>NC_136415.1:128767678-131167678 GCF_051521515.1 Lactuca serriola
CTATGAGTTTAAAGAACGCTAAAATCTTATTTCGTATGAAGAAGTTATATTTTTATAAAGTTTCGAGTTCGACACGATACAATGTGTGTGTCATAGAAAGTGAGATCGAGATCTGTTGCTCGTTAGATGAGACATCTGTTGGATTAGGTGTCTAAGCCCATAGCTATAATTAGTATGTACTTGAATTGATAGTGACATGGTCCTTTTGGGTTGCGTTCACACGTGCAACCAGACAGGATGATTAAGTGAGAAAGAGGAAGAATTTATTAATTGATTAATAAATTGGAATAAATGATTGATTAATATCTTATGGAAATAATATATTAATTAGTAATCATATTGTTAATTAATATTTAATCATAAATTAATTTGAAATTAAAGGAATTAATTAAAAGTGTAATTGTTCAATAGTTGAACAAAAGGGTCCAGAACCTTCCTAGGGGAAAGGTGGACGGTTTTTAATGTGTATATGTAAGATTATTCTATAGTTTCTAGAATATCTTATCATATATGTATAATCAAAGGAGGTGGATAATTACCATATTTGAGATTAGGATTATCCATAGCATCCTTGGTGCACTATAAATAGAACCCTTAGGGCTATCATTTTCGACCACTCTTTGGAAGAAGCAGTAGCCGAAATTTTGATCTCCTCCTCTCTCTTATCATTCTCTTGCATCGTGTGTTTGTGAGCCATTAGAGGTGTTACACTTGTGACACTATGTTCTCAAGCTTCAAGATCTACAAGGGAATCATTGTTATTACAATATAACAATCAAGGTACGTAACCTAACCCTAGTTTTATATGAATTTCATAAATTGTAGTCACTTCCTAGGGTTTCTCCTTTTGTGTTCAAGTTTGCATGTTAAATTATAGAAAACCGAGATATAAAGCATTAGGGTTGCATGCACACTTAAGAATTGTTGTTATGCTCAAAACCCATCAACATCTCCTTTCTGTCTCCTGACAGCCTCCAACATAGGTCCTCTCAGACCTGGCACTACGTCCCTGGCGCTACTGATCTTCCAAAGGTGAATCCTGAGTCATGGTCCTCTTCGCTTGGCCCACAACGGTCTGAATCTTCTCTGAATTCCTCTTCCCGAGGTGCTCCAACTCAGTCTCTTGCTTACGGGCTCCAACAACCACATCGTTCAGGATCCTGCACCCTGACACGCTCACCATCTCAATTGCCAATGGCCGAACTATGATAGTTGGGGTAACCTTACCCTAAAGCCCAAACATAATCCATGGTCAACCCTAGCCAAACTTCTTGGTCAAAGTCAAAGTCAACAACCCATGTTGAGCAAACACGTCGTGTTGCCACTTGGCCACGCCTTGTTCCGACATCATCCAAACAATCGGGAAAATCCCAGCCAACACGCCGTGTTTTCCCAAGTTTCAATAGCTTAATACTATAAGTTGCTTTCTTCGATTTCAAGAGCTCTAAAGCCCAGATCTAGTACATAACATGGTCCAGGAGGATAAAGTTTCACACTTTAACCATTAGGCCTACCCAAAAGGTTCAAAACTCAATCCAATAAGCTTAGTAGTACAATGGCTTAACCAATTAGCACCTAATCCTTGACAACATAGCCCCCAAAACATAGATCTTACCTCCTTGAGCAAGAAAACCACGTAAAGTTGCCAACTTTACGTTTATACATGTCTAAATGAAGCTCTTAAGTTTAAAAAGGAACTTAATGCATACATGGGACCAATTCTTCTCAAAAAGCTTGCACCTTAAAGCTTAAGGGGTCTAATGCAACTCAGATATGGAATAACAAACCCCAAAATGACCTCTCACACTCTTCAACCCAAAAAGGGGCCAAAAACACAACAAAACACAAAATGGGTAGATCTAAACATCTACAAGGCAGGGTATGAACTTGATACCTCAAAGAGACTGCAAGCAGTGGAGAGATTCTGGATCTATGACCTTCCTTCCATGCTAAGCACCTTTAATATTCAAACTTCCTTTAGGAATGAGAAAAATAACCACACAAATCCACTCAAGGCTCAAGAACACCACTAAGAAAGCTGAAGGGACAAAATAGGATTTAAGTGACAATGGAGGCTGGTAACGAGGCCATGCATGAGGACTTAAGACCTTTAAACAGGGTGCAACACCCTTAAATTAGGGTTTTCCTTTCCAGCTGCCAACACGCTGTGTTAAGATACAATAACACGTCGTGTTGGTCCATTAATCTTCGTGTTTCTTCAAATCTAGACACGTCGTGTTAGTTCCTCCAACACACCGTGTCTAACCCTAGAAGGGGCTTTTTTTCAACATTTTATCCTTAAGATTCCTGGTGTTTCAACACTTCCCCACTTAAATTAAATTTCGTCCTTGAAATCATTTCTTACCATCCTTAGGCACGCCAGATAGCCCGAAAACCCTAAACAAACAACGGCCTTTCCAAAGTTACCAAACCTATCCATAGCAGAACTCTCCCAATTCGATGATGAATGAATCATTAACACCCCTTGCAGAAAACCACTTACCTTACCCGAAACCTGAAATCTAAAGTGTCGAGATGGTCTGACTCCCTGACAGACCACCCCTAGTGATCCATTGCTAACTCCATTCCACTTACCTCCCAACTAAATACACAACCCCTGAGAACTCGAGGCCCTCACTAGAAAATAGACTCACATACAATTTATTGCTGCATAACACCTTTTATTGATAGAAGTCTCAGATAATCCTTCGAGTAGAAGACTCATCCTTGCAACAGTTAGACTCAAACGAGAGTTACACAACAGGGTCAAATCATCTATTTAGAGATTATTTAATGAAAACTGCAAGTGACCTATCACATCCTTGGAATAACAGCCGACTCTACACACCATATCCAAATCAATAATACCACATTGACCTATTTTGATGCCATTCACAAATAGAACCAATCCAATGCACGGTCTCATAGACATTGATCGACCATCGAAACTGTATCCATTCCTTACCCTTGAACCCTTAGTTATGCCCCGACATATGGATACCGCAACTCTTATCCTATGGAAAAGAAAATCCTATACATAAACTCTTGTGATTTCGCACTCGATATCTTCCCCGAAAACCGATCTGAAACTCAACTCATAACCCGGGATCCACGAATCTGCACATGCATTTCACCCAAAATCTTTCGATTCACAACAACCCCTCACTGGACCAGGATATAATGGTTCCCAAACCATCGCTTAGAATACCAGTCTTGCACCTGGTCCAACCACCAGGTTCCTAAGAGTCCAAATAACAAGGCTACCCCACCTATAACCCCTCTGCGTTACACATTGACCACTTACTTAATCTTGCAACTCCAGATCAAATACCTTGACCCAACGGTATCTACTAGGTCCTGCCTATATTTCCATAATCACATGGGCCTCACCCACGGGTCCCACCCATGTAGAGCTACACAAGGCCGACTCTGGCTCAGAACCAAATGGTCCTCAACCTAATCTAGAGCAATACTCATTGACAATCCTGACCAGTGTGATCAAGGCACGAACGAAAGTTGAATTCTACGATCCCATCATAGTCTTACAACACTTCTAACCAACCATGGTTAGCACCTATGGTCATTCCTCACACAAACCATCAAAACCCCATTCATCATGAGTCGGAATTCGCATCCAATTAAGTGTTCGGGTCATACTTCGAATTCCCAAGTCCTCAATCCTTACTCAACCACATTCATGCTATTCATAATAAAGGAGACGTCGATAAATAGTTGGAAGTTTCCTGAACTCCCACTTACACAACCGCACTCTAAACAACCACTTGGGTCGTCTCCCTCATGACCAGGTTGTGAAACTTACCCTAGGTCCACACCCGATCCTACCCCCGAAATTCTGATCGATTCTCCACCACTTGGATTAGACTAAGCTCTCTCTTTTTCTCTCATCCCATCAATCTAATGGATTCCCAACCCGACAATCCTCAAATAACATGAACCGCTTATGACCTGCGCTTAGCATTACTAGCATTCCGTTAATAGCCAATCTCAAAGATCACCCAACTCCTGAAGTCTTGGAGAATACTCTTGAAATCCTAACCAACCTGATGATCCAAATCACCTCCCATGATACCAAAGCAATTCCTTGAATTCTTGTGCTGGAGACTAAAAACCATAACCCTTACCCTGATTGACGAATCTTCACCCCAACTTCCATTCAAAAGGAGACCCAAAATTCTAACCATCTACAACGTATGCTGATATAAAATTCTCCCAACATTCCCAATCACCAACAACTCATGAAACTGATACTACCATCTTCCTACTACCGCTCCTACCTTAGAAATGTTAGTGTCTGAACCCAACAGTTCTTCCATGGACAACTGTCACCCCCACCAAATCAAATGCTAAAACCACTGATTCATGACTAAACTGTAGAGCTATCCTATGAGACATGACCTTAAATCTTCAAATCGATATCCCTAAACTAAACCCCACAAAGATCCGGAACTACCGAACACACTGAAACCCGCTTAACAAGATACCTCCCCTTACAGACCACTAATGATCCAAGGCATTCAAATCGCATATAATAAATCTTGATGAAAAAATAACATAGAATAACTCAAAGATGAAACTTACCTAACTGATACAAAATTCCAAGAAAAATAAATACTAGCAACTACCTAAGAGAAAGCAAAGATGACATACCTGCAATATCCCCTGCTGTAGTCCTGGCCTCTCCTGAATGACACTGCAATACTCAGTCCCTCACTGTTGGGGCTCCAGCCTCATCCTCACGTCTAATGGAGATCCTAAAAGCAACTGGAGCATACGCACTCACTTCTCCGTCCCTCAACATCGGATAATCGGCCTTCTTGTGACCCACTTGGTTGCAGCGAAAACATATAGAAAACAATTCCCGAGAGCAAACCGAAGTAATATGACCCATCTGTCCGCAGATAAGACAACTCCTTTTTGTCTCCTAAAAACCTCCAATATGGTTCCTCTTAGAATTGGCACAACATACCTGGCCCTGCTGATCTCTGAAAGGTGAATCCTGAATCTGCTTTGACTTCCTCTTCTCGAGGTGCTCTAACTCAGTCTTCTGCTTATGGGCTCTAGCAACCACATCGTTCAGGATCCTGCACCCCGAAACGCTCACCATCTTAATTGCCAATGGCTAAACTATGATAGCTGGCGTAACCTCCGCCCTAAACCGAGTCACAAACTCCTCCCAAGACATAGTCTCCAACTCAGAAAGATCGATAGATCCTGCAATCAATTCCCAACAACTCCTTGCCACCCGATACAAGAGATCCAAGGTGAACCGAACCTTGGCTCCTATAGGGTAGGTACTAGTTTGGAAAACACTTTCCATCTCCTCAATCCAACGCAAACTCAAAACCTTGGTAGACAGGCCCCACCCGACGTTAATATGTACCCAGTAATCATAAAAACACATACATATAACTAGCATACAATATACTCATTAGGCCCCGCCCGGCATTGGGACATACCCTACATATATGAACACATAACACATGAAAGAGTAACGAAGACAACATGAATACACCACATAAAAAATTATGGGCTGACATTGGTGCCTTCGACCCGCTAGACACATTGATGAGAGTTACCCCATACTGCCGAATGAAATAGCAAAATTCCTGGCTGTTGGCTGACAGATCCCTGAACTATCAATATCAAAGCAACACTCAATCAACATCGCTGTCCCAATCCATAACCATAAGTCCAATAGTCCATACTTAAGGTAAAAAAATCATTTACCCCTTAACTAGTCTGGCCCAAGACTAATGCCCAAACTAGATATCTAAAAAGGCCAACAACCAAATAATCGTTCAAAGACAATACTTGGCCCAATTTTCCAAATTGGGCCCAAAACCCTTACATGGGCCTTAACCTAAAACCGAAACATAATCCACGATCAACCTTATCCAAACTTCTTGGTCAAAGTCAAAGTCAACAGCCCATGTTGACCAAGCGCAGTGTTGCCATTTTGCCACGTTGTGTTCCGACATCATCCAAATAGTCGGGAAAATCCTATCCGACACACCGTGTTGGCTTGAAAACACGCCGTTTTGCCCGAGTTTCAACAACTTAATACCTTAAGTTGCTTTCTTCCATTCCAAGAGCTCCAAAACTCAGATCTTGTCCATAACATGGTCCAAGAGGATAAAGTTTCCATCTTTATCCATTGGGACTACCCAAAAGGTTCAAAACTTAATCCAATATGCTTAGTGGTGCAAGGGCTTAACCAATAAGCAATTAATCCTTGAAGACATAACCCTCAAAACATAGATTTGCCCTCCTTGAGCTAGAAAACCACGTAAAGTTGCCAACATTATGTTTATGCATGCCTATATGAAGTTCTTAACCTTAAAAAGGAACTTAATGCATGCAGGGGACCGATTCTGCTCAAAAAGCTTGCAACTTTAAGCTCAAGGGGTCTAATGCAACTCAGATCTGGAATAACAAACCCCAAAACGACCTCTCATACTCTTCAACCCAAAAAGGGGGCCAAAACACAACCAAACACAAAATGAGGAGATCTAAACATCTACAAGCCAATGTATGAACTTGATACCTCAAAGAGACTGTGAGAAGTAGAGAGATTTTGCATCTATGACCTTCCTACCAAGCTAAGCACCTTCAATCTTCAAGCTTCCTTTAGAAATAAGAAAAATAACCACAAGAATCTACTCAAGGCTCAAGAGCACTACCAAGAAAGCTTAAGGGATGAATTAGGGTTTAAGTGACAATGGAGGGTGGTAAGGAGGCCAACCATGAGGACTTAAGGCCTTTAAATAGCGTGCAACAACCTAAAATTATGGGTTTTCTTCCCGGCTGCCAACAAGCCGTGTTAAGATACCACAACACACCCTTTTGGTCCATTAATCTTCGTGTTTCTTCAAATCTAGACACGCCGTGTTAGTTCCTCCAACACATCCTGTCCAACCCTAAAAGGGGCTTTTCTCTCAATATTTTCTCCTCAAAATTCTAGGTGTTACAAATCTCCCCTACTTAATTTAGATTTCGTCCGCAAAATCATTTCTTACAATCCTCAAGAATGCCAGACAGCCTGAAAAACGCAACCACAACCCTGAACAAACAATGGCCTTTCCAAAGCTACTGAACCCATCCTTAGTAGAACTCTCCCAATCCGATGATGAATGAATCATTAACCCCCCTTGCAAAAAACAACTTATACGTTACCCGAAACCCAAAATCTGAAGTCTCAAGATGATCTGACTCCCTAACAGACTGCCCGTATTGATCCATTGCTAAATCCATTCCACTTACCTCCCAACTAACTACACAACTTCTGACAACTTGAGGCCCTCACTAGAAAACAGAATCACATAGAATGTATTGCTGCAAAACACTTATTCGTGAAAGAAGGCTCAGATAATCCTTTGAGTAGAAGACTCATCCTTGCAACGGTTAGACTCAGACTCATCCTTGCGATTTCCCACTCGAGATCTTCCCCAAAAACCGATCTGATACTCAACTCATAACCCGAGATCCATGAATCTGCACTTTCATTTCACCCAAAACCTTCCAATTCATAACAACCCCTTACTAGACCGGGATATAAAGGTTCCCAAACCATCGCTCAGAATACCAGTCTCGCACCTGTTCCAACCACCAGGTTCCCAAGAGTCCAAATAACAAGGCTACCTCGCCTATAACCCCTCTATGTTACGCACTAACCACCAACTTAATATTGCAACTCAAGATCCAATACCTTGATCCAACAGTCTCTACTAGGTACCGCCTATATTGCCATAATTACATGGGCCTCACCTATGGGTCCCACCCATCTGGAGCTACAAAGGGTCGACTCCTCCTCGGACCCCAATGGTCCTCACCCTAATCTAGAGCAATACTCCTTGACAATATTGACCAGTGTGCTCAAGGCACGGACCATTTCCCCCTTTACGCTCATGACCACCTCCAACGATATTCAGTCTAGAACTGGTGAAAGCTACGATCCCATACTAGTATTACAACACTTCTAACCAACCATGGTTACCATCCATGGTATTTCCTCACACAAACCATCACAACCCCACTCATCATGAGTCAAAATATGCATCCAACTGCATCCAATCTAGTGTGTTGGTCATACTACGAATTCCCAAGTCCTCAATCCTGACTCAACCACATGCCTTATATGCATAATAAAGGAGACATCGACAAACAGTTGGAAGTTTCCTGAACTACCACTTACACAACCTCACTCTAAACAGCCACTTGGGTCGTCTCCCTCCTGAACTGGTTGTGAAACTTACCCTAGTTCCATACCCGATCCAACCCTCAGAATTTTGATCGATTCTCCCCCACTTGGATTAGAATAGGCTCTCTCTCTCTCTCTCTCTCTCTCTCTCTCTAATCCCATCAATATGATGGATTCCCAACCCAACAATCCTCATATAACATGAACTGCCTATGGCCTGCATTCAACATTACTAGGAATCCATTACTAGCCAATCTTAAAGATCGCCTAACTCCTGAAGTCTTGGAGAATAATCTTGAAATCTTACCCAGTATGATGATCCAAATCACTTCGCATGTTACCAAACCAATTCCTTGAATGCTTGTGTTGGCGACTAAAAACCACAACCCTTGCCCTGACTGAAGAATCTTCACCCCAACTTCCATTCACAAGGAGCCATTGAATTTTAACCATCTACAACTTATACGAATATTGTTGGGTCAAAAATATGGTTTATACTTTACTTTTCTAGGAAAATGTATTTTAATGTCTAGGACCGTAAACAACTCAGTGTTTACGGTTATATACGTGTTTACGGTTGTGTTTAAGTTTACGGTCGTGAACCTGTTCACGGCTCATGTCTCATATATACAGGGTAAGGAGTGCATATGAGTGTAAGAAAACAAGGAGCTTAAGTGTGTGTATTCTAAGGTGTGTTCTAGAGAGAGAAACAAGTGAGAAGAAGAGAGTGTGTGTGAATCTATTGTAAGGAACTTCATTCTCATCATTAATACATCATAGATTCAAGTTATTCTTCTTCACCTTCACTACTATTTTGATCTGGAATCATCCTTTTGATTGGGATTCCTCACCATCAAACAGATCTGATTGATACACAAGTAGATTGGGGACTTATAAACATAAAATTCCCCTAACATTCCCAATGACCAACAACTCATGCAACTGATACCACCATCTTCCTACTACCGCTCCTACCTTAGCAACGGTAGTGTCTCAATATTTCTTCCATGGAAAACTGTCACCCCCACCAGATCAAATGCTAAAAGCACTGATTCATGACTAAAATGGAGAGCTATCCTGCTGGACTTGAACATAAATCTTCCAATCGATATCCCTGAACTGAACCCCATAAAGAACCGGAACGACCGAACACACTAAAACCCGCATAACAAGATACCTACCCTTACCCACCCACTAACGATCCAAGGCAAGCAAATAGCATAAAATAAATCTTGATGAAACAATAATATAGAATAACTTAAATATGAACTTACCCAAACAATACAAAATTCCAAGAAACATAAATACTGGAAACTACCCAAGAGAAAGCAAAGATGACATACCTGCAATATCCCCTGTTGGAGTCTTGGCCTCGCCTGACTGACACTGCAAATACTCAGTCCCTCACTGCTGGGGCTCCAGCCTCATCCTCACGTACAATGGGGATCCTAAAAGCAACTGGAGCATATGCACTCACTTCTCCGTCCCTCAACATCGGACAGTCGGCCTTCTTGTGGCCCACTTGGTTGCAACAAAAACATATCAAAAAAAATTCCTGAGAGCAAACCCAACATATATGATCAATCTGTCCGCAGATAAGACATCTCCTTTCTGTCTCCCAACAACCTCCAACATGGGTCCTCGCAGACTTGGCACAACGGACCTTGCCCTACTGATCTCTCAAAGGTGAATCCTGAGTCCTAGGCCTCTTCGCCTGGCCCACTACGGTCTACATCTGCTCAGACTTCCTCTTCCCGAGGTGCTCGAACTCAGTCTCCTGCTTACGGACTCCAGCAACCACATCGTTCAGGATCTTGCATCCCTTCACGCTCACCATCTCAATTTCCAATGGCTAAACTACGATAGCTGGCATAACCTCTGCCCTAAACCAGGTCACAAACTCCTCCCAAGACATGGTCTCTAACTCAGAAAGCATGATAGATCTTGCAATCAATTCCCAACAATTCCTTGCCCCCGATACAAGAGATCCAAGGTGAACCGAACCTTGGATCCTATAAGTACAGACTAGTGCGGAAAACACCTTCCATATCCACAATCCAACGTGAAATCAAAACCATGGCACTCCTTCCACTAACTGGCTCACCACCGGAGCCTGAACCAAACCCTGAACTTTCCCCATTCGTGCTCATCACGATTCTGAAAAACAATCATACCCATGATCAGAAAATAACCTTGAATCCTCATCCCACAGGCTTCCTAGATTCTCCAAGATTCTCCTTGATTCGATTATGGATCTTGTGCTTTTAGTAGTAAAGGGCCCAATCCTACCTTACCCACCTATCCATAATTTCCTCAACAATCATCCTGAATCCTCTAAGTCACCTTCTTAATTAATGCCCCAAAAGCTCACAAAATCGCGCCACTCAACCCACTGAAGCACATCCTAGGCTCCCCTAAGTTCCCGATCTCACCCAGCCCTTAGCTGTTGAAGACTCTTACCAATGTCAACTATCTAGCTCATGAATATAGTCACACGCAACGGAGATTAGATAATCCTTCTAATAAAACACTCGACCCTAGAACAGTTGGAATCAGACGAGAGTTGCGCAATAGAGCCAAATCCATCACTCTGATATTATTTAACCTATGTCACATGTAACTTAACATATTCACTTCGTAGCTGGTTCACATCACTAAGAGTCCCACAAAGCACAAAGCAAGCAACATTCATGCAGCGGAAATCCAACCAACACTTGCTAATCATGCCATTCTATCCACTTATCTCAAAATCATACTAGCATGCATTTCTAAAAGCTCATACAATCAGGCATATAAAGGCATCTCTCCTATCATAAATTCTTGAGCAAATCATTATCCCTAACTAGCATGCGATTCACAGTTTCATAAATTGAATCATATCAAATAACATGTATGGGTATTTTGGGAGGAACTTACTTGAGCTCAGCTGATTGCACGCACCACACCCTTTTTATCTAAGAAAACTCGTTAAAAATACTTTTCTTTTTGAAAAATTTACCAAATCCTCAGTGTGAGTTCAGACACACCCGATAGTATGTCCGAATCCCTCAAACCAAGGCTCTGATACCAACTTGTAACGTTTCAAAAATAATGACATAAATTTTTCGTTTTTAGTTTAATAAATCATTAATACATATTAATTCCATAAAATCAAGGTGAATAATATTTATCAAAACATCATTAAATCAGATTAAGTCACAGAACGTAGAAACATAAGATGTGTGCTCTGTAATCATCCTGAGCTCTTCCATTTGAAAATCGTTGTACCTGAAACATAAACTGAAAACTGAAAGCACAAATCTTAGTGAGTTCCCCATGTTACCACATACCATACATACAAATAAACACATAATAGGCCCCGCCCTGTCATCTGGCCTGCCCCGGCATTGGGCCTCGCCCGACATTGAGCCCTGCTCGGTATACAGATTTGTAAGTCGTCGGGCCCCACCCAATATACATATAAAACATATAAAGATATCAATACGTAACATATGCAATAGTCACAAAGATACATAGCATACTGAATGGGCATCAGACCCCGCCCAACATCAGGATGTACCCAGTAATCATAAAAACACATACAGATAACTATCATACAATATACTTATCAGGCCCAACCTGGCATCGGGACATAACCCACATACATAAATACATAACACATGAAAAATTCATGAAGATAACAAACATACAAAGCATAACATATCCTGGGGCGGCATTAGTGCCTTCGACCCGCTAGAAACTGTGAGGAGACTCACCTCATACTGCTGGATCGAATAGAAAAATCCATAGATGTTGGCTGACAGATCCCCGAAATTTCAAGATCAAAGCAAGACCCAATCAACATCGAGGTCCCAATCCATAACCATAAGTCCAACAATCTATTCTTGGGGTAAAAAGACCATTTACCCCACATCTAGTTTGGCCCAAGAATAATGCCCAAACTAGAAATCTAAAAAGGCCCAAAACCAAATAATCATTTGAAGCTCATACTTGGCCTAATTTTCAAAATTGGGCCCAAACCCCTTACATGGGCCTTACCCTAAAGCCCAAACATAATCCACGGTCAACCCTAGCCAAACTTATTGGTCAAAGTCAAAGTCAACAACCCATGTTGACCAAACACGTCGTGTTGCCACTTGGCCACGCCGTATCCCAATCCATAACCATAAGTCCAACAATCTATCGTTGTGTTGGCTTGCAAACATGCCACGTTTGCTTGAAAAGATGCCGTGTTTGCTTGCAAACACGCTGTATTTGCCCGAGTTTCAACAACTTAGTACCTTAAGTTGCTTTCTTCGATTCCAAGAGCTCCAAAGCTTAGATCTAGTCCATAATATAGTCATTGGCTAATTATTTAATTTATCCTTTTTAAACAACCCAAATACGAATATTACTAAGCTTCAATATTCGTTCGTAATTATAAGCTTATAAATTATTTCTAGATTCTTCAATAATTCCAAGAAATACTAAAAGTTCTATCAAATAAGATACAACCAACCAGAATCATATTGGTGGTATGATCCATTTGGTGTACAAAATATACTGCTTGTAAAAGCTACTTTAACCTAGACCTCACTCGCGTAAGTAGATCCGTCAGTATTTTGACTGGAATCACTGATAAATCTTATTTATAAATTCATAATAATGGCTATGAATATAAATATAAGTTACACTTAAAGCATAGCAAATGTAACTTAACTCACAGAAAATTTTGATAAAACTTTGGGAAGTCGCGAACAGAACTCCGAATCTAGATTTTTCATTTTGTTGGGATTTTCGACACCACATCGCCTCACTAAAATACTCGATACTCAGAAATTGGATCCTAGAGTTTTGGGAGAGAGTTTGATAGAGATATTTGGAGTAAGAATGTGAGCAAATGAGCCATTTTCGTCCACTATTTATAAGCTGCCAGGAGAAGAAAGTGCGTCTCGCCTAGGCGATGTGCCAGATTCTTGACGGTGCAACGTGTCACGGTTTTGCTGAGCCACAACGCTTGGTCAGTTAGGAGATGAAGCTGCCGCCACTGCCACATAAGTATTTCCTACGATTATTTCTAGTATGGAATGAGTCAATCATCCATTTTGGTATCTTATTGAACAAAAATGGTGATATTGTTCCTCCATTGATCAAGAATTTAGACTTTTTGCAAGTCTCATGATCATCCAGTAAGAAGGATTTCAATTTTTTTTCAAATGAATGATTTGAAGAACTATTGATTCTAGAAACTATGGATCATTCGGGCCTTTCAATTCATAGATGTATATCTCGAACCTATGAATGGGGATATTCCTGAAACGAACAAACAAAAAAGGAAGGGAGTTAGACAAAAAAAAAGAAGCAACTTGGAGAAAAACAAACGAAGTGGCTTAGACAAATCTTTTTTGTCAATAACATCATACTAAGCAATCGAATATTGATTAATACGTAATCGATCGAAGACTACTTGAAAATGGATCTTTTGCTCTGAAACGAAATGTTCCTGGAAATTCTTGCTCCTAGTGGACCATTTGTATCTATATGCATCAGGATCCCGATTCATGGATCTCTTGGTTCGAGAAAAAAAAAAGAGGATCAAACCATCTCCGAACTAATTAAATACCTATGTCCCAAATTTCAAGAATTGTGTCGTAATAAAGGATATAATTGAAACTCGAAGGCGCTCTCTTGTTAGGCTACGTCATCACTTCCGGTGTATATTTCATAATATTCAAAAAATTATAATTCTTGCATACGAGCTCCATTTTCAAGATTATTTATATCCACGCGTTCGTATCAATGAGTACAACAAATTTACTTTAGACTTCTGCATCTATCTTAGTCTATTTTTAATTTACAATCTATGATGATTACACTATAAAATATCGTGAACAAATCACAACTTCGTCATACTAACTCCATTCTCGACGTTTTCCATATCGACGGTTTTGTATTTATGAGAACTCCGACTTTTGTTCAGATTGTTTTGGCTAAGAATCAACTAATTTTCATTTCAATTTGTTTGTAGCACATGTTATATTGTGTCGCACAGAAAGTTCGAAATTCATAACTTTTTCATACGAAGTCAGATTTAGGAAATCTTTGTATGCACGCTTTCGTAATTAGGATTACTAAGACTTTCGTTTTGACCACGTAGACTAATAAGCAACCTATATATAATTCATATTTTATGACATACTTTGTCGTATAAGGCTGGATGTGTAACTTCAAAAAATCATAACTTCCTCATACGAAGTTAGATTTGAGTGTTCTTTATACCCACATAATCGTCATCGCGATTACTATAACTTTTGTTAAGATTATTTATGCTACATAATCTTTTATTTTTACACTTTATTTAACTTTATTCATTAAATTTATAATAGTGTTTTATACAAATATTATAAGCCCATAATATTTGTCCATAAAACATGTACACAATATATATACATATAATTTATATAAGTCGTATCGCGTACGGACAATTCTTATTTATTTACGATTATCCTATTCGAGGATTTAATTGCTTGATAAAACAAATATTTATAATTTATAATCCTTAAAATGTCTAGCCCTAACTTACATGCGTTACATCTTATAATTGCATATATAACTCCATATTGTAACTCCCGAAACCAAATTGATATGGAATTCCACTTATCGCTTTGGTTGTACTTGTTGGTGATTTGTTGTCATCAATATTATTTAAGTGTAATGGGATTACTTTGTTGACCAAATGTGATCTTGATAAATATTAAACAAGTAAGGAAGGTGTGGAGTACACACTTGTTTTAGTTTGATCAAGTTTTCAAAGTACATTGTCATTTAGGGGCGAACGAACGGGGATCCGGGGGAAGCGCCCCTGGGAGCGGGGTCCAAGGGGCAGAGCCCCCTGGCTGGGGTCGAGCTGTTACACAGTTCCCACATCACTATCAGGATCAAGTCAATCGATAAGCACTCACCACATAACTCCAAGCCTCCAAGGTACTATCTCGGTAAAATGAGGTAACCATCATCGCCTATCATTGGCAACCTCAATCGTAAGAGGGTGACCTAAACTATCAACATCACAGCTAGTTGCTCACTAAAACCATGAGACACAAAAGAGTGGGTAGCCCCACTATCAAATAATTTTAAGGAAGTTAAATGGTTAAATAGGAGGGTACCTAATAATATAACTAGTAAGGTTGCAATCCTCTCTCGTCCATCATGTGTGCCAACTTAACTCTGATCCCGGTGAACATACATGGGATCGGCTCCCCTATTTCCTGTGACATCTTTGCCACTATCCAACTATGTATTCCTTGGGCACTCAACCTAAAACCCTAACCGAACTTAGTAGATCCCGTGCTCACCATTCTCAATGGAATGGATAATGATTACAACTATTAATTATCACACAATAAATTATACTAACTACTTGCTCAGGTTCTTGGATTCCCTACGACATTTTGCGACTTGAGCATTAATCTTGTGCCTTCCATGGTAGGAGCTTGACTACTATCTTCTACACCTATACATGCCCATTTTCAGATGCATGGTGAAGTATACAAGTCAATTCTCATCGATAATTCTCACACATATGCCCGTACTAACATATTGTATCACTTTTACTAGGTTGTTAAGAATCCCACCCCACCATGTTAGTCTGCTGAGGAAGAAACTTCTATATATATGAACTAAAAATATTATGAATAATAATTACATGCAACTAGAATTAAGTAGTCCTTCGACTGAGAGATCTTGCACTACAATGGTTAGACTTAAACGAGAGTTGCACAATAGGCTAAACCAAAGAATTTGATACTATCTAATTATAGGGGCATACAATCCTAAAGCATTCACTTAACAGTTAGTTAATATCAATATACATTTCAGGTAGCACAAATCAATCAACAATCAATCTAACATACATAATGTCTTATGTCCTAGAAAGCAATAAATAATACTAAGTATTTCACCTTTTTCCTCTAACAACGACTAATTGTATGCACTGTGCCTTCGATCACCTTTTCTAAGCCTTTTCTTTTGTTGATAACAAAATCTTCTTTAAAAATAACTCTCAAGCCGCAAACTTGAGTTCATAAATCACCAAAATGAGGCTGATTCTATCAAGTTATGCTCTGATACCAACTTGTAACGTCCAAAAAATTATAATGAATTTGAACTTTTTAAAACAATATTTATTAAATCAAAAACACCAGTAATACCAACATATTTGGTTTTAAAAATAAATTTCACAGCTTAGAAGTATTTAAACAAAGGTCATACTAAAAATTCAAACTAGCAGAAACATGAATAATCAAGGGTCAAATAAAATGTTCATCCTAACAAAGCCACGTCAGTGTGTACTGTCACGCCATCCCATCCTTCATATATGATGATCCAGCAATAATGGTTTTAAGGGAAAGAGTAAGCACAGAGCTTAATGAATTCTAACACATACACAACAAATCGATTACACATATTCTACCTCTAAGATAAAGATACAATCAAAATGTAACCATACAAGCAAGTCTAAGAACAAATCATAAACAAGTATACACAAACTCAGGATATGTCAGCTAATTATTCCCCTTTGCTCGGTACGTCGAACCCTTCTATAAAGATCAGTACGACGAACCAATATCCTACATGTATTCCTCTTTACATTCAGCGAATACAATACACATATTCCTCAGTACATTGGACCAATATCGTACCCCTACTAGACAATAACATAGCCTAGTACTACCCACATACCTTCTACAAGCACGCAGAATATAAAGTAAAGGACGTATAACATTAATATCATGTAGTGAGAGACTCACCTCAAAACACAACCTAGACTCCAAGTGACACCCTGGGATTTGAACAAGATCAATACACATCACAACCCTCTAGAAAAAACAGGATGTTACAACTCTCACCCACATGAAATAAGACTACGTCCTCAAAGTCTCCGATAGTGAGCAGTTTTGGAAGATATGCTCGATCTCCGCCTCTGGTTATCAAGTCTATTCCGAACACTTTCGATGCTGCAACTTGAATTTCACAATCCTGATCTATTTGTTGCAAAAAATATTTGCCTTTCTCTCAAGGATGGAAATCAACTTATTAACTTAATTGAGCTGCCCATCAATCTAAAAGTACTTAAAAAGAATCATCGATGTCTCATCCACACTTCCATAAATGAGACAAAAGGAAAGTGTTATAGATTAAACTCAACTCATCTAGCAACTTATTTGACGACTTTGTGTTTTTGAAATGTGCATGTATGCACATTTGAATGTGCATATATGCGTATAAATGCATATTTTGTATTTTCTTCAAAAAAAATCAAAACCAACACAACGATGGTGCTTTAATGTCAACGTTTAAAAAGAATTGCAACTGTAAAACGTCAAAAATAACACAAAAAACTAAATGAGCATACATGCACATTTGATGTGTATTCAAATGTCCATATATGTGCATTTTAAAAAAAAAGTTCGCCCAATCTTTTTTAGCATGGATCTAACTTAGACGCTACATTTCGAGCGGATTGGTGATATTAGTTTCGAAAAATGTTGAGTAGATTAAGAGTTATTGAGTTCTCACAAATCTTTAAGTTCTCAAAAGAACATTCATCTCTCTCTAATATATATATATATATATATATATATATATATATATATATATATATATATATATATATACTAGTGGGATACTCGCACGATGCTGTGTTGCCAGATAGCTTTTTTTGATGGACAGTTTCCATACGGCGATTGGTTTTCTTTTAGTTCCATATCATTCATTTTGATCTTTTGGCAGACTGTTTAGTACCAAATAGTTATGTGCATTGGATAGTTTATAGGTAGTTGGATAAACATGTAATACGTTAGGTGGTGAATAGTTTTATGTTGGGTGCCATCTATTGCTCATGTTGTTAGTATATGATTAACTGGTAGGGTGTGTAACAAATAAAATCGGAAAAAAAATATCGAAACAATCATCTGATTTAAGAAATTAATGATATTTCTCTTAGGTGTCATCAATTATTGAATTATTAATATATGATTAGTTGGTAGGGGTGTGCAAATTATAAAACTGAAAAAAAATGATATGATTGAAAAATTAACAATATTTAAAAAAACAAGTTTTTGGGCCCATTGTGGTTGTTATATATTTAAAAACAAAATAAACCAAATTTATATTATCCAAAATAAGATTATTTTATGTTTATGTTTAATTGGCTAAGAATGTTAAAGATTAAAATAACTATCATGTATCCACCGTTGAAAAGAAAAATAAGAAACATGTATTTATACATAGATACTTTGGAAGGCGTACTCATAGTTGGTGAATCTTCCAAGAGCGGTGACTAGTGCGAAGTTAGGCGCCAGCGGCCATCATCCGCTAACAACAACAAGGAGATTATTTCTTTCTATATCTCAAACATCCCCAAAGATGCTAGGAGGAATGACCTTTGGACGCCTCGTGGATGTCTATATCGCCGGTAGGAGGGACGCCGGTGGATCCTTCTTCGCATTTGTGAACAACTCCAACGTCAGGAACGCTGAAGAGATGGTGAATATGCTAAATGGGATGTTGATCGATGGCCGGAAGATAGCTGCAAATGCTTTAAAACACCCCTGTCTCTAAACTGCCCCTACCCCAATTAAGTCCCACCTTCCCCCCTGCAATGAGGGACTCTAGGTTGTTCGTAGATGTTATGAAAGGTAATTCATATTTGTCTCCCTCTGTCAAAATTCCACTAAAAACCATTAACCAAAACTCGACCTGGTTAAGCAACGTGGTAGCCATTGGTGAGGTGAGGGACTTTGATACTATTTGTAACTTTCCATCGACCAATGCTATGGAGGGAAATGATATTTTTGAAATAAAATATTTTGGTGGAGTGTTTGTTGCCTTGAAATTATTAATGGGGAGGGTCTTTGAGGTGTTCAAGGCAAACAAAAACCACCGGTCAAAGTGGTTGAATCGGTTGGATCTCGCCAGAAAGAATATTGTGCGTTTTGAAATAATCGCTTGGATTAAAATTACCTGTCTTCCTATCTCCTTCAGGGAAGAAGACAATTTTGACATAATTGCTAATAATTTTAGGAAGATCCTTGTTCATTCAAAGTCCTTCTCTAGCAACAATGACATCTCGCACGGAAACTCTACATTCTTACTGGCTCATGTACAAAAAGTAACGAGGAGATCATGGCTAATCTTGATGGTTCATGTGTCCAAATTGGAGTCTTTGAGGTTGACGATTATAGGTTCCCTTTCAAACCCTTTACTTCGGAAAAATATTCATAATCAAAAGGCGACGAGGACGACAGAGACGACTTCTCTGATACGTGGGTGAATGAAAACTTAGGTCCTGAAGATGGTGAAATTCCACCGCCGGTGGGATTTTCTTTCCTCAAGGAGGAGCTCTAACCAACTCGTCAACCTCGGTGATTGAAGATTCTCTGCATCAAAAAAAGGCAGAAGTCGAGGAGTCACCTAGTTTGGCATGTTTGATTGATTGCTTATTTAATTCCCCATCTACTCCTATTAATATCCAAGGTGGTCTAAATGCTAATCTAGAATCTATTTCTCACTCAAAACCCAACAACCCAATTCACTTTGAGCCCAATTCCATCCCATCTTCGGTAAATGATGGCATCCACCCATATTTCGCTTTAGATGACTCGGATCTCAAACGACGTTGGACCAAAAAGAAAAGAAGTCGTATCTTCCCCCTCCATTGACCTTAACAAAAATATGACGTGCCCTCAAACATCCTCGTCCTCAGATCTCAACAATACAGTCATAATTGGAGCTCAATTATGGTTCCAACTTGAAGGGGGGCAACATGCATCTTGAGAAGGCTCTTTGTGGCGATGGTAGTCAAATTGGTATCCAATGAATGCTCTTTCGCTCAATATCAGGGGAATGGGGGAGCCCATAAACTCGAATGGATTTGTAGATTAAGGAGGGAATTTAATCTTTCTTTTTGTGGTATCCAGGAAACCCAACTTTCCTTCTTTTCCTCTTTCGACTTAAAATTGGTGTAGGGGAATTGTGATTTCGATTTTGAGTGTGTTGACGATACTAAAATCAAGTGTTCTCGTTGGTTTATGGGATAATCATAATCATCAACTTCAAAAAATCACTTATATTGAAAACATATACTTTTTTGGCGATTATTGGATATTAGAATGGGCCTATTGGTGAAACCATTTTTGTCAACATGTACGTGCCTCAGGTTGCCTCTGCGAAAAAAATCATTTGGGCTCATCCCACTAACCTGATTTCATCTAGACCAGGTAATTGGGGTGCTGCTAGGGGATTTTAACATTGTTAGAAGCCAGGCTGAGAGATTCAAATCTAGATTTTTCCAATCAATGGTCTCGCCTTCAATGATTTCATTCCTAATGTCGGACTTTTAGACCTAAAAATGGGCAGTCATCAATTCAGTTACTTCTACGATGATGGTTTAAGCTTAGCAAGCTAGACCTCTTTCTTGTTTGTCCAAACAATGTATCCCAATTTCCGACTGCCCGAATGACTGCTTTGCCCTGGGGAATATTCTGATCATTTCCCGATCATATTGCAAACCAACTTTGTGGATTTTGGCTCTCCACCTTTCTGATTTTTCAACTCTTGGCTTCTTTGAGAAAACATTGATCAAATTGTTCTTTTCGCCTATACAACTTTCCACAGCCACGAACCTCCCAATAAATACCTCTTTTTTTAAGTTGAAAGTTATAAAAAATGATTGTAAAGGTGGCTTGTAGCCTCTATAATCGGAGCAGTAGGAGCAGTAGCAATGATCATCATTTTTTAGGTGAGTCTCTTCACTATACTCATGGGTCGAAGGCAACAATACTAGCCCAGTGGATTATGTATTTAGGATGATAGTTGTCTTTGTGACACTTTTTGATTATGTCTATTTGTGCTTGTTGTCTTTATGAATCTTGATGATATGTCTGTATGCTTAGTTGTATGGGGTGAAATAGACCCAATATCGATTGAAAGATACCGAATGGGGTGAAATAGACCCAATATCGATTGAAAGATACCGAAGGGGGTGAAATAGACCCAGTACCGATTGAAACATACAGAAGAGGGTGAAATATTCCTAGTATCGGTTGAAAGATATCAAAAGGCGTAAAATAGACCCAGTGTTGGTTGAAAGTTACCGAAGGGGTGAAATAGACCCAGTGGTTGAACATTACCAAAGGGGGTGAAGTAGACCCAGTACTGGTTGAAATATACCGAAGGGGGTGAAATAGACCCAATTTAGTTTTGAACTATTATATATGTATGGTATGGGGTGTTTTAGGGGAACTCACTAAGCTTTGTTCTTACACTTTTATGTTATGATTTCAGGTACTTCCAGTTCGAAAGGGAAGGGCCTGACATGATCACATCGCATCCACCATCATTCCACATTTTATGACATGATTTGTACTTTGATAACTATGTAATATATTATCCCATTTTTATGGGTTTTGAAATGAATGAATGATGTTTATGTTAATGAAATTTTTACAAAGTAATTTTTGGGACGTTACAAGTTGGTATCAGAGTTTTGGTTTGAGGGATTTAGGTACACTCTTGAGTGTGTTTGAACACAAACTAAGGAATTTGTAATCTCTTTGAAATAAAATGGATTTTCTAAACAGACTTATATAAAGAAAGGGGTGTGATGCATGCAATCAGCCAAGCTAAAGTAAGTATTTCCCAAAATACCTATACATGTTTATAGTTTTAGTATACGTATATGTGTATAGCATGCTAGATTAGGGCTAAAGATCTGCTCATAATTGCATGGTAGGATGCTAGGAGAGATGCCTTGTATGCCGATTGTATGCGCATTTAGAACTGCATGCTAGTATACATTTTTGATGGATAGATAAGATAAACTAATTAGGTAGTACATTGGTATATAACCTAATGCTCAAACGATGCTTGATTTGTGCCTCTAAGGAATGCACTGGTGTTGGCTAATTACTAAGCGAATGCGTTAAATTACATGTAATGGGGATAAGATAATTTTTGAAGGTTAGACTCAACAATATTGCACAGCTCTTGTTTGAGTTCAACCGTTATAGGGTGGGATTTATTATTCAAAAAATTATCTAATGTCGATAACATGTAACTGTATTCGTGAGGTAGTTAGAAGGTTATGGAGGGAGTCTCTTTTGCAGTTGATGGCAGAGGGTGATGGGAAAAGGGAATCCAAGGATATGTCTTAGCGTGTAGGGCGCTCTATAGTACGAGTGAAGTAATTAACAGTACCAAAGTGACTTGGAGGATTTAAGACAGTTATTGAGGAAGATATAGATAGGTGTGGAATGTAGTATTTGACTCGTACTACTGAAAACACAGTATCTATACCCGAGACAAAGAAGGTCTTGATGATTTCAAGTAACTTCGGGAGTGTGCACCTCTTCGTTCGTGTACAAATTGTTTATGTATTGTGTTTCAGCATGGTGATGACATGTGCCAGAGCACGTGGTTCAGGATCTAGATCGGGTTTGAGAATGGGTACCAAACCAATTGATGAAGTGTTACGCGAGTTCATCGCGTCTGAGATTACGAGAGGCATCCTTAATGCAACCTCGGTGATGTTCCATTCGATCAAGGAGGGTATCATTGAGTTGATGGAGGATCGTTTCTAGGCCTTTAGAGCCAAGCTAGCTACTAGTTAGTATGGGGCCCGCACTCTCTCCTTCAAGGACTTCAGGTGATGTAGGGCACCAAACTTCTTTGAGGCTAAGAACTTCATTACCGCCAGATGATGGATATCAGATATGGAGTGTGCTTAGATAACTAGCTTCTACCCCAAGGGGCCCAAGGTGAGATTCGTTGTAGGCTTTCTAAGGGAACGAGCCCGGTACTAGTGGGAAGAGGTTGGTTATGCTTTGGGATCACCAGTCATTGAGGCCATGACCTGGTCGAATTTTTTGACTCAGTTCTAAGCAAAGTTTTCACTGGATGTTGAGGTGCAACAGTTGGCAAGGGAGTTCCAGGATAAGCGTCACAAGACTGAGACCGTGGTGGAGATCACCACCAAGTTTCGAGAGAGAGCTTTATTGGTACCCCAATATGTTACAGAGGAGGAGATGAATTAGACTCGATACCACGCCATGGTGAGATCAGATACCAGGGAGTTTGTTATCTATTCAGCATGTCCAACATTGGAGGACATGATATCCAGGGACCGGGAACGAGAAATCGATTTGGAGCACAACGGAATGAGGAAGACAAAGCAGGTGCAGACGACTGGGGGTTCAGTGAAGGAACCCAAGGTTTTTTATTCTAGATCGAGGGGTCAGCAGGGTCGGAGCCGTTGGGGATAGTGCGACATGATGCATGATGGGGTTTTCATGGCGAGTGGTTCAGGCTAGTATATATTCGTCAAGGCAGGGCACTGCGGTAGGGACTGCGCTACCACCGTCACCACCCATGCTTCGAGTCTGATTTGCTTTCATGAAAATCTGAGGGGCGACAAGAAGTCCGATTACCCAAGTTTGATAGTAGGAGCGGTTGCAGCACCCTTGAAATGGTTGGGAAGGCAAGCAGGCGACGCATTTAGTGAAGAGCAGGGCTTTTTAGCTAACGGCTGAGAAGGTGTGTGCGACTCTTGAAATGGTTACGAGTATGTTTTCCTTATATTTATTCGTTTTCATTATTGTTTATGCTTACGTTTCATGTTGTAATGTTTAGGTATGGTCTTAGTGAACACATTTCGTGCACTAGTTCTTTTTTATTCAAGCGCTACCCGATCGTTTGTATCTCTAGCACTCAGAAAGAGATTTGATGATGCTCCTTGAGAGTTGGATTATCCTTTGGATGTGGACATAGCCGATGATTATTCAGTAAGTGTATCGAGGGTTCACCAGGGTTTTACTCTTGAGCTATTTCGAGAGAGATACCTGATTGATTTGATTCCTATTCCTCTATGCGAGATCAAAGTCATTGTAGGGATGGACTGGTTGAGCCATAAAGGGGAGATGATTGGTTGTAGGCACCAGTTAGTTTGGGTTTGAACACCAAATGGGGGAGAACTTGTTATTCAGGGCGAGGGTGCTCAATGCAGACCAGCTCTTTGTTCAATAGCGATAACTAGGAGATATCTTCAACATGGATGTTCGGGTTTTTTTATTTATGTACTGGACACCAATATTGAGAGAAAGAGGATGATTGGGTATGCGTCGATAGTTTGAGAGTATTCAAATGTATTCCTGGAGGACTTTCCTGGAGTGCCTCTATAGAGGCATATGGAGTTCCATATTGATCTGGTAGTAGGTGTGGCTCTGATAGCCAAGGCACCTTATCGGTTATCATCGTCGTAGATGCATGAGTTGTCTACACAGCTGCAGAAGCTGTTAGACAAGCAATTTATCAGACCGAGTAGTTTTCCTTGGGGAGCATCGATTTTTTTTGTGAAGAAGAAGGACGGATTCCACAGGATGTGCATCAATTATTGGTAGCTGAACAAGCTAACGGTGAAGAACCGTTATCCACTTCCGAGGATTGATGATTTATACGTCCAGTTACATGGTGTGTCTTGGTTCTCCAAGATCGATATGAATTCAGGCTACCACCAAATGAGAGTAAGAGATGAGGATATCCAGAAGATTGCTTTTAGGACTCATTATGGTCATTACGAGTTCGCGGTGATGCCTTTTAGGCTCACCAATGCCCAGCCGCATTCATGGATCTTATGAAACGTATGTGTAAACCGATGTTGGATACGTCTGTTATTGTATTTATTGATGATATATTATTCTATTTTAAGACAAAGAAGCAGCATGAGGATCATCTGCGAGAGGTTCTGGAGACTTTGAGGAATGAGAGGCTTTATGCTAAGTGCGAGTTCTAGTTGCACGAGGTTCAGTTTTTGGGGCTCCTTGTTAATGAGAAGGGGATATTAGTTGATTCCCCAAGATTGAGGTCGTCATGCAATGGGAGATTCCGAAGTCTCCATCTGAGATTCGGGGCTTCTTGAGTTTAGCTAGGTATTATCATAGATTCACCGAGAAATTATCTATGATCGCAGTTCCATTGACCAACATGATGAAGAAGACAGTTAGTTTCCGTTGGGGGCCTGAGTAGGAGGCGATGTTGAGAGAAAAACTTGAGTCACACTTGAACAAACGATATAACAAGTGATCATGCGAAATAACGTTTAACTCAAAGGATCATTAAAGCTCAACAATAATAATAAGTTAGAGTTAGGAAGTTAGAAGGTTAGATGCAGAAGTATAAGGAAATATAAAAGACAAAAAGTATTATATCAAGTATACACTTAAGTTGATTCTTAACAAGGAATGCAATCAGACCAAGTTAGTAAGTGAGATCAAACTTAGTGATTAAGTCTAGAAAGACTTGCTCCGAAGAGAGATTACAAACAGTTACGATTATATTCACGTGATAAGTAAGAAGAGTGTAAGATGAGTGATAATATTCAAGATGCGTAAGAGGTGTATTTTCATTGAGAAAGAGAGAACTCTATTTATAGAGACTCGAAGATTACGAACAGTCTAATCTGTTAAGAGTTGCCACGTAGGGCACATTGGATAAAGAAAAGTACTCATAGAAAAACAGATAAAAGACTAAAACTAAGAATTGATGACTGCAGTTGCTGATCTTGATTGCGGTGTTGAGATTGACTGTGGTTGCTGAAAGCAGCTTCGGATCTCTTTTAAGTTTAGGAGGGTCGCTTTTATGTCTCAACAATTTCCCCTAAGTGACCTCTTCAACTTTTCTTTCAAGTGTTGAGCTTGAGGAACTTGATGAGAATCCACTAGAACTTCCTGACTTCCTTGAGCCATGTGATTCTCCTTGAGATTTCAAACTTTACTTCAGCGGTTGTGTGTTTTGATTTGTTAACTATAGTCTGATTGACCTCCAATTGCTTTCGGGTCATGCGGTTCATGGCAGTCATTGGGATGAAATATTTTGTTTCATCATTCTTGCGTTTGAAAATGACTCCAAGATCTGGGAAGTTCGTTGCTCCAAGGGATCTTTCTTGAAATCCTTCATTCAGGACTGAAGTTTGTTCAAAAGGAGGAAGGTTGAACTTCTGAGCAAGTGTCGGGTGGATGTCCGCTTGAATCCTTGCAAAGTCGCACACAATCTCTTTTAGAAAGGTGCATGCCCTTTCATACGCAATATACATTTTTGGGTGTTTTACAGTCTTGTTCTGAAAAACCTTTGCAATCAGGAAGATTTCTTCCGGGTTCATGCAAAGGAAAACAGCTTGGGTTCGGATGTAGTCTGAGTTTGTTCTGGTGAGAGTGTATTGAATGAACTCTGCGTTCATGAATTTTCTAGGTTTGTAGTTTTTGACGGCGGTGGGCCTATCATTCGACCAAATTTTCTCAATAGAAGAGCCATGCTTGGCATGAAATCTGTTGAGTCTCTCAAACTCTAGGGGTAACCTTTTGTCATCGGGAAGACTACGGTCAAATGATTCAAATACTGTGAAGTATTTTGCATTTGGAGAGATGAGGATATCCCAATAACTGTCATGAGGAGGTTCTGCGTATGAGAGGTGAAAGACGCACACTTTCATACTTGAAAATTGTTACTCCGAAACATGCTACATGCATATTCATAAAAACAATATTTCATATTGATAAAGTGATTACAAACTACTGGATACAAACCGACTATTTCAAAGTGTTATATATATTACATAACTTCCCAGGATTCTATAGTTTTATACATATGGGAGAACAAAATACAATAGTTTCAAACTATTCAAAAATCTTCTATCAATACAATAGTTTCAAACTATTCAAAAATCTTCTATCGGTATATAACTATATTAGATGCTTATCTCCTGCAATTTGTTAAACATTGAGAGGGTAAGAGGTGATGCTTAGTGAGTTCAATAATAGATACAATATAACGTTATGCCATATATATACTTCAATATGCCAGAAGCAAAGAGGAACAAGGAACAACAAAGGCATATGTGAATCATGTGACAAACTTTCCATATCAATCATTGATTTGATTCAAAGATATATAATCAATGAGACATAACAATTTCCATACTTTATATACATCAATAAAGCTTTGGCCCAAATGGCACAGAAGACATACAACTTTGGATTAACATTTTGGTAGATTTCAGGCTTATAGCCCTGTCTAACCTTCTGCCAATACCATAGAATATAAATCATTCTCTTACGGAGACATGTTCTACATGGCCAGAGGCTACATACCAGTACCAATGTGAATCTAAGTCCTTTCACTAATCACATGGTCAACGGTATTACTTTGCTATTAAAAATAGCGAATAAAAATAACACGGGAAAATAACCTGGAATAATAACATTGAAAAGCACATAGCACATATAACACATAGCATATAATTGTTCCTATATATTAAACTCACCATGAAATAACCAGGGGTTAAAATAGTAATTTGGGCAGCACTTCGTTACTATAAATAACTTTCTTCTATAAAATCAGGAGATATATTGAAATGCGGGGTTTGCGAAGGTTGAGCTTCAAACCAAAAAGATAAATTTCTCGGGGTCTCCGGGCACTTCGGGACGTGTTTCGGGTGCTAAAATTGATACCGGGGCTTCGGGGGAAGTGGAAGTAGCTCAAATATGAAATTAGGGGTGAAAAGTGGCATAAATTCCAACAAAAACTGGGAGGTCTCGCACCCTTTATATAGGTGCGAGCCTCATATCAGAAGCACGAAGAAGAGGGCAGGTGGTTGTGAGGCTCGGTACACGTGGTAGAAGGCGAGGCTCGGATGCGAGGGTCGGAACAGGTGTGCGCTTCGGATTGGTCCAGCGTCTCGGATGACACAGCTGCATTGGACACGGGGGCGCACACGCGTCGGATGGTCTTCGGCTGAGTCATCGACTTCGGACATGGGGCGCGCCTGACGTGGCTCGCATCGGATACGTCTCGCATGAGGAGCGAGGGTGACGTGGCCGAACTCAGGCCATGCAATTTTTCTCGAATTTCGCAATTATTCTCGATTTTTATGCAAAAAACTTCTAAAATCCATAACTTTCGAATACTAGCTCCGTTTTTTACGTTCTTTATAAGCACGTGTAGGGAAAATTATGCTCGACAACTTTCGTTTAGACTTCGTCAGCTAATTTTGACTTTATTTTTAATATTATTATTTTTAACGGACCGGGACAGGAAAATCCGTTAAAAATTCATAACTTCTTCATCCGACATCCGTTTTCGTCAGATTTTTAACCGTTGTACTACTATTGACGATATCTTCAATTATCGTTTAGGTTGTTGCGGCTAAAAATCAATCGATCTAAAATTCAAGTTTTTAGCTGTCTACTGCTAAGCTGAATCTTAGAAAAATCATAACTTCCTTAAACGAAGTCATATTTTGGCATCCTTTTTATGAAAATTCTCGGTTTAATAGATACTAAGACTTTAATTTAGATCACTAAGGCTAAAAAATAGTTTAATAAAAACTCACTTTTTACGTCATTCGGCACTGTGCCGGTTTTGTCGCGGATTTTCGATTGGTCATAATTTCTTCGTTGTAACTCGGATTTCGATGAGGTTTTCGCCTACATGTTTCTAATGATATTATCTAAAACTTTCAATAAGAAAATGTTACTTCTTTCAAATTTTATACTTTCGTTAAATTTCACCATTTGACATTTGATTGGAATCTCATAAGACTTCCAATACTTTCTGAATGATTCTAAGCATAGTTTTACTTCATTTTTCTAGTAAAAACCATCTATTAGAACTCAACATTCAAATTCACATAATATTTCGTAATATTATTCAATTTTATAATTTACAATACACGATAACTGAACGTATATATTACAAATACCTCCTCCTTTTTAGGATTTCGTCCCCGAAATTACATCGATTAAAATAAATGGGGATATTTTGATCTTATCTCATTCTTATTTTCCCAAGTGTAGTTTGCGCCTTGATGGTGTTTCCACTTGACAAGCACCAAATCTACTTCTTTATTACGTAGATAAGTTTTTCTTTTATTCACGATCTCTTCAGACTCTTCTACATATCTTAACTTATTATCCAATTTCACATCGGATAATGGAACTGTCTCATCATTGATGCTCAAGCATTTGCGCAGATATCTCACATGAAACACATCATGAATACCTGCCAAATCTTCTGGCAATTCCAAGCGGTATGCTTGTTTACCAATTCTCTAGATGATTTTGAAAGGACCAACAAATCTAGGTCTTAGTTTTCCTTTCTTCCCAAATCGCATATTGCCTTTCCACGGGGATACTTTTAGCATTACAAAATCACCCACTTAGAATTCTATGGGTCATCTCCTCTTTTCTGTATAGGATTTTTGTCGATCCTGGGCTGCTTTCATTCTTTCTCGTACAATTTGAATCTTGTCGGTGGTGTCTTGACTCATTTCAGGGCCTCCAAGGATCTCCTGTCCTATGTCTCGCCAACATAATGGCGTACGACATTTGCAACCATATAATGCTTCATATGGTGCCATTTTGATTAAAGCGTGGTAACTGTTATTATACGAAAATTCGACAAGAGGTAAGTATTTATCCAAGTTACCACCAAACTCCAAGACACATGCACGAAGCATATCTTCTACTGTTTAGATTGTTTTCTCCGTCTGACCATCTGTCTGGGGATGATAAGTTGTGCTGAGAGCAACTCGAGATCCCAATTCACGTTGCATACTTGCCCAAAAGTGAGAAGTGAAGTGAGTATCACGATCAGAAATGATCTTTAGTGGCACACCATGTCTTGCAACAATTTCATCCTAGTATACTTGTGCGTATTTCTCCATTGGAGCCGTTTCACGCATGGCAAGAAAATGAGCACTTGTAGTCAGGTGGTCGACGATTACCCAAATGCTATCGTGCTATCTAGCAGTCTTTGGCAATTTGGTAATAAAATCCATGGACAGTTCTTCCCATTTCCATACAGGAACACTAAGACTTTCTGGAGTTCTGTAAGGCTTTTAGTGCTCAGTTTTGACTTGTAAGCATACTAAACATTCCTGTACATATCTTCCAATGTCTCTCTTTAATTCACGCCACCAATAATCAGCTCTTACATCATAGTACATTTTACTTGTACCAGGATGTATTGACAGTTTAGATTTATGGGCTTCATCTAAAATCTTCTTCCTTAATCCACCAAGCTTTGGAATCCATAACCGATTCTTGAATACCTTTAATCCTCATGGATCATCAAGTAAAGCATAATTATAATGTATCATCCCTGCTTTCTTCACATTTTCTGGATTTAGGGCCTCTTCTTGCCATTTCTCTAGTTCATCTAAAATAGTGAATTTTACTGTAGTATGAGTAATAACATAACACATACTATTACTATAAACCTTTCTGCTAAGTGCATTGGAAAGTACGTTGGCTTTTCCAGGATGATATAAGATTTCACAGTCATAATCTTTGATCAGCTCCATGGCTCGTTGTTGTCTCATATTCAAAGTTTGCTTACTGAATATGTACTTGAGACTTTTGTGGTCGGTAAATAATTGGAATTTTGTACCAAAAAGATAATGCCTCCAAGTCTTTAAGGCGAATACCACTGCAGCGAGTTCGAGATCATGAGTGGGATAATTCTTTTCATAATCTTTCAGTTGTCTTGAGGCATAGGCTATCACTTTACCACGTCGCATCAACACACAACTGAGTCCCAATATTGAAGCATCACTATATACGGAGAAATCATCATCACCTTCTGGGAGTGATAAGATTGGAGCATGAGTTAAAAGATCTTTTAAAGTTGAGAAATCTTTTTCTTGGGCTTCACCCATTTGAACTTCACTTCCTTCCATGTAACACTTGTGAGAGGTACGGCTGTACGAGAAAAGTCTTTAATGAATCTCCGATAATATCCAGCGAGACCCAAGAAACTGCGAATTTTGGAAGCATTACGGGGCACTTCCCAATTTTGAATAGCTTTGATTTTGATAGGATCTACGGATACACCGTCACTAGAAATCACATGGCCGAGAAATTGAACTTGACGAAGCCAAAATTCACATTTTGAGAATTTAGCATATAGTTTCTCCTTTCGAAGAAGTTCCAATACCGCACGAATATGAATGGCATGATCAGCTTCATACTTGGAATAGATAAGAATATTGTTAATGAATACGATGACAGATTTATTGAGCATTGGGCGGCATACCCGATTCATCATATCCATAAATATAGCATGAGCATTTGTTAAACCAAACGGCATAACAAGGAATTCATAATTCCCATATCGAGTACGAAAAGCAGTCTTTGGTACATCCTGATCGTGAAATTTCAACTGATGATAGCCAGATCTTAAATCAATCTTCGAGAAATAGCTAACACCTTGAAGTTGATCAAATAAATCATCAATGCGAGGTAGTGGGTACTTGTTCTTGATAGTCACCTTATTCAGCTCACGATAATCAATGCACATCCGCCTTGATCCGTACTTCTTCTTGAAAAACAATACCGGAGCACCCCAGGGAGAGGTACTCGGTTGGATAAAGCCTTTGTCAAGTAATTCCTGCAGTTGGATCATCATTTCTTTCATCTCTGTTGGCGCGAGACGATAAGGAGTCTTTGCAATCGGAGTAGCACCAGGCACAAGGTCAATTCAGAATTCTACTTGCCTGTCTGGAGGAAGTCCAGGCAAGTCATCGGGGAAAACATCAGGATATTCATTAACAATGGGAACATCATTTACCGTTTTCTTCTCCTCTTTTGAGACATCAACTGTGTAGGCCAGATAGATAGAACACCCTTTCGATATGAATTTACGAGCTTTGAGGAAAGAGATTATTTTTAAGATTCTTTGTTCACCGTAGACATAGATAGGATTCTCCCCTTCAATAGGAATGCGTACTATCTTTTCATAACACAAGAGTTCTGTGTGGTTCTTTGATAACCAATCCATACCGAGAATAATATCAAAGTTGGGAAAGGAGATAGGGATCAGGTTAGCAAGAAAATTATATCCTTTAATTTCTATAACACAATCCCTATAGACTTTATCAACAAGTAATGATATACTTCCCGCAGTATCTACGTGAAATGGTTGTGCGAGTATATAGCAAGAAATTTGAAAGGAATGCACAAATTCTTAAGAAACAAAAGAATATGAGGCACCAGAATCAAATAAGATGTGAGCAGGTCTAGAGTTGACAAGAAATGTACCTGTCACAACATTCGGGTCCTCGCGTGCCTCCTCTGAGGTAATCTGGAATGCACGAACCTTAGCTTTTGGCACCTCCTCCTTTTTAGTTGGAGTACCCTTTGATTGTTGAACAGGGGCTTGGCTTCTCGCTGGCTGTTGAACAAAAGCTTGACTTCTCGTCATCTGACTAGTAAGAGTAGGGCAAAAACGCTTCTTGTGGCCAGTAATACCACATGCATAGCAAGTAACATCCTTTCTTGGGCAAGCTGGCTTTATATGACCCTTTTCTCCACATCCATAACAGACAATGGATTCCTTGTCTATTTTGCATTGGCCCGATGATTCCTTCCATAAACACGACACGAAGGCGATTGAATAGAAAAAGATTGTGATCTACCGCGTCCGCGAGAGGCATTTTGAGTTTGCACTTGATTACCAGGTTCAGTACGAACGGATTGAGCTAGTAGAAAAGAAGGAACATGAACAGTTCTTTCAGTATACGGATGCTTCAGAACAGTAAAAGTGGCACCATGTATTTCTAATTCATGCTCGTGTCTTCGAGTATACTCAACGGCTTTATCGAATGACAGAACTTCTCGATTGGAAACGAAATCGTGGATTTCATGTCGTAGTCCCTCCATGAATAACTGAATTTTCCATCTTCAATTGGAATATACTTTGTAGCAAACCTTGCTCTTTGATTAAACTGAGTTTCATACTCATTCACAGTCATTCCTCCCTGTTTAAACTCGAGGAATTCCTTCTCCAATCTCCTCCTCATGTCTAGAGGACAATACTTCTCTATAAAATGAGTTTTGAACATTTCCCATGATAAATTCTCCTGGTCAAACCCGTTGAGAGCTTCATATGTTGCTTCCCAACAGACCAAGGCTTCTCCGATGAGTATTACAGAAGCATAATTAGCCTTGTCTTCATTATCCACATGAGAAATACGAAACACTTTCTTTGTGTTCTGGATCAAGGTAAGAACAACAATGGGATTATGAACACCGGAAAACTCTATAGCACCACTACTCTTGAAATATTTGAACGAGGGACGCTTCACCTCCGCTTTTGAAGATTCTCTAGTGGCTTTCTCTTTTCCTTTATCACCATTCTTTTTGTGTTCTTCGAGAGTCTGTCGACTAACACCGATAAGTTTACCCAAAAGTTACTCCTCATGATGAGATACTGGAGTATTCACTTCCTCGGGTTGAGGACCTCCACCAACCTTAGGGGTATGGCTACTAACCTGTTCAGCCATTGCTCTGCAATATGGAGTAACATTGTATTTTAGAACATTAGGGTTTATCATTACCTAATACTTTTACTTAAATATTTCCTATGGTTTATATCCATATACTTACAATGAATCCATTCATATATTGAACTTTCAATAGTTTAAGTCTAAATATCAATTCGTGGAATTTAGTTCACCTAAACTACTGCTCTGATGCCATGATTGAAAGACCCACACTTTCATACTTGAAAATTGCTACTCTGAAGCATGCTACATGCATGTTCATAAAAACAATATTTCATATTGATAAAGTGATTACAAACTACCGGATACAAACCGACTATTTCAAAGTGTTATATATATTACATAACTTCCCAGGATTCTATAGTTTTATACATATGGGAGAACAAAATACAATAGTTTCAAACTATTCAAAAATCTTCTATCAATACAATAGTTTCAAACTATTCAAAAATCTTCTATCGGTATATAACTATATTGGATGCTTATCTCCTGCAATTTGTTAAACATTGAGAGGGTAAGAGGTGATGCTTAGTGAGTTCAATAATAGATACAATATAACGTTATGCCATATATATACTTCAATATGCCAGAAGCAAAGAGGAACAAGGAACAACAAAGGCATATGTGAATCATGTGACAAACTTTCCATATCAATCATTGATTTGATTCAAAGATATATAATCAATGAGACATAACAATTTCCATACTTTATATACATCAATAAAGCTTTGGCCCAAATGGCACAGAAGACATACAACTTTGGATTAACATTTTGGTAGATTTCAGGCTTATAGCCCTGTCTAACCTTCTGCCAATACCATAGAATATAAATCATTCTCTTACGGAGACATGTTCTACATGGCCAGAGGCTACATACCAGTACCAATGTGAATCTAAGTCCTTTCACTGATCACATGGTCGAAGGTATTACTTTGCTATTAAAAATAGCGAATAAAAATAACACGGGAAAATAACCTGGAATAATAACACTGAAAAACACATAGCACATATAACACATAACATACAATTGTTCCTATATATTAAACTCCCCGTGAAATAACCAGGGGTTAAAATAGTCATTTGGGCAGCACTTCGTTACTATAAATAACTTTCTTCTATAAAAATCAGGAGATATATTGAAATGCGGGCTTTGCAAAGGTTGAGCTTCAAACCAAAAAGATAAATTTCTCGGGGTCTCCAGGCACTTCGGGACGTGTTTCGGGTGCTAAAATTGATATCGGGGCTTCAGGGGAAGTGGAAGTAGCTCAAATATGAAATTAGGGGTGAAAAGTGGCATAAATTCCAACAAAAAGCGGGAGGTCTCGCACCCTTTATATAGGTGCGAGCCTCATATCAGAAGAAAGAAGAAGAGGGCAGGTGGCTGCGAGGCTCGGTACACGTGGCAGAAGGCGAGGCTTGGATGCGAGGGTCGGAACAGGTGTGCGCTTCGGATTGGTCCAGCGTCTCGGATGACGCAGTTGCTTCGGACACGGGGGTGCACACGCGTCGGATGGTCTTCGGCTGAGTCATCGACATCGGACATGGGGTGCACCTAACGTGGCTCGCATCGGATATGTGTCGCGTGAGGAGCGAGGGTGACGTGGCCGAACTCAGGCCATGCGATTTTTCTCGGATTTCGCAATTATTCTCGATTTTTGTTCCAAAAACTTATAAAATCCATAACTTTTGCATACGAGCTCCGTTTTTGACGTTCTTTATATACACGCGTAAGGCAAATTATGCTCTACAACTTTCGTTTAGACTTCGTCAGCTAATTTTGACTTTATTTTTAATATTATTATTTTTAACAGACCGGGACAGGAAAATCCGTTAAAAATTCATAACTTCTTCATCTGACATCCGTTTTCGTCAGATTTTTTACCGTTGTACTACTATTGATGAGATCTTCAATTCTCGTTTAGGTTGCTGCGGCTAAAAATCACTCGATCTAAAATTCGAGTTTTTAGCTGTCTACTGCTAAGCTGAATCTTAGAAAAATCAAAACTTCCTGATACGAAGTCAGATTTTGGCGTTCTTTTTATGAAAATTCTCGGTTTAATAGATACTAAGACTTTAATTTAGATCACTAAGGCTAAAAAGTAGTTTATCAAAAACTCACTTTTTACATCATTCGACGGCGTGCCGGTTTTGTCGCGGATTTTCGATTGGTCATTACTTCTTCGTTATAACTCAGATTTCGATGAGGTTTTCACCTACATGTTTCTAATGAGATTATCTACAAATTTCAATAATAAAATTTTACTTATTTCAAATTTGATATTTTCGTTAAATTTCACCATTTGACATTTGATTGGAATGTCATAAGACTTCTAATACTTTCTGAATATTCTAAGCATAGTTTTACTTCATTTCTAGTAAAAATCATATGTTAGAACTCAACATTCAAATTAACATAATTTTTCATAATATTATTCACTTTTATAATTTACATTACACGATAACTGAACGTGTATGTTACATGAGGTAAGGCTTGTTGTCGTCATCTAGTAATCTTCTATGCGGATTGACCCAGGAGTTGATGAGGGATTCATACATTGTGATATCAACTCCATTTTCCCTCCAGATCAACTCAGCGTATTTGGTTGATCTCCAGTCAGCTTTCTTTTGTTTGGTTCCGAGAGAGTCGACTGAGTGTTCTAATGACATGTAAGAAGCTAAGTTCTTGAAATGAGGGGGAGTCTCGGGTCGCTCTGGAGAAGGATGAGGTTCTTGAATTGGTGTTTGTTGCGGTGGAGACTGATGACTTGGACTCTTATGAGGAGAGAGAACTGGTGTTTTCTTTTGTGGAGATGGTTGCGGTGAACGTTGAGGAGTTGGTTCTTTAGACTTGATGGGAGAGTGCGGATGAGAATGCTGATGAGAGATTCGATCCGAGGTTTGGTCTTCACTTCCCCCTCTTGAGGAAGGAGCAATTGGTACTTCCTCAAGCCATTGCCTAAGGCCATCAATTTTCACATACTTCATCAAATTGAGCCTTTAGTGCATCAGTAAGTTGTTGGTTGTTTGCGATCATGAGGTTAAAGAGCAATCAGTGAATCTCCTTGGTGAGGTGCAGGATTTCAGGACCGTGAAAGTTGGAGGGTAGTGACCTACGGAGGTTGTTGATGGTTGTCTGTAGGACCAAAATTGCAGATTCATACGGATTGTGAGTTTCTTCAACAACTTTCTGGGACTGAGAGGATTGATCCGAAATGATGTTCTGAAGATCAGATTTGATGGAGGATACTTCAGAGATAATTTTTTCAGCAGTGGAGATGAAGTGTTGATGATCAGCTTTGCGGTTGTTATCCAGGGCTCGGATGCCCATTTCCACTTTGAGAGAGATGCGTTCTGCAGCAAGACACTCTCTGGCTTCCAGTCTTTCATTGTGGTCGATGAGAGACTGCGGGCCAGGCAAGTCCTTAGATTGTGGTTGGGGAGATTTGACAGCAGTAAGAATCTGATCTACTTTGTTTTATAGAGACATGAATTCCTTTCTGGAAACAGCTTGCTTCTTTTTCTTCTTCTTCTCCTTGGGCTTAGAAGTGGAATACTGAGATCCGCTTGACTCTTCTTCTTCATCAAAAATCATCATGACATCGTCTGACTGTTCTGGTTGATTGACCTCATTCATGGCGAAGTCATCGAAGCCAAAGGTTGGTGCAGAACTGACTTCAATTGCGGTTCCATCTTCTTGAGAGTTATTATCAGCAGTTGTTGGAGGAGGTCTGGATGAACCTGCACCATCTGGATTGGACTGAGCTTTGTGGATGATCTCAGCCATTTCGCCCATCCAGTTCTGGACCTTTAGAATTGTTGCATTTGGCAACGTCTGATTTTCCTGCTTCTTCTGTTGAAGCTGCATAGTTTGTTGATCCTTTCTTGCTTGAAATTCCCTACGGAAAGCGGCATACTTCTGAACTTTGGATTCTGAGATTGATTTGTAATGTCTCCAAGAATCATTAGAATCATCACCGTCAAATCCTTGATAACGCACCGAGGTGTCCCTCGGGTTCATAGATCCTTGCAAATTTGTGCTCACTGTTCTTAAACCACCTAGAAACGATGTAAGCCGAGTAGGATTTCCGGAGCTTCCTTGGTCTCCTTGACCCGTGGTCAAGTTTGGCCTCGGCTCCGTTTTGGCATGGGCTGAAGAATCGCCATGCGGTTGGGTAAGTCTATTAAGTGTTTAGATTACAACGTCTAAAATGCAGCGCAAGTCCGATTCTTGAAAGAAATGAAGTCTGGAAGCCCCGGAGACCTTAGAGCGAGAAGAACCAATTAGATCCTCTTGGGATCTAGTTGGGGGAGAGTCTCCATTTTGAGATGAAACGTGCACACTTGTTGTGTTCGAGTAGCTAGATAGGGTAGTAGCAAATGGGTCTGCGGGGACCCCAATGACTACCGGAGCCTTTTGAGAGGCTAAGGTATCAGTCCGGTCACGCATTTGGCCAGTGGGTTTGGTTTTCCTTTTCTTGAGAATGGTGATAGGAGCAGAGTCGAGATCAAAATCATCAGAAGATTGATTGGACTCGGAGTCATCGTCTGATGAGACAACCTGTGGGATTTTTTGCTTCTTAGAGGGTTCTGCTCCCTTGGGAGCTTTAGCTTTCTTGGATTCTTTAAATTTATTGGGGGTTTCACCTGTTTCTTGTGTTCTTTCCTTGTTGCGGGGGTCTTGCTTGGCTGAGGCTAACTTCTTTTGCCTTTGAGCTAAGGGTAGATGAGATAAAGTGGTAGAAGATGGAGCTGTGGATTGCTCTGGTTGAGTGGGTGCGGTGGAGGCGAATATGTTCTGACTTGGGATAGGCGGGGTAGAAAGGTATGGGTCAATACTTTCCGTAGCCTCAATATGATATGTGACTATTTGGGTCTCAAGTCCAACTGTAGTCAAGATATGAATGGGTAAATGTCTGATTGGTCCAAAGATAGATTGATCTTTAGAAGGAGCGTACCTTTTGAGATTGCGTGTGAAAAAAAAAAGTTGATGTCATTGCCCATACCGATGTTGGCGTCTAAATGAAGATCTGAAATGCACAGCGCCCAAAACCTTGCAAAAGTCAACTCGGTTGGATTTTCCTTTGGAGTCTCCTTAGGGATGTACTAGAGAAAATCATCCCATAGTATTTGACCATAGTTGACATCATGACCCGTGAAGATGCTCCATACTATCTCAAGTAGTTTGAGGCTCATGTTGTCTGTGCCTCCGGTTTGTCCAGACAGAGTGCGGATCACGAAATAGCACACAAATTGCCATACCACAGGCCGTTGGGTTTTCTTGAATTCTCCAATACCTTTGATCTGCTTTTGGTATCCCATTTGATACAGTGTGGAGGTGATATCTGTGACACTTGGGGAAAAGAACTTTGTTGAGGGATGCACCAGGAGGTTGATTGTAGTAAGAAACTTGTCTTTGGTCAAGATGACCAAAGAGTCATCCATCAAGTTCAGATGAACTTCTTGAAGATTATCAATAAGGTTATAGGTTGAGAATGCACATTTGAACAATGTGGAGATGGGAACCACATCAGTAAATGCGTCGAAAGGACCAAAGAGTGGATGATTGGAGATGAACTTGATCATGAGACGAATCGAGTCATTGTAGGAAGGATGATCATCGAAAATTGCCATAAAATTTCTAGATGTAATTAAAGGCGATTGGTTCCGTGTGATGGAATCAGAACCAGTTGGTTGAGCAGAGGATAATGCTTTTGATGGTTCTTTTGAGAGTCCTGATTTCATCATTTTGAAAAGTTGAAGAACTTGTAGGAAAACTTTAAGTGCAAGAAGGAAAAAAGAGAAGTTGTTCGTCTTTGAGAGATCAGAAAGCGTAAAACTTTCTTGGTGAGAAAAAGAGGGTTTTTATAGTGGCGGATTTCAAATATTTATTGTTTTAACCCTAAAGAAAAGTGGTTAAGGATAAAAACCTTTCAGTTTTTTTTTATTAAGGAAATCATTATCAGCCACAAAATATTTAACTAATAGTTTTTTTTTGTTATTTTCAAAAATGGCATTTAATGAAATATCAGGCCCAATACCCCATGTTTGAAGAACATGTGGTGAGGGGCGATAACCTGTTGAATAATGGTGGAATTTGGAACGGATGTGACATTTTTGGGGGTAAGTGGAAAAGACAGTTTAAGGAAAAGATTTTCTAAAAGGATTTATTTTATTGGAAACTATTTTATTTTGGCATCACACCTAAAATAGGTCTGACAAAAGGTTTATTTGAAAAGAAGAACTGAAACGATCATATGCTACAAAACGAATATTTTTGAGAATGTTTTTCTTATTTAATGAAGGATCATTAAATATCACACAATGTTTCAAGAATTTATGAAGTAGTTGAAAGTCCCATCACTATGATTGCAGTTTGAGTCTTCATTACGGATGAAGACTTCATTGCTCATTGTGGATTAAGACTTCATTGCTCATTGCGGATGACTGGTTAGATAACTATGGTAGAAGAAACTGAGAAGAACACTTGAACATGATCATAAATAACAATTAACAAAGGACCCTTGAAATATAGGTATGATATATGGTTGTGGTATCTATGGTATATTGCGATACATAAAATGTATTGCAGTATACAAGATACACTGAAACTATATAAGATAGATATATTTAGTTAGGAACGCAATGGCGACCAACAGTGGTCTGCGATACCTATCAATTCAAGAAGAATTGTGGGTCTGGATTCATCATTCCTAAAATTTGTAAGAAACTATTGAGTTTTGTAGACTCAAGTGCCTTTGCGAACACATAAGCAATCTCTTCATGAGTATGAACAAAAATTAGTTCAATGTTACCTTTCAGGATGTGATCTTTAATGAAGTGGTATCGTAGTCCAATATGCTTCGTCTTAGAGCGGTGAATAGGATTATGAGAAATCGCTATGGCACTCTCTGAGTCACAATAAATCGGTATCCGCAACATTCTATATTCGTAGTCCATAAGTTGTGTTTTCATCCATAAGACTTGTGAGCAACAGCTGGCTGCTGCAACATATTCAGCTTCTGCGGTAGACAGTGAAACACAGCTCTGTTTTCTTGATGACCAGCTGACGAGTCTTCCACCAAGAAATTGGCATCCACCAGAAGTGATTTTTCGATCCAATCTACATCCAGCGTGATCCACATATGTGAATGCTTGTAGGCTGAAATCGTTCCTTGCAGGATACTAGAGACCTAGAGATTTACTTCCCTTCAAGTATCTAAGAATCTGCTTGGCTGTGGTCATATGAGACATTTTCGGATCGGCTTGGTATCTTGCGCATACTCCGGTTGCAAAGACAATGTCTGGTCGGCTTGCAGTGAGGTACATCAACGAACCAATTATTCCTCTATAATTTTTGTAATCCACTGATTCTTCGGAAGGATCAACAGAAATCTTAAATTTCGAAGACCATTGGGACCTTGACCGAGGAGCAGTTGTCCATTGAGAATTTCTTCAGAAGTTCAGTGGTGTATTTCTCCTGATGGATGAATATCCCTTGAGGGACTTGTTTTACTTGAAGTCCTAGAAATAAATTAATCTCTCTATTCATGCTTATTTGGAACTTGTTGTTCATGAGCTTTGCAAATTCATCAACCATCCCCTGATTCGTTGATCTGAAAATGATATCATCCACATATATTTGTACAAGCATAACGTGATTACCATGTGCCTTTCTAAATAAATCAGGATCAATCACTCCTCTTTTGTATCCATACGAGACAGGAAATTCAGAAAGAGTCTCGTACCACGCTCTTGGTGCTTGCTTTAGATCGTAGACCGCTTTTTCAAGCTTATAACAGTGATCTGGGAATCCACGACATTCGAATCCTGGAGGTTGCTGAAGATAAACCACCTTTTTCAATTCACCATTGAGAAAAGAACTCTTCACATCCATTGGATGTACTTTAATGTTCTTGTGAGTTGCGTATGCTAAGAAAATGTGGATGACTTCCATTCGAGCTACTGGGGCGTATGTTTCATCATAATTAACACCTTCAAGTTGACTATACCCCTTAGCGACTAGTCTCGCTTTGTTCGGGACTACCGCACCAGATTCATCCAATTTGTTCTTGTACACCCATCTGGTACCAACAATGGTGTGACCTTTTGGCTTCAGAACAAGTTGCCACACTTTGTTCCGTTTAAACTCTTCCAGTTCCTCTTGCATTGATATAATCCAATCGGGGTCCATTAATGCTTCTTTGATGGTTCGGGGCTCGACTGGAGACATAAATATTGCATAGTGACAATGATCAGATAAATCTTGTGAGGATCGAGTTTGGATACCTGCTGATGGGTTTCCAATTATTTGACATGGTGGGTGATCCTTCGTCCATACGTGTAGACGAGGTTGAAGATGATCAGCAGCTGTGGTGGATGGGATGTCTTTAATATCTGACGATTCTGCGGTTGGGAACGGTAGTTCCCCCTAGACATGTGAGCAGCCCGCTGAATTGTCTTGATTTGGAAAGGTGGGATTAGAGTTTTCTTGATCAAATGATTGAGGTTCCCCCTGGATTGCGGATGGGAGTTCCCCTTGAACCTGAGAAGGTTCCTCCTGGATTGTTGAAAGTGTGATAATCCTTGGTTCAGTTCTTGTGTCAATGTTCTCTATATTTTTGTCATCTGAGTCAGAAGAAAAATTTGAGAGTAGAGATCCTCTGCAGATAGGGACTGGAGCTTCATCATTAAGTATTGGAACCTCGATGGTTGTTAATTGATCCGGAGTGGAGCTTTCCCCCTCAACTAGCGAGGTGGAAGTATCGAGTGATACTTTATTGCATACAGATGGACCAGATACATCGGCATGTTGTTGTTGAGCTTCTAAGGACATAAGAACTTCGGATAATTTAGTGGTCTCTACAGGGTCAAAGAGATCATCATAGTTAACTTCAATTATGTTTAATGGACCCAAAGCGGCAGGAATATCACTTTCTAGGATTGCTTTGGTTTCGGTTGATGGAGCGATGTTGTGGACGTAATAATCATCGAATTTGACATTGAAGCTTTCGATTATTAGTCTTGTGCGTGTAATGAGAACCCTATAAGCTACTTTGTTTGTTGAGTAGCCAAGGAAGATGCCTTCATCAGACTTTGGTGCGAACTTGTTAAGATGATCTCTGTAGTTGATCACAAAACATCTACACCCAAGGATGTGGAAGAATCGGACATTCGGTTTGCGGTTGTTAAGGCTCGCATACGGAGTTTTACTGAGATGCTTGCAAACAATGCTTCAGTTCTGAACAAAGCATGTTATGGCCACTGCTTCAGCCCAGAAATAGAGAGGAAAGTGTGCGAAGTTAAGCATAGATCTGGCTACTTCTACCAAAGTTCGGTTTCTTCGCTCTACTAGTCCATTCAGCTACGGTGTGTAAGGAGATGAGAAGTTGTGACTAATACCCTTTGAAACCAAGAAACTGTTTAAGATGTGATTGGTAAATTCAGTTCCATTATCACTGCCGATGCGACGCACTGGTAATTTGATCTGAAGTTCAATTTCTTTGATAAAATTGTTCTGTATATACGGAGTTTCAGATTTGAGTCTCAGGAAGAAGACCCAAGTGAAACGAGTGAAGTCATCAACTATAACCAGTATGTATTTTTTATGGAGACTGGCTATGGTAGATGGACCGCAGAGATCAATGTGCAGAAGTACCAGTGGTTTAGAAATTGAAGAATCAATGGGTGACTTGCTTTAGATTGCTTGCCACATTCAAAGGAAAGACAAAGTGTATCATTGCTGAATTTCATAATTGGGAGACCTCGGACAAGTTCTCCGGTGACCATATTGTTGATGTATCTGAAATTAAGATGAGCTAGCTTGCGCTGCCATAGCTAGCTGACTTCAGATACTGCTTTGGATAGAAAGCATAGTTACGGTTTCCCGATGATCAGAGAAACGTCCAGAGGATACATGGTTCCTTCAAACTTGGATTTGATCAAACAGGTGCTTCTATCACTTGTCATTATGTACCAGTACTCATTGTCAAACTCAAAACTGTGGCCTACTTTATATAGTTGGCCTACACTGATGAGATTGTGTTTAAGGCTCTCTACGTAAGAAACCTTTTAAATGGAGAAGTTTCCCATAGTAAGAACACCATAACCTCGGATTATCCCATTTGCGTTGTTATCGAAGGTGACATTTCCACCGTTGCTGATTAGCCTGAAGTCCCGAAGGTATACTAACCTTCCGGTCATGTGCAAGGAGCATGCACTATCAATTAACCATTCCTCTTCTTGTTCCTCCTTCCACAATACCTGAGAATTACACGGTTAGTTTGGACATCCCAACAAGCTTGGAGCCCGGGGCTACAGATGAATTTTTAATGGATGCATGAGTCGAAGTTGTCAGGACAGGTTTAGTGTCAATTTTGAGTCCTAGACCTGGGTACTTGTGAGTTTTTGGAGATTTTGAAAAGTTATGAGGTTTATGATAGATACGAGGTTTCTGAAAAGTATGTGAGTTTTGACAAGTACAGTATCTTTGAAAAATACGAGGTTGGGCTCGAAAAATCCCCTTTTAATGAAAAACAGATGAACGCCTTTTAGCACTTGTCCTGACATTGTTTTTAGTCAGTGGTCCGAAAGATGTGGGATTATTTTTAGGATCGGTCTGATGATGAGATCTGATAGTTGTGCCTTTTCCTTTTGAGTCAGAGTGACTTGTTACAATGTGTGCACGACACTGTTTCCTAGGATGTGTCATTGCAAGAGACTGACGTGATATGAGGTGGGTTGGTGTAGGCAATATTCCTTTCCATTTTGGGTGGTCTAAGGAATAGATTATAAAATCATTGCTTCGAAAAGACTTCACTTGCTTTTGGGTTTTGTCAGATTTCTTTGAAAAAGTTTGAGAAATTGTACATTCTTTTTTGCTTGATGTTCTGAAAGTCAAGATTTTGAAAGACAGTTTGAAAAAACTGGTTTTTCTACACTCTTGGAATTTGAAATATCGACTTGTTTTTTCGAAAAACTTTTCTTCCTTTTGTTACAGAACTGGAGTTCCCTTTTAAAAGCCATTTTTGCTAAAGTTTTTGGTGTATCGCAGTCATTGAAATTCAATTGCGGTTTCTTTGCATCCTTGGATTGTTTTTTAAAACGAGGACTTGACTCATCCGAGCTGGATGGTTCAGGATTCTGTGAACATTGACCGTATTCAAAGTTGTTTATGAGCAGGTCGTGATGGATTGGCTGAAGAGTTACTGAAATTTTGACTGGGGACTGCGATAAGGATGATTGGACTCCCATAGAATAAGACTGATTTTTGGGCACTTTATGATGGACGGTTGATCAGACTGAGGTGTAGGACTACAGTTGGCGATACTGCGATCCGAAGGCAGTGAAGTAAAGTTTGTGAAATCTACTGGATCTTCCATAAGAATTTCTTCATCACAAACAGATGATACTTGAGAGTTGGTATTAATTGTGTCAAAGACAGGTTTTTGATCAGAGGTGTGATCTATGGATTCGGGGAGAATTTCCACTATGACACAATTATTTCTTAGATCATGAAGGCGACCGAAGTGCGGTTTGATGTCCTCAGGGAAGGTTTTGCTATTGACAGGATAATGGAACTCTCAGTCCGGAGGGACATAGCGACGGTCCTTGTTAAACCATGGTGATGAGTCCTTTGCGGTATTGTACCCACTGGACCAACCCCAATTATAGGTGTTATCTATGGTTCCATTGTTCACAAGATTTTAAATAGCTTCACTTTCATTGAACAATTTTTCTATTAAAAGATTTAAACGTACATTCTCACTCTGAGCTAAATCTCTTTGGTTCAAAGTTATTTCTAATTGTGTTTCACTTAACATTCATGCATCTTTCTCTAACTCTAAGTCCTATTCTAACATAGCTACTTTGAGTCTTTTGTTATCCAGTCGTCCTCTTACGTGAAACATCTCTTGGGACGCTAAGTTCTTCTCATCTAAATCTTTGTTATTTTCTGTAAGGACAGCAGCACATGTGTCATTAAGATTGTCTATGAATGGTTGACAGTCATGCATGATATAATTTAGAGTTTGGATCATGAGTTTTACCTGTTCGACGATGCTTAGAGTCCCATCATTTGCTATGTAGCAGTAGTTCTTTTCCAGGTTTGTAGACCCATCATCATCCGCATTTGCCAACATGCAAGTCTTGCCTTTACCCATGACGTTGCTGATGTTTTCATCTTCATCTCCGGATGACCAAACTTGATGGTCCCTCTTTACATGGGCTACGTATGCCCTTGCTTTTTTCCTTTTCTACCAATTCTTGAGCCATTCTAAGGTAAAATGCTCTATCTTTCACTACATCGGCTTTTCAATCCTTTGCAAAGTGATTCTCCTTGTTACACTTGTGACAGATTACGACATTACTTTTATCTTCTGATGAGGTACCAGAGTCAGTTGGATTGATGGGCTTCGGTGCCTCTTTGGGTTGAGTGGTTTGAGATTGCGGTAGTGGGTGAGGATTTTTGGGATATGGAGAGTGATTATTGAAGTTGCGGTTGAATGGAGGTTTGTTGAACTGCTGATTGTTACGAAAAGAGGGAGGTGGTAGCCGGTTGAACTGTTTGCTAACAAGAGCTATAGCATTCTAAAATTACTTTTCGTCATCATAATCTGAGTCAGCTTTATATGACCGCAGAGGATTCTCATATGAGGGAGAGTAAGATTGAGTATGTGGAGCTTGTGCTATAAGAGCCAGTGGTCCTCCGAAGTCAGCACATTCTTTGAGTACAGTGGATTCTTGTGCTTGTAGTTCACCATAGAGCTTGTAGAGAGATAAAGAATGGATCTTTCTATCTCCTTGTACTATCATCTTAGCAGTTGTCCAGTGTCTTCCCAAACCATTGAGACACTGAAGATTTGTCTCATGGTTACTTCGGACCGTGCCAGCATTAGATAACTTAGTGACAATCAGGTTGAACCTTTTGAAGCAGTCTTCCAAACTTTCGCCAGTATGAGCTTTGAAATTATTGAACACATTGAGATAGGTTGTGAGCTTCTTATTTGGAGCTTGTTCTGTGCCCTCATATAAGTTTTTGAGAACATCCCAAATCTCTTTTGCTGATTTGTAGTTTATGATAATATCGAAGTTGTCATGAGCAACTCTTCAAGAGATTTCATAGAAAGCAACAACATCATTTTCCATTTTATCGAAATCGTCTTTGGTGGGACGATTCATGGCTGGTTGACCTCCTCCTAGTCTGGATGTTGCGCCGTCGGTTTGAACTGGAGTAAGAACAGGGACATGTGGCCCTTCCTCTACGGATCGCCATACATCTTTTCCAAGTCTCCTTAAGTATCTTTCCATCCTCTGAGACTAATGATGATATACATTTGCCACCAATATTGGGGCTCTATTAGAACCACCAACACTGTTGGAAACATTGAGAGATAATGCTTGTGCCATATTTCCTTGTTTGGAAAAATTTTGTTGTTGTTTTTTTTAGAAATGAGCTTCAGTGGTATAGAAGGCCTTTTGAAAATCAGAGTTTTGCTTCAAAAAGCAACCACTTTGGCTCTAATACCAATTGTTGAGAGAAAAACTTGATCCACACTTGAACAAATGATAGAATAAGTGATAATGCGGAGTTGTCTAGCCAATGCACTAGGTGCGGCTCTGATAGCCAAGTGTCACACCCCCAAACCAGAACGGCGGAAACATTCGGGGGCGGATGACTTCATGTGGTAGCATAACAAATGAATACATAGTAAAGAAAGCAATACAACCATCATATATATAATTGAAAGTTTACATGGTTAAAAGGTACATGTTCAAAACCAATTACAATATGATGCCAAAATATGAATTTAAGCTGACCACGCAGCGTCCCTTCTTCAAAAGTTGTTTGTTACCTGTAATTACTGAATCCCTGGGACATACAAGTAATTTTGAAAGAGTAGATCAGCATTTAAGCAGGTGAGTTTCATAAGTATTAAATGACAATGTTTGTATGAAATGAAATAATTTGTTTTTGTTTGTTTGTTCCTAGAAAATCTCATATTTTCTACTAGCATAAATGTAGCCTTCTGTAAAGACTAATGTTTGTTTCTAGAAAATGTATGTACGTATAAAATATCCAATATGTTTGAAAAAACTCGTAAATCAATGTATTTTTAATACCCCATGTGAGTTTTATAACCATGCTATTGACTCGGATTGTCTATACACAACGTTCTTCAGGCGTTAGAATGTTCTGACGTTTGTCACCCCAAGTGGTGGACTGTAGCTAACAGTCAGGGCGCGGGGTTGTCAAGCCCATATAGATCTATACACAAACACCAGGCTCCCCCTCCAAGGGATTTTGGTATATAATATAGGACTTGAAATGTGTACTCGAACGTACGTGAAGTTAATGTCTCACAAAACTTAGTATAAAAAAACAGATTTACGTGTTAAAATGTTCGTTTGTTCTTGTATGTGAAAGTGACTTCTTGAAAATCGTGTTTCTAGTATGTAAACGTTAGTAATGTTCTCGTAAATCTATACCTATTATAGCTTTCTAAAATTGTGTCTCGTTTGTTTAGAAATCCCTAGAAAATGAATCACTTGTTATGACAGTATAAATTTTCATAGTGCCTAAGTCGGACACATATACATGCAATCTAAGCAGAGTGTTTAATTTATACATATATAACAACATTTTTCATTTCAAAAGATATAATGTTATCGTGATATATTTTACATACGAAAGTTCCCTATAAAGTTTATAAATCACATATGATTCTGTTGAATAAAAGTGTATAATAAAACTTTATATAACACACGATAATAATCAAGTGTTTTAATTGTATTCCCCCCCCCCCTTTGAAAGCATATAAAAGCATTTATAGAATATTTAAAAGGTTAATTATGGGGTATGAACTCAGTTGAAAGATCGAAGAAAGGCGAGATGAAAACCGGGCAGAATTTCTTCTCGGGAAAGCGGATTTTCTCGGGATTCTCGGGAATCTCGGGAGTACAAACGACCTTCGGGACTTGAGCAAAGTGACCGGGGCTTCGGGTTAGCACGGGCACGGAAAACGAGGCAACAACACAAGAGAAATGAGAGAGAATGGCCCTTTTCTTCGGAACCCTCGCATCCCTTTTATAGGGGGTGGGAACCGCCTCGGTACGCTGGGCATACGCGTGCGTCACGCATGAGCGCATCCTCGACTGCTTCGGACTCCGGATGGGATGGGGCATAGCCTCGCATAGGGCGAGACGTGGACGATCCGAGGCCTAGGCCTTGAGTACGCTGGGCGTACGAGCTTACGTTGGGCGTAACTCGGCCCTATCTGATGACTCGCCGTCGGATAATACCAAGGTTAAATAATAAAATTTATATTTTATTTATTTAATAAACTTCTAAAATTCATGTCTTCTTGATACGAACTTCGTTTTCGATGTTCTTTAAATCCACACGTAGGTGAGACTACGCTCTACAACTTTCGTTTAGATTCCGTCGGCAAATAATGAAATTATTTTTATTATTTATTTTTAAAAGGTCGCGTTAAGAAAATTTCGTTAGAAATTCATAACTTGTTTATCTGACGTCTGTTTTTGCTAGACGTTTTACCGCTGAAATACCATTGTCGAGACATTCAATTCTCATTTAGGTCATTCCGGCCAAAAGTCGCTCGATCTCCGATTCGAGTTTTTAGCTGTCTGTCACTAAGCCGAACTTGGAAAAATCATAACTTCAACATACGAAGTCGGATTTGGGCGTTCTTTTTACGTACAATCACAGTTTAATGACATCAAACATTGTAGGTAATTAAATAGAAACTTTTTGGACATTTTATTTTCGAAGTAAATTTCATTATCACAAAAATGGTTACAATACTTGACTTTTTAGGTCATTACATAGAATTGAAATATCGGGTTGTCACATCATCCCCCCGTTAGAGGGAATTTCGTCCCGAAATTTAAAGTAGTAAAGATACTAGTGAATCAGAGAAAAAAATGAGGGTACTTTTGTTTCATCTGATCTTCGCGTTCCCATGTGAATTCAGGTCCTCGCTTGGCGTTCCAGTGAACCTTCATGATGGGTATGCGACTTTGTTTCGTTTGTTTGACCTCTTGGTCCATGATTTCTACCAGTTCTTCCACAAAGTTGAGGCTCTTGTTGATCTCGATCTCGTCGAGTGGAATAACAACAGTCTCATCGGACAGACACTTTTTCAAGTTCGAGACAAGGAAGGTTGGATGTATGTTACTAAGTTCATGCGGTAGATTAAGCTTGTAAGCCACAGGGCCGATTCTGGCAAGAATCTCGAAAGGCCCTACGTATCTTGGATTTAGTTTCCCACGCTTTCCAAAGCGTATTAAGCCCTTCCATGGTGAGACCTTCAATAAAACGTGGTCTCCTACCTGGAATTCCAAAGGTTTCCTCCTTTGGTCAGCGTAGCTTTTCTGTCGGTCTCTAGAGGCTTTCAACTGTTTACGAATTTGAACGATCTTCTATGTCGTTTCTCGTATGATTTCCGGACCGGTGAGAGTGCTTTCAGGAACTCGTCCTTTAGCTAACTGGGTGTCGCCAACTTCAGTCCAGCACAGAGGGGACCTGCACTTTCGACCATAGAGGGCTTCAAACGGAGCAGCCTTTATGCTTGTATGATAACTATTGTTGTATGAAAATTCAACAAGGGGTAAATGGATATCCCATGCCTTTCCAAATTCAATCACACAGGCTCTCAACATATCTTCCAACGTTTGTATTGTTCTCTCACTTTGCCCGTCTGTTTGTGGGTGGTAGGCTATACCCGTCGTCTTGGGCAACTTGGTTATGAAGTCCATAGTAATCTGTTCCCATTTCCATTCCGGTATCTCCGGCTGTTGCAGTAATCCTGACGGTTTCTGATACTCGACCTTAACCTTATCACAAGTAAGGCATTTACTTACGAAGGTAGCAATTTCTGCTTTCATGTTAGGCCACCAGTACCGTTTCTTAAGATCCAGATACATTTTATCTGAACCTGGGTGAACGGAATATCTCGTGTTGTGTGCTTCGATCATGACTACGTCTCTAAAACCACCATGTTTCGGTGTCCAGATTCGATCCATGAGATAATCCGCTCCGCCACCCTTGATTTCTAGATTCTTTTCCATTCCTCTCAGGGATTCACCCGCCACATTTTCAGGTTGTAATGCTTCCAGTTGAGCCTCCTTAACTTGTGTGGATTAGAGGGAATGGATAGTCATAGTCAGAGATTTGACTCTCCGCCCAGTGTATTCTTTTCGACTGAGGGCCTCAGCTACTACGTTGGCCTTGCCAGGATGATAACGAATTTCGCATTTGTAGTCATTGAGTAACTCAACCCATCGTCGTTGTCGCATGTTGAGCTCCTTCTGATCAAAAATGTGTTGAAGGCTCTTGTCATCGGTGAAAATAGTACTCTTTGTTCCATACAAGTAGTGTCTCCAGATCTTCAGAGCAAATACTACTGCTCCTAGCTCAAGATCGTGTGTCGTATAGTTCTCTTCGTGTGTCTTAAGCTGTCGGGAGGCATAAGCAATAACCTTCCCTCTCTGCATAAGAACACAACCAATTCATTGGTTTGATGCATCGCAATACACTACAAAATCTTCTATGCCTTTGGGAAGGGATAGTATCGGTGCGGTGCACGAGGCCTGTTTCAGTGTTTGGAACGCCTTCTCTTGTTTCGCTTCCCAGTCAAAGGCCATGCCTTTCTGGGTTAATGTAGTAAGAGCTTTCGCAATGCTAGAGAAGTTCTTTATGAATCTGCGATAGTAGCCCACGAGACCTAGAAATTGACGAATCTATGTAGGTGTCTTTGGTTCCAACCAGTTCTCAATGGCCTTAATTTTGGAGGGGTCCACGTGTATCCCCATCTCGCTAACAACGTGACCCAAAAATTCGACTCTTCGAATCCAAAATTCGCATTTAGAGAACTTCGCATAGAGCTTCTCCGATCGCAATGTTTCTAAGACTTTTCGTAGGTGCTGACTATGCTCTTCCTTACTCCGGGAGTAGATAAGTATATCATCGATGAAGACGATGACGAACTGATCCAAGTAAGGACAGCACACCCTATTCATCAAGTCCATGAATACTGCTGGTGCGTTGGTTAATCCAAACGGCATTACTACAAATTCGTAGTGTCCATAACAGGTTCTGAAGGCTGTCTTGGGAATATCCCCCTCTAGTACTCGTAGTTGGTGATATCCGGATCGTAGATCTATCTTCGAGAAGTAGTTTGCTCCTTGAAGTTGATCAAATAGGTCGTCAATGCGGGGTAGAGGATAACGATTTTTTACCGTAAGTTTGTTTAGTTCTCTGTAGTCGATGCACATGCGGAACGATTCGTCTTTCTTCTTCACAAACAAGACCGGTGCTCCCCAAGGTGAGAAACTTGGTCTAATGAATCCTTTTTGATGGAGTTCGTTAAGCTGACTGGAAAGTTCTTGCATCTCTGCTGGTGCTAGGCAATAAGGCGATTTCGCTACTGGGGTAGCCCCTGAAACTAAGTCGATTCTGAACTCGACTTGGCGTTGTGGTGGTAATCCCGGTAGTTCTTCTGGGAAGATATCGGGAAAGTCGCGTACTACTGGAATGCTCCTAATATCCTTTACTTCCTGACTCGTATCGACGATGTGTGCAAGAAATGCATGATAATCCTTTCGCAAACACTTTCGAGCTTGGATGCACGAAATGATGCAAAGGTTTGTACTTGATTTGTCTCCGTAAATCACCAATGTTTCTTCGTTAGGAAGACTAAGACGAACTGCTTTCTCAAAGCACATCATGTTGGCGCGAAGAAGACTTAACCAATCCATGCCGACTATGACGTCGAAACTTTTAATTTGGACCAGCATGAGGTTGATTGGGAAAGAATGACTATCTAAAGTTAACGTACAGTCCATGTATATGCAGTTAGTGTTTTCCGTTATTCCATTTGCCATCTCTACAGTGAATGATTTTTCTAACTTGCTAGGTTTATGTTTAAGTAAGTGAATAAAGTTTTGACTCACGAAGCTTCTCTCTGCTCCACTATCGAATAATATGCATGCATATGAATTATCGTGAAGGAACGTACCAGCAACTACAGTCGAATCAGCTACGGCTTCATCGTGGCCTGTAGCCAAAACTCGTCCCACCCCGCCGGTATTTGCTGCCTTTGGGCAGTTTCTCTTGTACTGGCCCACCTCGCCACAACCGTAGCAAGTTTGGCCTACACCTGCATTGGGAACTTGAGTGATCGGCTTTGCGGGATCCTTGTAGAAACGGACAGTGTGTCCCTTTCTGTTGCAGTTGGAGCACTGCATTTCCTGACAAGGTCCATGATGGTGATAAGTGCATTTGGTGCACTTTGGAAGGTTACCCCCATAAGGCTTTGTTACGTAGGGATTTGTAGGAACAGTAGTAGGTACAGTAGCAGCATTCACTAAAACCAGTTGTTGTTTCTTCGCAGATTCTTGGGAAGACCCACCCTTCCCTTTATTTCATACTCTCTTCCTGTTATTGTTGTTGTTGTTTCCCTTTTGTGGTTCTGGTGTAGAAACCGTTGAGTTCTGATGACTTCCGTAATCAACAAGAGATTGTGCCAGTTCCTTGGCACTTTCAAAAGTGTCAGGTTTTGAAGCTAACACGCTTGACTGAATTTGGGGCGACAGTCCCCAAATGTATCTCTCTATTTTCTTGCTCTCAAGAGCAATCATATCTGGGCAAAGGATTGCCATATCGCAGAATCTATTGGTATAAGTTGCTATGTTGGTACCAATCATTCCAAGGGTCCAGAGTTTGTGCTCGAGTTTTTGAATCTCTCCTCGTGAACAGTATTCTCTCATCAGCGTGATTTTTAAGCTCTCCCAGGTTATGGAATTTGCCACTATCAGGGTAAGTACCTTAACGTGGCCATTCCACCAAGTTAAAGCTCTATCAGTAAGTGTGAAGGCTGCAAACTTGACTTTGCTGTGCTCGGGACAGGAGCAGATTTCAAAGACTGATTCTGTCCTTTCGATCCACTGCCTCAGAGTCATCACACCACCAGTTCCATTAAACATTCGGGGTTTGGCATTAGTAAAATCTTTATAGGTGCACTCCCGGGGTTACCCATGACTCTCGCCATGGTTGGATGGATGTGTGCCAGTTCCCGAACCAGTAGTATCCGAGTTATTGATTTGTGACATGGCAGCTGCTACAGCTGCGGTGACTGCTGCTTGGAACATGACAGCATCAAATTGAGGAGGTGGAGGTGGCGGTGGTAGAGGTGCTTCCCCACCGTTGTTTCGTCTCGGGTTTCTACGCAGAGGCATCCTTCAACTATAGGTTGAAAAGAGAAAGATAAGAATTCCATAGCATAGAAAATGAATGTGTCTCATGAACTAAATTGCTATAGCCCAACAACAGATGATAGTATGAGTCTCAAAATAGAATAATGAAAGTTATTTGTAAGACTGAAATTATGAAACAAGCATTTGGTTTTTCCATAACTTTTTAAGGATTGAATGAAATACTCCACGTAGTAATAATAGTGCCACTTATATTAATATAATAGTTGATACAATGATCACGAAAATTTGACCCCTATAAGGGTCTCTAGTTACAAAGTTTAAGGAAAAATTAAAAACTTTTAGCCGAGGTCCTAAGTTATAACAAAATTTGAGACTTTGGCAAGCACTACTTGCGACGTAGGTTGCGCTTGGAGCTTGACTCCGCATCCGATTGCTTCGATTCCATAAGACGCCTATCGAAGGCGGCTTGTTGTTCCCTCAATTCGGCGAGGGCTGCAATCATTTGTGCTTGGAATGCATCAGTTTGGAGTTGGGCATTGTCCTAAGCTCTGTCCAGCCTACGGATGTCGGAAGTGTGAACCTGTACTTCCACGTTGACTTACCGAATCCGGCTAGCTTGAACTCCGGATTGGTAGGATTGGTTGGCTAGTTTGCCCACCATTACTGGGAGTGCCTGATCAGCCGAACCTCCGCTGCGGACATCGTAGAAGTCTCGGCACATGTCGTAAGGAGGGCGTAGGTTTTGTTGTTGTCTCCAATGGTGGAGGTGACTTCCCCATACAAGAGTCGGTCCTTGAAAGTTCCTTACGAAGACGGGAGGTTGTGCGGGTGGTGGGTTGATCACTTCCGGCTCTGAGTCGGTACCGGAGTCATCATCCAATTCTATGGGTTCTTCGTCCTCCTCGGGATCCTCTTCGATCCATCCCCCGTTGCCTTGGTTGGGATAGTAGGGGTCGCCGGGGTGATGAAATCCAGCCATTTGACTGTACGAGAATAGGGTTATAAGAATCGAATAATTTTGGAACATGTAAGACTAAACAGGTATGTTAAGTTATTCTAAGTAATAAATACCCCTATAGTATTTAAATTCGTGCGTTTGATTCTCGTGCTGTTTTGGTAAGTTTTGACTTGTTGCTTACTACGATCAATCCTCAATATATATTGGTCCGATCTCGGACAAATATAGTTGATCATGCTATATTTGTCCCAAATCTGATTACATATATCGAGTCTTAATCGTAGTGTCCAACTTGTCTAAATACTTCTTGTATAGATATAATCATGAAAATAAGTTTGTTGTATGCACATATTTGTACTTAAATGAACTAACATTATAAGTTAAACGAAACGCGGCTTAGGCGTAAAAAAAATTATCAGAGAGTATTAGTCCCTTAAGCATTTATAGTTTGTATATCTTATGTGGTTCGATATACTTAGTTCACTATAAACATTGCTCTGATACCAATCTGTCACACCCCCAAACCAGAACGGCGGAAACGTTCGGGGGCGGATGACTTCATGTGGTAGCATAACAGATGAATACATAGTAAAGAAAGCAATACAACCATCATATATATAATTGAAAGTTTACATGGTTAAAAGGTACATGTTCAAAACCAATTACAATATGATGCCAAAATATGAATTTAAGCTGACGACGCAGCGTCCCTTCTTCAAAAGTTGTTTGTTACCTGTAATTACTGAATCCCTGGGACATACAAGTAATTTTGAAAGAGTAGATCAGCATTTAAGCAGGTGAGTTTCATAAGTATTAAATGACAATGTTTGTATGAAATGAAATATTTTGTTTTTGTTTGTTTGTTCCTAGAAAATCCCATATTTTCTACTAGCATAAATGTAGCCTTCTGTAAAGACTAATGTTTGTTTCTAGAAAATGTATGTACGTATAAAATATCCAATATGTTTGAAAAACCTCGTAAATCAATGTATTTTTAATACCCCATGTGAGTTTTATAACCATGCTATTGACTCGGACTGTCTATACATAACGTTCTTCAGGCGTTAGAATGTTCTGACGTTTGTCACCCCAAGTGGTGGACTGTAGCTAACAGTCAGGGCGCGGGGTTGTCAATCCCATATAGATCTATACACAAACACCAGGCTCCCCCTCCAAGGGATTTTGGTATATAATACAGGACTTGAAATGTGTACTCGAACGTACATGAAGTTAATGTCTCACAAAACTTAGTATAAAAAAACAGATTTACGTGTTAAAATGTTCGTTTGTTCTTGTATGTGAAAGTGACTTCTTGAAAATCGTTTTTCTAGTATGTAAACGTTAGTAATGTTCTCGTAAAGCTATACCTATTATAGCTTTCTAAAATTGTGTCTCGTTTGTTTAGAAATCCCTAGAAAATGAATCACTTGTTATGAAAGTATAAATTTTCATAGTGCCTAAGTCGGACACATATACATGCAATCTAAGCAGAGGGTTTAATTTATACATATATAACAACATTTTTCATTTCAAAAGATATAATGTTATCGTGATATATTTTACATACGAAAGTTCCCTATAAAGTTTATAAATCACATATGATTCTGTTGAATAAAAGTGTATAATAAAACTTTATATAACACACGATAATAATCGAGTGTTTTACTTGTATTCCCCCCCCCCTTTGAAAGCATATAAAAGCATTTATAGAATATTTAAAAGGTTAATTAAGGGGTATGAACTCACTTGAAAGATCGAAGAAAGGCGAGATGAAAACCGGGCAGAATTTCTTCTCGGGAAAGCAGATTTTCTCGGGATTCTCGGGAATATCAGGAGTACAAACGACCTTTGGGACTTGAGCAAAGTAACCGGGGCTTCGGGTTAGCACAGGCACGGAAAACGAGGCAACAACGCAAGAGAAATGAGAGAGAATGGCCCTTTTCTTCGGAACCCTCGCATCCCTTTTATAGGGGGTGGGAACCGCCTCGGTACGCTGGGCGTACGCGTGCATCACGCATGAGCGCATCCTCGACTGCTTCGGACTCCGGATGAGACGGGGCATAGCCTCGCATAGGGCGAGACGTGGACGATCCGAGGCCTAGGCCTTGAGTACGCTGGGCGTACGAACTTACGCTGGGCGTAACTCGGCCCTATCTGATGACTCGCCTTCGGATAATACCAAGGTTAAATAATAAAATTTATATTTTATTTATTTAATAAACTTCTAAAATTCATGTCTTCTTCATACAAACTTTGTTTTCGATGTTCTGTATATCCACGCGTAGGTGAGACTACGCTCTACAACTTTCATTTAGATTCCGTCGGCAAATAATGAAATTATTTTTATTATTTATTTTTAAAAGGTCGTGTTAAGAAAATTTCGTTAGAAATTCATAACTTGTTTATCTGACGTCTGTTTTTGCCAGACTTTTTACCGCTGAAATACCATTGTCGAGACCTTCGATTCTCATTTAAGTCATTCCGGCCAAAAGTCGCTCGATCTCCGATTCGAGTTTTTAGTTGTCTGTCGCTAAGCCGAACTTGGAAAAATCATAACTTCAACATACGAAGTCGGATTTGGGCGTTCTTTTTACGTACGATCACGGTTTAATGACATCAAACATAGTAGGTAATTAAATAGAAACTTTTTGTACATTTTATTTTCGAAGTAAATTTCGTTATCACAAAAGTGGTTACAATACTTGACTTTTTAGGTCATTACATAGAGTTGAAATATCAGGTTGTCACACCAAGGCACCTTATCAGTTATCATCGTCGTAGATGCATGAGTTGTCTACACTGTTGCAGAAGCTGTTAGTGTAACAGCCCGGATTTCCAGGTATTTTATTGTTTTGATTTTTTTGGTGTTTTGAGAGGGGACTCGGCGAGTCCACGCTGTTTAATGAAACCCTAATTTCTCGGGTTTGGGACCTATTTAAAAGGCCTTATGGCCGTCATTTGCACCCAACAGTCCATAGAGAGAAACCCTAGAGTGCTTTAGCGATTTGAGAGAGAAAGGAAGCATTTCTTGACATTTGTGTGTTGTTTAGCAAAGAAGAGGGAGGCTCTAGCCAAGAGGAGGCAAAGGAGACTGCTATTCGGTGGATTTGAAGCTTAGCCCTTCAATCTAAAGGTATGATTTCGGCTCATCTCCTGTTTTGTGAAGTATAATTGATTTTAGGGTTTCTTGTGACCTTGTTGAGTTGATTGGACGGCCAAATAGTCCCTTGCTAGTGATGAGACTTCGGATCTGGATCCATAGAGGTCTAGAGAGCCTCATTCATCAAGCTTTATAGAGAACAATGGAGGTTATGACCTTGAGTAGCGAGATTTGTTGATGATTCTTCATATATGGTCATATAGAGGTTGTTTATGCACAAAGTCTGGGGCTTTACGTGGTGAATCATTCTAGGAAGGCCAGATCTATGAATTGTTGGAATAGATCTGACCTTAGAAGCAAGTTTGAGTGATTGCATGGCATGGACTCGCCGAGTCCGATGAGCAGACTCGGTGAGTAGCTTGAAGATTGCCTTGGACCGGCCAGTGAGTGGTCCAGTCGAGTCATGGATTGACTCAGTGAGTCAGGGCGAGTTAGAGAGGGTTGTCAAGGGGTCTGAGTCGAGCTGGGACTCGCCGAGTCGTTCTTGAGACTCGGCGAGTTGAGTCGGGGTGGTCCGCGATTTCTGCCAGGTGAAACTCGTCGAGTCAGGGGGGAGTGCTTGACGTGTAGAAAGGGAATCCTAGAGAGTTGGTGAGAACGTCTAGACTCGCCGAGTTGCCGTGTGCACTCGCCGAGTCCGGTCAAAGTTGACCGTTGACCGTTGACCGTTGACCTGTGTTGACTTCTTTAGGGATAGTCAACCTTAGAGATAAAAAGTGTTAATTAGAGTCATGTGATGTTATAGGAGGATTAGAGCTCGGAGGATCGAGCACGAGGGGTTTCCAGGGTTCGTGAGATACCGAGACACGCGAGGTGAGTCTTATCACTATACTTTACCTTGAGTAGGTAATCAGAGTTATGTGTTAGTGTATGTATGTTATGTGTATGCCATGTGTTGTACTGCATTATTTCGATGTGATTTATGCTGTGCATGAGTACAGAGTTGGAACCGGAAGGTTCCTAGAGTTAGAACCTGAGGGTTCACAGAGTTGGGTGCACGGACCCATAGAGTTATAGCCTCGAGTGGCTAATATGTGTTTTATGTGGTATTTTGGGGAACTCACTAAGCTTCGTGCTTACAGTGTTAGTGTTGTTGTTTCAGGTACTAGCGATGACCGTGGGAAGGCGCCGGCTTGATCTGTACATACGCAGGGGACTTTGATATATTTATGTGATCTTGGGATTTGTATGACACAGATTGGAATTTGAAACTTAATGTTTTTATGGAATTAAATGACAAATGTTTTTTTTATATTGCAAAAAAAAAAAATTTGTTTGAAATTCACGGTGTAACAAGTTGGTATCAGAGCCTTGGTTTGAGGGATTCGAGTACACGTTCGGGCGTATTTGAACTCAAACTGAGGATTTGAAATGTATTTTCAAAAAGAGTAAAAGATTTTTGAAAAACGCAGAGCAAGAGATGTGTGTACGATCAGTCAGCGCCCGGACGGTGATTTCCCAAAATACCTTTATATATTATGTGATATTGATATTGATATGATGTATCCGCATGCTAGAGTAGGCTAGGTATTGCTATTAGGACTAGAGTGGCCTGATTTGTGATGCCTTAGCCTAAGGAGAGGTGAGCTGCTATGAGATGCTTGAGAGTGAGTAGGTAGCAGCGAGGGGCTTATGAGAGATCTATTAGAGAGTGGTCTATGCATGATAGAGTACTTGAGACCTGGGATCCAAAGAGAAGGACTTGGAGTGTATTCTGGTGCGGTGTGGACAGTAGTATTGGGCCCGTACTACTGGAAGCACCGGAGCGGTGTGCAGCCCAAGTCAGAATTTTTGGAATGCCAAGAATCGAGGAGGAAAGAGTTGACGAGTGTGAGCATACTCGTGTGGATTCTAATTTATCGTATGTTGTATTTCAGAGGTAGATCATGGTGAGGACACGTTTGATGCCCGAGAGCAGTGGTACCAGTGAGGAGGAGATCCGCCGGATCATTCAGGAGGAGGTGGCTGCGGCCATCAGGGCAGAGATACCGGAGATGTTTGGGTCTATAAAGACCACATTGATTGAGACGTTTGATGAGCGTTATGCCGCTCTTTCTGAGGCTGCTGCTGCGAGGCCGCAGGGTGGGGATGCGTTGCTGTTCCGTGAGTTCAGCAACACAAAACCACCAGAGTTTGATGGTACTCAGGATCCGGTGGCAGCTATGAGGTGGATATCTGATATTGAGGGGTGTTTCTTCACTTGCTCGTCTCCTGAGCATTTGAAGGTCCGGTTCGCGCTGAACCAGCTTCGCTTGGGAGCGAAGGACTGGTGGAAGTTTGTGACGGCGCATTATACGCCTGCTGAGCTTTCTGCGGTGACCTAGGAGAGGTTCACCACCATGTTTCGGGATGAGTACGTTCCCCAGGTGTAGAGGGAGCGTTTAGCACAGGAGTTTCTGACCCTCAAGCAGGGTACTGAGTCTGTTACAGCGATCACGAGGATGTTCCACGAGAGGGCGATGTTCTGCCCTGAGCACGTGTCCACTGAGCAGGCACGTATGAGCCGCTACTTGAGCATCTTGAGGCGGGATATTCGGGAGTTCGTTGCGAACTCCTCGTACCGGACATTTTCCGAGCTTCAGGCAAATGCCCGGAAGAGGGAGATTGAGCTTGAGACTCAGGCCAGGGAGGAGGCGGAGTCTCAGGGGAGGGATCGGCGACCGGCACAGTCGCAGCCGGCCGCCAAGCGGGCCAAGCCTGCTGATCCCAGACCAGGGAGCCAGAAGGGCCGCACTTGCGGAAAGTGCGGCAAGGGTCATGACGGAGTTTGCCGAGCGGGGTCTTGCTACAAATGTGGCAAGGAGGGGCACATGGCCAAGGACTGCCCCAAGGGGTTTGCAGTGTGTTTTCACTGCAACCAGACCGGACACCGGAAGGCCGAGTGTCCGCAGTTGCGCGGAGCATCTCAGGGGTCTGCTCCTGCCGCCATCAGAGCTACAGAGAGTCGACCTGTGAAAGCCGAGACGCCGAGAGCTCGAGGGAGAGCCTTCCAGTTGACTGCGGAGGAGGTCCGCGCTGCGCCCGATGTTGTGGCTGGTATGTTTCCTTTCGTGTATTTATTTTGATATATGATGTTATGCTTATATTATGTTATGCGTAGGTACCTTTCTTGTGAACTCCGTACCTGCTTTAGTGTTATTTGACTCGGGTGCGAGTCGGTCTTTTGTATCTTTGGCCTTTGGTCAGCATATCAGTGTTAGTCGTGAGGCATTGAGTCGGCCTCTGAGAGTTTCCATAGCTGACGATAGAGTGATTTGTGCCACGGAGGTTTTCCGGGGATGTGTGTTAGAGATTTTCGGGGTTGAGTTTCCGATTGATCTGATTCCTATTGCGATGGGTGATGTTTGTTTCATTGTGGGCATGGACTGGTTGAGCCGATTCGGCGCGGTTATCGACTGTGAGCGTCAGCTGGTGACTATACGAGACCCTAGTGGGGGAGTTCTTTCGGTGTACGGCGAGGGTACACGTTCGGGATCAGCCTTTTGTTCGGCCCCTAGGGCGAGGCAGTGTCTACAGCAGGGCTGTAAGGGTTTTGTGGCGTATGTATTGGATACGCGGGCGACTTCCAAGAGACCGAGTTCAGTTGGGGAGGTACCGGTGGTGCGTGAGTTTCCAGATGTCTTTCCCGAGGAGCTGCCGGGAGTACCTCCTGTGAGGCAAGTGGAGTTTGGTATTGATTTGGTTCCGGGGGCTGCGCCTATAGCTAAGGTGCCTTATCGTCTTGCACCTCCAGAGATGCAAGAGTTATCCTCGCAGCTTCAGGAGTTGCTGGGGAAGGGATTCATTCGGCCGAGCAGCTCGCCGTGGGGAGCACCTATTCTGTTCGTCAAGAAGAAGGATGGTTCACACCGGATGTGTATTGATTACCGGGAGTTGAACAAGCTGACGGTCAAGAACCGTTACCCGTTGCCGAGGATCGACGATTTATTTGATTAGTTGCAGGGAGCATCTTGGTTTTCCAAAATCGACTTGAGGTCGGGATATCATCAGGTGAGAGTGCGGGATGAGGACGTCCAGAAGACAACATTCAGGACGCGATATGGGCATTATGAGTTTGTGATGATGCCTTTTGGGCTCACCAATGCCCCGGCGGTGTTCATGGATCTCATGAACAGGGTATGCAGGCCGATGTTGGATCGGTCGGTGATTGTATTTATCGATGATATTCTGGTGTATTCGAGATCGAGAGAGCAGCATGAAGAGCATTTGAGGGAAGTCCTTGGGGTACTGAGATCGGAGAAGCTTTATGCAAAGTTCTCCAAGTGTGATTTCTGGTTACGGGAGGTCCAGTTTCTAGGACATCTTGTTAACCAGGAAGGGATTCTGGTCGATCCGGCCAAGGTTGAGGCGGTGATGAGTTGGGAGGTGCCAAAGTCACCCTCTGAGATCAGGAGCTTCCTTGGATTAGCAGGGTATTATCGGAGATTTATCAAGGATTTCTCCAAGATCGCAGTGCCGCTCACCAGATTGACCCGGAAAGGTGTTGCATTCTCATGGGGTCCCGAGCAGCAGACCTCCTTTGAGACACTTCGCCAGAGGTTGTGCGAAGCCCCGGTATTAGCTCTCCCGGAAGGGATGGAGGATTTTGTAGTATATTGTGATGCATCGATTTTGGGGTTGGGTGCGGTGTTGATGCAGAGGGGTCATGTGATAGCATATGCATCGAGGCAGCTGAAGCCTCATGAGACGAGATATCCCACGCATGATCTAGAGTTGGGGGCAGTAGTGTTCGCCCTCAAGATTTGGCGCCACTACCTATATGGGGTTCGGTGTACGATATACACGGACCATAAGAGCTTGAAGTACTTGATGGATCAGCCCAATCTAAATATGCGTCAGAGGAGGTGGTTAGATGTGGTCAAGGATTATGATTGTGAGATCCTGTACCACCCGGGCAAGGCCAATGTGGTGGCCGATGCGTTGAGCCGCAGGGCGGAGAGCACTCCATTGCGAAATGTATGTTTGAGATTGACCATGATAGCTCCGGTATTGGATGCCATTCGTGGGGCACAGGCCGAGGCTGTGCAGCCGGAGATGCAGAAGAGGGAACAGGTCGTTGGTTTGGTTTCAGAGTTCGTTACGGATGGTCGAGGGCTTATGACTTTTCAGGGTCGGATTTGGGTACCGTTAGTGGGTGGTACGCGCACTTCCTTGATGGAGGAGGCTCATCGGTCGAAATTTTCGATCCATCCGGGGGCTACGAAGATGTATTTGGATTTGAGGAAAGAGTATTAGTGGCCCTGTATGAAGAGGGACGTCGCATGGTTCGTTGAGAGGTGCTTGACCTGCCGTAGGGTTAAGGCCGAGCACCAGAGACCGCATGGCAAGTTGCAGCCATTGGAGGTTCCCGAATGGAAGTGGGAACAGATCACTATGGATTTCATCACCAAATTGCCGAGGACTGCCAGAGGAGTTGATGCAATTTGGGTGATTGTGGATAGGTTGACGAAGAGCGCTCACTTCCTTGCCATCAGTGAGAGTTCTTCAGCAGAGAAGTTGGCAGAGTTATATGTGAGAGAAGTGGTATCTCGGCATGGGGTGCCGATCTCGATTGTTTCAGACCGTGATGTGCGCTTCACTTCCAGATTCTGGAAGAAATTTCATGAGGAGTTGGGTACTAGATTGCATTTTAGTACCGCATATCATCCCCAGACAGACGGTCAGAGTGAGCGGACGATTCAGACGCTTGAGGACATGCTTCGAGCATGTGTGTTGGATTTCGGGGGTAGCTGGGATGCGTATTTACCCTTGGCAGAGTTTTCCTACAACAACAGCCATCATTCGAGCATTGGTATGCCACCCTTTGAGCTGTTGTATGGTAGGAGGTGTCGGACCCCCATTTGCTGGGGAGAGGTTGGGCAGAGAGTGATGGGCAGTACAGAGATCGTGCTTCAGACGACAGAGCAGATTCAGCAGGTCAGACAGAGGTTATTGACCGCCCAAAGCCGACAGAAGAGTTACGCAGACAGACGCCGGTCCGAGCTTGAGTTTCAGGTCGGCGACTTCGTTCTCCTGAAGGTCTCTCCTTGGAAAGGAGTGATTAGATTCAGGAAGAGGGGCAAGTTGGGGCCCCGGTATATTGGGCCATTTTGCGTGATTGCAAGGGTAGGCCGGGTAGCCTATCGTTTGGAATTGCCAGCAGAGTTGGGGCAAATCCACAACACTTTTCATGTGTCGCAATTGAGGAAATGTATTGCCGATGAGTCGGCAGTAATTCCATTAGAGGATATTCAGGTGGATGCGAGCCTGAATTATGCCGAGAGACCAGTAGCCATCAGAGATCGGAAGATCAAGGTTCTGAGGAACAAGGAGGTACCTCTGGTGTTGGTTCAGTGGCAACACCGGAAGGGATCAGAGATGACCTGGGAGCCGGAGCGCGAGATTCGGGAGCAGCATCCAGAGCTATTTTCAGAGCGAGACTTCGAGGGCGAAGTCTAGTTCTAGTGGGGGAGAGTTGTAACAGCCCGGATTTCCAGGTATTTTATTGTTTTGATTTTTTTGGTGTTTTGAGAGGGGACTCGGCGAGTTGGAGCTCAGACTCGCCGAGTAGGGTCGCGATTCTGGACGCGGGATTCGTCTGGACTCGGCGAGTCCACGCTGTTTAATGAAACCCTAATTTCTCGGGTTTGGGACCTATTTAAAGGGCCTTATGGCCGTCATTTGCACCCAACAGTCCATAGAGAGAAACCCTAGAGTGCTTTAGCGATTTGAGAGAGAAAGGAAGCATTTCTTGACATTTGTGTGTTGTTTAGCAAAGAAGAGGGAGGCTCTAGCCAAGAGGAGGCAAAGGAGACTGCTATTTGGTGGATTTGAAGCTTAGCCCTTCAATCTAAAGGTATGATTTCGACTCATCTCCTGTTTTGTGAAGTATAATTGATTTTAGGGTTTCTTGTGACCTTGTTGAGTTGATTGGACGGCCAAATAGTCCCTTGCTAGTGATGAGACTTCGGATCTGGATCCATAGAGGTCCAGAGAGCCTCATTCATCAAGCTTTATAGAGAACAATGGAGGTTATGACCTTGAGTAGCGAGATTTGTTGATGATTCTTCATATATGGTCATATAGAGGTTGTTTATGCACAAAGTCTGGGGCTTTACGTGGTGAATCATTCTAGGAAGGCCAGATCTATGAATTATTGGAATAGATCTGACCTTAGAAGCAAGTTTGAGTGATTGCATGGCATGGACTCGCCGAGTCCGATGAGCAGACTCGGTGAGTAGCTTGAAGATTGCCTTGGACCGGCCAGTGAGTGGTCCAGTCGAGTCATGGATTGACTCAGTGAGTCAGGGCGAGTTAGAGAGGGTTGTCAAGGGGTCTGAGTCGAGCTGGGACTCGCCGAGTCGTTCTTGAGACTCGGCGAGTTGAGTCGGGGTGGTCCGCGATTTCTGCCAGGTGAAACTCGTCGAGTCAGGGGGGAGTGCTCGACGTGTAGAAAGGGAATCCTAGAGAGTTGGTGAGAACGTCTAGACTCGCCGAGTTGCCATGTGCACTCGCCGAGTCCGGTCAAAGTTGACCGTTGACCGTTGACCGTTGACCGTTGACCGTTGACCTGTGTTGACTTCTTTAGGGATAGTCAACCTTAGAGATAAAAAGTGTTAATTAGAGTCATGTGATGTTATAGGAGGATTAGAGCTCGGAGGATCGAGCACGAGGGGTTTCCAGGGTTCGTGAGATACCGAGACACGCGAGGTGAGTCTTATCACTATACTTTACCTTGAGTAGGTAATCAGAGTTATGTGTTAGTGTATGTATGTTATGTGTATGCCATGTGTTGTACTGCATTATTTCGATGTGATTTATGCTGTGCATGAGTACAGAGTTGGAACCGGAAGGTTCCTAGAGTTAGAACCTGAGGGTTCACAGAGTTGGGTGCACGGACCCATAGAGTTATAGCCTCGAGTGGCTAATATGTGTTTTCTGTGGTATTTTGGGGAAATCACTAAGCTTCGTGCTTACAGTGTTAGTGTTGTTGTTTCAGGTACTAGCGATGACCGTGGGAAGGCGCCGGCTTGATCTGTACATACGCAGGGGACTTTGATATATTTATGTGATCTTGGGATTTGTATGACACATATTGGAATTTGAAACTTAATGTTTTTATGGAATTAAATGACAAATGTTTTTTTTATATTGCAAAAAAAAAAAATATATTTGTTTGAAATTCACGGTGTAACAGTTAGACAAGCAATTTATCAGACCGAGTAGTTTTCCTTGGGGAGCATCGATTTTTTTTTGTGAAGAAGAAGGACGGATTCCACAGGATGTGCATCAATTATTGGTAGCTGAACAAGCTAACGGTGAAGAACCGTTATCCACTTCCGAGGATTGATGATTTATACGTCCAGTTACATGGTGTGTCTTGGTTCTCCAAGATCGATATGAATTCAGGCTACCACCAAATGAGAGTAAGAGATGAGGATATCCAGAAGACTGCTTTTAGGACTCATTATGGTCATTACGAGTTCGTGGTGATGCCTTTTAGGCTCACCAATGCCCAGCCGCATTCATGGATCTTATGAAACGTATGTGTAAACCGATGTTGGATACGTCTGTTATTGTATTTATTGATGATATATTATTCTATTTTAAGACAAAGAAGCAGCATGAGGATCATCTGCGAGAGGTTCTGGAGACTTTGAGGAATGAGAGGCTTTATGCTAAGTGCGAGTTCTAGTTGCACGAGGTTCAGTTTTTGGGGCTCCTTGTTAATGAGAAGGGGATATTAGTTGATTCCCCAAGATTGAGGTCGTCATGCAATGGGAGATTCCGAAGTCTCCATCTGAGATTTGGGGCTTCTTGGGTTTAGCTAGGTATTATCATAGATTCACCGAGAAATTATCTATGATCGCAGTTCCATTGACCAACATGATGAAGAAGACAGTTAGTTTCCGTTGGGGGCCTGAGTAGGAGGCGATGTTGAGAGAAAAACTTGAGTCACACTTGAACAAACGATATAACAAGTGATCATGCGAAATAACGTTTAACTCAAAGGATCATTAAAGCTCAACAATAATAATAAGTTAGAGTTAGGAAGTTAGAAGGTTAGATGCAGAAATATAAGGAAATATAAAAGACAACAAGTATTATATCAAGTATACACTTAAGTTGATTCTTAACAAGGAATGCAATCAGACCAAGTTAGTAAGTGAGATCAAACAGTTACAATTATATTCACGTGATAAGTAAGAAGAGAGTAAGATGAGTGATAAGATTCAAGATGTGTAAGAGGTGTATTTTCATTGAGAAAGAGAGAACTATATTTATAGAGACTCGAAGATTACAAACAGTCTAATCTGTTAAGAGTTGCCACGCATGGCACGTTGGATAAAGAAAAGTACTCATAGAAAAACAAATAAAAGACAAAAACTAAGAATTGATGACTGCGGTTGCTGATCTTGATTGCGGTGTTGAGATTGACTGCGGTTGCTGAAAGCAGCTTCGGATCTCTTTTAAGTTTAAGAGGGTCACTTTTATGTTTCAACATGCGACATTTGATACTTTGAGATAGAGGTTGTGTGAGGCTTCAATTTTTACTCTTCCAGCGGGTGTGGATGATTTCATGGTATGCTATGATGTGTCGATCACATTTTTAGGTGTGGTACCGATGTAAAGGGGTCGGGTTTTTTCTTACACTTCAAGGCAGCTGAAGCCTCATGAGGCGTACTATCCCACTCATGATTTGGAGTTGGGGCGGTGGTTTTCACCCTCCATATTTGGCTACATTACCACTATAGGGTCATGTGTACCATTTACACAGATCACAAGAGCTTGAGGTACTTGATGGATCAGCCACATCTGAATATGAGGCAGCACGCGTGGTTGGATGTAGTGAAGAATTATGATTGAGAGATCCTTTATCAACCAGTAAAGGCCAATGTGGAGGACGACACGCTCATTCACAAGGTGATGAGTGAACCTATTTGAGATCTATGTTTGAGGATGACGGTGATTACCACATTATTGGAGTGGATTCACGAGGCTCAAGTCGAGTCCATGAAAGAGGAACACCGCAAGAGTGAGCGCATTGTAGGTGGATGTCCTCTTTCAATTACAATAGTATGGGACTATTGACCTTACATTGGAGGATTTGGGTTCTATATTAGGGTGGTGTACAATAGGTACTAATGGAAGAGGCACATAACTCGAGATTTTCCATTCGTCCGGGTGCGAAGAAAATGTACAGAGATCTCAAACCCGATTATTGGTGGCCCTGCAAGATGTGGGGTGTGGCTTGGTACGTATAGAGGTACTTGACTTGTAGAAAGATCAAGGTCAAGCATCAGCGACCTCATGAAAAAATGGATTCGTTGGGTATTCCCGTTTGGAAATCGGAAGAGGTCCCGATGGACTTCATCATGAAGTTGCCACAGAAATAATGGGGGTGGATTCAATTTGGGTCATTGTGGATCGATTGACTAAGAGTGTGCATTTTATTCCCATTTAGGAGAGAAAATCCGCAGAGAAGTTGGCATACATTTATATCCGAGAGGTTGTGGCGAGTGATGGGGTGTGGGTATCAGTGGTCTCAAATCGGGATGTACGCTTCACTTCCAGATTTTGGAAAAGATTTTATGAGGATTTTGGTACATATCTTCACTCCATCAAGATTTTCATCCACAAACCGATGGTCAGAGTGATCGGCCTATCCAGACTTTGGAGGATAGGCTTCGAGCCTGTGTGTTGGATTTCAAAGGTAGATGGGATGCGTATCTCCCATTGGCTGAGTTTTCTTACAACAACAGCTATGACACCAATATTAATCGACCTCCTCTTGATATGCTCTACAGGAGGAAGTGTCGGACTCTAATTTGTTGGGGGTGAGGTAGGTCAGCGAGTTAGTGGTAGCACAAAGTCAGATTCGGGTGGGGGAGAATTATAACATCCAGTCTTTTTGAGGTATATTTTGTTTTAAGTTAAATTTTGGACTTTTAGGATCGCCATGACGTAGGGATGATCGTCACGGCATGGCGAGCTACTTTTGGTCGCGGGTCACTTTTGACTCGCCCGACATGGCAACGAAGGCCACGTCGTGGCTGCCGCTAACGTCTTAAACCCAAAATTTTTGGGGTTTGCATCCTATTTAAAGGAATGAGCAGGCTAGGGTTTGCTCACCCTCATCCTCCACCACACTCTTTTATCCAAAAGAAAAACCTAACTCCTTTCCTCCATTATTGAAGCTTTCTTGAGTGCTTTTGAGAGGTCTTGAAGGAAGAATCAAGAAGGAGTAATCCAAGAATCAACAAGCGAGTCCATATCTCCCTTCCTAGATCAATTTTGGACCCTTGTAAGTGTTCAAGCTTCCACCTTTTTTTATAGAGTGCTAGATCTTATATTTTGTCCAATTTTATTCTTGATCTTGTTATATGAGATGGTGAGATTTCAGAAAGGTATCAACTTTATGAATCTTTGGATAATTTGAAGTATTTCACGATTTGGATATGAAGTTTGGTGGGCTGTTTGAGCCATGCATGAGATTTTGGCCATAAACCCCCATTTTGGCCTAAGTTGAGTCCAAGACATTAATTGGACATGCATGTCTGAAAAGCACTAATCTTTAGGATGGTTTTAGTTTCATAAGCTCTTATGGAGCAAATGGGCTTGAAACATAAGGGATTAAGTGCTTCTTGAATAAGTCCTTTCCATTTTTAGCCTTTTATATCTAAGACTTGAGATCTAAACCTCTTGGTGGGTCTCAAGGGATAAAGGTGGAAACTTTATCCATTTGGACATTAGAAATGATCAGATCTGGACTGTGGAACCTCTGGGATTGAAGGATTCGGCTTAACCCATTAAGACACTCTGATTCCAGTGCCCACGACATGGCCTAGGTTGTCACGACGTGGCGACTAGGTAAAACGCATACGTTTTGTCATTTGAAGGCCATGACATAGCCAAGGATGGCCACGACGTGGAGGGTCAACATTGACCATTGATTTTGACTTTTGACTTGCCTTGATTTTTGGTCAACCGTGTAGTTTGGAAGGGAAGCTAAGGTTGTACCTTGTATAACTGTGTTGGTGGCTTATAACCTTTGTATTCATGGCAGTAGGAGTAGTAACAGTTGATCATTATTTGTTAGGTGAGTCTCTTTACTATACTCGTGGGTCGAAGACACTAATGCCGGCCCACTGGATTATGTTTGTAGGATGATAGTTGGTTTTGTGACACTTGCTGATTATGCATGTATGTGCTTGTTGTCATTTTGACTCTTGTTGATATGATTGTATGCTTAGTTGTAGGGTGAAATAGACCCAATACCAGTTGAAAGATACCGAAGGGGGTGAAATAGACCCAGTACCAGTTAAAAGATACCGAGGGGGTGAAATAGACCCCGTGTCGGTTAAAAGATACCGAAGGGGGTGAAATAGACCTAGTACCGGTTGAAAATTACCAAAGGGGGTGAAATAGACCCAATAGTGGTTGAAATAAACCGGAGGGGGTGAAATAGACTCAGTTTAGTTTTCAACTGTTATGTATGTATGGTATGGGGTATTTTGGAGGAACTCACTAAGCTTTGTGCTTATATTTTTATGTTTATGGATTCAGGTACTCCCAGTTCGAAAGGGAAGGGTCTGGCATGATTGCGCTGCATCCACCAGCATTCCACATTTTATGGCATGATTTGTACTCTGGTAACTATTTTATAGATTATCACATTTTGATGGGTTTTGAAATGAATGAATGATGTTTTTGTTGGTTTTAAAAAAAAATGAAATTTTTACATATTATTTTTTGGGACGTTACAAATAAATTATATGAACAATTTCAAAGAATGATAATAATGCATTATTTAATTATTTAAATTAATTATCAAATCAAATAAACATAAAATAAAAACCATGTAAACTAGACAAAACGTTATATAAAAACCAAGGTTGCAGAAATCGCTCGGCGGTGGACTGGGGTCAATGGATTAATCGGCTAGGCGGGGATTAATCGGGGACCATTAATTATTAAAAATTTAATAAATAAAACATTAATCCTAAGAATATAACATTATATCTATTAAAAAGTTACTAAAAAATAATAAATATACCATTATAACATGATACTATGATTACAAAAACCCTTTTGATCACTAATACATCAGATCTAAATAACCAACAATTGCATATGGATCCAAGTCTGCATAAAATGGGGAGAAAAAAGTGTTATGAACAATGGGTTCCAATAGCATCGGGAAGAGATGTGGACCTACAACCTGTTGTCTACTGCATTTAGAACTTTGTGAATGTTAAGGGAATTCAATAGCAGGAGGCTGTGGATATGTGGGAATTCCATGATTGATGATTCGATCCTGATTATTGCTATATAAAACACAAGAGGCGGCGACTGTTGTTGAAGCTTCAAAAGGCGAAGACTGGTTTAGCTTCGAGGATGACGACTGGCGGACTGTGATGACATGAATGGAAGAAAAAGACGGTGTCGGAGGAGGGACAGATGGTATCGAAGAAGAATATGGCATCGTTTTAGAAGCATCAGTTCATGCTTTCTTTCGTTCCTTCAGACTACAGAGAGAATTTCAAAAAAGAAAAGAAATGAATGCGATGGAGTGAGAAGAACCCTAACAGCAAATCTAACAATTTGAAACTTTTTCCCTTAAAGGTTTTTTTTTACCGATTAGGGCGCCTAGGCCCACCTAGACTCGATAATCTCCGTCTTTGACCGATTTTGACCACGTCTGATAATAGGGTCCGATTAGCTATAAACGTCGACGGTGGAGGACCACCAAGCGCCTAGGCGCCGATTAATCGGCCGCCTAGGCCGATATTTGCAACACTGATAAAAACCAAAGGGCAAAACGAAAAAAAATATGAAGTGTACTAGAGAGACATGAAAAGTGTTGTCGATCTGACTGAGCTCCTCGGGTAGCTTCAAACGATACTCAACCCTGCCCACCCGGCGAATAAACCTGAAAGGACCGATGTATCTGGGGCCTAGCTTACCCCGCTTCCTGAACCAGATGACACCTTTCCAAGGTGACACCTTCATGAGTACCATATCCCCAACCTGGAACTCCAAATCTGACTGGAGTATATCAACATAACTTTTCTGTGCGGTCTGCAATCTCCCATGCACCTGCTGGATCAACTCGGTTGTTCGGAGCACCACCTACGTGCTACCCATAACTTGTTGACCGACCTCACACCAGTAAATCGGGGTCTGACACTTCCTCTCATAGATAATCTCAAAAGGGGGTCGATAAATACTAGCATGGTAGTTGTTTTTGTAAGAAAACCCAGCCAATGGGAGATACGTATCCCAGCTACCACCAATATCCAATACACATGCCCGTAGAATATCTTCCAAGGTCTGGATAGTCTGCAGAGATGCTCTCTTGAATAGGAATGAAATGTGCACTCTTGGTCAATCGAACCATGATGACCCGAATTGAATATATACCCCTCGCGCGGTCCGTCGTAGCTTCATGATAAAATCCATCGTAATCTCCTCCCATTTCTAAACGCGAACACCCAACAACTCCATCTTTTCATGAGGTCGCTGATGTTTGGCCTTGACTTTACAACAAGTCAATCACTTCTCCACATACCAGGCCACATCCCACTTCATGCAGGGCCACAAATAATCAATTCAGAGGTCTCTATACATCTTCGTTGCTCCCAGATGAATAGAAAACCTCGACTTATGCGCCTCCTCCATCAAAATCTGTCGCTTACCCCCGAAGTATGGAGCCCAAACTCTTAGATGAAGGGTCAATAATCCATGGATATCATAATCAAAAGAGGACACCTGACCCACTATGAGCTCACTCTTTCGGTGCTCCTCTTTCATATCCTCGACCTGAGCCTCTCGAATCTCATCCAAGATTGGGGTAATCACCGACATCCTCAAACATACATCCTTGATCGGTGTACCATCCTTCTTGCATCTAAGATCAAAGGCCACCACATTGGCTTTCCCAAGGTGATAAAGGATATCACAATCATAATCCTTCACCACATCAACCCACTTGCATTGCCTCATGTTCAGATTTGGCCAATCCATCAGATACCTCAAACTCTTGTGGTCCATGTAAATGATACAATGAACCCCATACAAGTAATGACGTCAAATCTTAAGGGATAATACTACTCCCCCCACCTCCAAATCAGGAGTGAGATAATTCTCCTCATTAAGCTTCAACTGCCTCAAAGCATAAGCTATCACACAACCCCTTTGCATCAAAAATGCACCCAATCCCAAAATCGACGCATCACAGTACACCATAGAATCATCTACACCATCTGGTGTTGGATTGGTGTCTAAGTCCATAACTATTTTGGTATGTTCTTGACCCGATGGTGCATGGTCCTTTTGGGTTGCCTTCACCAAAGCAACTTGATAGGATGAATTATGGAGAGAAAGGATTAAATATGATTTATTAATATATTATGAGAATAATATATTAAAGGAGAAATCATATTGTTTAATTAATATTAGTCAAGAATTAATTGGTAATTAGTTTTGTGACTAAAAGAGATTAATTAAACTTAAGGGACTGGAATTGTAATTATAAGATAATTGCAATTTGGGCCATGGATTGCCTTTTATTATAAGGTGGACGAATTCTATAGGGGAAGCCCATATGAAATCGTCCAAGGCCTTATGGAAAGGGCTCCATGGGTTGCTTAGGGCTTAAGCATCCAAATTAGGGTTTCCTTGTTAGATAACCCTAATTGCCTCACTATATATAGATCCCTTAATGACCAAAAACGTGGCTAAGCTTCATGCTAGGGTTTTCACACGGTTTTGGTAGCCTCCATCCTCTCTCCTCTTCATCCTCTTGCTTATGGTGTTTGTGAACCATTACAGGAGTGACACTTGTGACTCTCAGCTTTCTAAAGTCAATACAAGGAGATTTGGGATTGTTATTGCTACATAACAATCAAGGTAACATCTTAAACCTATTCTCATGTTGATATGATTACTTGAATGCTAGAATTAGGGTTTATAGTCTTGGATTCAAAGCATGTACAATAGAGAAACCTAGATCCAAGCATTAGGGTTTGTATGAGCACATAGGATGCCTTATGACCAAAACCCATCAGTGGTATCAGAGCCTAGACTGGTTTCTATTGTATTGATGCTTGATATGTATGAAAAATTCGTTTTTTTGGTTTCTGGAGGTTGGACTCGCCGAGTCCATAGCTGAACTCGCCGAGTCCATGCAGACTCGACGAGTCAACTCGTCAGATGGAGTATATCTCGGGATTTCTTGCTGTTTTTGCTTTGGGATAGTCACCTTATCACATTAGATCAATATAAATCCGATTTTATGATATATTTGACTATATTCTTGATCCAATTGAAGATTTTATCAATTAATAAGATAATTGTTTCCTTATGTGATAATTGATTAATTATTTTGACTATATTGATAAATTGTTTTGCAAGAAATCATTAAATAAATCAAATATGGATAATTATGTGATTACTTGTTAATTTAGATTATTTGTTATTTGATCCTTGTGTTATGAAAAGTTTCATATTTTCCCCTTTAGGTTTTATAGTTTAAATTTGAACCCAAAAGTTTTGTTGTTTTGAAATTTAAATAGTTAAAACCCTAATGTTTTGAAAAAAGGTTTCAAAACTTGCCCTCAAGTTTTGGAATTTAAATTTTGATTAATAGTTTAATTTTGATGTATATTTAAATTCTAAACCCTAATGTTTTGAAATGTTTCAAAACTTGCCCTCAAGTTTTGGAATTTAAAAGTTGATTAAAAGTTTAATTAGGAATGTTAGATTCTAAAACCCTAGTAATGTTTGGAAAAGTTCAAATCACTCCCTTATGGTTTTATTAATTAATTAAGGTGTATAATTAAAAGATGTTTAATAAATCCATAAAAGTTTAGGTTAACAATTTAATTAAATTAAAAGTATAATTGTTAAATTAAACCACCTAGTATTTTAAAAGTGTAAAATACACCCTATACTATATATATATATATATATATATATATATATATATATATATATATATATATATATATATATATAACATTAAAAGTCTAATATTATATATATGTATGAGTAAAAGTCAGTCTTACCGTTAGTAGGCCTCATTCACGAAGCTGGTCTATAAAGTGTGTTTAAGGAAATTGACTATAAAATGGCGATTGAATGGGTATCCACTCTTACCCACCGCACTCTTAACTAGTGGAGGGTCGTTAGCCGAACGGGTAGGATAGGACGAAACCTTCCATTATAAGTATAATGAATTATTAAAGTAACTAAATGTTTTCATAAAATTCTCAATCTTAGTTACTTAGGCAAAAGTGAATTGATGCAATTCCATGAAATTACACTTTATGCCCTTGCAAAGACGTTAGTGGAGTGTGTGTGGTTTACCGGCACACTAAATGGTTCTAAGCAAAGGTAGCAAAGGGTGACCCAATGTTTGTCATAGTTCGGTGGAGCGTGTGTGGTTTACCGAAACATCGAATAGGTGACTGTAACATGTGAGGGCACCATGTAAGTTTGCATGGTCATTCACACCCGCTTTGTGATCCTCGGCATCCCAGTCACAAACAAGAGGGGCATATCGAGATTTAAACATGCAATTGAAAGTTCAATGAATCTCAAAGGATCTAGGAGTTTTCATAGATTTAAAACTTAAATTCTTTTTTCGTGGTGGAAATTAGTGAATCGTCATTCACTTACCTTCAAATATTCTGCAATTAGGGTTACGGCATCCCTCTCCTGAGTTGTAGAATATTGTGTTGGGTCCTAGCCTTAGTGTCTCATTTGGGTGATTTACTAAGGATTCAATCAATCAACTAACTTGAATTCATTTTCTCCCGTTTTGTAGATGTCAAAGTTTGACAACTATGGTCTTCCCAAATCCCGTGGAACAAGCATTCCACATGAAGATGATATTCCACGATTCGATCGAGGAACAAGAGATCATGCTTCACTTCCTCCACCTCCTCCAATTATTCTCCCTAACCCACACGTTCAAAGGCTTGAAAAGTTCAAGATCACTCAAGCCCTTTTGCCAAATAAACATAAAGAAGGAAAGCCGGTGTGTGCACACGTCCTAGGGATGAAGTCACACATTGATAGGTTAAGAATGTTGGGATCCGTTGTCTGTGAGGAAATAGCTGTTGATTGGGTTCTTCGGTCACTTCCTAACTCATATAGTGAGTTCGTAAGAGAGTACTATATGATGAACCGCGACGTGACCCTTATAGATCTCACCTATATGCTTATTGCTACTGAATCAGAAATGTTTTGGCGCAATGGAAAAGCAAAGTTGATTGGTGAATCTGCCTTCAAGACCTCTATGGATATAGACAATGGCAACGAAAAACATGCTATGATCGAAAAGTTTGATCATAAGAGAAAGGCAATGTCTGAATTAGTTCCATGTCATGTTCCAAAAGAGTCAATTTGCTTTTATTGCCAAGAGAAAGGGCATTGGAGACGAAGCTGCCCCATTTACCTAAGAGATCTAAGAGATGGGACAGTCGAAACGTATGGCTCTAATATAGGTAAAATCCATTAACTAACTCTTTTAAGCTTCTATTCTAGATTCTTAATACATAATGTAATAAGATTACAATTGATGTTTTGAAGGGTCGAAGAAAAGAAAGGAAGCTTAAGGGAAGAAGTGAGTAGAATCTAACCGTGAAGGAATGGATTTTGATCGCATTTCTCGAAGATTAGATTCTTGAGCTACTACTTAGAGTTAGAGTTAGATTGCTAAGAAAGATGTATTAGCATAAGTTTTTCAATGAATTGCATTGTAAGGACAAATTTTTCCGCAATAAAATAAATTTTGATTTTAAATTTTATTTATTTATCCTTGCAATGGCGTGTATGAAAAATTGATGTTAAAATGTTTCTATAATGGATTTGGTTCTTATTATGTTATTTATGGAAAGTCGAGAATTTACCAAATAGGGAGAATTTCTCATCGCCCAAAGTTTCAATTGGACAGAAATTTGGAATCACGCAACTTGGTTGCACGATGAATGAAAATTTTCATATTTGGAAATTAGACTAATTCATTGACAAAGTGTCAAGTGAAGGACTAGGAGATCGAGTACACAAAGTTGTGTGTTGATCAAGTCCAACATAAGAGTAACAATGATATCCGTCATGATTTACTAAAGGTTTAGTAAATATGATTACACTTATAAGATTAAGTGTAATTCAGAATTGATTAAAAAGGTTTAAATCAATAGTAGAACGAATAAGAAGAATCAAGTAGGCAGAAAGATAAAAGTTTCTCCATTCTAAGAAGAAGGGAGAGTACCTTTTATGCTTTATGATACGTCTTAATGATTAAGAACCATATCTCAATTGATCCTCTAAGTGAGTCTTAGTACAATTGTATGTTTAAGAAGAGGAATCAAGAATTGAAGAAATGGTTAAATCAATAAGTTAATCATACTTCGTTCCAAAACAAGTCTTAGAGTTAAGATTGTGACATTGAGTGGAAAAGTATTAAGAAGGTTTATAACATTCATCAAATGTGGAAAGTTGTGATGTCTTGGATAAGACAAAGACCAACTAGGACCAATTTATGAAGAGTTTTGATAAAAGCTACAATAACTCTTGAATATTTGTTTGTCAAGAAATGTTTTGACAAGAGAATCTTATATGTAAAGGAGTCAGTTGGAGTCTTAATGGTCTTGAAAGGTTTCAAGAACAAATCAAATAAACCTTATCGATCATCACTAGCACACGAGTTGAGGTTTACAACCTATCGTGTTGACAGTATTTTGTTTTTGTGCTATTCCAATTGAGTTAATTATGCATGTGAGTTCTATGAGTTCTCATTTTGAACGCATAAAAGGCAAAGCACTTTAATCAATGAAAGGTACATTGATAGGAAAGGGTGAGCTGCTTAACTACTTGGAAGACATGGTGGGCAGTTGTGCTACCATAAGGCAAGAAATCAAGATTAAGAAAGTTCGATCCATATGAGTTTGAATTTGTCGTAAACTTTGGTTTTGACAAATTCACATGGATAGGAACAAATACACCGTTTAAGTCTAAGTGTCATAAGATTCCCTCCTTCATGAAAATGATTGTGAGGAAATGCTTTCACTAAGAAAGATTTTAAGAAGATAGTGATTGTAAAATTGCATTCTCGAATTCGATTATGGTTACGGTATCCCTTTCCATAATTTGAATTGTGAGGTTTGGAAATTGTTTACACACACATATAAACTATCTAAGGCAAAGGTGTATAAGTTCAAGAAGCCTTGATAAAAGATTATCAAAGCACTAAGTATTAGAAACATGAACTTAAGAAATTCAATAAGCATTGTTTTTCTGAAAGTTAAGATGTTTATGAATACATATCAAAGCTAGTGGGAGCATAAGTGTTATGTTTATAATAATCATCATGATAGTGGGAGCATAAATGTTATGGTTGTATGATTATTAAGGAAAGTATTGAAAGTTGGCAATATGAATTATAGAAAACAAGAGTCATTCTTTCCAAAGTTGTAAGGATGGAATAGTTGTTTTGCTATAATTAAGGGAGAGAATATTATGCTTCATTTCAAATCTAAAGGATTAGGTTGAGAAATGTTAATAAATTTAGTCAAGGGTACATAGTGTGTTCTTAAAATTTCGATTATGATTACGACATTCCTCTTCACAATTTGAAATTTGAGAACATAGCAAATAAAACATTATGCGTCGTGTCCCATACGCTTCGGGTATAGGATCGATTGCAAATGCTTTAATGTTTGACCATTCTAAAATTTTTTCCAAATGTCGAGCGCATTTAGAGGGAAAAGGGACTAGAATCGGTTTTGACTAAAATAATTAAACAACTATCAAAGGACAATCCAAAGTTTGACGAGGATTGGTTGCTTGTGAGTAGTTGGAAGCATGGTATCGAATGGACCATATGAACATTATTATGAATAGAAAAGATTCTATTAAGAATGAGTTGTCATATGGAAAATGTGGAAATGTTTCCATATTGGATGGACCATATCGACATCATTACGAATAGATAAGATTCTATTAAGAATGAGTTGTCATATGGAAAATATGGAAGCGTGTCCATATTGGGAATTGAATATTGAAAATCTATGACTAGATTAGAAACTGATGGGATTAAAAACAATAACTTTTAATCTATAAAGATCGATTAGATCGAGAACAGGTATATGAATATGAAACTGCAAGAACACAATATAAATAACAAGGCAGAACGCAATAAAAAGAACAAACAGCTTGAATCAAACGGGTTGAATGATTAAACAAAATCCTTAGAAGAGCTCGATTAAGAACATCAACTGTAAAGGATTGGAAGATTACAAGAGAATAATATCGTAAACTCTGAAACGCTTAAACAGCTATCTTGAATCTTGAATGTTAACCTAATATGCATGCAAGCGATAACTTATATACTATACATAAAAGGCTCTCGGTTGGACAGGCCCAAACCGGAGAATACTAGGCTAATCTACGAGCCCAAAAGACGCAATACAAAACAGAACTTCAGCCCAACAGAAACTTTTATGCAAAAGGATGTTCAAAGGAATGTACTTTGAGTGAGAGACATCATATCTAAGGAATTGTCTTGTAACAATCTCCGATAGAGAAATTTGTAATATCATTGGCAATAGTCTTTGTGACTTTGGTGCAGTGACATTACGAAAGGATAGTTGCATAGAATGTTAGAATCTAGCATATTCTATAAGTAGCAAGGATTTGATATTCTTTCACTTATGGAAAAGGATTTGGAGTTGTGAAATGAGAAAGATTGGAAATGTGTTCAATTTGATCTATTTCACAAAGTAAGAACCATAGGTAAACATTGTGTGTATGCTAGGAGCATGGGACAAGTGTAATAATTCAAGTAAGAAGTTGATTACCCGAAACGACAAATAATGAGTAATCGATATGGTGATAAATAAAAGGAGTTTTATTTATACTCAAAGGTTTGAGGCCATATGGGATTAGTATTATTCTTGTGTTTCACATTTGCATGTTTTGACTTCCAGAGTAATTGAGTTTATTAAGAATAATCGAATTATTCGAACGGGCCACAGTCGTTCATATGTTGGAAGTAGATATGAATGAAGACTATCGTGAATTGGTGTGTGGATTGTCTAAAGAGCATTAGACATAAACAAATGTTTGCTGCAATGTTCATGAGTGCTTATGAATATGAATTTGAGCATTGGATTAAACCCACGCTCACTCGGATCGCTCCATGAATTGTATCACAGGTGATTAGTGAGACGATAACATCTTATATTCTTGAAACCGAGATGTGTGAGTTGTATCTTGCGAATCGGTTGCACATTGATAATATGTAAACGCACTAGTAACTTGGTGTTATAAAACATATTGTTGTGTGTGATTTGGTTAGTGAGTGCAAGCAAGCATTGTATCAAAGTTTATCCGTTCCTTTTATCCAAAGTAGGATAAAAGCGATATCTTTGGGCCCCTCGATGATTTAGTGATGACAAACGTAAATGCTCGGTCGGGCTAGGGCTAATTTGATTTGTTCAATTAGTCAGTCGTCATAAATCGGAATCGAGATATAGTACAAAGAGAATGATTTGAAATCATATCTCATATGATATCTAGAATGGAGGAATATATGATCCCTTATCTAAGGACATGCGTATCTGATAGGATCAGAGTTGACAGTGGCTTTGGAAAGCTACGATTGCAGATCAGGATCTGAATTCATACGCAGAATAGTTATTAGACTGATCCAAGTGGGAGACTGTTGGATTAGTGTCTAAGTCCATAACTATTTTGGTATGTACTTGACCCGATGGTGCATGGTCCTTTTGGGTTGCCTTCACCAAAGCAACTTGATAGGATGAATTATGGAGAGAAAGGATTAAATATGATTTATTAATATATTATGAGAATAATATATTAAAGGAGAAATCATATTGTTTAATTAATATTAGTCAAGAATTAATTGGTAATTAGTTTTGTGACTAAAAGAGATTAATTAAACTTAAGGGACTGGAATTGTAATTATAAGATAATTGCAATTTGGGCCATGGATTGCCTTTTATTATAAGGTGGACGAATTCTATGGGGGAAGCCCATATGAAATCGTCCAAGGCCTTATGGAAAGGGCTCCATGGGTTGCTTAAGGCTTAAGCATCCAAATTAGGGTTTCCTTGTTAGATAACCCTAATTGCCTCACTATATATAGATCCCTTAATGACCAAAAACGTGGCTAAGCTTCTTGCTAGGGTTTTCACACGGTTTTGGTAGCCTCCATCCTCTCTCCTCTTCATCCTCTTGCTTATGGTGTTTGTGAACCATTACAGGAGTGACACTTGTGACTCTCAGCTTTCTAAAGTCAATACAAGGAGATTTGGGATTGTTATTGCTACATAACAATCAAGGTAACATCTTAAACCTATTCTCATGTTAATATGATTACTTGAATGCTAGAATTAGGGTTTATAGTCTTGGATTCAAAGCATGTACAATAGAGAAACCTAGATGCAAGCATTAGGGTTTGTATGAGCACATAGGATGTCTTATGACCAAAACCCATCATCTGGTTGGGTCAATATCGGTGCCTCACATAAATTCTGTCTCAAAGTCTCAAACGATGCCTGCTTCTCGGGCCCCTAACGGAATGTAGCAGACTTCTTCGTCAACATGGTCAATGGAACTACAATCCTGGAGAAATTATCAATAAACCTCTGGTAATACCCGGATAAACAAAGAAAACTTAAAATCTTGGATGTAGACCTCGGAACCTCCGACTGCATCACACCCTCAATCTTGGCAGGATCGACCAATATACCCTTCTGGTTGACAAGATGCACCAACAACTACACCTCACGCAACTAGAACTCGGACTTGGAGAATTTGGCATATAGCCTCTCCCTTCTCAAAGTCTCCAGAACCTCTTGCAGATGATCATCACGTTAATCCTTGGTCTTAGAATAAACCAAGATATCATCAATGAACATAATAATTGACCGATCCATCATCAGTCTACAAACCTGGTTCAAGAGATCCATGAACGTTGTTGGTGCATTGGTGAGCCCCAAAGGAATCATTATAGACTTCTAATGACCATAAAAGGTCCTGGAGGTCGTCTTCTACACATCCTCATCTCGGAACCTCATCTGATAGTAGCCTGAACATAGATCAATTTTGGAAAACCAAGACGCACCATGAATCTGATCGAAAAAATCATCAATCCTTGGAAGTGGATAACGGTTATTCACCATTAGCTTGTCCGTCTCCCGATAATCGATGCACATCCTGTGGGAGCCATGCTTCACAAACAAAACCGACGCTAGCAGGGGTGAACTACTCATTCTGATAAATCCCTTGTCTAATAGCTCTTGTAGCTATGTAGACAACTCCTACATCTCCGGCGGTGCCAACAGATAATATTCCTTGGCTATCGGAGCCACACCTAGGACCAAATCAATGCAAAACTCTACCTGCCTCTCTGGAGGCACTCTCATGTAAGTCCTACGGGAACATATCTAAATACTCTCGAACAACCAACACATCATCAATCTTCCTCTTTTCTCCTCCCTGGTATCCAATACGTAAGCCACAAAACCAGAAGAACCCTACTATATATATATATATATATATATATATATATATATATATATATATATATCTTAGCTCTCGCAGTTGAACAGAGAGCCGGTCCACGTATATCATCGTTGTCATGAATAACTAGTTCTCCCTTACTTGGGGTTCGAACCCAAACTAACTGGTGCCCGCAATCAATCATCGCTCCATTAGGGCTCAACCAATCCATCCTGTCATTACACTTGCACAAAGTAATAAGAACCAAATCAATTAGATACCACTCACCAAATAACTCCAAAACACAACCCTAATGAACCCTCGATACCCGAACTAGACGATCATCGGCAATCTCTACCTCTAACAGATAATCAAGCTCCCCTAGAGCGTCACTAAATCTCTTGCTAAGCACAATAGATACAAACAATTAGGTGGCGCCCAAATCAAACAGAACTAAAGTTGGAACACCGTTCACTAGGAACATCCCTATATAACATCAATCATATATATATATATATATATATATATATATATATATATATATATATATATATATATATATATATATATATATAATGTCATAATGAGCAGAAACATCAAAGCAATAAAAGAAATCGGGAGAAAATACATACCCGTAACCATATATGGTATTGCGCGAGCCTCCTCAACTTTCAGTTGGAAAGCTCAGCTCCTCACCACTATCACCTCCACCTTGCCCTAACGTCCGTCGGTGATCCTCAAAGTTGTTGGAGGGGTGCCATAACCGCTCCCCCTTTTGCAAAACTCAGAAAATTAACCTTCTTGTGGCCCCTCTTATTGCAATATAAGAAAATAAGTCTTGATACTTGGGTGGTGGCGGTGAGAGTACAACCCCTACTGAAGTGACCATTTTTGCCGCACTTAAAGCAGCCAGAACCACCCGCTCTACAAGCTCCCTTATACGTCCAGCCGCACTGGCCGTATCGACCTCATCCTGAGCCCTTAGATACCTGAGCCTGAACCGACTTCCTCTTCCTCACTGTCTCCAAACCAATATCCCAATTGTGACCCCGAGCTATCATGCCATCCAATGTCTTGCAGCTAGACATAATCATAAACTCCCGTATCTAATTCTTTAACATATCATGGTTTCGAACCTTCTTCATCTCCTTGTCCTCCACATACCGCGGAACCAACAAGGTCCTCTCACGGAACATGGCGGTAATCTCTGTCATGGTCTTGGTTGTCTGGTGAAGGTCCTAAAACTTCCTCTCCAACTATTGAACATCAACCACAGGCGCAAAATCAACCCTGAATCGCGTAACATATTCATCCCAAGATATCATCTCAATAGCTTCGCCTCCTAACGTATAGTCTACCTCCTCCCACCAATCATGGGCTCAGTCTTTCAAAAGCTAGGATGCAAATCTAACCTTTAATCTCTCAAGGCCAAAGCTAGTCCAGAAGTCGTTCCTGATGTCTGCTAACCACTGTCTGCTAGCAATGGGGTCCTACATTCCGAAGAGCTTAGGAGCCCCACATGCACAAAACTCTCGAAAGACCAGAGAGCGTAGATCCACCAAAGCCGCCATCTTAAACGGAATAAGCCTAGAAGCTCATCCATCAACTCCATAATGCTCTCATTGATCAACCAAATATCACAGGAGTCTGGTCCAGTATGTTGCGGGTAATCTCAGACGAAATGAACTCCCACATCTGATCATCCAAGGGTTTGGCTCCAGAGCTTGAACCCGATCCCTCACCTAGACTTAAAACCACCTCGAATGACCACCATATTGAAAATAAACAATGAAAACCATCATAAAACACTTGAATAATATCACATTGATCTGGTCCCTTAGTATCCTAATGACTCCCTTGAATCGAGTACGTATCTTGTCCTTCCAGCAGTACGAGCCCAATACTACCTTCCATACCTATCTGTACTTTCCTCAAGAGTCGTCCTAATTCCCTTAAGTGACTCCCTAAATTCCAACATTCTACAATCCCAATAAACCACACATCTGCTAATGCTAACATGATTCCTAGGTTCTCCTAGGATTCCCTTCCTGCCACTCTCCACCTTCAGCTGCAGAAGAAACCCCCACTAATACCCGCTAACTACCTTACGAATATAATTACATGCAACATACACTAGATAATTCTTTGACTGCAAGGTCTCACACAACAACGGTTGGACTCAAACAAGAGTCCATATAGTTAAACCTAACCTTTTAAAATTATCTAATTTCTTTAACATGTATCCTAGCGTATTCGTTGGATAGTTAACTAGTATTAGAAGTGGTTCCTAAAAGCATAAAGCAAGTAGCATTCAAGCATTGATTTCTAACCAAAGCACTGCCTAATAGGCCATCCTAACATATCATATGTGATCTAACTAGCATGTTGTTCTTGAGGCTTATACAGTAAGCATACAAAGGCATCTATCCTATCATACAATTATGAGTAGATCCTTGGCCCTAATCTAGCATGCCATTCACATATTCACATACTGAATTAACAAACATGTATGGGTATTTTGGGAACACTTACTTGAGCTCTTCCAAATTCATGTATCACACACCTTATTTCTAGTAGAAATCTCTTTATAAAATTATTTCTATTGTGAAAAACTTACCAAGTCCTTAGTTTGAGTTTAGACACACCCAAGAGTGTGTTCAAATCCCTCAAACTAAGACTCTATTACCAACTTGTAACATCCCAAAAATCATAAGTAAAATATTTCATTTTTAATTCAACCAAAATCATAAGATATTCATGTCAAGCCATCATAATTCTGTCAATGTGAAAATATTTATCTGAGTACAATCCCAAAATCATAAAATATTGGACACGGGTGGATGTGTTGCGATCAGGCCATGCCCTTCCCCTTTCAAATCGGAAGTACCTGAATCATAAACTTAAACTATAAGCATAAATCTTTGAGTTTCCAAAATACCACATACCATACATACAGTGGGCCATGCTTGACAACCATCAGGCCCCGCTCGGTACAGATCTGTCAGTAACTTGCGATGGGCCTTGCCTAATATGCATCAGGCCCCACTTGACATCCATCGGGACTCGCCCGGTACACATACAATCACATTCAATACATTCAAGATTCACACAGACAGATAGCATCCTATAAACATAAATCAAATGGGTTGGCATTGGTTCCTTCGACCCGCCAAACCCTGTGAGAAGACTCACCTCAATCTAATGATAAACAGTCATAGACACAAGCTGCTGCTACGATAGCTCCTCGAACTGAAAACATTCAAACTAACCCTAATTACTCTTTAGGGTAATAACCCACACATAAAAGTCCAAATCATAATCCATCATAATAAGGGTAGAAGACCATTTCACCCTTTCATACTTGGACCAACAATTATGGCCCAAAACCCAATATGACCCAAGGCCCAAAAATAGCCCAAAAGCCCTTCTGGTGAATACGCCAATCATACCACCCTATTACGCCCAACATACTAGACTAAACAGATAAGGAAATCGAGGTTGAACACGCTACCTAAAGTACTCCCCTGATGCCCAAAAGTCCATATTAAGCACTTAATACCTAAAGTCTAGTCGTCTAAATCACAGATCTAGCTCTTGATAATGTCTTAACTGATAAATTCATCAACTTGATGCCTTTGCATGGCTCAAAGAGGTCTAAAACCAAGAATTCATGCATGGTTGAATTAAAGCCATCAATATACTATTTTTTTGCTCAGGGGACCTCATAAACATCAAGAAATGTCAACCCAAACTTTTGGAGTAGCTTTTACTCACAAGAATCAACCTAAGGGACCAAAATATGCCAAAACCCTAAGAAAAACTAGATCTAAGCAATGAACCATAAAGGTTAAGACCTTATACCTCCAGAAGGATGATAAAGATGAATAAAGTCTGGATCTACAAGCTCCAAACAATTCAACACTTCTCCAACGAATTCTTCTTCAATAAGCACCAAAAAAAACACTAAATCACCTAAAAGCTCAAGGATATCACAAAAAAAGGCTAGGTTTTTAGGGGACTACTTTAGGATAATGGAGGTTGGTGATGAGAGAGACCTTAAAGTCATAATGTATTTAAATAGGGTCCAAACCCTAAAATTTAATGTTTTGCACTCTGCATGTGTACACTAAGCATACTCATATGTACGCCCAACATACACAAAAGAACATGCGATCACTTTTAATGAGCTACACTCAATGTGAACCACAATTATGCTTAGTGTAATGGCTTTGGGCATTACATATTTGATGATGAGTAAATACTTTTAGATATATTAGCAAATAAAAAATAGTTTAAATAAGGCTTTTACTAAAAAAACAAATTATACTAATATATAAAATAATAATATAAACAAAACAAATTATATTAACAAACAAATCTTTAATACTCTATGTCTCGTATTCGTAAGAGATGTAGTTTTATGTGTTGAATAAAGTAAACAAAACACACACGTGCGCCACAAACCAATCACACAAATAGTTAAGCAAACACACACTAAGATATAACACAAAACGTTTCGATTCGAATAATCAATACATAAAGATCGGTTGTAAAATCTAGAAAAAAATTGAAAGATTTATATAACTTGAAGTTCTTATCCATACGAAAACTTCTAGATCTGAAAATACAGATATGCAAGATCTTGAAATTATCCTATTCGGGGGTGATAGGGAAGGGCATAGAGAGTAAGGACACTAATGACATCATGGTTTCAGGGTCGGCTGGTAGATTTTAAGTGGCCTGTGCTAAGAAGAAAAATAGGGCCCTAAATAGAATTTTTTTAATATATAAGGAAAACAAACTTAAGAAGGTGAATTGTAACTTAAAAGTAAATAAATTTATTAAAAATGAACATATGGAGTTTTATAAAAAGTTTAAGGGCTAATTATGTAACTTGTGAAAACTGATTTGTTAAACCTATTACAAGGAGGGGTTGTTTATGAAATAGATAGCAAAAGGAAATGGGCAAATGTTTAACTCTAATTTAAAAGGTGGAAATGAAGTCGAGAAGATTTGAACCCGCGCTACTTTTAAATAGGGAGACATCTTTGCCAATTGGGCTACACAAATCTTATGTAATATCTTGAATAAATTCATATATATATATTTAGTTATTAAATATATAATTTAATTAAAACTCGGGCCCTAATTTTTTCGGGGCCCTGTGCGGCTGCCCCTCTTGCCCCCCCCCCCCTTTAAAACCGGGCCTGCGTGGTTTAGATCAAGTTTTGCATGTGTACAAGTGGCCGTGAGTAATGGAGATGTCGTTGGTGGTGAAGGGAACAAAAGACACAGATCTCCAAAAATATATAACTCGGAATGAGAAACCAATCTCTTTTCTTGATAACAAACTAATATCGAGAAGGTTGGAGCAACATTGAATGGAAATGGTGGCACATATGACAACTTCTTTGAGGGAAGTGTTTAGATTTAGGGTGGTTTATAGATATAAAGAAGATGGTGGGTGGTGGTAACGGTGGTTAGTATTGTGTAAGTATTTTATGGTGGTGGTGATGTTATCGCTGGTGTTATTGGCGAGTATTCTTCCGATGGTATTGGAGGCGAAGTGTGGTAGAGGTCGTCATGGTATTAATGGTGACTGCAAAGGTAACAAACAAAGGTGGTGAAGGCGGTGGCTATAGAATGAAGCTATGGATTTTAGGGTTTTCCTATATAGTGGTCGGGAGACATAAAGTGGTAGAATGAAAAGAGTTTAGAGATAGAGATGTATTATTTTAGAATATGTTTACGCCTACGTACTCAATTCCTATATTTTATAGTGTGTATGTTTCTTTTTAATCGGCTTAAATCTATCTATATGGATCATAATTGTATAATAATTTATATCATCTAATTAAATTTGAGGGTTTATATGTAATTAACCTCTTTGTTTTTAAGACTTTAGTCATAAAAACTTTTGAAATTCTATTATATATGCATTATAAAGTATATATATTGTTTTAGGATAGGCATACGAGTATTCAATTCTTGTATTTTATAATGTGTATATTTTTTTTTTGATTGATTTGAATCTTAACATGGATCACAACTATATAATAATTTATACCATCTAATTAAACTAAGGGTTGATATGTAACCTCATTCTTTTTAAGGATTTGGTTGTAAAAACCGTTAAAACTATATTATATATACATTTTATATATATATATATATATATATATATATATATATATATATATATATATATATATATATATATATATATATATGATTGAGTGCAGACTTGAAAAACGATGAGTATTACAAGGTAAAATATTCATTGTTTATTGATAATATTGGTGAAATTGATATTTATTATAAAAGATTGTACGTATAGTTCATAAAATTGGGTATTATTTGTGTAATAACAAAATATTGTCGGTTGATGCGTTTGGTAAAGGGTATGGGGTATAGTCACAAGATGTTCACTAGAAAAGTGATCACTTATACGCCACATCACCTCCATTAAATATTCATTAATGTTCATTAGCCATTGAAAACGGTTATTACTCCATATTATTTATCTTTTTTTTTTTTTGACATTATATTAAATAAAAACACAATTATTAAACATACATAAATATTTTATAAATAGAAAAAACATTAACTTAAATAAAAATAATATTTTTAAAATTCAACATACATTTTACCAAAACCAATTTTAACCCACAAAAAAATAGTCCACTAAAAATATACTTCCTTAAAGTTATCTAAGCCCAACCTTTTATGTGTCCTTGAATGTCATCCAAACATCGCAGCCTCCTCTTTTCTTCTTCTTCATCTTTCTTGTTTGCACGCTTCAATTTCTTTTTCCGGCGAGCACAAATAAGATTAATGGCAACTTCCTTCAAAAACAATAACCATTTTTGTTACTGTTTGGAAGAAACAAATCTCATTGGTCGTGATAACCCTAGAGTTGTACACTCCACACCACAACTATGAGCCCATGGGGCGGTGTTTACATGCGTAAATATTCGCCAGCTCAGCTCTTCACGCGTGAGCATCCCTCCATACCATAAGGCCTAATAGAAGGAATGCGCTTGGACGCCACCTAAAAATTGCACAAAAACGCTTGAACACTCCTCACGTTGACATTTGGCATCGTATATATTTGTGGTTGAGATTTTTTATTTTTAGTTTCTATTTAGTTTTTACAATAACTTTTTTTTTTAAATATAAATTGAAAAACCATTTTTTTAAATTTTGATTTTTTACAAAGCCAGCATAATCATGCCAGTTTAAAACACAATTATAATAATAATAATAATAATAATAATAATAATAATAATAATAATAATAATAATTATTATTATTATTATTATTATTATTATTATTATTATTATTTATAAGTGTATAATTATAAATTATGTTGCAGCTTAGTGGTTTGTTCCTTGCTTTGTGAGTTGGAGGTGATAGGTTCGAATCCCCTTCACCCCATTTTCCTTATAAGTTTTATAATGAAGTAAGCTTTATAATGAAGTAAAAGAGCAAATCTCTGCCATGTCACCGATTCCATCCAACTCATTGTCCACGTGTCTTGCCAATCCATCCAACTTATTGTCCACGTGTCAACATAAATTCTGTCAAAGGGTAAAACCGTAAATTCCTGAAAAACTTAAGGGTTTTATGACATTATCCCCATATTAAAAATCTCAAAAAACGGTGAGTATTGTAAAGTTAAATATTCATTGTTTATTAGTGAAATTGGTTAGTTGGTATTTATTATAAAAGGTAGTATGTATAATTCATAAAATAGGCTACTATTTGTGTAATAACAAAGTATTGTCAATTGATGTGTTTGGTAATAGCAGGAACACGTTTTGATGCGTCTGAAAATTACACGAAAACGTAATATATATTGTATGTTACTGAAAGAATTTAAAACACAATAATAATAATAGTAATTATAATTATTATTATTATTATTATTATTATTATTATTATATAAGTGTGTAATTATAAATTATGTTGCAGCTTAGTGGTTTGTTCCTTGCTTTGTGAGTTGGAGGTGGTAGGCTCGAATCCCTCCACCCCATTTTCCTTATAAGTTTTATAATGAAGTAAAAGAGCAAATCTCTGCCATGTCACCGAGTCCAACCAACTCATTGTCCATGTGTCTTGCCAATCCATCCAACTCATTGTCCACGTGTCAACATAAATTCTATCAAAAGGTAAAACCGTAAATTCCTGAAAAACTTAAGGGTTTTTATGACATTATCCCCATATTAAAAGTCTCAAAAAACGGTGAGTATCTTAAAGTTAAATATTCGTTGTTTATTAGTGAAATTGGTTAATTGGTATTTATTATAAAAGGTAGTATGTATAATTCATAAAATAGGCTACTATTTGTGTAATAACAAAATATTGTCAATTGATGTGTTTGGTAATAGCAGGAACACGTTTGGACGCGCCTGAAAATTACACGAAAACGTAATATATATTCTGTATTACTGAAACAATTTAAAACACAATAATAATAATAGTAAATATCATTATTATTATTATTATTATTATTATTATTATTATTATTATTATTATAAGTGTATAATTATAAATTATGTTGCAGCTTAGTGGTTTGTTCCTTGCATTGTGAGTTGGAGGTGGTAGGTTCGACTCCCTCCACCCCATTTTCCTTATAAGTTTTATAATGAAGGAAAAGAGCAAATCTCTGTCATGTCACCGATTCCATCCAACTCATTGTCCACTTGTCTTGTCAATCCATCCAACTCATTGTCCACGTGTCAACATAAATTCTGTCAAAGGGTAAAACCGTAAATTTCTGAAAAACTTAAGGGTTATTATGATATTATCCCCATATTAAAAGTCTCAAAAAACGGGTATTGTAAAGTTAAATATTTATTGTTTATTAGTGAAATTGGTTAGTTGGTATTTATTATAAAAGGTAGTATGTATAATTCATAAAATAGGCTACTATTTGTGTAGTAACAAAATATTGTCAATTGATGTGTTTGGTAATAGCAGAAACACGCTTGGACGCGCCTGAAAATTACACGAAAACGTTTGATCACTCTTTACTTGTTATCATATATACTAGATATGAGACCCATTTATTACATGAGTTTATTCAAAAGAAAAAAATAAATAAATAATTTTAAACATTTGATAAGTTTGAATTTATAAGAAAATGAGAAAAATATTGAATTATAAAAATTAAAGTGTTTTTTCTCTAAATTTAAATAAATAGTTTAGATAAATAAATAAAGAAATTAATGAATCTTTAATTTACTGATTTGAAATTAAAAGGAAAGTTCATTAAAAAAATTAATATGCATTGATTATTGGATTTAAATACTATGTTAAATTAATAAAAGTGAAAACCATAAAATGACATTTGTAATAAAAATTAATTGAAAATAACCACAAAATGACATTTGGCAAAATGAATGAGAATGTGACAAATGACAAAAAAAAAAAAAAAAAAAAAAAAAAAAAAACCTTCATTTATTAGAGTAGATTTATGGTTGATTTTTTTCCTACTTAGTTTTTTGCAATAACTTTTTTTTTCTTTGTAAAATAAAAATTAAAAAACCAAATTTTTTAAAACTTACTTTTTTACAAAATCAGCATAATCATGACAATTTTAAAAAATGTATAATTTTTTTTATTTTTTTATTTTATAAAAAAACCTTAAAAGAATCGCCAAAAATCATAAAATTCTAAAGGATCTTTCCATTTTCAAGACTAGTAAGTTACCAAATTTTTTTAAAAAATATACTTTTAAGGATTCTCATTCTAATTTAAAGAAATAATAAATTTTATAAAAAAATATAATGAAATTCTTTTGTCTCTAAATTCATAAAGCAAGTAAAGAAGTTATTTCTCTTACCAATTTAATGAGTTGGCAAAGAAAAATCAAACAATTTAATGAGTTGGCAAAGAAAAATCAAACAATGTTGTTGTTAATGAGAGACAAGTTTTTTTACAAGGAATCCAAGTTTTTATTATAAAAACTGTGAGGTTTTTTTTCTACAAATCATAAATCTTTTTAAAAAATATGTTATATATGTTATATTATTTACTATTTGAAAAAAAAGTAGGTATATTGTTTTCATATTTTATTTTAGAAGATTGCATTTAAAAATAGAAAAACTATGATATTAGATGATTTAAAATATTATGATACAAAAATTTTATTATTCAATATATTTATGATTTTTATTTTATTATTATCAAAAAAATATTATTATCTTTAATCGCATTTTTTATGATTTAACATTATATTATTAAAAAAATATGTAATAATCCAAAATGTTTTTGTGAACAAAAACTTGATTTAGTTAACTATATTATGATCTACAAAATGATATGATCTACAAAATTATGATTAAAAATGATATAATATAAAATAATATTCTCTTATTATTAATGACTTCTAAAGTCCGTCAATCTGGGACTAGCCCATTTGGTAGATATTTTGTCTTTTAAATTAAAGGTCTCAAGTTCTATTGCGGGCATTGATGTTTCGTGATACTAACTACTTTCGTGTACTAATTGCTAACAACTAACTCTGCCGTACTAAAAAAACAACTTTTAATGTCCATATACTGCGAAACTTGAACCGACTTTCAATTCATAAAACTACAAAAAATAGAAGAAACTTTAGCTAAAAAAATAAAAAAAAAAACAAATTAAAAAAAAACTAAAAACGAGTTTAATTTTATATAGGAATACAAAAAATAAAAAATAGAAAAATAAGAAAAAAAAAACTCACCTAGATTACTTCCCGTTGATGTTCATCGCACAAGATAATATCATCGAGTCTTCACTATCTTCTTCGGACATACACAAACGTGATTGTGCCATATCCAAAAACGACGTTTGACGTTCTTAGCCTTTACGAAATACATGGTCAAGATTTTCTTTAAAATCCTGACTAGATCCTGACAATATATATGACGCATATTAGACTTCAGGTTATAATTGGATGTGATTGGTTTTAAATTTTCAATATCCAAATGAGATTTGTAAGTTTAAATTTCATCTTCTAATTTCAATCCGTGAACGTGACCTAAGAAGTTGATATATCTATGATAGTTTGAGTTATGATCTATTATAATAGGTAAGTTACAAAACTTTCATCGAACGAGAGGGTATTTGTTCGGTTTTATGAAAATAATGTTTTACAAGAATTTGTATATAAGCAAACTGTAAAGAACCTAAAATCAAACATTCCTCAAAAGCCCAAAAGGCTTGCCCTTCAGCTAAGATGCGCCAGCCCAAAATATACCTGTGCTACAAATAAAATATACTCGAGTTAAACTTAGGCTTGAACAAAAAAACCTGTTCATGATCCGAACCGGTCACTGAACTGGTAAACCGGTCCACTATGAACCGAACTGATTCAAGAACCGAACCACCGGTTTGCATCCGTTCGAGATTTTAGATATTGAAACCGGTTTAGAACCAGTTTAATAACCGTGAACCGGTAGTCAAACCGATCGAACCGGTTTAGAATCGGTGTAACCAGTTTAGATAGGTTCGATCTATGATGGAACCGGTTTGAACCGAACCGGTTTATGGCTGAACCGGTTTTACTATTCACGAATCTGAACCGAACCAGTTTACTGAACCGGTTCGGTTTGAAAAAAAAAACGGTTTGTTCACCCCTAGTTACACTGCTACATTTGGTAAATTGATATTAAATTAGTGAAATTTAGAAAGCCAACTACAAATAAAATATTAAACAGGCAAATCGTCTAGGGTGTATTTACAAGTTTATAATATCATAATTGGTTTTATTTAAAAATTATTGTTATATTTGTTCTAATATAATTTTTTTAAAATGTTTTTATCTGGTATATGCTATCTTAGTTATATGATTATACAAATAAAACATTTCAATTTATATGATGATACAAAGTATAAATATACGAGTTGGTTCATATATATAATAATAATTGGATATCATATTTTATCTTATTCCCTTTCAGAAAATTATCTTATTTGTGGAAAACAAAAATTGGCATTTATTTACACAACTTCACTACTACACAGTCCTTCCAAAGGCCCGAGTCAACTGAACCAAGACTCGTTACTCAATAGGACAAAACCGAGATGTACAAATGCCATCACCTACCTACACTTTAAAGCTTAAACATATCCATATATAGACTCTGATTCACCCATCTACAAACATCAAACTCATCCAAACCCATCCGAGTCAACTCAACTCAACCCAACCGAGCCATTAGACCCCGAAAGTCCCATCTTCTGTAACGCTCCTCGAGTCCTACCCGAAAATGAGTTTGACCTTGCAACGTGACCCGCATAGTGCTTACCTTTTTGGTCAATGGTCAAATAATCGGTCATAATTTTCTTTGGACTATTTATATGTGAAGGTGAAAGACTCGGTGTGGTGAAAGTGGTTCTATAAGGAGTGGTAACTGTGTGAAGTGTGTATGGTTTCCCAATGATTGTTTTGGAAACGATTTCACGGTTAGAAATTGATGAGAATTTATCCGAATGTCTTGCCAAGTCATCCACGTAAAGTAAATCATCAATTCGAGCTGTTATATTGAATGCTAGGCTCTCCAACACTCTTGAGTAGCTCTCCAAGATGGATTTTCCAACATCCTAAAATACATACACGAAACTATAAATTTAATAACAATATGGAACTACTTATATAAAAATTTACAACATTTGTGCTAGTTAGATATCTAAAGCAACCTTTTTAACATAGAAAGAGACAGATGGATGAGACTGTGTCTAGCTGATGTTGTATACAAACAATTTAAATGTTAAAAAAACGGCCATTTGTGTTTAACTTGAAGATATAAATATATACCTTGTTATATTGGATTTTACTCATGTCCAAAGTGGTTTGAGGAAGGGCAGGGAACCTTTGTTTTAAACAAAGCAAGAGGTTTTCAGCTCTATCCGCTAATGTTTCCCTTTTATCCGCATCAGCAACCAAATCCTTAACTTTGTCCCATGATGACCTTGAAAAGGACCTACTCACAATGTTGTTTAAAGGTTTCGTGTTGTTGTTTTTTCGTCTCCATATGTAAATGGAAGCCTCCACACGGTTTGCTATCTCAAGAGCTTGATGCTCCGATGATAAATCAAGACACTCCAACAAACACTCGGGTGAAAATTGTTCCGATGAAATATATCGATAAATAATATCGCCTAAACTACCCTTCGCATTCTGCAAACAAAAATAATAAATTTTATTTTCAAGATGTTTAAAAGACTGTTTGTCTGACTATTAATCAAATATCTGATTATCTGATATATATACCTTGGGAAGTGATTCCAAATATGATTCCGGAACATCGATATCTGCTAAAGTGATACTATTGATAGCCATTGCGGCTTTTAGTATCTGATTTGTGGAATCGCGTTTGTTTTGCAGATTTTTTCTGGCGGTCTCACAGAGACCGCCAGTAGGGACCCGTGGGACCGGGAGCCACCATTTTTCTTTTTGGCGTGGGACCACTTTACACAAAGACGAGGAACCATCGGTTTCAAGAGCTTGAATGCCTTGGTCAACATACCAGAACTCCATTTTTTCAAAACTGTCCAATATCTCCTGTAACAATCAAAATTCATTTCATTTCAACTTCATATTTAAAAAAAAAAAAAAAAGAATTACAAAGAAAAAAGAGTTGAAAATCTCACGAGAAGCATGTTGTCTAATTTACGAAGAGCTGGAAGGTTAACATAAAGATCGGACCTGGGTCTGCTAGTCATGACCTAACAATCAATATCGAAACATTAGAACTTTTAAAAGATTATTAAAAATAATAAAAATATTTTTATTTCACCTCAAGCTTGCTTCCATCTGGATAAGTTTGCCAAGATGGGATCAACTCAACGATGTAATCACTAACACAAAGAAGCCATTCAATTTCTCTTCGCCACATTGTTTTTTTCTCAGCGCGTAGAGGTTCAAGCCTCCATATTTGTCCAAAAAGTGTGGCTGAAATTTCAAGAAAAACATAGAGAAATCAATGGATATCGAAGGTGTTGTAATAATATACGGCTGAATTCGATATTGGTTTTACCACAAAGATTTGTAATTGCGTTCGAGATGGCCAAAGCTGTACAAACACCATTCCCACAACCAGACATGTCTTCTCCAAGTAACAATTTCGAGAATCTTTCTTTCATCATTTCAATCTCTATCAAAAACCCCAAATCAAAGATGAACGATTACAGATCAAACTAGGAGAAAATCACCAATTGCTAATTATTTGACCCTAAATATAATCACAACCAAACAACTAACTGAAACCCCATGTCAAAGATAAACATAAGAATCATCAAACTGAAAGATAAAACACTAAGTTATGAACCGAAAGGAGAAACACCGTGATCATTTGGCATAATTTTTTGGTTCTGAATCAGAAATTAGAACAAACAAATTGGTAAAAACAGTACCTGAGAGTGGTGTTGGCCCTTGTTTCCCTAAATTTCTTTGACCCAAAAGGGGTTGCACAGAACTATCAGAATCGGTACAATGTGGGGCTTCGACCTCATGATTCAAGATGTTTACATCCTTGGAAGAAGGAGAAGATGAGTCTTCAAAGCTAGTGATATGCTGTTCATTTAAAGAAGTTTCAAATAACGTCGTGAAATCAGAGCTTGAGCTAGTATTTCCACCAAACTCTTCTTCTTCTTCACATGTATCCAAACAACCCCTTATATCTTTCTTCCCACCTTCCTCCTCTGATTTCCTCCCACAATCAACAACAATACAAGGTGAATCATCATCATACGCAGAATTATTCACTACCATGCCGAATCCTTGCAATGTAATATCCATTTTTTTTGGAAAACCAACCTCCGACTAAGAATCAATACTGCAAATTAAACAACAGGTTATCTGGGTTTGGTTGATCTTGTCAGCTTCTTCTTGGCTGTTGGAGCTTTAACCGATGTTTGGGTTTTTGTTATATACAATGAATTCATAGAGAGGGTTTCTTTGTGTTTGCTTGAACAAGGCGCCTCCTGGTTGGGTTCGTTTGGTTTGCATAATTATGTGTGATAATTTGAAATTTTGTTCTCAAAGTAATGTCAAGGGAGCGTGTTATTAGGGATGCAATATGCTAAATTGGTAATTATGAGACTATCTTTATGATTAATAAAATGACCAAATTACCCTGAACGTTATTCGTTTTGTTTTAAATCTAAATTCTATAAAGTTTTAAAACCACTATTAAAAATTTCAAAAAAGTATATTTCTTGTTTACAGTTTAAAGTTCGAAATCACTTTGTGCCATTAAACATCATTTATTTTCACTAGAAATGCTATATTGTGGAGGGTACTTAATAGAGGGCAACTAGGTAATTTCACTTTCGCACAAGGGTGGGGATGCTATTCATATGCATGCCATGGACACAACATGATGACGCCAAGAACACTTGTCTCCTCATAGCACGTAATCACAAGAATGGGAATCAATTCAATAGAAGTTTTAATGTTATTATATTTCATTGAATTATATATTAACTTGGCAAAATACTATGCTATTTAGAACTTATGCGAGTAACATATAAATATAAATAGCATTATAGCAATAATGTATATATATTTCATGCAAAATAATATTTTATTTAAAATATTAATGTATATAGCAATAATGTAATTTATTTCATGCAAATGGGTTTCTTTCCCGATTTATTGGGAATATGGGGAAACCGGGAAAGGCTATGTCAAAATGCTAAGACACCAAAACAGGTTGCATGGTTATCTCTTATTGAATCCCCTTAAGATTAGAACATGCTATCTTAGAGTCATTGTTATGGTGACATGATGATTATTTATTTAATGCAAAACAATAATATACTTTTATGTTAATTTTTAGTATTTGTGTTGTTGACTTATATCAATATTTGGAAGTTAATATAGAATTAATGGTCTGTATTGAAGAAAAATATACGAAAATACGAGTATGCAATTATTTGTGTTAAAGATACATTAGATATAGAATTAATATAAATTAAGTTATTATTTTTTGTATTTAATCTTATAAAACATTACTGTTTTTCAATAAAAAGGATTAGTAAAAAGTTAAAGCATTATTCATGTTTAATTTAATTGGAGTGGTAGGCAAGGAACTACCAAATTTGTGGTCACCTCAACCATACTAAAGATTATTTGTCACTCCAATCAAGTCTTATACAAAAGGCATATTAGTATATTTGATTAAAGCAAAATTACTTTATATATATATATATATATATATATTACTGTGATGGAGGAAACGAAATTTACAATACAAAATACTTTTAGTATAAGAACACAAATACTAATCTCAAGTGATATATATATATATATATATATATATATATATATATATATATATATATATATATATATATATATATATATATAGGAGGGTTCAATTGAGAAAAAAAAGGTTGAGAATGGAAGAATCATTCTCAGCCACACATTTATTTTGCCGCAAAACACTAAGACGTACCGTCGGAAATGGATAACGGATAACCATGTGTTTTCCAACCAAACATGTTTCCTTAAACTATGTTAATCATTACCTTAATATACATAAAAATATATTTTTTTTTCGTTTTTTTTATTTTTAGAAAGTCATTATTATCGAAAAATTATTTTAAATATATCAAAATTCATAATTTTTTATTCTTTATATATTGATATACTTTTAAGATAAAATAAAATAAAAAATTTTGAGTTTCAGCTTTCGTTATTCATAAGTGAATAAAAAAATCTATCAGATTTTTATTACAGTATATTCGTTATTCACTTATGAATAAAACGTATGTCTAACTTTTTTTATAGTTTAAGTATCGTTCATATATAAATATGACACGCAATAAAATTCTTTTACTTAAAATATATTTTTTACATCATCTTTCATCATATATTATATTTATATATGAATAAAACGTGTATTAGTTGTTGTCATATTTTATATTCATATATGAATAAAACATTTATCTGATTTTTGTTACAGTTAATTTGTTATTCATATATGAATAAGTAGTATAAATGATACTTAAACTGTAAAAAAAATTAATTATATATTTTTATTCATAAGTGAATAACGAATGTACTGTAGAAAAAATCTGATGCATTTTTATTCATTTATGAATAACGATAGCTGAAAATATAAAAAAAATAAATAAATAAGTTTTTTATTGTATCTTAAAAATATATCAATATGGATGTCTATTTGTAGAGAATAAAAAATAATGAATTTTGGTATATTTAAAATCATTTTTCGATATAAATAGCTTCTTAAAAATTAAAAAAACTATGTTTTTGTATATATTAAGGTAGTGATTAATATAGTTTAAGGAAACATGTTTTGTTGGAAACACATGTGTATTCCTTATTTCTGCGGTACAACAAAGGCTTTTGCGGCAAAAATAAATGAGTGGCTGAGAACGATTCTCTCATTCTCAACCTTTTTTATTTTCTCAATTGAACTTATATATATATATATATATATATATATATATATATATATATATATATATATATATATATATAAGGGCTCATGAGAAAATATAAATAATATACGAAAACGTGAAAACAAGTAAAACCTATGAGATTGTGTCACCTCAACCTTATATTTTGGACAATAATTCATCCAAATTATGAACTAGATGATGATAATCGTTGATATATGAGAAATTGTTTCATATTTGCAAAGCATGTTTTTGACTTTTTTATTATGAAAACGTAAATTAAAAAATGGTTAAGGACGTGAAAAAAAAACGGTTGTTAAAACCACTTTTAAATCTATATTATCATAACACCCTCTGATGTAAACTTATTATTTTTAATTTATTGCTAATAAATTTGATTTCTAAAGTAACTTTGTTTGATTTTTATAAGCTAAAATTTGTTTTTGCATTTTCGCAAAGTATTTATGTTTTTGTATTAACCTACTTGAATATATATATATATATATATATATATATATATATATATATATATATATATATATATATATATATATATATATATATTGCAAATCAATAGAAAATGCATAAAGTTTTGGAAACCCTAAAACCTAGAAAATCAATACTAATACATACAAAAAATAATAATTTAAGATAACTAATATTTTTTTTACTTTATAGGACAAAAAATCATAGGTTTTATAACATATTTGTTGGAAAAAAAAATGAAAAAAAAAGTTACTAATTTTTTTCAACGATTTTATTAAAAAAAAAGTAGTGGTTTTTATGTTTGTAAAGTCAAAACAATATTAGATACCTAAAAGTATTTTTTTTAATACATTTTTAGGGTTTTTTGTGGTTTCTTTAGGTTTATGCATTTTCTATGGATTTTCTCTCTCTCTCTCTCTCTCTCTATATATATATATATATATATATATATATATATATATATATATATATATATATATATATATATATATATATATATATATATATATATATATATGAAAGATCAATAAAAAATGCATAAAGCTAAAAAAAATCCTAAAAATATAGAAAAAATACTTTTAGATATCTAATCTTTTTTTTTCAATTTACAAAATTAAAAATCACTACCTTTTATAAAAAAAATTGTTGTAGAAAATAGAAAAAAAAAATTATAAAAGAAATATTTTTTTTTTCAAATTAATTTTCCAACGAATTTGTTTCATAACCTGCGATTTTATCTGTAAAGTCAAAAAAAGATTAAATATCTTATTCTATATAATTGTCCCTATATATATCAATTTATCAAACAATATAATTGTCCCTGTGTGAGTGTAACTATAAAATGAAAAAATAAATATCCTTCTATCAATTCTTCCTAACCGTCCTCTTATCATTTTTAAATGATGACGAGTATAATAAAAATTAATTAATTTTATTAAATATTATAAATGTCATAATTATAAAAAATTTGATAGAAAAAAAATAGAAGAATATTTTATTTTTTTATAAAATAGATTGTTTTATTGGATCAGGCCATCAGGGTGTATACATAATCGTGAATATTGAACAAAGTAGTGGGCTTGCATCCATTTTAAATACACATATATACGTAATTCATAAATACAGGTATCAGGTATGTATATGTTCATGCATACATAATTACATATATAAAAATGGCAAACGGCATCTTAACAATTAGACCCAAAAAATTAGTCATATTTCAAAAACAAATGTGGGTAGACTTTTTTAGGGTACATATGTGTAGTTGGGGATGGGGAGGTTTATTTTAAATCACTCTTTCAATAATTATTGGTTATACTACAAAGTTTAAAATATAACCTAATCATTTTAATAAATCAAGGAAAATAAAAAATTAATATCCAAGATTAAATGAAGTTATTTGGTTATCTAGATTGTGTGTTTGGTGTGCCGCTTTTTTTTTTTTTTTTTTTTTTTTTTTTTTTTTTTTTTTTTTGAGTTTTTGTTTTAAGTTGCTATCTTTAGCAAATTAAAAAATAAACTTACAAACTTGCTTTTTAAAAAGCTATTTATATTAGTTTTTAGAAGTTTTTTATTTAGAAATTTGAAATATTATTATAAAAAAACATATTTGTCAATATATATATATATCAAATAGTTTATCATCTAATTTTTACTAGACATAATTTCTATAAGCTAACTTTTAGCCATTTCCGGTCCAAGACAATTTGAGACCCTGGGCAAAATGAAAAATGGGGTCATTCGAGATAAAGACATTATAAAAAGGCGTCGTGACTCTTCAATAATAGATTCTATGGAAAATTCAAATGACGTCACTCTAGATGCAATAGTTGATTGTCATTCTTCTATTTCTTATTTAAGATTCAAGATTTCTAGTTAATCTAGTTTTTCTCATTCTCTAATGTGTTGCTATTATATAACGAATATAACAAATATAAAATGGGGGCCCTTTGGCATTTGGGTGCCCGAGGCAGTCGCCCAACTTGACCAGGCCCATGGGTCGGCCATGCTTTCAGCTATGAGTCAGTTTTTTTAACTAATGTGTTAAACATAGTCTAAGTGCTTACAAACAATTATAAAACAGGACATTTTACAAGTCATATTCGTCAGATGGTGTAACATTCGAGATTTAGCTGTATGTACCTTTTTAACCCTTATTGTAAATTCTTCTCATTTTAGCCCTAGCCGAGTACGTTAGGCGTACTGGCTTAAAGAATTAACGTGGAAACACCCATGTACGCTAAACGTACGTGGGAGTACGTAGGGCGTATGCTATGCATGGGAAAACCCTAATTTTTAGAATTTGTGCCCTATTTAAACAACTTATGACACCCTTGGACCTCTTAATGACCAGCCTCCACCTATCTATACACTAAGATCGATACCCTAATTGACATTTGTGAGATTTGAGCTTGGAAGTGAGTTTTGGTGGTGTTTTTAGTGATTTGAAGGAAGAAGAACTCTTGGAGGTTGCTTTGGAGTGGCTTGAGCTTATAGATCCAACATCATAATCATATTTGCAAGCTATTTGAGTATAATGCTCTCAACTTGATGTTTCCTTATGCTAGATCCAAGTTAGGGCTCCATTTGTGCATTTTTTGGGTCCTTTAATATATTAGAGTATGGTCCACTCTAGAAGCCATAGCTGATAGTTCTTAGCACCTTTGAGGTCCCTTGTCCATAAAAATACAATCTTTATGAGTTATATTGGTCTATGCATATGTTAGGATATGCAGTGTTTATGAGGTATATCGGTCTATGCATGTGTTAGGATCCTTATTATGGTTCTCTTTGAGTTTTGGGTCCCATTAAGTCATGCATGGGAGTAAAGTTGCCAACTTTACATGTTAGGACATCATTAGGTACCAGATTTGAGACTTAGACATGATGTATTAATCGTTTAAGCACTTGAGGGTGAAGGTGATCCGTTGTGTCATACACAGGGCGTACCCAGCTCATACGATGCGCGTAATGGCCATCGAGGGAGTATGGGGGCGTAAGCTGAGTACGTCGGGCATACACATTAGCTTTGACCTTGGTTGACTTTCTTGGTTTGGGCCGCTTTTGTGCTAGAAGGGTTTTGGGCCATTAGCCTTATGATTTTTGGGCCATTATGTGACATCCCCATTTTCACGGCCAGAAAAGACCAATTTGTTTATGCTTTGTTTAAAAATCAGAGTAACATTTTAAATAAAAGAGTTGCGGAATTCGTTCCCAAAACAAAATATGATAAAGATTTATCAAAGAATTTCCATAGAAATGTATTTCATTAAAAGACTCGGGATGTCATGTCCGATACAGATCAAAAGCATAAACAGTACAACATAAGCCTTACTGCATTATTTCGTATTTACAGGCCTATAATCCCTTATCTCTCATCCCAACATCTATGCTCATGCGCCACTACCTGTAATACAAGACACTAAGTGGGTCAGACTTGGGAGTCTGGTGAGCACATAGGGTTTTCAACCCACAATAAATAAATTTATTATTTTCATCAACCAAACAAACCCGATTACCCGTTCCCGTTATCCTCACTTTACGTCCCTAAAACATCTAACATAAGGGACCTAGCCTAAGGATTTTCATCGGGGTGACAACACATGCTTCGGGGGTTCCTCAGCAATTCATGTCAAATAAGGCAACCATGTGGGGGATGGAGTACTGTTGGTGAGCACATAGTTCAAATAAACACGTACAGGTTGTGAGCCTGCTAGCATTCCACTGGACTGTCTGGAATACTCCATGGTTGTCATCTATACTCCGCTAGATGAATGGATCATCAATAACATCGATAACGAGGCCTCTCATTATTTTATTTTGTCACACAACAACTATTACATCTATCCATGTTTTACCCAACACGTTTTGTAGATATAAAATACATATACAGTTTAAATCATTTAAAACATATATAAAATCATTCATCCAGCATAGATAGCAAGTATACAATTAATATGCACACACAACACGTAATTTATATAAAATACTTCATATCTATGTGTAAGATGAAACTAACTATGCACTTACTTGTTAAGGTGGTGATTCGGTACTCGGACAACACTTCGTTATCTCAAAACAATTTTCCCTTGACAAAACCTAGTATCAATACCACTAGGGTTTAGTCTAACGTTAACCGCAACTAATTAATAGTCTAGCTATTATTACTATTATATAAGCGTTAAACAACACTCTTATATAACTCATAATAATAGCCTAAATAATTATTTTAAGTTCCTAATAATGTTACTATAATTAATTAGAAGCTATATTAAAAATAGCGTAGGCGTAGCTTACTTACAACGAGTTTTATAGAAAATCGGGCTTCGCTTGGAGCAGCGTTTCCAAACCGAAAGACCCTTTTTTTTCTCGGGAATTCGGGAGCCTCGGGGCTTCCTTCAGGTGCTAGGGGGTTCCCTAGGGTTTAAGGGAGGTTAGGAGTGGTAGAGAGAGAAACTAGTGAGAGAAAAAGAAGATTTTCGGTGTGAAAAAGATGGCAGCCTCGACCCCCTTTTGTTGGGTTTTGAGCAATCTAACACTCATATGGTGTACATGCAACCCTAAATACCTTGGATCTATGTTTTCTCTATTATACATGCAAATATCAATTTTCCAGGGTATTGTTCTAACTAGCATAATATAAATTACACATAATATAAATTCTAGTAGAATTACATACCTCTTGTTTGGTGCTTGATTCCATGGAGCTCAAGAGCCTAGTGCCTCAAATGTGACACCTCAAATGGTTCACACAACACCATGAACATTTGGAATAACTTGAGAGAAAGTAGAACACTTCTAAAATCGGTTTGCCCTTACTTGTTTCACTAGTGTTCAATTTCTTCAATAATAAGATCATTATATAGTTAGTCACAATTAGGGTAAACCCTAATTGTCATGGCTTTCCATTTCCTTGGGTTCATGGGTTCAAATACACCATGGAGCATCCATGGAGTATCCTATGGGTTTTAGCCCAACTTGATAATCCATGGAGTCTTAGCCCACTATACAAGTATGGATGATTTACATAATCAACTCATATATTTAATTAGTCTTCTTTTTTATCACTTAATTAATTATATATTAATTCTTGATCAATACTAATTAAATAATCTTATTAATATATTAGAACTGATAATATATTAATAAACCTTATGTAAAGCCCCGTTTATTTATTAAATAAATTAATTAATTAATGAACGAATGGTAGCCCTAATATATATATATATATATATATATATATATATATATATATATATATATATATATATAAGGATGATTTTGAGGAGCTAATTGTCATAATTTTAGAAGTCGGGGGCTGAAAGTGTAAGTTTCGGATCGGATTTGTAAATATTTATGAAGGCAGGGACTAAGTGGTAATTTCTGGGACTTCATTTGAAAAGATTTTGGGGGCTAAGGGGTTGTTTAGTGAATATTAAACCTAATTTGTAAATAATTATAATGCTGAGGGCTAAAAGGGTAAAATTCGGACTTCAATTGCAAAGGATTTAAGGGGCGGGGAGTCAAATGATAAATTTTGGATCATAGCTGGAAATAATTTTATAGAAGGGGACTGTTTTTTCCATTATGGAAATAAGATTACATGACAGCGGGTATATAAGCTAAGTATCGGTTACCTAAACCCTAACGCTAACTCTTCTAACAGCCGCCACCCTTATACCCCCCCCCCTTTCCACCTCAGGCGCCGCCAGTCATCGTACCGCCACCATCGGACATCGTGAACAACTAGAAGGGTACCACCGGAGTTGGAGCCTTGGACGTGGATGCATGGGTGAGGAACGTCGGATGTCGGGGGTTCGTTCCTTATTGTGCTCCATCATTGCCATTCTTCTCCTACCTTTTCTCCGACCATCGAAGCCTCACCACGATGTTGTTCCATTTTCTGAAGTCGCGCCGCTGTCGTTCTTGTTGAAGACCATCTCGTCATCGGGATTTATTCTATCATGGTTGGTGCTATTTCCCGACTGCCTTACACCACCACGAGAAGTGGTTGTTACCGGAGTACGTAACAGGTCGAGCTCGCGACGGCTTGGTGATTTTTGGACGCGAGCTGTTGGGCAGGAATCAGGGAGACTCGCCACCACCGTGAAGTGGTGGCTGTTATCGCAAATGCTTCCTATCACCATCGATCTCACGCCACTGCTGTCGTTAGGGTGTTGCCGCCGTCGCCACCCACCATAGGTGGGTGTTGGGTTCGTTTTCTGAGCAAAGGTTGCTGGTTAGTGTGTGTGTGTGTGCTTGACTGGAAACCACAAGAAATCACCGCCACCGCCGTGAGGTGGTGGCTGCCGCCATGAACCGTCGTGTTTTTGTGTGTGTTAGTAGGTGTGTGTGTGCATTTGAAATCTAGCCTTGTAAATGTAATTCAAAACTGGAATAATGAAAGGAAAATCAAAACCACCACCTTAGGGTGGTGGCTACCGCCACCGGCCGCCATGTCGGGTGGCGGTGTGGTTGCCTTGTGATTTGATTCGTTTGGGAGGGATGCTTGAAACCCTAATGGGCTCAAAGGAGCTCTAATGGGCCCAATGAAGCTTAATGGTCTCTAATGGACCCAATAAAACCCTAATGGGCTTAATAATATTTTAGTGGGCTTAATAGGCCCAATAAAGCCCTAATTGACATAAAAGGCCAACAAATTGATAAATGGACTAATATTTGGATTAGAAAACCCTAATGCCAATAAAACCCTAACTTTAAGAAATATTCGGGTCACACACAAGAATTATTTAATAACTTGAGATATTAAATAATAGACTTTGGCAAAGATTAATCTAAGCGATAATGGACTTAATGGATTAAGTCCTTAATGGATTAAGTCCTTAATGGGTTAAGTAGGAAACTTAACCCTAATCATCATTTTATGTGAAACCCTAATTTCACTTGGGTTTATCATTGGGCCTTTCTATTGGGCCTTGATGATCGGGTTATTAACGGGCCATCCAAAGTCAAGCAATTAGACTAGAATAATTTAATGGGCCTAGGGTAAGGCCCATGTAAGGGGATTGGGCCCAATTTGGAAAATTGGGCCATAGATGGGCCATAGTTTGGGCCTTAATGATTATATGATGTTGGGCCTTGGAATGAAACCATGTATAGGCCTAGGCCTAATTTGGAAAATTAGGCCATGTGTTGGGCTTTGATTTCCTAGTTGACTTCGGGCCTACGGATTGGGCCTTGGGCTTGAATAAGCCAAGCTTGGGGTAATGTAATTATCCAAAGTAAGTTTTTTTGGTTATGTAGTGGGACCCAATTATTAATTGGGTGATGTTTTGATATTGACAGATCGGGAATTTGTCATCCAGCAACTGGGGTTGAGTCTGCGGGACTTCAGCAGTGTGGGATTGTGTCTATGGGACTTCAGCAGTGTGAGGTGAGTTACCTTCCAGTAGCGGTGGGTCTACGACCACAATGTCGGCCCACCAGTAGGAGTTGTTGTTAGATGATTGTCTTTGTGATAATTGTCTATGTTTGCTACTACCTGTTATGTTTATGTGCTAGCATGATATGATGTTATGTGATAGTGGTAGTAGGGGGTAAAATAGTCCCCGGTTACCGGTCGATAGGGCCGAAGGGGTAGATTGGTACCCAACTATGCTAGACAGATTATGATATATGTGATATGATATTATGTGGTAGTAGTAGGGGTGAAATAGTCCCCACTTACCGGTTGACAAGACTGAAAGGGTAGGCCAGCACCCAGATATGTTAGGCAGTATATGACTTATGTGTTTATGCTATGCTTTTATGTGGTAGTGTTAGGGGGTGAAATAGTCCATGGTTACCAGTTGAAAGATACTGAAGGGGAGGCCAGCGCCCAGATATGTTAGGCAGTATCCGGTCGAGAGGACCGAAGGGGAGCCCAACACCCAGGTATGCTAGGCAGTATCCGGTCGAGAGGACCAAAGGGGAGGCCAGCACCCAGATATGCTAGGCAGTATCCGGTCGAGAGGACCGAAGGGGTAGGTCGGGCACCCAGATATGCCTGACAGTATATGTATGTTATATGATCGTATGGTATGTGGTATGATGAGGGAACTCACTAAGCTTCGTGCTTACGGTTTTCAGTTTTGGTTTCAGGTACTTCGTGTTTAAAGGAAAGGAGCCGGCTTGATCGCAGTGCATCACACTATGGTTTTCCGCACATGAGATCTTTGGGATTACACTCTAATATTATTTTATGATAACATGTTTGATTATTTCTACTTTGGTTTTGACATGACATGATATTACGAATGTTTTATTACACTGTTGGTTTTATAATGACGTGTTTAAAAATGAAATTTTTGGCCTGTATTTTTGGGATGTTACAAGTTGGTATCAGAGCCTTGGTTTGAGAGATTCAGCCCACACTCTCGGGTGTGTCTGAACTCAAACTAAGGACTTGGTATGAAAATTTTCAAAAGTAAAATCATTTTATAAAAAGAAGTTTGAAAAGAGGAAAATGAATTTGAAAAGAATAAGGCGTGTGATGCGTGCAATCAGCCGAGCTCAAGTAAGTTTTCCCCAAGATACCCATACATGTTATGATATTTTATGATATGATATGATTATGAGAACTTCATGCTAGATTAGGGCTAAGGATCTAGGAGGATGCCTTATATGCGTATTGTATGTGCTTGTAGACTTGCATGCCAGTACTAATCAGTCAGTGATAGGATAGCCTGTTTAGGTTATGCCTGATTGTATGAGCCTTTGAATTGCATGTATAGATTCCTGATTAGAGGATAGAATGATTTGATTGGAATATGATGGTTAGATTTTCCATTGTCTGAATGGTTCTTGCTTTGTGCTTTGTGGGACTCTTAGTAATGTGAGTTAGCTATTAAGCGAATTTGCTAAGTCATAAGTGGCACAGGCTGGATAATGTCAGAGTGATAGATTTGACCCTATTGCGCAGCTCTCGTTTGAGTCTAACCGTTATAGGGATGAGTCTGTTACTTGAAGGATTATTTGATCTCTGTTGCATGTGGCTATATTCATGAGGTAGCTAGTTGACATTACTGGGAATCTTTCAGCAGCTGAGGACTGGGTGAGTTCGGAACCTAGGGAAGCCTAGGATATATTTCGGTGAGTTATTAGCGAGGCTCAGTTAGACTTGGGTGTACCAGTTTGAGGAAGCGACTTAGAGGATTCGGGAGGATTGCTGAGGAAAGTATGGATAGGTGTGGAAGGTAGTATTGGGCCCGTACTACTGAAAGCACAGGATCCATACTCGAATCAGTAAGAGTCTTGGAGAATCTAAGAAGCTTCGGGGAAAAGTTTGTGACCCAGTTTGGGGACAGAGGATGTTCCAGTTGTTGCAGCTTAGCCATTGGCAAGCGAGCTAGTGAGCATGACAGGGTGTCAGACCCTGAAGGATATGATTTCCAAGAGTTGTAGATGCAGGATTGATTTGGGAGCACCCTGGAATGAGAGGTGTGTGCCAGGTGCGTATAGTAGGGGTCTCGGGAAGAGACCCATGACTTCTGATCATCAGGTGAAAGGCCAGCAGGGCCTGAGTCAGTGCAGCGCATACGAGAAAGTACACAAGGGAGTTTGTCACTCCAAGGGTTTAGGCTGCTACAGGGTAGCAGGATTGGTCATATCAGCAAAAGGGGGTCAGTATTCCTCCAGATGTTGCGGGTATGTCATCTTCTATGATATTAGGTGGATGTTTGGAATACATATCGCTTTGGAATTGTGAGTGAGTTTGGATAAGTCAGATCTCAGGTCGGTTTTCTGCTAGAGTTTGGGTTACCAAGGATCATATATGCCATCCTGCATGCCGAAAGGTCCTTGATGAACCCAAAGAGGGATGCATCTTGCGGAGTGGGTTCCGCGCATACCGTTATTATTTTGGATCTTTGTCGGGATCTATGCAGGAGTATTATTCAGAGGATACTCGATCAGGGTTGGAGTGATTGTTCTCCAATGAAGTCAGCGTTCAGAGGTTCTATCATTGTTCAGGTATGGTCGGTAATTGTTTATGGATGAACTTTGGAGTTCAAGGCACTACCATTGCTAGGACAGAACTGGTGATAGGAAAAGGATAATGTTAGTCGCGGGTGTTAGATGCAAAAGTGGTTGGTCATAGCATGATCAAGAGAATTGTATTTTCGCATGGGCTGTGTTCGGTCAGAGTTCAGTGGTACTGCAAGATTGGAAATGAGAACGAGGATTCATCAGCCAGAGTGAAGATTAAGGTCTTCAGTGGTCAGCCTGGGAGATGAATTGAGGTGTCAGACTGGATCAGATTTCAAGAGTACTCATCGAGATTTCCGAGGATGGGAGATCTCAAGGTTTAATCAGCGATTAAGCGCTAGCATTGGCAGGCACAGGATGTCATCAGTGAGATATTAGAAAGCGAGAAGGATTGGAAATCCTTCAATTCTCATGTAATGTAAAGACTTAGTCGAGTCTAAGTGGGGGAGAGACTTTTTATAAAGTTCTCCAACTGTGAGTTCTGGTTGCGCAAGGTGCAATCTCTTGGCCACCTTGTCAACCAGAAGGGTATTCTAGTTGATTTGGCCAAGATAGAGGTCGTGATGCAATGGGAGATTCCGAGGTCTCCATCTGAGATTCGAAATTCCCTGGGTATAGCGGGTTATTACCAGAGATTTATACGAGACTTCTCCGAGATTGAGGTTCCTTTGACTCGACTGACCACCCTTTGTTGGGGGCCTGAGCAACAGGAAGCCTTCGAGACTCACATACATCGATTGTGCGAGGCACTGATTCTCACCTTGCCAGAGGGTTTAGATGATTTCGTGGTTTGCTGTGACGCTTTGATCACGGGCATGGGTACGGTGCTGATACAATGGGGTCACGTGATAGCAGGTTTCGGGAACCAGGTTAGAGTTCTGGTTAGGACTCGAGTTCAGTTGAGGGTTAGGTCGAGTGCGTGTTCGACTCGGTTGGGAAAGTGTTGTAAGACTACGGGGGTAGCCGTAGCATTCACTAGCAGTCAGATAGTATAGAGAGTGTTGTAAGTCTACTGGTGTAGCCGTAACATTCACTAACAACTAGATAGTGATAGAGTGTTGTAAGTCTGCGGGTGTAGCTGTAGCATTCACTAGGTTGATAGATGGCATAAGCGCGTTGTTAGAATGCGGGAGGAACAATAGTACCCACCAGTTTGGGTGCAGCAGTGAGGATAAGGAAGTCCACAGATTGTATTTCGAAATTACCTAGATGGATTAGATCTGGTTGAGCCAATGATAAGACTGTAGGAACGCCACTACAGTTATGAGATCAGGGAAGTAATGGACTGCGTAAGGGCATTGGTGATGTAAGGCTACCATTGGTTAGGTAGAGATCACTTTTAGTCTTGGATTTGATGATGACAGGATCCAACGCATGGACCCGATCATTTAGATCAGAAAGTAATAGAGTCACAGTGGCATGATAACTAGTGGCAACTAGTTCCAGAGAAGGATTTCGCTCAGAAGTCGTGTGAGGCAAATAAGTAGGGAGTCCTTTGGCTCTGCAGTCAGGTGGAAACCCAGTATTTCAGAGGACTGGCAAGTGAATTAAGACCCAGGAGGTCGTGGTAGCTTTTGGTAAGCAGCTATGTAGCAGCGTATACTGCTTCAGGTGGTTCAGTGTTCGAGCAGTTTCAACGTTTGGGCAGTAATAGTATGTGTGTTTGAGTTGCATATGCGCACAGAATAGCTGGTTTATTGGGGAGTGACAAGTCAGCTCCATCGTCGCCATTCTTCTCCTACCTTTTCTCCGACCACCGAAGCCTCACCATGATGCTGTTCCATTTTCTGAAGTCATGCCACTGTCGTTCTTGTTGAAGACCATCTCGTCATCGGGATTTATTCTATCGTGGCTGGTGCTATTTCCCGATTGCCTTACACCACCACGAGAAGTGGCTGTTACCGAAGTACGTAACAGGTCGAGCTCGCGACGGCTAGATGATTTTTGGACGCAAGCTGTTGGGCAGGAATCAGGGAGACTCGCCACCACCGTGAAGTGGTGGATGTTATCGCAAATGTTGCCTATTGTCACACCCCAAAACCAAGAACGGCGGAAACGTTCCGGGGTGGAGGACGTCATGTGAAGTATCATAACAGTGTAAAGTAGTAAACAAGCAACAACATCATCCATTGAATTAAAAGTAAAGTTTTAATACATGTGTGTTCTTTCATAATGTACGACAATAAAATGAATAATCAAAATAAGGCGAATCTTGTCTGTGCTCCATCTTCTCAAAAACATGGCCATCGCACCTGTCTAACTGATGACCTGAGAATACAAGTTATTTTGAAAGCGAGTATCAGCTTTAAAGCTGGTGAATTCATAAGTATTTATGTGTTATTGTCCTGTTTTGGAATGCTGTTAAGAATGTCGTATAAATCCTTAAATAGAACAGTTGATATGAGTATGAAATGTGGTCTTCTACCAAGACCCGAATGTTTTGTTATGACAAAGTAAAATGATAGGTTTTCCTTTCTATTGACTAGTACTAAGAGTACTTAGTATAACTCATCGTTTATGTGAATATATCACAAAATAAAGTAAAATAGGAAAATGATATGATAGTCTTCTACCAAGACCTAAACGTTTTGTAAGTAAAATGATAGGTTTTCCTTTCCATTGACTAGTACTAAGAGTACTTAGTCTAACTCATCGTTTATGTGAATATTTTTTCAAAATAAAGTAAACTAGGAAAATGATATGATAGTCTTCTACCAAGACCTAAACGTTTTGTAAGTAAAATGATAGTTTTTCCTTTCTATTGACTAGTACTAAAAGTACTTAGTCTAACTCATCGTTTATGTGAATATATCACAAAATAAAGTAAAATAGGAAAATGATATGATAGTCTTCTACCAAGACCCTAATGTTCTGTAAGTAAAATGATAGTTTTTCCTTTCTATTGACTAGTACTAAAAGTACTTAGTCTAACTCATCGTTTATGTGAATATATCACAAAATAAAGTAAATAGGAAAAATATAACCATGTAAGTGTTATCCCTGGTTACTAGGACTAACACACCATCGCAATAAGAGACATGTATAACCTAATGAACATCCAAAGATTGTCCAATTGTCCTCTGTAGCAGCAGTAGGTTGGAGGAAGGGTTAGTCCCGTGGCCGACTCTTAATACAAGCGTTAACCTAATAATCATCCGAAGATTTTCATCTCATCCACTGTTGCAACAGCAGGATGGAGGGATGGTTAGTCCCGTTACTGACTACTAATATAAGTAACAACCTTAGACATCCGTAGATGTTCATCACCCAGTGTTGCTAACAGTTGGGTTCCGGAATGGTTAGTCCCGTCTAGACATCCCGTCGAACAGGGATAGGCAGGAAAATTTACACAGAAGGTACGAATAAATCTTCCTAATATAAGTGATAACCTTAGACATCTGTAGATGTTCATCACCCAGTGTTACTAACAGTTGGGTTCCGGAATGGTTAGTCCCGTCTAGACATCCCATCGAACAGGGATAGGCAGGAAAATTTACACAGAAGGTACGAATAAATCTTCCTAATAACTCTAGGTACAAGTATCCAGGTAAGTGAATACAGGATAATGTATCTAAGTAATAGTAATCATGTATGGTATTCATGTAAGCGTATTCAGATAAATGTATCTATGTAAACGTACTCATGTATCATGTAATCCTAGGTAAATGTACTCATGTATCATGTAAGCATATGTAAGTGTACTGGTATAGACTCATGAATGAACTGACTTCTGTGTGATTCCTTGTAATAGGAATAATGTTTGATATCTTCTAACTATCCCTATGATAGTTAACTGAAAGGTAATTGGTTGTTCAAGTAGGTTTATACACTCTTACTACCCAAGAGTGTTGGAAACTAAATGAAGGGTGAAAACTATAATCTCTAACATATATATATGAACATATGCGTATAAGTATAGTTTGGTTCAAGAAGGTAAAAATAATGGTTTTGCAAGATATCTAGGAGTTTTGAACAATAATTAAGAGTGACTTGATGTCATTTTAATAAACATTTCAAAACTAATACTTTTTTTATCAAGGTATTTTAAGATAGAAAACCATTTCATGTGTCACTTTTTGAAATATGTGAAATCTACTGAGTGAAAACACAGTTATAAAATACATAAGGTTGATTTAATAACATACTGTTTTCTACTTGTATTCCCTCCCCCCCCCCATTAAAGCATTTAAAATCATTTAAAACATTGATTAAGGGGTATGAACTCACATGTAGATGGTGATTTGGATGAACCGGACAGTGTAGGATTGTTAGGTGTCAAGTGAGGACTTGTACACACACTACGATCCTAATGAACATATAATCACACATATATGCACTCAATTAGTCTCAAATTACTAATTGATAATGTTAAGACATCCTAGAACATAATAAACACTTTATATAAGTGTTTTAAGCCCTAAGGATTTCATCTAAGCTATTGTGGGACAAGGTACTTGGGTTTAGGGTTCCAAAGGACCCTATACTTGAGTTTACTCTCCATATAGCATCACCCATGGAGTTTATGGTTGTAAACTCTTGAGTTTACGGCCGTAAACTCCCAAGCTTGGTGGTATTTTGTGTTTTGAAGTTCTAAATGATCCCTAGAAGTATTCCAACTTGGTGGTTCAATTCTTGGAAGGGTTTAAGGGATAGAAACACCCCTTTGAGGAGTTTACGGCCCTAAGGCCATTTCCTTTAGAGTTTGCGGCCGTAAACTCTTAAGAATGGGTGTTTTTGATGCTTTCAAGTCTCTTGCACAAGTGGTATAGGTTCTAGACTTTTATTCCAAGCATATAAAGGCCATTGACGCACTTTGGTGCCCTTTAATCATGTTTACGGCCCAAGAACCATGTCATGGCCGTAAACTCACTTTGGAAGGTGTTTTTGATGGTTTAATGTCCTTGATTTATGTAGGAGTAATTCCTAGTAATTGTCTAAGGCTTTAGGTGACTTAAAAGCACCCTTTTGTCCAAGTTTTTGGAGTTCACGGTCCAAGATCCTCTTGGGCCGTGAACTCCCATACATATGTGTTTCTTTGATGTTTTCATGTCCCAAATACACTTATAAACAAGCCTAAGGCAGTAGTATATCGCGGGGGAAAGGCTAGGCATTGTTTCGCGAGTTTACCGCCCAAGAACACCTTGGGGAGTAAACTCCTAAATCTAGTGATTTAGCTATGTAATCTATGTTATGAACACATTTAAAGCTATATAACACTACTAGAGAGGGGTACTCACGATTTGGGATAAAAACCCGAAGATCCGTGAGAGAGAAAATGGCTTTTCTCTAGTTGAAAATGCGAATAATTAATGAAATTGGTTTAGAATTCTATTTATAGTCCTGAGATATTTTTGGCAGAAAATATTTTTATTCCCGAAATGATTTCTAATATAATAGATTGTTGGAATAACAGTGTTGCACAAAACCCTAGTGCATCCACTCTCCTGATATTTCCTGAAATGTAAACCCTGAAGTACTCAAACTTATACCCGAAGTCTGGAATTTCACTGAAACTGTCCTAACCTCTATTGGCTTGATATGGTTTGTTCAGAATGGAAATTTCGGGTTGTCACATCATCCCCCTGTTAAAGGGAATTTCGTCCCGAAATTAGAATTTAGATAAGGAAGTAGGTATAAATGATCGAGTCGTTAGGTGAAAACTTCCTAATCGATTTGCTCTCGCGCTCCCAAGTGAAATCGGGTTCTCAGTTGGTATTCCAACGAACCTTCACTAATGGGCGACGACGTTGCTTCGTCCGCTTGGCCACTCAGTCGAGGGTCACTACGGTTCTAATACGAAGGCAAGGATCTCGTAAATCTCGATCTCGTCGAGAGGGATTACGAAAGTCCTAACGGAAAGATATTGTTTCAAGTTCGAGACGCGAAGGGGAAGATGTACGTTATTGCGTTCGCGGAGTAGGTCTAATTTGTGAGATGCAGGACCGATTCTAGTAAGAATCTCGGAGGTCCTAACTATATTGGATTTAGCTTTCCACAATTTACGAAGCGTATTAAGCCGTTCCCTGAGTGAGGTTTCCTAAAGAATTTGGTCTCTCACTTGGAATTCCAAAGGTTCTTCCTCTCGCTTACTTCCCAGTCAAGGGCCATCCCTTGCTGGGTCAAAGTCGAAAGGGTTCCTGAAGTTTGTGGGGAGTTCCGAATGGACTATGATAGTAAGTCTGTAAGACCTAGAATTTGGCGAATTTTCCGTCGGTGACTACGGTGCCGACAAATTCCCAACGGTTTTGGATAATTTGACAGAGTACTCAAGAATTTCCACAACACTAAAAGTGTATCTCAGGAAATTTGACTCTAAATTCCAAAACTCTTGTTCAGAGAACTTTGCCGAAAGTATCTCTGAGGGTAATTGTCACACCCCGAAAACCGAAGGCGGAAACATTTCCGGGGTTGACTCCACGTTGAGTATCAAATCCAATGTACATAGTAAGTAAAGTAGAACAACCATTACATTACATATAAAAAGTTTTACAATTGTTTCAAAAGTAAAGTTGTACAGTTATGATACATAGTATATATATATATATATATATATATATATATATATATATATATGAACAAAATGAAACGGGTCCTCTGAGCACTCCGACTTCGGGCAAAAGGATCTTCAGTACCTATTCTAACGTTGACCTGAGAACACAAGCGGTTTGAAAATCAGCATAACGCTGGTGAGTTCATAAGTGATTTTTTGTTTTGTGAAAATGTTCATGTTTCCTTTCTGTTTCTGAAAATGTAACACACGTCAAGAAAATCTCACATTTTCTTAAAAAGGTTGGTTGTTGTTTCACTTTATGTAAAGTAAAGTGGTACACTGAAAACGTGTTTACCATGGTGAATTTGTACATTTAGGTTATCTGTTTTGTTATACTGTTCTGGTTATGTACCAATGGATCCCCAGGAAAGTCCCATACCTTCCTGATTGTATGTTACCATTTGTCAAAGATGTAAGGTTATCCAATTCGTTACACTTATCTAGTTATGTAAATGTTTTCCCCAGGAAAGCCCCATGCTTTCCTGAATGTTGGTTACCTTTTTGTAAAAGATGTAAAATATGTATTCTGGTTAGTCCTGATTATGTACAAGGTTTCCCAGGAAAGTCCCATACTTTCCTGAATGTTGATTACCAATGTAAAAGATGTATTCCGAACCTGGTTATCTTGTGAAGTGTATAAAGTTATTCATTATTACTATAAGTAAATCTCTATTATCCTAATTGCGAGTTCCATAACCATACTATAGATTGAACATGTGGCAATAAGTAGTCCACAACCTTATGACTTTCGTCACCCTTGAACCATTTCAGTTTGCCTGTAGCTAGCAGCCAGGTGTGGGGTAGTCAGCCCCGTATAGATCTATACACTCAAGTCACGCTCTCTAAATCCCAGAGATTCTGGTTACGGGTGTAGTCCTCCACCCGCGTATCTCTGTGGAGTGTTTGCCGAGGACGTGTCTCCAATCATATAGGAATAACAAATTTACTAGTAATAATATAATAGTCCTCCACTCGCGTATCTCTATGGAGTGTTACCGAGGACAAACAGTGTACAAGTTATATTGTTCATATGTTCTAATGTCATGATTTTAACTGATAAAATGTGGAAAAACATTTGTGAAATATATAAAATATAACAGTTTATAAAACCCATTTCACAAATAAATGTTTACGTGATTTGCATGCTCGAATGGTTATCAGTTGTATCAATCAATATTAAAAGCATATAAAATGTGAAACACACACACGAAAACAAGTTTTTGAGTACAAGAAACCCTTGTACTTTGCTTGTGTTCCCCCCTGAAAACAGTGAAAAACAGTGAAAAAGGTTAGGGGTATGAACTCACCAGACTCGGAAATGCGACGGTTTCGGACACTAGACGTTGGTTCGGGGCTTGATTACTCGCGATGTCCCTATGTAAAATGTAATAATTTCCATATATATCCAATTATATTTACAATCACTAATTATATGGAACATTACACTCCAACGAGGTTAAACACCTCAAAACGAGCGTTTGGAGTGACCCGGGTGACATCTTCGGACGTGTAATGACACTAGGGACTTGGGATTTGAGTTTACTCCCCAAGAGTAAACATATTAGGGAGTTTATGGCCATATATCACACACACACATGAGTTCACGGCCGTGAACTCATGTTTGGGTAGTTTTAGGTGGTAAAATGGCTTAAATGGACAAGGGAATGTTGGAATGAACTTCTAAAATGCCTTGGGTTAATTTGATTGAATTTATACACCATTTATGGGAGTTCATGGCTGTAAACATGGATTTTATGGCCGTAAACTCCCCCAATCTTAAACCAAAATTAATTTGAGGTGCATATGACAATCACATGTGATTCTAGTTAATTTTCCAAGCTTTGGGATGGTTTAAAGGCATCATTTGACATATAAATAGGAGTTTACGGCCTTGGAGTATGTTCTATGGCCGTAAACTCTTATATGTGGTGTTTTGATATGTTTAAGGTCTCCAAACTATTTTTAGATGGTTCTATGATTTATTCCAAGGCTATTGGTTAAGTTTCAAGGCATTCTAACATGTATAAAGGTGTTTACTCCCCATGTTTGAGGAGTTTACGGCCCAAGCACATGCCTTGGACGTAAACTCTCTTTTGTCCCACAAAATTCATGTTTCAAGTGTTTCAAGTCCCGATTTGTAAGCCTCAAAGTCGTATCTAAGTCCCAACAATGATTTAGAAGGGTTAATTGGCTTAAAAACCCCATTTTTAAGTGTTTACGGCCCAAGTTTGATCCTTGGTCGTAAACACATGTTCCAGGTCCTAAAACTCAAATTAAACATCAATTTGAAGGCTAAAGAGGTTAGATAACAAGTTAGGGATGTTACCTCTTTGATTTGGAGCCTTAAATCTTTGTTTTTGGACCTTTGATTATGGATGAGGAGAGAGGTTGGAGAGTGATTAAGGAAAGATGGCCAAAAGCTTCAAATGAAAGCTTTGAGTCCTTTATATAGTGCTCGGGAATTGGACACGACGGAATTCTACCTGATACCGGCGTTAGGCGGGGCTTTTGGTCGCACCCGAACAAGTTGCCGTAACCCGATATGGTCGATTCTAGAATTATTCCGATAACTATTATGGGGTGTTAGAATGATTTCAAATGGCATTAAGACACCCATTAAGTCATTTTAGATCAATACAAGTTAATGACTTAATTAAATGGCGAAATCGGAAACGGATTTGGAAACGGCGTTTGGTTGATCGAATTGGATTACAATTTGAGTTACAAGAAGTGATATGAAATTTCGGGTCGTTACAGTAATGTTTCTATGGGCTCTTTCTTACTACGAGGGTAGATAAGTAGTCATTATATGGAGAAATGACGAACTGATCCCAGTAAGAAAGGGGTACTCTACTCATTTAGCTCATGAATACTATGGGCGTATTGGTCTTATCCTAGGGGTATCACTACGGACTCGAAGTGTCCGCATCGAGTTCGGAGGGTAGTCTTTAGGACATCCTTCCCTAACACTCGAACTGGTGATATTCGGATCTCAGGTCCGTTTCTGAAAGTAACTCTTTCCCTGTGTTTGCTCAATCAATTCGTCTAAGCGAGGTAGAGACAACGATTTCTAAAGGAAATCTAAATGAAGTCTCCGGTAGTTGAGGTACATATGATGCACTCGTTTGACTTCTGGTAAGAATAAGACCGGAGCTCTCAAGGGTGAGAAGCCTGGTCTTCTAATTCTATTGTTGATTAGTTCGTTGTGTTGTCCGGGCTGTTCTTGTATCTTCCGTAGGTGTTTAGACTGAAGGCGATCTGGTTATAAGAGTCACACTGGGTCCTAAGTTTGTTCACTTGCTAAATGCAATTACTCTTAGTCTTGGGCAGTCTCCGTCCTGAAGTTCATATTATAATTCATACACGGTTCAATGATCACAATTTCGTGTATACGAGTCATATAATAATTAAGACTGAAAAGGTAGTCGAATAACTGATTCTTCCTTAATCTCACATCCCATCGAGGGAAAAGAAGTTAAAGTGGAATCATCAATTCTAAACCTGTAGAACATTGATTATATATCACTCTCATGTATACATTCCTCAGTGATAGATCAACCGTATGAATCCTGGAATTGAACTTGACGTACTGCACGAGCAATAATGTGGGGATTCCTTCGGAAAGGAAAAAAACTATAAGGTACTTCATGCACTAGTACCTCGGTGTTTTGATATGACGGCTTCGCTAAAAGATGTTTACTGAGAAAGAGATGTATGTATGGAGCTGGTATTTCAAGGATCAAATTTACTCGAGTCGTATGATAATGTCGGAATCATACAGAAACTTAAAGACATTAGATTTGAACATAAAACGTTTACAGACAAAAACCACCGTGCAACCATGAACAGAGTTACAGTACTTTAGATTTGTTACAAGACTATTGCTGCGAACAAGATATACTACAAAAGACAAGTATACGCAGCACGAGCATCCCTATACCGACAGGATCCCGCAAAAGATAAAACTCTAGTTGCACTAGTTTTAAACATGTTTTTGAACATGCAAAATACTGACGATTTGGAGGGAACCTATACTATATTAGGGTCCTTAACTGCCTCTTTGCATTCTGAGGTCAAACTCCTCCGGATTCGTCGTTGCCCTTCCCTGCTGGATAGTCCCTCTTGAAGTGTCCCATGACGCCACATAGATGGCATATCTAAGAGGTTTGGACATTGGTGGTTGAAGAAATGTGTTGGATCTGGATCCTACAGTAACTGGCAGTATGTCCATTCCTGTTGCACTTATAACAGTGTAACGGTCGGCAACTACCCAGATGATGAAAGCTACACTCATAGCATTTTGGTAGGTTTCCGGCATATTGTCTGGCTGGTGTAGGGAAAATTGGGACACCCAAAGGAATGGTAGTAGGAGGTGCAGATGTCGTAGCTGTGTTCTTATTCGCCCCTCAAAGCGATTTGTTCTTCCTTTTGGCCCAAAACTTCCGACTGTTACTCTTGGCCTTGGCACTCAGGGTATCGTGGTAGTTTGTTGTTCGTTGCGGTGCTTGGTTGTTGTTTGCATTAAAATGTTTGTTAATAATCCCGCTAACACTTGCATTGTTAGCGTTCAGATGGGTCAGAATAGCTGACACGGCAGCCGAGACTGCAGCTTGAAAGGTAGCTGCATCAATCTGAAGAGTTGATGTTTGGTTGATGGGCTGATCGTTTTTCTTGGGTAACATGATTCTGTTACACCGAAAGAAAATGAATTTGTGAGCGAGAATGGTTGAACCTAGACGTAGTTCGATCGCTCATGTAAAGAATAGGAGTACGTTCTCTAAAGTTCGACGTACATCCCTATGATGCAGTCCTAGTATGGAATGGAAGTATGTTCACGAAGGTTTGACCTACATCCCTATGATGCAGTCCTAGCAAAGATCGGAAGTAAGTTCATGCAATGGTATCAAGATGTTTGTCGTTCTAGCCGAGGTATCGTTGGTTGTCGAATAACGTGATCCAACCATTAAAAGAGACTCGGAGATGTCTCCGGAGTTAAATTGCTATAGTCCAATGACTTGACTAGAGCATGTTTCAAATAGACTCTAATGAAAGTATGATAAGAGTATTCGAATAAAGAATGACACAGAAGTTAGCCGACTGTCAATATCTTTGATATTCATGACGTACAAGTTCGGGAAAATGACCTTGTAAAAAGGTCTTACATCATATCCAGAGAGGATAGTTCCTGACAGTATAAAAACCTAACTAAAGTACTTACAGTACAAGATAGTTTCATAGAAAATGCCACATCGGGCATAGACAGGAACACGATTCCTTTCTAACAAGGAATATAAAGTAAAGTATCTACTACTAGCGACGATCATCCCTCTGGTGAACTCTCAGTTCAGCCAGTTGGCGTTCCACATCAAGTAGGTGTCTTTCGTACACTCTCTGGCGTACTTGAAGTTCCATGACTTCGGCTCGTGATTCAGCCAGTGCTTGCAGCAAGGTTTCATGGTCTCTCTCAGACCTCTCACAAGCATGTTCAAGGCGACTAGTGCGAAGCATATGCATTCCTCCATTTGTATCAACTTCTGCGATACGTTGTAGAGCTGTCCTGCCCTGAATTTCGTTTCGGGCAACTCTTCGGATCAGAATTGGCATGATTCTGTCTGCTGAGCCCCCATTGCTCAGGTCATAGAAGCTTCGGTCACCATTAAATGGGATGGGCTGATCTTGTCCTTGGCTCCATGTTTCCAAACATTCCACCCACTCAGGCGTCGGGCCATGAAAAGCTGGATGAGGGTTGGGAATTGGAAAGGGAGCTGCCTGTGGTAGGTTCTCAACCTCGGGTTCGGAGATAGCATCGTCTGAAAGGTCGTCAACATGGTGATCATTCAGAGGGATTGGATGATCATTATCTGGTTCTTCTCCAAACCATCCAGCAATAACCGCGTTCGGAAGGAACAGGTTGTCGTGGGGATGGAATCCATCCATGTTATCTACGCGAGAATTTGGGGTAAGAAAATAATTATTAGACGAACTATCTAGACAATTATTTAAGAAATCTTTGTTAGTTCCATCGCTATTTGTAAAGTGCATACCAGTTATATGTAATCAACACAGGATAGGCCTTCGAATAAGTGACCTCAACTCCAAATTCACAAGGAATAGGGGTAAAGCAAAAATTTCACCTATTCTAAGTCTATAACATCCTAGTTACATATAACTTTAGCATATCCACTTAGCAATTATCAACTTAGGAATGAAGATTCCATTTTAGTTCTCAAGTATAAAGTACTTATAGTAACACAAAACACCCCTATGGTATTTTAGACTTAGGTTCTGTTATAATGTTCTCATTGTGGTAATGTTGGTAAGTTTTTAGACTTGTTGCCATATCACAACCATTCTTGGTCAAGTGCTAATCACTCCTTGGAACAACATAGTTGATCAGGCTATGCCACTCCTAAGACTGACCATACATCCCCGAGCTTACCTGTGATATTCAACAATCTCAATACTTTTGTTCTAGTCATTGTGACACGGATTTTAGTATGAATGCAGGCACGTATACTTTGTTAAATGTTTTATTATTTAAAAGTATAAACTCTTAGACAAAGTATTTTAATCCCAATGTGCTTATAGTTAGTATATCTTTTATGGGTTGATATACTTAATTCACTATAAACAATGCTCTGATACCAATCTGTCACACCCCAAAACCAAGAACGGCGGAAACGTTCCGGGGTGGAGGACGTCATGTGAAGTATCATAACAGTGTAAAGTAGTAAACAAGCAACAACATCATCCATTGCATTAAAAGTAAAGTTTTAATACATGTGTGTTCTTTCATAATGTACGACAATGAAATGAATAATCAAAATAAGGCGAATCTTGTCTGTGCTCCATCTTCTCAAAAACATGGCCATCACACCTGTCTAACTGATGACCTGAGAATACAAGTTATTTTGAAAGCGAGTATCAACTTTAAAGCTGGTGAATTCATAAGTATTTATGTGTTATTGTCCTGTTTTGGAATGCTGTTAAGAATGTCGTATAAATCCTTAAATAGAACAGTTGATATGAGTATGAAATGTGGTCTTCTACCAAGACCCGAATGTTTTGTTATGACAAAGTAAAATGATAGGTTTTCCTTTCTATTGACTAGTACTAAGAGTACTTAGTCTAACTCATCGTTTATGTGAATATATCACAAAATAAAGTAAAATAGGAAAATGATATGATAGTCTTCTACCAAGACCTAAACGTTTTGTAAGTAAAATGATAGGTTTTCCTTTCCATTGACTAGTACTAAGAGTACTTAGTCTAACTCATCGTTTATGTGAATATATCACAAAATAAAGTAAAGTAGGAAAATGATATGATAGTCTTCTACCAAGACCTAAACGTTTTGTAAGTAAAATGATAGTTTTTCCTTTCTATTGACTAGTACTAAAAGTACTTAGTCTAACTCATCGTTTATGTGAATATATCACAAAATAAAGTAAAATAGGAAAATGATATGATAGTCTTCTACCAAGACCCTAATGTTCTGTAAGTAAAATGATAGTTTTTTCCTTTCTATTGACTAGTACTAAAAGTACTTAGTCTAACTCATCGTTTATGTGAATATATCACAAAATAAAGTAAATAGGAAAAATATAACCATGTAAGTGTTATCCCTGGTTACTAGGACTAACACACCATCGCAATAAGAGACATGTATAACCTAATGAACATCCAAAGATTGTCCAATTGTCCTCTGTAGCAGCAGTAGGTTGGAGGAAGGGTTAGTCCCGTGGCCGACTCTTAATACAAGCATTAACCTAATAATCATCCGAAGATTTTCATCTCATCCACTGTTGCAACAGCAGGATGGAGGGATGGTTAGTCCCGTTACTGACTACTAATATAAGTAACAACCTTAGACATCCGTAGATGTTCATCACCCAGTGTTGCTAACAGTTGGGTTCCGGAATGGTTAGTCCCGTCTAGACATCCCGTCGAACAGGGATAGGCAGGAAAATTTACACAGAAGGTACGAATAAATCTTCCTAATATAAGTGATAACCTTAGACATCTGTAGATGTTCATCACCCAGTGTTACTAACAGTTGGGTTCCGAAATGGTTAGTCCCGTCTAGACATCCCATCGAACAGGGATAGGCAGGAAAATTTACACAGAAGGTACGAATAAATCTTCCTAATAACTTTAGGTACAAGTATCCAGGTAAGTGAATACAGGATAATGTATCTAAGTAATAGTACTCATGTATGGTATTCATGTAAGCGTATTCAGATAAATGTATCTATGTAAACGTACTCATGTATCATGTAATCCTAGGTAAATGTACTCATGTATCATGTAAGCATATGTAAGTGTACTGGTATAGACTCATGAATGAACTGACTTCTGTGTGATTCCTTGTAATAGGAATAATGTTTGATATCTTCTAACTATCCCTATGATAGTTAACTGAAAGGTAATTGGTTGTTCAAGTAGGTTTATACACTCTTACTACCCAAGAGTGTTGGAAACTAAATGAAGGGTGAAAACTATAATCTCTAACATATATATATATATGAACATATGCGTATAAGTATAGTTTGGTTCAAGAAGGTAAAAATAATGGTTTTGCAAGATATCTAGGAGTTTTGAACAATAATTAAGAGTGACTTGATGTCATTTTAATAAACATTTCAAAACTAATACTTTTGTTATCAAGGTATTTTAAGATAGAAAACCATTTCATGTGTCACTTTTTGAAATATGTGAAATCTACTGAGTGAAAACACAGTTATAAAATACATAAGGTTGATTTAATAACATACTGTTTTCTACTTGTATTCCCTCCCCCCCCCCCCATTAAAGCATTTAAAATCATTTAAAACATTGATTAAGGGGTATGAACTCACATGTAGATGGTGATTTGGATGAACCGGACAGTGTAGGATTGTTAGGTGTCAAGTGAGGACTTGTACACACACTACGATCCTAATGAACATATAATCACACATATATGCACTCAATTAGTCTCAAATTACTAATTGATAATGTTAAGACATCCTAGAACATAATAAACACTTTATATAAGTGTTTTAAGCCCTAAGGATTTCATCTAAGCTATTGTGGGACAAGGTACTTGGGTTTAGGGTTCCAAAGGACCCTATACTTGAGTTTACTCTCCATATAGCATCACCCATGGAGTTTATGGTTGTAAACTCTTGAGTTTATGGCCGTAAACTCCCAAGCTTGGTGGTATTTTGTGTTTTGAAGTTCTAAATGATCCCTAGAATTATTCCAACTTGGTGGTTCAATTCTTGGAAGGGTTTAAGGGATAGAAACACCCATTTGAGGAGTTTACGGCCCTAAGGCCATTTCCTTTAGAGTTTGCGGCCGTAAACTCTTAAGAATGGGTGTTTTTGATGCTTTCAAGTCTCTTGCACAAGTGGTATAGGTTCTAGACTTTTATTCCAAGCATATAAAGGCCATTGACGCACTTTGGTGCCCTTTAATCATGTTTACGGCCCAAGAACCATGTCATGGCCGTAAACTCACTTTGGAAGGTGTTTTTGATGGTTTAATGTCCTTGATTTATGTAGGAGTAATTCCTAGTAATTGTCTAAGGCTTTAGGTGACTTAAAAGCACCCTTTTGTCCAAGTTTTTGGAGTTCACGGTCCAAGATCCTCTTGGGCCGTGAACTCCCATACATATGTGTTTCTTTGATGTTTTCATGTCCCAAATACACTTATAAACAAGCCTAAGGCAGTAGTATATCGCGGGGGAAAGGCTAGGCATTGTTTCGGGAGTTTACCGCCCAAGAACACCTTGGGGAGTAAACTCCTAAATCTAGTGATTTAGCTATGTAATCTATGTTATGAACACATTTAAAGCTATATAACACTACTAGAGAGGGGTACTCACGATTTGGGATAAAAACCCGAAGATCCGTGAGAGAGAAAATGGCTTTTCTCTAGTTGAAAATGCGAATAATTAATGAAATTGGTTTAGAATTCTATTTATAGTCCTGAGATATTTTTGGCAGAAAATATTTTTATTCCCGAAATGATTTCTAATATAATAGATTGTTGGAATAACAGTGTTGCACAAAACCCTAGTGCATCCACTCTCCTGATATTTCCTGAAATGTAAACCCTGAAGTACTCAAACTTATACCCGAAGTCTGGAATTTCACTGAAACTGTCCTAACCTCTATTGGCTTGATATGGTTTGTTCAGAATGGAAATTTCGGGTTGTCACACCTATCACCATCGATCTCACGCCATTGTTGCCGTTAGGGTGCTGACGTCGACGCCACCCACCATAGGTGACTGTTGGGTTCGTTTTCTAAGCAAAGGTTGTTGGTTGGTGTGTGTGTGTGTGCTTGACTGGAAACCACAAGAAATGACCGCCACCACCGTGAGGTGGTGGCTGCCGCCATGAACCGCCATGTTTTTGTGTGTGTGTTAGTAGGTGTGTGTGTGCATTTGAGATTTATCCTTGTAAATGTAATTCAAAACTGGAATAATGAAAGGAAAATCAAAACCACCACCTTAGGGTGGTGGCTGCCGCCACCGGCCGCCGTGTCGGGTGGCGGTGTGGTTGCCTTGTGAGTTGATTCGTTTGGGAGGGGTGCTTGAAACCCTAATGGGATCAAAGGAGCTCTAATGGGCCCAATGAAGCTTAATGGACTCTAATGGACCCAATAAAACCCTAATGGGCTTAATAATATTTTAGTGGGCTTAATAGGCCCAATAAAGCCCTAATTGACATAAAAGGCCAACAAATTGATAAATGGGCTAATATTTGGATTGGAAAACCCTAATGCCAATAAAACCCTAACTTTAAGAATTATTCGGGTCACACACAAGAATTATTTAATACCTTGAGATATTAAATAATAGACTTTGGCAAAGATTAATCTAAGCGATAATGGACTTAATGGATTAAGTCCTTAATGGGTTAAGTAGGAAACTTAACCCTAATCATCATTTTATGTGAAACCCTAATTTCACTTGGGTTTATCATTGGGCCTTTCTATTGGGCCTTGATGATCGGGTTATTAACGGGCCATCCAAAGTCAAGCAATTAGATAATAATTTAATGGGCCTAGGGTAAGGCCCAGGTAAGGGGCTTGGGCCCAATTTGGAAAATTGGGCCATATATGAGCCATAGTTTGGGCCTTAATGATTATATGATGTTGGGCCTAGGAATGAGACCATGTATAGGCCTAGGCCCAATTTGGAAAATTGGGCCATGTGTTGGGCTTTGATTTCCTAGTTGACTTCGGGCCTACGGATTGGGCCTTAGGCTTGAATAAGCCAAGCTTGGGGTAATGTAATTATCCAAAGTAAGTGTTTTTGGTTATGTAGTGGGACCCAATTATTAATTGGGCGATGTTTTGATATTGACAGATCGGGAATTTGTCATCCAACATCTGGGGTTGAGTCTGTGGGACTTCAGCAGTGTGGGATTGTGTCTACGGGACTTCAGCAATGTGAGGTGAGTTACCTTCCAGTAGCGGTGGGTCTACGGCCACAATGCCGGCCCACCAGTAGGAGTTGTTGTTAGATGATTGTCTTTGTGATAATTGTCTATGTTTGCTACTACATGTTATGTTTATGTGCTAGCATGATATGATGTTATGTGATAGTGGTAGTAGGGGGTGAAATAGTCCCTGGTTACCGGTCGATAGGGCCGAAAGGGTAGATTGGTACCCAACTATGCTAGACAGATTATGATATATCTGATATGATATTATGTGGTAGTAGTAGGGGGTGAAATAGTCCCCACTTACCGGTCGACAAGACCGAAGGGGTAGGCCAGCACCCAGATATGTTAGGCAGTATATGACTTATGTGTTTATGCTATGCTTTTATGTGGTAGTGTTAGGGGTGAAATAGTCCCCGGTTACCAGTTGAAAGATACCGAAGGGGAGGCCAGCACCTAGATATGCTAGGCAGTATCCGGTCGAGAGGACCGAAGGGGAGCCCAACACCCAGGTATGCTAGGCAGTATCCGGTCGAGAGGACCAAAGGGGAGGCTAGCACCCAGATATGCTAGGCAGTATCCGGTCGAGAGGACCGAAGGGGTAGGTCGGGCACCCAGATATGCCTGACAGTATATGTATGTTATATGATCATATGGTATGTGGTATGATGGGGGAACTCGCTAAGCTTCGTGCTTACGGTTTTCAGTTTTGGTTTCAGGTACTTCGTGTTTAAAGGAAAGGAGCTGGCTTGATCGCAGCGCATCACACTATGGTTTTCCGCACATGAGATCTTTGGGATTACACTTTGATATTGTTTTATGATAACATGTTTGATTATTTCTACTTTGGTTTTGACATGACATGATATTACAAATGTTTTATTACACTGTTGGTTTTATAATGACGTATTTCAAAATGAAATTTTTGGCTTGTATTTTTGGGATGTTACACCTTAAGTGTTATTTCTCTCATTTTAGTCTATCCAAATGCATGATGCCATGCAACCATAATGGACCATGCCGGGTCGGGTCAAGTATATACCAATTATAGTTATGGACTTAGACACTAATCCTACACTCTCCTACTTGGATAAGTCTAATAACTATTATTGCAAGTAAGCCTTCACAACCCGACCAACAATTGTAGCTCTTAAAAGTTGTTGCCGAACTCTGAACAAATCAATGACGCGTCCATTAGATAAGTGATCATATATTCCTCCATTCTAGATATCCTATGGACTGAGACATGGATTCTCTCTGTCCATTTGTTGTTTCTCGACTTCCAATTTATGATGACCGACGAATTGAACAAATCAAATCGGTCCAGGCTTGGCCAAGCACTTAGGGGTGCCATCACTAAATTATCGAGGGGCCCACAGATGTCGCTTTTATCCCATTAAGGGTAAAAGGAATGGATAAACTTCAAATCATATGCTTGTACTGACGACTTGTTGAATCATACACAAAGGCACGATTTATAACATCGAGTTACCAATGTGTTTTCGTGCAATCAATGTATAACCAACTCGTAGTCAACAATTCATATCTCTAGGTTTGAAGAATATAAGATAGTATCGTCTCACGATTCACTTGTGATAAAATACATGAAGTGAATCCAAATGAGCGTGGTTTGAATCCAATACTCAGGCCTTATGATTACTCATGATTGTTGCAGCAACCATTGCTATGTCTAATGCACATTAGACAAATCATACAATCCAAATTCATGACAGTCTTGATTCATATCTACTTCCAACATATGACTGACTGTGGATGGTTTGAATAACTTAATCATTCGGGAAGAATGATCTAATTATTCTGGAAGTCAAAACATGCAAATTGAAACACATAAATAATACTAATCTTGTATGGCCTCAACACTTTGAGTGTAAATAAAAACCCTTTTATATAAGCACCATATTGATTACTCATTATTCATTGTTTCGATTGATCAACTTAATACTTGAATTGAAACAAAAGTCATGCCATGCACCACGCATGCATACTATGTTTACCTATGGTCCTTTCTTTTGTGAAATAGATCAATTGAAAACGACTCCAAAGATGCTGATTTCACAATCCCAATCCCTTTTGTAAATGTAAGAATACCAAACTATTGCTATTTACTGTAATCTGTTAGATTCTAAACTCATATGCAATGACTATGCACAAAAGTCACAAAGACTCGGCAACAGACATTACAGAGTATTCAAATGAAAGCAATTCCATGGAAATGAAGTCTCAAATTCAAAGTACATTCCTTTGAACATCCTTCTTTGCATTAAGCTTTTCTTTTTTACTCTTACACAGATTCAAAGAATAACTTCCACCTATGGAAAAAATTCCATATTCCCAAGCACTATATCAATGAAATACTTTCATATACAAGAACGAATGGACTTTTCATATGTAAATCTATTTGATACTAAGTTTTGTGAGACATTCAACTTCACGTACTTTCAAGTATGCAGTTAAAGTCCTGTATTATATATTATAATCTCTTGTAGGGAGAGCGTGATACTTGTGTATAGACCTATACGGGATTGACAGCCCCACACATAAACTGATAGCTACAGTTAGACCGGCAGGTCTGGGGTGACAAACGTCATAACATTCCAACGCCTGAAGAACGTTGTGTAACGCCCGTGTTTCCAGGCTAGGCATTATCCTTGATGTAATAGTCTAGGTTAACCCTTGTAACTCTTTTTGAAGTATTAATGATGAAATATTTGAGTATTATGTGAATTATGTGTTTATTTTCTTAATTATTATAATTTAATGAATTAAGAATAAAATAAGCGTCAAATTTAAATTGTGAGATAAGCCCGATATATTTGCATAAAGATGTAGTGGTCGGAACAAGGATTCCGAAGATATAAAGAATGTCGAAATCCGAGTTATAACGAAGAAGTTATGACCTGTCGAAGTTTCGCGACAGAACCGGCAATGCTGAATGACGTAAAAAGTGAAATTTACGTTAAAGCAATATTTAGCCTTAGTGATCTAAATGAAAGTCGTAAAGTTCGTTAAACCGAGAGCGTGCATAAAAAGAACGCCCAAATCTGACTTCGTATAAGGAAGTTATGATTTTTCTAAGTTTCGAGTTAGCAGTATGCAACCCGAATACTCGATTTGAGACCGAGCGGTTTTTAGCCGAAACAATCTGAACGAGAATCGAAGATCTCGTTAATTTTAGTGAAACGATAAAAAGATAGGCGAAAACAGACGTCGGATGAAGAAGTTATGAATTTATAACAGAGTTTTCCTATCCCGGCCTACTAAAAATAAATAATAAAAATAAAGTCAAAATTAGCTGACGGACTCTAAACGAAAGTTGTAGAGCGTAGTCTCACCTACGCAGGGATATAAAGAACGTCGAAAACAGAGTTCGTATGAGGAAGATATGAATTTTTGAAGTTTATTAAATATTTTCGATATTTAATTTAAATATAAAATACCGATATTATCCGAAGGGGGGGAGTCAATGATCCTATCCTCATTACGCCCAGCGTAAATCGAATTTCCAGCCCCCTATAAAAGGATGTCAAAGGCAGCCGAGTTCTTTGCTCATTTCTTCCCTTTCTCTCGCGTTTTTGCATCGTTTTTCGTGCAAGAATTGTCCCGGAGCCCCGGTATCATTCCCGAGCCCCAAAGCAAGTCCCGAAGCCCCGAAGATCCCAAGAAGTGCAATTCCCGAGCCGAAGCTCTGCCCGCGAGGAGTCCGGTTTTTGTGAAGATCTTCCAGATCTACCGAAGAATACTACTTCTACAAGCCGTAGTGCTGTCCGATCGTCTTCTGATCAAGTGAGTGTGTGGTTACTTTCTTCTAACGCATAATTATGAAGTAATTTATATAAAATACATGTTATGTGTATATTTTTTTGTTATATGTGTGAATGTATATTCACTTTCTTCTATCTCATAGATCTGATTTATTCTCTATGAAATACGTGTTTTGTGTGTGTGCCTCATCTGTTATGTGGAATATGTATTGATTGAACATACTATACTGGTTTTAAACTATGTATAAAAATATATATTTTTATCTACTAATATGGTGGGTAGAACATTAGTAGATAGTTGACGTGTGATAAACAGATGAGAGGCCTCGATGTTGTTTTTGATTCAGTCATATAGCTGAGTTTAGATGACGACCACCGAATTTTCTAGACAGTCCTGTGGAACGCTAGCAGGTTCGCCACCTGTAGGTGTTAATGAACTTGGGTGTTCATTCGATGTACCCCATCCCCCTCATGGTTGCCTTATTTGACATATATTTTCGGGAAACCCCCGAATGCATGTGTTGTCGCCCCGATGAAATATTCTAAGACTAGGTCTCTTGTGTTAGTTGTTTTAGGGACGTAAAGTGGGAATAACGGGAATGGGTAATTCGGTTATTGTTCGTTGGTGGAATTAAATATAATTATTTATTATGGGTTAAAAACCCTATATGCTCACCAGGCTCCCAAGCCTGACCTACTCAGTTTATTTGTATTACAGGAAGTGGCGCAAGGGCATAAGATGGATGAATCATCAAGTTGTTTTGTTTACAAGTTGTATATGTATATATTTGTTGAATGACTTGTAATGTTATCGTTTATGCTTTATGGACTGTATCGGAATATGACATCCCGAGTTTTGATTATATGATGAAAATACATTTCTTTATGAAATGCTTTGGTAAATATTATTTTATCACGTTTTGTTTTTGGGAACAAATTACGCAACTCTTTCAAATCAAAAGGATTTACTCTGAAATTATTTTAAAATCATAAATGAAAATCGGTCTTTTCTGGCCGAGATTTTGGGGATGTAACAGTTTGTATCAGAGCATTAGTTTAAGCGAACTAGGAATTTGTAGGATTTCTAGACTTAAACTTAAAATGCTAAGTGAAATTTTGAGATGTGTGTCTGTGATGTTTTAGACACGAGCACTAGTTTATTCTAGGAAAGTTGGCTAAAATGCTTTTATGTGTTAAATGTTATATGTTTTCCATATATGATATTATTTGTTTGGATCTATGGTCTGTTGCCGACCGGATCTGGAAACCTTATGTGTGTAGGATTCTAAGCGTACGTCTACGAATTTAGAATTAGCATGTAAACGTTTTGGAGTGATAAGGATGATTTGAATATCTATCGTGAATGAGGATCTAATTTCACCTTATTTGGTGTGTAGATCAAAAATGGTGAGAACAAGAAGTGAAGTTGGAAATGCTGATGAAAACAAGAATCAACCACCAGTGATTGAGCAAATGCCTGTCGTAGTAGCAACATCTGAGCCGATAACAATGGCTGGTGTACAATTGATGATTCAGACGATGTTGGATCGTCAGATGGATGAAATGAGACGTTTGATTCAACAGAATCATTAAGAACTGTCAATTCAAGTGGAAGAGCCTAAATTAAATGAAGGGCACTCAGAAGGTGGAACCTTCAGTGGATCTGTTGGTCAAGCCAACCCACTGATAGTTAGGCAAAACAACAATGATGGAAGGAATGATGGAATGAGATGCAAGTACAAGGACTATCTAACTTGAAAACCATCGACCTTCACTGGAAAGGAGGACCCGATCGGAGTGATGGATTGGATCTCTGAAATGGAGTTAGCCTTCATGACTTGTGGCTGCAGAGGCAAGTTGAAGACTACCTATGCAGTGCGTCAGTTCCGAGGTGGAGTCGTTCGTTGGTGGAACACTCTAGGGAAGACTTTAAGCCCTAACGAGCCACTGCAATTGACATGGGCAGAGTTCTTGGTGCAGTTCAAGCGCAAGTTCTGCTTGGCTCAAAATCTGTTGGAATTGGAGAACAAGTTTCTGACATTGACAAAGGGCAGCATGTCGGTCGACGATTACACTAACGCTTCCATCGACAAGATGGAGTTTGCTTTGCGCATCGTTCCAGATGAGCTGACAAAGTTTGACCGGTATGTAAAAGGACTCCCATGGGAGTACGCGGTGCCAATCCGCCAGGCACCTACTCTGGAGGCAGCTATTTGGGCTGCCAAGTCTGTTGAGGACATGATCAAGGGAAGAACCGCCAGCAAGGTTGAAGTTGGCGAGAAGAGAAAGTTTGAAGGAACTTCAGGTTCCAACAAGAAAAGCAAATTTTCGAAGTCTGATTCGAAAAAGTTTGGAGGAAAAGTAGGCGAAGCAAAATGGTGTGAGAAGTGCAAGAAAAAGAACTTTGGGAAATGTAGTGAGGATGTAACCTACTACAAGTGTGGAAAAATTGGGCATTTTGCCAATGAGTGTCCGTCCAACAAAAGGATGTGCTTTGGTTGTAACGAGGAAGGGCACATTTTGAAAGACTGTCCGAAAAAGAAGGAGGCAGCTAAGCCCAACATTCCACCAAAGCCGAAGGCGAGAGCCTTCCAGATGACACTTGAGGTTGTGAAAGATGAAGCTGATGTCGCTTCAGGTACCTTTCTCGTAAACGAATTACCTGCTCAAATTTTGTTTGATTCTGGAGCCAACTACTCCTTTATTTCGCATGAGTTTGGTAGAAAACTAGATTTGCATGTTGATAGACTAGATAATGCTTTATTAGTCAAAGTTGCTAGTGGCAAGTTTGTACCTGTTAGTCATCGTATGAAAAACATCTTAATCGACCTTAATGGGAATAAGTTTCACGAGGAATTATTACCTATCGAACTTAATGGTTTCGACATCGTTCTGGGAATGGATTGGCTTAGCGCCAATGACGCCGAGATATTGTGCAGAAAGAAGATAGTAAAAGTAAACCCGCCTGGGAAAGAGTCATTTATGGTGTACGGGGACAAACGCCGAGTAAATTCTGGAATCATTTTCCTAATGAAAGCCAGAAAGTGTTTGACCAAGGGATGTACATCATATCTAGCATTCTTGATCGATGCTAAGAAGGAAAAGAAAGTGATGCAGAGTATACCAGTGGTGTGTGATTATCCGGAAGTATTTCTCGAAGATCTTCCTGGATTACCACCTGATAGATAAGTGGAGTTCAGAATAGACTTGCTACCAGCAACCACGCCAATAGCAAAAGCACCTTATCGATTAGCACCGACGGAGATGAAGGAGCTGATGATGCAACTTCAGGAGTTATTGGACAAAGGTTTCATTAGACCTAGTTCATCACCCTGGGGAGCTCCGGTGTTATTCGTGAAGAAGAAAGATGGAAGTATGAGAATGTGCATCGATTACAGAGAACTGAACAAGGCAACAATAAAGAATAGATACCCGTTTCCAAGGATTGATGACCTATTTGATCAATTGAAAGATTCGAGCTATTTCTCGAAGATCGATCTAAGGTCAGGATATCATCAGCTAAAAGTAAGAGAGCAAGATATCGAGAAGACTGCATTCAGAACTAGATATGGACACTACGAGTTCTTGGTTATGTCGTTTGGACTAACCAATGCTCCAGTAGCATTCATGGATTTAATGAATAGGGTTTGTAATCCGTTCCTTGATAAATCCGTGATAGTATTCATAGACGACATTCTGGTTTACTCGAAAAGACAAGAGGAGCATGGCAGACACTTGCGAGAAGTGTTAGAAGTCTTGAAGAAGGAGAAACTGTATGCAAAATTCTCCAAATGTGATTTTTGGATTCGTGAAGTCCAATTCTTGGGTCACGTGGTCAACCAAGAAGGGATAATGGTTGATCCAGCAAAGATTGAAGTTGTGATGAAGTGGGAACAACCGAAAAGTCCCACGAAGATCCGAAGCTTTTTAGGATTAGCCGGATATTACCGAAGGTTTATCCAAGGCTTTTCTTCGATTGCTACTCCATTAACAACTTTGACCCACAAAGGAGCTACTTATGCTTGGAGTGATAAGCATAAAGAAGTATTCGAGAAGCTAAAGAAGAAGCTATGCGAGGTACCAATACTTTCTCTACCCGATGGAGTTGAAGACTTCGCTGTTTATAGCGATGCGTCTGGGGTTGGATTGGGTTGTGTTTTAACCCACAGAGAAAAGGTGATAGCATATGCGTCTCGACAGTTGAAGGAGCATGAAAAGAACTACCCTACTCATGATTTGGAGTTGGCAGCGGTAGTTTTCGCTCTGAAAATATGGAGGCATTACCTCTATGGCACGAAGTGCAAACTTTTCACTGATCATAAGAGTCTCCAATATCTCTTTAATCAGAAAGAGTTAAATATGAGGCAATGACGCTGGCTAGAGTTACTCAAGGACTACGATTGTGAGATACTTTACCACCCCGGTAAAGCTAATGTTGTTGCTGATGCTCTTAGTCGGAAAGTCAATGTTGAGAGGAAAAGGCCAAGAGCGTTGAGAATAGAAGTTGTCTCGACAATTTTGGAGAGTATAAAGAAAGCTCAAGAGGAAGCTTCTGAGAAGAATGACCGAAAGGAAGAACGTTTGAGCAAAACGTTGGTGTTCGGTATAAACAGTCATGAACTGAAGGTGTTCAAAGATCGGATTTGGATACCTAAGACAGGAGGAGTCAGAGATCTTCTGATGGAAGAAGCTCACAAGACCATGTACTCGATTCATCCTGGTAGCACTAAAATATATAGGGATTGAAACCCTACTACTGGTGGCCAACGATGAAGCTTGATGTTGCAAAGTATGTGGCCAAGTGTGTGACTTGTGCGAGAGTCAAGACACAACATCAGAAACCATATGGGAGTTTAGAACCTTTACCTGTGCCTATGGGTAAATGGTGAGACATTGCGATGGATTTTGTCACTAAACTACCCAGAACAAAAAGTGGTCATGACATGATTTGGGTGGTCGTTGATCGATTCACTAAGAGTGCGCATTTCATAGCAGCCAATGAGAAATGGTCTATGGAAAAGCTTGCGAATTCTTACGTGAAGGAAATTGGGAGGCTTCACGGTGTTCCGTTAACGATTGTATCGGATCGTGATAACTGTTTCACCTCAAGGTTTTGGAAAAGTCTACAAGAGGAAATGGGAACCAAGTTATGTTTAAGTATAGCTTACCATCTGCAGACTGATGGTCAGAGTGAAAGAACAATACAAACACTTGAAGATATGCTGAGAGCATGTACCCTGGAATTCCTAGGTAACTGGGATGAACATTTACCTTTGGTAGAATTTTCCTACAATAATAGTTTCCACTCGAGCATAAAGATGGCACCTTATCAAGCTTTGTACGGACAGAAGTGTCGTACGCCGTCGTGTTGGCTTGAGGCTGGGGAAAAGTAGTTTATGGGTCCCGAAATGGTCCATCAAACCGCTAAAAAGTTGAAAATAATTAGAGAAAGAATGTTAGCAGCTCAGGATCGTCAAAAGAGCTATGCTAACAAGAAGCGAAGTCCGATGACTTTTAAAGTTGGAGATTCGGTTTTGCTTAAAGTCTCGTCGTGGAAGGGACTTATAAGATTTGGTAAAAAGGGAAAGTTGAGTCCAAGGTTTATTGGACCGTTTAAAGTTCTTCAGAGGATTGGGAACCAAGCTTACAAGATAGAACTACCAGAAGAACTGAATGGAATTCACAACACTTTTCATGTGTGTTATTTGAGGAAGTTCACGGGAGAAGTTCCCGATATAATTCCAATTTCTGAATTGAGAATTGATGAAAACAAGAGGTTAATTGAAGAACCAGAGGAAATTTTTGATCGAAAGACTAAGAAGCTTCGACGCAAGATAGTTGAATTAGTGCTTGTCCGTTGGAAACATACGAATGGGCCAAATCTCACTTGGGAAACGGAGAGTGACATGTTGAGTCGCTATCCGCATTTGTTTGTTGATGTGTGATTCCGGGGACGGAATCATCCTAAGGGGGAGACAATTGTAACGCCCGCGTTTCCAGGCTAGGCATTATCCTTGATGTAATAGTCTAGGTTAACCCTTGTAACTCTTTTTGAAGTATTAATGATGAAATATTTGAGTATTATGTGAATTATATGAATTATGAGTTTATTTTCTTAATTATTATGATTTAATGAATTAAGAATAAAATAAGCGTCAAATTTAAAGTGTGAGATAAGCTTGATATCTTTGCATAAAGATGTAGTGGTCGAAACAAGGATTCCTAAGATATAAATAATGTCGAAATCCGAGTTATAACGAAGAAGTTATGACCTGTCGAAGTTTCGCGACAGAACCGGCAACGCTGAATGACGTAAAAAGTGAAATTTACGTTAAATCAATATTTAGCCTTAGTGATCTAAACGAAAGTCGTAGAGTTCGTTAAACCGAGAGCATGCATAAAAAGAACGCCTAAATCTGACTTCGTATGAGGAAGTTATGATTTTTCTAAGTTTGGACTTAGCAGTATGCAGCCCGAATACTCAATTTGAGACCGAGCGGTTTTTAGCCGAAACAATCTAAACGAGAATCGAAGATCTCGTTAATTGTAGTGAAATGATAAAAAGATAGGCGAAAACGGACGCCAGATGAAGAAGTTATGAATTTATAACGGAGTTTTCCTGTCCCGGCCTACTAAAAATAAATAATAAAAATAAAATCAAAATTAGCCGACGGAGTCTAAACGAAAGTTGTAGAGCGTAGTCTCACCTACGCGGGGATATAAAGAACGTCGAAAACAGAGTTCGTATGAGGAAGATATGAATTTTTGAAATTTATTAAATATTTTCGATATTTAATTTAAATATAAAATACCGATATTATCCGAAGGGGGGAGTCAGCGATCCTATCCTCATTACGCCCAGCGTAATTTCATATTACACCCAGTGTAAATTGAAGTTCCAGCCCCCTATAAAAGGATGTCGAAGGCAGCCGAGTTCTTTGCTCATTTCTTCCCTTTCTCTCGCGTTTTTGCATCGTTTTTCGTGCAAGAATTGTCCTGAAGCCCCGGTATCATTCCCGAGACCCGAAGCAAGTCCCGAAGCCCCGAAGATCCCGAGAAGTGCAATTCCAGAGCCGAAGCTCTGCCCGTGAGGAGTCCGGTTTTTGTGAAGATCTTCCAGATCTACCGAAGAATACTACTTCTACAAGCCGTAGTGCTGTCCGATCATCTTCTGATCAAGTGAGTGTGTGGTTACTTTCTTCTAACACATAATTATGAAGTAATTTATATAAAATACGTGTTATGTGTATATTATGTTGTTATATGTGTGAATGTATATATTCACTTTCTTCTATCTCATAGATCTGATTTATTCTCTATGAAATACGTGTTATGTGTGTGTGCCTCATCTGTTATGTGGAATATGTATTGATTGAACATACTATACTGGTTTTTATATTTTTATCTACTAATATGTTGGGTAGAACATTGGTAGATAGTTGACGTGTGATAAAAAGATGAGAGGCCTCAATGTTGTTTTTGATTCAGTCATATAGCGGAGTTTAGATGACGACCATAGACTTTTGTAGACAGTCCTGTGGAACGCTAGCAGGTTCGCCACCTGTAGGTGTTAATGAACTTGGGTGTTCATTCGCTGTACTCCATCCCCCTCATGGTTGCCTTATTTCACATATATTGCCGGGAAACCCCCGAATACATGTGTTGTCGCCCCGATGAAATATTCTAAGACTAGGTCCCTTGTGTTAGTTGTTTTAGGGACGTAAAGTGAGAATAACGGGAATGGGTAATTGGGTTATTGTTGGTTGGTGGAATTAAATATAATCATTTATTGTGGGTTGAAAACCCTATATGCTCACCAGGCTCCCAAGCCTGACCCACTCAGTTTATTTGTATTACAGGAAGTGGCGCAAGGGCATAAGATGGATGAATCATCAAGTTGTTTTGTTTACAAGTTGTATATGTATATATTTGTTGAATGACTTGTAATGTTATCGTTTATGCTTTATGGTCTGTATCGGAACATGACATCCCGAGTTTTGATTATATGATGAAAATACATTTCTTTATGAAATGCTTTGGTAAATATTATTTTATTACGTTTTGTTTTTGGGAACAAATTCCGCAACTCTTTCAAATCAAAAGGATTTACTTTGAAATTATTTTAAAACCATAAATGAAAATCTGTCTTTTCTGGTCGAGATTTTGGGGATGTAACACGTTGTTACAGGCAGTCTGGGTCAAAAGCATGGTTATAAAACTCACATGGAGTATTAAAAACACGTTGATTTACGGGGTTATCAAATGACTTAGTGATTTTATACATACATATAATCTACTATTCTAGGCATGAAAAGCACTATTGCATTACAGTTTTGGAACTTTTAAACTACCACACACTTATGGAAAAATATTGGATTTCTAGAAGCAAACATTCAAAACAGTCGGGTCTTGGTAGAAGACTACTTTTTAACTAGTAGGAAATATGGGATTTTTTTAGGAGTTTTCAAACATCTACAAACAATTTCATTCAAATTTATACAAACATTGACATTAAATACTTATGAACTCACTAGCTTAAATGATGATCTAGTCTTTCAAATCTACTTGTATTTCTCAGGGATCCAGTAATACAGGTAAACTTCAGCTTTTGGAGAAGTGACGCTAAGGCGTCGGTTTAAAACTCATTTTGTCATCATATTGTAATTTGTTTTGAAACAAGTATCACTCAACAATGTAACTTTCAATTATATATATGATGGTTGTTTTACTTTCTTTACTATGTATTCAACTGTTACGATACTACATGAAGTCATCCGCCCTCGAACGATTCGGCCGTTATGGTTTGGGGGTGTGACAGATTGGTATCAGAGCATTGTTTATTGTGAATCGAGTGTATCAACCCATAAAAGATATACAGACTATAAACACAACGGGATTTAAAATACTCTGATCAAGAGTTTATACTTTAAATACTAAAATATGTAACCAAGTATACATACTTGCATTCATACTAAAATCAGTGTCACTAGGACAAAACAAAAGTATTTAATGGTTGGACACAACAGTCAAACCTTGGCAGTTATGTAATCGTATCTGGGATAAATATAGCCTGATCAACTATATTTATTTGAGATACGGTGAACGTGTGTCAGGGAGCGATTGGGGTCTTGCAACAAACCTAAAACTTACCAAATTATACATCTTCATATACAGAAGATCATGAGAACAAAGTATAAATTAAAATACTATGGGAGTGTTTTAGACACTATTCATTCAAAGAACAAACTTCTTAGGAGTAGCAGTAAACTTCCCTTATAGAAACTTTTTATTTGTTTATCGCTGCATTTAGGAATTGTTAGATAAATTTCTTACCCTCATATCTCGTCTAGATAAATGGTTGAATTCCACCTCCCCGACGACCCTTACATTCCCGGCCAAGAGAATGGAGGAGGGCTAAATGCAAAACCAGAAGCAGAACCTGAACTTCCCTTAGATGATGATCTGGCAGAAGACCTTCTAGAGGATCTTGATCTCGAGCTAGAAGTTGAGAATCTTCCGCTAGTGGCTCCAGTCCCAAATCCTAACCCTCGCCCGACTTTTCAAGGCCTGACGCCTTCTTGGGTGGAAAGCTTGGAAACATGGAGCCAAGATCAGGATCAGCCCATGCCATTCAATGGAGACCGAAGCTTTTATGACTTGAGTGAAGGGGGCTCGACAGACAAAGTCTTGCCAATCTTGTTCCGCAGAGTTGCCCGAAACGAAATTCAGGGCGGGACAACTCTCCATCGAATCACGGAAGTTAACACCAATGTGAGAATGCATACCATCCGCACCATTCATATGGAAGATGCTTGCGAAATATCTAAGGAAGACCACGAGACCCTGCAGCAAGAGCTAGCTGAAACTCAAGCTGAAGTCATAGAGCTCCAAGTACGCCAAAGGGTGTACGAAAGGCACCTGCTCGATGTGGAGCGTCAGCTGGCTGAACTAAGTGTTCACCCGAGGGATAACCGTCACCAGTAGGAGATATTCTACCTTTCTTTCCTTGGTTTAAGGAATAGTCTTCCTATCTATGCTCCAAGTAGCACTTTTGTAAATAACTATCCATGTACTGTAAGTACTTTTAGTTAGGCCTTTATGCTGTCAAAACTTTTCTACTTCGGCTATGATGTAAGACCTACTCCAAGGTCATTTTTCCCAAACTAATTACATCTTAAATATCAATGATATTGATAGTCGGCTAATTTCTATGACAATCCTTGTTCAAATACTTTCATTCTATTATCGTTAGAATTCTACCTAAACCTCGCTTTTGTCAAATTATTGAGTTGTGGTAAATTAGCTCAAGGATCACTTCCAATTCTTGTCGAAGGTTGGATCATGTTATAAACCAACCAATGATAGCCTAGTTCAAAAATGCATTCGTCTAGTGACCATTCTACGAACTTACTTCAACTCTTTACCAGTACTGCATCATAGGGATGTAGGTCAAACCGCCGAGAACAGATTAACAAAACGAAAAATATACCTTTACATGAACAAGTAGAATACATCTGGGACCGACCATAATCGCTCACGAACTCCTTTTCTTGTCATATAACAGAATTATGTCGTCATCCAGAAATAGTCAGTCAAACAACGAAACCCCGATCCTTCATATAGACGTCACAACCTTCCAAGCCGCCGTAACAATCGCCGCGACAGCTGTCCTAGCACAATTTCACGCTAGTAACGCAAACAAAGATGGAAACGGAGTTGACAATTCAAATCGTTGTAACAACCCGGGAAATCAACAAATGATAACAGTCACAAACACCCAAAGCCACAACTCTGAGTTTAAGAAACGAAAGCGTCAATCCCAAAAGGAGCGCAAGCGATTTCAAAGACTTGCCATGCAACAACAACAAGTGGCGACCCCCTGCCACTTTAGCACCGATCAAACGATATGAGGGAACACTCCCGAAGTGTAACTTTCATCATAACGAAGTTTGCCATGAATTGCAATGTAGAGATTGCAACAGAATGGGGCACACTGCTCATATCTGTAGAACACCGACACGAACCACCTCCTAAATCAATGGCATCGGAGCCAGCCATGGTTGTTATAGTTGTGGTGAAGCCGAACACTATTATAGGGATTATCCAAAAAGGAGGAACAAAGAAAGTGCTCGTGTCCACATCACTCCGACCCGACACATCACTTCCACCACCGATGCTGGTGCAAGCCAGATATGACATTTATGCGGTGAGGTAGGACATCTCAAGAAGGATTGTCCAATAACAAATAACTCTGGCGCAGACGGGAAGATACTAAGGATCACTGCGACAAGAGAGACCACTCCGGACCCACGTTGAAGTGTTAGGGCATTTCGTTATAGTAGACTTATAAACTGTTAAAAACTAGTGCAACTCGAGTCATATCTTTTGCGAGATCCCGTCAGTCAAGGAACTCTCGTGCTGCGTGTACTTGCTTTTTGTAGTATACCTTGTTCGCAGCAGTAGTCTTGTAGATAAAAACTAAAGTACTGAAACTCTGTCAAAGTTGCACCATTATGTTTTTGTAACACCTTTATGACCAAGTCTAACGCCTTTTTATTCCGAGTAGTCTGACATTATCATGTAACTTGAGCCAATTCGACCCTCAGAATGCCAGTGTCGTTCTAAAATTCTTTTCCCCGTAATCACCTTTTAAGCAAAACCGTCATACCAGAACTCCGAAGTACTCATGCGTTGAGTATCTTATGTTTCATATCCTTCCCGAAGAAACCTCAGCAAACCTCCCCGAAATACCACTCGTACAGTACGTCAAGTTCAACCCGAAGGCCCATACGGTTAATCTATCGCTGAGGAATGTATATGCAATAGTGGTATATAATCAAGGGTCTACAGGCTTAGAATTGATGATTCTGCTTTAACATCTTTTCCTTGTTTGGATGTGAGCTTAGGGAAGAATCATTTATTCGACCGCCTTTTCAATCTTAATTATATACGAATCGTATACGCAAAGTTGTGATTGATGAAACAAATATGACTTCTAACATGAACTTCAGGACAGAGACTGCTCAAGACTACGAGTGATCATGCTGCCATACGAATAAACTTAAGAGTCAAACAAGTGCCCTCCCCGCCGATCGGGACAAGAGATACATATAGAACAAAAGTACCTATCCTTTTCCTTACTTCATGGGTAATCGTACTTTCTATTAGATCTTTCCAACATCTTTCCAGAAGAACTTCCAGGATTACCTCCTCAATGTCAAATTCGAGTTCAGAATCGACTTAATTACAGGGGCTACCCCAGTAGCCAAATCGCCTTATCGTCTAACACCAATTGAGATGCAAGAACTATTCGGTCAACTTAACGAACTGCTCAGGAAGGGCTTTATAAGACCGATGTTCTCACCCTGGAGAGAACCAGTCTTGTTCGTCAAGAAGAAAGACAGATCATTTCGTATGTGCATCGACTACAGGGAGCTCAACAAGTTTACCGTTAAGAATCGTTACCCACTGCCTCGCATAGACGATTTGTTCGACCAATTGCAAGGGGCGAATTACTTTTCAAAGATAGGTCTGAGATCCGGGTATCACCAATTATGAGTGTTAGGGGAGGATGCTCCAAAAAGAACAGCCTTCCGAACTCGTTATGGACACTACGAGTTTGTAGTGATGCCATTCGGATTGACCAAAGCGCCCACAGTATTCATGGACTTAATGAATAGGGTAGGTCATCCTTACTTGGATCAGTTCGTCATTGTCTTCATAGATGTCATACTTATCTACTCTCGTAGTAAGGAAGAGCATAGTACGCATCTACGTCAGGTCTTGGAACCATTGCGATCAGAGAAGCTCTGCGCGAAGTTCTCTAAATGCGAGTTTTGGATTCGAAGAGTCGAATTCCTGGGTCACGTTTTTAGTGAAGAGGGAATTCATGAGGACACTTCCAAAATCAAGTCCATTGAGAACTGGTCAGCTCCGAAGACACCTACAGAAATTTGTAAATTTCTAGGTCTCGCTGGCTACTATCATAGGTTCTTTCAGAACTTCTCTCGAATCGTAAAGCCTCATACGACTTCGACCCAGAAGGGCGTGGCCCTTGACTAGGAAAAGAAGCAAGAGAAAGCGTTCCAAACATTGAAGTGAGTCTTATGCACCGCACCGATACTATCCCTTCCAGAAGGAATAGAAGACTTCGTCGTCTACTGCGATGCATCCAATCAAGGGCTCGGTTGTATTTTGATGCAACGAGGTAAGGTCATTGCCTATGCCTTCCGTCAACTTAAGAAACTCGAAGCCAAATATACAACACACAATCTGGAGTTAGGGGCAGTGGAAATTGCTCCGAAGGTCCAGAGATCATTTGGGAAACGACAGAGAAAATCATTCAGACTCGTGAATGATTGAAAGCCTCTAGAGACCGACAGAAAAGCTACGCTGACAAAAAAAAGAAACTTTTGGAATTCCAGGTGGGAGATCGTGTTCTTTCGAAAGTCTCACCTTAAAAGGGCGTGATATGCTTCAGAAAGCGTGAAAAGTTAAATCCAAATACGTAGGGCCTTTCGAAATTCTCGCAAGAATCAGCCCTGTAGCTTACAAACTCAATCTACCTCGTGAACTCAATAACGTACATCCTACCTTTCATGTGTCAAACTTGAAGAAATGTTTGTCCGATGAGACCCTTGTCGTCCCTCTAGACGAAATCGAAATCAACAAGAGTCTCCACTTTATAGAGGAACCAATTGAGGTCATGGATAGGGAAATTAAAAGAACAAAACAAAGTCACATACCCATTGTGAAGGTCCGCTGGAATGCAAAGCGGGGACCTGAATATACTTAGGAGTGTGAAGATCAGATGAAACAAAAGTACCCGCATCTCTTTCTCTAATCCACAAATATTTACCTTACATTTAATTTCGGGACAAAATTCCCTCTTATGGGGGGAAGATGTGACAACCCGATATTTCGAATCAATGGAATGACCTAAAAATTCAAGAATTGTAATCTCTTTTGGATATAATGAAATTATCGTCAAAAATAAAATGTTCAAAAGTCTATACTGGATTTTATAAATGATAGATATCGTGTCAAGGGTTTCAGAAATATAAAGAACACTAAAATCCGAGTTATAACGAAGAAGTTATGACCAACCTAAGATTCACAGCAAAACCGTCAACACGGTTAAACATAAAACGCGAAGTTTCGATGCAATAATTTTTAGCCTTATGTATCTAAATGAAAATTGTAGATATCATTAAACCATAAACGTACATGAAAAGAACGTCCAAGTCTGACTTCGTATAAGGAAGTTATGATTTTTCCAATTTTCGGATATAGCAGTAGACAGCTAAAATCTCGAAATAGAGATCGAGAGACTTTTGGCCGAAACAACCTAAATGAGAATCAAAGATCTCAACAATAGTAGTGCAACGGTAAAAAGTCTGACGAAAACGGACGTCGGATGAAGAAGTTATGGATTTATGACGGAGTTTTTGTGTCCCGGCCTGTTAAAAATAATTAATTAAAAATAAATTCAAAATTAGCCGACGAAATCTAAATGAGAGTTGTAGAGCATATTCTCACCTATGCGTGCATATATAGAACGTCGAAAACAGAGCTTGTATGCAGAAGTTACGGATTTTACAAGTTCGAGACACAAAATCCGAGGTTGTCAGGCTGGCCATGACGTGGCACAGATGGTCACGACGTGGGAACCATGACTGATGGGTTTTTAGGCTTGGCAGCAGACGTCTTGTCCCTGGAAGGGGATAGGATCGACTCCACGACATGGGCAACCCTTTTGCCACGACGTGGGACCCAAAAATCGGGCTATAAATAGAGCTCAAAGGGTTTCGGGTTTCATTGCTCAATTCTCTTCTTTCTCGTGCCAAAGCTCTGCGTTTAAACCCTCGAAGCCATCTCGAAGCCCCGGTCTTCACATCCAAGTTTAGAAGGAAGGTTTTACACTCCCGATATTCCCGAGAAATCAACTTTCTCAAGTCAAAGTTCTGCTCGGTTTTCATCTCACCTTCTTCAAACTATCAAGTGAGTTCATACCCCTATAACTATGTTTTCAAATGTTTTGTAAATGCTTTTATACACTTTTAGGGGGGGGATACAAGTACACACACGGTTATCCTCGTGTGAAAAACATCAATCTTTTGCTATACTTTTGTTATATAATAAATCATATGTGATTTATAACTGTCATATGAAAACATTCTCATACAATATATCACGATAACACTTGTCTTTTTGGAATAAAACATGTTGTTATATAGCTATCAAATGCTTTATTTTTTGAGTAAAAATGTTCAATAATGTTATTACAAATGTTATACTTTACATACAAAGTCGACACTACACTAGGGTTTATCATACTAACGAATCACACTTTTGGAAAAACTATAATAGGTATAGTTTACTAGATATTCATGAGATTTTACATACTATAAGTACTATATCAAGGAAATACTTTCGTATACAAGAACGAATGGACTTTTCATATGTAAATCTATTTGATACTAAGTTTTGTCAGACATTCAACTTCACGTACTTTCAAGTATGCGGTTAAAGTCCTGTATTATATACTATAATCTCTTGTAGGGAGAGCGTGATACTTGTGTATAGACCTATACGGGACTGACAACCCCGCACCTAAACTGTTAGCTACAATTAGACTGGCAGGTCTGGGGTGACAAACGTCATAACATTCCAACACCTGAAGAATGTTGTTACAGGCAGTCTGGTTTAATAACATGGTTATAAAACTCACATGGAGTATTAAAAACACGTTGATTTACGGGGTTATCAAATGCATTAGTGATTTTATACATACATAAATCTACTATTCTGGGCATGAAAAGCACTATTGCATTACAGTTTTGGAACTTTAAAATTACCACACACTTATGGAAAAATATTGGATTTCTAGAAGCAAACATTCAAAACAGTCGGGTCTTGGTAGAAGACTACTTTTATACTAGTAGGAAATATGGTATTTTCTAGGAGTTTTCAAACATCTACAAATAATTTCATTCAAATTTATACAAACATTGACATTAAATACTTATGAACTCACCAGATTAAATGCTGATCTACTCTTTCAAATCTACTTGTATTTCTCAGGGATCCAATAATACAGGTAAACTTCAGCTTTTGGAGAAGTGACGCTAAGGCGTCGGTTTAAAATTCAATTTGTCATCATATTGTAATTTGTTTTGAAACAAGTATCACTCAACAATGTAACGTTTCAATAATATATATGATGGTTGTTTTACTTTGTTTACTATGTATTCAACTGTTACGATACTACATGAAGTCATCCGCCCTCGAACGATTCCTCCGTTCTGGTTTGGGGGTGTGACACATCACTATGCCCAAGGGTCTAAGGCACCAAGGCCGACCCTTTGATTTATTATTCAGATTAGTTGCGGTTATAATATGTTAGATCGATATCCTGGTAGATAGGATGGTTATGCTTAGTGACCTGTAGTTTGGTCTGACTGTCTAAATGTTGGTAGGAGATTACCTATTATATGTGCACATGATTGATTGGTAGTTGAGGGTATTCCATCTCGAGGATGATAGGACCCTAGTATGTTGTCGTTATAGATTGTTATTTGATTATCTGATATAAGTGCACATGTTTGATTGGTTATGGGCATTGCAACCCGATGGTTATGGGCCGAGAGTATTCCATCCCGAGGATGATCGGGCTCGTATTAGATGGGCATTCCAACCTAGTAGTTGTGGGCTGAGAGTATTCCATACTGAGGATGATTGGACTTGTAGTATATAAGCATTCCAACCCAATGGTTGAGCGCCTGGGGTATTCCAACCCGATGGTTGACTGGACCCATAGTATGTTGGCATTCCAACCCGATGGTTGAGGGCTTGGGGTATTCCAACCCGATGGTTGACTGGACCCATAGTATGTTGGCATTCCAACCCGATGGTTGAGGGCCTGGGGTATTCCAACTCGATGGTTGACTAGACCCATAGTATGTTGTTTGTTAGTGTATGTGTGTTGTTGCGTGCAAGGGTATTTGGGGGTAACTCGCTAAGCCTTCAAGCTTACATTTATCAATTATTGTTTCAGGTACAGCGGATGACCGCATGAAGGCGAAGGCGTGACCGTACACTTCCTCGATTTATGACTATGATTTCTGGGAACTCTGATATGAAACTATTTTGAAGACACTTTGTAATAATTAATGGCATTCTGGATATTTAAAAAGTTTTAAATTTTCATGGATGTTATAGATATTGCGGAAGATTCGCATACGTGAGCATTGTTCTTGTAGATTCGTAAAGTGAACGATTTCTCCTTTCTACCACACCATTATGTTAAGGAGTGTAAGGTTAAGAGAAATTATGCAAAATTCATTTGTCAGTTAAAAACTAATCAAGAACATTATTCTTAAATTCGGATTCATTGTTACTCTTGATCTTTCGAACCTTTTTCTTCAAACTTAGTTCAATATGCTTGATGAAGTCGACCATTGCTTGAGCAGTTTCAGATGTCAATCTTAGTAAATATACCCAAATAAACCTTGAAAAGTCATCAACAATGACCAATATGTATCTTATCTTGTTGAGAGTCTTAATAGTCGAGGGTCCACAAAGATCAATGTGAAGAAGTTCCAAAGGTTCAACAATCTTTGAGTCAATGATAATCGGACGACCTTGTCTATGTTTCTTTCCTTGTTCGTAAGCTGCACATAAAGTATCATTATCAAATTTTAACACAGGTAAACCTGTAACTAGATTATTTATCACCAATTTATTCAGATTTCGAAAATTTAAATGAGAAAGTCTTCGATGCCAGAGCCAACTAACATCAGATAAGGATTTCGAAAGAAATCACACCGAGGGAATCCCAACAATTGGTTTGATATCGAGAGTAAACATATCTCCTTTTCGTTTTGATTTGAGCAATACTTTCCTTGTGTCTATGTTCCAAATCACACTTCCTTCTTCATTAAACACCACTTGATTACTAGTGCCCATAAGTTGCGAAACACTTATCAAGTTATGTTGAAGACCTTTGGCATAAGCTACTCTGTTGACTGTGAATTTCCTATTTGTACCTTTTCCATATCCTTTGACTTGACACTTGTTATTGTTACCAAACTTCACCACTCCAACATTATGTAGACTTCGAGAATCACACAAATTTTCTTTCTTTCCATTCATGTGGCGAGAGCAACCACTATCAATACAACATTTGTCATCATATTGCTCATCACACAAAACCTGCAATCAATGAAAGAATTTAGGTCCCCATGGCTATTTGGGCCTTTGGTAATTAGATTGAAAAGCATTGTGAAAAGAAGATCCTATGATCCAATTACAAACTTTAGATTTGAGACTATCAATTAAGTTGATTTCATTAGTCAAAGACACAGAAATGTAATCATGCACTGGTTTAGAGTTTTCACTAACTTTCGCCTTTTGCTTCTCATTTCATTTCTTAGTATCCATTGCTTTCGGAATAGCTCTCCATTGTTTGACTGAAGGATTCGATTCCTTTGATGAAGAACTTCCATTCGAAGATTCATTCAGATATTTTTCATAAGCATCCTTGATTTGTTGTTGTGAATACTTCCCTGATTGAAATGATTTCCCTTTTCCTTCGAGCCAATGGTTAATGTTTTTCACTTCCGACTTGCCTTTGACATACAAAACTTTGGAAAATTGTTTCGTAGGAGGATTAGGAAAATTTGGTTGTTTTGGTGTGAAAGTCATATTTCTTTTAGAATGGAATTTATCAAACTTTTGATTTGAAAACACCGGTTTCTTTTGAGAATAAAAACAATTTTGAACATTGTTTGGATTATTCAAAAATCGGTATTGTCTTGAAAAATGATTTTGTGACAACCTTGATTGTTGATTTGAATTGAAATTCCTTGTTGTATGATGATTTGTAAACATCTTTGAAGTTGATGTTTGACCTTTTGTTTGGGAATTGTTTTGGACTCTTGAGTTTTAGGCTTTGAAAAATCATTTTGTGATTTATGTGAAAACAAAACTTTTTGTTTTAGATTGGGATTTTTCTTATTTTCAACTTCCATTTGAGAAGAAGTCTGAATCGATTTAGACTTTTTTTGTTCAAATGATTTATTTAGCATAACATTTGTTTTCTTTCGAAACTCAACAGTTTGCCAAAGAACTTTCTTTCTTGCTTGTGTTTTTGAAATGCCACTTTCTTTCGAAATCTTTTCAATTTGTTCCTTAAACTCTTGAGAGTTAATTTTGACTTCGTGAAACAATGTCAACTGGTTTTGAAACATCTTTTGAATTTTCAGATTTTTCAAGCCAAACTCGTTTTGGTTTTTGTCTTTGAAAAGTATAAGAATTCTTCGTTAAAATGTTTTCAACAGTACTTTGGTTTGAGAAAAATCCTTCTTTTGACACTTTCTTGTTATCTTCTTCAACCATTTTATTAAACTTAGGTTTAATTTTATCACTATTCCCTGTTGTGACAAAAACCTGATTTGGAAAGATAACTTCATCTAAGCATTTAAAATTTGGATACACAACTGTATTTGTCTTAAGGTAATGAGAACTTTTTTCCTTCATAATTGTGTCGAATTTCTCAGTGCCCTCAAAAGCTTGATCAACTACAACCCTTGGAATTGTTGTTTCTTTCGGAACATCATTACTATTTGTTTGACTATCTTCGACAGTCACATGATCAAGTTCAAAAACTTTCGAAGTTGAGGGTAGAGCAGTGTCAACTTTAACCGTAGAATCATTACATTTTTCTTTGCCTTTCGCCATTGAAGTGACATTAATGACAGAAAACTGAGAATAATCAATAACTTCATCCTCTTGAATTTCACTAATATCATCAGAATCATCTTCGATATCATCAAAATTGGTTTGAGAGTCAAATTTTGAATTCTCAGTTCTTTTCAAAATATTTATTTGTTCATTTTTGGTCAAGGTCTCATTTACAATATCAACTAATTCATCAGCATCCAGACATTCATCAAATTTCACTATACCATATGCATATTTATTATCTAGAACCCTATCGAATTTAGAAATTGTCTTTTCACAATCATAGGAAATATAGTTAATTTTCTCCCTTTCGAATGCTAAAGAGGGAAAAAGTTTTCTATGTTGGTCTTTGCGAATATCCGATGAATGATATAATGCTGTCAATTTACCATATAAACGTCTGGCTGAGTTACAGTAGATATTTCTTTGTTTTAACAACAATTTAGCATCAACACTCAAACCCTCCCTATCACACATCAAATTCATTATTTGCATATCTAAATATTCTATTTTCACTTTCTTCGATTCCAACATCCTCTGAGTTTCTAAGAGTTGTGTGTTCGACTTCTTAGCATCATTGTATCAGAAATAAGTAGATCATTAACATAAATAATGATTGCATCAAACTCAGATAGAATCGAATCATATGCACTAGAGGGAATATTAAAAGATTATAAAAGAGAACGTACCTGAGAAGTCAATGGTGCTTTGTATGAAGACAAAGCATTTACCAATTATTTTCTCTTCCTCATGCATCGCGAACATAGCACCATGTGTAGGTTCTCGCATCTCTTCATTGTCAGAACTAGATGACCAAATCTAGTATGTTCCATCTTCTTCATACACACCTTTAGTCACCAAAGACAATCCCTTCGTCTTTGCACGCACCTCTTCCAACCTTTCAACGTAATAAGCTTCATATTTAACCTTGTTCTTCTTCTCTTCATGCTTTCGTAGCATACAATCACTGACCATATGATTCGCCCCATTATAGTAATGGCAGTCGAATCCAGAATCACCTTTCGGCTTTTTCTCTTTCTTCTCTTCCTCATCACGAATCTCCTTTTTCTCAACCTTCTTCTATTCACTCCCAGACTTTCCAGCAAAACTTCCCTTCACTTCACTTGTTTTCGACTTTGCATTAAAAGGCTTCTTAAAAATTTTCTTTATTCGATTGTTTAAGTAAAATGCAACAGCTTCGTCATCAAAGTTGACGATTTGACCTTCATCCTCAAAATTTTCCTTTTCAGCAACCTCTTTCTCAACTTCCCTTCCAGTAACTTTTGAAACAAGTGCAAGTAGATCACTTATACTAATCTTCGATTCCCAACAATTTCTTACATTTCGGACTCATGTGCTTTCATCACATTGTAAAGATTATTCAGAGAGAAATAATTAAAGCTTTGTTGTGTCTTTATCAAAAGGCTCACATTTCTCCATTCCTTTCGAAGACCCATGATGAATGTGAGATTGAACTCCATTGTTGATCGAATAACCCCATATCGGTTACATTTGAAGATTAGTTCGTTCAAACAATCATAATATGATTCAATGGTCTATTCTTCCTTCTGCTTGAATTCTCTTAATTCAAACAAACATTTCTTAACAGTACTGATCTTTGTCTTTTCGCTTCCTTGATACTTTTCTTTCAAAGTATCCAAATCTCTTTTGCAGTCTTACAACTACACACGTGGTTGTAAACAACAGGAGGAAGAGCACCTATGAGTTCTCTCATACACTTCTTTTCATTCTTCAATAATCTTTTAGTCTGATCATTGACATTTTGATTGTTAGAGGAAGCTCCAGTACTCTGAACACACAGTAGGAGGACGAACATCACCGAGAATACATGTCCACAATACTTCATCAATTCGTTCAAGTAATCCTCCATTCGATCATCCCACTGATCATAGTATTCAGGAATCAGCATCGGAATCTTCGTTGATGAACCAAGGAGATGAGAGTAAGACGTCATTGTGTTCATGCTAAAGTTCGCCATTGTTGTACAGAAAATTTTGAGAAAAGCTCAAATCGAATTGAAATCAAAAAGCTAAAACACTTAGAATTCACCAATCGAACACTCGATTTTACAACTAGGATGCAGAATTGACTCGCAACAGAATATCTAAGATGATTTTCTGAAGCAAAAGAGCGGAAAATTGAAATCTGAACGAGACTCAAAACTTTTGCAAAAACTTAGAAAATCAGAATAATTTTGTATGAATCCTGCTCTAATACCAAATGTAGTTGTAATGAAATCGAGAATGAATTACAAAATCAGAGTAAAGTAAGAATGATGAATACGAGATCTAAGTAAAGTCTGTTTGGCTCGATTATTCTTTCAAGTGTACAAAGAGTTCTTAGACAAAATCACAAAAGTTCTTATCTCTAGTACACCTCCCTATTTATAGGAAACATGAAAGCATACAAAAAATATAAGGGACATTACATGAAAGTTTCGAAACTAAAAGCGCCTTTATAATAACATTACAAACTATCAAATAACAAAGACATTCGACACCTCACAACACTATTCGACATCTACAATTTTATAGGTTGTCACAAAAATGCTCCAAAATCAAACACTACCAGTTACTTGCTACATGCTAATTGTTACCCGCTATTGTTAGTTTTGCCGAACATACCCTACATTTTAGTTATCCAAAAGTAAATTTTAATTATATATGTTAATGTACCTACCTCCATCATCCCGTCGTTGAAAATACCATTATTGCATCATGCAATGGAAAACTTAATGAACATCATTATTGGTAAATTTCATTTATCTCTTGATAATGCATTATCACAGATCCCAAAAATCATGTCCTTACCCATTTATTATAAGCAACATGGTCTAACCATGCACATTGAGTTGGCACTGCTTGGCATAGCCTAGCCAAACTTTCCAACATATGTCTCCTAAAACAACATTTCCAACATTTGTTTTTTCGGATATCAAATTCATGAGCATAATAACGTTTTCCCATGAAGTTGAAAAAAAAAACAAATATGATTCAGTTATAACCTTACTTTGGAAGCCACTATATACTGCATAACACCATCGATTCAATCTTACAAACATCCGATACAAAAAGGACTCAAAAATCTACCTTGTTTACCAACTACATATTGTCTAACCAAATAAAATTATATCTTGATATGTTCCTCAAAAGATCTAATTTGGGCAAATTCTTCCCCAACAAATGAAAAGGTGTTGGTGGAATTGGCACATATGAAATTGAGCATAATTTTGCAATGAAACAGTCGACTTGATTCTCGAGAAGAAATGAAAAACATGTTAAATATCATTTAATTAGATAGTTTACCTAGCCTCTTGTGTTTGAAAACTTATCAATTTCAATTGGTATTTTTCACAAAAAGGAAACATAGAATAATAATCTAATGTTTCACTAATATTTCGAACAGTGGTCCCGAATTCAAGTTAATTTTATTTAGCCTCTTCCTTGAAGAAAAAACGATGATACAATTCTCAATCATGGTCATTGCTCTCACTACCCCGAGGTACAAAAAGGGAGTGCAAAAATCTACTTATATGAACTCATTTTTAGCAATACATTTGTATGCTAAGTTAATATGTAAAAACCTAAACACATATACATTAAAAACCGTAAAAATTAGTTTGAAATATTAGCCATGTCTGAAATGTCATATAAGGAAATAAGGAATTGTATAATATCATACTCAATAGTCTTATAACACTCAATGTTTGAAACCTACTGTTTTAAGTTTAAAATTCATTAAAAACCCTTAAACTTAGTTTGAAATACTAGTCATGTGTGAAATGTTATATAAGGAATTGTAATATATCACACTCAATAGTCTTATAACACTTCAATGTTTGAAACATAACGTTTTAAGTTTGAAATGCATTGTTTCCGACAAATAGTAAAAATGACTTAAAAGTTGGTTATAAAGGAGTAATCCAAATTCGATAATGAGTGAAATCAAAACTTTAGTTAGATTATGAGCCAAAGCTCAAATGGGTCCATTAGGTCAAACTAAAATTATGTATTTAATACATACATCTTTCTAAATTTTTTTATATAATGTTTTTTTTTTTAAAACGACAAATTAACCTATTTTTAAATCTCATACGTCTTTTTTAGTGATACATCAACTCATAACCTTTTATTTAAAAGTGTCGTCTCTTACCACTAAACAATCGACTGTTAATATATTTTTTTGTTATTCATTAAAAAAAAGTAAATTAAATCAAGCTAACCGAATCCATTTGCGCAATACAAAATATATACAATTCGAACAACCAACCAAATTTGCCACTACCCTACACATATCATTAAGGCTGGTGGTTTTCGTATCCAGCAGCTTGTAGTGGTGGCCGTTCTAACTAAAACGAATGTATGAATGGTCCATTCTCAACAACCAGTCATGATTATTTGTGTTTGTAAGATAAATAGAACTTATTATATTATTATTATTATTATTATTATTATTATTATTATTATTATTATTATATACTTATATTTTTTCCGCTACACTTATCTATACTAATAAATAAAACTCATTTTCTGCCACATGTCATGTCCTCATTAATTTGGACACATAACATTTTAATAGATTTTTAGAATTTATTTAATTCCACATGTAATTTTCTGATTTGTTTACATATCACAACTTTTTTCGGTTACAATATTGAGAGAAGTAAATATTTCCTTGAAAAAAAATTGATATATTTATAATGTAATAAATGTCATAACTAATGAGAGCTCTAAAATTGATATTGATATTAAATATTGATATTAAATTTAATGTTTAAATATTGATATTAAATTTTTATTTTTAATAAACCCGTGTAGTACACGGGTCTCACACCTAGTATTAATTATAAAGTAATTGCAAAATTGTGTGTTTTTTTATGATCCCATTCATTTTGTTATTTACCAATCATTAATAAAATTCACATATAACATAATCGTTTTACCTTATTTTAAAGTGTGATTATAGACATATATATCCCCGTCCGGTTCCAATAAGATCCTCGTATTGTTGTTATTTTTAATGTTGATGTTCACATATTTACTTTTTTAAACGGTATGTACTATAAATTTATAGTAAATGACACATTAAATTATAAGAATAAACATTTTAGTAAAAAGACATTCGTCAAGAATTTGAACTAAGATCAACGAAAAAGATCAATAAAAAATTATTATTATTCAAAGAACCAAGAAACAAATTCAAAACATTGGAATATAAAACGATCAACGACTAAGAAAAGAGTTGTAGATAAGTATATTGGACAAGCATGCACCAGATTATACAAAAAAAAACTCACTTCGTTTTTTAGTTTTACCTTTTTAAGACCGTGTTTTTTATCAAAAAAATGGATATACAACTATTCATAATTTTTCGTCATCTTTAAATAAAGATTCATATTAATATATATAAAACGAACTTAAAAAAAACAAGCGTTTTATTTTATTTTATTTTATTTAGGTTAAGGTTTATTTTTTATCGAAAAAAAATAAATATATCAAGATTCGTATTTTTTGTATACTTTAAATATAGATTCATATTAATGTTAAAAACTATTTTTTTTTTCGAAATTTCAGCTCAGATTCACTTTGTGAATATTGAAAACTGAATTATATAAAATTCAGATTCACAGTATGAATAATAGTAAGTCAGATTCAGATTGTGAATGTTGAAAACTGAATTATATAAAATTCAGATTCACAGTATGAATAATAGTAAGTCAGATTCAGATTGTGAATGTTGAAAACTGAATTATGTACCATTCATATTCATGATGTGAATAAATTCATTTGCGAAATTTATAAAACTAATTTTCAGAAAAAAAAAATTCACTCTGTTTTGTTTTTATTAATATTCAGGTTTATTTTTTATCAAAAAAATAAAATAAATATATGAAATTTCATAAGTTTTTGTACTCTTTAAATAGGCATTCAAATTGATGTATGAAAAAAAAATTCTAAATTTTAGCTCAAATTCATTTTGTGATTGCTGAAAACTGAGAGTTCAAAATTCACAATGAGAAGAATAATAAATCGGACTCATATTATGAATTCTTAAAACATGATTATATATAGTTTAGAACTTTGGATTCACAGTGTAATAAATTCACTTATGAATTTTATAAAACTAATTTAGAAGTAATCAAAACTTTAAAATATTATAAAATTAAATGGAAATTTACTTTGATTCATATGTGAATTTCACTAAATTTATTTATGAATGATCAAATAGTTGAAATAGTAAGCGAGGTTCACATTATGAATATTAAAAACTAAATTATATACAGTTCAGATTAATAATATGAATAAATTCACTTGTGAATTTTACAAAACTAAGTTACGAGTAAACAAAACGTTAAAATATTATAATTACAAGGAAATATACTTTGATTCATAAGTAAATTTCACTAAATTAATTTGTGAATGATCAAAGAGTTGAAATAGTAAGTCAGATTCACATTGTGTATGCTAAAAAATGAATTATTTACAATTCAGATTCATAGTGTGAATCCGACCAGATCAAGGCGAAAAGAAATATTTATTTATATCAATTTGATATCTTTTTATAAAGCATAAAAAATTAAGAATTTTGGTATATTTAGTTTTTCTTGGATAAAAAACTAAACTTAAATATTAAAAAAACAAACAATGTGAGTTTTTTTATATATATCAATATGAATGTCTATGGAAAAATAATAAAAATTTATGAATTTTTGTATAATTGTTTTTTTTTTTTTTTCGATAAATAACATGGTCTAAACAAAATTAAACAAAAAAACGAAATACAAATCTACAACCATTTCCTTGACATTTAATTGTTATAATTTCTAATGTTCAAGATTGATTTCTTAGTTTCTTAATAATGGTTCTATATTAAAAACCTCATATCGAATTTTTATGCAATTTTGGATAAAACAAACTCTTCTATACTTTTTTTTTTTTTAACTTTAACTAAATTATATTCGCCTACCAAAAAATATCAAAAACATGTTGTATGAAGTATGAAATTTTAAAAAAGAAACCATATTTTAATACAGTCTTTCGATTTAAATGAAAAACTAACATTAAATAATATATTTATATTTGTTTATCAATTTACTTCTATCAAATATGTATTCAATATTATGAGTCAAATGTGGGATTGCTTATTTGGTAGAGATAAAAGCCTCTTAGAATGAAAGACCTTAGTTCAAATTCGGACATAGATGGATTAACTAACTTGATAAATTAAACTTTTAACCATTCATTAACCCATGGTTGTTAAAATCGTCATCCTTATTGTAGGATTGTACGATCCTACGATCCTAAATATGAAAAACGAGGCGGATCGTAAACGGATCGTATTTGAGGTAAGATCGCAGGTACGATCGTAAAATCGTAGGATCAGGATCCAATCTGATCCTACCTTCCCTTGATTTTTTTATTTTTTTTATTTTTGCAAATGACTTTTTTTTATCATTTTATGTCTTTTACCCTTTACCAATTTACCGTTTATAATTTTGTGTTGTGACTTATGACTAATATTTGAAAGTTTTTTATAACTTTTGAACGAAAAATCAAATGTTTTAAATATTTTTCATGTTTTAAAATTATAAATTAAATTATGATTTATTTTGTTGGATCTTAGGATCTCGATCCCGATCTTACCAACCTGAAAACATTCCTACATAGGATACTGATCTTGACAACCTTATATCAACTGTTCAAAAAAATATTCAACATTATTGAAGTACATGCTTAAAACTAACAAGATATTCTAGATATTATGATATATGGATTAATGGATGGAACACGAGTATTGCAATTTGATAAAAATTTCATGTATAATTACCTAACATAACAACTATTACTAAAGAATTTTGTCAATAATATATTGTTTTTTCATGTTAGTGTACATTATTACATAACTAAACATTTAAAAAATTCACAAAATAAAATAAGGATTTACAAATAATTCTTTTCCTACAACTATAACAAAATAATGAAAGCCAAACAAACAAAATAAAATGGCATATTATATATATATATATATATATATATATATATATATATATATATATATATATATATATATATATTTTCAAATGAGAAAAATTATTGAGTTTCATAACGTGAAAATAAATGTTGACACTAATTTTTTTAACTAATATTTATATAAATTAAAAAACTTACCCCACTTATACCCCACCTATCTATCTTATAAATATTTTTTCGAGTAAATTACACGAATGGTCCCTATGGTTTGGGGTAATTTACGCGCTTGGTACCTAACTTATTTTTTTAACTCGGAAAGTCTTATTGTTTGTTTTTGATACACGCTTGGTCCCTACTGTTTGTTTTTGTTACGTAATTGGTCTATGCCTTACCTAAAATGACTATTATTTAAATAGGAAAAAATTGTGGGATAGGTAAGGTAAGGTGAGGGGGTTGGGTTTGGGGTGTGTTTATTTAAATATTCTAAAAAATTAAGAGCAAAATAGTTTTTTTTAGGTAAGACAGGGACCAAGCGTGTAACAAAAACAAACAATAGGGACCTTCCGAGTTAAAAAAATAAGTTAGGGACCAAAATCACAAATTACCCTAAACCATAGGGCCATTCGTGTAATTTACTCTATTTTTTTCCTCTACCTTTCTCCCTCTCTCTACCATTTTTTTTATCATAGTCTTGATTATCAGACCATCGCAGTAACCACAAAATCATGACCTTTTTACTCTCTTTAGATTTATTCGTCACCACCTCCCTTCATTTCTCTCTCTCTCTCTCTCTCTCTCTCTCACTCACTCATCGGAAAACACCTCCCTTCGCCTATCTTCTTCGTCTTCATAGACTACCTCTCTCCGCTAGATATGAAGCAAATAAAACATTGGATCTGAAGTAAAAAGTCAACGGCTACCCGCATAAGTCCTTTGGGTATTTCTTTTATAGATCGAGTGAAAATGTTGTCTTCGTTGCGAGGAGAGGGGTTTTCCGAGAGAGAGAGAGAGAGAGAGAGAGAGAGAGAGAGAACTCATATTCTAAGAGGACAGTGGGAGGAAAATTGACCTTGAAGAGCTTCAAGAGTTAAGTGATGAAGGAAACTTAAACACTAGTGCTCAACCTGAGGAGGAAACTCATGTTGAACCACGTGGCGAGTCCTTACCTTTGAGGCGTTCCGGTAGATTTAGTGTTCCACCTGTGTTATATGGTCTTCATATAACAGCTGAAGGTGATACGTTTATTAGTGATAGTACATTGATAAATTTGGATGAACCTAACAACTACAAGGAAGCCATGGCAAGCCTCGGGTCTGCAAATGGAAAGAGGCTATAGACAAAAAGATTCAGTCCATGTATGACAATCAAATTTTGGAACTTGGTTGACAATGTACTAGGTCGTAAGAATGTTGGGTGCAAATGGATCTTCAAGAAGAAGACCGAAATGGATGGGAAAGTACACACATATAAGTTGCGATTGGTTGCGAAGGGCTTTAGTCAAACTCATGGAGTTGACTATGATGAGACCTTCTCTCCAGTAGCGAAGATTAAATCTATAAGGGTTGTGCTTGCCATAGCTGCATTTCATGATTATAAAATATAGCAAATGGATGTCAAAACTGCTTTCCTTAATGGAAAGTTGGCCGAGGATGTTTATATGAGTCAGCCAGAGGGTTTTGTCAATGCAAAGTATCATAATAGAGTGTGCTAGCTTGAGAATTCCATTTATGGATTGAAACATGCATCTTGCAGATGGAATCTTTGTTTCGATGAGAAAGTCAAAGAGTTTGGTTTTTCGAGAAGCGAGGATGATTCATGTGTATATGTCAAAGCTAGTGGGAGTATAGTTAGCTTTCTAGTGTTGTGTAGATGACATACTTCTCATAGGAAATGACATCCCACCCTTGCAGGAGGTTAAGTCCTGGCTTGGGAAGTGTTTTGCTATGAAGGACCTTGGGGAAGCTGCCTATATTCTAGGGATAAGGATATTGAGAAACATGAGTAAAAGACTAATATGACTTAGTCAAAGTACCTACTTGGATAAGATGTTGAAACATTTCAACATGGAGAATTCCAAGAAAGGTGAATTGCCCATCCAGAGCAATACCAAACTGAGCAAAGCTCAGAGTCCGAGAACTGATGAAAAGATAGTGGATAAGAGTCAAGTGCCATATGCCTCCGCTATTGGCTTAATCATGTACGCTATGTCATGTACTCGCCTTGATGTGGCTTTTTCTTTGAGCATGGTTAATCGATATCAAGGGAACCCTGGTAGAGCTCACTGGACTGCAGTAAAGAACATTCTTAAGTACCTGTAGAGGACTAAGGACTGGGTCCTTATCCTCGGTGGGAGTGATGACTTGAGAGTGATAGAGTATTGTGACGCTAGCTTTCAAACCGACAGAGATAATTTATGCTCTCAGTCGGGTTGGGTTTACCCTAAATGGAGGAGTAGTAACATGGAAAAGTTCCAAGCAGGAGACTCTACCTGATTCAACATGCGAATCATAGTACATAGCAACGAGCAAAGCATCGAAGGAGGTGATATGATTGAAAAACTTCATCGAAAACCTTGGAGTTGTACCATTCATAAAGGAGTAGGTGTAGATTTTCTACGATAACGAAGGAGTGGTCGCCTTAACCAAGGAACCGAGAGATCATGGAAGATCCAGGCATACTGACAGAAAATATCACTTCATAAGACATCGAGTAGAAGAAGGACTCCTCGTAGTAAAGTGGGTATCGTCAGAGGATAACCCAGCAAATCCCCTTACGAAGGGACTGAGTAGGGTTAAGCACTTGTAGCATGCTAAGAGTATTGGGCTGAAGGATAATATTAGTTTTAGTGATTAGATATATATTTAGAAACTTGTAATAGCTAAAATGTAATTGACATTTGATGATTGAATAAAAGGAGTTTTATTTATAAGTAAAGTTACTATCGTGTGTCAATTGTTTACTATTGTTTCACTTTTGCATGTTTTGACTTCCGGAATAATAAGATTATTCAAATTATCCACAGTCGATCATACTTTGGGAGTAGGTTATGAGGCTAGACTATCATGAATTGGCTTGTAGATTGTTTAAGGTGTTAGACATAGCAAATGTATGCTACAACATTCATGAGTGCTCTTAAAATAAGATTTGGGTATTGGATTTAACCCACGCTCAAATGAATCACTTCATGGAATTTATCACGAGCGATTGTGAGATGATAATATCATATAGTCTTTAAACCAAGATATATGAGTTGTTGACTACGAGTTGGTTGTGCATTGATGTTATAAAATGTATTGTTGTGTATGATTTAACAAGTATTTTGTACAAGCATATAAGTTAAAGTTTATTTGTTCATTTTATCCTAAGAGGATTAAAAGTGATATCTTGGGCCCCTCGATGATTTTGTTTTGGCTTATGTGTCGGTCCCGGCCATGACTCAATTGATGTGTTCAATTAATTTCTATGTCAAACAAATTGAAAATCGGGAAACAAACTACTGGACAATAAGTATGACTATGTTCCATGTATTTTTCCACATGATATCTTGAAGAACAGAGGAAATATGACCCCTTATCTAAAGGATGCGTCACTGACTAGGTCAGAGTTCGACAACGGATTTTGAGAGCTACGATTGCTAATCGGATTTTGAAGTTGCATTGGCAGTTATAGTTATGAGACTTATCCAAGTGGGAGACTGTTGGATTAGGTGTCTAAGCCCATAACTATAATTGGCATGTACTTGACTCGATAGTAGCATGGTCCTTTTGGGTTGCCTTCACCGGAGCAATTTAATAGGATGGACTTTTGAGAAAGAGGTTACTTGTGATTTATTAATATATTATAAGTATAATATGTTAATTGAGAAATCATTTTATTTAATTAGTATTAATCGAGAATTAATTTGGAATTAATTTTGTGATCAAAAGAGACTAATTAAATTTATGGGGACTGATTAGGTAAATCAGTAATACTTATAGTTTGGGCTAATTATCCATGGTTGATTAGGGATGGGCTAAACCTATATGATAGTCTATGAAGGTTTAACCCATAGGGCCTAAGAAATATGAAGGGCCATGATGAATTAGGGTTTGCATGGAAGAAACCCTAGTCTTTGCCACACTATAAAAGCAACCCCTTAACCCCTAAACTCGACCCCATGCATTCTAAAGAAGAACCATAACCAATTTTGGTGTTACATATCCTCTCTCTCATAAGCCTCCTCTTGCATTTGGTGTTTGTGACACATTAGAGGCATCACATTTAAGGTGATAAAGCTTTTAAAGGCCAAGAACCACAAGCTACATCAAGAGGTATTCATCTAACTTGGTTTTATGTTGTATATTTTCAATTGCATGGTAGTTAGTGTGTATGCTTTGGAAAATTGAAATTGCATGTATAATTAGAGAAAACTTAGATCCAAAGCGTCTAGGGTTGTATGTGCACCATAAGAGTGTTATAGTGCTCAATCCCTACAGTTTCTTCATTGTTTAGTACTCAGTAATGTGAAGCTTGTGCTTTGTATTGTTATTTTGAAAATCTGTTATCTTAGCAATGGGTTTATCTAAAAAAAATCATATTGCCACATACACATGTGGTCTGGATGTGGTGGTTTTTACGCATTGAGTAATTGTCTAATTTGGTCATATTTTTGGAAAAATGCGTCTGTAAACTAATCATGCATCCTAATATCTTTATGATAAGTATAATTGGTTAACCATGTTACCTTGTTGAAGGAATAACCTTATTCCCAAGCTAAATGGGTAGCCTAGGTTGGAGTGTCGTGCAAGACCTTTATGTTGATGTGTACTCAGCTCTCTGGGGTATACGTTTTAAAGAACAAGTATATTATTCGGCTAAGCAGGTAACATAGGTCGGAGTATGGTACTCGAACTTTATGTGTGTGTGTGTAGTCAGTTGGCCGAGCTACATTTTCTAAAGAAAAAGTATATCTTTGGGCTAAGCAGGTAGCCTAATTCGGAGTATGGTACTCGACCATTATTAGAATGTGTAGTGGGTTGACTGAGCTACATGTTTTGAATAATAAGTATATTCTTGGGCTAAGCAGATAGCCTAGGTCAGAATATGGTACTCGACCTTTATTTAGATGTGTATTTGGCTGACCGCGCTACATGTTTTGAAGAATAAGTATATTCTTGGGCTAAGCAAGTAGCCTAGGTTGGAGTATGATACTCGACCTTTATGTGAATTTGTAATCGGTTGACTGAGCTACATATTTTGAATAACAAGCATATTCTTCGGCTAAGCAGGTAGCCTAGGTCGAAGTATGTTACTCAACCTTTATTTGAATGTGTAATTAGCTGACCGAGCTACATGTTTTGAAAAATAAGTATATTCTTGGGCTAAGCAAGTAGGTTAGATCGAAGTATGGCACTCGACCTTTATTTGGATGTGTAGTCGACTGACTAGGCTATATGTTTTAAAGAATAAGTATATTCTTAGGCTAAGAAGGTAGCCTAGGTTGGTGTATGGTACTTGATCTTTATTGAATGTGTAGTCGGTTGCCCGAGCTATATGTTTTTAAGAATAAGTATTATCTTGGGCAAATAGGTAGCCTAGGTCAGAGTATGAAACTCGACCATTATTTGGATGTGTAGTCGGCTGACCGAGCTATATGTTTTGAAGAATAAGTACATTCTTCGGCTAAGCATGTAACCTAGGTCGGAGTATGGTACTCAGACTTTACTTGAATGTTTAGTCGGCTGACCGAGCTACATGTTTTGAAGAATAAGCATATTCTTGGAATTTACTAATTGTCCCTCGTTTTATTTAGTTGAAAATATAGATTGTGGTAGCAGCTGTTCCCCTTATCCCACCGACCAATATCATTATACCTTTACTTCGTTTCCTCGTTTGTTTAAACTTAGAACTTTCTTAGGTTTTTACATGCCACGACCTTGGTATTGTCTCTCCTTCCTTTTTTGTAAAATGTATGATCGTCTCTATTCGCCTCTTGAATTCTATACCGGTCTTCTCATATTGGTCTTAGTGTACCTTACGGCTCTTGCCTGCTTTCTTCGTTGTTTCTTAATACTTGCTCGCCTGTCTTGAAAAATATTCCCTTCACACATTGATTATAGTGGATTTTTGTGTAACGTCCAGATTTTCAAGGATATCATTGTGTATGTTAATCTTGATATTGAAGGAGAGACTCGACGAGTTGAGGGTCCAACTCGCCGAGTCAAATCGAGTTGCTCGCGTGAATTTAATGAATGGACTCGACGAGTCAAAGGTGGGACTCGCCGAGTAGGTACTGGGCAGAGAAATCCTAATTTTGCGGGTTTGGGACCTATTTAAAGGCACTTATAGACTCATTTGCGGCTACCCTCCCTTGAGAGAAAACCCTAAACGTGCATAGAGAGCTAGGAGAGTCTTGGAAGCTAAAACTTGGAGTAGACTAGTGCATCTCTTGAGGAGAAGAGGAGATCATCCAACAAGGAAGCTAGAGAATCAGTAGATCTAGTGTACCTCCGCGCAAGGGCTTGAGTAAGAGGTAAAAGCTTGCACATTTCTTGTTATTTTGCTTAGATCTTGTTGGTATGGAAGATTAGGGTTTCTTCCACCATTGTTGGGACTTTGAATGCATAAGGTCCCTTTTGAGGTCTAGATTTCAGATCTGGACTCTGTGAGGTCTAGAGAGTCTAAAGATGATAACTTTATTTATCCATATAAGAGTTACTTTGGTTAATCATCCTTGTTAGAGTTATATTGGCATTATGATCCCTATATGCCATGTTTAAACGTAAAGCTTGCAGCTTTACGTGTCAATCGAACCTTAGGATGGTAGATCTAGTGTTTGAGATGATGGATCTGCCATAAATTGTTGGAATAAGGAATCTGATCGAAGGGACTCGCCGAGTCCATGGTCTGACTCGACGAGTCGGTTAGGGTTTGTCCCCATGAGTTTGTTCATGCGATAACTCGGCGAGTTAGGGGTCAACTCGACGAGCTGAGCTGGACTTTCTTGAGACTTCTGAGGAAATGAGGGGACTCGACGAGTTGCATGAGTGCACTCGACGAGTCAGGTCAAACATGGACTATTGACTTGAGTTGACTTCTGTTGAATTTGGGGTTTAGTCAACATGAGTAATGGAAACCATGGAGAGGTAGGATGGCCTTTTATCCACTTCAAGAGTTAGACAGAGAAAGCGGGTAGCCTTTGGAATAGGCGAGTGTTAATAGAGAATTAATTAGAGATATTTATCCTATGTGATAGGCGGAGGCTAGTTCAAGATTTCCGAGTACGAGACTGTTATTTGCTGGCTTCCCAGTTGAGTCTTCTCACTATACTTTACCTAGAGTGGTAATTAGAGCTATGTGACAGAGTATTTTTTATGCCATTTATATGATGTGATACACTGCATTATTTCTATGTGATTTATGCTATGTATGTTTCAGAGTTTACAGAGTTAGGACCAGGAGGTCCACAGAGTTAGGACCGGGAGGGTCCATAGAGTTATGGGACTGGAGGGTCCCACTAAGACACATTGACCAGAGGGTCAAACAAAGTTAGAGCCTCGACTGGCTAATATGTGTTGTGTGTGGTATTTTGGGGAACTCACTAAGCTTCGTGCTTACCATGTTATGTGTTATGTGTTATGTGTTTCAGGTTGTTCTAGGGATCGCGGGAAGGCGCCGACATGATTTGTACACAGTGGCATAGGATTATATTTTTGAGATTCTGGGATATGTTTTATTGTGATGACATTGGATACACATGAGATTTTGAGAATATTATATGAGTTTTATTGTGTTTGAAAAACGAAAAATTGTTTTAAAATTTACGTTGTTACATTTTGTCTATTTCTTATAATTCTATTGCCATATTGCTGCTATCTCTCTTCGTTCCATGGATAATTCTAAGTTTGCTCGCAAATCTTCACTATTGTCTGGATTGTCAAACTTCACTGTTCGGTTTGTTAAAGCGATTAATTCTATTGGTAGCACTGCTTCTGATCCATAAAATAAGCTGGACGTGTCTCCTTCGTTGCAGTACGTGCTGTGGTTCGGTATGCCCATAACATATTTGGCAATTCGTCAACCCATCTTACTTTAGCTGTGTCCAATCTTGTCACCAGACCGTGCACTATCGCTCTGTTTGTAACCTCCATTTGATAATTTGCTTCTAGATGTGCCATGGAAGTAGTTATGATTTATCATGAGGTGTTCACACCATTCCCAGAAGGGGTTATTTGCCTATTGATTTCCATTATCTGAAATGAGTGTTTGGAGTATCCCGAATCAGAAAATGATTTGTTTCCAAAAGAATTTTATAATATTTTGTTCGATTATCATCACAAGAGGATCGACCTCCACCCATTTTGTGAAGTAGTCTATATCTACTACCAGGAACTTCACTTTTCCTAGTGCTTCTGGGAAAAGACCCCACTATGTTGATGCCCTATTGAGCAAAAGTTCATGGGCTACTGATGCTAATCATGGGCATAGCTGATTTTCTTTGTATCGGCGCATGATTATGACATTTATCAAATTTATAGATTATGTCTTCTATATCTTGGTACATGGACAACCAGTAGTACCCAACCCTTGCTATCTTTCTTACTATTGTTCGGGCACCCTCATGTGCCCTTGCGACACCTTCATGCATTTCTCTTGTGAGGTATTCTGCCTCCTTTCCATTCATACAACGTAGGCGAGGTGCCACGTATCATCTATTGCATAATATATAATTATGCATTACAAAAGATTGTGCTTTGGTTCACAATTTTCTGGCTTGTTTGTGATCTTGCGGTAATTTCCCTTCTAACAAATATTCCATTATTGGTTTCCTCTAGTCGTTTTGCTCTTCTACCATTGATACCGTCAATGTTTCATCGATTTCTTTTACTTGCATTATTTCCACTAACACTTTCTTGGTTAGATGAGGAAATGTCGATGATGCTAATTTGCTTAATGCACCTTCTCTCTTATTCTTCGATCTTGGTATGTGTTTTAATTTGAAATTTACAAATTGCTTTGTTAATTCCTTTACTTTGTCTGCGTACTGTGCAAGATTTTTTCGTCGGTTTCTATATAACCCGTTAATTTGGTTTGCACAACTATTTAGTCTATGAATGCGTGCATTTGTTGGTAAACCACTTTGATAACTAGCTGTAATCAAGAGATAAGTGCTTCATACTCTAATTTGTTATTCGATGCCAGGAAGTCGAACCTTAGTGCATATTTATTTCCTCTCTTTTTGGGCTTGTCATTATCGGGCTAGCCCCTGCCCCTTCAATAGTGGAAGATTCATCGGTGTGTAACTTTTACTGCTCGTTTCATGTATGCTCCATGTTTGCTTCTTTAGTTTCTATTTCCCTTACTTTTGCTACCTCCCTATGACATACTATTTCAACAATAAATTTTCCAATGCTTGTTCCTTGATACTAGTTTAAGGTTTGAAAACGATTTCATGTTCTCCCAATTCCATGGCGCGCTTAGCTATTCGTCCTGACTTTTCTGGCTTAAGTAGCATTTGTCGTCGTGGGACATTCCTTAGGACTTCTATAGTATGTGCTAAGAAACACCCCTTCAGTCTTATGGCAACATTCAAAAGGACAGTGCTAACTTTTCCATATCTGAATATCTGATTTACGCTCCTTGTAATATGTGACTCACAAAGTATGTAGGTACTTGTTTTTCGTCCCTGCTGGCTACCAATATTGCACTTGCTGCCATCTTTGATGCTGTTAAGTACATTGTCAAAAATTCTCCTTAGATTTGTGATGTTAAAGTAGACAATTCTGTTAATGTTACTTTGACTTTCTGAAACACACTCTCCGCTTCCTTTGTCCACCGAAAATCCTTTTTTTTTCCTAATAGTCTCTTTAGCATTTTATAGAATAGTAGTGTATTTTCTGCAAATTTAGATAAGAATCGTCCCAGTGCCACTAATTTTTCGTTTAGTGCTTGTACTTCTTTTACCATTTTCAGTGATGTGTTTTTATTAATGATTATATCTTCCTTGGGTTTACCCTTATCCCTTCCTTCATTGTGACATGTCTTAGGAATTTTCATTCTTCTGTTCAAAACATACATTTCTCTGGGTTTAATTTCATGTTCACTACCCTTAGGTTTGCAAAAGTTTTCGCTATGTCTTTTAAAAAATGGTCATCATCCCGACTTTTGATGATCATGTCGTCGACATACACTTCAATATTCCTGCTCACTTGTGGCTTGAAGACTTTTTCTGCTAGCCTTTGGTATGTCATTCTTGCATTTTTTAGTCCAAACGACATTTTTGTATAGCAAAATGTTCCTCTGTCCATATTAAAGGAGGTTTTCTCCTCATCTCCTTTATGCATGTGTATCTGGTGGCACCCTTTGTTAGCATCCAATAAACTCTTCCATTTGTGTCCATGCAAAGACTCTATCTTTTCATTTATCGACGACAATAGGTAGCAATATTTTGGGCATGCTTTATTTAAGTTTGTGAAATCGACACATATCATCCACTGTCCATCTTCTTTCATGACCAATACCAGATTTGCTAACTAAGACGGGAAAAGTGATTCTCTTACTATCTACGCACTGACTAGCTTGTCTACTTCATCGTTTATTGCTTTATTTCTATCTTTGGACCGCCCTCTTTCTTTTGACGAATTGGTTTGTTTCCTGGGATGTCATTTAGTTTATGTTCGATTTGTACCCTTAGTATATCGGTCATGTTGGATGACTGTCAAGCAAATACATCAATACTTTCTTTTAACAACTTTGTTAATCCCTCTCTTAGCATATTAGGTAATCCTTCCCCAATCCGTATTCCTTGTTCTAGGTATCTGTCATTTATTACAACTTCCTTTGTTCCGACTTGTGTTAGTTGTAACCCTGACGTTGTTATGTCTGCTCCATCTGTTATAAATGTTGCCATGGATGTTCCTAAGGGCTTGCTATAGATTTTCGCATAACCGCTTGGTATCTTGAACCAAATTAAACTGTGAATCATTGATACAATGGTTTCAAATTTCTTCATGACACTCCTCCCAAATATGATGTTTTATAATGATAACGACTGTATGATTGTGAAATCTAACATCTGCGTATTTTTGGCTTGTGTTAACTGGTCTCTTAAATTCAACGGCACTGATAATATTCCTATAGGTCATACTAAATGTCCCGCGGAGCTCATTAAATGCCCTGCTGGTTGTTTGAGATTTTTCTTTATTTGCACCGTTAGCTTCTTACAAAACAATGTTCATACATGATCTCGGTTGAGCTTTCGTTGTATAGGTGAATACCTATGTCATGTATGTGCTTGTATATGAGTATCAGTTCGTCTCTATGGCGCTGGGAGATATGACTTTGCTATATGTTAAACATATTGTGTAGACATGTAGTGGCGTCATTCTCCCCACGTGGTGAAATTTGATTTTCCCTGGTCGGGTCGTGGTCATATTGCATAGGTCGTATTGTCTTATATAGTAAATGGTTTTAGGTGTCTGCGTCGTATTGTCTTGGACTTCGTCTAATCAGCATCCGAGAAGTCACACTGCATAAGATAAGCAACTACTAGGTTAAAAAGTCATACCGAGGGTTGGACACCGGTATTGCTCTCTGATGCCTAAGTTAGATGGCAAATGTATATATTGCTATGGATTACTTATGATACTTCCTCTTTAATTCATACCTTTCCACCGTTCCACTAAGAGTATTTATAGGATTCTCCAAACCTTTTGGTATAAGGTTGTGACCGGTCTTTTGTTATTGTCCGGTTAATGAGGAGTTACACCTTTTGTCATTCTTTTATTAATTTATTGCTCCGGATGTTCCTTTTGCATGAACCCTGGGATGTGTTTCCCATGCCATCTTTTATCCTTATGATATTAGTGATGTCTCACGGATTTAGTTGTGATCGACCTGTCCCTTGTTGGTTCGGGAATTTATGTGACATCCCCAAAATCTCGGCCAGAAAAGACCGTTTTTCATTTATGCTTTTAAAATATTTTCAGAGTAAATCCTTTTGATTTGAAAGAGTTGCGGAATTTGTTCCCAAAAACAAAACATGATAAAACAATGTTTACCAAAGCATTTCATAAAAGAAATGTATTTTTCATTATATAATCAAAACTCGGGGTGTCATGTTCCGATACAGACCAATAAGCATAAACGATAACATTACAAGTCATTCAACAAATATATACATATACAGACTTGTAAACAAAACAATTGATGGTTCATCCATCTCATGCCCTCGTGCCACTTCCTGTAATACAAATAAAACTGAGTGGGTCAGACTTGGGAGCCTGGTGAGCATATAGGGTTTTCAACCCACAATAAATAATCATATTTAATTTCCACCAACCAACAATAACCCAATTACCCATTCCCGTTATTCTCACTTTATGTCCCTAAAACAACTAACATAAGGGACCTAGTCTAAGAATATTTCATCGGGGCGACAACACATGCTTCGGGGGTACCTCAACAATATAAGTCAAATAAGGCAACCATGACGGAGATGGAGTACAACGAATGAACACCCAAGTTCATTAACACCTACAGGTGGCGAACCTGCTAATGTTTCCACAAGACTGTCTAGAATAGCCCGTGGTCGTCATCTAAACTCCGCTAGATGACTAAATCAAACAACAACGAGGCCTCTCATCTGTTTATTACACACCAAATATCTACCCATGTTCTACCTAACATATTAGTAGATAAAGATATACATTTTTATACATAGATAAAAACCTGTATAGCATGCTTTGATCAACACATATTTCACATAACAGATGAGGCACACACACACATAACACATATTTCATAGAGAGTAACTCAGATCTATGAGATAGAAGAAAGTGAATATACATTCACACATATAACAACAAAATATATACACATAGCACATATTTTATATATAATACTTTATAATAATGTGTTGGGAGAAGGTAACTACACACTCACACTTATAAACAACAATATACTTAATACACTCGAACCAAACTTGTATTATTATCGTGTTTATGAAAGGTAGTATACACTCACCTGATCAGAAGATGATCGGACAGCACTATGACTTGCAGAAGTAGTAATCCTCAGCAGATCTGAAAGATCTTCACAAAAATCGAACTTCTCGCGGGCAGAGCTTCGGCTCGGGAACCGCACTTCTCGGGATCTTCGGGATCTCGGGACTTGCCTCGGGGCTCGAGTATGATACTGGGGCTTCGGGATATTTCTGGCATGCAAAACGATGCAAAACGGGAGAGAGAAGAGAGAAAATAAGCAAAAGACTCGGCTGCCTTCGGATCCTATTTATAGGAGGCTGGAGCCTCGGAGTACGCGGGGCGTACTGCAGTACGCGGCGCGTACTGCTTCCGAAATCGTCATTGCATGCGTCATCCGAGCCACTTGCTGCGAGTGTCGACACCTTCGGAGTACGCGGGGCATACACGAGTACGCGGGGCGTACCTCGGATCAGACCGGTGACTCCTTCGGATAATGCTTCCGAATTAAAGATTAAAAATAAATACAAATTATTTAATAAACTTCGGAAATTCATATCTTCTTCATACGAACTCCGTTTTCAACGTTCTTTATATCCACGCGAAGGTGAGACTACGCTCTACAACTTTCGTTTAGACTCCGTCGGCTAATTTCGACTTTATTTTTATTATTTATTTTTAATAGGCCGCGACAGAAAAACTTCGTTATAAATTCATAACTTCTTCGTTTGACGTCCGTTCTCGCCTAACTTTTTATCGCTTTGATACCAACAACGAGACCTTCGATCCTCGTTTAGATTGCTTCGGCTAAAAACTGCTCGATCTCAAATCGAGTATTTCGGGCTGCACACCGCTAAGCCGAAACTTCGATAAATCATAACTTTCTCATACGAAGTCAGATTTGGGCATTCTATATATATTCGGAAACCTCGTTTCAACTACTACAACATTATTCAAAGATATTAAGTTTATTTTACACTTAAATTTTGACGCTTATTTTTATTCTTAATTAATCAAACCACATAATTAAGCAATTAAGCACAAAACACATAATACTCAAATAATACAATCTTATTATTTTCAAAACGGGTTACAAAGGTTAACCTAGACTATTACATTGCTAAAAATGGCAAGCTCGGAAACACAGGCGTTACAATTTATGTATGATCACCTTGTCCGAGATTCGCTCATGATGAGTTATATTTGTAAGTTTTTGATTTTGTTTAGCCAACTTGGTGGGTGCGGACCGGTATTGGGCTTGGTTGGATTACTGGCACGGGTACACCATTAGTGGTGTTGGTTGGGTAATAGGTGATTTGGTTAGTGAGTTTTTCTTATTATTTTAAATTGTTTTTTGATTTATATGATCATTATTTTATTATTTTAATTAAAAAATTAAGTGGCTCAGATTTGTTCTCGTATTCTCAACTTTATAATTGTTCTCATTTGAATGTCAAAAAGCGCTGGCAAGCAATAGAAAGCGTTGCTTGGAATTAGAAAGTATTGAAAGACATCTGAAAGCATTGCTACGAATAGAAAATGATGGCAAGAGGAATAAAATGTTCCATGCAGGAATAATGTGCCCCATTCATGGGTGAGTGTATAATGTAGATCAATATGTGCGAGTGTATAGTGTGTGTTAATATACATAGATTTCAAGAGAGCAATCATTTTGAGGTTGAGAGCATATTTTTTTGGAGTAGTTTGTTAGTGAAAGAGATTCTTTTTTTGTTTGAGAGTTAAGTGTGGTGCACTCTTTGGTGAGTGATTGTAATTGTTTTGAAAGTTTAATAAAATTTTCTCACTCGTTCGCCTATGGACATAGGTTACATCGACTGAACCACATTAAATACAATGTTCCGTTTTATAATATTTTTTTTTCGATTATTGTTTTTCGGAAGTTTATTCCATGTTTTTACCAAAGCCTTTTATTGTTTGTTTGTATGAAGATGTTTAATTTTTTTTTTGCTGAATCCCAACAGAAATCCATACATCACTAATAATCACCATCTACATATCCTCAAAAGTATTCAACGTTGCTCGTTTTTAAGGCATATGAATACACAATGTATTAATTTCACACATATATCTTCCTGTCTACTGGGCTTGTAACTAGATTATGATCTTTAAAAACAAGTTGAATAATGATATATATTATGTTTTGGTTTTACATGCCACACTACATAAGGTAGAGATTAAAATTAAAAAGAAAGTGATTGAAGATTAAAGGAAAGCATGGACATGGGGTACTAATACTCCATGCATACGTTATTGATACTATTAATTAACAAGATTAGTGCTTGTCTTTGACAATGGTGACGGGACAAGGTGCATTAGTGATCAAATAGTTTGTCACACTTCCCAATATTATCCTGCAATACAACAATCGTACACGGCACAAATGTTATATTTCATAATAGTCTATAAATTTGATGTATTTCTTTTAGTTGAATATAGTGAGTGTTTATAGATGTGGTAATTCCGAACAATAAAACCCCGAATTACATTATTATTTATTTCTACCGGGTTAAATGGATATCCACTTAAAATATTATATCTATAAATACGCCGAATTATGCTCTCTGTGGTTTTTAACTTTTTATATCCTCAACTTTCATCATTTAAAAATTAGAAAAATGTTAAATTTATTGAATAAAAATATATATCTTTAAACATGGCGTTGTACATATCTAGAAAGGATTAATATCTATGTTTGACCATCATTATTGTGGATATGTTCTCATTCAAAGGTTGTATAGATAAGGTATTTAAATTAATTATTTTCAATATATTATTTTTTTCAAAAAAATATATTGGCTTACAATACATTGTTATGAAATAAAAAACAAAAAAAATACCAAAGCGGAAATATATGCCAGTTTTTTTCTTTTCAAATATATGTAGATGCATTAAAGAATTAGACAAGAAATAGGAAGGTACCTCTGAAGAGCAGTGAGTCCTCTGCTTCCCATGACCAATGTATCCAGCTTTAGATCTTCAATCCCTTGAATCAGCTTCTCCCTTGCATCTCCCCAATACAATTTGGTCACGACATGAATCTAATCGCGAACATATTACAAATAATTTAGTCAAGGAATTTGATCAACCCGGCCAAATTAATGTCATAAATTTCATGATTTTGTTCTTATCAATCACTTCTTACACAACTTCTAACTCGGATCATATTAGTTTGATTAAAATTCGAAGTAAATAATTAGCTTCCGATTACGAAATATAAACTAAAGCCTAAAGGATAAACCATTTATTATGGAGCATTAGACTGTGGAAGTTTCAAACAAATGGTTGAAGTTTGATACAAATGATCTAAAAGTCTGAGTTTAAATTCGATGCCAACAGTCAAACGAATTTGGTGAACTATGAAGTTCATCGGACTTGGCATCCGGTTTGGATCTGATAAAATAAGTTTCATATTAAAGTTATATTGAACTGGAAATCTATAAATCTAGATCAAAAGTTTGAATCGAGAAAAACGAAATGTTTGAATGAGGATCGAAGATGATGCAAAGTGAAAACCTCTTTTTGTCTAGCTCCGGTGTCAAGCATGTCAAGAACATCAATATCCGTCTTCACGTCGTACTTGGCCATCACTTCCGGCTCACGGAACTCGACCAACGGAATCAAGGCTAATCAGTGATCTCCCACAGAAAAATAAATCAATCCGCCGTTTACAAACAAAATACAAATAATAGAATGAGCAAATGATGGATCGGATCTTACGAGAGCCAGATGTGGTCCAGAGTTTGTTACGGGATTCATCACTGGAAGGAGATTTTATATGGATGATGTAGAACGTATCACCTTTGTCAGCTAAGTTATCGATTGCCCATTGCAAAGCAGCCTTGCTGCTCTTGGAGAAATCCATCGCCACACCAACCTTCCGATCCTTCACCATTTTCTTTCTGAGATCAAAAACACTAAATCTGAAGAAGAGTTTAAAAAAGAGTTTACCAAAACTAGTGGAAGCAAAACTGGGATTTTCTACTTAATCTTTGTTATTAAATAACTTCATCCGCTTTCGTGTCTGACTTGTGTCTAATTGACTTATAAATAGAGTGAATTACATGAATGGTCCTTTAGCTTCGAGCCTTAGAATTTATTTGATTGGGCTTGGACACACTTTGCGCAGTTTTGAAATTGGGCCTTGGGAGGAAGAGGCCCAATAGGACATGAATTAAGGTTTGGATCTTGGAGTCATAATGTAATCTAATTTATGTTGTGAGATAGGGAGAAGAGTTCACGGGTCATTCGCTGAGTACAATTTGCACCCACAGTTTGATGCGAGTCTCCCTTCGTAGAATTCGTGGATTGAAGGCACCAATGCCGGCCCACTAGTTATGATATAGCATAATGATTGTCTTTGTGATAATTATCGGTTGTGTATGTATTGTTTGATGATTCTGTGAATTATGTGTGATATTATGTGGTAGTGGTAGATGGTAAAATAGACCCGGTGTCCGGTTGAAATAGACCGAAGGGGCAAGTCGAGCACCCATATATGCTCGACATTATCCAGTTGAAATAGACCAAAGGAGCAGGTTGAACACCCATATATGCTCGATAGTATCCGGTTGAAATAGATCGAAGGGGTAAGCCAGAACCCGGATATGTTTGACAATATGTTTGTTTTGTATGTGGAATGGTGGGGGAACTCACTAAGCTTTGTGCTTACAGTTTCAGTTTATGTTTTAGGTACTACCAACTCGAAGAGAAAGGGGTCGGCATGATTGCATCACATCACACTATGATTTTTCGTAGTAGAGATTTTGGGACTTATGCTCTGATACTATCATCACAGCCTTTCGCATTATCATCAGCGACCAATGACGTTAATTCAGAAGTATCATTTTCATTCAGTCCTTTCTTTACAAAAACTTGATTCGGAACAGTTTGTACTTTAGGAAAAACAGTTGCTTCTTCTTTCAAAACTTTTGAACTTTTATTTTCAAAAACTCGAACAAATTCGATTGAGTTTTTAGAAATTAAATTTTTCTTTGGTTCATCATAATTTTGTACAAAAGCAAAACAATGAATTTTATCCTCTACGGATATTTCACTCATTTTACTTTCATTGAATTCAGAAATATTCTCAGAATCAAGAGTATTTTCTAAATTCAATTTCTTGCATACTAAGTCATATTTCTGCATAGCACTTAACTTGATTTCTTTTTTATCCTTTTCAGTTAAAACCTTTTTCAACATGTTTTTATGTTCTTTGGACTGGATATATTCTTCTATTTTCTCAAGTCCAACCCTATAAGAATCTGAAACATCATCTAAAGAAACAATTGATTCACATTTATAGCATTCAACATCAATTTCATCTTCTTTTAATTCAATAAAAGGTAAAATCATTTTATGCAAACCTTTACCAATTTCACAATCCAAATGAAGCTAAGTAATATTAAAATATAAACGTTTAGTGATCAAACAAAAAAAAATTCTCTGTTTCAACAGTACTCTATTGTCTCTCTTAAGAATAATAATATCATCTCTTGATCTAGTAAGCTCTACTTCCGATTCTTCTATTTTTATTCTTCTCTCGTCATTCTTAAAAGTTAACCATTCATATTAGAATTACTTATACGAGTTCTTTTTAAGCTGTCACTAAAATCAGAAATCGTATAACGTAAATCTTTTAATTTAGAATCATAACGTGATGAATGAATATTAAATGATTTAAGAATTGAATGTACCTTATCGACCACCTTCACGCACTCCTTCACTTGATCCGTAACAGTTTTTGCAACAAAACAACTCTCTGATGCTTTTCCACCATCAGTCGCATATCCCCTTGGTTTTGAATTGCCACAATGAACCATCAAGCACTTGCTGCATAACCTTCCTTCTTAGACTTCACCACAAAACACCCGCCATGGTTTGGTTTCCTTACCTCATTGTCCTCAGAGTCTGTAGACCACACTTTAACTCTACCATCGTCACTTTCCTCTTGCACTATTAGCACCGGTTTCGTAGCCGATGAATTTTTCTTCCGAAGCTCTTCTATCTTCTGAGCGTAGTAAGCTTCATCTTTAACATTCTCCTTCTTCTCATTCTGTCTTAACAACATGCATTCTTTCGTAAAATGATTCTTGCCATGACAATAGTTACAGTTGTAACCAGAATCGCCTAGTAGTTTCTTTTCCTTCTTTTCCTCGTCATTCTGAGAGTTCTTAAAACCCTCCTTTCTTGGCTTTTCGGAACTTGAGTTTCCCTGCTTGTATTTGTTTCTTAATCGAGATAAATTCTTCTTAAAGAATTTCTTTCGGTTTGACACCATCAACACCTTGTCTTCTTTTGAGAGTTCATCATCCGAAAAGTCAGATTCAAAATCATCAACTGTTGACTTCTTATGTTTAGCAACGAGCGCCACACTAGAGGCAAGTTTTGCTTCCTTAGTAACCTCATCTTCGTGAGACTTCAGAATACCCAAGAGTTTTGCCAACGAATAGCTTTTGAATTGTCTGTGTGCTTTAACAGTGGAAACTATAGCATTCCATTCGGATCTGAGACCATTCATAAACATGACCTTCTGTTCATTATCTCGTCACTCAAGATTGTATTTAAGCATTCTGCTTAACAGGTGATTGAAGCAATTGGCTATCTTTTCTAAGTTCTCATCCCTTTTTTGCACAAAAGAACCAAATTTCAACAAAAGAGTCGTCTGCACAGAATGTTGCAAGTCATCATCACCTTAATACAATTCCTTTATTATATTCCAAATTCCTTTAGCAGTATCACATGTACTAACAAGACGGAATGTGTCAGGAATAAGAGCAAATCGAATAATTCTCATTGCTTTTAGGTTGCACATTAGATTGATCTTCTCATCAGTTTCAGGGCTGTCTGCAATGATTGCATCATAATCCTTCGGGATTTTGACTTCTTTCTTCATTATCGAATACGTGTATGGTTCTTCTATTATTGCATGCCATATTGTAGATTCATGTTCTTCGATTCCCAATCTATAATCTTTGAAGTGAAGCGCCCAAAACTCATAGTCTTCTGGAAAAGGATATGAATCCTTGTAGATGAACCAATGTTACTAGGGACATTGAAAGAAAGAGAATGAAGATCACCGTGAGCCATAATAACAAGAAATAAACAAAAGAAAAATATAGAGCCAGATGTGTAAACTAGAATCGATTTCAAGGGTAAACTAGAGATCTGGATCTGGAATTTACAATCGATTGAGACGATTGAGACAACAAGAACATATCTATGAAAATCGTAAAACCTTAATACAAAATCCAATACTCGTCAGAAGAATAGAGAATTAATTACACTATCTCCTACTCTGATACCAATGGTGGGAACAATAATGATCGATAGATTCTATATTAATGAGATGAATAAATGATATGAAACAATAATGATCAAAAGTGTGTGGAATGATTATATTTATCATAGCTCTAGAAGAGTTCTTAAAAACAAAACTTTTCTGTGAGAGTTCAAAAGTTGTAACCCTAAAGGTACATGCATGCTATTTATAGAGATTATTTAGAGACTAAAACTGAACATGGACATGCCCATTTCAGACTAAGAAAACCATAATAACATACATTTGACACAACCCTTTATTAGACCTAACAGGAACTAGGAAGATCTTGGACATATCGAATCTTCGAATTCCTCCGTCAGCAGGATTTGATGAATATCTTGGTGTAGCTCCAATTTTTAGGGCTTATGTTTGAAGTCATCATCGTATTCGAGTGCAAGATTACCAACATTTACGGATAGTCATGGATTATGGTTTCCTGTTATTAGTAAGACGATGCAAGGTCAGGGAGGTTTTGGTCAATTCCGATTGTGGATTGCGGTCATCATAGGTATGGTTCAAGTGATTTTGTCCGTATGGAAGTTGGGTATAGTATAGAGTTTTTAGATTTCAGGTAAAGTAGTTAGTGCTTCTCTTTATTGGTTAAGTGTGGCATGTTGATATTCGTTTTTTCTTCAGGACCTATGATTTCTGCTAAGTTTTGGTTTAGTGGCGGTGCCAGAAGGTGATCGTCTATGCGAGGTGATTTTTTAGCCTTGTATCGGACTTAGGTAGTTCAGATGGTATTGAATTGTGCTATAGAGTAAGTTGTAAGGACGAATTTCAAGCAGAAAATCTAATTTTTTTTTTTTTTGGGGGGGGGGGGGGGGGAAGAATTTTAACAACCATTTCTTAGAATGGTTTATGTAAAGACTTAACAGGATCAAAAATGGAGTTTTTGGCAAAAACTCTTTGCCATGACATGGCGCAAGGATGGCCATGACGCGACAAGGCTGAAATGATTGTGTCCTCTTGATTCTTCCTATGAGGAGGTGAGTGAAGGGTGACGACGTGGCGATTGTTTCGGCCCAAGCCCATAATTTTAAGTTTTCCTCCATATTTAAGCCTTTAACCTTAGGATTAGGGTATCATTTTGAGCCTCCATCACCTCCAAGAAGCTTGGATAAAACCCTAATAACCTCTCCTCCATATTTGAGCTTACCTTTGGTAATTTGGTGCATTTCGAAGGAAGAATAAGACCCTTGTGGTGTAGAGAACCTCTTCGCAAGCTTAGAGATTTCATTTAAGCAACTTCTGGACCTTTGTGAGTTTCCTTTTTTTGATCTTGTTGGTTAGCCTCTTATAGATCTAGGTTATCGTGCTTCTTCTTCATGTTCATGATGTTTTGTGTGGTTAGATTCAATAAAGTTGGCAACTTTATTGATCAGTGAGGTGCTGTAACATCCTGAGTTCAGGAGTGCAAATTCAGGGTTCAAAGTGTAAATGTGAAAGAGCAACTCGGCGAGTAGGGTCGCGATTCTGGTCACGTGTTAAGTGGCCAACTCGGCGAGTCGGCGGCTGGACTCGACGAGTTGGTTTTGTGTGGAGAAAACCCTAATTTCGGAGGATGAGCCCTATATAAAGGACATTATACCCTCTCCCCACCCTCTTTACCCTCTCTTGAAGTCCAGAAAACCCTAGGGAGCATTTGTGAGTGGTTTGAGAGCATTTTAACCTTGGAGAAGAGATTTTGGAAGAGATCTTGGAGAATTAAGAGGCTTGGAGCAAAGGGCTTTGCTAGGATTTAGATTTCTCTTCTGTTGGAGTTTCCTTTTGAGGTATTATTTCGTTGCTTGGGCTTTTATTCTTCATTTTGAGGTTTTTGGAAAAGATAGCATGTGGTGTTTTGAGTTGGAGGTTAGATCTGAGGTTGCTACCTCAGATCTAGAATGGAGAAGGTCTAGAGTGCATTAAATTCCCTGTTCTTGAGTGATTGGTGAAGCCATCTTGTCCCAAAACCTAACCCTAGAGTGTTATATGCTTATATCTCTTTGGATTCACGTAAAGTTTGCCACTTTACATGATGGATGGGTTGTAGAAGGGTAGATCTATGGTTTGGATCATTTGCATGGCCTGGAAAGCTTCTGTATGGATTAAGATCTAGAGGTACTCAGCGAGTCACAAATGTGTACTCGGCGAGTTGCTTGAAGATGGGCAAGAACTCGGCGAGTTGGAAGAACAACTCGGCGAGTTGGTTAAAGATAACCTTGGACTCGGCGAGTCTGGTCGTGAGGTCCTAACCTTCTTCTGGTTGAGCCGTGAATTGGTGAGTCAAGGGAGGACTTGGTGAGTTGAGTGCGAGGGGACTCAGAGTTGTAGGACTCGGCGAGTCTCAGGGTGACTCGGCGAGTAGGGTCAACTAGGAGGGTTGACTTTGACTGAGGACTTTGAATTTGACCAAGAGTTGACCAGTTAACCTTCAGGAGTATTTTGGTTGTTATTAGTGATTACTGGTTTCGATGATTCAGTAGGTGGAGTTCGTGATGCTGGTCGGAGCAGTGTGGACTGTTCTTCAGTCGGCAGTAGCAGGTGAGTCTTCTCACTATGCTTTACCTAGAGTGATAACATAGTTATGTGATAGAGATATTATATGCTATCTATGTGATGTGTGGCACTGCATTATTTCTATGTGATTTATGTTGTGTATATATCAGAGTGAGGACCGGAAGGTCCACAGAGCTAGGACCAGAGGGTCCGCAGAGTTAGGGCCCAAGGGCCCATAAAGTTATAGCCTCGAGTGGCTAATATAGGTTATATGTGGTATTTTTAGAATTATGTGCCAGAGTATTTGTATGTTGTTTATGTGTTGAGATTTATTGTGATATGTGATTCAGAGTTCTCGGAGTTAGGACCCTAGGGTCCATAGAGTTAGGGCCAGAGGACCCACCAAGAGTTGGGACTGGAGGGTCCCACTGAGACACACTGACTAGAAGGTCAATAAAGTTATAGCCTTGAGTGGCTAATATGTGTTAGAGTGGTATTTTGGGGAACTCACTAAGCTTCGTACTTACAGTGTTTTGTGTTATGTGTTTCAGGTTTTCTCCGGATCACGGGACGACACCGGCTCGATTGTACACACTAGAGGAAGCGGTTGTTTTGAAGATCCTGGTTTATTGATTGATTGAACAAAAGAGTCATGTATTGTAATTTTTACAAAATGGGATTTTTATGAAAAGTATTAAAGAGAAAAGTAATTTTAAATGAAAATTTTGTTTTGAAAAATTTTGGTGTTACAAGTTGGTATCAGAGCCTTGGTTTGAGGGATTCGGATGCACCTTCGGGTAAATCTGAACTCAAACTGAGGAAGTAAGAAAAGTTTTCAAAGAAATGAAATTCTAAAAGTGAATAAGAGTTCAAAGAGAAAGCGAGAAAGAGCAGTGTGTACAATCAGCCAGAGCCCGAACGGTGATTTCCCAAAATACCCTTACTTTTGTGTTATGAGATATTTATGATACATTTTATGAGATATTATGCATGCTAGAGGCATGCTAGGTATTTCGTATCTTAGGACTAGAGTGGCCTGATTTGTGATGCCTTAGCCTAGGAGTTGCTGTTATATGTGTTGTGCTTTTGAGTATAAGTGAGAGTATTCAGTTGGAATCCTCTTAGGGGATTTGAGTAGAGGAGTAACCTAGGAGAGACGCCTAGATGAGTATTGTGGTGCTTTTGAGAATGAGCAGAGCAGGCGGAGTCATCACCCAGGGTGAGTTCTATGTATTCTTCGATGCCCGAATGTTGCTTGCTTTGTGCTTTGTGGAACTCTCAATGATGGGAGTCATCTACCAAGTCAATATGACGATATTCAGGAGGTAGATGGCTAGCATCATTAGGAGCTCTTCAACAGCTGATGGCGGAGAAGTGGGAGTGACCTTAGCCAGATGAGTACGCTGGCGGAGTAGAGCATTTCGCTGAGGAGTAAGCACGTGTGGCAGAATTAGTGAACGAGAAGGTTGAGCAACTACTTAGGGACTCTGGAATGGTCCGTGTGGAGAGTATGGGTAGATGTGGCAGGTAGTATGGGCCCGTACTACCGAAAGCAGAGGACCCATACTCGATACAGGGAGTATTATGAAGGTTCTAAGTGGCAGACTGAGGAGTGATGTTATGGTTCGAGTACCATACATCGGAGCAGATTGGGGAGTAATGTCATGGATCGGGTTCCATGATTGGTAGCTGATTGAGTGGTGGTTCCATGGTTTGAATACCATGATTTGCATCAGATCGAGAGGTCATGTTGTGGTTCGAGTACCTTGACCCATGACAATAGTGTTATTGGTTCTACCAGTTACCCGTGGTGATTGGTTAGACCGAGATTGGAGGTGAAAGAGTATGGGGCTAGAGGGCCATGATGGATGAGTTTTAGTGAGGTATCCCTTAATGAGGAAATAGAATTAGCCCCGAGGGATTGCTGATGAGATGCCAATTGGAGTTGCAAGACTCAGGAAGGAGTAGAGATGACAGTTATAGAGGATTACAGCCTGAGTTGAGTAACCATCCGATAGAAGAGATGTCACCTTCTATGATCTAAGTGGTGCTATTTCCGTTTCTAGTGAGAAACATAAGAGGTGTGAGATTTCGGTTTGGGTTTTTAGGAGTAAAACCCTGCGGATTGACATTTATGTCGATTTTCCTCCAGTGTATAAGGCAGCATGTCTTCCGCGAGGTAAGGATATATCGTGGGCATGTAGTCAGTTGGGACTGAGGTGGTCAAGGACCACATTGCACCCTATTTGAGTATAGTAGGGTATGTGGTAGCAGTATCAGTGGGCAATCCAGTTGAGTATATCAGGGCGGCGGCTTTTCTGTCTATGATGGATATTGAGTATGGGAGTGGAGTCCCAGTTCTTGTGAGGATTCAAGTTATGGAACTTGGGTAGAGTAGTCGAGGGCGAGGATTACGCTGAATTATGGTTTCAGTCTAAGAGTCAGTGATCTTACTGGACAGTTGAGGTATTCGGTATTGGAATGGTATGAGGCTTCGAATGGCTAGAGACAGTCGCGATGAGAATCCCTGAGGATTTCTTCGGAGATTTAGGGTATTTGAAGTTTCTTGATCTCTAAGTGGGGGAGAACTGGGTATTTTATTGAGGGAACCAGAGATTGTGCAAGGGGTTGGATACAGGAATCTGGTGGTGACCAGGGCCGTTTCAAGGGGAAGACTCATAATGGTGGTACGGGCAGTCAAGAACTTCTGGTTCGAAGTATGGATTGCATATATCCCTTTTTGGATGGATAGGGGATTATCAAGCGACCAATTTCCAGGCCAGTGTGTGTATTTCTTGCGTGGATTTTGAGCAGTAGGGGAAAAGGGTTTCAGAGGATCACCAGCGTATTCTGAAGCGTTAGCACTTTCTTTGTTTCCAATTGAGTGTTTGGGTACACTGAGGTTGCACACTGGGAAATGGAGAATTATTTATGGAGTTTAGAGGAAATGAATTGTTGTATCTGTATGGTGCTGGGAGTAGGAGAGCAGTGTTTGAGGCAGGATATCGTGATGTCCGTAGTGGTGATCCGTGTTGACCGGGAATAATGTCCCGATTTCGGAGTTATTTAGAGCCTTGAGTTTGAGACGACCAGTGGTATATCATGTATCTACGGTTCCAGTGGGAGCCCTTCGAGTATTGACAGCAAGAGGGATTATTTTAGAAGATGGATCTCCGCAGAGGTAAGTAATTTTGTTATAGTGGTTGTTGCCAGAGTCTGTGATGCATATGTGGGACAAGTGTATGTAGCTATCTATGATAGTCTACGGGCATGAGTGAGTGGACATAGTGTGGCGTTGGGATGAGTTGAGAGTATGGGGTGAAGCTATGGGGAGCCGTAGTATTCACTAGTCAGAGGGTGTTGTGATGCTACGGGGAGCCGTAGTATTCACAAGTCAGAGAGAGGGAGTCGTGGTACTACGGGGAGCTATAGTACCCACTTGACAGTTGGTGTTGTGGTGCTACGGGGAGCCGTAGTACTCACTAGTCAGAGGCCGTCGTGTTATTTCAGGGAGCCGTAATACTCACTAGACGGCAAGAGAGTGTGATGTTGGGGTGTTCCCCTATCAGTGTTTGATGCAGAAGAGTTGTAGGCTTGATCAGCCTTAGTATAGAGTTTTGGAGCCTGGTGGTAGAACCAAGGGCGGAACTGGGGGTCAGAGTTGAGTCGATCCTCGGTTGGATTGTATTTTCGTATGAGGAAAAGAGAATTTTGTGACTTGTGAGTCACTGGGCCGGGATTGTGGTCACGGGGAGGAAGCTAGTGAGATATTTTGGATCACGTTATAGGTGATATTTGGGGGTTCAGCTATGGAATCAAAAGCTGAACTGGTACTCAGTATCGAAGTGGGATATGAGAAATGAGCTAGAGTTTTTCATGGGGATATCTGAGGACACTTCAGAGCGAGCGGACGATTCAGACGCTCAAGGACATGCTTCAGGCATGTGTTTTAATTTCGGAGGGAGTTGGGACACGTATTTGCTCTTGGCCGAGTTTTCTATACAATAGCCATCATTCGAGCATTGGTATGCCACCTTTTGAGCTGTTGTATAGGAGGAGGTGTCAGACCCCTCCCCATTTGCTGGGGTGAGGTAGCGAATGGACCCGAGAGTCCTTACGAGCAGATCCAGAACATGTGCGATACATGGAGTAGTGGCAAGGTTGACAAGTGGATTTCCTTGGGTAAGAAAAGAGAAAGGTATGTAACCCCGGGAGGGAGTGTTGGTTCACGGAAGTGAAAGCAGTAGTGAGAATGGATGATTTGGAGTATGGTGGTTGAACACTGTGTCTATGCTAGTGGTATGGAAGCACATCCGAGTTGGGTGTCTGTTGAGGTTGCGGAAGGATCTTCGGTGGTTTAGAACCAGAGGAGTTCGGAAGGAGATGCAAGAATAGAGCCTTGGATTTAAGTATGGTTGTGATCTGGAGGTTATGTTTATAGTGGTAATTCATCCTGGGGACGTCTGTTGGTATCGTCAGTGTGTCGGGTTTTTCCAAACCAAGGATGTAGAGCAGGCTCAATATGTGTATGTGATTTCGATGGAGAGCTCATGGGAGTTGCTCAAGGGCTGCAAGGTGTGTCATCCTGTCAGCGGAAGGAAAAGAGTTAGATTCCGAAAGGAAGCGGGATAAGTCCCAGCAGTCGGCACCGGTTCAAGATCCGGTGGTTCGGGGTGATATCGAGCTTGGTAAGGGCTTAATGATTGTTGTGATTTGGAGTGATGAAAGTATCATTGGGTGATCATTTGGCTAATAAGGGTTGTAATCAGAGAAAGAAGCCGATGGCCGACTCGATTCTATTGCCGCGACTCTGTGAGAAGGAGTCAGACCTTATAGGGGTTTGGTAACAATGTTTGAAGGAACCTGGTCTGGTTAATGCCAGGAGGTGCATTGCGAGAGTAGTTCTGGAGTTTTGTACCTCATGCTTCGAGGATGAAGCCTAATTTAAGTGGGGGAGAATTGTAACATCCCGAGTTTGGGAGTGCAAATTTAGGGTTCAAAGTGTAAATGTGAAAGAGCAACTCGGCGATTCCATGGGTGGACTCGGCGAGTAGGGTCGCGATTCTGGTCGCGTGTTAAGTGGCCAACTCGGCGAGTCGGCGGCTGGACTCGGCGAGTTGGTGCTGTGTGGAGAAAACCCTAATTTCGGAGGATGAGCCCTATATAAAGGACATTATACCCTCTTCCCAGCCTCTTTACCCTCTCTTGAAGTCCAGAAAACCCTAGGGAGCGTTTGTGAGTGGTATGAGAGCATTTGAACCTTGGAGAAGAGATTTTGGAAGAGATCTTGGACAATTAAGAGGCTTGGAGCAAGGGGCTTTGCTAGGATTCGGATTTCTCTTCTGTTGGAGTTTCCTTTTGAGGTATTATTTCGTTGCTCTGGCTTTTATTCTTCATTTTGAGGTTTTTGGAAAAGATAGCATGTGGTGTTTTGAGTTGGAGGTTAGATCTGAGGTTGCTACCTCAGATCTGGAATGGAGAAGGTCTAGAGTGCATTAAAGTCCCTGTTCTTGAGTGATTGGTGAAGCCATCTTGTCCTAAACCCTAACCCTAGAGTGTTATATGCATATATCTCTTTGGATTCACGTAAAGTTTGCCACTTTACGTGATGGATGGGTTGTAGAAGGGTAGATCTATGGTTTGGATCATTTGCATGGCCTGGAAAGCTTTTGTATGGATTAAGATCTAGAGGTACTCGCGAGTCACAAAGGTGTACTCGGTGAGTTGCTTGAAGATGGGCAGGAACTCGGCGAGTTGGAAGAACAACTCGACGACTTGGTTGAAGATAGCCTTGGACTCGGCGAGTCTGGTCGTGAGGTCCTAACCTTCTTCTGGTTGAGCCGTGAATCGGCGAGTCAAGGGAGGACTCGGTGAGTTGAGTGCGAGGGGACTCAGAGTTGTGGGACTCGGCGAGTCTCGGGGTGACTCGGCGAGTAGGGTCAACCCGGAGGGTTGACTTTGACTGAGGACTTTGACTTTGACCAATAGTTGACCAGTTGACTTCCAGGAGTATTTTGGTTGTTATTAGTGATTATTGGTTTTGGTGATTCAGTAGGTGGAGTTCGAGACGCTGGTCGGAGTAGCGTGGACTGTTCTTCAGTCGGAGTAGCGTGGACTGTTCTTCAGTCGGCAGTAGCAGGTGAGTCTTCTCACTATGCTTTACCTAGAGTGGTAACACAGTTATGTGATAGAGATATTATATGCTATCGATGTGATGTGTGGCACTTCATTATTTCTATGTGATTTATGTTGTGTGTATATCAGAGTGAGGACCGGATGGTCCACAGAGCTAGGACCAGAGGGTCCGCTGAGTTAGGGCCCAAGGGCCCATAGAGTTATAGCCTCGAGTGGCTAATATAGGTTATATGTGGTATTTTTAGAATTATGTGCCAGAGTATTTGTATGTTGTTTATGTGTTGAGATTTACTGTGATATGTGATTCAGAGTTCTCAGAGTTAGGACCCTTGGGTCCATAAAGTTAGGGCTAGAGGGCCTACCGAGAGTTGGGACTGGAGGGTCCCACTGAGACACACTGACTAGAAGGTCAACAGAGTTATAGCCTTGAGTGGCTAATATGTGTTAGAGTGGTATTTTGAATAACTCACTAAGCTTCGTGATTATAATGTTTTGTGTTATGTGTTTCAGGTTTTCTCCGGATCACAGGATGGCACTGGCTCGATTGTACACACCAGAGGAAGCAGTTGTTTTGAAGATCATGGTTTATTGATTGATTGAACAAAAGAGTCATGCATTGTAATTTTTACAAAATGGGATTTTTATGAAAAGTATTAAAGAGAAAAGTAATTTTAAATGAAAATTTTGTTTTGAGAAATTTCGGCGTTACAGGTGCCTAGATAGTTAGATTGTAACGTCCCAAAAACGGTAATAAAATTTTCATTTAAAGTCTATCATATCATTCATTAATTGTTCAAAATCAACACCGAGTCATAATATTCAAAACATCAGAGTATAATTATCTTAAATGCGGAAATCACGAGGGGAGGATGTTGCGCCATCACGCTGAGCCCTTCCCTTTTAAACGAGAAGTACCTAAAACCATACATATAAACTATAAGCAACAGTGTTCTAAAAGGCGCGCCATGGCGCGCGCCAAGGTGCGCCATGGCGTGAGGCGTGGCTTCGCCATTACGAAAAGTTTCATAATGTTGATGTTAGGCGTGGCGCATGGCAAGGCGTGATATGGCATGCAATGGCGCGTGTTTTTTTCGTTTGAGACATAGTTTTTTGCTCTTTTTTATGTCTTTTCAAATCGGAGATACAAGTATTGTGGTTTTTGTTAACTCTTTGTTATTAGTTATTGATCTAACACTTCTAAAAAGTAGTTATATTTAATATAAATTTATATTTATGTGGTAATATAATTTTAAATTAATACAAAACCGCCGTGTTACATCACGCCTTGAAAAACGTCATGGCTCGCCATGGCTCGTTAAGCTTGAGGCTTGGCCTTGCCGCCACGCCACGCCTCACGCCATTTAGAACCTTGATAAGCACAAAACTTAGTGAGTTCCCTAATTTACCACATACCAATCATACAACTGGGCTTAACCCTTGGGTATAATCCAATCCAGTATACATATATGGGACCCGCCCTAGGGTATATTACAACCCGATCAACATATATAGGCCTCGCCAAGGGGCCTCGCCTAGGGGTCTATTTCAACCCGAACATACTGTAGTGGGCCCCACCCTGGGTCTATTTCAACCCAAATATACTATAGTGGCCCCCCTCCCTGGGGTATATTTCAACCCAACATACAGTCACATATAAACCACATAGTAACTATCATTCTGAGTATTAGAGTATTGGGTCGGCATTGGTGGCTTCGACCTATGGACATAGTGAGAAACCTTACCTCACAGACAGATGAGTAAACTAAATAACACACCACTCCGAGATCAACTCTACTAGTCACCTTAATAAATCCAGTGACACAAACACAACATACATATCAAAATACCTAAAATACCCCTAGGTCAAACCTTAATCAAAATCCAAGTCAAAGTCAACTAAGTCAACCGAGTTGACTCAGTGAGTATGTTCGACGCACTCGTTACGTACACGGGCCGTATTACATGATTGACCAATGTCCGGGAGCTAACAACGTATACGCATTGTACCCCTTGGTACGCCTAGTGTACGCGGATGATCACCACTGTAACCGTTAAATTCTTAATCGTTAAGCACTTATGTCAAAAATCTTGACCTAGCCTCAAGAAGATGTCCTTAACCATAAAGTTTTCAACTTTATTGTTTATCATGGCTATTAAAACCTTATGTCCAAAAACCCTAGCTTCTTTACCCATTAAGACAACCTTGCTCATGCATGTGAAGAAACTAATGACCAAGAACACATTTTTATGACTTAACACACCCTAAAACATCTTAAAGGATAACTCAAACGTCTTGGAGTATCTCCTACTCACAAAGATCAATTTTGGGACAAAAAGGTGACAACTTTGAGCTAAAACTAGATCCAAAAGAAATATACATCATGGTTGAAGCTTTTTACCACCAAAAGATGCACCAAGGTAAGTAGATGCTCGATCCAATGCCTTGAGTGAAACACCACACCCTCAAGGTTCTGCCTTCTACTCCAAAAACTCTAAAATGACACCAAAAAGGATCTTCAAGATTCACAATCCACTCACACACTTTAGGTTTTCGAAATAAGTAAAAGTGATGAAGATAAGAGGGTGCATGAGACCATAAAGGTGCATAAATAGGGTCCAAACCTTAAAAATTAGGGTTTGCACCCTAGCTACGTACGCCCTGCATAATAAGAATACGCCCAGTGTACGCAAGGAATGGCCAAAATTACGAAAATGTCATTGGGGACCAATCTTGCAAACAAATCTTAACTCAAGGGTCAAAAGCGAATACCTAAAAATTAGATGTTACAAATCACCCCATTTGAACTATACTTCATCCTCAAAGTCTACTGTCGCAAATAAATTGGGGTAGTGCTCTCGCATCTCCACCTCAGGCTCCCATGTCCATTCAGAACCCTTACGATGTTGCCACTAGACCTTGACCAGGGACACTTCTTTGTTATGGATAGACTTCGTCTTCTGATCTGAGATCACCACCGGTCTCCATATAATTAAGGCGATCATCAACCTGAATATCATCAAGAGGACCAACTGCAAACTCATCGGCCACACACTTCTAAAACTGAGACACATGGAAGGTGTTATGGATCTGGATGAGCACATCAGGCAAATCCAGCCGATATGCAACTTTGCCTACCTAGCTCTAAATCCTAAAAGGTCCAATGAATATGGGGCCCAGCTTGCCCCGCTTTCAAAATGTGACAACCGTCAAATTAAAAGTCAAAAAGTCAAAGTCAAAGCCAAATTAACTCGTTAAACCGGTCAAACATAATTAGTACTTGTATGCCAAAAGTTATTCTATGTATAAAATGTGCATTTGTATGTCAAGGATTCAAGTGTTTCAGATATTCTAAGTGTTAACAATGTAAAAACCCTACGAAGGGAGTTCAACGCATCAAAACACGACTATGGAGCCTTTTGGGGACTTAAAATAATCATAAACGAAGTATAACGGGGTCTACAAACCTTGCATTGCGAGGTGATACAATAATAATGGCTAAAATGAAATATCTCCCAAATCTCTTCAAGTATGTTAAATCTTTCCCAAATCTATCCAAGTATGTGAAATCTCTCCCAAATCTCTCCAAGTATGTGAAATCTCTCCCAAATCTCTCTAAGTATGTGAAATCTCTCCCAAATCTCTCCAAGTATGTGAAATCTCTCCCAAATCTCTCCAAGTATGTGAAAACTCTCCCAAATCTCTCCAAGTATGTGAAATCTCTCCTAAATCTCTCCAATTATGTGAAATCTCTGCCAAATCTCTCTAAGTATGTGAAATCTCTCCAAGTATGTGAAATCTCTCAAAATATGTGAAATCTCTCCCAAATCTCTCCAATTATGTGAAATCTCTCCAAATATGTGAAATCTCTCCCAAATCTCTCCAAGCATGAAATCTCTCCCAAATCTCTCCATGTATGTGAAATCTCTCCCAAAATCTCTCTCAAACTTTTTCTAGTCATCCTAGTCATCCCGACCCTTAACTCAGTCAAAAATCACGCAAAATGGAAAGATTTCTTGAAAAATAGCTAATTAGAGCCGAAACCCTTCTTAGGAAGCGAAACCCCTCTTAGGAACCGAACCTCTTAGGAGTCGAACCTCTTAAGAGCCAAAACCCTCATGTCAGAGCCGAACATGTCAGAAGCGAACCCTCCTCAAGACCGAACTTGCAAGAAGCCAACATGCATCTCGGACCGAAGCTCAGCAGACCGAGACCTCGGACCTTTGGTCCCTCCCCTTCGCACCTTCGGTCCTTACTCCTCCTCTCAGTTCCTTCTTTCCCTTCTCTCGGTTCTCACTTCCTTAGAGCCGAACCTCGCAGGTTCGGTCCATAATGCCCTGTTTTCGACTACTTTCGCCTCCTAAGCCCGTTTTTTACGGGATTTTTTCACCAATTTCATATTTTTACCATTTTTAATCCCCAGAACTCATATTTTATTTATTTATCAAGGATTTATTAATTAAAAATCATTATTTTATATTAAGAGGATATTTACCTCACAAGTGTGTCAAGTGTGCCCACTTGCCTTCCATGTGTCATCCTCTCATTAGCCCAACCTTATCCACATCACACAAACCAAGGTAAACATCATTTCAACCTTGCCACTTGCTCCAACAACCTCTATATAAAGAAATCCCTAGAGGATTTCTTTGTTCACTTCGATCAAATCAAACACTTATACACTTCTCAAAATTTCAAAAGAGCCTCTTTTTCTCTCTACTTCCAACCACTTTTTGGAAGTGTTCTTGAGCTATTACTTCACTTTTTGGTAAGTATTTCCTCTAAACTAAAGTTTTATTCCATGTTTTCATAACATCTTTGAATCATCTACACCCATTTTAACACGAAAAATCGTTCTTAGGATCATCCAAACTTTCATGTGTTCATCAAGTGTTCTTGACTTGATACTCCTCGTCTTCGACCTTCCACTCTTCCAAGAATCACTCAAGGTGAGTTCATACCCCTACATTTTTCCAGTTTTCTTTAGTTTTCAGGGGGGGGGGGGGGTAATACAAGTTAAAACACCAAAACATATTTGAAACTTAACTTGACAGCTTACAACATAAAAGTTGTGACCTGTCCACAAACTGTTTTACGCAACTTAAACTTAATATTTTTTAAAACTGTTTAATATGCAAATATTTCAGGTTTATACCTTTAAAGTGACTACTTACACATCTCCTTACGATTTTTCTACAATGTATAGTGATTTTTACAAAACTGCCTGTCACTGTAGCAACGTATTCGGACCAGTTTGTGAAAATGAACGTTTTCACACTGGTTTGAGACCACCAAAAATTATAAGAATTTTTATGAACATAGTAGAATCTGTTTCCAAACTCTCAGAGTTTACGGACTCGGTTTTCGACTTATGATGATTCTTCTTTAAATATTATAAAATAGGGATAATAGAGAGTAAAATTACCAAAAACAAGTTTAAGAGTTATTCACACTTTGTAACATGTCGAGCAAATTACGTAATACTAGGGTTAAGTATACTTAGTATTTTATTGCCATTTTATTTCACTAAGGAATAAAAATCATAACTATAAAGGTTTTACATCATAACAAAACATTCATGTTAAACTATAATAGGTATAGTTTGTTAGTGACATTTACCTACACAAAAAGGAAAACACATAATTTTACAAACAAAAAGGGATTTTGGTTGCTTAATACGTAAACTTGTTAATGAATAAATTTGTGAGGTATTCTCCTTCGGGGTACTCCTAAGTACCACATAAAAGTCCTGTAGTTATAATCAGAATCTCTTGTAGGGAGAGCGTGATAGTTGTGTATAGATCTATATTGGGTCTGACAAACCCGCACCTAAGTTGCTTGCAACAGCTAGACCGGCAGGTCTGTGGTGACAAGTGTCATAACAATTCCGATGCCTGAAGAGCGTCGAGTACGAGGTCTTTTAGTTTTAGCATGGTTATAACAACTCACATGGGGTATTAACAAAACATAAAGTTTACGGTGACTTAAGAACCATACACACATACACACACACCCAAAGGAGTTTTATGCACATTTAAAACCATGTATACTATTTTAAGTACGGTAATTTACTTACAAAAGTGGAGTCTTAATACATTAAAGACTACAAACTATCCTTTTGAAAATACAGAATCTACCAGGTTAAGCGTCATCACTGGCAAAGTGAGGACATCTTCAAACTAGTTTTCTTAATAGCAAAACTACACACTTGTAAACTAAGTATGGTGCTTATACTTACATATTTCAGCCTTGGTTCAATAAAGGCTATAACACACTTTATGGAAAATATAGGCTTTTCTGGAAACATTAGGGACTTACGAACCACACAAAAAGGGGTTTTATGCACGTACAAAACTACATCTACTATTTTAAGTATGGAGATTTACTTACGAAAATAGCGTCTTAGTAACCACGTAGTGGATCCATTCGATCTAAAAACTTTACTAATAGGTACACACCGAGAAATCACACCACGAGCGTATTTTGCTTACTAGTCTTTCGAATTTTGAAGCGTTCTTTAATAACATGAGAAACACAAATATAACTTGGTCTTAAGACTCTAAGTCAACAATTCATTTTTCCAAAGAATAAAAGGACGTATCTCTTTTACAACAAAAATACTTATGCACTCACCAGCTTTAATGCTGATACTCTTTCAAACTACTTGTATTCTTAGGAAATTAGTAAGTCAAGTATGCATACAGGTTTCGAGAAGATGGAGCATCATAGTGCCAAGTCTTAGTTTTGTTGTTTGCTTTTGAAAGTTAAACTTATGTAAAACAATTATAATGTAAAGTATATGTTATGAATGAAATGGTTGTTGTTGCTTTGATTACTATTGTACAATTGTTTTGATGTTGGGCATGACGTCCTCCGCCTCCAAATGTTTCCGCCGTTCCGGTTTGGGGGTGTGACAGATTGGTATCAGAGCATTGTTTATAGTGAACTAAGTATATCAACCTAGAAAAGATATACAACTATAAATACAATGGGGCCAAAGTGCTCTGACTAAAATTATACTTTTAAAATATAACAATATTTTTACGAAAGTATACATACACGCATATATTTATTTATATATGTACATACTAGAGCAAGTATAACAAGAAGAACAAAACAAAAGTATTTAGAGGTTGGACACTACAGTCCAACCTAGACAGTTATGTAATCATATCTGGGATAAATATAGCCTGATCAACTATATTTATTCAAGATACGACAAACATGTGTTTAGGAGTGATAGTGGTGTGTCAATGGAACTAAAACTTACCAATACTACATAAAGGAATACTAAAACCGAACATAAAGATTTAAAACATTATAGGAGTATTTTATGAAACCATGCAATATGCAACAAATCTAAAAACTCATCAGCTTCGCATATCAAGAAGCTCAAGAATCCATCATACAACTAAAATACTATGGGAGTATTTGAGGTTCTATAACTAACTTATATGAAAATTAATAAGACCATGACTGGATGGTTTATGATTTTGGAGTGTATACTCTCAGAGTTATATATAATTGAGATTTTATAGACTTAGAATCTGTGATCTTCACTCTACTTCATGTTCCTTGTTTGGTTGTGGACTTAGAGTAGGATCACTTATTCGAAGGTCTATTTAATCTTGGTTGTGTATAATTAGCATACACTAGGTAATTATAGGAGGACCTAGTGAGGATCACTATAAAAATTTTAATATTTTAACTAAGCGCATAGATTCATTAGACATTTTCATTCTCGTGCAACCAACACGACTAGATAGAACAAGCAGTCAACGGAAGAGTCGAGATAGAACTAGAATAAGGGTTCACAAGGAGGATTCTGAGAAAGAATCGAAAGAAAGGAAATACTCCCTTCCAGAACCATAAAAATCGACCCTCTTGAAAAATAAGTATCGATACTCGATTTTGGTCAAACTAGATTCTAGATAAAATACCTATTTCTTTTCTCTACCACAAGTACATCATGGGAATGTAGAATGAGACCTTAAAAGATCGTATATCGAAACAAGAAATTTATGCGTGTATTTAAATAAATGAGCGAAACCTAGAAATAACTATTGTTATTTACCAGTTTATTTCATACATTGCAACAGCAACATGCCTCCGCACGTAAATAACCAGCCAACCAAAGAAACACCATTCCTGCAGATAAACTCTGCTACCTTTCAAGTTGCGGTTTCAGCCGCCGTGTCCGCCGTTATGGCACATCTCAATACAAGTAACACTAGTGAAAATGGGAGTGGTGTATGCAATTCAAACCGTAGTAACAACCACGGCAATCGACAAGTACCTACCTATAAGAATCCTTCAACTCACAAACCTAAGGTCAATAAACAAAAGTTAGGGAACGAAAAGAAGAGCGGAGTATCCCCAAAATTTTCCAGGAGGCAGCAAACTGCGGCAACCCCTACAACCACAACATCTACTACGCCAGCACTAACGCCAGTGCGCCAATATGCTGGAAAGCTTCCAAACTGCAACAAGTGCAACTACCATCATACCGGACCCTGCCGAGTGCTACGTTGCATCGGGTGCAATAGCATTGGGCATACCTTCCCTTTTTGTAGAAACCCAGCCCAACACTTCACTTCAAATGCCGATGCTAGTACAAGTCAGATATGTCATGCGTGTGGTAAAATAGGGCATTTCAAGAGAGATTGTCCAACAGAGAAGAATGATGGGGGAGTAGGAGGTGTCTAGCAACAGAACATGGCGAAACAAAAAGGAACTCTACTAGAACTTTTGGTACGTATCCTAGCAACGATAATTTAACATCAAATTTTACTCTAAAAATTTCGGCATTTAAGACAAAAACTCATAAAGAATTCTCTCGTCCAAATAAACCCAATCGTCTATATGAAAGATAAGGACCCTCACATGTGAGCTAGTACGATTTAGCGTATACCTCAGAGTCATCTATAAGTAAGATTTGTAGACTTAGAGTGAGTGATTCCGCCTTATTTCCTGTTCCTTGTCTGGTTGTGGAATTAGGGCAGCATCGCTCAGTCGACGGTGTTTCAAATCTTAATTATGCGTGACTGGTATACCCCAAGTAATAATAGATACACCTGATAAGGATTCTATTCTAAAAAGGGCATCATTTTGAACTTCTCAAAAACTCACAATACTCACTAAGAGGCACTATACAAATGTTCGTAGTAGTAATAACAAAAGGAAAAAAAGGGAAAAAAATGAAAACACCAAGAACATATACCAGGGAGGCATTACCTTCTAACAAACACTCCTTCCAGATCGAGTTAATATCTAAGAGATACCGACGTCATCATTCAAACACAATTGGCTTGATCCTCACCATACCAATTGTGTGTTCTACGGAATTAATATTCGCCTTAACTAGCCAACTAACAAAGCCCTCGTCATCCATAGCAGTGAACCCGACACAAACCCCAGAATCATCGCCTGCCTCAAACCTTCGAAGTACTCGTGTGTGGAGTACCACACTTTTCATAGTTTTTCTCAACAAACCTTCCAAGTGTACCACACGTATAACAAGTCAACTTCGAGGGTAGCGACAGGTGGACCCTACGGATTAAAGTATCACCACTTGGGGGATGTATCAGGGTGGTATAAAATTAAGATCCTACGGATTTTGGATGTGTGATTCCGTCCTATCTCCTGTTCCGTGTTTGGTTATGGACTTGGGGCAGAATCACCCAGCTTACAATCTAACTGATCCTAACTATATACGACTTGAATATGCTAAGTGATGATAACGGAACCAAGTATAAGAACCTACCACGACTTCAGGACGTAGCCGCCAGGAGTACGGATGGACTCGACACCATTAAGGTAATCATTGATAGATTAACCAAAAACACAGGCCTCCTACGAGTAAAAGAGACAAACAAAATGGAGAAACTGACAAGGGCATACATTAAGGAAAAATTGTACGACTACCCGGAGTGCCGATATCCACCATCTCCGATAGGGTTAGTAGATTTACATCACAGTTCCAACAGTCGCTACACGAACCTGTTGGAACTAGATTTGGACATGTGTACAGCCTACCACTCACAGACTGAAGGACAAAGACCAAGGACCATTCAAACATAGGAAGACATGCTGAAGAGCTTGTGTGATAGAATTTGGTAAAGCGTAGGATGATCACTTACTCCTTATCGAATTATCATACAATAATAGTTATCATACTAACAACAAGGTTGCTCCGTTCAAAGCCCTCTACAGCCGTAAGTGCAGATCACCTTCGTACTGGGCTGAGGTGGGCGATACGCAACTAGTTGAGAGGCCAGTTCCTAACAGCACTCTCACCGGCCTTGAGATCATAAGGTAAACGATAGAAAGAATCGTCCAAACTCAAGAACGACTGAAAATTTCTCGGACCAACAAAAGAATTATACGATAAAAGAAGGAAGCCCTTGGAAATTCCAAGTTAGGAATCAAGTACCGTTGAAAGTCTCGCCCTGGAAAGGAGTGATACGTTTTGGAAAAACGTGGGAAACTTAAATCCAAGGTATATCGGGCCGTTCAAAATCCTTGCCAGGATTGGCCCGGTAGCATACGAGCTTCAATTACCATAGGAACTTAACAACGTTCGTCCTACCTTTCATGTGTCTAATTTGAAGAAATTTTTGTCCGATGAAACCCTTCTCATTCCCCTTGTCGAAATTGAGATCAACGAGAACCTCCACTTCGTAGAGGAACCTATTGAAATCACGGATCGAGAGGTCGAAACGACGAATCAAAGCCGCATTCCCATCGTAAAGGCCCGCTAGAATGCCAAGAGAGGACCTGAATTTACATGGGAACGTGAGGATCAAATGAAGCAAAGGTACCCACATCTATTCCCCACCCCTTGAGGTCCCACTAAAAATACTAATTTCGGGACAAAATTCTTTCTAACGGGGGGATAATGTGACAACCCTCAAATTAAAAGTCAACAAGTCGAAGTCAACAAGTTAAAGTCAAAGTCAAAATCAACATGTCAAACCGGTCAAACTTAATTAGTACTTGTATGCCAAAAGTTATTCTATGTATAAAATGTGCATTTGTATGTCAAGGATTCAAGTGTTTTAGATATTCTAAGTGTTAACAATGTAAAAACCCTAAGAAGGGAGTTAAACGCATCAAAACACGACTATCGACCCTTTTTGGGACTTAAAATAATCATAAATGAAGTATAACAGGGTCCACAAACCTTGCATTGCGAGGTGATACAATAATAATGGCTAAAATGAAATCTCTCTCAAATCTCTCCAAGTATGTGAAATCTCTACCAAATCTCTCCAAATATGTGAAATCTCTCCCAAATCTCTCCAAGTATGTGAAATCTCTCCCAAATCTCTCCAAGTATGTGAAATCTCTCCCAAATCTCTCCAAGTATGTGAAATCTCTCCATGTATATGAAATCTCTCCCAAATCTCTCCAAGCATGTGGAATCTCTCCCAAATCTCTCCAAGTATGTGAAATCTCTCCATGTATATGAAATCTCTCCCTAATCTCTCCAAGCATGTGGAATCTCTCCCAAATCTCTCCAAGTATGTGAAATCTCTCTCAAAATTTTTATAGGCATCCGGGTCATCCCGACCCTTAAGTCGGTCAAAAATCATGCAAAATGGAAAGATTTCTCGAAAAACAGCTAATTAGAGCCGAAACCCTTCTTAGGAACAGAAACCCCTCTTAGGAACCGAACCTCTTAGGAGCCGAACCTCTTAGGAGCTGAAACCCTCCTGCCAGAGCCGCACATGTCAGAAGCGAACCCTCCTCAGGACCGAACTTGCAAGAAGCCAACATGCATCTCGGACCGAAGCTCAGCAGACCGAGACCTCGGACCTTCCATGTGTCATCCTCTCATTAGCCCAACCTTATCCACATCACACAAACCAAGGTGAACATCATTTCAACCTTGCTACTTTCTCCAACAACCTCTATATAAAGAAATCCCTAGAGGATTTCTTTGTTCACTATGATCAAATCAAACACTTATACACTTCTCAAACTTTCAAAATAGCCTCTTTTTCTCTCTACTTCCAGCCAGTTTTTGGAAGTGTTCTTGAGCTATTACTTCACTTTTTGGTAAGTATTTCCTCTAAACTAAGGTTTTATTCCATGTTTTCATAACATCCTTGAATCATCTACACCCATTTTAACACCAAAAATCATTCTTAGGATCGTCCAAACTTTCATGTGTTCATCAAGTGTTTTTGACTTGATACTCCTCGTCTTCGACCTTCCACTCTTCCAAGAATCACTGAAGGTGAGTTCATACCCCTACATTTTCGCAGTTTTTTTTAATTTTCAAGGGGGAATACAAGTTAAAACACCAAAACATATTTGAAACTTAACTTGACAGCTTACAACAGAAAAGTTGTGACCAGTGAACGCAAGGAATGGCCAAAATTACGAAAATGCCATTATGGACTAATCTTGCAAACAAATCTTAACTCAAGGGTCGAAAGCGAATACCTAAAAATTAGATGTTACAAATCTCCCCATTTGAATTATACTTCATCCTCAAAGTCTACTGTCGCAAATAAATTGGGGTATTGCTCTCGCATCTCCACCTCAGGCTCCCATGTCCATTCGGAACCCTTGCGATGTTGCCACTAGACCTTGACCAGGGACACTTCTTTGTTATGCATAGACTTCGTCTTTTCATCTGAGATCGCCACCGGTCTCCATATAATTAAGGAGATCATCAACCTGAATATCATCAAGAGGAACAACTGCGGACTCATCGGCCACACACTTCTAAAACTGAGACACATGGAAGGTGTTATGGATCTGGATGAGCACATCAGGCAAATCCAGCCGGTATGCAACTTTCCCTACCTAGCTCAAAATCCTAAAAGGTCCAATGAATATGGGGCCCAGCTTGCCTCGCTTTCAAAATGTGACAACCGTCAAATTAAAAGTCAACAAGTCAAAGTCAAAGCCTAATCAACTCATCAAACCGGTCAAACTTAATTAGTAGTTGTATGCCAAAAGTTATTGTATGTATAAAATGTGCATTTGTATGTCAAGGATTCAAGTGTTTTAGATATTCTAAGTGTTAACATTGTAAAAACCCTAAGAAGGGAGTTAAACGCATCAAAACACGATTATCGACCCTTTTGGGGACTTAAAATAATCATAAACGAAGTATAACAGGATCCACAAACCTTGCATTGCGAGGTGATACAATAATAATGGCTAAAATGAAAATCTCCCAAATCTCTCCAAGTATGTGAAATCTCTCCAAAATCTCTTCAATATGTGAAATCTCTCTAATTATGTGAAATCTCTCCCAAATCTCTCCAAGTATGTGAAATCTCTCCCAAATCTCTCCAATTATGTGAAATCTCTCCCAAATCTCTCCCAAATCTCTCCAATTATGTGAAATCTCTCCCAAATCTCTCCAAGTATGTGAAATCTCTCCCAAATCTCTCCAAGCATGTGAAATCTCTCCCAAATCTCTCCAAGTATGTGAAATCTCTCCCAAAATCTCTCTCAAACTTTTTATAGTCGTCCTGGTCATCCCAACCCTTAACTCAGTCAAAAATTACGCAAAACGAAAAGATTTCGTGAAAAATAGCTAATTAGAGCCGAAACCCTTCTTAGGAAGCGAAACCCCTCTTAGGAACCGAACCTCTAAGGAGCCGAACCTCCTGGGAGCCAAAACCCTCCTGTTAGAGCCGAACATGTCAGAAGCGAACCCTCCTCAAGACCGAACTTGCAAGAAGCCAACATGCATCTCGGACCGAAGCTCAGCAGACCGAGACCTCGGACCTTCGGTCCCTTCCCTTCGCACCTTCGGTCCTTACTCCTCCTCTCGGTTCCTTCTTTCCCTTCTCTCGGTTCTCACTTCCTTAGAGCCGAACCTCACAGGTTCGGTCCATAATGCCCTGTTTTCGACTACTTTCGCCTCCTAAGCCCGTTTTTTGCTGGATTTTTTCACCAAATTCATATTTTTACCATTTTTAACCCCCAAAACTCATATTTTATTTATTTATCAAGGATTTATTAATTAAAAATCATTATTTTATATTAAGAGGATATTTACCTCACAAGTGTGTCAAGTGTGCCCACTTGCCTTCCATGTGTCATCCTCTCATTAGCCCAACCTTATCCACATCACACAAACGAAGGTAAACATCATTTCAACCTTGCCACTTGCTCCAACGACCTCTATATAAAGAAATCCCTAGAGGATTTCTTTGTTCACTTTGATCAAATCAAGCACTTATACACTTCTCAAACTTTCAAAAGAGCCTCTTTTTCTCTCTACTTCCAGCCACATTTTGGAAGTGTTCTTGAGCTATTACTTCACTTTTTGGTAATTATTTCCTCTAAACTCAAGTGTTATTCCGTGTTTTCATAACATCCTTGAATCATCTACACCCATTTTAACACCAAAAATTGTTCTTAGGATCATCCAAACTTTCACGTGTTCATCAAGTGTTCTTGACTTGATACTCCTCGTCTTCGACCTTCCACTCTTCCAAGAATTACTCAAGGTGAGTTCATCCCCCTACATTTTTCCTGTTTTCTTTAGTTTTCAGGGGGGGAATACATGTTAAAACACCAAAACATATTTGAAACTTAACTTGACAGCTTACAACATAAAAGTTGTGACCTGTCCACAAACTGTTTTACGCAACTTAAACTTAATATTTTTTAAAACTGTTTAATATGCAAATATTTCAGGTTTATACCTTTAAAGTGACTACTTACACATCTCCTTACGATTTTTCTTCAATGTATAGTGATTTTTACAAAACTGCCTGTCACTGTAGCAACGTATTCGGACCAGTTTGTGAAAATGAACATTTTCACACTGGTTTGAGACCACCAAAAATTATAAGAATTTTTATGAACATAGTAGAATCTGTTTCCAAACTCTCAGAGTTTACGGACTCGGTTTTCGACTTATGATGATTCTTCTTTAAATATTATAAAATAGGGATAATAGAGAGTAAAATTACCAAAAACAAGTTTAAGAGTTATTCACACTTTGTAACATGTCGAGAAAATTACGTAATACTAGGGTTAAGTATAGTTAGTATTTTATTGCCATTTTATTTCACTAACGAATAAAAATAATAACTATAAAGGTTTTACATCATAACAAAACATTCATGTTAAACTATAATTGGTATAGTTTGTTAGTCACATTCACCTACACAAAAAGGAAAACACATACTTTTACAAACAAAAAGGGATTTTGGTTGCTTAATACGTAAACTTGTTAATGAATAAATTTGTGAGGTATTCTTCTTCGGGGTACACCTAAGTACCACATAAAAGTCATGTAGTTATAATCAGAATCTCTTGTAGGGAGAGCGTGATAGTTGTGTATAGATCTATATTGGGTCTGACAAACCCGCACCTAAGTTGCTTGCAACAGCTAGACCGGCAGGTCTGTGGTGACAAGTGTCATAACAATTCCGATGCCTGAAGAGCGTCGATTACAAGGTCTTCGAGTTTTAGCATGGTTATAACAACTCACATGGGGTATTAACGAAACAAAAATTTTACGGAGACTTAAGAACCACACACACACATACACACACACCAAAAGGAATTTTATGCACATTTAAAACCATGTATACTATTTTAAGTACGGAAATTTACTTACAAAAGTGAAGTCTTAATACATTAAAGACTACAAACTATCCTTTTGAAAATACAGAATCTACCAGGTTAAGCGTCATCACTGGCAAAGTGAGGACATCTTCAAACTAGTTTTCTTAATAGTAAAACTACACACTTGTAAACTAAGTTTGGTGCTTAGACTTACATATTTCGGCCTTGGTTCAATAAAGGCTATAACACACTTTATGGAAAATATAGGATTTTCTAGAAACATTAAAGACTTAAGAACACAAAAAGGGGTTTTATGCACGTAGAAAACTAAAAATACTATTTTAAATATGGAGATTTACTTATGAAAAAAGCGTCTTAGTAAACACGTAGTGGATCCGTTCGATCTAAACACTTTACTAACAGGTACACACCGAGAAATCGCACCAGAAGCATATTTTGCTTACTAGTCTTTCGAATTTTGAAGCGTTCTTTAATAACATGAGAAACACAAATATAACTTGGTCTTAAGACTCTAAGGCAACAATTCATTTTTCCAAAGAATAAAAGGACGTATCTCTTTTACAACTAAAATACTTATGCACTCACTAACTTTAATGCTGATACTCTTTCAAACTACTTGTATTCTCAGGAAATTAGTAAGTCAAGTATGCATATTGGTTTCGAGAAGAAGGAGCGTCATAGTGCCAAGTCTTAGTTTTGTTGTTTGCTTTTGAAAGTTAAACTTATGTAAAACAATTACAATGTAAACTATATGTTATCAATGAAATGGTTGTTGTTGCTTTGATTACTATTGTACAATTGTTGTGATATTGGGCATGACGTCCTCGGCCCCCAAACGTTTCTGCCGTTTCGGTTTGGGGGTGTGACACGAAATCGGATGACACCTTTCCAAGTTGATACCTTCAGAAGCACCAAGTCTCCTACTTGAAACTTGAGGTTCGAACGTTGCCGATCTTCATAACTCTTCTATAGGATTTGCACAAATCACAACATGTCACGCACATGGTGAATCAAATCAGTAGTCTTGAGTACAACCTTTGTACTCCCCATGATTTGATGCCCTACCTCCCCCTGACAAATTGGGGTCCTTCACCTTCTTCTATACAACATCTCAAATGGCAGTCGGTCAATACTAGCATGATAAATGTTGTTGTAGGAGAACTCTGGAAGTGGAAGGTAAGTATCCCAACTCTCTCCAAAATCAAGCACACAAGCCCGGAGCATATCTTCGAGCATCTGAATCGTTCGCTTATTTTGGCCGTCATTTTGGGGATGGTATGTTGTACTGAAATGCAGCTGGGTACCCAACTCCTCATGAAACTTCATCCAAAACCCGGAGGTGAAACAAACGTCCTAGTCTGAAACCACCAAAACTAGCACCCCGTGTCGAACTACCACCTCCCGAATGCAGATATCAGCTAACTTCTCTTCGGATATGTTCTCGGAAATTGGTATGAAATGCGTACTGTTGATCAATCTATCAACAATGACCCATATAAAATCAACACTACGTGTCGTCCTTGGAAATTTTTTAATGAAATCCATGGTAATCTCTTCCCACTCCCACATGGGAATAGGTAAGGTCTGCATCTTTTCATGGGGTCTCTAATGCCCTCCCTTGACTTTTCTACAAGTCAAGCACCACTCAACGAACCAAGCTATCTCCTTGTTCATATAGGGCCACCAATAGCTCAACCTCATATCCCTATACATCTCTGTGGCCTCCGGATGGATAGAAAACTTTGACCTACGCACCTCCTCCAGAACTGTCTGTCTAACCCCACCTGATGCCGGAACCCAAACTCTACTATAACGAGTCAACAATCCCCAACTGTCTCTAAAAAATATGGGAATCTATCCCCTGATCCGCTCGGCCTTCCAATTCTCATTTTTCAACAAAGGCAAAGTGACAATCATCCTCAAGCAGATATCCCTGATAGAAGAACTCACAACTTTGCGGCTCAAAGCATCGGCCACCACATTGGCCTTCCCAGGGTGGTATAGGATCTCACAATCTTAATCATTTACCACATTCAACCATCTCCGCTTCCGAATATTAAGATTCGGATGGTCCATCAAACACCTCAAAATCTTGTGGTTAGTGTAGATAGTACACCGAACCCCATACATATAGTGTCTCCAAATCTTGAGGGTAAAAACCACAGCCGCCAACTCCAAATCATGCGTAAGGTAGTTCGCCTCATGAGGCTTCAGGTGCCTCGGAGAGTAAGCAATCACGTGAACCTTCTACATAAGAACAACTCCCAAACCCAAGATATAGGTGTCACAATTAACCACAAAATCATCAAAAACCTTAGGAAGCGTGAGAATCAGGACCTCACACAATATCTACCTCAGAGTCTCAAAAGCCAACTGTTGATCAGGCCCCAACCGAAAAGTCACATTCTTTGTTGTCAAATGGGTAAAGGGCACTCCAATCATAGAAAAATCCTAGATAAATGTATGATAATACCCTATGAGGCCTAAGAAACTCTGTATTTCACATGCGGTCCTCGAAACCTCCCATCAAATCATGGCCTTGATTTTGGCCGGGTTGACCATGATACCCTTTTGGTGATGATGTGCCCCAGGAACTGCACCTCGCGCAAACAGAACTCACACTTGGAGAATTTGGCATAAAGCCTCTCCCTCCTCAGGGTCTCCAACACCTCTCACAAAATTTTCTCGTTCTAATCCTTGGTCTTAGAGTAGCCAAAAATATCATCAATAAATACAATCATAGACTGATCCAGTATCGGTCTGCATACTCGATTCATGAGATCCATGAACGCTGTTGGTGCATTGGTGATCCCAAATGGCATCACCACGAACTCGTAATGGCTATACCGAGTCCTGAAGGTTGTCTTTTGTACATCATCATCCTTGACCCTCATCTGATGGTACCCGGATCACAAATCAATCTTGGAACACCAAGATACACCCTGAAGCTGATCAAAGAAATCGTCAACCCTCAGAAGTGGGTAACGGTTCTTCACTGTTAGCTTATTCAACTCCTAATAATTAATGCACATTCTATTTGAACCGTTCTTATTCTTCACAAATAGAACCAGTGCTCCCTATAGAGAGCTGCTTGGACGAATAAAATTCTTGTCTAGTAGTTCCTGAAGCTACGTAGACAACTTCGACATCTCTGGTGGTGCTATGCAATACAACGCATTGGCTATCAGAGCCGCATCAGGAACCATATCAATACAAAACCCAAACTGTCTGTTTTTAGGCACTCCTGGTAAGTCCCGAGGAAACACGTTAGAGAAATCCCAAACAATGCTCACCCCACTCAACTCCGTCATGCCCTCAACTCTAGTGTCTGCAACATAAGTTAGGAACCCGGAACAACCCTGATGTAGATATCTCCTGGCTTTCATAGCTAAACAGATAGTGAGTCCATAAGAAGCTCTCTTTCCAGTAATAACAAGATCTCCGTTACTTGGGGTTCGAACTCTCACCAGCTCCCAGTCGTAATCAATCATGGCCCCATTAGGGCCCAACCATTCCATCTTGATGATAACCTTCGATCCTTTCAAGTGAGCTGGCACCAAAAAAATTGAGTATCTCTCATTAAATAGATTCAGGACACACCCGTGATAAATCCTCAAAGCACTCACAATACGGTCATCCACAATATCAATCTCAAGTAGGGAATCCAAAGTCCTGGGAGTATCACAAAACTTCTTGCTTAGTGCAAAGATACAAAGAATCGGGTAGCAACCGAATCAAACAGGACATGAGCGGTCATACTATTCACCAAAAAGGTCCCAATAACCACATCCGACACTACATGGGCCTCATCGGTGGTCAGCTAAAATTCCCTGATCTTATCTATAGGAGCCTCTGCCTTGCCCTATCGGCCATCAGTAATCCTCGTTGTGGCTGGTGCAGGCACCGCCATGGCTTCCCCTGAAAATCTCGGACGATCGGCCTATTTATGGTCGGTATGATTGCAATGATAGCAAATTACAACACTCATGGGGTAGTCCCTACCCACATGGCATGGCTGATCACAGCCAAAACATACTAAACCCGACACACGACATGCCCCACCATGCGGCTAGCCGCATTTACCGCAGCGACTACAACCTTGTGGGCCTCTGTCACATGAAACATAAGTCTCGAGCCTCTTAGCTTGACCTACCATTGTATGTACCTGCTTTGGCTTCCGCTTCGACCGAAGCTCCAACTCAATCTCCCGCTCACAGACCTTCTCGATCATATCATTCAAGGTCTTGCACCTCGAAAAGCTCATGAACTCCCTAATATCCTCTCTCAACATGTCATGCTATCTCGTCTTCCTAATATCCTCATCCGCAACGTACTACAATACCAACAAATCCATCTCCCCAAATTTAGCGGTAATCTCCGTCACAGTCTCAGTAGTTTGGAAAAGGTCCTGGAACTCCATCTCTAGTTACCACACGTCAATAGTTGGTGGAAACTCCTTCTAGAATCTTTGGAGAAAATCCTCCCAGACTATGACTGCCTCTACCGTTGACCCTACTGCTCGGCTAACCTCCTCCCACCAGTCTCGTGCTCGGTCGCTTAGCAGGCAGGATGCAAATCCCACATTTGCTCCCTCAGGAAAAAAACTTGTCCATTGAGCATTCTCCTTGTTAGCAATCTAGTGTCGGCTTGTGATGTGGTCCTTAGCCCTAAAGAACTCAGGAGCTCTACATGCCTTGAACTCCCAGAATAAGGGATCTCGAGCTCTTATCTGATCGACAATAATCTCAACTCGAAAGGTCCTGAGCCTCTCATCCATCAGGTCCAAAATCCCATCCTTGATGGAACCAAACAACACAGGAGTAGCATCCATGATACCGCGAGTAACCTTAGCCGAAATAAACTCGTGTAGATGCTCATCAATCGGTTTTATGTTGGAGCTAGAACCTGAAACAGAACCAGAGTGTCATAACTAGGAATTTTGACGTTTTGTAACAACAACAATGATAACAAATGTGAAAGCATGTATGATGCTTATTCAATAACAACAAAACTTCCATCAAACACTTTATACAAGCACATCAAATAGTCAACAAAGAATTGGAAACCCTAGAAATCCCGGTTTAAGTCCATTTTGGACTAGGACTTCCTTATTGGGCCTAATGGGCCAATAAGCTTCCAATTCGACTATCTTGGGCTTAGAACTCTTAAATAGGCTCTAATTGGACCCACTTCCATTTATTTTAATATTTTGGGCCATATTGGGCCTAGAATGAAATAAAATACCTTAATGGACCTTATTGGTCCATAACTAACCTAATTAGCCCTAATGGGCCATAAAAACTTATACTTGATTTATTTTGGCCCGTGAACCCTCTCCAAAGACCAATTGGGCCAAAAAAATCAACTAAGTGGATCATAATATGGGCTAAAGCATTCAAAGCCCAAATCTTTTTCACTCTTATCCCTTTCTCGGCCCAAGAAGAAGAAAAAAATGGAAATTGATGAAATAAGGAGGGTTAGCCACCTCCTTATTATATTTTGGTCTTCCATGCAACCATTTCATGTTCCCATGCATCCATCACATCCTTATATCTCTCTTCTCCCCTCTCTTTTCTTCTTCGGCTGAGAACACCAAGGAAAAACACACACACACACTCTCAAAAACCTCTCTCAAACACATAAGAACTCTCTTCTCCTTTTCATCCAAATTTTCGAGAATTAAAAGCATTCCAAGGAGTTTTTCATTCAAAAATCACTTCAAGTTACAAGTCTTGGTAAGTTCTTACTTAAATCCAAAGTTTAACTTCAATACCTCATCAAAAATCATCTTTTAATTCATTCCACTTCATGATCATACTCCTTAGAAACAATCTAAGCCCAAGGACTTCTAAAGAAGCTTGTTAGGCCGAAATCTTCTCTCAAATCTTCATCAAAACCAAATCCAAACCTCAAGGTGATTTCACACCCATCTTTTTCGGTTTTTACAAGTTTTATGGGGGAGAATACAAGTAAAATGTGTAGATCCATGAGTATGTGTGTGCTGTGTATGATTTTATGCATGTATGTGTGATTGTAAGTGTTTATGCGGTAAATATGCAACAAAAAGAGAAAGAAATCTCGAGATCTATGACATAAGAAGGAAAACAAACAAGATATAAGGTATACCACACTAAACAAGTCAAGAAAAATACCCTCTAAGATTTAAAATAGACATATTGTAACATAAAACAAATTTTGGGGCTTAAATTGTCAAATATACAAAAGTTGGGTGAAAAGTTGCCATTCACGGTTTTCTTGATAGTCAAAAGAGTCAAAACAGTTAAAATAAATGTTTTTGTGAAAATTATACTCTTCAAAGGACTTGAAATGTAAATAATAGCTCAATGGGCCAATTTTTGGGCTTTTCGGCCCATTAAGCCCAAAGTTGCGAAAAATCTGATTTTCGAAGGGCTAAAATGAAAAATTCCTCAAAACAGGGGATAAAAAGGTAAACAAAATTATTTCAAGGGTTAAAATGCATTTCTTTACTAAAAAGGATAAAAAATGTAAAGTTTTTGGATTTTGGGCCAAAATTGTAAAAGTTGCAAAAGTTTGGGCTTTAACCGAAAAACACTTTTCTGGAAGGGTTGAAACTGTCAAAGAATAATTTTTGGGCTAAAAATATCAATTGAGTAAGTCTATAGGTCAAATGTGTCAAGAAAATGATTTAAGGACTTAAAATGTCTTTTTTTATATAAAAAGGACTAAAATCGTCATCTTTATTAAAGAAGGGCTGAAATGGGTCAAACCAACCTTTTAGTCAATTCTTTTACTATCAAGATATTTGAGTCAAAAATACAAAATTACAACTCTTGAAGATGAATATATGTATAATTCCAAGAATCGTTAACAACAACCGAGCGGCCTCGTGCCAATCCAACATAACAATCGTCCAATCAAACCTTCCAACAATTATACAATTCCTAAAAACAAGTAAACAATCCAAACCTTGGGCTTGAAAGTCCAATCATGCTTGTTGGGCCTTTGTGACCCATTAACATGAATTTGGGCCCAAGGAATAGTAATAAATGTTATTGGGCCTCTTACGACCCAATTTCATATTTAAGGGACCCTCAATGGCTTTTAAGTGCTATTGGGCCTTAGTGGCCCATTAGTACTGCTAGTAAGGTCCAAGTAAACAAATACAGGTCGAGAATCAATAGTAATCAAGTCAATTGGGATTTATTGAGTAATAACGGGTGACACCATTGTGTGTCGGTCGTAGTCTGTAGTTATAATTAAAGTCTCTTGGAGGAAGAGCGAGAGTTTGTGTATAGATCTATATGGGGGTGACTCCCCCACACCTCAGCTGTTCGCTACAGTTAGACTCGGCCAGTCTAGGGTGACAAAATCTTAAGATCAATTCCATCGTTCACCAGAGTGCCAAGACAAGCGAACTAGTCATTATCATGCATGGTTATAACGACTCACATAAATAAATCCAATATAAATAAAGTAATCAAGGTAATTCAAAATCATTCACGTGATGGATAACCATTCAAACCGTTATATGATATTTTTATTTTGGAAAACATTGGGTTTTCTGGGGAAGTTCAACATGTTCACTTGTACGTTTAATACAAAGTTTTTCAATTGTACATGTTTTGAAATCATCATGCTTATATTTACGGATCTTCACACCTTTTTATAAATAATGGTCTTTTAAGAAAATATCGGATTTTCAGGGTTGTTTTCGTTCAAACTACACAAAACATTTTCATATCAAACCTGCTTATGAACTCACCAACATTCCATATGTTGACCATTTTTCAAAATAACCTGTAATCTCAGGTAACAGGTAAGCTGAGGAATAAGTACCAAGTATGTTAGTGTGTTTTGCTTTTGAAAACTATCAAACAATTTTTGTATGGATTGTAATATTAAAACAATGTACTTGATGTGAACAATGTCAGTTGTAATATATTGATGCATGGTGATGTTTATGTTATGATTCATGTATATTCGTTGTGATGATATTCAATTTAAGTCACACGAGCCCTCGGATGTTTCCGCCTTTTGGTTCGGGGGTGTGAGACAAAGCGAAAACCTCCTCGAGTAATCACCACCATCCTTCAAACTCACGACATATAAACAATCGGCATAGGACTCGAGGGGATTCTTCTACATAGGCCTCCATTGAGTTTCTGGGTCTGCTCTTATCTCAGGTACATGTCCTGTGCTTCTATTAGTACGAGCCCAATACTACCTTTCACACCTACCTGTACCTCCCTCAACGTCAGTCCTGATTCCTCTAAGTCACCATACTAAAACCACATACCAATCCTATGCTATAGAGCATACATATTCTAGACTCTCCTAGGAAGTCTCAACTCCCACAACTCGTAATTCCAAGAACGTCAATCAACATCGATGGTTGCCTTATGAATGCAAGTTATACACAAAATAAGATCATATATACTGTCAAATGATGATTCTAGTCGAAGACCACAACCAAAAAAGGAACAGGGAATGAGTCCAAATCGATCATTCTAGGGCTATACAATCCTAATTATATACAACTTTGAAAGCATACATGTAGCAATTAACTGAGCCGATATCAATTCTAAGTAATACATAACATCAAGTTCCACTAGGATATAAGGCATCACGCAATTAAGTCAATTCTATCATATGATTCTTGAACATCAACTCAATTTATACAATAACTAAAACGTCTTAGGAGTAATGATAGTTTATTCGTATACCTCCTCTCAGTCACCATGGAAGGGGAGCACCAAGGCATTCAGTTTAATCAGGTCTTAGTGGCTCACGGGATGATCAAAGATGAGCCTGAGGGAGAACAGGGGGAGCACACGATGTAGGGCCTGATGAGTACACGGACTCAAACTACGAGTTTGATGGGACCGATGACGACATGGAGGAAGAACAAGACTCCGGCGAGGACTCTGCCACATCACCTGTCGCCGAGGCGCAGCAGGACTACCCCACCCCACCAGTGTGACAACCCGATATTTCGAGACAATGTAATGTAACACCAGTCAAATTTAGGTAAAAATTTAACTTTCCTAAAATCTTATTTGGGTTAAATAAAGTGGTAATAATCGTATCAAGGTTTTCATACATATAAAGAGCACTATAATCCGAGTTATAACGAAGAAGTTATGACCAATCTAAGATTCATAGCAAAAACCGGCAACACTGATAGACGTAAAACGCAAAGTTTCAATACAATAATTTTTAGCCTTAGGTATCTTAATGAAAGTTTTGGATATCATTAAACCGTAAACGTACATAAAAAGAACGTCCAAATCTGACTTCGTATGAGGAAGTTATGATTTTTCTAAGTTACGGATATAGCAGTAGACAGCTAAAAACTCAAAATAAAGATCGAGAGACTTTTATCCGACAAAAACTAAATGAGAATCGAAGGTCTCAACAATAGTAGCGCAACGGTAAAAAGTCTGACGAAAACAGACATCAGATGAAGAAGTTATGGATTTATGACGGAGTTTTCGTGTCCCGGCCTACTAAAAATAATATAAAGATAATATATTAATAATATATTAAAAATAAAGTCAAAATTAGATAACGGAGTCTAAATGAGAGTTGTAGAGCATAATCTCACCTACGCGTGCATATAAAGAACGTCGAAAACGGAGCTTAGATGCGAAAGTTATAAATTTCTGAAGTTTGGGGCTCGAATCCCGACTCTATGTCAGAACTCACGACGTGAGCCCCTTGAATGACCCTTCCAGAGCCACTTGATGTGTGATGCATGCCATGAGTGAATCGGAGCTGACTCATGACGTGAGTTATGAAAAACTCACGACGTGAGACCCAAAATTCACCCTATAAATAGGAATCGAGGGCAGGCGCCTTTGGTTGTTCATTTCTATTATTTCTCCTACTTATACACCCTATTAAGCCCCTCTAAACTACCCCGAAGCCCCGGTAACACCTCCAACACACGACGCAAGTCCCGAAGTCCCGAGATTTCCGCGAAATCGACTTCTTTCCAGTTGAAGTTCTGCTCGACTTTAGTCTCACCTTCTTCAATCTATCAAGTGATATGTGAGTTCATACCCCTTAATTAAACTTTTAAATGCTTTTAAATGTTTATAAATGCTTTATGGGGGGAGGGGGATACAAGTTGAATCAGGTTTAGTTATTATATCATCACATGTGATTAATAACTAGCATGGAAATGGATTTACTATACGTTAACTGTTTTACCAAATAGATTTCTTCAAATGACTTTCTTAAACGTTTTTACATGTTTAAAACTCTTTATCAAACTGTCTTACACACTGTAAGTTTCCTTTCAAACTTTGTTACAAAGGTGTTTTCAAACAAAGGTTTTCCTTATACTTAAACTGTCTTATCAAACAAAATACTTTCAATCGTTTTATAAACTGACATCAGGTCATCGTTTCTTCGTATTAAACTTTTCACAGGTTTTAAAAAACTTCTTTTACGCTTTTATATTGTCAAATGCATGCCCATATATGTATAGTTATATAAGTTTGGTTTAAAGGACTTAGGACGGTTAGCTCGCTTTATTTCCTTTTCCTCGTTGGGATGTGGCCTTAGGGTTTCGGTTGCTCGTCCGATTGTCATCTAAATATTATTTATATATCATGTATACATATATAGGTATAAAGGTTCCATTAGTCAGTTCAGTACCTTTGGGTAGCAAAGGTGTACTTCCGGTTATACTCGTACATTACTAGTAACTATAATAGGTATAGTTAGGAGATACTACTTAACAATTCCAAGTACAAGGAATCACACAAGAGTCAGTTCATTCATGAGTCTATACTAATACATTACATGTTACATGAATACGTTTACATAGATACGCTTACATGAGTACTTGTACTTAGATACGCTTACATGAATACGTTTACAGAGATACGCTTACATGAATACGTCTACATTAATACGTTTAATAGATACTATTTCATAGGATTTGTTAAAAATGTTTCGGGACTTACCATTCCACACCCAAAGCTGTTAGCTACAGTAGGGAAAAGGAGCATCGACGGGTGTCCACGGTTGTACTGTTTGGCGAGTTTCCATGCCGTGAATATCTTAATGCAGAAGGATACATCTTTAGTTATTATATTATTCTCCTTCCTTTATTTTGTGACACATTCACATGAACGACGAGGTAGAACATATTTCATATAGATAGACTATTTTCCTCATTACCTTATATTGCGACTCATATGCATAAACGACGAGGTAGACTATAATTTTATAATAATAGTTAAACAGGGAAAAATTGTCACATTTACAGTGATGCTTACTTACAAAACAATCGGGTCTTGGTAGAAGACTACTTTTTTACTAGTAGGAAATATGGGATTTTCTATGGTTTTCAAACGTTTATAATTACTTACAAAAAGTCGGGTCTTGGTAGAAGACTACTTTTATACTAGTAGGAAATATAGGATTTTGTATGGTTTTCAAACGTTTACAATTACTTACAAAACAGTCAAGTCTTGGTAGAAGACTACTATTATATTGGTAGGAAATATAGGATTTTCTAGGGTTTTCAAACGTTTACAATTACTTACAAACAATTTTCCTACTTTTCTCCAAATGTTCACAAGTCTTTACTTTATAGTATTTATGAATCAAAGACACATTTATACTTATGAGTTCACCAGCTTTATTGTTGATACTCGCTTTCAAAATAACTTGTATTCTCAGGTCACAAATAGACAGGTACGACGACCAGGTTTTGTGAAGACGGAGAAATCAAGACTCCTCTTTCATTTTGATTAGTTATTATGTTGTCTTATACTATGAAAGAACACACTTGTAATTAAAATTATACTATTAATGCAATGGATGATGTTGTTGCTTGTTTACTACTTTACATTGTTGTGATACATTAGATGACGTCCTCCGCCCCAGAACGTTTCCGCCGTTCTCGGTTTTGGGGTGTGACAACCAGGGAATCCCGCAAGGGAGAATCGCTCTCCAGAAGCTGAGATTATTGCTCTGCGGCAACAACTATTCGCCATGGAAGCACGAGCAGTGCAAGCTGAGCAGGAGAGGGATGAAGTCATTGGAGAAATGACTGAGATGGCCCCAGTTGTTGGCACAACACTTTAGTATATGACCTCGCTGCAGTCATAGGGAACTCCATAGAGTGTTAGGAGTAGACTTACCCTACTATTACTATGATCTATGCTATGTACCATCAAATCTATGCTTAAGTGATTACACTACTTATAGATTCGTTACGTTGCCGAACTTGCACCACTTATGTATGGTCTTTCGAGCAAATTTTCATGTATCAAAGTGCGGATAATATTAATGGAAAAATTTATGTGTTCTACTTGTTGGATTAGGTGTCTAAGCCCATAACTATAATTGGTATGTACTTGAATTCATAGCAGCACAGTCCTTTTGGGTTGCCCTCAAACCTAGCAACCGGACAAGGAAATTATGAAAGGATAGATATTAATTTAATATAAGATTAATAAATTAATATAAATGATTTATTAACATGTTAAAAGATTAATATATTAATTAGGAATCATTATGTTTAATTAATAGTTAGCCAGAAATTAATCAGAATTAATTTTGGGTTTAAAAGTATTAATTATAAAGTGCAGGGACTAGTTTGCAATTATCTAATAGTTGAGTGGAAGGCTCCAGAACCTCCTTGGAAGGGGGTGGACGAAATCTATAGGGGAAACCCTAATGATTTCGTCCATGGGGGCTTGGATAAGGCCCTAAGCAAGGAGCATTAGGGTTTTTCCTTAAACCCTAGATCCCTCAGCTATATAAGGAGCCTCATGGTTCACATTTTGGGCACTCCTTCTTTTGAAGAAACCCTAGGCCGAGAATTGCATACTCCCTACCTCTCTCCCCTTCTAGTTTCCTTCTTGCTAGTTCTTGGGTGTGATTCCATTAGAGGCATTACATTTGTGGTGCTAAGCTTCCAAGAAGATCAAGAGGATTATCAATTATTTAGCATAACAATTGAAAGGTATGTTGTGACAACCCGAAATTTCCATTGTACGAACCTCATCTATTCAATAGAAACTAGTTCAGTTTCAGTGATTTTCAAACTTTTCCGAACAAGTTTGTGTACATTAGGATTATGTTTTAGATGATATCAGGAGAGTGGATACTCCTGGTTTTGTGAAACTTGGGCATTTCGAGTTTCATACTGTTACAGTCCAACATCAGGAATAAAAAGATTTTCTGCCAAAATATTCCAGGACTATAAATAGTTTCTGAATTAAATTAATTCATTATTCACAATTCCAAATAGAGAAAAGCCATATTCTCTCTGACGGATCTTCGGGTTTTCATCCCAGATTGTGAGTCTACTTTTCTATATGTGTTTCAATACTTGTTTAATGCTTGTTAACAACAATTACATGTCTAGATGTCAAGATCCGAGAGTTTACCGCCCAAGAACGTTCTTGGGGAGTAAACTCCAAAATAGAACATTATGGCTTCCTAGTCCCAATTCCTTGCTAGAAGACTTGTTTAGGAGATAGGGTATGACATTTATGGATCAAAAAGCAACCAAGAAACATAAGTTCTAGGAGTTTACGGCCAAGGAACTCCCTTGGGCCGTAAACCCCTTTTCAAGGGCTTAAATGCCCTAAAACTTTCCCCAAATGCTTAGGGAACTTAACCACTAGTGCTTGTGCTTGTTTAGAACATCAAAAGGCCATAAAAACCATAAGTTTCTAGGAGTTTACGGCCAAGGAACTCCCTTGGGCCGTAAACCCCTTTTTGTGGGACAAAAATCATTCCAAGCTACCCTTAAGCCTTTAGACAAATTACCTTGCACCTTTGAGACTAGAATGGAGAGTAGAACATATTGAAATCACTCCTTGGAAGGAGTTTACGGCCAAGGAACATGACTTGGGCCGTAAACTCCAAGTGAAGGCACCAAAGTGTGCCTCTTGTCCCCATTAGCCTTAGATAAATTCATGGGAGCAATCCTTGTTGTTTAAGTGCCTCAAAACAATTAAAAACCTAGAGTTTACGGCCGTAAACTCTATGGTGAAGGGACTTTAGGCCGTAAAATCCCATATGGAGTGTTCTAAAGCCTTAAACTACTTCATGTATTATTCCAACAAAGCTAGGAGTGTTCTAGATGCAAGATAACACCACAAAACACCCAAAAACACCATTTGAGGAGTTCACGGCCATAAACCTATGAGTTTACGGCCGTAAACTCCAAGGTGTGGGGTTTGTTGGATGGTGAACTCCTATACAAGGCTATTTGATGTTTCAAACCCTTTTGCCTTGTCCCGTAGCAACTTAGATGCAACCATTTGAACCTTAAACACTCATAAAAGTGTTTAAATGTTTTCTAAGTGTCTTAACTTATTTATTTAAGTTATTATATGCCTAATTAGTTATATATATGTTTATTATATGATAACTAGGCTCGTGCGTGTAAACCAGTCTCCGTTTGCCACCTAGCATGGTAGCCGTCACTGCAATTCAAACGACTCACCACAAGTGAGTTCATACCCCTTGAATCAACCTTTGAAATGATTTTAAGTGTTTTAAATACTTTATGGGGGGGGGGGATACAAGTCAAATACTTATAGTTATTGCTTCAATCACATGTGATTGCATTTAATCACATGTGATTAATAACTAGGAAAACAGCGATTTTTACCACTGTTCAAACTGTTTTCAACTGCTTTAGTATTGAAATGTTTTACAAACTGTTTTACTATCCGAACTTATTTATAGACTGTGATTCAACAAATGCTTCTTATACTTAAACTGTGTTATCAACTTATGCCTTCAAAATGTTTTATAGATCGACATCAAGTCGATCTTCTCTTGAAATTATATTACTGCTTCAAATGCTTTATGAAAACTTATTTATGCTTTTATATATCAAATTGCATGCCCATATATGTATAGATATATAAATAATGTTTAAAGGGCTTAGGAAGGCCATCCACCCTATTTCCTTTTCCTCGATTTGGATGTGGTCTGGTGGGATTTCGGGTGACCATCCGAAGGTCGTTTCCATATTACTTATATATCATATATACATGTATAGACATAAAGGTACTTCCATATTCATACTCATCAGTACATCATTAGCTGGTTACCATCGGGGTAACGCAGGACCATACATATACAGAAATACTAGAAACAATACATATACAGTTATACTAGAAACAATACATATACAGAAATACTAGAAACAATACATATACAGATATACTAGAAACAATACATATACAGTTATACTAGAAACAATACATATACAGATATACTAGAAACAATACATATACAGAAATACTAGAAACAATACATATACAGATATACTAGAAACAATACATATACAGAAATACTAGAAACAATACATATACAAATATACTAGAAACAATACATATACAGATATACTAGAAACAATACATATACAGATATACGAGAAACAATACATATACATGAATACTTAACAATTGTGATCCACTGTATCGGGCATGCCTTAAATGTCATGGCCCGAGTTGTAGCCAGAATTCTCTTGGAGGGAGAGCGTGAGTTTGCGTATAGATCTATACTGGATTGACTATCCTACACCTTGCTGCTAGCTACAGCCGGACCTGCAGGTCTGCGGGTGCCAAACGTCATTTCTTATTACGACCGTTCATTATGTCGTTGATTTTCAGTCGATAGCATGGTGCAATTAATCACAATAAACCTTAATATAAATCCGGTTTAAGGTAGTAGTATTTAGTACAGCAGTAGTCTTATTATACAAAGCTACAGTACTACAATGATTTACCCATTGCATATTTTAGTGATAACCTCACTTAAGAATTAATGTACAAACTATATTTTTAACAAATGATAGTTATATTTGGGTAATCACACACTTTACAACAGAAAAGTTTACAAAACAGCCTAGCCTTGGTAGAAGGTTACTTTTATAGAAAATATAGGATTTTCTGAGTGATTCAAACTTTTACAAACACTTTCAAACATTTACTTACATTTTTACAACTTATACATTGAGACAAGTTCAAACGTTTTTTTTTACAAGGAACATTGACACTAAAATACTTATGAACTCACCAGTTTAATGCTGATAAACTCTTTCAAAATAACTTGTATTCTCAGGTCATCAGTAGACAGGTACCGAGGCCAGCTTTCGAGAAGATGGAGTGCATTCAAGACTCATCTCATATTATTTTGTGTTTCATTATTTTTGGTGTCTATAACTGTACAGAACACACTTGTATTAAAATTATATATATTTAATGCAATGGATGATGTTGTTTGCTTATTTACATTTACTGTGTTGTGATACTGTACATGACGTCCTCCGCCCCGGAACGTTTCCGCCGTTCTTGGTTTTGGGGTGTGACAGATTGGTATCAGAGCATTGTTTATAGTGAATCAAGTATATCAACCCATAAAAGATATACTAATCTATAAACCCAAAAGGGACTAAAACACTCTGACCAGGAGTCTATACTTTAAATAATAAAATATTTAATTAAGTATACTAGTCTGCATTCATACTAAAATCAGTGTCACAATGACAAGAACAAAAGTATTACGAGTGTTGAGTATCACAATTGAGCTCGGGGATGTATGGTCAGTCCTGGGAATGGCATAGCCTGATCAACTATGCTGGTCCTAGGAGTGATTAGCATATGCCCTAGAATGGTTGTGATATGTTAACAAGTCTAAAAACTTACCGACAATACCACAAGAAGATCAGTAGAACTTAGAACTTAAAATACTATAGGAGTATTTTGTGCTATTAGTTACACGTATACTATATTCTTATACCTCTCTTCTCGCGTAGATCTAAATGGCTGGATTCCATCATGGCGACCCGTACTTTCCCAATGAAGGCAATGCCGGGTGGATCGATGAAGGGCCCGAAGATGACCATCCAATCCCTTTGGATGATCACCTCGCAGAAGGCTTTTCGGATGGATCCGACTCCGAGCCGGAAGTCAACAACCTACCGCTTGTAGGTCAAGCCCCGAACAACAACCCTCGACCAGCGTTTCCAGGGCCTACTCCCATGTGGGCAAACAATCTGAATCGCTGGAGTGATGAGCAGGGTCAGCCCTTGCCATACTTTGGGGACCGAACCTTCTACAACATCAGCGATGGTGGCTCTGCTGACAGAGCTCTGCCGGTGATCATCTGCAGAATAGTTCGTAATGTCGAGCAAGGTCGAGCAGCCATCGACCGGGTCATGGAGATTGATGCCAATTCAGGCGTCAATACAGTCCGCATCCTCCGTCTTGAAGAAGACATGGAACGGACCCGGAGAACCAACGAAACTCTGCAGCAACAGCTGGCTGCCTCACGTGCTGAAGTCTTAGAACTTCGAGCTCGTCAGAGAACTCAGGACCGACACCTTCAAGAGGTGTTTCGTCAAATGTCCGACCTCAGGGCTCGCCCGAGAGATTCCCATCGCCATTAGATGATGTCTAGTACATCTCTGTCTTTTGATTTAGGGATAGCCTTGCACTTATGTGCTCTAGGTAGCACTTGTCTGTAAAATATTCCTAACTTTCGGTACTCTAATTAGGAATCTAGGACTGTCAGTATTGTCCTTATGGTATGATGTAAGACCTACTGTTAGGTCGATTTTTCCTTGAACTTATTACATCAGTAATACCCGTACTATTGAAATATATCTAATCTGTGGGAGAAATTTGTACACTTGTGTATTCCTACTAATATTTCTTGTTGAGATTTCAAACACTCATTCAAACTGTTGGGCTTTGGTTAGTTAGTCCATGGGTCACTTTCACGTGCTTACAAATTGATTCTTAACATCCTTCTTGTTTTTATAAACTTATAGCTGAAGGATGCCTCCTCGCAAATCTCCCCGGAATAGGAATAATCCTGTACCTCCACCGCCTCCACCACCTGCAGTCATCGATACTGCAGCCCTGAATGCTGCCGTAGCTGCAGCAGTGGCAACTGCCATGGCTCAGTATCACTCATCGGATGCTAGCAGAGGTGGAACCCCTGTGGAATCTATCCCAGTTGAAATCCCTGTGCGCTCGAGAGAGTGCTCTTACAAGGATTTTACAAACTGCAAGCCGAAGCCTTTCTATGGCACCGGCGGAGTCATTGCTCTCTCGCAATGGTTCGAGAAGACTGAATCAGTCTTCGAAATCTGTTCGTGCCCTACAGCATTCAAAGTAAAATATGCCGCATGCACCTTCGAGGATAAAGCCCTAACGTGGTGGAACGGCCACGTCAAAGCCCTAACTCTCGTCGTGGCTAACGACATGGGCTGGGCAACGATGAAGGACCTCATGACTGAGGAGTACTGCCCTAGGGGCGAAGTCCAGAAGTTAGAGCATGAACTCTGGAATCTGACCATGAAGGGCACCAACGTGATCGCTTACACTGCCCGCTTTAGCGAATTGGTGGCCCTATGCCCCAACATGGTTCCCACTGAAGGGAAAAAGATTGAACGGTATGTTTGGGGGCTAGTGCCTCCGTACCAGGGGAACGTCTTAGCATCCAACCCTGCTACTTTCGACAGTGCCAAGCGATTGGCACAAAGACTTATTGACCATGGAGTCAAGACCCCTGCAACTACAACCACCCTAGCCGTCCCAGAACCCTCCAAACCCGCTGGCAACAAGCGGAAGTTTTGGGATGAGAAGAAGAAGCAGCGTGCTTCAAAGAAACAACAAATCGTAGCAGTACATGCTGCGGTAGCCCCTACTGCTGTTACTGCTCCGGGGAAGCAGTACTCTGGAAGTTTGCCGAAGTGCAATAAATGCAGCTTCCACCACAACGGCGTCTGCTGTGAAATGCAGTGTAACAACTGCCACAGAAAAGGACACACCATCCGATTCTGTAAGTTCCCGGCGCAACCGATCTCCCAAGTTCCTGGCTCAGGTGTGAGCCCAACTTGCTATGGATGTGGCGAACCAGGCCACTTTAAAAGGGACTGCCCTAAAGCGAGGAATACTGGAGGAGCAGGGAGGGTACTAGCAATAGGCCACGGGGAAGCAGTCGCTGACCCGACAGTGGTGACCGGTACGTTCCTCCTTGATAACTCCTATGCATGCATTCTGTTCGATAGTGGAGCGGAGCGAAGCTTCATAAACCACAAATTTGCTTGCATGCTTAAGCAACAACCGCACGCACTTAATGAACAATTCACAGTAGAAATGGCCAATGGGAAGACTGAAAGTACTAATAGCATATACTTAGGTTGTCTTCTAACCTTAGATAACCATTCATTCCCAATCGACCTTATGCCGGTCTCAATAAAAAGTTTCGACGTTATTATCGGCATGGATTGGTTAAGTCTTCATCGCGCCGACATCATGTGCTACGAGAAAGCAGTCCGTTTAAACCTCCCATCTAACGAAACCCTTATAGTCTACGGCGACAAACCAGGTGCGAGTCTTCGCATTATATCTAGTATTCAAGCACAAAAATATCTGCGCAAAGAATACCATGCATTTCTTGCTCACGTCGTCGACACGAACCTAGAAGCGAAAGAACTAAAGAACCTCCCAGTAGTGAGCGACTTCCCCGACATTTTCCCAGAGGAACTACCCGGGTTACCTCCGCAACGACAAGTCGAGTTCAGAATCGACTTGGTCCCAGGAGCTACCCCAGTAGCCAAGTCGCCCTACCGTTTAGCACCAGCCGAGATGCAAGAACTCTTTGGTCAACTTAACGAACTGCTCAGCAAGGGCTTTATAAGACCAAGTTTCTCACCTTGGGGAGCACCGGTCTTGTTCGTTAAGAAGAAAGACGGATCATTCCGTATGTGTATTGACTACAGAGAACTCAACAAATTGACGATCAAAAATCGTTACCCTCTGCCACGGATAGATGATCTAATCGACCAACTGCAAGGGGCGAGCTATTTTTCCAAGATTGATCTGAGATCCGGATATCACCAGTTACGAGTGCTCGAGGAGGATGTGCCAAAGACAGCCTTCCGAACTCGTTACGGACACTACGAGTTCGTGGTGATGCCATTCGGATTGACCAATGCGCCCGCAGTCTTCATGGATCTGATGAATAGAGTATGCCGACCTTACTTAGATCAGTTCGTCATCGTTTTCATTGACGACATCCTGATCTACTGCAGAAGTAAGAAGGAGCATAGTGATCATCTGCGACAAGTTCTAGAGACACTACGGAAAGAGAAACTTTATGCGAAGTTCTCGAAATGTGAATTTTGGATCCGAAGAGTCGAATTCTTAGGACACGTGGTAAGCGAAGAGGGAATCCACGTGGACCCATCCAAAATAAAAGCCATTGAGAACTGGTCAGCACCAAAGACACCTACAGAAATTCGTCAATTTCTAGGTCTCGCTAGCTACTATCGCAGGTTCATTCAGAACTTCTCGTGAATAGCGAAGCCTCTTACGACCCTGACCCAGAAAGGCGTGGCCTTTGACTGGGAAGAGAAGCAAGAAAGAGCGTTCCAAACGCTCAAACGAGCCTTGTGCACCGCACTGATACTATCCCTTCCAGAAGGAATAGAATACTTCGTAGTCTATTGCGATGCATCCAATCAAGGACTCGGATGTGTTCTGATGCAGCGAGGTAAGGTCATCGCCTACGCCTCGAGACAGTTGAAGACACACGAGGTTAACTACACGACCCACGATCTTGAACTAGGAGCAGTAGTGTTTGCTCTAAAGATCTGGAGACATTACCTGTACGGAACGAAGAGCACTATCTTTACCGACCACAAGAGTTTACAACACATTTTCGATCAGAAGGAGCTCAACATGAGACAACGACGGTGGGTCGAACTACTCAGTGATTACGAATGCGATATTCGTTATCATCCGGGTAAAGCCAACGTAGTAGCAGACGCCCTAAGTCGGAAAGAATACTCTGGTCGCAAAGTCAAGTCATTATCAATAACCATCCATTCACACCTGACTAAACAAATTCAGGCGGCTCAACTTGAGGCCATGAAACTTGAAAATGTGTCGAGTGAATCCCTTAGGGGAATGGACAAGAACTTCGAAGCCAAGGGTGACGGAGCTTTATATTTCATGAACCGGTTCTGGACACCGAAACACGGTGGTTTCCGAGACGTGGTCATGACCGAGGCTCACAACGCTCGGTATTCCGTCCACCCGGGTTCAGATAAGATGTATCTGGATCTGAAAAAGCTATACTGGTGGCCTAATATGAAAGCAGAGATTGCTACCTTCGTGAGTAAATGCCTTACTTGCGCGAAGGTTAAGGTCGAGTACCAGAAGCCCTCTGGTTTACTGCAACAACCAGAGATTCCAGAATGGAAGTGGGAGCGGATCACTATGGATTTCATAACCAAGTTACCAAAGACAACGGGTGGACTTGACACCATATGGGTCATCGTTGATAGATTGACCAAGTCTGCACACTTCCTGCCTGTCAAAGAAACAGACAAGATGGAGAAACTTACGAGAACATACATTAGGGAAATTGTACGGTTGCATGGTGTACCTATTTCCATTATCTCCGATAGAGATAGTAGGTTCACTTCCAGATTTTGGCAATCCCTACAACATTCCCTAGGAACAAGGTTGGACATGAGCACAGCCTACCATCCACAGACCGACGGACAGAGTTTGAGAACCATTCAAACATTGGAGGACATGTTGCGAGCCTGTGTGATTGATTTTGGGAAGGCATGGGATACCCATTTACCCCTTGTCGAATTTTCCTATAATAACAGTTATCACACCAGCATCAAGGCTGCTCCATTCGAAGCTCTCTACGGCCGCAAGTGCAGATCCCCTCTGTGCTGGGCTGAGGTTGGTGATACCCAATTAGCAAGAGGGCAAGCTTCCGACAGTACTCTCACTGGTCCGGAAATCATTCGGGAAACGACAGAGAAAATCGTTCAAATCCGTGAACGATTGAAAGCCTCTAGAGACCGACAGAAGAGCTACGCCGATAAACGAAGAAAACCTTTGGAATTTCAGGTGGGAGACCGAGTCCTTCTCAAAGTCTCACCCTGGAAAGGCTTGATACGCTTCGGCAAGCGTGGGAAGCTTAATCCGAGGTACATAGGGCCTTTTGAGATTCTTGCCAGAGTCGGCCCCGTAGCTTACAAACTTGATCTACCCGACACACTGCGTAACATACATTCTACATTCCACGTATCTAACTTGAAAAAGTGTCTGTCCGACGAGACTCTCGTAATCCCACTCGACGAGATCGAAATCAACGAGAGCCTCAACTTCGTGGAAGAACCTGTAAAGATCATGGACCGTGAGGTCAAGCAGACGAAACAAAGCCATATCCCTATCGTGAAGGTTCGCTGGAACGCCAAGCGAGGACCGGAATTCACTTGGGAACGCGAGGATCAGATGAAGTTGAAATACCCTCATCTTTTCGCTTAATTGTTTGTAACTTTTATTTGCTTAAATTCTAATTTCGGGACAAAATTCCCTCTAACAGGGGGATGATGTGACAACCCGAAATTTCCATTGTACGAACCTCATCTATTCAATAGAAACTAGTTCAGTTTCAGTGATTTTCAAACTTTTCCGAACAAGTTTGTGTACATTAGGATTATGTTTTAGATGATATCAGGAGAGTGGATACTCCTGGTTTTGTGAAACTTGGGCATTTCGAGTTTCATACTGTTACAGTCCAACATCAGGAATAAAAAGATTTTCTGCCAAAATATTCCAGGACTATAAATAGTTTCTGAATTAAATTAATTCATTATTCACAATTCCAAATAGAGAAAAGCCATATTCTCTCTGACGGATCTTCGGGTTTTCATCCCAGATTGTGAGTCTACTTTTCTATATGTGTTTCAATACTTGTTTAATGCTTGTTAACAACAATTACATGTCTAGATGTCAAGATCCGGGAGTTTACCGCCCAAGAACGTTCTTGGGGAGTAAACTCCAAAATAGAACATTATGGCTTCCTAGTCCCAATTCCTTGCTAGAAGACTTGTTTAGGAGATAGGGTATGACATTTATGGATCAAAAAGCAACCAAGAAACATAAGTTCTAGGAGTTTACGGCCAAGGAACTCCCTTGGGCCGTAAACCCCTTTTCAAGGGCTTAAATGCCCTAAAACTTTCCCCAAATGCTTAGGGAACTTAACCACTAGTGCTTGTGCTTGTTTAGAACATCAAAAGGCCATAAAAACCATAAGTTTCTAGGAGTTTACGGCCAAGGAACTCCCTTGGGCCGTAAACCCCTTTTTATGGGACAAAAATCATTCCAAGCTACCCTTAAGCCTTTAGACAAATTACCTTGCACCTTTGAGACTAGAATGGAGAGTAGAACACATTGAAATCACTCCTTGGAAGGAGTTTACGGCCAAGGAACATGACTTGGGCCGTAAACTCCAAGTGAAGGCACCAAAGTGTGCCTCTTGTCCCCATTAGCCTTAGATAAATTCATGGGAGCAATCCTTGTTGTTTAAGTGCCTCAAAACAATTAAAAACCTAGAGTTTACGGCCGTAAACTCTATGGTGAAGGGACTTTAGGCCGTAAACTCCCATATGGAGTGTTCTAAAGCCTTAAACTACTTCATGTATTATTCCAACAAAGCTAGGAGTGTTCTAGATGCAAGATAACACCACAAAACACCCAAAAACACCAGTTGAGGAGTTCACGGCCATAAACCTATGAGTTTACGGCCGTAAACTCCAAGGTGTGGGGTTTGTTGGATGGTGAACTCCTATACAAGGCTATTTGATGTTTCAAACCCTTTTGCCTTGTCCCGTAGCAACTTAGATGCAACCATTTGAACCTTAAACACTCATAAAAGTGTTTAAATGTTTTCTAAGTGTCTTAACTTATTTATTTAAGTTATTATATGCCTAATTAGTTATATATATGTTTATTATATGATAACTAGGCTCGTGCGTGTAAACCAGTCTCCGTTTGCCACCTAGCACGGTAGCCGTCACTGCAATTCAAACGACTCACCACAAGTGAGTTCATACCCCTTGAATCAACCTTTGAAATGATTTTAAGTGTTTTAAATACTTTATGGGGGGGGGGATACAAGTCAAATACTTATAGTTATTGCTTCAATCACATGTGATTGCATTTAATCACATGTGATTAATAACTAGGAAAACAGCGATTTTTACCACTGTTCAAACTGTTTTCAACTGCTTTACTATTGAAATGTTTTACAAACTGTTTTACTATCCGAACTTATTTATAGACTGTGATTCAACAAATGCTTCTTATAGTTAAACTGTGTTATCAACTTATGCCTTCAAAATGTTTTATAGATCGACATCAAGTCGATCTTCTCTTGAAATTATATTACTGCTTCAAATGCTTTATGAAAACTTATTTATGCTTTTATATATCAAATTGCATGCCCATATATGTATAGATATATAAATAATGTTTAAAGGGCTTAGGAAGGCCACCCGCCCTATTTCCTTTTCCTCGATTTGGATGTGGTCTGGTGGGATTTCGGGTGACCATCCGAAGGTCGTTTCCATATTACTTATATATCATATATACATGTATAGACATAAAGGTACTTCCATATTCATACTCATCAGTACATCATTAGCTGGTTACCATCGGGGTAACGCAGGACCATACATATACAGAAATACTAGAAACAATACATATACAGTTATACTAGAAACAATACATATACAGATATACTAGAAACAATACATATACATAAATACTAGAAACAATACATATACAGATATACTAGAAACAATACATATACAATTATACTAGAAACAATACATATACAGATATACTAGAAACAATACATATACATAAATACTAGAAACAATACATATACAGATATACTAGAAACAATACATATACAGAAATACTAGAAACAATACATATACAGATATACTAGAAACAATACATATACAAATATACTAGAAACAATACATATACAGATATACGAGAAACAATACATATACATGAATACTTAACAATTGTGATCCACTGTATCGGGCATGCCTTAAATGTCATGGCCCGAGTTGTAGCCATAATTCTCTTGGAGGGAGAGCGTGAGTTTGCGTATAGATCTATACTGGATTGACTATCCTACACCTTGCTGCTAGCTACAGCCGGACCTGCAGGTCTGCGGGTGCCAAACGTCATTTCTTATTACGACCGTTCATTATGTCGTTGATTATCAGTTGATAGCATGGTGCAATTAATCACAATAAACCTTAATATAAATCCGGTTTAAGGTAGTAGTATTTAGTACAGCAGTAGTCTTATTATACAAAGCTACAGTACTACAATGATTTACCCATTGCATATTTTAGTGATAACCTCAGTTAAGAATTAATGTACAAACTATATTTTTAACAAATGATAGTTATATTTGGGTAATCACACACTTTACAACAGAAAAGTTTACAAAACAGCCTAGCCTTGGTAGAAGGTTACTTTTATAGAAAATATAGGATTTTCTGAGTGATTCAAACTTTTACAAACACTTTCAAACATTTACTTACATTTTTACAACTTATACATTGAGACAGGTTCAAACGTTTTTTTTACAAGGAACATTGACACTAAAATACTTATGAACTCACCAGCTTAATGCTGATAAACTCTTTCAAAATAACTTGTATTCTCAGGTCATCAGTAGACAGGTACCGAGGCCAGCTTTCGAGAAGATGGAGTGCATTCAAGACTCATCTCATATTATTTTGTGTTTCATTATTTTTGGTGTCTATAACTGTACAGAACACACTTGTATTAAAATTATATATATTTAATGCAATGGATGATGTTGTTTGCTTATTTACATTTACTGTGTTGTGATACTGTACATGACGTCCTCCGCTCCGGAACGTTTCCGCCGTTCTTGGTTTTGGGGTGTGACATATGTAACTCTTAAACCCTAGTTTGTTAATTTCGAAATTAGCCTCTCTCCTCTAGGTTCTTGTTTGCAATTCAAAGTTATATGTTCAATAGTTAAAACATAGATCCAAAGTAGGTTGCATGTGAACTTTAGGAATTGTTTTCTAGTTTATTTGTTTTACCTAAAAACCATCAGTGGTATCAGAGACATTGTTGTTTTAAATTGAATTGCTATAATAGTTGAATTGCAAATTAGGATTTATAACTATTAAACCCTAAAAGGCCAAAATTTTCGATTTTAGGCTTCTGGTGCTAAGGGTTTTCGAAAACCCTAGCCTCCATGAACCCTAATCGAAATTAGGGTTAGGGTTTTGAAAACCCTAGCCTCCTCCCCTTGAAATTTCGAAATATGCTACCCTTTTTAGGGTTTCTTTGTTTTGGATAATAGTTGCCTTATTGGATAATTGAGAAAAATAAGGAATTATCTTATCCCCATATTTTCGAAATCTAGAAGGGATATGGATTAGGATTAAATTAATTGTTTAATTTAATTAGATAATCCTTACAAGATTTAATTAATTAATTAAAAGTTAATTAATAGATAAATATTAAATCTAGTTATTTGGTTTATTTTTAAATTTGAAATTAATATCTTAATTTTCGAAATTTATATATAAACCCTAAAGTTTTAAAAGTTTAAAACACACCTTATATATATTATAATTAAAAGTTAAATATTATATATGTATAAGACTATGGTCAGTCAAATTGCTAGTATGCCTCATTCACAAAGCTAATCTATAACGGGGGTATAAGGAAACTGCCTATAAAATGGTAGTTGAATGGGTGTCCACTCTCACCCACCGCTTCCTTGATTAGTGGAGGGTCGTTAGCAGAACGGATTTGATAGGACAACTACATCTCATTAAAAGTATAATGTTATTAAAGAAAGTACTAGAACATTATTTTACAAAAATCCCAACTCTAGTTACTTTAGGAAAAATGTGAAAAGTATGCTAATCCATGAAATTGCACATTATGCTTTATTGGTCGTTGGTGGAGCGTGTGTGGATCACCGACACACTAATAGGCACTAATAAAGAGTAGTAATGGGTATCTTATAATTATCATTTTGATGGAGCGTGTGTGATTTACCGGCACATCAATAGTTAATGATAAACATAATAAGGTTACCAAGCATATTTGCATGGTTATTCACATCTAGTTTGTGACCCTTGGTATCCCAGTCACAAATAGTAGAGCATAATCCGAGAATAAAACATGCTATTGAATAGTTTCAATGTATCTCAAATGAATTAGGAATTTCACTTCGTTTATTTCGTCTAATGGTGGAATTGGTGAATCGTCATTCACCTACCTTTATGAAATTTAAACTTGGATCTCGGCATCCCATTTCTAAGTTTTAAATCTTCATAGTTGGATCCTAACCTTGATATGATATCTTTGGGTTATTATATTGAGGTGTCTTGAAATCTAACTAAAACTATCTTTCTTTTCAGATGTCTACCCATGGAAACACTTCTGCTTCATCCTCCAGCCACAACTTCTCTTTACTCAACATTTGCTCCAAAGTTGTTATGGATGGCTCTAACTATAATGATTGGATGCATAACATCAAGATGGCGCTTCGATTCGAGGACAAAGAATATGTCCTTGAAAAGGAGCTCAAAGAACTTGATGAGTCCAAAGCCATTCCCGAAGAGTACGCTGCCTACAAGAAGCACTATGATGATGCTACCAAGGTGGCATGCATCATGGTCGCAACCATGTCCCCAGAACTGCAAAGGTACTATGAGGACTACTGGCCATTTGAGATGAAAAAGGACCTTATGGAAAAGTACCATAAGCGAGCTCGTCAAGAAAAGTTTGAAGTAGTCAAGTCACTCATCGCTTGCAAGATGAAAGAGGAGGATTCGGTTGTATCTCATGTGCAAAGAATGCAACGCTACATAGAGCGTTTGGTCAAGCTCAACATTCATTTTGATGAGGAATTAGCCATTGACATGGTCTTAAACTCATTGCCTGATTGTTATGGTCAGTTTATCTTAACTTACCATTTGAACAACACTCAGCAGACACTGGCCCAATTGCACAACTTGTTGCAGACTGCTGAAGCAGGGATGAAGGGTAAAAGTATAGCCTCCACTCCTGCAAATGCTCCTGTTCTAGCTATTGGACAGGGAAATGGGAAAAAGAGGAAAGGTCCTCCTAAGCAAAACTGGAAGGCAAAGGTCCAAGTCGGGTCATCTAGCGGTGGCCAAAGGCTAAGCCCAATGCTTCCATTCCCCATGTTTCTGATCCAAAGGAAGCTATTTGCTTTTATTTCAATCAAAAAGGGCATTGGAAGAGAACCTGCCCACAATATCTGCAGGATATCAAAGATGGCAAAGTGAAGCCATCTTCGGCAGGTATTTACACTATTTCTTCTAATAACTAATTATCTTCTCATTCATGGGTCCTTGATACAGGATGTGGTTTTCACATCTGCTCTGATTTGCAGGGGCTAAAGGAAAGTGAGGAGATAGAACGAGGAAGGATAAACTTGATCATGGGAAACAAGAAGTCTTCACCAGTGACCAAGATCGGTTTTTTATCAACTTTTTCTTAGTAATGATGTTAGATTAGACTTATTGAATTATTGCTATTCGTCTGAGATGACGAGAAACATTATTTCATTTCATGAATGGTTCAGACAAGGTTTTAAATATTATTTTAATGATTTGAATGGTTCAATTTCTGTTTATAAGAATGGTGTTTTTCTGTTTGAAGCTTTACCTTGTGATGGTGTGGATGAAACAGTGACTTGTGTTGATAGCTTACGAAATAGTGTGTTTAATATTGACTTGTCTAATAGTGTAGACAAGGCATGCTTGTGGAATTGTCGTCTTGGACACATTAACAAGAAACGCATAGTCCAACTCCAAAAGGATGGAGTGTAGGAATCATTTGACCTAAAATCAGATGATCTGTGTGAATCTTGTCTTTTGGGAAAGATGACAAAATCACCATTCACAGGGTCTTGTGAAAGAGGTGAAGGTCTGTTGGATCTCATACACACAGATGTATGTGGGCCCTTCAGATCAACCACAAGAGATGCTAATCGATTTTATGTGACTTTCACTGATGATTATAGTAGATATGGTTATGTATATTTAATCAAACATAAGTCAGAAACCTTTGAAAAGTTCAAAGAGTTTAAACATGAGGTCGAAAATCAATTAGGCAGGAAAATAAAGATACTTAGATCTGATAGAGGCGGAGAGTATCTTAGCATTGAGTTCAACAACTATCTAAAGGAATGTGGGATAGTCTCACAATTGACTCCTCCTAGGACACCACAGTTAAATGGTGTGGCCGAGAGGCGTAATCGAACCTTGTTAGACATGGTTCGTTCTATGATGAGTCGTGCTCCACTTCCAATTCATTTCTGGGGCTATGCCTTAGAAATAGCCGCCCACATCCTAAATCTTGTCCCAAAAAAGAAGGTTGCCAAAACACCTCACGAAATGTGGACAGGGAAAGTTCCCTCATTAGCACATATTAAAGTCTGGGGTTGTGAGGCTTTCGTAAGACGAGAGACTCACGACAAGCTAGATGAACCAATATCTTATAAGGAAGCAATGGCAGGTCCAAAGGCTTCCATTTGGAAAGAGGAAATGGACAACGAGATAAAGTCCATGTATGACAACAAAGTTAGGAATTCGGTTGATAATGCACCGGGTCGTAAGACAGTTGGATGAAAATGGATCTTCAAGAAGAAGACAAACATGGATGGGAATGTACACATATTCAAGGCTAGACTGGTTGCGAAAGGTTTCACACAAACCACAGGGGTTGACTATGATGAAACATTCTCGCCAGTAGCCAAGATTAAATCTATCAGGATATTGCTCGCCATAGCTGCCTTTAATGACTATGAAATCTGGCAGATGGATGTCAAGACTGCTTTCCTTAACGAGAAGCTGGCTGAGGATGTTTACATGAATCAGCCAGAGGTTTTTGTCGATGCAAAGTTTCCCAATAGAGTATGTAAGCTTGAGAAATCCATTTATGGATTGAAACAAGCATCTCGCAGCTGGAATCTTTGCTTCCATGAGAAAGTCAAAGAGTTTGGTTTCTCTAGAAGTGAAGATGAGTTTTGTGTGTATATCAAGGCTAGTGGGAGTATAGTAACTTTTTTGGTGTTATATGTCGATGACATATTACTCATTGGTAATGACATTCCAACCTTGAACGAGGTTAAGTCTTGGCTTGGAAAGTGTTTTGCCATGAAAGACCTTGGAGAAGCTGCTTATATTCTTGGATTAGGATATTGAGAGATAGAAAGAAGAGACTAATTGGACTTAGTCAGAGCACATACTTGGATAAGGTACTAAAGAGGTTTAGTATGGAAAATTCCAAGAAGGGAGAGCTACCTATCCAGAGCAACACAAAATTGAGTAAGACTCAATGACCTAGTACAGATGAGGAAATAGATGACATGAGTCGTGTACCTTATGCTTCCGTTGTCGGATCAATCATGTACGCTATGACATGTACTCGTCCTGATGTAGCCTTTGCTTTGAGTATGTTCAGTCGCTATCAGGGAAACCCGGGTAGAGCTCATTGGATAGTAGTAAAGAATATACTCAAGTATTTGTGGAGGACAAAGGTCTGGGTCCTTATACTTGGTGGCAATGATACTTTGAGAGTAGATGGTTACAGTGATGCCAGCTTTCAAACGGATAGAGATAACTTCCATTCTCAATCTGGCTAGGTATTTCTACTGAATGGAGGAGCAGTTACTTGGAAAAGTTCCAAGCAAGTTACGGTGGCTGATTCTACTTGTGAATCAGAGTACATAGCAGCGAGTGAAGCGTCTAAAGAAGCAGCTTGGTTAAGGAACTTCATCGGGGATCTCGGAGATGTTCCAACCATCCAGGAGCCTATGGAACTATTCTGCGATAATGAGGGAGCGGTTGCCTTAACTAAGGAACCCAGAGACCATGGTAAAACCAGAAATATCGACAGAAAGTACCATTTCATCAGGCATAGAGTAGAAGAAGGCCATCTTGTTGTAAAGAGGGTATCATCTGAAGATAACCCAGCAGACCCCCTCACAAAGGGTCTGAGTAAGGCTAAGCATATTCAACATGCTCGAAGCATAGGGCTGAAAGATGATATTAGTTTTAGTGGTTAGATTAGTCTAGTTTAGAAACTTGTTACAAAGTAAATGTAATTGACTTTTGGTGATTAAATAATAAAGTATTATTTATTAGTTTGTTTAGTGCCCTTTGTCAATTGTTTATTATTATGTTCCATATTTTGCATGTTTTACATCCCGAATAATATGATTGTTCAAACTCCACAGTCGCTCGTACTTTTGGAAGTAAGTAGTGAATTAAGAGTGTCATGAATTGGATTGCAGATTGTCTAAGGATAGACATAGCAATAGAATTGTTGCAATGTTCATGAGTACTCAGAGAGTAAGATTTGAGTATTAGATAAACCCACGCTCAGAGTATTACTTCTAGGAATTCATCACGAGTAATACTGAGACGATAATATCTATGATCTTGAAACAGAGATATATAAGTTGTAGTTTGCAAGTCGGCTATACATTGGTGATACGAAAACGCATCAGTAACTTGGTTTTATAAAACGTATTGTCATGTATGGTTTGATGAGTAAAAGATACAAGCATATGAGTCAATGTTTATTCGTTCCTTTTTCCCTAACGGGAAAAACGATATATGTGGGCCCCTCGATGATTATGTGTTGACTTTTGTGTTGGGCCCAGCCAGGACTAACTTGATGTGTTCGATTAGAAGTCCTATATCATCACAAATCAAAAATCGGGAAACATAGATTCTGGACAAAGAGATTGATTGTATTCCATGTCTTATGTCTAGGGATATCTTGTAGAACGAAGGGTCATGTGATCACTTATCTTAGGACACGTAACTTACTGGTTCAGAGTTCGAGAGCAGCTTTTGGAAGCTACAATTTGCTGGTCAAATTTAGAAGTCATACTAGCAATTATAGTTACAGACTTATCCAAGTGGGAGACTGTTGGATTAGGTGTCTAAGCCCATAACTATAATTGGTATGTACTTGAATTCATAGCAGTACAGTCCTTTTGGGTTGCCCTCAAACCTAGCAACCGGACAAGGAAATTATGAAAGGAGAGATATTAATTTATTATAAGATTAATAAATTAATATAAATGATTTATTAATATGTTAAAAGATTAAAATATTAATTAGGAATCATTATGTTTAATTAATAGTTAGCCAGAAATTAATCAGAATTAATTTTGGGGTTAAAAATATTAATTATAAAGTGTAGGGACTAGTTTGCAATTATCTAATAGTTGAGTGGAAGGCTCCAGAACCTCCTTGGAAGGGAGTGGACGAAATCTATTGGGGAAACCCTAATGATTTCGTCCATGGGGGCTTGGATAAGGCCCTTGGGGTTTGCTTAGGCCCTAAGCAAGGAGCTTTAGGGTTTTTCCCTAAACCCTAGATCCCTCAGCTATATAAGGAGCTTCCTGGTTCACATTTTGGGCACTCCTTCTTTTGAAGAAACCCTAGGCCGAGAATTGCATACTCCCTCCCTCTCTCTCCTTCTAGTTTCCTTCTTGCTAGTTCTTGGGTGTGATTCCATTAGAGGCATTACATTTGTGGTGCTAAGCTTCCAAGAAGATCAAGAGGATTATCAATTATTTACTATAACAATTGAAAAGTATGTAACTCTTAAACCCTAGTTTGTTAATTTTGAAATTAGCCTCTCTCCTCTAGGGTTCTTGTTTGCAATTCAAAGTTATATGTTCAATAGTTAAATCATAGATTGGTCAAGAAACTTTCGACAGTGCCAAGAGATTGGTCAAGAAACTGTACGACCACCAAAAGAAGGGTGAGAAGCCGGTGGAGACTAAAGGCAAGAAGGAGAGTGACAACAAGAAGGGAAAGAACAACAAGAGGAAGGGACGTCAAGGCTCGGAATCGTCCAAGAAGCAACAAATAGTGACAGCCAATGTTGCAACCACCCAAGTTCCCTCCGCACCACATGCTCCAGTCTCATCTGCTCCAAGTGCTCCTTGGCAGTATTCTGGAACTCTTCCAAAGTGCAACAAGTGCAGTCTCCATCATAATGGAGAATGCAGAGAGATGCATCGCACTAGCTGCAACCGAAAGGGTCACACAGATAAATATTGCAGGACCTATCCTCCCCAGAATCAACAGCAAGGAAACAACAACAGTAACAACCACAACTACAACAACAACACTAACAACAACGACAACAATGCATGACCGATCCACACCTGCTATGGATGTGGAAAGACTGGGCATTTCCGTCGAAACTGCCCCAACAACAACAACAACCATGAGAATGGAGGAACATGAAGAGTGCTGACCATGGGTCGGGGAGAAGCGGTTCAGGATCCCGCTGTTGTCACCGGTACGTTTCCCCTAACCCACACTTATGCATGCATCCTATTTGATACCAGAGCAGAACGAAGCTTTGTGAGCAATAAATTTAAACACTTGTTAAAACAACAACCCCAGAAGCTTAATGAAACCTTTACGGTGGAAATGGCCAATGGGAAAATAGAATCCACTAGGGAAATCTATATCGGATGTACCCTAGCCTTAAACCAACACGTCTTTCGAATAAACTTAATGCCTGTTTCCATTAGGAGTTTTTATGTGATTATTGGCATGGATTGGTTAAGCCCCCACCATGCTGAGATTATGTGTCACGAGAAAGCCGTTCGCCTTCACCTTCCGAATCGCGAAACCCTAATTATATACGGAGACAAACCTAGCACAAACCTTCGTCTTATCTTGTGCATTAAGGCATAGAAGTATCTGCAAAAGAAGGACTTGACGTTTCTGGCTCATATAGTGGATAAATCCAAGGAAGAGGTCAACATTCAAGACATTCCAATAGCTTCTGAGTTCCCAGATGTCTTTCCTGAAGATCTTCCGGGGATACCCTTAGAAAGACAAGTCGAGTTTCGAATTGATCTTGTGCCAGGAGCTACTCCCATTGCCAAATCGCCTTACATATTGGCTCCTGTGGAGATGCAAGAATTGTCCAGCCAACTCAGTGAACTTTTGGACAAAGGATTCATCCAACCCAGTTTCTCACCATGGGGAGCTCCAGTTCTCTTTGTTAAGAAGAAAGACGGATCTTTTAGGATGTGCATTGACTACAGGGAACTAAATAAGCTCACTGTCAAAAATTGCTATCCACTCCCACGAATCGAAGATCTATTTGACCAACTTCAAGGAGCAAGCTATTTCTCTAAGATACATCTACGATCTGGGTACCATCAACTCAAAGTCCGAGAAGAGGACATCCCCAAAACCGCTTTTCGAACTCGTTATGGACATTATAAATTTGTTGTAATGCCCTTCGGTCTAACGAATGCCCCTGCCGCATTCATGGACCTAATGAGTCGAATATGCCGACCATTCCTTGACAACTTTGTCATTGTTTTCATTGACGACATTCTAGTTTACTCTCGAAGCGAAGAGGAGCATGGCCAACACCTCCGACAAATCCTAGAAACCCTGCAAACCGAAAAGTTATATGCAAAACTCTCGAAGTGTGAGTTCTGGCTCCATAGTGTGAACTTTTTGGGTCATGTTGTTAGTTAAGAAGGGATACATGTGGATCCTTCTAAGGTCAAAGCCATCGAAGGATGGACAATCCCAAGGAAACCCACATAAATTCGCTAATTTTTAGGCCTCGCAGGCTATTATAGGATATTCATCTAGAACTTCTCTAAGACAGCCAAGCCACTTACCATGCTTACACAAAAGGGTGTTCCCTTTGAATGGACAGATAAGAAAGAAGTTGCATTCCAAAATCTGAAGCAAGCACTCTGTAGTGAACCAATACTATCACTACCAGAAGGAACATAGGACTTTGTAGTTTACTGCGATGCGTCAAATCAGGGTCTAGGTTGCGTACTTATGCAGCGTGGGAAGGTTATAGCTTATGCATCTCGACAACTAAAGACACGTGAGGTGAATTACACAACCCACGATTTGGAATTGGGAGTTGTGGTCTTCGCCTTGAAAATATGGAGGCACTACCTTTATGGTACAAAGTGCACCATTTTCACGGACCACAAGAGCCTCCAATACATCCTAAATCAAAAAAAGTTGAACATGAGGCAACGAAGATGGGTTGAGATACTAAACAATTATGAGTGTGAAATCAAGTACCACCCAGGAAAGGCTAACGTGGTAGCTGATGCCTTGAGTAGGAAAGAATACTCGAATCGTCGTGTGAAAACTCTCTCAATAACCATCCAATCCCACCTGACCTCGTAAATCAGAACAACCCGTTCGGATGCCATGAAGGCGAAAAATAGAACGAGCGAAGCGTTACGTGGAATGGAAAAGAATCTAGAAGTGAAAGAGGACGGAGCATATTATTTCATGAACCGCATTTGGGTCCCTAAACTTGGGGGATTCAGAGAGGTAGTCATGAATGAAGCCCACAATAAACGATACACCATCTATCCGGGTTCAGATAAAATGTACTTGGACATTAAGAAACATTATTGGTGGCCCAACATGAAGGCAGAGATTGCCACCTATGTTAGCAATTGCCTTACTTGCGCTAAACTGAAGCTGGAATATCAGAAGCCCTCGAGACTATTACAGCAACCAGTAATTCCTAAGTGGAAATGGGAAAGGATTACTATGGACTTTGTGACCAAATTACCCAAGTCAACAGATGGATTGGACACCATATGGGTAATAGTCGATAGATTGACGAAATCCGCCCATTTCTTGCCACTAAAAGAATCCTACAAGATGGAGAGGTTGACAAGGATATACATCAAGGAAATTGTGAGACTTCACGGAGTGCCAGTATCTATCATCTCGGATAGAGATAGTAGATTCACTTCACGCTTTTGGAAATCACTTCAGAAAGCACTGGGAACACATCTCGACATGAGCACTGCATATCATCCGCATACGGATGGTCAAAGCGAAAAAACCATTCAGACACTTGAAGACATGCTTCGTGCGTGTGTGATAGACTTTGGAAAGTTGTGGGATACCCACTTACCCTTAATCGAATTCTTGTACAACAACAGTTATCACACGAGCATCAAAGTTGCTCCTTTCGAGGCATTGTATGGACGAAAATGTAGATCACCATTGTGCTGGGCTGAGGTAGGTGACACCCAGCTAGCGAGATAACTGACATCAGGCGGAGCATTAACGGGAGCAGAGATCATACGTGAAACGACGGAAAAGATAGTTTAAATCAGAGCTCGACTACAAGCATCACGCGACCGACAGAAGAACTACGCTGACAAGCGGCGGAAGCCCTTGGAGTTTCAAGTCGGGGATCAGGTACTATTAAAAGTCTCTCCCTGGAAAGGGGCTATTCGTTTTGGAAAACGAGGAAAATTGAATCCACAATATATCAGACCTTTTGAGATTCTTGCCCGAATCTTTCCAGTGGCGTATAGACTGCAGCTACCCGTTGGGCTCAGTAGTGTACACCCTGTGTTCCATGTTTCCAATTTGAAAAGTGTTTATCCGACAAAACCATCGGCATTCCCCTTGAAGAAATAGAAATCAACGAGAATATCATGTTCTTCGAAGAACTAGTCGAAATCATGGATAGGGAGCTGAAGCGTACTAAGCAAAGTCGCATTCCGATTTTGAAGGTACGGCGGAATGCGAGGCGTGGGCCAGAATTCACATGGGAATTCGAAGACCAGATGAAGCAGAAGTACCCTCACCTATTCTCGCATTCTCAAATCTAGCTTTCAAAAGAAATTTCGGACGAAATTACCTCTAACGGGGGGATGATGTCAAAACTAGGAATTTTGATGTTTTGTAACAACAACAATGATAACAAATGTGAACCAAAAATGTGAAAGCATGTATGATGCTTATTCAATAACAACAAAACTTCCATCAAACACTTTATACAAGCACATCAAATAGTCAACAAAGAATTGGAAACCCTAGAGATCCCGGTTTAAGTCCATTTTGGACTAGGACATCCTTATTGGGCCTAATGGGCCAATAAGCTTCCAATTCGACTATTTTGGGCTTAGAACTCTTAAATGAGTTCTAACAGGACCCATTTCCATTTATTTTAATTTTTTGGGCCATATTGGGCCTAGAAAGAGATAAAATACTTTAATGGACCTTATTGGGCCATAACTAACCTAATTAGCCCTAATGGGCCATAAAAACTTATACTTGATTTATTTAGAGCCGTGAACCCTCTCCAAAGACCAATTGGGCCAAAAAAAATCATCTAAGTGGGTCATAATATGGGCTAAAGCATTCAGGTCCCAAATCTTTTTCTCTCTTATCCCTTTCTCGGCCCAAGAAGAAGAAAAAAAATGAAAATTGATGAAATAAGGAGGGTTAGCCACCTCCTTAATATATTTTGGTCTTCCATGCAACCATCTCATGTTCCCATGCATCCATCACATCCTTATATCTCTCTTCTCCCCTCTCTTTTCTTCTTCGGCCGAGAAAACCAAGGAAAAACACACACACACACACTCTCAAAAACCTCTCTCAAACACATAAGAACTCTCTTCTCCTTTTCATCCAAATTTTCGAGAATTAAAAGCATTCCAAGGAGTTTTTCATTCAAAAATCACTTCAAGTTACAAGTCTTGGTAAGTTCTTACTTAAATCCAAAGTTTAACTTCTATACCTCATCAAAAATCATCTTTTAATTCATTCCACTTCATGATCATACTCCTTAGAAACAATCTAAGCCCAAGGACTTCTAAAGAAGCTTGTTAGGCCGAAATCTTCTCTCAAATCTTCATCAAAACCAAATCCAAACCTCAAGGTGAGTTCACACCCATCTTTTTCGGTTTTTACAAGTTTTATGGGGGAGAATACAAGTAAAATGTGTAGATCCATGACTATGTGTGTGTTGTGTATGATTTTATGCATGTATGTGTGATTGTAAGTGTTTATGCGGTAAATATGCAACAAAAAGATAAAGAAATCTCGAGATCTATGACATAAGAAGGAAAACAAACAAGATATAAGGTATACCACACTAAACAAGTCAAGAAAAATACCCTCTAAGATTTAAAATAGACATATTGTAACATAAAACAAATTTTGGGGCTTAAATTGTCAAATATACAAAAGTTGGGTGAAAAGTTGCCATTCACGGTTTTCTTGATAGTAAAAAGAGTCAAAACAGTTAAAATAAATGTTTTTGTGAAAATTATGCTCTTCAAAGGACTTGAAATGTAAATAATAGCTCAATGGGCCAATTTTTGGGCTTTTCGGCCCATTAAGCCCAAAGTTGCGAAAAATCTGATTTTCAAAGGGCTAAAATGAAAAATTCCTCAAAACAGGGGATAAAAAGGTAACAAAATTATTTCAAGGGTTAAAATGCATTTCTTTACTAAAAAGGATAAAAAATGTAAAGTTTTTGGATTTTGGGCCAAAATTGTAAAAGTTGCAAAAGTTTGGGCTTTAACCGAAAAACACTTTTCTGGAAGGGTTGAAACTGTCAAAGAATAATTTTTGGGCTAAAAATATCAATTGAGTAAGTCTATAGGTCAAATGTGTCAAGAAAATGATTTAAGGACTTAAAATGTCTTTTTTTTATATAAAAAGGACTAAAATCGTCATCTTTATTAAAGAAGGGCTGAAATGGGTCAAACCAACCTTTTAGTCAATTCTTTTACTATCAAGATATTTGAGTCAAAAATAAAAAATTACAACTCTTGAAGATGAATATATGTATAATTCCAAGAATCGTTAACAACAACCGAGCGGCCTTGTGCCAATCCAAAATAGCAATCGTCCAATCAAACCTTCCAACAATTATACAATTCCTAAAAACAAGTAAACAATCCAAACCTTGGGCTTGAAAGTCCAATCATGCTTGCTGGGCCTTTGTGACCCATTAACATGATTTTGGGCCCAAGGAATAGTAATAAATGTTATTGGGCCTCCTACGACCCAATTTCATATTTAAGGGACCCTCAATGGCTTTTAAGTGCTATTGGGCCTTAGTGGCCCATTAGTACTGCTAGTAAGGTCCAAGTAAGTAAATACAGGTCGAGAATCAATAGTAATCAAGTCAATTGGGATTTAGTGAGTAATAATGGGTGACACCATTGTGTGTCGGTCGTAGTCTGTAGTTATAATCAAAGTCTCTTGGAGGGAGAGTGAGAGTTTGTGTATAGATCTATATGGGGGTGACTCCCCCACACCTCAGCTGTTCGCTACAGTTAGACTCGGCCAGTCTAGGGTGACAAAATCTTAAGATCAATTCCATCGTTCACCAGAGTGCCAAGACAGGCGAACTAGTCATTATCATGCATGGTTATAACGACTCACATAAATAAATCCAATATAAATCAAGTAATCAAGGTAATTCAAAATCATTCACATGATGGATAACCATTCAAACCGTTATATGATATTTTTATTTTGGAAACGTCAGGTTTTCCGGGGAAGTTCAACATATTCACTTGTACGTTTAATACAAAGTTTTTCAATTGTACATGTTTTGAAATCATCATGCATATATTTACAGATCCTCACACCTTTTTATAAACAATGGTCTTTTCAGAAATATCAGGTTTTCTGGGTTGTTTTCGTTCAAACTGATTGGTTTTGAGCATTGTAACACTCCTATGGTGTACATGCAACCCTAGAAACCTTGGATCTATGTTTGACTAAGATACATGCAAATAATTATTTTTCCAAGGTTCTTATCCTATCTAGCATGGTATGGGGAACTTGAATCAATTAAAGCTAGTAGAATTACTTACCTTGTAGTTGTAGTTGATTGCTTGGAGTTTTAGACCCTAGCACCAATAGTGTGGATGCCTCAAATGGAAATCACAAATCACTACAAACTTGGAACTTTGAGAAAATAGAAATCACCTTTCTTGAAATCGGCCCTCTTACTTTACTCACCACAACTAGTGTGATTTCAAGAACCAAAGCCTCCTTTATATAGTGTGGTGGATTAGGGTTACATCCATGTAAATCCTAATACCCATGTATTTTCATTTCCATGAGATCCATGGGTTAAAGCTCCATGGAGTATCCAAATAAGCATTAGCCCACACTATATAAATACAAGAGCCCATATTTAATTAGTCATACTTTTGATTTCTAAATTAATTCTAGATTAATTATAGACCAACACTAATTAAATAATATTATTTTATATTAATATATTAGAACTTATAATATATTAATAAATCATAACTTATACTATTCTCAAAAGATTATCCATAATTGTTCGGGTGAAGTGCAACCCAAATGGACCATGTCGGGTTGGGTCAAGTACATACCAAATATAGTTATGGACTTAGACACTATATCCAACAGTCTCCCACTTGGATAAGTCTAATAACTATAGTTGCAAGTATGACTTCAGGAACTGATCAGCAATCGTAGCTCTTTAAACTATGAAGCGCCATTTTAGATAAGTGAACATATAATCCTCTATTCTAGATATCAGCTCGACAAATACATGGAATATGGTCTTGCTTATTGTCCAACATTTGTTTCCCGATTTCCGATTTGGGGACATAGAACTTAACTGAACACATCAGTTTAGTTCTGACCGGGCCCGGTACATAGGTCAAAACAAAATCATCGAGGGGCCCAGATATCGCTTCTAATCCTAGAAGGAATAGATAAACTTTGACTTATATGTTTGCTCTACTACTTGTTAAATTACACACAAAAGCATGGTTTATAACATCGAGTTACCAATGCGTTTTCATGCAATCAATGCATAACCAACTCATATGCAACAAATCATATCTTTAGGTTTGAAGACTTATATGATATTACCGTCTCACGATCACTCGAGATAAATTCCATGAAGTGATCCAAGTGAGTGTGGGTTGAATCCAATACTCAGAACTTATGAGCACTCATGAGTGTTGTAGCCCCGCTTTGTCTAACATCTTGGACCTCTACAAGCCAACCCATGAGAGTCTTGATTCATATCTACTTCCAACATATGACTGAATGTGGAGAGTTTGAATAATATGATATAAACCATAACATAATTATTCTGGAAGTCAAAACATGCAAAAGAAATAATAGTAAACGATTGAAAAGTGATAGCAACACTTTACCATAAATAACAGCTTTTATTTATCATCAAATGTCCATTACATTTTACAAATTTCAGGACTATCTAACTACTAAAACTAATATCATCCTTCAGCCCTATGTTGCGAGCATGCTGGAGATGCTTAGCCCGAGTCATTCCCTTCGTGAGGGGATCTGCTGGGTTCTCATCCGATGATACCCTCTTTTCCATGAGGCTTCCTTCTTCTATTCCATGTCTGATGAAGTGATATTTTCTATCAATGTGTCTGGATCTCCCATGATCTCTTGGTTCCTTAGCTAAGGGAACAACACTATTGTTGTCACAGAAAATCTCCATTGGCTCCTTTATAGCTGGTACAACTCCAAGGTCTCCGATGAAGTTCTTTAGCCATATAGCCTCCTTTGCTGCCTCGCTTGCTGCTATATACTCTGATTCGCACGTGGAATCAGCCACTGTCTCCTGCTTGGAACTATTCCAAGTAATTGCCCCTCCGTTTAGGGTAAAGACCCATCCCGAATGAGGGCGGAAATTATCCCTGTCAGTCTGAAAGCTTGCATCACTATACCCGACAACTCTCAAGTCATCACTCCCACCAAGGGTAAGGACCCAGTCCTTATTCCTTCGCAGGTACTTGAGAATATTCTTTACCACAGTCCACTGAGCTTTGCCAGGGTTCCCCCGATACCTGCTAACCATGCTCAAAGCAAAGGCTACATCAGGTCGAGTACACGTCATAGCATACATGATCGATCCTACAACTAAAACATAAGGTATTCGACTAATTTCTGCTGTCTCAGCCTCTGTACTTGGACTCTGAGTTTTACTCAGTCTGGCATTACACCGGATAGGTAACTCACCTTTCTTGGAGTTATGCATGTTGAACCTTTTCAACACTTTGTCCGCATAGGTGCTTTGAGTAAGTCCAATTAGTCTTTTACTCCTGTTTCTCAAAATCCTTATCCCTAGGATATAGGTAGCTTCTCCAAGGTCCTTCACAGCAAAACACTTTCCAAGCCAGGACTTATTTCTTGCAGAGTTGGGATGTCATTTCCTATGAATAGTATGTCATCCACATACAGTACCAAAAAGCTCACTATACTCCCATTAGCCTTATATAGACACAAGATTCATCTTCACTCCTTGAAAAACCAAATTCTTTGACTTTCTCATCGAAGCAAAGATTCCATCTGCGAGGTGCCTGTTTCAATCCATAAATGGATTTCTCGAGTTTACACACTCTATTGGGGTACTCTGAATTGACAAAACCCTCTGGCTGAACCATGTAAACATCTTCAGCCAACTTTCCGTTAAGGAAAGCGGATTTAACATCCATTTTCCATATTTCATAGTCATGAATTGCAGCAATGGCTAACAGAACCCTAATAGACTTAATCCTGGCCACTGGTGAAAAGGTCTCATCATAATCAACTCTCGGAGTTTGACTATAACCCTTTGCAACCAGTCGTGCCTTATAAGTGTGTACATTACCGTCCATGTTGGTCTTCTTCTTGAAGATCCATTTGCACCCAACTATGTTACGATCATGTACATTGTCAACCAAGTTCCAAACTTGATTGTCATACATGGACAGTATCTCGCTATCCATAGCCTCTTTCCATTTAACAGCCTCAGGTTTTTGCCATGGCTTCCGTGTAGCTGTTAGGCTCATCCAGATTTACCATTGTGTTATCGTTGATAAGTGTTTCACCTTCTGCGGTAATATGGAAACCATAATAATGCTCAGGTGCATTCCTAACTCTGGTGGAACGCCTCAGAGGTATAGATTCTTCAGTCGGCTCAACAGAAGTTTCCTCCTCAGGTTGAGGGATAGGGTTTGAGGTTCCTTCACCACTTGACTCTTTAATTTCCTCAAGGTCAATTTGACTCCCACTGTCTCCTTGGCTCATGAATTCTCTCTCTCGAAAGAATCCTCTTCTTGCTACAATGACCACATTATCACTGGGTCTATATAATATATAGCCAAAGGATTTCTGTGGGTAGCCGACGAAAATACACCTTTCACTTCGGGGTTCGAGCGTATCGTAAGTCTCGCGTCTCACGAAAGCCTCACAAACCCAAATCTTGATGTGGTCTAGATTGGGAACTTTTCCACTCCACACCTTGTGAGGTGTTTTGGCAACTTTCTTTGTAGGGATAGATTAAGGATATGGGCGGCAATCTCTAAGGCATACCACTAAAATGAGATTGGTAGCGAAGCTCGACTCATCATGGAACGAACCATGTCCAACAAGGTCCGATTGCGCCTCTCAGCTACACCATTCAAATGTGGTGTCCTAGGAGATGTCAATTGTGAGACAATCCCACATTCCTTAAGATAGTCAAGGAACTCAGTACTAAGATACTCACCACCACGATCGGATCGAAGCATCTTAATATTCCTGCCCAACTGATTCTCCACTTCTTGCTTAAACTCTTTGAATTTCTCAAAGGTTACTGACTTATGCTTGATTAAGTAGACGTATCCATATCTACTAAAATCATCAGTGAAAGTCACATAGAACCGATTAGCATCTCTTGTGGCGGTTCTGACGGGTCCACACACATCTCTGTGTATGAGGTCCAACAAACCTTCACCCTTAGCACAAGAGCCAGTAAAAGGTGACTTTGTCATTTTACCAAGCAAACAAGATTCACAACTATCATCTGACTTTAGGTCAAATGACTCCAAGACTCCATCCTTTTGGAGTTAGCCTATGCGTTTCTTGCTTACATGTCCAAGACGACAATGCCATAAAGATGCTTTATCTAAGCTAGTGGAAGAGTCAATACATAATACATTATTTCCAAGATTATCTACAACAGATACAGTTTCATACACTCCATCACAAGATAATGCTTTAAAATAAATAACATTATTAAAGAAAGCATCAATACTACCAATATTATTATCAAAATAAAAGGTAAAACCTTGTTTATATAATGCATGAAAGGAAATAACATTTCTTGCCATTTCTGGCGAATAATAACATTTATTCAAATCTAATGTAAACCCAATATTTAGCACTAAGGAATAAACTCATATCTAGGTGACAGGTGAAGCTTTCCTGTTTCCCATGATCAAGTTTATCTTTCCCTACTCCACATTCTCACTTCTTCTTAGTCCCTGCAAATCACAACATACGTGAATACCAAAACCTGTATCAAGGACCCAAGACTTAGAATGAGGTGAGTTATTAGACAATATAGTGTGTATACCTGCATGGTTGGGTTTTACTTTCCCATCCTTCAAATCTTGGTGGTACTTTGGGCAGTTTCGCTTCCAGTGTAATGTGCACAAAAGTACCCACTAATTTTAATATTTATAACCTAACAAACTTTAGACTATCTATGCACTTATAGGCAGTGTACCTAGTCAGATTACAGTATAGCTTAGGTAAGTCGGGTGTCGATCACAGGGAACGGTGGATTAATTTAATATATTTGGTTATAGGTTACAGGTCACACAAAAATAGTAAAGAAAATGGTTTAATAAAACTAACAAATAACAACTCTCGGTAAACTAACAGGAAAGCAAATCTCTTCAGGTACTTTGGTTTAGATAAATTACACCTTAAAAACATAGACAATTGCATACACAAATTCAGTTATTCATGCTCACCGATTCCTAAAATGATTAGATTCGCGTTCACTATAACTAATCCTTTAGCAAACAAGTCAATTTAAACAGTGATCAGTTGGTTAAACTAACATGCTTCCTAGTGTTCAGTTTATATCAAGCAAGACTTGTAAATATAGTTAATCAAACTAATCATTCAATTAACCTCTTGTTAATGGTTATCAAACAAGGCTCACACATTAACTTTCTTATTCTCAAGTTAATCCTAGTTTCACATTCGTTATTTCTAGACTTATAATCTCGATGGTCATCAAAAATCATAAGAGACAAGCAAATCAAGCAGATGTTCATGCAACTTAATTCACTTGACAATTAACAGAAAATAATCATCATTAACACATAAGGATCTTTTAACAAGCTTGGCAAGATAAATTAAACATAAATAAACAATTCAATATAGCAATTAGTCTAATAATCAAAGCTTCATTCAATCATAAACACAAAGTAAAAGGTTTTTACACCCAAATCAGAAACTAAATACAGAATAGTAACACAATGGAATGCTAAACATGGTCACGTTAACAACCCATATGATTACCGACATGTATCCGCTCTCCAATCCTTCCGATCTCCGCTCCCGTTAGCTTAACGGCCTTCCGGCCGCCTTCTAAACCCTCAAAACGGCTTAACAGAAGTTAAATATCGACTAAACTAAGTTGTAAGTGGAATCCCCCTCTTGGTTAGCTGAAAATCGACTTTTATAGCCTTTGTAGCCGACTTACGTACGCTGGGCGTACGTAGGATTACGCGGGGCGTACTAAGGATAATTACGCGATTGAACATATCCGAGGCAAGTCTGTACGCGGGGCATACCCTTAAGGTACGCGGGGCTTACTTCAAATTGGTCGTTACGCGGCGCGTAATCGCTATGGACGCGGGGCGTAATCACTCCTTTAGCATTTTTAATTTGTTTTAGCTTCTACGTTCGGTTTCCGCTTCAGTCTTTTCTTTTGTGCTTTATCGCCAACGAATAGCTGCAAAACATAATTCAAAGCATTATGAGTACTTTTTAGTTCTAAAAGAGAATAAATAAGGCCAAAATATTAAGATAAAGTGCATAAAAATACATATAAAAATACACATATCAAAATACCCCACACTTAGCCTTTGCTTGCCCCTAAGCAAATTTTAATTTAGTTTACCAATATCGCACTAAACAATCCATTTAAAACTCAGCCATTATGCCAAGACCTCAACGCATACATTTGTGTCTAAAATTTTCCTAAAGTACCCCCCCCCCCCATATTTTAAATACTCACAATCTTCATAAACACTCGCCCACTTTTTCCGAACAATGCTCATTTTATGCAACCCTCCGAATCCATCCTCAGAAAACCTCCTAACCTCAAGGTATTTTTAGTTGAGCAACCTAAGCATACATAATCTAGAATTACAATTTTTTTTTCGATACCACTATGGAGCTTCTTTTGGAATTCTTCACTTCCTTGATAATTTGATTTTTGATTTCTTTGAATTCACCACCTTATTTGAATTGATTTCTGGTATCTTCAACTTTTTGGATTTCTTCAGAATTTTGATCTTTTGATCTTCACTTTAATTGCTCCAAAATTCTTCAAACTTTTTTCGTAATTCTCTCTCTCTCTTTTTTTCACATGTAACTCACTTTTTTCCACTCAAAACCTACATGCTTAGGCAGAGGCGCTCAACCTCAACCTTTATTGGTTAATGATAATAATTTTCCTGGATACATTTCAGGTTTAGGCTGCTAAACATATTGCATCCCTCAAACCAAGCGGGGTTATGTTTTTGTTCCATGATTTCACTAAAATAAGGGAAGCTACAAATGCACTATAACGTATATTGGCTCAACTAAACATTTGAGTTCTCATCGGATCATTTCATACAATATTAGCAAAATTTAAATTATCACTAGATTTTTCTAAATTAAACTATTACTTCAAGTTTTCAAATTTTTAAATTTAATTTACTTTTACCGACCCCCTACCCCACACTTATTTCATACAATGCCCTCATTGTATGCTAAAACAAATTAAGAACATAAAAAGGGAGAAAAAGAAACAGACTCCCCTGGGTAGTTGTGGCGATATCGAATGGGGCTGCTACAAGTTGCTCCAAATATTACTGAAAAACTGAAAACTGGAACTGCTGCTTCTGAATTTGCCAAAAAATAAAATCAAGACCGCCATCTTCAAAAATGTGGTGCAAAAGATTGCAAACAAATGCAATGTGTAATAGCCATGACGTGGGAAAGTGTCGACCACGTCGTCTCGTCAAGAATGACATCCTCTTCTCGCGATGAAAAATCCCCCACAACATAGGAAAGTGTCAACCATGTCATGGCAGCCGGGATGATACGTCTTCCCTGCGTCGAAATAAAACTCTATGGTGTGGGAACTGCTCATCCATATCATAAGAGTCAAAACATCGTAAAAATGTCAATCTTCAAAACGATCGCTCATGAAATAAATATGCACCCCACACTTATGACAAATTGTAGGTCTTGACTATAATCTTCAACTCTCAAACCGCTCTCTCTAGCAACAGTCGGACCTAGCTGCTGAACTTACTGCCAGCTTTCTAAGGGCAAAAATTTTGCAGAAATCTAAACAACCAAAGAGCATCAACATGGAAAACAAAAGTAAAACAAACTAAATCCAAGTTTAATTACATACCAAATACTAAAAAAAACTAAACTAAACTAAAAATAACACAAAATAAAAATAAACAAAATAAAAAGGATCAGTCATCATCTCCATCATCATGTGGTTGTGTCCCAGAAGTACCGGCCCCATCAAATTGTGACTGGAATGGTGGTGGGTAGGGGACCGAGTACTGAAACCCCTGGTGGGCAAAGAATGCGTTCAACGCATCCCCATACCACCGTTGTTGCCTGTCCACATGTGCAACATACTCGCTAAGGCGGTCAATGCCCTGAGCTAGGTAGCGCATATCAATCTCTGGCTCAGGTCCCTGCTGCGCTCCCCGAGGAGCAGGTCTACGCCGCTGGACCCGTCTCGGCTGTGGCTCGGCGGCACCCTCCTCATCCGCCACATCATCTGCTCGAACCCTCAAGACACCATCTCCACCCCGCTCTAATACACGCATCGACTCTAACAGCTGAAGACTCATCGGCCTTATGTCGTGAAACACCATCGATCTCGTGATCTCACGCGTCAGCAACTGATATGATCGAGCTAACCGCATGACAAAATGCCCTCCGCATATCGGGCTATCCCCCCGAAGTCCCCTGGCCCTCCGTCCCAAATATGCAGCTAACGCAACTGGAAGGTTCAGGTGCCTCCCTGGAGTAACTAGTGCCCATAGGAAATATAAGTCCGTCGAAGGCACTCTCTCACTATTCTTGTGATGCGTGAGAGACATAGAAATCAACCGGTGCAACATTCGGTATGTAGTAGACCGAATCATCCCCCCTCGTGCGGTAGATGGTGTATAAACTCCTCCCGTAATCTCGGCCCAAAAAGTGTTCTCGTTATAGTCTTCCGGCCGGTCCATGAGACAATCAGCAAGGAATGCCGGGAAGTGGACACTCCTCGTCTCATCGACTGTGTAAATACCAACCCGAGTCGCAAGCTCTATCACACTGCATTCCCGGCTCACTCCTCCCAGTCTGAAAGCAAACGCTGTCCTGTCATCGAGTGCCTTCCTAGGATCATAGGAAACTATAGTGTAGAACTCCAGCAAAAACTACCGATATACAGGCTCCTGGATCCTGAACAAACGCGCCCATCCCTGACACACAAACAATTCCACACCACTCACGTTTGAGTGTGTGTATTGCAAAAATTCCTGGATCAAAGCAGCAAGTCCAGTCTTGGTAGCCAATTCCCAATCAAATGATGGTGCAATATCAATCTCCTTTGTGAGAAGCAAGCTCAAGTTGGTAACATAACGTGCCCGGGTTGCATCGTTCAGCGTTTGCGGAAATTGCAAAAAACGATGATCGGTCACATCCTCGGGTGGGTTGGTTCTTTGTGTCCTTCGGGCCATAATCTGCACATATTAACACAAAACCAAACCAAACATCATAGCATTAATAATATTTAAACCAAAAAATTGGTGTTGGTCCTGGAATATACGCGGGGCGTACATCCAGCATACGTTGGGCGTACGTCCAGGTTCAGGAATCTGTCCCTGTTAGTTTTACTTGTTCCCAAATCATAACCCATATCCAAATAACGCAGCAAGGGCAACAACACAATCAATTTTTTAAACTTTGCGTGGTCAAAAGATAGAAGTCAACAGGGGTACGCGAGGCGTGCAACCCCAAGCTCAAATCGATGGGTGTGGGACGGATATTAGACCAAATTAGGTCCTAGGGTTTAGTTTATTAACCGGAATCGGTCCATTCAAGCCCTAATGAACACATGCATGTGTGAAATCGGCCCTAATCCGAGAAATATATAAACCCTAGCTTGCGAGCAAAGGCATTTTGCAGGTTTTTTCATCAAATTAAACACAAATCTAAAACATTGAGTAACCGAAAAAGCTTACTTGAGTGTCGAATTTAACAAGAACGAAGCACAATCGAAAGTTTTGGAGAGAGTTGCCGTCACAGCTTATGCGAGAAAGGAATTGGGTTTGAAAATAACAGAGAAGTCAAAGGGTCAAGAGATATACCTGGTCGCTTATGTACGCGGGGCGTAACACAAGGGTACGCGGGGCGTAACCTCAACCCCCTGAAATGTCCATCCGCGATCCGGGCACATTAAGCATGGCGTAATCATACTTACGCAGGGCGTAAGTTGAATGAAACTTTCCTTTTTTAATTTAACTTCCTTTTCTTTTTAATTATTTAATCTAGGGACTTTAAAACCTTATTATATTTCTTTTTCTTTTTAATTTCTTAATCAATTCAGCAACTAATGACTTCACGATGAGTGATCAAAAAATAAAATAAAAAAACGTCACAATCACTTATCTTTGTCAAGATCAAATGACAATGATTGATTAAAAACCTTTGCATGCAAGAATTGGTTTGCGAAAATACCCACTTTCGGGACCCGTTAGACTATTTCCTTTGTTTTCCTTGCACCTTTAACTAAAAGCGGAACAAGAAGTGACCTAACTAGTCAAGAACAGCAAGAGTTCGGTCTTCCACTTAACCACCACAATACGCCTTGCTATACTACGCCTTATGGATTGAGCTGGTCAAATCAACAAAGTAGTAGACTAAGCAGGTCAAGAATTCCCTAATCGCTTTCATTCTCGAAACCCATGCAAAAAGTTAAGTCAAGCAATGTGTACAATCCCAAATTCCTGCAAATAAAAACAAGAACCTTCCCGACAAGTGAAATGATATCAACGAAAATCAAACTAAAAATAAAAACTAACTAAAAACGAATAATCAAATAAACTAAATTAATGACATGCCGTTCCCCGGCAACGGCGCCAAAAACTTGATGTGCACAAAAATACCCACTAATTTTAATATTTATAACCTAACAAACTTTAGACTATCTATGCACTTTATAGGCAGTGTACCTAGTCAGATTACAGTAGAGCTTAGGTAAGTCGGGTGTCGATCACAGGGAACGGTGGATTAATTTAATATATTTGGTTATAGGTTACAGGTCAGAAAAAAATAGTAAAGAAAATGGTTTAATAAAACTAACAAATAACAACTCTCGGTAAACTAACAGGAAAGCAAATCTCTTCAGGTACTTTGGTTTAGATAAATTACACCTTAAAAACATAGACAATTGCATACACAAATTCAGTTATTCATGCTCACCGATTCCTAAAATGATTAGATTCGCGTTCACTATAACTAATCCTTTAGCAAACAAGTCAATTTAAACAGTGATCAGTTGGTTAAACTAACATGCTTCCTAGTGTTCAGTTTATATCAAGCAAGACTTGTAAATATAGTTAATCAAACTAATCATTCAATTAACCTCTTGTTAATGGTTATCAAACAAGGCTCACACATTAACTTTCTTATTCTCAAGTTAATCCTAGTTTCACATTCGTTATTTCTAGACTTATAATCTCGATGGTCATCAAAAATCATAAGAGACAAGCAAATCAAGCAGATGTTCATGCAACTTAATTCACTTGACAATTAACAGAAAATAATCATCATTAACACATAAGGATCTTTTAACAAGCTTGGCAAGATAAATTAAACATAAATAAACAATTCAATATAGCAATTAGTCTAATAATCAAAGCTTCATTCAATCATAAACACAAAGTAAAAGGTTTTTACACCCAAATCAGAAACTAAATACAGAATAGTAACACAATGGAATGCTAAACATGGTCACGTTAACAACCCATATGATCACCGACATGTATCCGCTCTCCAATCCTTCCGATCTCCGCTCCCGTTAGCTTAACGGCCTTCCGGTCGCCTTCTAAACCCTCAAAACGGCTTAACAGAAGTTAAATATCGACTAAACTAAGTTGTAAGTCGAACCCCCCTCCTGGTTAGCTGAAAATCGACTTTTATAGCCTTTGTAGCCGACTTACGTACGTTGGGCGTACGTAGGATTACGCGGGGCGTACTAAGGATAATTATGCGATTGAACATATCCGAGGCAAGTCTGTACGCGGGGCGTACCCTTAAGGTACACGGGGCGTACTTCAAATTGGTCGTTACGTGGCGCGTAATCGCTATGGACGCGGGGTGTAATCACTCCTTCAGCATTTTTAATTTGTTTTAGCTTCTACGTCCGGTTTCCGCTTCAGTCTTTTCTTTTGTGCTTTATCGCCAACGAATAGCTGCAAAACATAATTCAAAGCATTATGAGTACTTTTTAGTTCTAAAAGAGAATAAATAAGGCCAGAATATTAAGATAAAGTGCATAAAAATACATATAAAAATACACATATCACAGTGCGACTTATCATGGCAATAGAAGCGTTCAGACTCATTAGGGTTAGCAGAAGGAGTGACAAAACCTTTCTTGGTTTTGCTTGAAGAGGAGCCTTCAAGGGTCTTACCCTTGGTACCCTTAGGAGGCTTGTTTCTCTTCTTCCCTTTTCCATGCCCGATTGCCAAGACATTGGCCGCAGTTGGAGTAGGAGTAGGAGTAGTAACAACCGACTTACCCTTTAGACCACTTTCGGCAGTCTTCAAGAGTCCTTGAAGTTTGATGAGGGTGACTTCTTCTTTGTTCATGTGATATGTCATGTGGAATTGATCATAACACGATGGTAAGGAGTGCAAAATGATGTCTATTGTTAACTCCTCGGGGAAGTTCACATTCAGCTTCAGTAAACGGTCCACATACCTTAGCATTTTCTGCATGTGGCCCGTGATGGGTTCACCATCCTTCATTCGTGTTGTTATCATGGAGGAGATTATTTTATATCGCTCTTGATGAGCACTTTGATGGTAGAGGTCCATCAAGTCCTAGTGCATCTCAAAAGGATAATAGTCCTCATAGGACTTTTGGAGCTCGGCTGTCATGGTGGCCATCATGATGCATGCCACTTTTGTAGCATCTCTTTCATGTACCTCATATTCAGCAAGCTCTTCAGGAGTAGCAGTTGACTTGGGTACCTTCAGCTCCTTGTCGATAACATATTCTTTGTTCTCATACCAAGTGACCATCCTGATGTTTCTGATCCAATCTATAAAGTTGGATCCATCAAAGATGACTCTCCCACAAAGATTCATGAGAGAGAAGGAGCTAGTAGGGTTTGAGCCAGAAGCATTGTTATTGGAAGACATCTGAAAAGAAGAGGGAATAGATTAGATTAGATATAGAGATAGTCCTTAATATAACACCCAAATGTAATATTAAGACTAGGACCCAACACAATATTTTATAACTTAGAATAGGGATGCCGTAATCTAAGCTATAAGATATTTGAAGGTAGGTGAATGACGATTCACCAATTTCCACCATGAAAAACGAAATATTTAATTAGGTTTTAATTGGTTTAGAAACTCCTAGATTCTTTGAGATTCATTGAACTTTCTTCAATGGCATGTTTCAATCTCGAGTGTGCCCTTCAAGTTTTGTGACTGGGATGCCGAGGATCACAAAACAAGGTGTGAAGTAACCATGCAAATTACTTGGTACCCTTAATGTATTACCACTCAATCGATGTGCCGGTTAACCACAGACGCTCCATCGATACTATGATAAACATTAAGTCACCCTTTACCTACCTTGTTAAGTTCATGTTAGTGTGCCGGTTAACCACACACGCTCCACTAACGACTTAAACAAAGTGTAAAGTGTAATTTCATGGATTAGCACCTTATTCACATTTTCCTAAAATAACTAAAATTGGGAATTTAATAAGGTTTAGTTACTTTAGTAGTATCATTATACTTTTAATGAGAAATTACAAGTCCTTGTCGTACCCGTTCGGCTAACGACCCTCCACCGATCAAGGAAGCGGTGGGTGAGAGTGGACACCCATTAAGTTGCCATTTTATAGGCAACAACCTTAAACCCCCCTTATAGACCGGCTTCATGAATGAGGCTTACTAGCGGTAAGACGACTTGATCTTATACATATATATATATATATATATATATATATATATATATATATATATATATATATATATATATATATATATATATATATATTATTAACTTATAATATTATAAAGTATAAGGGGTGAATTTTAACTTTTGAAATTCTAAAGGTTGGAACTAAAGTTTTAATCATGACTTTAGTTATTCCAAAACTTGAGGGCAAGTTTTCTAAACTTTCAAAACTTTTCATTTCTTATAACTTATGAATTTAATTGAGTATTAAAATGAAGACTTTTCATTTTTCCAACTCTTGTGTTCTTTCAATGGTTTTTTTTATTAAAGTGTGAGCTTTGGATTTCCATAACTTGAGGACAAGTTATGGACTCCATTAAAACACATAATGATCATGAATTTAAACTACCAAGTAGGTTACAAACAATTCCTATGATCATCTAATCTTCATAAGTTCAAGAACATGAATATGAACATATCAAGAATCATAAATTACTCATAAAACTTGTAATTTTTGATAATAGCCATTGTAAATGGATTAGCATAAACATGACACCATCTAAAACAAGTTTTATAACACCAAAATAGTTTAGGATAATGTTTCTAGTCCATTTCCAGCAGCAAAGCTCGAAAAATTGGACACTGCAGCCTCTACTCGTCGAGTGCATGAACAGACTCGACGAGTAGCATGCATTTCTTCATGGACTCGTCGAGTCCCCCATCGACTCGGCGAGTTCATACGACAGTGAACAAATAAATTCGATTTTTAAGCTATTTTCATCAAGTATCAAATAAACAAGCCTAGGCTCTGATACCACTGATGGGTTTGGAGCATTCTAAGACTCCTATGGTGTAGATGCAACCCTAGAAACCTTGGATCTATGTTTGACTAAGATACATGCAAATAATTATTTTTCAAAGGTTCTTATCCTATCTAGCATGGCATGGGGAACTTGAATCATATAAAGATAGTATATTTACTTAACTTGTAGTTGTAGTTGATTGCTTGGAGTTTTAGAGCCTAGCACCAATAGTGTGGATGCCTCAAACGGAAATCACAAATCACCACAAACTTTGGAACCTTGAGAGAATAGTTATCACCTTTCTTGAAATCGGCCCTCTTACTTTACTCACCACAACTAGTGTGATTTCAAGAACCAAAGCCTCCTTTATATAGTGTGGTGGATTAGGGTTACATCCATGTAAACCCTAATACCCATGTCTTTTCATTTCCATGAGATCCATGGGTTAAAGCTCCATGGAGTATCCATGGACTTTCCATGCAAGCCTAGCCCATTCCAAATAAGCATTAGCCCACACTATATAAATACAAGAGCCCATATTTAATTAGTCATACTTTTGATCTTTAAATTAATTCTAGATTAATTATAGACCAACACTAATTAAATAATATGATTTTATATTAATATATTAGAACTTATAATATATTAACAAATCATAACTTATACTATTCTCAAAAGATTATCCATAATTGTTCGGGTGAACTGTGAAGTGCAACCCAAATGGACCATGCCGGGTCGGGTCAAGTACATACCAAATATAGTTATGGACTTAGACACTATATCCAACACAAACTACACAAAACATTTTCATATCAAACCTGCATATGAACTCACCAACATTCCATATGTTGACCATTTTTCAAAATAACTTGTATTCTTAGGTAACAAGTAAGTTGAGGAATAAGTACCAAGTATTTTAGTGTGTTTTGCTTTTGAAAACTATCAAACAATTTATGTATGGATTGTAATACTAAAACAATGTACTTGATGTGAACAATGTCAGTTGTAATATATTGATGCATGGTGATGTTTATGTTATGATACATGTATGTCCATTATGATTATATTCAATTTAAGTCACACGAGCCCTCAGACGTTTCCGCCGTCTGGTTCGAGGGTGTGACACAGAGCGAAAACCTCCTCGAGTAATCACCACCATCCTCCAAAATCACAACATATAAACAATCGGCATAGGACTCAAGGGGATTCTTCTACATAGGCCTCCTTTGAGTTTCTGGGTCTGCTCTTGTCTTAGGTACATGTCATGTGCTTCTATTAGTACGAGTCCAATACTACCTTTCACAACTACTTGTAACTCCCTCAAGGTCAGTCCTGATTCCTCTAAGTCACCATACTAAAACCACATACCAATCCTATGCTATAGAGCATACATATTCTAGACTCTCCTAGGAAGTCTCAACTCCCACAACTCGTAATTCCAAGAACATCAATCAACACCGATAGTTGCGTTATGCATGCAAGTTATACACAAAATAAGATCACATATACTATCAAATGATGATTCTAGTCGAAGACCACAACCAAAAAAGGAAAAGGAAATGAGGCCAAATCTATCATTCTAGGGCTATACAATCCTAATTATATACAACTTTGAAAGCATACATGTAGCAATTAACTAAGCCGATATCAATTCTAAGTAATACATAACATCAAGTTCAACTAGGATATAAAGCATCACGCAATTAAGTCAATTCTATCATATGATTCCTGAAGGTATCCTAAGCGCTAATCTAGCATGCAATTCTCATATCAAGCATACTACTCATAATACATAAGTATGGGTAATTTGGGAACTACTTACTTGATCTCGGATGATTTCACACATCGTACCTCTTTTTCTGAATAAAAATCTTTCTAGAAGTATAACTTCATTTTTCTTAAGAAAAATTATCATTTCCTTAGTTTGAATTCTGACACACCCAAAAGTGTGCCTGAATCCCTTAAACCTAGGCTCTGATACCAACTTGTAACGTCCCAAAAACGGTAATAATTTTTTTCATTTAAAAGTCTATCAAATCATTCATTAACTGTTCAAAATCAACACCATGTTATAATATTCAAAAACATCACAACAAAATTATTTCAAATGCGGAAATCATGAGGGGAGGATGTTGTGCCATCACGTCAGACCATTCCCTTTGGAACCAGAAGTACCTGAAACCATAAACATAAATTGTAAGCACAAAGCTTAGTGAGTTTCCCAAAGTACCACATACCAATCATACAATTGGGCTTAACCCTAGGGTATAATCCAACCCAATATACACATATGGTCCCTGCCCTAGGTGTATTTAAACTCGATCAACACATATAGGCCCCGCCCTGGGGTCTATTTCAAATCGAACATATTGTAGTGGGCCCCATACTATGGTATATTTCAACCTAAACATACTATAGTGGGCCCCGCCCTGGGGTATATTAGAACCCAACATACAATCACATATAAACCATATAGTAACTATCATTCTGAGTAACACAATGATGGGCCATCATTGGTGCCGTCGACCCATGGATAAAGTGAGAAAACTCACCTCATAGACAGAGGAGTAAACTGAATAGCACGTCACTCCAAGATCAACTCTACCAGTCACATTAATAAACTCAGTGACACAAACTCATCATATAGAACAAAATACCTAAAATACCCCTAGGTCAAATCGTAGTCACAATCATGGTCAAAGTCAACTGAGTCAACCAAGTTGACTCGGTGAGTACGATAGGCGTACTTCTTACGTACGTGGGGCATACTACATAACTGAGCTAAGTAGGGGAGCTAACCATGTATTTGTAACGTACCCATTGATATGCCTAACGTACGCGACTGCTCACCACTTTAACTATTAAGTGCTTAATCCTTAAGCACTTACGTCCAAAATCCAGATCTAGACTCAATAAGATGTCCTTAACCATAAAGTTTCCAACTTTATGGTTTAACATGGCTATTAAGACCTTAGCGCCAAAAACCCTTGCTTCTTTACCCATTAAGACAATATAGCTCATGCATGGGAAGAAACTAATGACCAAGAACACATTTTTATGACTTAACACACCCTAAAACATCTGAAAGGATAGCTCAAATGTCTTGGAGTATCTCGTACTCACAAAGATCAAGTTTGGGACAAAAAGGTGACAACTTTGAGCTAAAACTAGATCCAAAAGAAATATACATCAAGGTTGAAGCTTTTTACCTCCAAACGATTCACCAAGGGAAGTAGATGTTGTATCCAAGGCCTTGAGTGAAACACCACAACCTCAATGTTCTTCCTTCTACTCCAAATGCTCCAAAATGAGACCAAAAGGGCTCTTCAAGCTTCATAATGCACTCACACACTTTACGGTTTTGAAATTAGGAAGGGGGCTGACGATAAGAGGGTGTATAAGGCCATAAAGGTGCTTAAATAGAGTCCAAAACCTAAAAATTAGGTTTTGCTCCTTGGTTATGTACGCCCTACGTACTAAGAGTACTCCCAACGTACGCAAGGAATGGAAAAATTACAATAATGCCATTGGGGACCAATCTTGCAAACATATCTTAACTCATGGGTAAAAAGTGAATACCTAAAAAATTAGATGTTACATAGATGTTCCAGATCTGCAGAGTTGTGTAGTTTCGGTCTCATATATAGGGGGTTTGGATCTTATTTCCACCAATTTTGAACTAGATGAGAGAGAGACATGCATTAGACATGCATGTCCATAAAGTATGGATTCTTATGAACCTTTGGATTCCTTAAAAGATTTCTGGTAAGTTGCAGTTAAAGGCTTAATAGATTAAGGACTCAATCTATTCAGTGGTTCTAAGCCAGTCACCACGACATGACATAAAGGGTACCACAACATGACAATGAGGGAATCATCGATTGTTTTGTCTGGAGTGAGCCACGACATGAACATTGGGTGCCACGACATAGGGATCAAATTATCCGTGACTAGGCTGTTAGATTGGGACTAAGTTTGTTAGCCATGCCATTGACTGACCATGATATGGAGGCCAATTGATAAGGATTTTTGTTGTTGACCCCGACTTGGACTTTGACCATTGACTTTTGTCTTGGTTGACTTTTGGTCAATTATATAGTTTTAGAAGGTGGACTAAGGGTTAACCTTGTGTGGTTTATTAGGAGGTGTATAATACTCGTTCCTTGGCTGTGAGCGCTGTTAGTTGTTTACTACATTTGCAATGTGAGTCTTCTTACTATACTATATAGGATTCTAGTTTTCTTTGTGATACTTGCATGGAAGATTAGGGTGTGGCCCTTGGCATATGTATGAAAGAGCAGTATTTGGCTCCTAGAAATTATATGAAATACCAGGATTTGGCCCCTGGCAATTGTGTGTATGACCAAGACCTAGTCCCTGGCATTTGTATGTATGATGCTAGTTGTCTCTGTGATACTTGCAAGGAAGCCCAGGATGTTGCCCTTGGAAATTATATGAAAGACCGGAATTTGGCCCTCCGTATTGCAAGGAATGACCATGATTTGGCCCATGGAATGAAGTAACTGTAAGACTATGACTTGGCCCATAGCATGCAATATCTTGTGTATAGTATGTGGTATTTTAGGAAATTCACTAAGCTTTGTGCTTACAATTTATGTTAAAATGTTTTCAAGTACTTCCAGTTCCAAAGGGAAGGACATAATTTGACCGCACAACATCCCCTATTGGCTTTTTCCGCACTGTTTGTTAGTGTTTTACTCTGATGTTTAAGAGATACATTTTACTATATATGGTTTTAGAACAAATGTTTGTAAGGATTTGATGGCTTAAAAATGAAAATTTTTATTGGTATTTTGGGGACATTACACTAATAACTACTAGGAAGCAATGGTGGGCCTTGAGGCTGCCATTGGAAGAGTCTTAGGATTGTGAAATTATGTCCATGAAGGATAATTGATTTTGGAATTAGTTGATTCAACGCCTAGTCTTATGACAATGGGTGTGTATTAGATCTTTAAGGTGAAGACTATCATGGATATTAACGTACACACATTCGAAGCTAGTAAGGTGGAAAGGAGTTTTGCTTAGACTTAAGAAACTAATTATGAGGAAACATTCTTACCAGTAGCTGAGAAAGGGTCTATTTTGTTATTTGTTACCATTGTTGCCTCATTTGACATAAGATATGGTAAAGTGGATATTTAAATGACATTCCCCAACATGAAACTTTCAAAGCATATATGACATATTCTGAAAGGATTTAAACATATAAAGTGTCCAAATAAGGTGTATAGGCTTGAGAAATATATTTGTGGATTTGGACAAGCATCGCGTAGCAAGGAATATGTTCTTCCCTGAGAAGTCAAAGAATGTTGTTTTTCTAGAAGTCCAGATCAGTCCTGAGTACATGGAAAAGTTAGTGATAGTGTCATTGTCCTCCTAGTATTGCATGTTGATGACAATACTACTCATAGGAAACATTGTCTTTCAGTTGCAAAGTGCAGAAGCTCAGGAATTGTTTTTATGTGATGGACATGGGAAGCGACAATGATAATTAGATTTTGGATCTAAAAATATAGTTTGAAATTTTAATAGGATTTAGTCAAAGAACAATGTGTTGAAAGTTTTCAACATGAAAGTTCCAAAAGGCATTGTTCATATGCATCATAGCAGGGAATTGAGTTAATCTCAAAAGTCCTTATACTAGTCATGAAAATGATAGGATGAGTCGAGTCATATATGCTTCAAATATAGGATCGATCATGAATGCTATGAATTGTGATTAGTATGATGTATCATATGTTTTGAACATTGTGAGATTCTTTCAGAAAATTTGTTTGACTGAATTGCTAAAGAATTGTCAAGAACATTTTGAAGTATTGAAATATACCAAGGTACGGTTGCTTGTAAGCACTAAAGTATATTCTTGAAAAGAGTTATAGTGACATGAATTTAGAGATGAATTTGAGTCATAGTCTAAATGGATATTCATTTTGATTTGTATCATGAAAGTCTTCCTATAAGAGATGGTGGTAGATTCGACAATGTGGGTAAGACAACATTAGTGCAGGTGAAGTGTTTAAGGTGTGTACACGGACTAGAAAGTTTCATAAATTGACCTTGGATTTGAGCAATAAATTGTCACTAGAAATATTACGTGAAAGTGCAGTCATATTGACTAAGGATTATTAAGATCACAAAAGGTCAATGCATAGAAGGAGAAAATTCCACTACATACAAGAAAATGTCGAGGATGGAAATCTAGTTGTGAAGTGAATATCTTTTCGATGATTCATTCACAATAGTTATGACCATAGGAAAACATGAAATGTGTCACACCCCGAAACCAAGGATGGCGGAAACGTCCGGGGGTGGAGGACTTCATGTATAGTATCACAACGTGTATAATAGTGCTCAAAGTAAATACAACCATCATATATATATATATATATATATATATATATATATATATATATATGTTTACATATTTCAAATCAATTACATTATGATGACAAAATGAACTGTTTGACGATTTATCGTCCCATCCTCAAAACGCTGTTGATTTCCTATTTCACCGAATTCCTGAGAATACAAGTAGTTTTGAAAAAGTGTAAACACAAAGGTTGGTGAGTTCATATGCTTTTGATAGTAAGAGTTTGAAAATTCGATCTTTGTAAAGAGATGTATGTTACCAAGAAAAATCCAATATTTTCCTTATAAAAGTTATGTGGTCCTAAATACCAGGACTGAAAATGAACAAGTATTTGTCATACTTAAAGATATAAAAGTGGTTTCAAATTGGCGTAAAACCCTTTCTGATTTGAGAAAACTCCCGTAATGAATGGTATGTAGTCTTAAATACCAAGACTGAAAATATACAGCAATATCTGTAATTATTGATATAAAAAGTGATTTTAAATCGACATAAAACCCTTTTTGATATGAAGGCGTACAAGTATCTTTCCATACTTAAAGTAATTTCAGTGAGCTAAATCGACATAAGTCACTAATTTAAAGTTAGAACCCGTAAATCTTATGATTTGTTAATACCACATGTGAGCTATCATAACCATACTTTGATGGGTTTTGGCCATATGAACATCCCTATGTGCACATACAAACCCTAATGCTTGGATCTAGGTTTCTCTAATTAAACATGCATTGGATCCAAGACTTCTAATGACTAATGGAGTATAAGAACAATACAAAATCAGAATTAGAAGCATACCTTGAAACACTTGTTTGATCTTCTAGTTCTTGGAGCTTTAGAGTCACAAATGTCACTCCTCTAATGGCTTACAAACACCAACTAACAAGAGGATGATTTGAGAGAGAGGAAAGGGAATAGAAATCGGCCAGGGTTTCTTTGCTTTTATAGAGGTGTCGATTTCCCTTGCCCCAAGGGTCTATTTATACTTGTAAGGCTCCTAGGGTTTCACCCTTAAACCCTAGTTGGATAATCTTTACTCAAAACAATCCAAATCCTTTCCAAGATAAGCCCTTGGACGATTTGTGGCTTATCCCAAGCCCTAGAAATCGTCCAACACTATCCATAAAGGATTTACAGCCTAAGGTGTAACTATCAAACAATTGACAGTTTATACCCTCTTATTTAATTAATCTCTTTAAGTCACCAAATTAATTCTAATTAATTTATGACTTATATTAATCAAATAACAATATTATTATTCCTTATATTATTCTCATAATATATTAATAATATTTATTCCCTCATAATAAATCATCCTGTCAAGTTGCTATGGTGAAGGCAACCCAAAAGGACCATGCACAATCGGGTCAAATACTTGCCTAATATAGTTGCAGCCTTAGACACTATTCCAACAGTCTCCTACTTGGATAAGTCTAGTAACTATATGCACAAGTACAATTCGATTTGCAATCATAGCTCTCAAAGACGCTGTCAAAGTCTGATCTAATCAATCTTTTCCTTTAGATAAGGGATCGTACAGTCCTCTGTTAGATATCATGCTGACAATTCTATGGAATAATTTGTCTAGCATTTTGGTTTCTCGATCTCCGATTCATTTGACATAGAACTTAATCGAACACATCAATTTAGTTCTGACTGGGCCCGACACATAAGTCAAATCAAATCATCGAGCGGCCGAGATATCGCTTTAACCCTCTTGGGATAAAAGTAACAGATAAACTTCGACTTATATGCATTTACTTATTCATTAATCAACTATACACAACAATGCGGTTTATAACACCGAGTTACTGATGCGTTTTCGCATTATCAATGTACAACCAATTAACAAAATAACAAACCATATATCTAGGTTTTAAGACTATATGATATTATCATCTTGCGATCACCCTTTTATATCATATTCCATAAAGTGATTCCAGCAAGCGTGGGTTTGATCCAATGCTCAAAACCAGTTCATAAGCACTCATGAACGTTGCAGCAACCCTTTGCTATGTCTAAAACCATTTAGACAATCTACACACCGATTCATGACAATCTTCATTCATATCTACTTCAAACATATGAACGATTGTGGACAATTTGAATAATTCGATTATTCTTAATAAACTCAATTATTCTGGAAGTCAAAACATGCAAAAATGAAACAATAGTTAAACAATTAACACAAGACAGTAACATTACTCATAAATAATACTCCTTTATTTAATCATCAAATGTTAATTACATTTATCTATTACATGTTTCTACTACTATCTAATCTATGCTAATACCATCCTTCAGCCCAATACTCCGAGCATGCTGCAAGTGCTTAACCCTACTCAGTCCCTTCATAAGCGGATCTGTTGGGTTATCTTCTGATGATATCCTCTTCACTACGAGTTGTCCTTCTTCTACACGATGTCTAATAAAGTGATATTTTCTGTCGATATGTCGAGATCTACCATGATCCCTCGGTTCCTTGGTCAAGGCAACCGCTCCTTCATTATCACAGAAAATTTCCATGGGCTCCTTTATGGCAGGTACAACTCCAAGATCACCGATGAAGTTCTTCAACCATATCGCCTCCTTCGACGCTTCGCTCGTTGCAATGTACTCTGATTCGCACGTTGAATCAGCTACGGTTTCCTGCTTGGAACTTTTCCAAGTCACTGCTCCTCCATTTAGGGTAAAGACCCAGCCCGACTGCGAACGGTAGTTGTCCCTGTCGGTCTGAAAGCTGGCGTCACTATACCCTCGCACCTTCAAGTCATCACTCCCTCCGAGGACTAAGATCCATTCCTTCGTCCTACGAAGGTACTTAAGGATATTCTTAACCGCAATCCAATGGGCTCTGCCAGGGTTCCATTGATATCTGCTAACCATGCTCAAAGCAAAGGCTACATCAGGGCGAGTACAAGTCATAGCATACATGATTGAGCCAACTGCGGAAGCGTATGGTACTCGGCTCATTTCTGCTATTTCAGCTTCGGTACTCGGACTTTGAGTCTTACTCAACTTGGCATTACTTTGTATCAGTAATTCTCCATTCTTCGAGTTTTCCATACTAAAAAGTTTTAGTACCTTCTCTAAGTAAGTGTTCTGACTAAGTCCTATTAGTCTCTTACTTCTTTCTCTTACTATCCTTATTCCCAAAATATAAGAAGCCTCTCCAAGGTCCTTCATAGCGAAGCACTTCCCGAGCCAGGACTTAACCTCCTGCAAAGTCGGGACGTCGTTTCCTATGAGTAATATGTCATCGACATATAGAACGAGGAAGCTTACTATACTCCCACTGGCTTTGACATATACACACGATTCATCTTCGCTTCGTACAAATCCAAACTCTTTGACTTTCTCATCGAAGCAAAGATTCCATCTGCGAGATGCTTGCTTAAGTCCATAAATGGACTTCTCAAGCTTACACACTCTATTCGGATGCTTCGGATCCACAAACCCCTCTGGCTGAGCCATGTAAACATCCTCAGCCAACTTTTCGTTAAGGAAAGCGGTCTTGACATCCATTTGCCAAATCTCATAATCATGAAATGCGGCAATAGCTAGCATCACTCTAATAGACTTTATCTTCGCAACTGGTGAGAAGGTCTCATTATAGTCAACTCCTGGAGTTTGAGTAAAGCCCTTCGCAACCTATCGCTCCTTATACGTGTGTACTTTTCCATCCATGTCGGTCTTCTTCTTGAAGATTCATTTGCACCCAACGGTCTTACGTCCGGGCACATTATCGACCAAATTCCAAACTTGGTTATCATACATGGATTGGATCTCGCTTTCCATTGCCTCTTTCCATTTTGCAGACTCCGGGCCTGCCATGGCTTCCCTATAGCTATTAGGTTCATCAAGGTTTATTAGTGTACCATCACTAATATATGTGTCCCCTTCGGTAGTAATATGAAAACCATAAAACTGGGGTTGAACTCTAACTCTTTCGGAACGTCTAAGAGGTAAGGATTCGTCAATTGGTTCAACTGGAGTTTCCTCCTCGGGTTGAGTGCCAGCGGTAGAGGTTCCTTCATCTATTGATTCTTGAATCTCTTCAAGCTCAATTTGCCTCCCACTGTCTCCTTGGCTTATGGGTTCTTGCTCTCGGAAAACTCCTCTCCTCGCAACAAAGACAACATTGTCCTTCAGTCTATAGAAGAGATATCCAAAGGATTTCTGTGGGTAGCCGATGAAAATACATCGCTCACTACGAGGTTCGAGCTTGTCGTGAGTATCTCGTCTTACGAAAGCCTCGCAACCCCAAACCTTGATATACGCCAACGAGGGAGCTTTCCCTGTCCACATCTCGTGAGGTGTTTTGGCAACCTTCTTAGTAGGGACTCAGTTAAGGATATGGGCGGCAGTCTCTAAGGCATACCCCTAAAAAGAGATAGGTAGTGAAGCACGACTCATCATAGAGCGAACCATGTCCAACAAGGTTCGATTACGCCTTTCTGCCACACCAATCAATTGTGGTGTCCTAGGTGGCGTCAATTGTGAAACTATTCCACACTCCTTGAGATAATCGTGGAATTCAAGACTTAGGTACTCTCCTCCTCCATCGAATCGAAGCATCTTGATTTTCCTGCCCAATTGATTCTCCACTTCATTCTTGAACTCTTTGAACTTTTCAAAAGTTTCTTACTTTTGCTTGATTAAGTAGATATACCCATATCTACTATAGTCATCGGTAAAAGTCACATAGAAGCGGTTCCCATCCTTCGTGGTTGATCTAAACGGTCCACATACATCGGTATGTATAAGGTCCAATAGACCCTCACCCCTTTCACACGTACTTGTGAAGGGTGACTTAGTCATCTTTCCAAGAAAACAAGATTTGCATGTGTCATCTTCCCTAAGGTCGAATGACTCCAACACTCCATCCTTTTGGAGTTGGGCTATGCGTTTCTTGTTGACATGTCCAAGACGACAATGCCATAAGGATGCTTTATCCATACTATTGGAAGAATCCATGCATAAAACATCATTTCCTAAGTTATCTACAATCATAACGGTTTCATAAATTCCATTACATGGTATAGCTTCAAAATAAAAGACACAATTTAGATAAGCCAAAATAGAACCATTCTCATTATTAAAAGAAAATCTAAAACCTTGTCTAAACAAACCATGAAATGAAATGATGTTTCTAGCCATTTCTGGTGAATAGCAACAATTGTTCAAATCTAAAGATAAACCATTCCTAAGCACTAAAGAATACACTCCAATCTTGGTCACACGCGACAATCTTCTGTTCCCCATGATTAGATTTATTCTTCCATGCTCCACGTCTCTATTTCTTATTAGTCCCTACACATTAGAACAAATGTGGTAACCACAACCGGTATCAAGAACCCAAGAAATAGCATGAGATGAATCGTTAGATTTAATTGTGTATATACCTGCGAAAGACAGCTTGATCTTTCCTTCCTTGATGGCTTGCAGGTACTCTGGGCAGCTTCTCTTCCAATGTCCTATCTTATGGCAGTGGTGGCACTCTGCCTCCTTTGGGTTAGCGCAGGGTTTAGCAGGATCAACTTTGGTTCCACTAGAAGAGGCACCATCTCGAGGCTTAACCTTGCGATGGTTCTTATACGAAGCCTTCCTCTTCTTTCCCCTTCCTTGTCCAATAGCCAAAACAGGAGCAGCGGGTGGATTGGGAGTTGGTGCAACAGACTTGTCCTTGAAGTTGCTCTCAGCGACCCTCAAGAGACCTTGGAGCTTGCTTAGGGTGACTTTTTCTTTGTTCATGTGGTAGGTCATCCTAAATTGATTGTAACTTGGAGGCAAAGAGTGAAGCACCATGTCGATCGCCAAGTCTTCCCCAAAGTCAACATTCAACTTGCGAAGACGGTCGACATACCTTTGCATCTTTTGCAGGTGCACGGTAAGAGACTCTCCATGACCCATTTTAGCGGAAATCATGTTAGTGAAAATCTCATAACGCTCTTGTCTCGCGTTTTGGTGGTATCTCTCCAACAAGTCTTGGTGCATCTCGTACGGGTACATGTCCTCATAGGACTTTTGGAATTCGGAGTTCATAGTGGCTATCATGATGCAATGTACCTTCGTTGCATCATGCTCGTGAGTTTCAAAAGCGGTCATTTCAGCCGGAGTAGCGATTTCAGGGTTGATTTTCTCGAGCTTCTCATCGAGGACATACTCCTTGTCCTCATAGCGAGCAATAGTGCGAATGTATCTTATCCATTCGCTAAAGTCCGTCCCATCGAAAGTGACATTTTGACAAAGGCTTATTAATGTGAATGAACTAGCAGCAATGTTGTTTGCGTTTGACATCTACAAATAGAAAGGACAAAGATAGATTAGAATATGAATCCCTAATTATCACCCAATAAGAAAATTAGGGCTAGGATCCAACACCAATATTTACATATTAGAAAAGGGATGCCGTAATCTAACATGCAAACAATTTGAAGGTAAGTGAATGACGATTCACTAATTCTCCACCACCAAACATAACTTTAAGTTCTAAATGTATTGAGAATTCCTAGGTTTGGATGAGATTCATTGAAACTTTTCAATGGCATGTTTAAATCTCGATATGCCCCTCTTGTTTGTGACTGGGATACCGAGGATCACAAAGCGGGTGTGAATTACCATGCAAATTCACATGGTGCCTTCATTGTAACGATCACCTATTCGATGTGCCGGTAAACCACACACGCTCCATCGAACTATGATAAACAATGAATCACCCTTTGCCACCTTCGCTTAGAACCAATTAGTGTGCCGGTAAACCACACACGCTCCACTAACTTATTAGCAAGCTGCAAAGTGTAATTTCATGGGATTGCATCAATTCACTTTTCCTAAAGTAACTAAGATTGGGAAAATTCTGAAAAACATGTAGTTACTTTGTATTTCATATTATACTTTTAATGAGAGATGAGGTTGCCCTATCCTACCCGTTCGGCTAACGACCCTCCACCGATCAAGCAAGCGGTGGGTGAGAGTGTACACCCATTAAGCGCCATTTTATAGGCCGCAACCTTATACCCACCTTATAGACCGGCTTCGTGAATGAGGCCTACTAACGGTAAGACTAGCATGTTAATTATATATATATATATATATATATATATATATATTAATCTTGTAATATTATATTAGTATAGGGTTGGATTTATTTTAAACTTGTAAAATTCTAGGGTTTGAAAATTAAATTGTCTAAATTAAACTTTTAATCATAAAACATAAATTTCAAAACTTGAGGGAAACTTTTAAACATTTAAAACATGGAGGATCAAATAACAAATAATCTTAATTAACAATTAATTCCATAATTATCCATATTTGATTTATTTAATGATTTCTTGCAAAATAATTTACCAATTTAATCAAAATAATTAATTAATTATCACATAAGGAAATTAAATATTTTATTAATTGATAAATATCTTTAATTAGATCAAGATTATAGTAATATATATCAAAAAAACGGATTAGGGTTGATCTAATATGATAAAGGCAAGTTTCCATAAAATAAATATCAAAAAATCCTAATTTTGGCTCTTCCTGACGCTCGGACTCGCTGAGTTCCCAACTGGACTCGTCGAGTTCATGACACAGAACCACAAAATTCGAATTTTGCAAGCAAGAAACAAACAATCATGCATCAATATAATAGAAACCAATCTAGGCTCTGATACCACTGATGGGTTTTGGCCATATGAACATCCCTATGTACACATACAAACCCTAATGCTTGGATCTAGGTTTCTCTAATTAAACATGCATTGGATCCAAGACTTCTAATGACTAATGGAGTATAAGAACAATACAAAATCAGAATTAGAAGCATACCTTGAAACACTTGTTTGATCTTCTAGTTCTTGGAGCTTTAGAGTCACAAATGTCACTCCTCTAATGGCTTACAAACACCAACTAGCAAGAGGATGATTTGAGAAAGAGGAGAGGGAATAGAAATCGGCCAGGGTTTCCTTGCTTTTGCAGAGGTGTCGATTTCCCTTGCCCCAAGGGTCTATTTATACTTGTAAGGCTCCTAGGGTTTCACCCTTAAACCCTAGTTGGATAATCTTTACTCAAAACAATCCAAATCCTTTCCAAGATAAGACCTTGGACGATTTGTGGCTTATCCCAAGCCCTAGAAATCGTCTAACACTATCCATAAAGGATTTACAGCCCAAAGTGTAACTATCAAACAATTGACAGTTTATACCCTCTTATTTAATTAATCTCTTTAAGTCACCAAATTAATTCTAATTAATTTATGACTTATATTAATCAAATAACAATATTATTATTCCTTATATTATTCTCATAATATATTAATAATATTTATTCTCTCATAATAAATCATCCTGTAAAGTTGCTATGGTGAAGGCAACCCAAAAGGACCATCACAATCGGGTCAAATACTTGCCTAATATAGTTGCAGCCTTAGACACTATTCCAACATACTTGACTTAGACGGCCTCGTAATGCGACGTTCTTCAGGCGTCGCTGTTAAATGACACTTGTCACCACAGACCTGCCGGTCTAGCTGTTGCAAGCAGCTTAGGTGTGGGTTTGTCAAACCCAATATAGATCTATACACAACTATCACGTTCTCCCTACAAGAGACTCTGGTTACAATTTACAGGACTTTTTGAATTGGTTACTTTGGAAGTAACCCGAAGAAAGTGACTCACAAATTTATTCATTAACAGATTTACATGAACTAAACTGAAAACCTTTGATAACTAGTTTTGAAAAGTAAATGATACATAAACTATACCTATTATAGTTTATCGAAAACGTTTATAATGTATAAGAACTCTTTCATGAAAATGCATTAGTGCTATGAATCCATTAACTATGCTTATTATAGCTTAATATACGTGTTCTAAATGAATGAATAATCTTATCATGAATGACTAAGTTTCAGTTTGTGATGATAAACAAACAAGGAAACACATTCAATATTCAGTACTTATTGTTATACACTTTGCTCAACATAATACAAAGTGTTACGAAAGTTATATGTTGTTAACTAATTTTTAACCTTTTTGCGCTGTTTTAGAAAAGTCATACAAAAATCATACAAAGTCAAAAACTAAATACGTAAATTTTGAGAGTTCCCAAAATGTGTCTAGTTTACTCATAATTTTTATCATGATTTTTAATGACCTCCAAATTGGGTGAAAAAGTCCATAATCACAGACTGGTCCGGATTGGTGTTTGAAATGATAGGCAGTTTTGAAAAATCACCATAAATTGTAGAAAAATCGTATGGAGATGTGCAAGTAGTCATTTTAAAGCTAAGAACTGGAACTACTTACACCTAAAACAGTTTGGAAAACAAAAATGTTTAAGTTGTCCAAAACAGTCCGTGAATGGAGCCCAACTTTTCTGATGAAAGCTATTATAAAATTTTAGTTATCTTCTTGGTGTTTTAACTTGTATCCCCCCCCTTAAAAACTTGAGAAAACATGAAAATGTAGGGGTATGAAATCACCTTATGTGATTTCAGTAGATGGATGATGGAGAAAAGAAGTGTTCAACTCAAGAACACTTTGAGAGATGGCTTGAAGATTCGAAGATCTAACACCAATAGGATGGAGTTTGTGTAAGATATATATGATTTGAGTAGAAGGAAGTGAAATAATCATATGGAGGATGTTAATACTTACCAAAAGTAGAAGAAAAGCTTGGAGTATAGCCTTGAATCTTGAATTTTAGAGAGAGAAAATGAGAGAAAATGGAGTTTGTTCTTGATGGAAGAATGAGAGGAAATGAAAGAAATGTGAGGAGAGAGGAGGGTTTTTATTACCCTTGACCAAGTGTGGGGCTGAAAAATGGTGGGAAAAGTACCATGAAATATCTAGGTATGGGCTGATGGTGAATAGTGAAGTGGAGTGGGTATGGGAGTGGTTGCTTGTGTCATAGAATAAAGAAAAGTCAACACTCCACCTCTTGTACTTCACCCACTCTTCTTGGATAAGGTTTATCCCCAAAACCACCTTTTCAACATTCTTAATCCGGTCAACCCTTATTTTCACCCCTTCCAGAAGCTAAAGAGGACCCTCATGGTCCATAAAAATGCTTGCTAAAGGGGACCCTCATGGTCCATAAAAATGCTTGCGTTGAACGGATTAAGAATGTTGAAAAGGTCTCACGATGTGAGCATGAGTCACCGTACCCGCTGAGTCGTATGAGTTAAGAATGAGCCCCGGTTTCAGATCACACACATCTCACAGCGTGACCAAGGATTGGTCATGACGTGAGGCGCTGTTTTGGGACTTTGGGCCTGAATGGACCACTAGTTTATAACTTTGGGCATTATTGTTCTTGGGTCCATTTGTAGCCTTGGGAGTCATTTATTTGGTCCTTCTTAGATTAGGCCCATTAAGGGTTTTTAGGCCTATTTAGGAAGATAGAGAACTATTGTGCTATTGATGTTAATGGGTTAGGGCCTTGGTCATGAGGGACCAAGGACCCGTTGACTTATATTTTTGGAGTCTCATGACGTGGAACATAAGATCTCACGACGTGAGCATAGCTTAATGATCCCAAACCCAAATTTTCAGGTATTTAAGGGAATAAGAGGCTAGGGTTACCCATCCCCAGCCTCTCTCACCCTCTAAGCCTCTAGAAACACTAGATTTCGTGTCACCTTGAGTTATTTGGTATTTTTGCTTGTGGAAAGGAAGGAAAAGTAAATAAAAAGAAGCATCAAGGGAAAAAAAAGTTGTATTGGATCTTCATCATCATTTGCTCTCATCTTGTTTGGACCATTGTAAGTATCAAGACTCAAGCTTTACTCCATTTCATGCCTAAATCTAAGAGTTTGGCCCATTTTCTTATGTTTTAGCTTGATTAGAGTGGAGTAGATCCATGAAGTTAACAACTTTACAGATTAAAATGGTATTTTGAGTCTTATATCATTTAGATATGGGATTTGGTGGGCTATCAGAGCTTGCTTGAGGACTTGAGGCAATATTTGCACTTTTGACTTAAAATAGTGAAGGAACATGCATGTCTATCAATCAATAATTTTTATGGAACATTAGGGTCCCCTTTAGCTTCCGGAAAGGGTGAAATTAAGGGCTGAATGGATTAAGAACAATGAAAAGGTGGTTTTGGCTTCAGACCGTTCTCACGACGTGAGACATAAGGTCTCACGATGTGAGCATGAGTCACCGTTCCCGCTGAGTCGTATTGTAACATCCCGATTTTCGAGAATGAGATTTAGGGATTTCATGCAATTAAGGAAGCTACCCGACGATTTAGAGGCCCCAACTCGTTGTGTAGAGTTTTAGTCAGCATGCGTGATTTATATGGTTTACTCGACGAGTAGGAGCTGGAAAATGAAACCATAATTTCTAGGGTTTTGCACCTTATTTAAAGGGTAATTAGCTTCCCTCAGCCTCCCTTACCGTCCCTTTGAGCTCAGAAAACCCTAATCTCACATACTCTTCATTTTTTGGTGTAAAGCAGCTTGGAAAGTGGATTTTGTCAAGAAGGCTTGAAGTCTAAGAAGCTTGGAGCAAAGTGCAGCTTGTGGATCTGACTCTACTTCATCTTGGCATCACTTTGAAGGTAACAAGTCGTTACCTTGACTTATCTCTAGCTAGATCTCTCCATGTAAAGGTTTAGGGCCATTTTCAAGTTGGTTGTGGGTTTTTTCGGGTATTGGTCATGATCTGAAGTTGTAACTTCAGATCTGGACCCTTCTAAGTCCCTATGGCTATAAAGTTATCAGATTTCACAAGCTTTGGCCTTTCTCTTTGGTTTAAACCTTTCCCTTATCTTGGTTTTGGCATTTAGGACCATGTATGTACATAAAGTTTGCAACTTTACGTGGGAACCATGCCCTAGGAGGTTAGATCTTCAATTTGGAGCTTTGGGTAGCTTAAAAACGTCTGAATGAGAAATGGATTATGACATCCCCATTTTCACGGCCAGAACAGACCGGTTTTGTTTATGCTTTATTAAAATCAGAGTACTTCTTTTCATAAAAATGTTGCGGAATTTGTTCCCAGAAAAACATGATAAATACGTTATCAAAACATTTCCGAAGAAACGTATTTTATTTATTTTAAAACGTTTGGGATGTCATCGTCAATACAGAAACATAAACATAAACAGAACTCACTAGTGATCTACATCTCTTTAATCTCTCAGTGTAATGTGACTTCATGACAACACCTGTGACATAAATAAACTGAGTGGGTCGGGTTGGGAAACCTGGTGAGTACATAGGGTTTTCAACCCACAATAATGTATTTATTATGTTCAAACAATCAAACAATCAACCCAATTACCCATCCCCATTATCTTCTTTACTCTTAAGGATTTACCCTAAGAATCAGCCATTCCTCGTTCATATATTCCTAAGGATCATCCTAAGGAATCGACACGAAGTCCATCGTCGCTGGGGTTTAGGCACTAAGTCTGCATAGTCACCATAATTTATACAACAAGCACTAAGTCTGCATAGTCGTCAGGGTTTTGGCACCAAGTCTGCATGATCACCAGGGTTTAGGCATCAAGTCTACATGATCGCCAGGGTTTAGAGTACACCGAGTGAACACATCGTTCACAAAACTTACAGGTTGCGATCCTGCTAGTGTTCCACTTGATTGTCTAGAATAGTCCGTGGTTGTCATCCATACTCTGCTGAATGACTAGGCCATCGTTTGGGAAAAGGCATCTCATATCTTTCACCTCTCACCCTCACCTCGTGGTCTATAACACCTCTCAACTCATCATCCAACTTATATTCCATCTATTATATCTACCCATGTTTTACCCCAACATTTTTGTAGATATAAAATACATATACAGTTTAAATCCTTTAAAACGTGTATAAAATCGTTCAACTAACATAGACAGCAAGTACTCAGATAATACGCACACATAACACACAATTTATATAGAATACTTCATATCTATGTGTAAGATGAAAGGGACCATGCACTCACTTGAAAAGGTGGTGATTCCGAACTCAGATAGCGCTTCGCTTCTTAAAAAAATAATTTCCTTTGACGAAACCTAGTATTATTACAAGTCGAGTTTAGTCTATTATTCGCCGAGACTAATTAATAGTCTAGCTATTATTACTATTATATAAGCATTAAATAACACTCAATATAACTAATAATAATAGCCCAAATAATTATTTTATGGTCCTAACAATTTTACTATAATTAAATAAAAGCTATATTAAATATAGTATAGGCGTAGCTCACTTACAGCGGGTTTTTATTAAAAATCGGGCTTCACTGGAGCAGCGTTTCCGAGCCGAAAGCTTTTCTTCTCAGAGCCGTCGGGCGCTCCGGGGCTTTCTTCTCGTGCTAGGGAGGTTCCCTAGACTTGGGAGGGGTTTAGGGAGGTTAGAGAGAAGTTAGAGAAAGAAAGAAATGCATATGGTGTGAAGAAATAATAAAGGGTTCACCCTTTATTTATAGGGATTTTATAGTAAAGTAGCCGCTAAGTTTCGTCCGTATCTTTCACATACGAGCTCCGTTTTTTACAGTCTTTTTATCGTTTAACTCCTATTAATGATATCTTCATTTCTCGTTTAGATTATTTTGGCTAAAAATCGACCAATCTAAAGATCGAATTTTCGGGTTGTGCATTACTATGCTAAATCTTTGAAAAATCATAACTTCCTCATACGAAGTCAGATTTGGACGTTCTTTTTATGGACGCTCTCAGTTTAACATATTCTACGACTTTTGTTTAGATTACTAAGGCTAAAAAGTCCTCCATCGTAAATTCACTATTTACGTCTGCCGGTGCCGTGCCGGTTTTGCCGTAAAACTTCGACGGGCCATAACTTCTTCGTTATAACTCAGATTTTGGATCTCTTTATATGTACGGAACCCTTGAGACATATTCTACAACTTGGTTAAGATTATTTATTCTAAATAATCTTTTATCAAAAAGTTATTTTCGACCCCTATTATCTCTAAATTGACTAGCCCGGATCTATGGGCGTTACATGGATTGAAGGGACTCGACGAGTTGCATGATCAAGTCGACGAGTCGGATGAAGATTGGCCGTTATGGGCTTCTGCATGGACTCGGCGATTCAATGAGACGACTCAACGAGTCACTTAGGGCTTTCCCGACATTAGGAGATGCATGGACTCGATGAGTTGTCTAGAAACTCGGCGAGTCAACTAGGGTTTTCATGATTTCTCGATTTCTGGAAGGACTCGATGAGTTAGTGAGCTGCACTCGATGAGTTTTGTCAACATAGACTGTTGACCTTGACCGTTGACTTTGACTTTAACCAAGGGTTGACGAGTTTGACTTCTGGGGGTATTTTAGTAATTTGGGACTTTATGGAAGTGGACCATTGGTGTATGTAGGTGTTGTAGTTGCAACTTTATTTGGAGGCGTTTGATATTATCGTTTCAAGCTCCTTGTTAGGTGAGTTGTCCTCACTATACTAACAGGGTCGAAGGCACTAATGCCAGCCTTTTTCGGATTTGTATCCGGGTTTATTGCATGATATGCTTATTGATTTACATCCTAGTAGTTAGGATGGTGATATGATATGTTAGAGACCGGTTAGGTTGGTATCCTAGTATATAGGATAATGCTATGTTAAAGACCAGTTAGGTCGGTATCCTGATATATAGGATAATTCTATGTTAGTGACCGGTTAGGTCGGTATCCTGGTTATAGGATGTTGCTATGATTATTGATCTGTTAGATCAATTTGATTGTTATATATATATATATATATATATATATATATATATATATATATATATGCTAGAATATGATATTTATGTGCACATGATTGTTTGATTGGGGTTGGGTTGAGGCGGACCTACTTTGTCCTGAAGGCCAACATACCCTAGGCGAATCGGATAGACTACAGACCCAGGAGGGCATAATATTCATGTCGAAGGCCCGATGAGCGGTCTGGATAGGCTGAAGTCCCTAAGAGGCGATCCAGAGGTGTCGAAGACTTCGAGATCGGTCCATATAGACTGTAGGCCAAGTGAGGGCGGTCCAGTCAGGCTGATGGCTCATTATGCATGCTATTTGTTTATATGATATGATTATGATTGTATGGTGTTGGTATTTTGGGGGAACTCACTAAGCTTCGGGCTTACATTTTTTGATTAGTTTTATGAACTTCTGATGATCGGGAGAAGGCGAAGGCATGGTCGTACACCTCCTTATGTTTTCATGATTTGATTCGGGGATACTATGATACTAAACTATTTTGAAAACAAGTTCTGTAATAATTATTGGTTTTGAATGTTTTAAAAAGTTTAAATTTGGCTTGATTTTTATAGGTGTTACAAGTTGGTATCAGAGACTTGGTTTGAGTGACTTGGAGGAAACACTTGTGTGTCTCCAGTCGCAAATTAAGGACAAGATTTTAAAATGATTTTTCAAATGGTTTTCAAAACACTAAAGGAGGATGTAAGTGTACGATCAGCCAGAGCCAGTAAGTAGACCCCAAAACACCTTACGGATTATTTGATTTTGTGATATGTTAAAACAACATGCTAGTACTAGGCTGGGGATCTTCAAGAATCGTATAATAGAATTGCCTGATTATACGATGCCTGATAGTCTAGAGTTTTTCCTTATATGAAATTGACATCATTACTGTAGTTGCTTAGTGTATACTTCACGGTCGTATATAATTAAGATCTTATAGCCTGAGAATGTTTGGTTTGGCCTTATTTCCTGTTCTTGTCTGATTAAGGGGTTAGGGTAGGATCAGGTATTCCAGAATCTATAGGGTCCAGCATTATGTATGGCTAGCATACACGAGAGCTGCAGGGTTGGTGGAAGTTTCATGGATGAGGCCAATATGAGATATTTTTCATTCCTCTAGGAGTGAGGATTGAGCGCTTGCCATGTTTATGTATATTGTTAGGGCGTTGTGACGATACTTAAGAAAAATTTGGGTAGGTTTGGAAGGTAGTATGGGCCCATACTATTGAAAGCACAAGACCCATACGCGTAGCAAGGAACTCACAACCCCTAGGGTTTTGTTGGTAGTTGGTTTTATGTTGTTGTGCGGAATGATTGATATCTTCCTGGTATGTATTTTCAATATGATGGTTACGAGACGATTTGAGGCCAGATTTGGGTCAGGATCAGGAGCTGGCAGCTAGGATAGGCCAACTTTAACAGATGATCGCGTCAGGGAGATTATCCGGGAGGAGGTGGTCGAGATTGTCTGGGATCAGATTCTGGAGATGTTTGGGTCTATTAAAACTGCCATGGTTTAGTACTTCGACGAGCGCTATGCAGGCATTGCTGAGATGGCTATCGCAGCAGCTATAATGGCGGTAGGGGGAGGAGCTAGTCGGGCTTTTCAGTACCGGGACTTCGATAACACGAAGCCCCTGATTTTCGATGGGACACCAAACCCGATTATATCCATGAGGTAGCTGTCCGACGTGGAGGTATGTTCACGTGCGTATGTCCTACTAACCTGAAGGTCAAATGTGCCCTGAACCTGTTGAGGTCCGGGGAAAAGGACTGGTGGATGTTCATGACTAGGTCTTACACTGATGATCAGAGAGCTACGATTACTTAGGAGCAGTTTAGGGATATGTTACGCACTCGCTACATTCTGCGGGTCGAGCGGGAGCGGTTAGCTCAGGAGTTCTTGGAGTTGAGACAGAATGGTAAGATGGCGACGGAGATCACCTGTACGTTCACGGAGAGGGCGATGTTCTGCCCGGAGTTTGCTTCCGAGCATGCTTAGATGGCATGTTATCTGGGCATGCTCAAGATTGACATCCGTCAGTTTGTTGCTACCTAATGATGTGATACCTTGCTAGAGTTGTAGGAGGCTGCTAGGCAGCGGGAGCTTGAGATTGAGTTACAGTTGAGAGAGCAGAAGCAGGTCCCAACACAGTCACAGTCGGCTCCAAATCGGTCTAATACCGTTAATTCCAGGACAGGAGGAAAGCAGGGCCGCACTTGTGGCAAGTGTGGAAAGGGTCACTCGAGGGTTTGCAAATTTGGTAGTGTGTACCACAAATACGGCAAGGAGGGGCACTTTGAGAGGGATTTCCGCCAGCCAGCCCCAGTTCAGGATATGAAGATTTGCTACCACTACCATCAGGTTGGTCACGTGAAGACCAACTATCCACAACTCGTTGTCAGGCCGGTGCAGGCTCCAGCGTCGACTACACTGAGGATTACTGACGGGGGGTCAGGGTAGAGCAGAGCCTCCGAGAGCTTAGGGACATGCTTTCCAGCTTATAGCCGAGGAGGCCAGGGCAGCACCAGATGCAGTTGCTGGTATATTTCTACCTTTTATCTTACTATTTATGTTTATATTGTGAACTTTCCATTACCTTTTGCATAAGATGTTAGGATATAGGAGGATTAAGGGAATTTAGTATCGAAGGGTTGTAGATGGTTAGGATCCAAGGATGCATTAAGGATGCAAAAGTTAGGACATAGAATCATCATTCCAGGGTCAGTAGATGTGTTTTAGAGATTCAGAAGCATTCAACTGGGATTCAGGTTTCAGTTGAGGTTCGATTACTCTGTGCTCGGAGGATTATTTTGTGTACGTAATACCTATTATGGATGGTTAATTGGTGTTTTGGTTTCGCCACTATTAGATAGTGGTTAGTGTCCTAAGTGGGGGAGAACTAGGAATTCTCAGATGAAGCATCAGCCATTGAGGGTTTTGTATAGCTACCAGGGCTCAGCAATACTTTCAGCACGAGTGTGCGTGTTATTTAGCGTATGTAGTGGATAGGTTGGTCAGGAATCAGACCACGGTTTTCCCGAGAGGGTGGTCGATCAACACAAGGTCTAGAGTTAGGTCAGGATTATAGTTTACAGATCGGATCAAGAATTTGAAACCCCAAGTGGGGTAGAACTGGCTATATAGGAGAGGGCACCATGATGGATCCAGGGTTATGCTCAACAGACTTAGGGAGGTCAGGATAGACTGAAGGCCAGTGGGGCGTACCAGTCATGCCGAAGGTCTGGAGAACAGTCCAGACAGGCTAAAGGCCCGGAGAGGCGATGCAGACATGCTGAAGGTTCTGAGAGTGGTTCAGATAGGCTAAAGGTACGGTGAGGCGGTCCAGTCATGCTGAAGACTTTGCATGTATTCTGTTAGATCTACGTTCTATTATTGAGCGCGCTATTTTGTGATTATAACTTGTGAAATTGTATGTTAGCTGTGCTTGCTAGTTATCACTTATGGAGTGCCTGTAGGTAATGTCGGTGGTCATGTAGGAGAGCCTGATGACTCTTGGGCAACAACTTGTTCTATAGGAAAGTTGTGTATGGTAGGATTTATGTATTATGATGCTTGTTTGGTGTTATGTGGGACGGTGATTGGGTCCCTTTAAGGCAGTGAAAGAAGGAGTGTATCTCTAGGACTAATGAGGATGGAAAAAGCAATGTAATACCGACAAGGTTGGTATGAGATCAGGAGCATTTCAGCTATGGAATGAGGACCAGGTAGGGGCATTCCAGTCATGGGCTGCAGGCCAAATGGCCAGGATTCATCATTTAATCTCTTTGCGATACTCTCAGTGTGGCGTGCTGATGGTGTTCGGAACACCCATTAATTAGTTGGTTTGGATATGGAATGGTCAAGGACCGTTAGGAGCGTCAGTCAGGTATCAGAATGCTTCCGGGGAATGTTTCCCCGTATTCCTGCTTGTTCGCAAGTTGTTGTCAGGGATCAGATGTAGTGTGGAAGTTTGTGGTGGATCATCTTCTTTCGTCTCTTCGGAGATTGGTAATGACATGACAAAGATTCAAAGGTTATATTAAAATTTTGGGGTATCATATGGATTCGTATTGTGAAACGTTCGTTATCGACCAGTTTGAGGGTCTTCTCTGCATGACTTGTGTTAATTTCAGATAGAAATCTGGGGTAGATTCATGGACGGCTATTTCAAGATGGCTTATAATGGAAACTCGCTTTGGGGATCACAAGTGTATCCGGGTGAGGCATGTACACTAGAGGTCGGTGAGGTAAATGAGGGAAAAGTTTTGCTTGTAGGGTGGATCACGAGTGGCAAGCAAAAGGTATGATATCATCTACAGAAATTGAGGGTTGCTGGGTTTAGGGCTGTTCACTATTTGGATAAAATCGAATTATCCAATTGGACAATTTGGATTGGACTATTTGGTTCGGATATTCAGATTTTTGGATTGGATTTCACCAAAACCGAATTATTATTTTGGATTTCGGATTGGTTTTGGTTTATAAAATATGAATCAAATAGTCCAAAATAACCGAATAACAATTTGTTATTTATTTATTTTTAATATATCTATAATTCTATATTAATTTTATAAATTATTTTTTTTTTCAAAAAAGTTTAACCTAATCAAAAAAATTAATATACATTTTCTCTCAAAATTGTTTTGTCTAATAAGTATTAAATTATAATATAACATCTTAATAGTTGTTTATAAATTATAATATAACATCTTGCTATTGATTATCTATGGAAACACATTGTATTGGGAGGGTTGAGGCGGTCCTGCTCGATGCAGTAGGCCAAGACACCCAGTGCGGGCCGACTGTAAGTCGTAGGCACGAAGACTTAAGAGGAGCAGTAGGGTTGCGGTAGTAGGCCAAGATACCAGGTGCGGGCTGACTGTAAGTCGTAGGCACAAAGGCCATGAGGAGCTGTAGGTTTGAGGTGGTAGGCCGACAAACCCTTAGGATTTCAATCTGGTGGTTGATCGGATTCGACATATTGATATTCCAGTGCGAGGCTGATCGGGGCAGTCACAGGTGTTTATGGTTATGCGTTAGTAGTTGACTGTTACTGTATGTAGATTCGGGAGTTGAAGGAAGCATTATCCTGTCAGCACAATAAGGGTTCATCTCCTAGTTTGCCCCCTATAGTCCGTGTTATCTTTGAAAATTCGGTTATCGAATGAGTTCCCATGAAAGAATATATAATCTCTTCTCCAGCAGAGAATTATTTGCAGCCGCGTATGATCCATGATTCTGTTCTGGGAAAGACTCCAGGTTTTCAGGGTGTGATCCGCTTTAGGAAGGAGGGAATTTGGGTTTATGATATATAGGGCCATTTCGGGTTTTCCAAGATTGGCTAGATAGCGTATCGGCTGGGTCTCCCGGAGGCATTATTGAGTGATCTTCAGGACGATGAACGCCTGAACTACGTCGAGAGGTCGGTGGTCATCTCAGAATGAGAGGTACAGGTTCTGCGTAGCAAGGAGGTACTCTTGGTAAAGATACAAGTGCCAGCGTCGCGATGGATCTGAGTGGGTTTGGGATCCAGAGGCTGGAATGCAAGAGCAATGTCCGGATTTGTCCATTGCATCAGGCTTCGAGGACGAAGCCTAGTTCAAGTGGGGGAGAGCTGTAACATCCCGATTTCCGTGAATGAGATTTAGTGATTTCATGCAATTAAGGAAGTCTACTCGATGAGTTGGAGGCCCTAACTCGTCGTGTAGAGTTTTGGTCAGCCCGCGTGATTTATGTGGTCTACTCGACGAGTCAGAGGACCCCGACTCGATGAGTAGGAGCTGGAAGATGAAACCCTAATTTCTAGGGTTTTGCACCCTTTTTAAAGGGTCATTAGCCTCCCTTACGGTCCCTCTTGAGCTCAGAAAACCCTAATCTCACCTACTCTCCATTTTTGTGTGTAAAGAACCTTGGAAAGTGGACTTTGTGAAGAAGGCTTGAAGTCTAAGAAGCTTGGAGCAAAGTGAAGCTTGTGGATCTGACCCTACTTCATCATGGCATCACTTTGAAGGAAACAAGTCGTTACCTTGACTTATCTTTAGCTAGATCTCTCCATGTAAAGGTTTAGGGCCATTTTCTAGTTGGTTGTGGGTTATTTCGGGTATTGGTCATGATCTGAAGTTGTAACTTCAGATCTGGACTCTTCTAAGTTCCTGTAGTCATAAAGTTATCAGATTTAGCAAGCTTTGACCTTTCTCTTTGGTTTAAACATTTCCCTTAGCTTGGTTTTGGCATTTAGGAGCATGCATGTACGTAAAGTTTGCAACTTTACGTGGAAACCAAGCCCTAAGAGGTTAGATCTGCAATTTGGAGCTTTGGGGTAGCTTAAAAACGTTTGAATGAGAAATGGACTGAAGGGACTCGACGAGTTGCATGATCAAGTCGACGAGTCGGATGAAGATTCGTCGTTGTGGGTTTCTGCATGGACTCGGTGAGTCAGTGAGATGACTCGATGAGTTAGTTAGGGTTTTCCCGACATTTGGACACGCATGGACTCGACGAGTTGTCTGGAAACTCGGCGAGTCAACTAGGGTTTTCACGATTTCTCGAGTTTTGGAAGGACTCGACAAGTCAGTGAGCTGCACTCTACGAGTTGGGTCAACATGGAATGTTGACCTTGACCGTTGACTTTGAGTTTGACCAAGGGTTGACCAGTTTGACTTTTGGGGGTATTTTAGTAATTTGGGAATTTATAGAAGTGGATCATTGGTGGATGTAGGTGTTGGAGTTGCAGCTATATTTGAAGGAGTTTGACATTATCATTCTGAGCTACTTGTAAGGTGAGTTATCCTTATTATATTGTCAGGGTCGAAGGCACCAATGTCGTCCCTTTTCGGATTTGTTCCCAGGTTTATTACATGATATGCTTATTGATTTACATCCTGATAGTTAGGAAGGTGGCATTCTATGTTAGAGACCAGTGAGGTCGGTATCCTGGTATATAGGATAATGTTATGTTAGAGACCGGTTAGGTCGGTATCCTGGTATATAGGATAATGCTATGTTAGTGACCGGTTAGGTCGGTATCCTGGTTATAGGATGTTGCTATGGTTATTGATCTGTTAGATCGGTTTAACTGTTATATATATATATATATATATATATATATATATATATATATATATATATATATATATATATATATGCTAGCGTATGATATTTATGTGCACATGATTGTTAGATTGGGGTTGGGTTGAGGCGGATCTACTTTGTACTGAAGGCCAACATACCCTGGGCGGATCGGATAGATTGCAGACCCGGGAGGGCATACTAGTTAGGCCGAAGGCCTGGCGAGTGGTTCGGATAGGCTGAAGGCCCTGAGAGGCGGTCTAGATATGTCGAAGGCTCGAAGAACGGTCCAGATAGACTGTAGGCCCAGTACGGGCGGTCCAGTCAGGCTGATGGCTCATTATGCATGTTGTTTGTTTATTTGATATGACTATTATTGTACGGCGTTGGTATTTTTGGGGAACTCACTAAGCTTCGGGCTTACAGTTGTTGATTTGTTTCAGGTACTTCTGATGATCGTGGGAAGGAGAAGTCGTGATTGTACACCTCCTTATGTTTTCATGATTTGATTCTGAGATACTCTGACACTAAACTATTTTGAAAACAAGTTCTGTAATAACTATTTTGAAAACAAGAGAGATAAATGATTTTTTAATTTTTTATGTGATTAATAAATTAATTATAATAGTTAATAATTAATACTAATTAATTAAAGATGGTCAAAATTGATTAATTATTAATCAGAATTAATCTTGAATTAATTAGAATTAATTAAATGTGTAAGGCATGAATTGTAATTGTTCAATAGTTAAACAAAAAAAAACAATTCTAAAATAGTCCATAACATTGACGATTTTGGGAGCTTCCTTAGCATTTCCAAAAGCCTCATGGTTGCTGATAAGGAAAGGATTTGAATTGGGATTAAATATGTTATTTAATTATTCAAATATGGCTTTGTCTACAAGTTACGTAACCTATAAATAGGACCTTTAGGGCACTTAATTTCGTGGCTATCACACACATAATGGTGGAGAATGAAATTATCCTCCTTCTCTCACTCTCTCATTCATTCCTAGGGTTTCTTGAGTTTTGAGTGTGAACCATTAGAGGCTCGCACGCTATTAGAGTTAGTTTTTCCAAGCAGACAAGAAGATTTTGGGTAGCTTGATTGAAATCAACAAAAGGTATGCATTAATAACCATGAATTTCGATCCATAGGGTTTACTTTGTGTTTGTCATAAGTATCTTTCTATTAGATGTGAAAAAGACATAGATCCATTTTATGTTGCATGTACCCATAAGTGTTAAGAGAATTTATGCATGTATATTTGTTTTGTAACCTAAAATCCCCATTAAATGCCTAGTGATTAATACCGAGATTTCACATCTTTAAACTCAAATGAATTTGCACATTTCTTTGACAATTGACAAATTCCCAAAAAAGATTCAAAACAACTCTTGATAAAAATTGTAACGCCCCAAATTTCAAATACCAAAATAACTTAACATAGTCCAAAAACATCCAAAATTCAAGATTTAAATACTAACGTAATTATTAATAATAATAGCGGAAGCAAATAGAAATTTAATTAAACACTTGGTGCGCTACGTCTTCCTCAAAACTTGTCGCCTTCTTCAAGTCTGAACTTTATCCTTTCCATTCCCGCTGCCGCTTGCTACGTTATTTCCTGGGTTGCGTGCATTTAAAGATTCTAATGGGTAAGCCTAGGTCCTAGTGAGTTCGTGGTTTTCATGCATATTGACGTCAATAAAATAAAAAAATAATGCGACAATTTATCAATATAAATCTTTTCATTTATTTCCACCCTTGATGACACATTAGGGAACTACTGTCAATTCCAGGGAACGAGTCCCTCCGCTGGGCACAACAAATATGCTTACGGCTAGATAAACAGAGCGTAAGCTCTCCGCCGCGTACTAACACCCTGTACGACGACTAATAATAAGACCGTGTAAATACACCTGTTCCCTATATGTCACCCACCATTTTCACCCTTTTATATGAAATAATTCACAAAATTTCACACAAATATTCATAGCAATAACAACAGTAACGTGTAATCACAAATAATTTAGAATCAACTTTTCATGCAAGCAACCACAAAATTCACACGAAACTCACCTTGTTGGCGGTTAGGTCTTAACCAAAGCTTGTCACGCTACACGCACCCTACATTCCACCAATAATTTTTTTCTAAGGCAACATTCCTAGAAAAACATCCTATGTGTGCTCATTTTGGTTCAACTAGTCAGATGTCTTATTCGACCAAATAACAGTCATTCACTTACGTTAATTACGATGTTCATTATAAAATTTTCAGCTTTAAAATTTTAATATTTAAAGTTCAGGGCAATCAAATCTTTTAAATACATAAACTAAATAAAACCAATAATAGTAAGAGAGGGTTCAGTCAATTTATTAAAAAATGTAGAGACCATCTTGTAAAATTTATTTCCAATCCAAAAGTAGTCGTTTTAAAATAAACTATTGGGTTATCAATACTTCAAGGACCATTTATGTAACTTAAAATTTTGAACCCGTAAACAAATCGTGTACCAGCTAAAAGGAATGTGTCAGCCTTTCCAGTCTCACCACCATATATTTAGAAAAAATATATTTTTATAAAAACATTGTTATACAGTCTTCCATCCAGACCCGCTTTTTACCTTCTTCTTTACCCGAAATTATCTATAATTTTCTGCCATTTCTAAGTGCTAAAAGCTCCGATTTTTGTGACCAATTACCCCAATTAATTCTAAAAAAATAACTATTTCATATCTCCACTTTTTCCAACATACATCCATACTATTATGTAAGAAATTAACCAAAAATTCTGAAAATAACATACTTACTATATCAATATAAAAATTTGGGTTTTCTTCAAATTCATATACTTTATGGCCGAATCAGAAGCTTACTGTTGAACCAAAACATGAAATGCACGACATAAACATACTCAAACAGCCTAATCGAGCTTAAATTAGAGATTATACCTCAATTGCCAAAAAAACTCCGAAAATCCTCAAGAACTTCTAGCTCGTACTTCTCCTTCAATTCTCAGTCGATTTCTAAAATTCTTGTGGGGTTTACACTCGATTTTTCGTACTATTTATAATGCCTAAGTCTAAAACCGATGAAACCCATTCATTTGCTCGTATTTAACTAGCCTAATCAAGGTGACGGTTTTGATCATTAAGCCTCATAATTTGTATATAATTAACCCATTAATTGTGAACTAATCCTCTTTCTTTTAAAATGATATAATCAGATTATATATATTACATATATATTTTTTTACACAAGTTATTACAAACTTCCCCCCTTAGAAAAATTCCGTCCTCGGAATTTTGAACTAATCAAATAAATGAGGGTATTTAGTTATCATATCTCGCTGAGTCTCCCATGTTGCATCAGAACCTTTATGATACTTCCACTGAACTTTCACTAGAGGAATCTCCACGTTCCTTAACTTTCTGACCTTTCGATCTATAATTGCAACAGGTTCTTCTGTATATCGTAGCTTCTCATCAACCTTAATTTCTTGAAGTGGCACTTCCATGGCGGCGTCCGCTAGACACTTCTATAGATTAGAGACATGGAACGTGCTATGAATGCCCTGCATTTCCCTTGGTAACTCCAATCGATATGCTACTTCTCCAACTCGTTCCTTTATTATAAAGGGTCCAACGTAGCGAGGACTTAACTTCCCCCGCTTACCAAAACGAACAACGCCCTTCCATGGGGACACCTTTAACATAACTTTATCACCGACCTGAAACATTATTGGCTTTCTCCGCTTATCTGCATAACTTTTCTGCCGATCCTGAGCAACCTTAATGTTATCCCTAATCACCTGGATTTTGTCGGTAGTTTGCTGAACAAGTTCAGGTCCAGCCAACTGTTTCTCCCCCACCTCATTCCAACATAATGGAGTTCTACATCTCCTGCCATATAGAGCCTCATATGGTGCGACTTTTATACTTGCATGATAGCTATTGTTGTAGGAAAACTCTATTAACGGCAAATGGGTTTCCCACGAACCTCCGAAATCAATAACACAAGACCTTAACATGTCTTCCAAGGTCTGTATTGTCCGTTCACTTTGCCCATCTGTTTGCGGGTGGTATGCCGTGCTCAATTTTACTCGAGTACCCATTTCTCGTTGGAAGCTACCCCAAAATGTCGACGTAAAACGACTATCCCGATCCGAAATAATAGATAATGGAACTCCATGCAGTTTCACTATCTCGTCAACGTATAATTTAGCTAGCCTTTCTAACGGGTACGTCTCCTTAATCGGAAGGAAGTGCGCCGATTTGGTTAATCTATCCACAACTACCCAAATCGCGTCATAACCTTTTGGTGTCCTTGGTAACTTAGTCACAAAGTCCATTGTGATGTGATCCCATTTCCACACTGGAATCTCCATTGACTGTAACTGACCGTATGGCCTTTGGTGTTCAGCCTTCACCTTCAAGCACGTCAAACACCTTTCAACAAAATAGGCTATATCCTTTTTCATACCAGGCCACCAGTAAGATTTTCGTAAGTCTTGATACATCTTGTTTGTTCTCGGCTCGGATTGAGTACTTTGACATGTGCGCTTCCTTGAGAAGTAAGTTTCGCACTTCACCCACTCGTGGTACCCAAACCCTTCCTTGGAAACACTTCAAGCCACGACTATCCTTTTCCAATGATTGTATTACTCCCGCCACCCTTTCACTTTTCCATTTCTCTTCCTTCGAGGCCTCCTCTTGATTCTTTCTCAAATCACCAAGTAAGCTGGTGGTTATGCTAATCTTCATCATTCGAATCTTAGGTGGTTCTCTTCTTTCCTTACGACTTAGTGCATCAGCTACCACATTTGCCTTCCCCGGATGATATAATATCTCACAGTCGTAATCTTTTAATAGTTCCATCCACCGTTGCTGTCTCATGTTCAGATCTTTCTGATCAAACAAGTATTTCAAACTCTTGTGATCAGTGAAGATCTGACACCTTGTCCCATACAAATAGTGTCTCCAAATCTTTAAAGCGAACACTACTGCAGCCAACTCCATATCATGTGTTGGGTATTTACGCTCGTGAACCTTTAACTGTCGTGAGGCATAAGCAATCACCTTACCGCTTTGCATCAAAACACACCCCAAACCTAACTTGGATGCATCACTATAAACAACAAAGCCATCATTGCCTTCTGGTAAAGATAATACTGGTGCACTGCTAAGCTTTTCCTTTAAGACGTTAAAGGCATTATCTTGCTCTGGCTTCCATTCGAACTTCACATTTTTCCTTGTCAAGGTAGTTAGCGGTGCAGCTATGCTCGAGAAGTCTTGTATAAACCGTCTATAGTATCCTGCCAACCCAAGAAAACTTCGTACTTCTAATGGGGTCCTTGGTGGTTCCCACTTTTCAATCGCCTCAATCTTTGCTGGGTCCACCTTGATACCTTGTTCGTTTACAACATGTCCCAAAAACTGGACTTCTCGAAGCCAAAACTCGCACTTCGAAAATTTGGCAAATAATTTTTCTTTCCTCAATAAACTAAGTGTTAGCCGCAGATGTTGCTCATGGTCTGCCTTACTTTTAGAGTATATCAATATGTCATCGATAAAGACGATTACAAACTTGTCTAGGTATGGCTTGCACACCTGGTTCATCAGATCCATGAATGCAGCTGGTGCATTGGTCAAACCAAATGGCATTACTAAAAACTCGTAATGACCATACCTAGTTCGAAAGGCTGTCTTCGACACATCTTCTTCCCTGACCTTCAGCTGGTGATACCCCGACCGTAAATCGATCTTTGAGAAGTAACTTGCCCCTGGAGTTGATCGAATAGGTCATCAATTCTCGGTAATGGATACCGGTTCTTTATAGTCACCTTGTTTAACTCCCTGTAGTCAATGCACATTCGCATTGTCCCATCCTTCTTCTTGACGAATAGTACTGGTGCACCCCACGGTGAGGTACTGGGCCGAATAAAACCCTTGTCGAGCAAATCTTGCAACTGAGCCATCAACTCCTTCATTTCGGTTGGTGCTAACCGATAGGGCGCACGAGCTATCGGTGCTACTCCTGGGGTAAGATCGATTCGAAACTCCACTTGCCTATCCGGTGGCAAGCTAGTTAGGTCATCAGGGAACACATCTTGGAACTCGCGTACAACTGGTATATGTGTTATTTCAGGCTTGTCTTGTTTGGCATCGAGAACATATGCCCAATAACTTTGACACCCTTTCTTTAGATAACGAGTTGCCTTAGTCACTGATATCAAAATAGAGTCCTTAATTCGCCGATCACCGTAAATCTTTACCATTCCTTTTTCTGGCACCCAAACTTGAACAATCCTATTTTCACAATCTATAATCGCTTGGTTTTTCGACAACCAATCCATCCCTATAACAATATCAAAATCACCTAGGGCTATAGGTAATAATTTTAATGGTAGCACACTACCTTCTATTTCGATAGAGCAATCATCATATTCCTCTCTTACTACTACCCAATGCTCGTCAGCAGTTTCAATTTCTAAGGCATGTTCTAGAGTCTTTGCATTTCTACCCAGGTTTTTGCAAAAAGTAGAAGACACAAAAGATCTATTTGCACCAGAATCAAATAACACCCTAGCATGAATTGAGTTTACTAGGAAAGTACCTGTCACCACATCCGGGGTCTCCTGAGCCTCCTGAACCGTCATGCGAAAAGCTCTAGCTTTTGGTCTACCAGTGTCAGCCTTTTTATCCGTCGACCGATTGTCTGTTATCCTGCCTTGATTGTTGTTACCTTTACCCTGGGGACATTCCGACTTAATGTGGTTAGGGGAACCACACCCGTAACATACCCTTCCTGTCTTACATTCTGTGGCTATGTGCCCTGGCTTACCACACTTGTAGCAAACTTTCTGATTCATGTTACACTCCCCCTTATGATAACGGTTACATTTCGGACATTGCTTTACTCCAGAGCTTTGATCAACCTTACGTTCTTGCCCTGAAGTCTTGCCTTTCTTCGAATCATTATTTGTACCCTCCCATTTTCTTTTCCCCAAAGCCTTGTCTTCACCTTGACGATTCTTCTCACGTTCGCGACCTTCTGCAGCATCAACAGCAGACTGGAAAGTACCCGGTTTCTGAATTTGCACAAATTCACGGGTAGCTGTTCTCAATCCCCAAATATAGCGTTCCACCCTTCTTTCTTCCGTAGATACGTAAAATTCGGCAAACCTAGCCTTCTCCGTGAACTTTGTGGTGTACTCCCTCACAGTCATATTCCCCTGCTCCAACCTTAAAAATTCTTCCTCCAACTGTTTAACCGCTGTACGAGGGCAAAACTTTTCTTTAAAAATTCTTAGGAACTCATCCCATGACATATTCTTGGCCGCCTCACGCCCCCTAACCTCCTTCACCATGCCCCACCAATGTATTGCCTCCCCTTTTAGCATTGTCGCAGCATAAATCACCTTGTCCTCATCCGCACACTTGCTAGTATCGAATGTTCCCTCAATCTCCATGATCCATGTTGATGACAAAACGGGATCAATTTCTCCGTTAAAAATGGGTGGCTTGCAGTTCATGAACGTCTTGTAACTACAACCCCGCCGATCGTGGTCGCCATGATGCCTTGTGGGTTGTGCAATACTTGGTTCACGACTCATATTTGGTGTACTGTACTCATAGTCCTCTTCACCTCCACCCAAGTTACCTTCATACTCACCCATTATTGCTTCTCGTGCCTGAGCAATTACATCTGGTAAGGTGTCTCGAATTGCTCGAGCAATCTCATCAGCCAACTCCTCTCTAGTGATCGTGTTTGCCGCACGACCCCTTCCACGACCTCGACCTCGACCGCGGTGGGATCCAGAGCTACCATGGGCCGATTGTACAGGTATCGGTGCTGTAACAGCACCTCGACCTCTTCCTCTACCCCTACCTCTTCCTTGGCCCCGTCCACGACTAGCGTTCGGGTTCAGTGGGGTTTCTGGAACATCTCCTGGTGCTCTAACATAAGCTCCAATTGGGATGCGCTCTTCCTCCGAAGTGACCCTAGTGAACCTCCCAGACCTTCGTGAAGACATATCAACTACATATTTATGTTTATAACACAATAAGTATAACAAACATAAATTTTATTCCAAATTATTAAAACTTCAAAAATAGGCATACGTCTTGTTCACATCAAGTCACTCAAGCCAACAACCAAGAGAAATAATAAAAAAAGACAAATCATTGCACTCCTACTTTCTAATTTTTAAAAATGATGTCATCATATTTCAATATTCTCTTTCCCTCCTTCAAGTACTTCCTTATCTTTTTAGCTTTTCGATCTCCGGGACCACTTTGAATGACCAACACCTCGGCCTGAGGTGGTTCTCTTCCAACCACCTTATCTAGGAATCCGTAAGTCGTGGCCTTGGCTTGTTTTGCCCAAGCCACAAACCCTTCCCACAACTTAGTGATAGTCGGTTTCCTTAGCTCTGACACCTCCTGTTCCAACCTTCGTATCTTGCGTTTACTTTTCATAGCAGCATCAACCCTTATTTGGTTCTCCTGTACGAGCCTTGACCTATGTTCATCTATCTCTTCAATCTTTCTTTTCAAACTGTGAATCTCGAGCTGTGCCTGTGGCATTTCATCTTTATAAAGTCGCTCCCAGTAGGTACCAGGACTAGTTGGCGTGTACTCCACATAAGGCATATGGAACGTTTCGTATCTTTGCTCCGCATGGTACCCCACGTGATTTCCCTCGGATTCCTCCTCGGGGTCTTCTTCGGGCTCCTCCTCAGGATCTTCTTCGGGCTCCACCTCGGATTCCACATCCTCGTCTTCTTCATCCCGTTCAGAGAGGCTGAGTGGGGTCGTTGGTTCCAGATTGCCTTCCGAGTCAGAGAGCTCTAACTCGGCCTTCAACTTCTCGTGGGGAAGTAACCCACTAGTACCCTCAACTGACACCCCACCATCGACGATTGCCTTTCCATGATCCATCGTACCTACAAACGAGACGCATTCCAGATTAGGCGATCTACCGCTCCTCCCGTTTAAGCTTAGGCGTTTAAACAACGACTAATCTGCTTAAACCAGTCTCTGATACCAACTTGTAACGCCCCAAATTTCAAATACCAAAATAACTTAACATAGTCCCAAAACTTCCAAAATTCAAGATTTAAATACTAACGTAATTATTAATAATAATAGCGGAAGCAAATAGAAATTTAATTAAACACTTGGTGCGCTACGTCTTCCTCAAAACTTGTCGCCTTCTTCAAGTCTGAACTTTATCCTTTCCATTCCCGCTGCCGCTTGCTACGTTATTTCCTGGGTTGCGTGCATTTAAAGATTCTAATGGGTAAGCCTAGGTCCTAGTGAGTTCGTGGTTTTCATGCATATTGACGTCAATAAAATAAAAAAATAATGCGACAATTTATCAATATAAATCTTTTCATTTATTTCCACCCTTGATGACACATTAGGGAACTACTGTCAATTCCAGGGAACGAGTCCCTCCGCTGGGCACAACAAATATGCTTACGGCTAGATAAACAGAGCGTAAGCTCTCCGCCGCGTACTAACACCCTGTACGACGACTAATAATAAGACCGTGTAAATACACATGTTCCCTATATGTCACCCACCATTTTCACCATTTTATATGAAATAATTCACAAAATTTCACACAAATATTCATAGCAATAACAACAGTAACGTGTAATCACAAATAATTTAGAATCAACTTTTCATGCAAGCAACCACAAAATTCACACGAAACTCACCTTGTTGGCGGTTAGGTCTTAACCAAAGCTTGTCACGCTACACGCACCCTACATTCCACCAATAATTTTTTTCTAAGGCAACATTCCTAGAAAAACATCCTATGTGTGCTCATTTTGGTTCAACTAGTCAGATGTCTTATTCGACCAAATAACAGTCATTCACTTACGTTAATTACGATGTTCATTATAAAATTTTCAGCTTTAAAATTTTAATATTTAAAGTTCAGGGCAATCAAATCTTTTAAATACATAAACTAAATAAAACCAATAATAGTAAGAGAGGGTTCAGTCAATTTATTAAAAAATGTAGAGACCATCTTGTAAAATTTATTTCCAATCCAAAAGTAGTCGTTTTAAAATAAACTATTAGGTTATCAATACTTCAAGGACCATTTATGTAACTTAAAATTTTGAACCCGTAAACAAATCGTGTACCAGCTAAAAGGAATGTGTCAGCCTTTCCAGTCTCACCACCATATATTTAGAAAAAATATATTTTTATAAAAACATTGTTATACAGTCTTCCATCCAGACCCGCTTTTTACCTTCTTCTTTACCCGAAATTATCTATAATTTTCTGTCATTTCTAAGTGCTAAAAGCTCCGATTTTTGTGACCAATTACCCCAATTAATTCTAAAAAAATAACTATTTCATATCTCCACTTTTTCCAACATACATCCATACTATTATGTAAGAAATTAACCAAAATTCTGAAAATAACATACTTACTATATCAATATAAAAATTTGGGTTTTCTTCAAATTCATATACTTTATGGCCGAATCAGAAGCTTACTGTTGAACCAAAACATGAAATGCACGACATAAACATACTCAAACAGCCTAATCGAGCTTAAATTAGAGATTATACCTCAATTGCCAAAAAAACTCCGAAAATCCTCAAGAACTTCTAGCTCGTACTTCTCCTTCAATTCTCAGTCGATTTCTAAAATTCTTGTGGGGTTTACACTCGATTTTTCGTACTATTTATAATGCCTAAGTCTAAAACCGATGAAACCCATTCATTTGCTCGTATTTAACTAGCCTAATCAAGGTGACGGTTTTGATCATTAAGCCTCATAATTTGTATATAATTAACCCATTAATTGTGAACTAATCCTCTTTCTTTTAAAATGATATAATCAGATTATATACATTACATATATATTTTTCTTACACAAGTTATTACAAAAATAATTCCTTAATTATCCACAAATATAATAATCTTTAGTTCATTAAAAACTCTTAATTCTTTTAATCATTGATCATGGAAAATTGATGTTGGTTGGTAATATACTTCCATAAGGGGACACGGTGGAAAATTTTCATTGATTCTCTAATTTTGATGGGGATGAGACTAATAAGGATGAAACTAAGCTCCGAAAATCCAATAAGGAAAAATACCCTTATTATTTTCAAATTTTGAACAAACAAAAACCACTCTTTGGAGGATGTATGTCCCTTACCATTGCTTGAATTCTTATATAAAAAACGTAAAGGTTCTATAACATACAATCTATCTTCGTATGTGAAGTTGTTTCAACTTTTCAAAAGGATAAAAGAGCTTAAACTTAACTTAGGATTCAAAAGTGTCAATGAGGGATTTTAAAATAAAGTGAGCAAACCTACAACATATATAGGTTTGAAGTAGTTCAATGTCAGACGACATCCTTAAAAAAACGTAAGTCTGGAATGTGTTTTCATGTAAATCTGAAACTCCAGTTGGAGAAGAAGGTATTCAAAATAGTGTTCTAAAGTGTTATTCTAAACTAAAAGATATAGGGGGCACATTAATATATCTGGTTAATTATGTGAGTGACATGATTTAAAACATGACCAAATGCAGCATTCCGGACTACATAGTTATATTGCCAAAAATATAAATTATTGGTTGTTTAAAAAAAAAATACTTCAAGAGTTTGTTAGTTTAACTGATTATAATATTAGGAATCCAATTAACTTAATATATATTTAGAAAATCATAAATAAAATAAAGTTGACCCTACGACACAAAACTAAGAGGCTATTTGTTTTTGTTATTTTAAATAACCATTTTTGGTCACACCCCGCAAAACACATGCAACATTTAGTTTTTCATAAATATTTGCTTTTAAAAGATTCAAAACTTAAGAATTGTTGTGACTATGCTTCGCACCACAACTCAACTTTTGGACTATCATCTTCAAATCATTTTCCACCTTATTTTAAGTTTTGTATAAGTATTTTCAACAACATGTTTATTATTTTAATAATATAATAAAAGATATTATAAACAATTCAAGTATATTTTACATAATTTCAAAACTGTTTGGTAAATTTCAGATAAATATTTTTTTTGTGTTATATTGTTTATAATCAAATATTAATAAATAATAAAGTTAATCACTAAAATTATAAAATTTATTGAAACTGATCAAAGAAATAACCATCATTTTTTTAAAACTAACAAAATAAACATATTGTCCACTAAGCCCAATTCGTGAATCACTAACCGATGTTGAAGTCAAACTTTTTATGACGTTTAGGCTAAAGTTATTTCACTTAAAATTTATATATATATTTAAAGTAACTGTTTTTACATTAACAATAAAATAATATTTTTACATATAAACCATTATAATTTCAATGCCATTTATACATTGTTGGTATATGTTAAAAGTTAAATTCGTAATTTTATTTATTTATTTAGTAATTATTAAGTTTTATTATTTTATATAAGTATCTTAAAAAATCATATCATAATTTTTATATTCGATTTTGATATGATTAGAAATAAATAAAATTTTAATTTAAAATTATTTTTAATTAGGTTAATTTCTATTTATTTCAGTAGCATTTAATGTTAAAAAACAAACAAAATCTTATTGTAACGGACCACTTTTAATTCATCTCTTCTACTAAAGATAATTATATATGTGATCCCCGTACTGAAAATGTCTTACCTTCCAAAGAAAACAAACACACATAATCTTTATTACATTGGTATTCTGATTTCCATTTGGTCCTATATCCTCGAGCTCATAGATTTTCCAAATTTACGTTCACTACCTTCAAGTTTTGATACATATACAAATACAACTAAAGTTCAATTAGCTCGTACATAAAGTCTCTTTTGTCCTTTGAGCTGTGTATTGTTAACAATGCTTGGTGCATTCAGATTTCAGACTTCAGAGGTACCACATAGTCATTTCACATCAGAAAATTGCATCTAATTATCCTAGTAGAGAAGAGAGAGGACCTAATATGTAAACTATAGTGAGAGGCACAACAAGGGACTAAATAGGTAGTTATGAAATAGAAGAGGGGGCATATCTAACAATATATCCAGAAGCACAAGGCGTGTTCATATACGCATTTAGCTTCACAAAGATTTTATTTTCTAGTCTCTTCTCACTCTAGACGTTTTCTTGACATCGTGCCCACCGACTGCGAGGTACGTATAGCTAATGCCACGTTGAATCAGAGTTAATTTGTGCTAACGTCAGTTGTCGGTCGATCGTATCACTATATAAGATGATCATAGTAGACTAGTCTTGTTAAGGATTGATAAATTGAAGTTTTCTCTAAACGTGTTTTGCTTAGAACCCTTGTTCATTACTTTCTTTTCGAGATCCTTTGATGAATTTTGGGTAAATTTCTGATCACTATCTTTCAAGTTCTTGTTCTTGCTTCGTTATTTAAGTTTTGGTTATGTTTAACAAAGCTTTGCATGTTGTAGCAAGATCGGGTTACTTGTGCTTCTTTTCTTGAAGGTGTTTTGCGATAATGTTTGAATGTTTTTTTTTTGTTTTTTTTTTTCGTTAATTTATAATGAACGCTAATAAGTAATCTCGATCAAGGTTTTCAAGACCGGGATAAATTCCTTTTTATGTTGCAAGTTCGAGATCGTAAGATTGAGGTCCGGATCCTAAGATCCCACAAAATAAAACATAATTTTAATATATAGTTTTAACTTATAATTTTAAAATAAAACATAAAGGATATTTCAAACATTCAGTTTTCGGTTCAAAAACTATAAAATTTCAAAACATTAGTCACAACATAAAAATGATAAAGAGTAAACCGGTAAACGGTAAAGAGTAAAACACATAAAATGGTAAATTCATATGTTTCAAAAAGAAAAATAAAAAGTCAAGGAAAGGTAGGATCGGATCGGATCCCAATTCTACCTATGATCATACTTGCGATCTTACCCCAAATACGATCTGTATACGATCAAATTCGTTTTTCATACTTATGGTCGTACGACCCTACTATGGGATTTTGACAACCTTGATCTTGATGTAATTATTGTTAATAATAATAATAATATTATTATTATTATTATTATTATTATTATTTTGCGGTGCATTTTTTGTATATATAAATTGCAAAGATTAATTTTCTGGTATTCATAAGTTCAGTAATCTTTATGGAACTATTTGCGGAAAAAATCTTCAACAAATGCTATTTTTTTTTTGTAATTTTAACTAATTCATACATACACGTGTCTGGAATGTATATATGTATTCCAGAAATTGAATCTCAATGCGTTTATAAAATTTACCAATGGCTGTAATTAAAGAGTTGCCGCACTAATAGTCAATTAATTTCTGTATTGGAATCAAACCGTTTTTCTAATTGTATAGTCATTCAACTATCTTTTACATGTAATTAGTTTAACATCATTTTTTCCATATGTTGTACTTCATATGTTTGCTGGTATATGATCTTAAGATTGTCCCAAAGATGTTAATGATGTTTACCCCCTTTCTTGTGGCTTACTAGCTGCATCTATTGCTTGACACCGAACTGTTGGAAAGACAGTAATTTGTAGGTTTGTATACCGTTGAAACCTACAGTTGATCGGTTGCAGTCCGTCACTTATTTTGTTTTTTTTTTTTTCGGATGTCTAGTGTCCATCTTATGATTACTTGCTTTCGTCACTCACTTTACTTGTATACGTATAAAAAAATGTTTTCAAACAAAATTAAAAGGTTGGTTTTCAATTTTTGAAAGGCAATTTTTTTAACAGGAGGTCATCGGAAGGTTGAAGACTGTGAGATTCAAACTTGGGGTAACATCTTTCTTGGGGTGCTTAATTCTCAAGTGATCACCACTAGACTACCTAGATGGTGGTTGGAAAATCAAATTATTTGTTGTTTTTCTTCATTTTAATTTTGTTTTAGAATGTCAAGCCACTCTAAAGTCGAAACATGTGAGATTCGATCCTGGGGCAACTTCTTTTGGAGTGCTTAATTCCCAAACCATCGCCACTAAACCATCTTGGTGATTGTATTTGTTGTTTTTCTTGCAATTGTGATTCTAGTTGTTATTACTTCTTAGATTTAATTAGTACTAATATTTCTTATTAGTTTCCACTATTATGTTGATTATGGAGTATTTGAATATCCACTAACTGCTTTTTTTCATGAACAGTTTGGATGCTATGAACATCCATCCAGATTACGCTAGTGATCAGCCAAACATGTCTGGAAACAGCAGATCCATCTTCGGAGGAGGTTCAGCAGATAAGGTATATATATATATTCTACCAATATACAGTTTCTTGATTCAGTCATTTATTCACTTGTATCATGAAGTTTTCTTAATTTTTCAAGCATCTTGAGGTACCTTGGGGTGGAGTGGAAAGGTAAGAATAAATTTGGTTTCTCACTTATACTTGTTTGTAACATGATACAAAAACGTTTTTACTGCATGATCATTATGACCAACAAGTTTCAAACCACAAAATCAAAGTAAACTTTAATTAACAAGGAAACAAATCATTAAAAAGGTTTCCTATGATCAACTTGGAATCTGTAACTTTATGATCAACAATTACAGTGACAGTGAAAATGCACACCAATGATAGACTGGATGCACCTATATTTATTAAATCCCTTATGTTCAATGTTGTCATTCAAGTTTGGTATGTATTTAAGTTTCTGAAAGGAATACGTGTTCTATAATTATCGCGTCGAGGGTGAGGCATTAAGCTTATGATTATGCCCAAAAGGTAAGGTGAAAAACACAAAAACTTTCTGCTTTTGATGTGTTGATGAATGCAAGTATATTGATTATATAATTTGAAAGGAAATGAATAAGGATGTCCGTGTGCATTGTAGATACAGTAGGATAAAGTTGTTATGAACTTAGTTAAGGCTGTGTTTCTCATATTCCACTTGATTACTTAATGCTTAAATGACTGTAATATGGTTCTATATGCAGTCACAAAGCGGAAATCCCCAGCAAATGATGACTGTGAGCAACTTGACTCCAAACAGTGGCACATCCACACTGCAGACATCAGGTATCAACATGAAATTCATCAATATATGTTTGTGTAATTAATCGCCATGGGTAAAATTTTTGATGATTGTACATGTTTTGTGTTGTTGCAGGTCATATCCTGTCTCCAGTACCAAAGTTTGTCTCTAATCCAGCTCCACAAACTTCTCAGTCACGTACAACAATGGATTTGCTCCAATTTACAAACCAAAATCAACGGTTGAAACAACATGTCTTTGAACACAAGGCTGTCCAACGCCCACCAACACATCCCTCAATAGCTCAATCAACCATCATGTTTGGTCACCAAAATAACAAACAGCAGATGCCATTCGATCATCTTCGTCCATGTCCATGGCCAGTGTCAACTATCCAGACAAGCCATCTACAAAACCAGCAGACCCTGAGGCAACAAATTAGTAATACAGGTCAATTGCAGCAGCGACAACACCAGGTGGTTCAACCTTCCAAGAACTTTCAGCAGAACCTTAATCAAACACTGTTGCAATTTCAGCAAAGGACGCCACAAGAACATGGGCAACGAAATATTTCTGCTGCATTGTCAGGTTACTCATATAGTTACCATTTACCACACTTGTTATATAAGGAACAAATTTAACTACAAAGTCACACATGTTAAGTTTTTTAATCCAAACACCCTCTTTGCAAATGGAAGGAAAGTATTGGTTGCCGTCAATTTCTTCCCTAATCGTTACAAAGGCATGGCTTTTTGTTAGTTAATTAATCAGCTTAATGCCAAAAATGTCTTGTGTTTGCTTGATTGAATTCTATGGAACCCTGCTTATAATTGTAGTGACTAGTAATTGTTTAATGGTCTTAAATTAATTGGCAGCTCCGGTCAAATTTTCACATCCAAATGAATTTTCTTCAAATGAAACATGGCGAGAGTATGCTTTCCGACAGGTATTTATTTTATTTCTTATCGTACCTTATATTTTTTTGGTGTCACGAGTTCATTTGATGTCTTTTATCATATTTCTTATGATCTAGATTTCATTAACTTTTTTTATGATTCGGAGTTACTTTTGTAGGTTTTATTGATGAAAGAGAACTATTTAAATGAACTACTAAAAATGCGTAAGAACGCAATGCATTTATACTCTCAGGTCCAACTCAATCACAATCTTTCACAGCATCCATCAACACCCACATGGTTTCTTTGTTGTTTTGAGGCTTGATTCTCCTTTGCAGGAAAGAAACATGGAAATAGCAAAGAAGTATGAAAACGCAAAAGAATTTCTGGAAAAGATGATCGCGTTCTTGAATATCCCGAGGGTTGATATGATTCCAAAGAATAATGAGAGAGTTTACAACTACATGAATTTCATTGTCAACTATTTGACCTCTTTTAGGAACAAGAACGGTGGTTTTTCACAGAACTTCAACCAAATCATCAATCAGCAACCGGTTTATCAACCACCTGATACCCAATCTAAATATATCTAAGAGTCGATGTTATGGTATTTTGCTCTATCAAACATTTTATTTACCAAGTATGAGTACCATGCTATATCGTTGAAAATATTGTGTTTATTTTAAATCTAATTTTTATTTTAACCTAAAAAGTAGTTTATATATGTTTTATCATACTGTGGATTATGCAAACGTAGATTTAAAGCAAATTATCTGGCTTAATTTGTTAGTGAAAGATCTACATATGCAAATGCAACATGAATTCTTCTTCTAACTTTGTTGGCATCCCAACACAAGTCCACTAGCCGTGGATATGGACGGTTTATGTAGAGAAAATCTAAAACTTTTACAACTTCAAACGAAATTGGAAAAATGATATTTAATTTGGAAAAAAAAAATAATGGAGTATCAAAATTGATTTTTTTTTGAAAACTTAGATTTAAAGTTGAAAATAAATTGAAAACTTGGTATCTTTTGTGACATTTTTAGTTTGCGCATCATTATATCATACAACCAAATAGTGTCATATCAAATATGTCACGTCAACGGTGACAACAAAGTGATATGGTAAATTGTCAACATTCAAAAAATTTAGAAAAAGGTGATATGGTAAATTGTCAACATTCAAAAAATTTAGAAAACATAGCGTTTAAATTGCAATAAAAAAAGTAAAGTGTCAAAATAAAAATAAAATAAAAAATATAATGACTTTTATGACATTTATCTTATAAGAAAATGACTTGGGCATTTACAAAAATGACTCGTTCGAGACTAAAGAAAATGCATATTGTACGGACGTTGGTATTTCAGACTACTTTTTTGAAACTATATTTCATATATACTTTATTGATATGGTATATTTCGAACATGTATTTCCAAGTGCTTAAACTTTTTTCCGAACTTATATGGGTTAAAGTTTTTGCAAAGGTATCTCAAGCACCATCGTATAATTTATCACTATTAAAATCATATCATTATAAATGAGTTTCATCGAACCGAATCCTCGAAAAAGTTTTTTCAGCTTTCCTATCTACAATTATAATCTATAAAAAGTGAATTCCAAAATAGTTACCTATATATAGAATCACGACTCTAATTGCAAGTGCAAAACAGTATTTTAGGATAAGGGGACTTATATATATATATATATATATATATATATATATATATATATATATATATATATTTGAATAACATAATTGAGTCTATAAAATTGAAAGAGATACTGATAAAGAAAAAAAATCGTCTAAATAGGAACTACATCGATCTTTGTAAGAACCAATCTTCAAAAGTTTTCCAATGATCATAACCATTGATTCTCATACATTAACTTGCTATTATTAAAAGAACAAGTTAGAACATAAATGCATATTGTATTATGCTTAATTTAGAAGAATACAATTAAAACTTTTGTAAAAGTATAAGAAATAGTACTTTGCTGATTTTAAGTTGTGCCGGTCTTTGCTTCATAGAAGAAAAATCATCTATAATTTTATCTATGGAAAAGGTATTAGCAATCACTCTCTCAATGTTAATAAGCATACAACCTTTAAGAAAATCATCATTCATTGTATTCTGAAGTCATATTTTCATGATTTTCATTGCTAAGAATATTCTTTCAAATGTCATGGTAGAAACATGAAGCGTAAATATAATGTGAATCAATATGTAAAGTAAGTGATAAGTACCTAATTTCCTATTTCATGTAGGCCCCTACATAACTCATAAATTGTCGAAGAATTTTTCAATTATGGGTGATTGCACACATCTAGCGCATAATAGCGTAACTCAAGTTTCAGGAAATTAATTTCGTGCTTTGTAAAGTCCAAAGGATAATAAGTTATTGCCAATTTATGTATATCTTCAACATTCAAGGATTTTTTTTAATCTAGCGCAACACTAAGCGGAGAAGCTCGGTTACAAACTCATTAAATTTAAAGTTCAACGCTTTTAACTGACTGTCAATAACAACAATAACCAATTCATCTCGATTGTTATTCTTTGCGGTAATATTTTCTTTATCACATCGTGTTTGAATTACATATATATATATATATATATATATATATAAGTTTCGTTCATATCAGGGTCCGGAATGTCATTTCTCTTACAAAAAGCACACCACTTGATCCAAAAGCGATTACCAACCTTCATCCCTTAGTTTTTGAAGCAGTATTTTTGTTATGGAAACCAAGGCCAATGCATTAACAATATTTATAGATTTTTGTTGTAATGATTGGCAAAGCTTATCAGTTATCCTCATTATTTCTTTCATCGTATTCAAAACAATGACAAAATAAAATGGCAATGCTTGTTTACGTGCAAACGTTGCACCACCTTTTTGAGAAGATGTAGAACCTTTTTTAGCAATGTTAGTCAATACTACACAAGTTGGACCAAAATGTCTCAGCAAAGTACATATTGATTTGAAATGAGAACTCCACCTAGTATCTCCATGCCCTTGTAGTGTTCGTATTTGATTTGTTCCTTTTCCACTCTCAATCTCATAAACCTCAATTAAATTTCAACAATTTCAACAATTTGAGCATCTTGTAATTGATCATTACTCTTGGAAGAAGAACTTACATTAACTATAAAGTTTAAAGTTTTGAAGAAGTTATGTACCTCATTCACATCTTTATTCACTATAACTAGAGCCAATTACAATTGATGAGCAAAACAATGTATGTAATAAGCATAAGGGCATTCCTTTAATAATAAAACATGCAACCCATTCCATTCTCCGTACATGTTACTAGCTCCATCATAACCTTGACGCTAAATATCTTGGACACTTAGTTTATGATAAGACAATGAACACATTATCCCATTTTTCAATGTCGATGAATTTGTATCTTTGACATGAATCAAATCCAAAAATATTTCTTTGATATGACCATTTCGGTCAAGAAATATCACAGCAATAGCCATTTGTTATTTCTTAGACTCATCTTGAGACTCAACTATCAAAAAACAATTTCCATCCCGGTTTTATCACGAATTTCTTTTTGTACATTTGTAGCTAAAACACATAATATATATTTCTAGATATCAGGTGATGTGTACTTTGCATTTTGAGGAGCATTTTCTAACACCACATCTATAACACCCCGATCTTGGTATGTTTGCTTTTGCCCATTCATTTATTAAAGTTGCCTTTTTTAGACCTTGAAGCTGGTACGCAGGGCATACCACTTGGTACACTTAGCTTACTGGCTAGAGTTGGATTGGGACAGCGGGTGCGTACACTAGGCGTACACTTATGTATGATGGGCTTACATATGACTTCTAGAAACCCTAAAGTAGGGTGTTACACCCTATATATTCATCCTTAACCCTTAGTGTTGGCCTCATTTCTTGTCCCTAAACCTCCAGAAAACCCTAAACGTCCCTTAGCCTCCATTCTTGCATCTTTGAGCTCTTGAAGAGAAATTTGTGTTGTTTCGGTCCATCTTTGAAGAACCTTGAAGAGAGTGAAGTTCATAGCTTGGTGGGAAGCTTGAGATCCGGAACCCTCAATTACATTTCAAGCTTCCCAAGGTATCAAGTTCAAACCTTGACTTGTCGATGTCTAGTTTTCTTTATGGGTTGATTTGGCTCACTTTTGGTCCCTTTTTCATGGATTGATGGTTTGGGACGAGTTAAAGGGATCATTTCATTAGATCCGACCTTGTTAGAGGCTTCCTTAGCATAAAGGTGCCAACTTTATTGGATTTTTGTCATCATTCATGCATTAAGCCCTTTATTAAGTCATTTCTAAGCTTAATAGCTTCATTTAGCCATGCATGAACGTAAAGTTAGCAACTTTATGTGTTATTTCATCTCATGGAATTCAGATCTATGTATTGGGGCCTTATCTTAAAGTATTAAGAGCTTAATGAGAATAATGACTTAGTAGAGGAGTATGATGGGCGTACAAGCTAGTACGTGCAGCGTACAAGCCCCAATGCAAGTAAGCTTAGTGTACAGCTGGGTACGCCCCGCGTACTCAGTCTGTGGGCTTTGTGGTTTTGGGGTTCAAGTTTGGACCACCTTTTTGGGCTTAGATGCTTGAGTCCTCTTTAGGCCATCTGTGTATTGATGTTTTAGGCTAAGTAAAGGATTGGACTTTAGGTAAGGTCCAAGTTGGAGTTGGGCCCAATTTATAAAATTAGGCCAATTATGGGCCTTGGATGGTTATTTATTGGTTGGGCCTTTTGGATCAAGATTTGGGCCTAGGTCTTAGCCCAACTAAGGAAAAGGGTAAAGTGCCCATTTACCCTAATATTGGACTATTAGTTTAGATTGTAACCCAAGTATTAATGGGATGACTTTTATGTTGTAGTAGTGCAGGGATTCTAGTGGGCTAGCAGTAGGAGACTTTCAGTGTGATTCAACAGTGTGAGGTGAGTTTTCCTCGCTGTATTTATGGGTCAAAGGCACCAAGGCCAACCTTTTTTATTGTTATCTTGATTATCTTATGATCGAGTATTGTAGTGATCTGTTAGATATGTATCATGATAGATAGGATGATGCTATGCTTAATGATTTGTAGGATCTGTTTGCTTGTTATTGGTTGGTTATTTGTATGCTTGTCTGTTATACATATGTGTGCGACATGGTGTATGTGTGGTTGGGTTGAGGCAGTCCTGCTTTATGCTGAAGGCCAATAGACTCAGGGCATCTCGGATAGACTGAAGGCCAGTGGGGCGTACCAGTCAAGCCAAAGGCCTGGAGAACGGTCCAGATGGGCTGAAGGCTCGGTGTGGCGTGCTAGTCATGTTGAAGGTTCTGTGAGCATACCAGGTAGACTGCAGGCTAGTGGGGCATTCCAGTCAGACTGAAGGCTCTGTATGCATGTTGTTTATTGTTATTATGATGGTTTGTATTGGGATGGTACTTTGGGGGAAACTCACTAAGCTCTGAACTTATAGTTTTGGGTTATTTTTCAGGTACCTCAAATGATCGTGGGAAGGCAAAGGCTTGATTGTGCACCTCATCATGTTTTATTTATGATTTTGGGAAAAAATCTGATGATAGACATGCTTTGCAAAACTATTTTTGTAAACAAATGATGATTTTGGATTGTTTAAAAAGTTTAAATTTTTCGTGAAATTTATGAATGTTACAAGTTGGTATCAGAGCCTTGGTTTGAGTGAATTGGATGAAACACTCGTGTGAGTCCAGTCTCAAAGTAAGAAAATGATTTTTCAAAACAATTTTCAAAAGTTTTCAAAATATTCAACGAGTATGCGAGATCATTCGGAGCCAGTAAGAAGACCCCAAATTACCACACTGTTATTTGATATTTTGATATGTTAAAACACCATGCTAATGATTGGCTAGGGATCTTCTGGAATTTACATGATAGAATTTCCTGATTATATGATGCTTGATAGCCTAGGGTTCTTCTTACATGGAATTGACATCATTATTGTAGTTGCTTAGTGCATGCATCATGGCCATGTATAACTAAGATTCTATAGCCTGAGAATGTTTGATTTGGCCTTATTCCCTGTTCTTGTTTGATGAAGGGCTTAGTGTAGGATCATATATTTGACTATTTATAGGGTCCAACGTTATGTATGACTAGCATACACGAGTACTGCAGGATTGCTGGAAGTTTCATAGATAGGTTGTGTGGTGTCAGCCGGCCAGTTCTGAGATGATTTGCCTTTCCTCTAGGGTGTGAGGATCGAGTGTATGTTTATGCTATTTTGTATCATTAGGGTTGTTGTGATGATCCTCTCGGTCAAATACGGGTAGGTTTGGATGGTAGTATGGGTCGGTACTACTAGAAGCACAAGACCCGTACGCGTAGTAGGGAAGTCACAATCCCTAGGGCTTTATTGGGAACTGGTTCCCTGTTTTGATATCCATGTTATCTGATAATCACTGGTTTATTTAGGGTATGGTGACGACGAGGCGAGTTGAGACTAGGTCCGGATCAAGATCAGGAGCTCGCAGTCAAGGTGGGTGGGTTAGCTGCGTTGGATGACAGATTAGGGAGATTCTTCATGAGGAGGTTGTGCATATTGTCAGGCATTAAATACAAGAGTTATTTGGTTCTATTAAGACCGCGCTGATGAATTTCTTTTATGAAATATATGCAACCGTTGCTGAGATTGTTGTTGTTGCAGCCTCTACAGCCGTTGTAGCTTCAGGTGTTAGATCGGGTTGGATTTTCCAGTATCAGGACTTCGACAATACGAAGCCCCCAACTTTAGATGGAGTTCAGGACCCGATTGTAGCCATGAGGTGTCTATCTAATGTTGAGGGATGCTTTTTCACCTGCTCTTGCCCAGCCGAACCTAAGGTCATGTGCGCTCTGAACCTCCTGAGGTCCGGAGCGAAGGATTGGTGGAGACTTGTTACGGGATCATATTCTACTAAGTAGAGGGTTGCGGTATCTTGAGATCAGCTCATGGATATGTTCGATATTCGGTATATGTCGTGGGTAGAGCGAGAGAGGTTGACCCATGAGTTTTTGGATTTGAGGCAAGGGTCGGAGTCGGTGACGGAGATCACCAAGATGTATACTGAGAGGGCCATGTTTTTCCCTAAGTTTTCTTTGGAGCGGGCTTAGATGAACCGTTACTTGAGCATGCTCAAGAGGGATATCAGATAGTTTGTTTCTACCCAGCGATATGATTCTTTGATGGAGATGCAAGAGGCCGCCAGGTGGCGTGAAATTGAGATAGAACTGCAGACGAGAGAGTAGAGACCGGCCGCGACGCAGTCGTAGTCACAGCCAGCGTTGAAGTGGTTCAAAGCCACTGATTCTAGATTTGGGGGTCAGCGAGGCCGAACTTGTGGGAAGTGCAGAAAGGTTCATGACGGGTCTTGATGATCGGGAGGTGTATGCCACAAATATGGTAGGGAGGGCACTGTGCGAGGGATTGTCGCCAGTTGGCCCTTGTTTAGAGTAATAGGATCTGCTATCATTGTGATCAGGTTGGCCATGTGAAGGTCAACCGTCCATTGATCGCCGCCAAGCTAGCACATGCCCCCACGCCAGCTACTTTGAGGATCACAAATAGGCGCCAGGGGACGGCGGAGCCCTCAAGGGCTAGATGTCATGCTTTTCAGATCACTGCCAAGGAGTTCAGGGCAGCTCCAAATGTTGTGACTAGTATGTTTCTATATGTTATCTTGTTTATTTTGTATTGTGTTATGCTTATATATTTGTGCCTATGTTAGGTACGTTCCTAGTGAACTCTTTGCCTGCTTTAGTGTTGTTTGATTCGGGTGCGAGCCAGTCCTTTGTTTCTCGATCGTTCAGTAAAGAGTTTGATATGCCCATTGTGGAGTTGGAGTGTCCGTTGCGAGTGTCTATCACCAACGAACATGAGGTTTCTAGTGTATCAGGGTTGTGTTCTGAAGATCTTTGGGTTGCCTTTCCCGATCGATTTGATCCCTATCCCCATGGGGGATGTTTTCGTAATTATGGGAATGGATTGGTTTAGTTAGTTCGGTGCTATGATTGATTGTGAGGGAAAATGCATGGTAGTTCGAACCCCAAGTATGGGAGAACTAGTTATCTATGGAGAGCACACCAAGATGGGTTCAAGATTGTGTTCTACAGCCAGAGCCCGGCAGTATATTCAGCATGGGTGTGAGGGTTTCTTGGCTTATGTAGTGGATACGGGGGTTGGGGATCATACATCAGTTTCATAGGTTCTGGTTGTCAGAGAGTTCGTAGATGTATTTTCGGAGGAGTTACCCCGTGTGCCTCCCGAGAGGCAGGTCGAGTTCAGGGTAGACCTTGTGCTAGGTTCGGTCCCTATTGCCAAGGCGTCATACCGCTTGGCACCACATGATATGTAGGAGTTATCATCTCAGTTGCAAGAGTTTCTAGGCAAGCAGTTCATCAGGCCGAGCAGTTCTCTGTGGGGAGCGCCAATTTTTTTCGTCAAGAAGAAGGATGGTTCACACCGGATTTGCATTGATTACCGGTAGTTGAACAAGTTACTGGTGAAGAAATCCCCTTCCACAGATTGATGACCTCTTTGATCAATTGCATGGTGCATCTTGGTTCTCCAAGATAGATTTGAGGTTCGGGTATCATCAGGTCAGGGTGAGAGAGGAGGACATAGAGAAGACCGCATTCGTGGTGATGCCATTTGGGCTGACCAATGCGCATGTGGAATATATGGATTTGATGAATCGAGTATGCAGGCCAGTGCTCGTTCATTCGGTTATTGTATTCCTCAATGATATCTTGGTATATTCCAAGACCAGAGGGCAGCATGAGGAGCATCTTCATGAGCTTATGGGGGTTTTGAGGCAAGAACGACTTTATGCTAAGTTCTTGAAGTGCGAGTTTTGGTTACGAGAGGTATACTTTCTTGGACATCTCATTAACCCGGATGGGATATTGGTCGATCCGGCATCATACAACATTTGACAACGAAGGGGGTGAATTTCCGATAAAGCCCTGAACAGCAAACACTATTCGAGACCCTTCGGTAAAGATTATGTGAGGCCCGAGTTTTGACCCTTCTAGAGGGAATTGGGGATTTTATGGTTTTCTGTGATGCATCCATCACTAGTTTGGGGGTGGTCCTCATGTAGAGAGGATAGGGGATAGCTTATGTTTCACGGCAGTTGAAGCTGCATGAGACACGATATCCCTCTCATGATCTGGAGTTAGGGGCAGTGGTTTTTGCCCTCAAGATTTGGAGACACTACCTTTATGGGGTCCATTGTACTATCTACACGGATCATAAGAGTCTAAGTATTATGGATTAGCTGAACCTGAACATGAGGTACCACAGGTGGCTGGATGTAGTCAAGGATTATCACTGCAAGATTCTTTACCATCCGAGTAAAGTGAATGTGGTGGAGGATGCTTTGAGTCGCAAGTTAGTTGGGTGTTCAGTTGGGGTATCTGTTGGGTTTTGAGCATTCTAACACTCCAAAGCTTACATAAAACCCTAAATACCTTGGATCTATGTTTTCTCTATTATACATGCAAATATGAATATTCCAAGGTATTACCCTATCTAGCATACAATCTATTGATACTTGGGTAATATAACAAGTTAGAATACATACCTCTTAATGTAGCTTGACTCCATGAAGCTCGAGAGCCTAGTGCCCCAAGTGTGACACCTCAAATGGTTCACACAACATCACCAACACATGGAATAACCATGAAAAGAAGACACTCATGCTCAAATCGGCTAGCCCTCATATATGCATCACTAGTGCCAATTTCTTGAGCTAAAAGAGTCTTTATATAGTGTGGATATTAGGGTTACACCTCGTAACTCATGAATTTACCCATTCCTTATGCTCCATGGGTTTTAACCTCCATGGAGTATCCATGGGTCACCACATGGGTTAAACCCAACATAAGGAATCTTGGATCATAAGCCCGCATATATAAGAATGAATAATTTACACAATCAATCCCCATATATTTAATTAGCCTCTTTTGATCACTAAATTAAGTCCAAATTAATTCTTGATCAATACTAATTAAATAACATGATTTCATATTAATATATTAGAACTTATAATATATTAATATGTCACAAATGTCCTCTCCTCACAAACGGTCTATCCAAATGTTCCGATGCCACGCAACCCAAATGGACCATGCCGAGTCGGGTCAAGTACATACGAATTATAGTTATGGACTTAGACACTAATCCAACAGTTTCCCACTTGGATAAGTGAAACACAAGAATAATCGAATCCAATATGGTCTCAGAACTTATGAATATAAATAACATATCTTTTATTTATCACCATATTGATTACCCATCATTCATTGCATACTGTTTCAAACTATCAACTTTATACTTGAATTAAAACAATAGTTGTCCCATGCTCCAAGCATGTACACTATGGTTTTCTAAACACCAGTCATGCCATACATCAAGTATGCACACTATGTTTTCCTATGATCTTTACTTTGTGAAATAGATCAATTGAACATAATTCCAATGATTCTCATTTCACAATCCCAATTCCTTACCGCAAATTCAAGAATTCCAAATTCCTACAATTTACCTAAATCTGTTAGATTCTAAACTTATATGCATTGGTCCTCTTGTAATGATTATGCACAAAGTCACAAAGACTTGTCAACATACATTACAGAGTATTCCAATGGAGACCCACTCCATGGAATCGAATTCTCATATTCAAAGTTCATTGCCTTTGAACATTCTTCTTGCATTAAGTTTCCAAATCTTACACAGATTTGATGAATAACTTCCACCTATGGGAATATTTTCGTATTCCCATTTTGACTATCACTCCTGAACAAGAGTTTCCACTTTACAAAATATGTCAATATGGTCCTTCCAAAATTAACATTATACTTCCAACTGTCCCTGAGCAACCAATCTTTGGTAAACCTTAGATTGTACTCGGCAATTGCTTAATTATTTTAGTAATATCTAATTCTAGACCTTTTCCCTTCTTAATGCCCCAGGCATTTGGAAATTTTTAGAAAGGATGAATATTATAGCACATGCAATCGATCCTATATCCGAAGCATATGAGACACGATTCATGATGTCTCACATAAAGACATGATACTAGACCAGTCCTTTTGCTACAATATTTCTATTTGCCAAGTTCTCATAATTCAGATTATGAAAAGGGATGTCGTAATCATAATCAAATTTTAGAACGCAAATAATGTACCCATATATAGAATTTCCTTATGTTGACCCATTCCAACACAAAATTCATATATATCCTTGACTAAATTTGATTAAAATCTCAATATAAACTTTTAGAATTGAAATGAAGTATAATTTCCTCTCCCTTAATTATAGCAAAACAACTTTTTCAACCCTTGCAACTTCACGAATTGAAACTTTTGTTTTCTATAATTAACATTTCTATCTTGCAATACTAATACTAATTATCATGCTCCCATTAACATAATGATTATTAGCATAACACTTATGCTCCCACTAGCTTTGACATGTACTCATAAATCAGTTGAACTTCTAGAAATCAATACTTTATTGACTTTCTTACCAAAGTTCAGATTTCTGATACGAGATGTTTTGATAAGACTTTATCAAAATCACACACCTTTCCTTAGATAGCTCACATGTGTGTCTAAACAATTTTTAGAACTACGAAAAGGGATGTTGTAATCATAGTCTCAATTGTTTAGACCTTTTGTCATTCCTCACAAGTCCATGTTAGTGTGCCGGATAACCACACATGCTCCACTAACGACTTTGAGAATGCAAATATCACAATTGCTATCTACCTAAAATCTACTTAGTGAAAGCGTTTCCTCACCATCATTTTCATGATTCGGAGAAAAACCTTATGACACTTAGATTTTATGTTGTATGTGTTCCTATCCATGTGAATTTGTCAAAACCATAATCACAAGAAAAGGTTAGTGACAGATCCAAACTCATACGGATTGAACTTGTGCAGTCTTAACTTCTTGCCACCTAGCAGTACAAAGGTCTGCCATTGCTTCCAAGTTGTTATGCAACCAATTGAGAACTCACAGAACTCATATGCAAATCTAACTTTAACTGGAATGGGCACAAAAATAGGAAAAAATGTCAACACGATAGGTTATAAACCTTAAGTCGTGGGCTAGTGAGAAACTACAGGTTTTATTCTTGATTAGATCTTGAAGCTTTCAAAATCTTTAAGACTCCCACTGTCCTCTTGACATATAAGACTATCTTGCCAAATATTCAAGAGATAGTGTGGATTATTTATCAAGACACACACTTCACACAATTGGCCTAAGTTGGTCTTTGTTTTATCCAAAACATCACAACTTACCAATTTCAAATGTACAAGAGTAGGACACTTTTACTCTTACAATTGACAGGTGTTTTTTTAAACCTTTCTTTAACATATGTCACTCAACTTACAGTCTTGGATTATGACTCTAAGACTTGTTTTGGAACGAAGTATGACTCATCTTCTTGATTTAACCATTTCAACAATTCATGACTCCTCTTCTTAGCCATAAGAATGCACTAAGATGTCCTTAGAAGACCAATTGTGATATGGTTCTTTAATCATTAAGATAATCACTAAACATGATACTAAAGTACTCTCCCATCTTTTCAGATTTGAGAAACTTTTATCCTTCGGCCTAATTTGATTCTACTTATTCGTTTTGCCATACATCGAAACTTTTCCAATTTTCCAAAATTATACTTAAACTTGTAAGTATAAACATATTTACTAAGCTTTAGTAAATCATGACAAATAGTCTTATCGATTTTTTGTGGTGGACTTGACCAGTGCACAAGAATGTGTATTCGGTCCCTTAGTCCTTCACTTGACTCACATATACATGTGAACAAGGAATTAGTCTTAATTTTCTGAAGGTAGAAATTCTCATTCATCATAGTATACAACTTGTATGATTCCAAGTTTCTGTCCAACTGAAAACTTGGGTGATGAGAATCTTTCCTTATTTGGTAAATTTAGACACTACCACAAATGAAATAATCAAATTCATATTTCCATTATTGCTATCAATGGAATCATATAAGCAACAATTTTTTCATAAATGCCATTGTAAGGATACTTAGAATAAATGAAATAAAAAATTTCCTTTTATTTTAAAACTTTGCGGAAAAACTTATCCTTACAGTGCAAAAGCATATGGAAAACTAGTTGTTATCTATTCCTAAGCAATATATAATAACTCCTAAGGAACAACTCAAAATTCTGATCACCGAACCATGCAATCGAAATCCATCTTCACGATCAGAATCAGCATATACTTCCTTTAAGTTTCTTCACTTTTCTTTGATTCTTAAATCTTCAACATGTGACCCAGTCACATCATGTAATAAGAATCTCATAATAGAAACTTAACAGAGTTAGATAGTGTACTTTACCTGAAGTAGAGTCAAACTTCTTGACCTGATCAACCATATGATCTTTCAGGTAAATAGGTAGCTTTGCAATCAATGCCCCTTCCTTTGGCAAGAGAAACATATGTACTCTTTGGGAATGGTACATGGGGCTATCACAGATTTGCCTTACCATTTGGTCAACCAAGTTGACAATGGTCAATCCCTTTCCTTGGGAAGAGAAGGCTTTTCTAGATATCTAATGTTTCCATTGTCAATGTCCATGGTAGTTTGGGAAGTTTATCTTCTTAATCAAATTTGCTTTACCAAAGCTCCAAATCATTGTTGATTCAGTAGCACCAAGCAAATAGATAAGATCAGTAAGGGTCGTGTCATAGTCTATTTCATAGTAGTCGCAGAGGTAACTCACTATGTGACTTAGAAAGTGATTGAACAACCAACTTTCTTAAGACTCTGACACCCAAATCTCCCGGCTTGTCAATATGTGACTACATCTCCAAGATGAAAGCACACATAGACCTTTCTTGCCAATAGCGCTAGAGTGACCTTGAACTTGTGGGTTGGGGAGAATAATAGACGGAGGTGGAGGAAGTGAAGAATGATTTCCGGGACATCATCTTCATTAGGAAACCTTGTTCCAAGAGTTTTGGGAAGATCATAAATGTATGAACCAGACATATTTTGGGAGATATTCAGGATAGTTGATTTAGAGTCCTTAATATAACACCCAATATGAAATATTATGGCTAGGACCCAACACAATATTTTATAACTTGGAAGAGGAATGTCATAATCCAAGCTATGAAATATTTGAAGGTAGGTGAATGACGATTCACCAATTTCCACCATAAAAAATGAAATAATTTATTAGGTTTTAATTGGATTTGAAACTCCTACATCTTTTTAGATTCGTTGAACTGTTCAATGACATGTTTCACTCTCGAGTGTGCCCTTCAACTTTTGTGACTGGGATGCCGAGGATCATAAAACAAGGTGTGAATAACCATCCAAATATACTTGGTACCCTTAATATTTACCCCTTAATCAATGTGTTGGTTAACCACACGTGCTCCATCGATATTATGATAAACATTAAGTTACATTTGCCTACCTTGTTAAGTCCAACTAGTGTGTCGGTTACCCACACGCGCTCCACTAACCGACTTAAGCAAAGTGTAAAGTGTAATTTCATGGGTTAGCACCAAATTAACATTTTCCTAAGTAACTAAGATTGGGAATTTATAAATGTTTAGTTACTTAGTATTTATCATTAATACTTTTAATGAAAGGAGAATTGTAGTCCTTGTCCTACCCGTTCGGCTAATGACCTTCCACCAGTCAAGGAAGCGGTGAGTGAGAGTGGACACCCATTAAACTGCCATTTTATAGGCAGTAACCTTATACCTCCCTTATAGACCGGCTTCGTGAATGAGGCCTGTAACATCCGGATTCCCAGGTATTATTTTTATTCTTTTATTTTTGGGTGATGTGAGGAGACTCGGTGAGTTGGAGTTTAAACTCGCCGAGTAGGATCACGGTTTTGCACGCGGGTTCGCGTCTGGACTCGGCGAGTCCACACTGTTTAATGAAACCCTAATTTCTAGGGTTTGAGACCTATTTAAAGGGGCTTATCGCCGTCATTTGCGGCCACCAACCCCAGAGAGAAACCCTAAAGAGATCTTGACCATTTTGTGAGAGAGAGGAGGCCATTGTTAACCTTTGAAGCATTGTTTGGCAAGGCAAAGGAGGCTCTAGCTAAGAGGAGGCAAGGGAGGTGGACATCCTTCGAATTTGGATCTCAGAGCATCACTTTGGAGGTAATATTTTGGCTCCCTTTCTGTTGTTATGATGAACATGGGGGTTTAGGGTTTCTTGACCCCTTTTGTTGGTTAGATTTGATGTCCATTTCGTCCCTATTTGTGATGAGGCTTGAAATGGGATCCATAGAGGTCCAGAGAAGCTTTATGCCTTAAGCTTTATGAGGATTCATGGGAGTTTTGACCAAGGGTTATGAAATATGGGGCTAAAACATCATATAGGAGCAAATAGATGTTGTTTGAGCATCAAGGCTTGGATTTTACGTGATTATCAGGCTTGGGGAGGCTAGATCTATGATTGTATGGAACAAATCTGACCTCAGAAGTGGTTTTGAGTTTATGTATGGCATGAACTCGCCGAGTCTGAAGAACAGACTCGACGAGTAGTATGAAGTTTGCCCGTGATCACTCATTGAGTGGCCTGGTCGAGTTGAGGGAACGACTCAGTGAGTCAGGGTGAGTCGGGGGGACTGAGTTAAGCCGGAACTCGCCGAGTTGTTCTTGAGACTCGGCGAGTTGAGTCGGGGTGGCCCCGCGATTCATGCCAGGTGGAACTCATCGAGTTAGGGAGGTACTCGGCGTGTCAAGAGAGGATCCAAGAGAGTCAGTGGACACGTGTAGACTCGCCGAGTCGCCCTAGTGCACTCGCCAGGTCCGGTCAAAGTTGACCGTTGACCTTGTTGACTTTTAGGGATTTGTACAGTTGTATTTATGAGTGTATTACTTTGTGTGATTAGACGGAGGCTAGATCACATTTATTTACAGTCAGATACTTACCGAGACATCGAGGTGAGTCTTCTCACTATACTTTACCTAGAGTGGTATATTGTGTAGACCAGAGGGTCTTATGTAATATGTATGAGATTATGTGCTATGTGTTATGTGTATGTTATATGTTGTTATAGACCGGACCGAAGGGCCCAACGATACAGATCGGGCCGGAGGGCCCAACGAGCTATGACCGGACCAGAGGATCCAACGAGCTACAGGACTAAAGAGTCCCGCTGAGACACATCGACCGGAGGGTCGTATCATAGCCTTGAGTAGCGTATGTGTTGTATGCGGTATTTTGGGGGACTCACTAAGCAATTATGCTTACAGTTGTTGTGTGATGTGTTTCAGGTACCAGTGATGAGCGCGGGAAGGCGCCGGCATGATCCGTACACACTTGAGGAGTTTATGTTTTGGATTCTGGGGAGATGTCTTTGTGATAAATACATTTAAAACAATATGTTGATGTTATTTTGTGAAAAAAATGATTGTTTTGAAAATGAAAATTTTGTTTTGAAAATTCATGTTGTTACAAGTTGGTATCAGAGCCTTGGTTTGAGGGATTCGGATGCATCTTCGGGCATATCTGAACTCAAACTGAGGAATCGAGGAGAATTTTTATAATAAAATAAAAGTTTTGAAAAGAGTAACAGAGTTTTGAGACAAACAGATCAGAGTCGTGTGTACGATCAGTCAGCGCCCGAACGACGAATTCCCCAAAAGTACTGTTACTCTATGTGTTATGGGATATGTTATATTATGCATGCTAGAGTAGGCTAAGTATACATATTAGGACTAGAGTGGCCTGATTTGTGATGCCTTAGCCTAGGAGTTTTCTGCTGCTGAGATGCTTTGAGGGCGAGTGATAGCAGTTAGGAGCTCATGAGAATAGAGTACTTGTAATCCAAGATCCAAGGAGGAGGACTTGAAGTGAATACTGGTGCGGAGTGGTTAGTAGTATTGGGCCCGTACTACTAAAGACACCGGATCAGTGGGCATTTCAAGTAAGAATCTTTTGGACGACGGAGGACAAGTAGGGTTATGTCATCGAGTATGAGCATGTTCGATCGAATCTCTGATAATTTTTGTTGTATTTCAGAGACATCATGGTTGGGACTCGACACACACCTGAGACCAGTGGACAGCGACGAGGAGATTCGTCGGATGATCCATGAGGAGGTGGCTGCTGCCATCCGGGCTGAGATTCCTGAGATGTTTGGGGACATCAAGACCACATTGATCGAGACTCTTGATGAGCGGTATGCAACATTGACTGAGGCTGCTGCAGCTGCAGCGATTGCTGCTGCCAGACCTCAGGAAGGTGACTCGTTGTTGTTCCGAGAGTTCAGCAACACGAAGCCACCAGAGTTCGACGGGACGCAGCACCCGATTGCCACTATGAGGTGGATCTCTGACATCAAGGGATGTTTTTATACGTGCTCTTGTCCAGAGCACTTGAGGGTTCGGTTCGCCTTGAACCAGCTTCGCCTGGGAGCGAAGGATTGGTGGAAGTTCATGACGGCGAACTTTACTTTGGCTGAGATTTCTGAGGTGACCTGGGAGAGGTTCACCACTATGTTCCGAGAGGAGTATGTTCCCCCGGTAGAGAGGGAACGGTTGATCCAGGAGTTCTTGACCCTCAAGCAGGGTACTGATTCAGTGACAATCATCACCAGGAAGTTCCATGAGAGGGTGATGTTTTGCCCTGAGCAGGTGTCGACTGAGCAGGCTCGTATGAGCCGTTATCTGGGTGTTCTGAGGAGAGATATTCGGGAGTTCGTGGAGAACTCGACTTACTGGACATTTGCTGAGCTCCAGGAAAATGCCTGGAAGAGGGAGATCGAGCTGGAGACTCAGGCCAGGGAGGAGGCCGAGTCTCAGAGGATGGATCGGCGGCCGTCCCAGTCTTAGCCGGCAGCCAAGCGGGCTAGACCCGCTGATTCGAGATTCGGGGGCACGAAGGACCGCACTTGTGGGAAGTGCGGTAAGAGCCATGAGGGGTCGTGCAGGGCTGGGGTATGTTCCAAGTGTGGGAAGGAGGGGCATATCGCGAGGGAATGCCCCAAGGGATTCTCGGTTTGCTTTCATTGCAACCAGACCGGCCATCGAAAGGCCGAGTGCCCACAGCTTCTTCAGGGATCTGCGCCTGCTACTAGGGTTACCGAGGTTCGGCCAGTGAAGGCCGTGGCCCCGAGGGCTCGTGGGAGAGCGTTTCAGTTGACCGCGGAGGAGGTCCGTGCAGCGCCCGATGTTGTGGCTGGTATATGTTTTCTTTTCATCTTTTAATTGAGTTGAGATTTTATGCTTATATGATCATATGCATAGGTACTTTTCTTGTGAATTATGTGCCTGCTTTGGTGTTATTTGACTTGGGTGCGAGTCGTTCGTTTGTTTCCATAGCATTTAGTCAGCATATTGGTACCCATCGAGAAGCATTGGATCGGCCTCTACGAGTTTCCATAGCTGATGAGCGAGCTGTGTATGCTTCGGATGTGATTCGAGGATGTGTCCTTGAGATCTTCGGTGTGGAGTTTCTGATAGATCTGGTCCCGATCGCAATGGGGGATGTGTGTGTGATAGTGGGTATGGATTGGTTGAGCCGTTATGGAGCTGCGATAGACTGCAAGCGTCAATTGGTGTCGATTCGAGACCCTAGTGGGGGAGTTCTTAAAGTGTATGGCGAGGTAACGCGTTCTGGGTCAGCATTTTGTTCGGCCGCCAGAGCGAGACAGAGTCTACAGCATGGCTGTGGGGGTTTTGTGGCATATGTGATGGATGCGAGGGCTGATATTGAGAGATCGAAGTCAGTTGATGAGGTCCCGATAGTGCGTGAGTTTCCGGATGTGTTTCCAAAGGACTTGTCGGGTGTGCCTCCGGAGAGGCAGGTGGAGTTCGGTATTGAGTTGGTTCCAGGAGCTCCGCCTATCGCTCAGGCGCCGTATCGCCTTGCGCCTCCGGAGATGCAGGAGTTGTCCTCGCAGCTTCAAGAACTGCTGGGGAAGGGGTTTATCAGGCCGAGCAGTTCGCCTTGGGGAGCTCCTATCCTTTTTTTCAAGAAGAAGGATGGCTCGCTCCGAATGTGCATCGATTATCGTGAACTGAATAAGCTAACGGTCAAGAACCATTACCCGTTTCCAAGGATCGATGATTTGTTTGATCAGTTGCTGGGAGCATCTTGGTTCTCCAAGATCGAATTGAGGTCTGGGTATCATCAGGTGAGGGTGCGGGAGGAGGACGTACAGAAGACAGCCTTCCGGACTCGTTATGGGCATTACGAATTCGTGATGATGCCTTTCGGACTCACCAATGCACCAGCGGTGCTCATGGATCTCATGAACAGGGTGTGCAGACCAATGTTGGACCGCTCGGTGATCGTGTTCATCGACAACATTCTGGTGTATTCGAGATCCAGAGAGCAGCATGAGGGGCATTTGAGGGAGATCCTCGGAGTTCCGAGATCGGAGAGGTTTTATGCCAAGTTCTCCAAATGTGAGTTCTGGTTACGAGAGGTCCAGTTTTTGGGGCATCTCGTTAACCAGAAGGGGATTTTAGTCGACCCGGCCAAGATTGAGGCGGTTATGAGGTGGGAGGTGCCGAGATCACCCACCGAGATCAGGAGTTTTCTGGGATTGGCCGGCTATTATCGGAGATTTATTAAGGATTTCTCCAAGATCGCTGTGCCGCTCACCAAGTTGACCCGGAAGGGTGTTGCGTTTTCTTGGGGTCCGGAGCAGCAGACCTCGTTCGAGACACTCCGCAGGAAGTTATGCAAAGCCCCAGTGTTAGCCCTTCCGGAAAGGGATGGAGGACTTTGTGGTTTATTGTGACTCATCGATATCCGGATTGGGAGTGGTGCTTATGCAGAGGGGGCATGTGATAACATATGCATCGAGGCAGCTTAAGCCTCATGAGTCGAGATATCCCACTCATGATTTGGAGCTTGGAGCGGTAGTGTTCGCTCTCAAGATCTGGTGACACTACCTGTTCGGGGTTCGATGTACGATATACACGGACCACAAGAGCTTGAAGTATTTGATGGATCAGCCCAACCTAAATATGCGTCAGAGGAGGTGGTTGGACGTGGTCAAGGATTACGATTGTGAGATCCTGTACCACTCGGGCAAGGCTAATGTTGTAGCCGATGCACTGAGCCGTAGGGCGGAGAGCGCCCCATTACGAGATGTATGTTTGAGATTGACGGTGATGACCCCGGCTTTGGATGTTATTCGAGGGGCCCAGGCTGAGGCTGTGCAGCCTGAGAGCCAGAAGAGGGAACGAGTTGTCGGGCTGGTATCGGAGTTCGTTACCGATAGCTGGGGGCTTATGACATTTCAGGGTCAGATTTGGGTACCGTCCGTGGGCGGGATGCGTACCATTTTGATGGAGGAGGCTCGTCGATCGAAATTCTCGATCCATCCCGGGGCTACTAAGATGTTTTTGGACCTGAAAAAGGATTATTGGTGGCCCTGTATGAAGAGGGATGTCGTATGGTTTGTAGAGAGATGTTTGACCTGTCGTAGGGTTAAGGCTGAGCATCAGCGTCCACACTTCATCACCAAATTGCCAAGAACCGCGAGGGGGTGTCGATGCAATTTGGGTGATTATGGATAGGTTGACAAAGAGTGCTCACTTCCTGGCCATCAGTGAGAGCTCTTCTGCGGAGAAGTTGGCGGAGATGTACGTGAGAGAGGTGGTATCGCGGCATGGAGTGCCGATTTCGATTGTCTCAGATCGAAATGTACATTTCACTTCCATATTCTGGAAGAAGTTTCATGAGGAATTGGGTACGAAACTGCATTTTAGTACTGCGTACCACCCACAGACCGACGGGTAGAGTGAGCAGACGATTCAGATGCTCGAGGACATGCTCCGAGCATGTGTGTTGGATTTCGGCGGAAGTTGGGACACGTATTTGCCCTTGGCAGAGTTCTCTTACAACAACAGCCATCATTCGAGCATTGGCATGCCGCCCTTTGAGCTGTTGTATTGGAGGAGGTTTTGGACCCCTATCTACTGGGGAGAAGTAGGGCAACGCGTGATGGGTAGTACCGAGATTGTGCTTCGGACGACAGAGCAGATCCAGCAGGTCAGACATAGGTTGTTGATCGCTCAGAGTCGTCAGAAGAGTTATGCAGACACACATCGGTCCGAGCTTGAGTTTTAGGTCGGCGACTTTGTGCTCCTGAAGGTCTCTCCTTGGAAAGGAGTGACTCGATTCACGAAGAGGGGCAAGTTGGGGCCCCGATATATTGGTCCTTTCAGGGTGACCGCGAGGGTAGGCAGGGGAGCCTATCGTTTGGAATTGCCAGCAGAGTTAGGTCAGATTCACGACACTTTCCACGTGTCGCAGTTGCGAAAGTGCATAGCCGACGAGTCGGCAGTAGTGCCACTAGAAGATATTCAGGTGGATGCGAGCCTGAATTATGCTGAGAGACCAGTGGCGATCAGAGATCGGAAGATCAAGGTCCTGAGGAATAAAGAGGTGTCACCGGTGCAGGTCCAGTGGCAGCATCGGAAAGGGTCCGAGTTAACTTGGGAGCCGGAGTGTGAGATGCGTGAGCAGCATCCGAAGTTATTTGAAGAGTGAGACTTCGAGGGAGAAGTCTGATTCTAGTGGGGGAGAATTGTAACATCCGGATTCCCAGGCATTATTTTTATTCTTTTATTTTTGGGTGATGTGAGGAGACTCGGCGAGTTGGAGTCTAAACTCGTCGAGTAGGATCGCGGTTTTGCACGCGGGTTCGCGTCTGGACTCAACGAGTCCACGTTGTTTAATGAAACCCTAATTTCCAGGGTTTGAGACCTATTTAAAGGGGCTTATGGCCGTCATTTGTGGCCACCAACCCCTGAGAGAAACCCTAAAGTGATCTTGAGCGTTTTGTGAGAGAGAGGAGGCCATTGTTAACCTTTGAAGCATTGTTTGGCAAGGCAAAGGAGGTTCTAGCTAAGAGGAGGCAAGGGAGGTGGACATCCTTCGAATTTGGAGCTCAGAGCATCACTTTGGAGGTAATATTTTGGCTCCCTTTTTGTTGTTATGATGAACATGGGGGTTTAGGGTTTCTTGACCCCTTTTGTTGGTTAGATTTGATGTCCACTTCGTCCCTATTTGTGATGAGGCTTGAAATGGGATCCATAGAGGTCCAGAGAAGCTTTATTCCTTAAGCTTTATGAGGATTCATGGGAGTTTTGACCAAGGGTTATGAAATATGGGTCTAAAACATCATATAGGAGCAAATAGATGTTGTTTTAGCATCAAGGCTTGGACTTTACGTGATTATCAGGCTTGGGGAGGCCAGATCTATGATTGTATGGAACAGATCTGACCTCAGAAGTGGTTTTGAGTTTATGCATGGCATGAACTCGCCGAGTCTGAAGAACAGACTCGGCGAGTAGTATGAAGTTTGCCCGTGATCACTCATTGAGTGGCCTGGTGAGTACATAAGATTTTCAACCCACAATAATATAGTTAATATGTTTAATTATCAAACAATTAACTTAATTTCCCATCCTCATTAACTTATTTATTTTTAAGGATCTAGACAAAGGATCATCTATGTTGACAGTACTAGTTCAGGGATTCCTCCATGATACTTGTCAGTAGGTTTTCTTCTATATTTATTCCTAAGGATTTATCCAAGGGATCATCTTCTTTATTGATGTTATTATTTTAGGGAATCCACCCACAATACATGTCAATAGGTTTTAGAGTACTTCTGGTAAACACATAGTTCAAAAACACCTACAGGTTGCGAGCATACTAGCGATCCAATAGGCTGTCTAGAATAATTTGTGGTTGTCATCTATACTCTACTAGATGATGTCATCACCTAGTACTGAAGTACTAGTAGGTTAAGGCCTTTATTTATTAGTTTTATCTCTCATCATCCATCTCCCTCTTTATCTTATTCCTCCCTCATTACTCATCACTACCCAATATATTATAGATATGAATATATATATATATATATATATATATATATATATATAGTACATCATATAAAAATCATATTTTATTATTTCATCTTACACATAATCATTTTTGACATACAAACATATAGGCTTTAAGTATCTAAATATTTCATATCTATGTGTAAGAGGAAAGTAACTATGCACTCACTTGATAAAAGTGACTGGCGATTTTGGTACAGCTTCGCTTCGCATTTTGAAAAGAGCTTGACACATAAAGTACTAAGAATTAGTCTAGTTCGTAATCCTGGTGACTATAATAATTATAGTACATATTCCTCATTAATCCTAATGTCTACATCAAGATCTATCAAGTAAGGATCAGCCAGGCATGACAGTTGGGAGGTAGGACCATTTCGGTATATATCCTTTCTGAAATCCAACAATAAGTCAACATGACCATTCTAGACACCTCTCCCGTAAGTAGATCAATTAGTATTATAACTGGAATTATTGATATATCTTATTTATAGGTTTATAATAACAACTTGTGACTATAAATATAAGTTACACTGAAAGAATGAGAGTGTAGCTCAACTTATAGAGATTCTTCCTGACAAAAGTATGCATATTGCCCTAACAGAGCTTCTATTTGATAGCTACTACTACTTTAGGGATCGCAGGGATTCACCGAAGACTAAAATTAAGGGAAAAATTGGGCAAAAGTCGATATAACTCGAGAGAGGAAAGTTGGGGGTGCAGGAACGAATGAGAGGTGAGCAGCTATTTATAGGACCAAAATCGGACATGTGTCGCGTGAAAATGGAGTGTGGGTCGTGCGCACGAGGCGACGTCTTCCCAGTTTATTTGTGCCACGTGTCAGCTTCTCTGTGATCTGCGTTTTCACCATCTAGAAGTGGACGTCGCGCACTGCGCGCCGAGAAATATGCAGATTTTGTAAATTTCATAACTTCTTCATACGAGCTCTATTTTTTACGTTCTTTATATCCTCGAAAAGCTCTGGACGAGATCTGCTACTTTCCTTCAGGCCTCGTCTGCTAACTCGTACTCTATTTTTATATAATTAAATGGTTTTGCTAAAATCATAACTCTCTTGTACGGATTTCAGTTTTGGCATTCTGTTTCTAAAAATTCCTTTCTTAAAGAGTACTATGATTTTCCTTTTGGTGATTTTAGCTAAAGGTCACCCATTTTATTCCTAGATTTTTATGTCACATATTCTTTGTGTGTTGCTTACTTTTATATCTTATAAAACTCATATCTAATTCATACGCAGTCGGATTTCTATGAAATTTATATTTTATTTTGGGATGAAAAGAACTTGATATAATATAACAATTAATTGTATATAAAGAAAATAAAAGATTTTCAGGGGGAGGGAAGCACACCTACTAGCCTCATGATTACCTCCTCCCCTGTCTAATTATTTTGAGTGGAAAGACTTATGTTGTGTGGTAAGACTTATTTTTAATAGACTGTTGGTTTGCAGTTTCAAGTTGATTGGTGATCAAATAATTTGTCAATTTAGAAGCTTCTACGGTACTTGCAAGTTTTGATCTTAATAGACAATGTCCCCTTGAAGGGGCTACTTAGGAACCATGTATTAGAAATTCTCATGAATGGAAACCACCAAATCATTATACTTGTCTTCTAAAATTCATATCACGAAATTTGTTGTCATACTTTATTATGGATTTCCAAGTTAGGACAATAAAAATCGACTAGATTATAGTTTTTTCTTGGAGATATGCAAAACATATAGAAATATGATATCAAAGAAAGTTTGGCTATGCTATTTTATGAAATCTCAAGTCAAAATGAATGGATTAGAAACATTGGTCAAGATAAAAACGAAAATGATGTGCTTCCCTAGCATGTGTTATAATATAACGATATGTAATATTGTTGATGCAATATAGAAATTATAGACACATTAATGAAATGTGTTGTATGCTAATGACACACATTAGGGTTTACTATGGAATGATACTATTTTTAGTATTATATGACGAGAATTGTAATAAATTTTGTAACAAGACTTTAAGATCACAGTCGGTGTTGGTGTTTGAAGGAGGATGCACAATTATGGACTTTGGAAGGTATACCCCATCAAGAACGTCTTCGTTGAAGTAACTAATTATATGAAGAATGGTGTTGTCAATCTACAAGATATGACATGTGTATACTACATGGCCATGCGATAACAACCGTGAAATTACTTAGGTTTAGACAATGTGATCATTTCGTTCATTTCATGTTAACATTGACGGTGTATCGAACAACATACTTATTATAAAGACTACATCCTCTTCCATATCCATCTAAATAGTCAAAGGACAACAGGAGATAGACACCACTCATGGACTAATGCCTAGGAAAATTGTTGCACTTTACGTTTATGTAATCAAATTATAACGTGGATTTCATAATGTTATGACCGTCATGTTATTCACGTAATCAAGTTTTATGTTTATGTTATCATACTATAAAAAATCTATAACATTTATTTAAATAAGACATAATATAACAAAAAGAAAATAAAAAACCAAGTACTTCAATTTAATTTCACTTATATATAACGAAATAGAATACACTCAAATACATAAACCCTAAACACTAGACCTAACAAATTACAATACACTTTAAAACACAAAATTTAAACCATGATTAAGTGATTAACTAAAATATGCTATAAGAGCTATTATCAGCACACATTTTACACTAAACCATTATAGAAACGTTATTGACCGATAAAGTATAAATTTGTTTTTAGTGTCATTATTAGGGCATGTTTTACCCTATACCATATCACCCCTCAGTTTCTTGCTAGACAATAGATTTGAAATCTAGGGAAATTTAAAAAGCACCATTGCATAACGACTTTTTCAAATTCTTCTGCAGTAAACGGAGACCTTTTTAATTTTATTCTTTGATTTTTATTATCCTGCATCAACACAATGAAAGAAATACTTAATATAAAATGTAGTACTATATAAATTGAAAAACTAAATGCAGAGTACTTGTCCAAAACGATACTAAAAAATGATACCATTCAGGGTTATCCCGCTAAAACTAAAGAATAATTTTTTTTATTGAGATTTTCTAACATGTGTCTTAGGACACATATAAGAAACATTAATTATGATAAATATTACCATAATTAAATGTGAAATGCATTAATTATGTACATATTTTTATTGTAAAATGTAGAATGTATTAATTATGGAGAATATTTCATATAATTAATGCATTTCACATTTAATTATGGTAATATTTTTTATAATTAATGCTTCTTATATATGCCCTTAAGGCACATGTTAGAGAATCTATTTCTTTATTTAAACCCAATGAAGTATAAGAAGTATCAAAACATATGATGCTTTTAGTAGAAACGTTGACATAGATAGGTAAACAGTAATTTAAGAATCACATTTACTTTAAAAAACTACTTTTCTATAGATTACAAATCTTATAATCATCTCACTTACATAATATTATTCAGTTAAATGGACTATGATCAATTAGGAAACATCAATTACTAAGTTATCATCTTGATTTTTCAAGTGTTAATTTCTTTACAAACTAGTTTTGCTGGTTGAAAAGACAATTTCATTTGGAACATGGGAAATTAAGATTTTCGTACACACTTTCATAATTTAAAGTATGGTAATAACTTAAAAATCATAATCCATTAACAAACGAACGAGAAGTTAAACAAGAGACAATCCATAGTAGTATCATCTTCTAAATAAATAAAAAATTGGTAGTTATGAACATTTTATAAAGTTTAATGATAACATAACATATCGAACAAAATGACTTATGTTCAACTAGCATGTGTGTCATGTGGATCAAACATAAAAACTTGTATGTTTTTTGGTAAATAATTATTTTTATTAGAATTTACAGTTGCAAATCCACATTAAATATCTTTTTAATTATTATATTTAATTATGTATGTTGCAAAATTTATATATGTTTGTTTGTTACAGATTTTGGTGAGTATAAGTATTGTATTCTAGTGATAGATTAGCATATACAAGAAATTCACCTTATCTCTCTAAAACTATACTTCTACATTTTCTGCTACAATCAAGGTAAAATCCAAGATTCCTTAGGTCCAGATGATCCCGAAAAGCTCTTCTAATTGTTGTATACATACAATTTTTTTTCGTGTATTACCATAATATTTTTCCTACAAAAACATCATTTTTAATTATTTTAGGTTAGACCATTTTTAGAAGAAAAATAAGTATTAACCATTATTAATGTGATCATAAAAGTCTGTAAGGGAAACTGATCTTCGTCATAGATAACATGCCTGGAGATAATGAAACATTGAGTGATGAGATCAAGGCATCTATAACCACAATGGTCATAGGATGGTCCAAGATAAACGTATGTGGATGACCAAGGAGATAGTTTGTGTTGAGTCGTGAATGAGAGATTTGGATAGCAAAGACATCCAAAAGCATGAAGATGGTCGTAGGTGGGGAAGGAGCCAAATAAGATCTCAAAAGGAGTGCGAAAAGAAAGGGTGGATGTAGGAAGAAGGTTTAGCATAGGAACAACAGTCAACATACCTTCAACCTAGAATTTTGGTGGAAGGGGGGCCAGAAACAGGAATGTAAGAATGATATTGTTGATGGTGTGAAGAACACGTTCAGCTTTTCCATTTTGTTGGCATGTATATGGATAAGAAAATTGAATTTTAATGCTATTCAAGTAAAACAAATAAGTAAAGGTTGATTATTGAATTGACAACCGTTATTACATTGAAAAAGTTTTATATTAGTTTGAAATTGAGTTTTAACATAGGCATGAAAATATGTAAACACATCAAAGACATCAGATTTGGCACGAAGCGGAAAAACCCATATAAAATGCATAAAATAATCCAAAAGAACAATATAGTATTTATAGCCAGTCATACTAGTAATAGGTGATGTCCATAAATCAAAATGAACCAATTCAAACATGCGAAAGGTTTTAATTGCAGAAGAAGAAGAAAAAGGTAAACGACAGTGCTTCCAAAGCTGACAAGCATGACATATGGGAAGCTTATTTGAAGAACTATAATTAAACTTTCGAGAATGTAAAAATTAAAAAAAATAGAAGAGCCATGATGTCCAAGACATCGATGCCAAGTGGGTAAAGAGACCGCAATACAGGCAGTTGTTGGCAAGGAGGAAACAGCGGGATGAACGATATGATAGAGATCACTGACATTTTCCCATCGTTGAATGAAGACACATGTGTTATAATCCTTCATAGTGAAACCAAATGGGTCAAATGTAATAAAAACAGAGTTATCAATAGTAAAATGACGAACAGAGATCAGATTTTTAACCATTTTATTGGAGACAAGCACATTATTTAAAGCTAAGTAGTTATGAGAGTGCAGAAAAAAGTTTGGCCAATATGAGAAATTGGGAGTACAAAAACATTACCAACCATTATAGACTTAGAATTGCATGGTGTTATAGAAAGCATGTTACCTGAGTTGAAGGATATGTGTGAGCTAGCACCAGAGTCCATGTAGTAGTTGTTGTATGGAGACTGTTGAACCAACATTGCCTAGAAAACTCACGCTAGATCAGTCAGTTGTTAACAAGAGGACTGTACATGACCGCCAAAATAAGCAGAATATGGTGTTTGCTATGGAGAAACAACAAAAGTAAACCAGTTGCTGATGATACCCCCATCGGATATGCAAAGGGCAATATGAGGCCTACTACGGCGCACCATAGGCAACAAAGAGCTACTAAGAAGTAAGTTATTGACCGACATGTTTCTGAGTGGAAGGTTGTTGGCCAAAGACTTGTTGGGAGCCAAAAAAAAATGCAGCGATAAAAGGATGTTGGAGTTTTATACATGGCAGCTGATTTGGAAGTTGTGACTGTTAAGTTGGGGGTGTACCAGATCCAAGAAAAAACAAACCGAGGGGTTGCAATGCAGGAAAAAACCATGGGGACTAGAGTAAATACCCAAAACTCTTGCAAAGGTGTGTGAGTGATCCAAAACCGCAGCTTGAGACATGTTTTGGAGGTGTTTTTCTAATTGTTTTTGTTCTTTGTGCACCTATTTTTGAATTTTCCATAGTTGTTGTGGTTATTGGAAGATGAATAGAGAGTCGATATTTGTCACACCGAAGGATCAATAGATGACTCATTTGTAGCTTCGCGTGAATCGTGTAATAGTAACATATTCTTGGCCTCAATAAAAGATGGAAATGGCTTTGTGTTGGTTATTACATCAACGATGTTGTGATACAAAGAAGGTAGTTGTCTGAGAATTTGCATCACAACTCTATCTTAGTAATAGGGGAGTCAACATCCTTAAGATCAACTGCAATGTTTTTTAGTGTGTGACAAAACTCAGTGATAGACCATGACCTTTTGCGAGTATTGTGAAATTGATCTTGTAATTATAGCATTATGGACATTTTGTTGTTACGAAAGAACTCATCCATTTTATCCCAAAGGTCTTTAGTAGTTTAATCATCATTGTAGATGATTTGGAGTAAACTTGGATCACAAGTGCAATAGAACCATGACTTAATTCGAGCATCAATGGAGTTCCATTCTTCATCATCATCACCAGTGGGTATGGATTTAACGGAGATGTGACCATAATAGAGAGTACCTCTACGCATATTAGAAAATATATGTCTCCATAATTTATACTAAGATCCATCCATGTTTAGTTTAAAACTAAACTGATTATGTAAATTAGTAAGTGAGCACACAAGACTTAAGGCGGATGGAGTGGTTGTAGATGATGAAATAGGTAGAGTGCTCATAGTGATTACCTTGGGGATCAAGCAAGAAATCGGTCCAAGGGAGGAAACATAGGTTATACCAGAAAATCACAATGGAGTCAATAAGTTCTTGACGGGAGCAACAAGACAAGAGGATTTTGTAATCAACATGGCTGGAAGGAAAATACATGAAAGAAATAATTTATTGTGGAGATATGACACATGGGAAGAAGAAAACAAATGGAATCCTAATTCTAAAGTCTAATACAGAGAGAGCGACAACATCCATAAAATCATACCAAATTTAAAACTTTTTAAAACATTTAGAAACCAATAGTTGTTACAAATTTGTTTTCAATATAGTTCTATATCAAACTCTCCCAGAAACATAATCATAAAATGTGAGGAGCTATATGATCACACATTTGCCTTCCCGTGATCATCTGAGGTACCTGAAACCAAAACTGAAACTGTAATCCCAAAGCTTAGTGAGTTCCCCCAAAATATCCATACACACAACAATATACATACAAACACGAATAGAATACTATGGGTCTAATCAACCATCGGTTTGGAATACCCCAGGACCTCAACCGTCAGGTTGGAATGCCCACATACTACGAGTCCAGTCATCCTCGGGATTGAATACTCACGGCCCACAACCATCAGGTTGGAATGCCCAGGTCTGTTGGCTCTCACACAAAGCAGATAAGCCTCAACCACCAATCAAACATGTGCACATATACCAAATAATCACATAACAGTCTATAGACAGACAAACCGATCTAACATATCATAACAACATATTACATCATATCTACTAGGATACTGATCTAACGAATCATATAGCATATAACATCCTATCTACCAAGATACTGATCTAACAGATCATACAATACTCGAGCATATACTCTTTCAGGATCACAATCTGAAACGGCTGGCCTTGGTGCCTTAGACCCTTGAGTATAGTGAGGAAAACACACCTCGCAAGTAGTGCCGAAAGGAATTGAAAGTCTCTGATCGCTATCTCACCAAAAATCCCGAAATATCCAAATAACAAACACTATGTCAATACATGGAATATTAATCTTGACTCAGGGTCCACATAATCCATTGTGTCCTTTTTCTTTATTGGGCCAAACCCCAATTGCCAAATCCATGATCTTAAAAGCCCATATATCCAAAGCCCATTAATCGCCCAAATTTCCCAAATTGGGTCTAACTTCCCAATTGGGCCTTATTTTAGGATTCCTTATCAAAACTGGCCCAATCTCAATTATTCGGAGGGCCTAACAAGGCCTAAGTCCAATTAGTCCAAAAGCGGCCCAATCCCGAAGACCAATTGGTCAAAAGCCCAACAGAGCACGTACGTGGGGCGTATTCCTCTGGTACGCTAGGCGTACTCTTGCCTGACGTTGACCACCATCGGGGTGTTTGACCCAGTACGTTGGGCGTACAGAAATTACACGGGACGTACACGGGGTTTTGCCAAAACCCTAATAAGTGCTTAATGGCTTAGGCACTTAATCCCAAACTTCAGATCCGTTGACCAAATATGAGGGTAACTCCTCCGGGAACATGTTACAAATTCCCTAACCACTGGAACCTGTGATACTGAAATGTGATCTCTGACCCGCGTATCCACCACATACGCTAGATAAACCACACACCCGTTCTGAATGTACTGCCGATCCCCAATAGCTAAAGATTATTGGCCAGGGTGCTCCGACGGAGCCCAAGATTATTGGCTAGGGTGGGACAACAGTGACAGAGGATCATGTCAGGGAGATCATCCACGAGGAGTTGGTCAAGATTGTCTGGGGTCAGATTCCGGAGATGTTTTGGTCTATTAAGACTGCCATGATGGAGTATTTTGATGACATATATGTTGGGTTTTGAGCAATCTAACACTTCCTAAGTGTGCATGCAACCCTAATAAACCTTGGATCTATGTTTGTCTAAATACATGCAAAATAATAATTTTCCAAGGTTCATAACCTATCTAACATGGCATGGGGTACTTTTAAACATAAAAGAATTAGATGAGATTACATACCTTTTGATGATGAGTTCAATTCCTAAGGAGTTTGAGGGCCAAGCACCAATAGTGTGAATGCCTTAAATGGAATCACAAAACACCACAAACTCTTGGAAAACTTTGAGAGAGAATACACACTTGTATTTTCGGCCACACACAAGCACACACACACTAGTTCACTAGTTACCCCTTTGGGTGCCATTTCATGCTCCATAAGCATGCTTATATAGTGTGCATGGTTAGGGTGAAACCCTAATAACCCATGTCTTTTCCTTTCCAAGGATCGATGGGTTAAAAGCTTCATGGACTTCCATATAAGCCTAGCCCATTAACAAATGAGTGTTAGCCCACACCATATAAAACAATAGCCCACAATTTAATTAGTCTTCCTTTTAATCTCTAAATTAATTCATAATTAATTTAAGACTAAAACTAATTAAATAACATAACTTCATATTAATATATTATAACTTATAATATATTAATAAACATATGTGTATAACTCTCATAAAATTATCCATAAATAGTTTGGATGAGATGCAACCCAAATGGACCATGCCAGTCGGGTCAAGTATATACCAAATAAGTTATGGACTTAGACACCTTATCCAATAGACTCCCACTTGGATAAGTCTAATAACTATATTTGCATATGTTACTTCAGGAACCAACCAGCAATCGTAGCTCTCGAAAACTCCATTGAACTATGAAGAAAACTCTGTTGAACTATGAAGCGCCATTTTAGATAAGTGATCATATAATCCTCTGTTCTCATGATATTAGCCGGACAAATACATGGAACAACGTCGTACTTATTGTCCAGCAGTTTGTTTCCCGATTTTCGATTTGTTTGACAAAGAACTTAATCGAACACATCAATTTAGTTCTGACCGGCCGGTACATAGGTCATAACAAAATCATCGAGGGGCCCAGATATCGCTTCTATTTCTAGAAGGAACAGATAAACTTCGACTCATATGCTTGTTCTACTACTTGTTGAATTGTACACAAAGGCACGTTTTATAACATCAAGTTACTGATGCGTTTACGTGCAATCAATGCACAACCAACTCATAGGTAACAACTCATATCTCTAGGCTTGAAGATTTATATGATATTACCATCTCACGATCACTCGAGATAAATTCCATGAAGTGATACAAGTGAGCGTGGGTTTATTCCAATACTCATAACTTATGAGCACTCATGAATGTTGTAGCAACCATTGCTATGACTAAACCCATTTAGCCATCTACAAAATCGATTCATGACAGTCTTGATTCATACCTACTTCCAACATACTAATGACTGTGGAGTGTTTAAATAAGTTAGTCATTCGGAAAGAATAACCTAGCTATTTTGGAAGTCAAAACATGCAAAGTGAAACACAATAATAATCGAATCCAATATGGTCTCAGAACCCTTTTGAATATAAATAGAACCACCTTTTATTTATTACCATATTGATTACACATTATTCATTGTATAATGTTTCAAACAATCAACTTAAGACTTGAATAAAAACAACAGTCTTCCCATGCTCCTAGCATGTACACTTTGTTTTTCTAAACAATAGTTATGCCATACTCCAAGTATGCACACTATGTTTGTCTATGATCCTTACATTGTGATGTAGATCAATTGAACATGATTCCAGTGATACTCATTTCACAATCCCACTTCCTTATTGTAAATGTGAGAATCCCCGATTCCTATCATTTACCAAAAACTTTGTTAGATTTTAAACTTTTATGCAATGTTCCTCTTGTAATGATTATGCACAAAGTCACCAAAACCTTGTCACCAGTCATTACAGAGTATTCCAAAGAAGGTCAACTTCTATGGAACGGAAGTCTCATATTCAAAGTACATTGCTTTGAACATCCTTCTTGCATTAAGGTTTTCTAATCTTACATATATTGAATAACTTCCACCTATGGAGACATTTCCATAGTCCCATTTTGACTATCACTTCCGAACAAGAGTTACTTCTTTTCAGAACATGTCAATATGGTTCTTTCCGACAACTTACATCATACTTCCATCTGTCCCTGAGCAACCAATCTTTGGCGAACCTCAGATTTGTCCTCGATAATTTCTTAATCACTTTAGTCATATCCAATTCCAGATTTTTCCCTTCTCAATGCCTTAAGCATTTGGAAAATTTAGAAAAGATGAATATTATAGCACATGCAATCGATCCTATATCTGAAGCATATGGGACACGATTCATGATGTTTGACATAAAGACATGATACTAGACAAGTCTTTTGCTACAATATTTTTTATTTGCCATGTTTTCAAAATTTAACTATGAAGAGGGATGCCGTAATCATAATCAAATTTTGAAAACGCAATATATATAGAATTTCTTCAAGTTGAACCATTCCAACATAAAATTCATATATATATATATATATATATATATATATATATATATATATATATTCTTGACTAAAGATGATTAAAATCTCAATCTAAGCTTCTAGAATTGAAACGAAGTATAATTTCCTCTCCCTTAATTATAGCAAAACGACTTTTTCAACCCCTGCAACTTCACGAATTGAAACTTTGTTTTCTATAATTAACATTGTTAACTTGCAACACTAAACGTAATAATCATGCTCCCACTAACATGATGATTATCAGCATAACACTTATGCTCCCACTAGCTCTGACATATTTCCAGAAATCTGCTGGACTTCTGAAATTTAGATTCATACACCCCTTCTTAGATAGCTCACATGTGTGTCTAAACAATTTTCAGAACTATGAAAAAGGGATACCGTAATCATAGTCTTAATTGTTTAGACGGTTGCCATTTCTCACAAGTCCATGTTAGTGTGCCGGTGAACCACACGCGCTCCACTAACGACATTTGAAAATGCAAATAACACAATTGATATCTACGTAAAATCTACTAAGTGAAAGCGTTTCCTCACCATCATTTGCATGAATCGGAGAGAAACCTTATGACACTTAGATTTTATAGTGTATGAGTTCCTATCCATGTGAATTTGTCAAAACCATAATCACAAGATAAGGTTAGTGACAAATTCAGCCTTACATGGATTAAACTTGTTCAATCTTAGTTTCTTGTCACCTTGGTAGCACAACGCCCACCAATGCTTCCAAGTTGAACTCTGATAACTCACATGCAAATTCAACTTATTTGAAGTAGGTATAGAAACAAGAATTATGTCAACACGATAGGTTGCAAACCTTAAGTCGTGTGCTAGTGATAAATTACAGGTTTTACTCTTGATTAAATCTTGAAACTCTTTCAGGATATTTAAGGCTCCCACTGTCCCCTTGACAATGCGGATTCTTATCAAGACTAACACTTCACACAATTGGTCTTAGTTGGTCTTTGTCTCATCCAAGACATCAAAACTTACCAATCTCAAATGTACAAGAGTAGAAAACATTTTACTCTTACATTTGACTAGTGTTAATAAACTTCTTTTATGTCACTCAAAGTTACAATCTTGGAGTATGACTCTAAGAATTGTTTTGGAACGGAGTATGACTCATCTTCTTGATTTTAACAAATCCAACAATTCATGACCTCTTTTCTTAGTCATAACAATGCACTAAGACGTCCTTAGAGTATGAATTTGTGATTTGGTTTCATAATCATTAAGATGATCATGAAATACGATACTAAAGTACTCTCCCATCCTTTTAGATTTGAGAAACTTTTATCTTTCTGCCTAATTTGATTCTTCTCATTTGTTTTGTCATACATTGTAACCTTTCCAATGTTACAGAATTATACTTAACCTCATAAGTATAATCATATTTACTAATCTTTAGTAAATCATGACAAATCAATCTTTGTGGTGGACCTTGACCAGCGCACACCCAGTGTACCTAATTCCTTAGTCCTTCAACTGACTCACATATACATGTGATCAAAGAATTAGTCTTAATTTTCAAAGATGAAAATTCTCATTCATCATACAATACAACTTGTATGATTCCAAGTTTCTGTCCAATTGAAACTTGGGTGATGAAAAATTTTCTTCATTCGGTAAATTCAGACACTACCACAAATGAAGGAATCAAATCCACTTTCCAATATTGCTATTACTGGAAACATATAAGCAACAATTTTCCACATATGCCATTGTAAGGATATTTTTTAAAATAAATAAAATTAAAACTTTTTTTTTCTTTTATTTTAAAACTTTGCGGAAAAACTTATCCTTACAATCCACATGAAAACCTTGTTGTTATCTATTCATAAGCAATATATTATAACTCTTAAGCAACAACTCAAAATTCTGATTGCCGAATCATGCGATCGAAACCCACCTTTGCAATCAGGATCAACATATACTTACTTTAAGCTTCCTATCTTTTTTTTCTTTGATTCTTAAAAACATCATCATGTGACCCATTCACATTATGTAATAAGAATCTCCAAATAGGAACTTAATAGAGTTAGACAGTGGACTTTACCCGAAGTAGAGTCAAACCTCTTGACTTGATCAACCTTATGACCTTTCAGGTGAATAGGGCAGCTTCGCAACCAATGCCCCTTCCTTTGGCAACAAAACACATGGACCCTTTGGTAATGGCACATGAGACTATCTCAAACTTAGCCTTTCTCTTTACCATTTGGTCAACCGAGTTGACTATGGCCGATCCCTTTCCATTGGGAAGAGAAATGCTTTTCTACATATCGAATGCTACCATTGTCAATGTCCATGTAGACTTGGGAAGTTGTTCTTTTAATCAAATTTGCTTTGCTGGTGTTCCAAATCATTGCTGATTCCACAACACCAATCAAATAGATGACATCATTAAGGGTCATGTCATAGTCCGTCTCATAGTAGTCCCAAAGAGACTCACTATGTTACTAAGAAAGTGATTGAACATCCAACTTTCACGGGACTTTGACACCCAACTCTCCCGGCTTGTCAATATGTGACTTTATCTCCAAGATGTGAGCACACATAGACTATGCTTGCCAATAGGGATTGAGTGACTTTAAACTTTTCAAGAACTTGTGGGTGAGGGAGAATAATTGGAGGAGGTGGAGGAAGTGAAGCATGATGTTGAGGGACACCATCTTCAAGAGATTTGGGAAGATCATAGTTGTCTGAACCAGACATCTATAATGGGAGAAAATCAAGTTAGTTGATTCAAAGTCCTTAATATAACACCCAATATGAAATATTAAGGCTAGGACCCAACACAATATTTTATAATTTGGAAGAGGGATGTCGTAATCCAAGCTATAAAATATTTGAAGGTAGGCGAATGACGATTCACCAATTTCCACCATGAAAAACGAAATAATTTATTAGGTTTTAATTGGATTTGAAATTCCTATATCTTTTGAGATTCATTGAACTTTTCAATGGCATGTTTCAATCTCGAGTGTGCCCTCTCAAATTTTGTGACTGGGATGCCGAGGATCACAAAACAAGGTGTGAATAACCATACCAATTCACTTGGTACCCTTAATATTATCACCTAATCAATGTGCCGGTTAACCACACACGCTCCATTGATCTATGACAAACATTAAGTCACCCTTCGTGATCCTTACTAGTCCAAGTTAGTGTGCCGGTTAACCACACACGCTCCACCAACGACTTGGTAAGGTACAAAGTGTGAATTCCATGGGCTAGCACCAAATTCACATTTTTCCTAAAGTAACTAAGATTGGGAATTAAATAAAAAATATTTAGTTACTTTATAATAATCATTATACTTTTAATGAGGATTAAAGTCATTGTCCTACCCGTTCGGCTAACGACCCTCCACCGATCAAGCAAGCGGTGGGTGAGAGTGGACACCCATTAAGTCGCCATTTTATAGGCAACAACCTTATACCCACCTTATAGACCGGCTTCGTGAATGAGGCCTACTAACGGTAAAACGACTTGTTCTTATACATATATATAATAATTAACCATTAATGTTATAAATAGTATAAGTGTTGAATTTTAACTTTTAAAATTCTAAGTGTTGGAATTAAAGTTTATTAAAGTGTGTGAAACTTTTCCAAATTCCAAAACTTGAGGGCAAGTTTTTGAAACTATTCAAAATTAATTAATTCCATGATTTATGTGTTTAAAGTAGTTTTAATCCAAAAACTCTTCAAGTTCCATAACTTGAGGACAAGTTATGGAAGACTTTAAACTAATAAAAGAATTACTTTTCTTTATTTTTATAACTTATGGAATTAATTAAGGTTACACTTTATTTATATATTTATTAATGAAGTGACTCTTGAACCTCCATAACTTAAGGACAAGACTCTTCATCTTTTGTAACCATCCAAGACTTTTCATTTCATAACTTATGAATTAAAGGTTCATAAAAATGAAGACTCTTCATTTTATGTAACTTATGTGTTTTAAGTGTGTGTTAAATAAAAGTGACCTTTGGATATCCATAACTTGAGGACAAATTATGGACTCCATTAAAAAACATAAATGATCAAGAATTAATTCTAAACAATTCAGCAAATAATTCCTATCATCTTCTAAATTCATAAGAACATGAACATGATCATCAAAATTTCAAGAATTATATGAACACATAAAAAACATGGAATTTTGATATATGCTATTGTAAATGGATTAGAAAAACCATTACACCAACTAAAACAAGTTTTAAAACACCAAAACAGTTTAGGGTAATGTTTCTAGTCCATTTCCAGCAGCAAAAGTCGAAATTCTGCATTCTGATCATTCTACTCGCCGAGTGCACGAACCTACTCGCCGAGTAGGATGAATTTTGCTTTGAACTCGGCGAGTCCCCCCATGGACTCGGCGAGTCCATCAGCCAGACAACAACAATTTCAACTTTTTCACTATTTTGCATCAAGTATCAAACAAGCAAGCCTAGGCTCTGATACCACTGTTAGGTTTTGAGCAATCTAACACTTCCTAAGTGTGCATGCAACCCTAATAAACCTTGGATCTATGTTTGTCTAAATACATGCAAAATAATAATTTTCCAAGGTTCATAACCTATCTAACATGGCATGGGGTACTTTTAAACATAAAAGAATTAGATGAGATTACATACCTTTTGATGATGAGTTCAATTCCTAAGGAGTTTGAGGGCCAAGCACCAATAGTGTGAATGCCTTAAATGGAATCACAAAACACCACAAACTCTTGGAAAACTTTGAGAGAGAATACACAATTGTATTTTCGGCCACACACAAGCACACACACACACTAGTTCACTAGTTACCCCTTTGGATGCCATTTCATGCTCCATAAGCATGCTTATATAGTGTGCATGGTTAGGGTGAAACCCTAATAACCCATGTCTTTTCCTTTCCAAGGATCCATGGGTTAAAAGCTCCATGGACTTCCATATAAGCCTAGCCCATTAACAAATGAGTGTTAACCCACACCATATAAAACAATAGCCCACAATTTAATTAGTCTTCCTTTTAATCTCTAAATTAATTCATAATTAATTTAAGACTAAAACTAATTAAATAACATAACTTCATATTAATATATTATAACTTATAATATATTAATAAACATATGTGTATAACTCTCATAAAATTATCCATAAATAGTTTGGATGAGATGCAACCCAAATGGACCATGCCGGTCGGGTCAAGTATATACCAAATAAGTTATGGACTTAGACACCTTATCCAACAAGATATGCAGCCCTAGCTGAGACGGCTTCCGCGTTAGCTACAACAGTTGTAACAGTGGTAGGGGAGGAGCCAGTCGGGGCTTCCAGTACCGGGACTTCGATAACACGAAGCCCCCGACCTTTTATGGGAGTCAGTATCCGATCATAGCCATGAGGTAGCTGTCTGACGTGGAGGGATGTTTCTTCACATGCTCATGTCCTACTGACCAGAAGGTCAAATGTGCACTGAACTTGCTGAGGTCTGGGCCAAAGGACTGGTGGAGATTGATGACTAGGTCATATACGGATGAACAGAGAGCTACTGTCACTTGGGAGCAGTTCAAAGATATGTTTCGTGCTCGCTATATCCCATGGGTCGAGCGCGAGCGGTTGTCACAGGAGTTCTTGGATCTGAGATAGCGTACGGAGTCGGTGACGGAGATCACCCGCGTGTCTACCGAGAGGGCGATGTTTTGACTGGAGTTTGCTTCTAAGAAGACTCAAATGACACGTTATCTGAGAATGCTCAAGAATGACATCCTTCAGTTTGTTCCCACCCAGCGATGTGATACCCTGCTGGAGTTACAGGAGGCCGCTTGGCGGCGTGAGTTGGAGATTGTGTTGCAGTAGAGGGAGCAGCGGCAAGCCCCAGCATCGTCACAGTCGGCACCGAAACGGTCTAAGACCTCTGATACCAGATCTGGGGACAGCCAGACCGCACTTGTGGGAAGTGCAGAAAGGCTCATTCGGGGATTTGCTGATCAGGGAGCGGGTGCCACAAATATGGCAAGCATGGTCATCTGGCCATGGATTGCAGGCAGCAGACTCCAGCTCCCGGAGTCATACTTTGTTACCATTGTGAGCAGGTGGGCCATATGAAGGCTTAGTGTCCTCTACTAGCCGCCAACCCGGTGCATGCTCCCACATCGGCTACACTGAGGATTACTGATGGGAGGCAGGGTAGAGCGGAGCCTTCGAGGGCTCAAGGACGCGCCTTCCAACTTACAGCAGAAGAGGCTAGGACAACACCAGATGTGGTTGCTGGTATGTTTCTATCCCTTTATCTTACTGATTAAATATGTTTTATGCTTATATGTTTATACTTGTGATTAGGTACGTTTTTAGTGAACTCCTTGCCTGCATTGGTTTTATTTGACTTGGGGGCGAGTCAGTCGTTTGTATCTCAGACGTTTAGTAGGGAGTTCAGTGTGCCAGTAGGAGAGCTAGAGTGTCCGTTGTGAGTCTCTATCGCCAACGAACATGAAGTTTACGCCTCTTCAGTTTATCGGGGGATGTGTGTTGGAGATCTTCGGGGTATCTTTCCCGATAGACTTGATTCTGATTCCCATGAGGGATGTGTGTGTGATCGTGGGTATGGACTGGCTTAGTCGCTTCAGTGCCATGATCGAATGCGAGGGTCAGTGAGTGGTAGTTCGAACCCCAAGTGGGGGAGAACTAATTGTCTATAGCGAGGGCACCAGATAGGGATCAGAGTTTTGTCCAGCTGCCAGGGCTCGACAGTACATTCATCACGGGTGTACGGGTTATCTAGTGTATGTGGTGGATATGCGGGTCAGAGATCAGATTTCAGTATTAGAGGTTCCAGTGGTTAGGGAATTTGCTGACGTGTTCCCGAAGGAGTTACCCTGAGTGCCTCCGGAGAGGCAGGTCGAGTTTAGGATCGACCTAGTGCCAGGTGCGGCTACTATTACCAAGGCATTGTACCGGTTGGCACCACCAGAGATGCAGGAGCTATCATCACAACTACAGGAACAGTTGGGAAAGCAGTTCATTCGTCCAAGCAGTTCCCCCTGGGGAGCACCGATACTCTTCTTTAGGAATAAAGATGGTTCACACTGGATGTGCATCGACTACCAGGAGTTGAACAAGTTGATGGTGAAGAACCGTTATCCGCTCCCGAGTATAGATGATTTATTTGATCAGTTGCAGGGTGCATCTTGGTTTTCTAAGATAGACTTGAGGTATGGGTATCATCAGGTCAGGGTCAGAGAGGAGGACGTGGAGAAGACCGCGTTCCGAACTCATTATGGACATTACAAGTTTGTGGTGATGCTATTTGGGCTCACCAATGCGCCAGCAGCATTTATGGACCTGATGAATCGGTTCTATAGACCGATGCTTGATCGCTCAGTCATCGTGTTTATAGATGATATATTGATATACTCCAAGACCCGATAGCAGTATGAGGAGCATCTACGGGAATTATTGTGAGTTATGAGACGAGAACGGCTGTATGACAAGTTCTCGAAATGCGAGTTTTGGTTACGAGGGGTCCAGTTCCTAGGACATCTCATTAACCAGGAGGGGATTTTGGTCGATCCGGCCAAAATCGAGGCGGTTATGCAGTGGGAGTTTCTGAAATCTCCCTCAGACATCAGGAGCTTTTGGGATTGGTAGGGTACTACCGGAGATTCATACATGATTTCTCCAAGATTACAGTACCCCTCACTCATCTGACGAGGAAAGGGGTGGATTTTCGGAGGGGCCCTGAGCAGCCAAGGGCGTTTGAGACCCTCAGACAGCGGTTGTGCGAGGCTCCAGTCTTGACCCTCCCCGAGGGAGTGGATGATTTGTGGTTTACTATGATGCATCCATTACAGGTCTAGGAGCGGTCCTCATGCAGAGAGGAAGAGTGATAGCCTATGCATCTCGGCAGCTGAAGTCGCACGAGGCGAAATACCCTACGCCTGATCTGGAGTTGGGAACGGTGGTATTCGCTCTCAAGATTTGGAGACATTATCTCTATGGGGTCCGTTGTACCATCTACATGGACCACAAGATCCTAAGACACATCATGGATCATCTGAACCTGAACATGAGATAACGCAGGTGGTTGCATGTAGTCAAGGACTACGACTGTGAGATCCTTTACCACCCAGGTAAAGTGAACGTGGTTGTGGACGCTCTGAGCCGTAAGTCATTTGGGTCTTCCACACCAACAATATATATGAGGATATCAGAGGATTCTCCACTTGTGGGATTGATCAGGGAAGCTCAAGCAGAGGGTATGCGTCAGGAGAATTGGATTGGAGAGGATTAGGGTGAGAACACCCGGGTTGTTTAGGATAGTTGGGGTTTATTAACCCGATGTGGTCGGGTGTCGGTTCCGATGTCTGGTGGAGTAAGACAGATGGTTATGGAGGAGGCTCACAAGTCTCACTTCTGTATTCACCTGAGGGCCACTAAGAGGTACCAGGATTTGAGTTTGAGCTACTGGTGGCCGTGCATGAAGCAAGAAATTTCTTGGTACGTCGAGAGGTGCTTGACCTGCAGGATGGTCAAGGCCGAGCAACAGAGGTCGCATGGCAAGCTACAACCTCTAGAGATTCCCATGAGGAAATGGGAACAGATCACGATGGACTTCATTACCAAGTTATCAAGGACGGTGAAGGGATTTGATGCTATATGGGTCATCGTGGATCGATTGACCAAGAGTGCCCATTTCCTGGCCATACGGGAGAACTCATCGGCCAAGAAGCTGGCCGACGTGTATGTCCGCGAGATCGTTGCTCGCCACATAGCTCCGGTCTCTATTGTTTCCGACCATGATGTTAGGTTCACCTCCCGTTTTTGGCAGAAGTTCCACGAGGAGCTGGGCAATCGGATGCACTTTAGTACAGTTTATCATCCGCAGACCGATGGCCAGAGCGAGCGGACCATACAGACCCTCGAGGACATGTTGAGGGCTTGTGTCATCGATTTCAGTGTGAGTTGGGATTCCCACCTACCCCTTGCAGAGTTCGCCTACAACAACAACTATCATTCCAACATTAGCGCCCCACCTTTTGAGCTGTTGTACGGGCGGAGATGTCGCACCCCGGTCTGTTGGGGTGAGGTTGGTCACCGAGTGATGGGACGGACAGAGGTAGTCTTGCAAACAACCGAGAAGATTTAGCAGATTAGACAGCCACTACAGACCGCTCAGAGTCGGCAGAAGAGTTATGCCAACAGATAGCGATCTTAGTTGGATTTCCAGGTAGATAACATGGTATTACTGAAGGTTTCACCCTGGAAGGGTGTCATTCGCTTCAGAAAGAGGGGAAAGTTGGGTCCCCAATACATTGGACCATTTCGGGTTATTTCCAGGGTTCGCAAGGTTACATATAGACTGGATCTTCCGGAGTAGCTCCGTCAGATACACAACACTTTCCACGTTTCCCAATTGCGGAAGTGCATATTAGACGAGGATGCGATAGTATCGTTGGATGACATTCAAGTTGACGAGCGCTTGAACTATGCAGAACAGCTGGTGGCTATTTTGGAAAGGAAGGGAAAGGTTCTACGCAATAAGGAGATACCTCTGGTAAAGGTGCAGTGGTGACATCGGAGGGGATCTGAGTGGACATGGGAGCCAGAGTCAGAAATGCAAGAGCATTACCCAGATCTGTTTACCATCGCAGACTTCGAGGACAAAGTCTAGGTCAAGTGGGGGAGAATTGTAACATCCCGAGATATTGCAGGTATTTCCGAATCCTCTCTTCTATTATTATTTTGTCATTGGTACTCCCTGGGATTAGAAGATTCGACCCATGAGAAGCCTAAGGGCTAAAGTTGCAACTTTGAGAACAAGGCTAGTACGCTAAGCGTACTAGGCACGCCTTAGTACGCTGGGCGTACACTTGTGTACGCTAAGCATACTCATGTCAGGATGAAACGCTAATATTTAGGGTTTGAGTGCTATATAAACATCCTTATGAGCTCATAACCCTCCCTTACCTCAACCTCTTCAGTTTAGAGCCGTTTTCCCCAATCCCTAACCCTTTCCTTGAGTGTGTGAGCTTATAGAGTGTGTTTTGAGTAGTTGGAGAAGAAGGTGTTGCATCAAGAAGTTAGAGAAGGATAACAAGCTTGTAGATCTGAAGTTGTTTGGTGCCCTAGAAGCTCCAGAAGGTAAAAGCTTCAAACTTTATGCTTGTATGATATAGATCTTGTCATTCTAGCTTTATGGAACCATTCTTGTCCCAAAAGTCCCAAGTTGGTGCATGATATGATTTGGACGAGATGAGCTATCCTTTCAGACCTTTGAAGAGGTCCTAAGTGATAAAAAAAAGATGTCCCAATAGCTAAATGTGTCTCATGCATGAAGTAGGAAGGTCTTAATGGATTAAGACCATGTTTTAAGAAATTTCTATACATCCAAAGTGTTAAAGTTCGAGACTTTATGACTCTTAGCCATATTTGGTCAATGGATTTGAAGTTTGGGCTTAAGTGCCTAAGCCATTAAGCGCTTATTAGGGTTTTGGCAAAACCCCGCATAGGCCCCACGTAATTTCTGTACGCCCAGCGTACTGGGTCAATCACCCCGATGGCGGTCAACGTTAGACAAGAGTACGTCCAGCATACCAGAGGAGTACGCCCCGCATACGTCCTCTATTGGGCTTTTAACAAATTTGGCTACGGGATTGTGCCGTTTTTGGACTAATTGGACTTGGGCCTTGTTAGGCCTTCTGAATAATTGATATTGGGCCAGTTTTGATAAGGGGTCCTAAAATAAGGCCTAATTAGGAAGTTCCCAATTTGGGCCATTAATGGGCTTTGGATATATGGGCTTTTAAGATCATGGATTTGGAAATTGGGCCTTGGCCCAATAAATAAAAAGGACAAAATGGATTATGTGGACCCTGAGTCAAGATTGATATTCCATGTATTGACATAGTGTTTGTTATTTGGATAGTTTGATATTTTCGGTGAGACAGCGATCGGAGACTTTCAGTTCCTTTTAGCACTACTTGTGAGGTGAGTTTTCCTCACTATACTCAAGGGTCTAAGGCACCAAGGTCGGCCCTTTCGGATTGTGATCCTGATATGCTATATGCTTGAGTACTATATGATCGGTCAGATCAGTATCCTGGTAGATAGGATGTTATATGATGTATCATATGTTAGATCAGTATCCTAGTAGATAGGATGTTATATGTTGTTATGATCTGTTAGACCGGTTTGTCTTTCTATAGACTGTTATGTGATTATCTGGTATATATGCACATATTTGATTGGTGGTTGAGGCTTATCTTCTTTGTGCGAGAGCCAACATACCTAGGCACTCAAACCCGATGGTTGTGGGTCGTGAGTATTCCATCCCGAGGATGACTGGACTCGTAGTATGTGGGCATTCCAACCTGACGGTTGAGGGCCTGGGGTATTCCAACCCGATGGTTGATTGGACCCATAGTATGATGTTCATGTTTATATGTACATTGCTATGTGTATGGGTATTTTGGGGGAACTCACTAAGCTTTGGGCTTACAGTTTCAGTTTTGGTTTCAGGTACCTCAGATGATTGCGGGAAGGCAAAGGCATGATCATACAACTCCTCACATTCTATGATTACGTTTCTGGAAGACTCTGATATAGAACTATTTTGAAAACAAATATGTAACAACTATTGGTTTCTAAATGTTTTAAAAAGTTTTAAATTTGGTATGATTTTATGGATGTTACATATATAAATACAATATACGTGAAGATAAAATATACAATAGAGCAATAATGATGTTGTAGGTGAGTAGAACAGGAATTTAGCAGTGGTGCAGGACTGAAAAGTAAATGGTTGGGGCAACGATCACAGCAGAGAAAAAAGAGGAATTTTTTTATCCTAGAGGGAATAGTAGCCGATCATGCCTGCAGAATCCTAGGTTTTTTAATCGGCTTGATACAATGTTTAATATTGTGGAAACCCATCTTACCAAGGATGTATGTATTGCAAAAATATATAAAAAATAATGTTACTTATGGCTCCATAAGTTATACAAATGAGTATGAACAGTATATAACCTAACATATACTATTATTAATGATTTTGCACTGAAAAAAAAAACTATTTTTTTCTAAAATAGTGAATTTTTATAAATGATTTGACTATATTTGTATGTTTGAGGGGTATTTTCTTTGACAAAGTTTCATGGGAAAGAATTTTATTAAGTGTCACTCATGAAGTTTCATGTTAAGGAGAATCAAAGGTTGATTAAGTAAATCACAAAGATCTTAGGTTGTAAACAATGATATAATGGTGAATGTCCATGGTCATTGGGAAATAGAGACATACCTTTATGCAAACTCTTATGTAGAGAATTAGAACAAAGTTGATGGGGTGTTATCTGAATTTTTTCTTTAATATTATCATTTATGGATGTTAGTTTGGTAAATTCTAGTAGATTTTCATATCCTTTTACGAACTTATAGATTTTTTTAAGGTTGTACTATGGAAGCATAAGGTCGTATTGAATTTTGGTAAGCTTGACAATTTGGGCTAGATGATAAAGTTTTGGTAATAAAAACTAAGAGAGATAGAAGTAGTCATACATGAGTTGAGGAGAACCTTTAGGGCTTAAATAGATAAAACATTATAATTATTATTATAAACATCTTTGAATTGATTGTGATGAGCCTAGAACTTTTTTTAATCTTGTAGTGGGAACCTTTTCGAATAATTTTTCTAAGTAAATTAAATAATGTAATTTAAGTTTCAACTCAAATAAAATAATAGACTTAAAAGTTTCAAAGTTAATTTTATTTAAACATAAATAACTTAAATGGGTTGGCCAAATTAAGAAACTAACCTTCTAGGTTAGTTATAGAAGAATTAGGTCTTGTTGGACTCTTGGGAGTTAGTTAAGGAAACAAGTTGGAATCTTAAGAGTTTAAGGGTCTACGTTGCAAGATGACTATAGTTATTAAGATAACCCCCAAATTTCCCTCCGTTATATTCATTTGAATGATACTCGGTTTAAAAAGATATAGAGCAAGGACTCGAATTTGAGATGGAATTAAGGGGCTTAAAGTGAAATTGAAGATCTAGTGTTAACCGGGAGTTAAAAATCTTCAAAATGATCTTCATAGGTGATGGCTTTAATCCTTTTTTATTATCAAAGTCTCTAACATGTAAGAAATATCTTCAAGTCTAACTTCCATATTTAATACATTGATTGATTTGAATTTATAGTTAGATCATATGCTTTAAACACTAATTTAATGATGTAATATCATTATAATGATGAATTTGAGTTCATGATCAAGCTTTAATAGAGGTTTTGAAACCCTAACTTCGCGCAACCATCACTTGGCCATGTGTATTTCAAATTTAAGAAATGAATTAGGTTTATGATGCGGTTTAAAGGTGAATGTATCAATTCAAAGTCCAGATCATAGTATTAGAACCTTCAACTGGATCAATGATAGAATTAATAGCTTACATATAGTTTTTGGAAATCATAATTGGAAAATCTCTCACAAACTACTTAAGTTATGATTAAATAATGTTTATAGGATCCAAATATGATTTAGAGTGAGTCTTTTCTATCCTAATTACAAATCAAAAGTAGAAATCAAGTCTAAAGGTCATTTATGGAGTATGAAGTTGGAAAATGAAGTTTATTAAGTTGTGAAGTGATGAAACATTTTGATCTTCATATAGGAATTAGACAAACGGTTGTTAATGATGATTAGGATGTCAGATTTGAAAGTGCAAACACTTTGAATTGTTCATGTTTGTGTATCAACTCGACCGATTGGATTTTCAAGGCAAATTCCACTTTCTAAATCAAGTAGTGTCTTGGTATGATTCCGGAGATGATATACGTAATGATTAAAAAGAGATGCTAAAGATTAAGAACCTTAATTATAGTGGAATTAATTGTTTATTATCCAATGTATGTTTATTCTTTGGTGCCACTTAGCCACTCAAACCACTTGGGAAGTGAAGTAGAGGTGTTGCAACCAACTGACGTGATTTATTACCGTAATATTGTAAGTCCCTAACATATTTTTATGCTTGATGAGATATATTATATTTATGATATATGGATACTATAAGTACGTATGTGTGTTCCTAATGTAGATTTCCAAATATTTTTTTATAAACTGAGACAACTATTCTGTTTTGCACTTAATTTTATTCATAAGTTTGTGTATTCACTTAGGATGTGATGATGACTTGTGTGACCAATGATGACTTGAGTACATAATTGCGGTATTATGGTGAAGTGATGGTTTTATATATACCCATCACTTGCATGCAATGATGGCTACCTCTCGTGATGGATATTGTATGATGGGGATACTATCCTCGCAGGTGGTCTTCATACATGTAATGTTTAGCTTTTTGTTTTCTTTACACTGACAGTTTCGAATTCAACTTTAGTGTGTTTTTTGGACTTTTAAGGCGACTTGGATGAGATGTTTGGACGTGAGGCGACTTGGTTTGGGATTTAAAACATTAAAGCCTTGCATCTTTATATATGTTTATTTGTAGTTGATGTTTTGCAATGCTATCTTTAAAATTATTTTTCTGCATATAATGATTATTTACTATTCGATGAAGATTTGAAATGTTTTATTGGTTTAAATTGTGCTAAGAATGTGTGAGTTCCTTATACTTAAATAAATTTTGAACGATGATAATACTCGCTAGACTTCCAAGCTTAACATTTATATTCTTACCTTAAGTTCATGATCAAGAGGCTTAGTTGAATAAAAAGATGATTGATTAACATTCAATATTTAGAAGATGCATATTTTGAAGTTAAGTTGATTTTATAAATGTTTACTTTAAACTTCTTTTCTTCATGATTATCATTTTACATTCTTGTATAACTTGACATTTAATTAATTTAAAATGTTAGGATATGAAGAATATATATGTTAAGTCTTTTGAACCAAGAAAAATGTTTTTAAATGTTGTTTCAAAATAGCTCATATAATGGATGTTTTAATAAGGCTATGAAGAAGTCAAGCCTCAAAATTACTACCCCCTTTCTAAACTTGACAAGTCTATTGTTATTTGGATTACCCAATATGGATATGGATTGAAGTTATTTCAATAATCTTAGCAGCTTAATTTCAATTTAAAACATTTTTGTTATTTGGGTAATCGGGCTTGAATTTTAGGTTATTATGATCGAGTAATAAACTGGTATATATAACTTACAATTACAAAAAAAAAAAAAAAAAAAAAAAAAAAAACAAAAAAACAAAAAAAAACAAAAAAACAAAAAAACAAAAACAAAACAAAACAAAAAAACCCAAACAAAAAAAAAATCAGAAAAACAAAACAAAAAAAATGGATGGTATAAATGACTACTTCTAGTTGTAGTGGGGTTGGATTAAAGTTACACAAAACTTGAAATTGAACCAAAAAATTAAACGATTTTCTTATTTCGTTTCATGTGATAACTGATAATCGAATAAAGAATAACCAAGGTTTTAAATATTAGGTGTGAATTTGGTGATAATGTTAAGCCTCAATTTTTTATGAGCAATGACTAGTCATTCTTTACAAATGATGTGACTTAAGACGATAATTTTATATATAATTAATATTTTTATATTTATTTTCTACTTTTATATATATATATATATATATATATATATATATATATATATATATATATATATATATATATATATATAAAACATTTTTTAAAGTTTGACGTTAAATATAAACCTTCGAGCCATAACTTTCGTCCTACCAAACTTTTTAGAAAATTAAAGAATAACACAATCCAAATAACCCGCATGACAACGATTAGGATGTTATTTGGCTGAACTAGGAACGCCGTATGGGCGTTTATATGTGATTATTAGTATATTTAAAATTTCGAAGCAAATAACTGGAAAATATTTTTTCACGGCAATTAGGTATTATAAATTTGAAATATTTTTAAAAATCAGATTTTTTACAACGAGATTTTTATATTTATTAATATCTAGTTATTTTTATCATAAAAAGTTAAAAGCCATAAAACCAGATATGTTAACTACAAGTCATGAAAAACTAGTTTACTGGATTTTGATAATTAATCATGATAAAATTATTGAAGTTTAACATAAATATATAATTTTATATTAACCTTAGAAATTAAAATAACAAAAAAGTCAAAACCAGTTTTAATTACAATTAAAAATCTTACCTCTTTTTAAAATCCAATTAACTGGATACTTATAAATTATAAATGAAATAAAGTTGACCCGACACCACAAAACTAATCATTATTACATTGGTATTCAGACTTACAAATTCCAATCGGTACCTATATCCTCGCGCTTATAGGTTTTACAAATTTACATTCGCCACCTTCAAGTTTAGATACACATAAAAATACACACAAAGCTAAACTATCTGGTACATAAAGACCCTTTTGTCCTTTGACTTATGTTTGTTAACAGTGGTTGGTGCATTCAGGGGTACCATATTGCCATTTCACATTCAAAAGTTGCATCTAATTTATCGAAGTAGAAAAGAGAGAGGACCCAATATGTATCAAAGGGACTGAATAGATAGTTAAGAAATAGAACAGGGGGCATATCTAATGTCATTTTCATACCGAAGCACAATGCAAAAGAACCACCTTAAATTCATCAAGAAGCACAAGGCGTGATCACATACGCATTTAGCTTCACAAAAATTGTAACGTCGATTACATCAGATTTTCTTTTCTGGTCTCTTCTCTCTCTAGACGTTTTCTTGACTTCGTGCGCACCGACTGCGAGGTACGTATAGCTAATGCCACGTTGAATCGGAATTAATTTGTGCTAACGTCAGTTGTCGGTCGATCGAATCACTACATAAGATGATCGTAGTGGAATTGGTCTTGTTAGGGATTGATAAATTGAAGTTCTCTCTGACTGAATTTTGCTCAAATCCCTTGTTCATTACTTTCTTTGGTGTTTGATTGAAGTTGCAGGGTTTGCATGATGAACAGCGGCAGCACTGGCAGCGAACGAGCTGCTGATCTGTACAATGAGCCAGACATGGATATCGAAACTTGGGTTAACGAACTCTATACTGATGAGTTTCGAGATTCTTTGATGAATCTTGGGTAAATTTCTGATTTTCTTTCAAGTTCTTGTTTTTGCTTTCGCGATTTAAATTTTGGTTAAGTTTAACAAATCTTTGCATGTTGTAGCAAGATCGGCTTACTTGTGCTTCTTTTCTTGAAGGGGTTTTGCGATAATGTTTGAAGGGTTTCTTTTTGCTGTTAATTGATAATGAACGCTAATCACTCTAGAAGCAATCTCGATGCTATATTATTAATAATTATTATTATTATAATTTTGCTGTGGATTTGTGTTTATATAAATTGCGACCATTTTTAGGTTTTCAAAAGGTCAGTAATCTTTATGGAAGACGCTGCGCTATTTGGGGAAAACCTTCAAAAAATGCTATTAATTATTCTATCTGATTGTAACTATTTCATATATATATATATGCGTCTCGAATGCATATATGTATTCCAGAAATTGAATCTCAGATGCGTTTATAAAATTCACCAAGAGCTGTAAAGAGTTCTTGCACTAATGGATAATTTCTGTTGAACATGTTTATGGAAGCCAACTCACAAGACTTTCGCATATCAACTTATTTTTACATCATTTTCAAATCTGTTGTTATTACACAATCAATTAGTCATCCTTTTGCTTCCGTGTCAAATCTTTTTGCTAATTTTATAGTCATTCTACAATCTTATACATGTTTAACATCGTTTTTTTTTTCATCTGTTGTACTTTACATGTTTGCTGGTATGATCTTAACATTCTCCCAAAGATGTTAATGATGTCTTTCTTGTGGCTTACTAGCTGCATCTATTGCTTGATACCAAACTTTTGGAAAAGACCATTTTGTAGGTTTGTATACCGTTGAAACCTACGGTTGATCGGTTGCATCTACATGAGTTATTTTGTTCTCTGTGACGTATTTTGTTTATATCCTAAAAGTTTTTTGTCGGATGTCTAGTGTGTTGTCGCTTAGTAGCGAACAAAATAGGTATAACTTCTATTATGTCCATCTTATGACTATACTTGCTTTCGTCACCCCGATAACGTACATTATTTCTTCCATATATTATTGAAATCCTCACTCCCACATGACTCAAATCGACTTTTAGATATTCCTTTATTGTGAACATGATTCGTCACATCGTGGGATCACGATACGCACTTTACTTTCGCACACGTGTTTATCTATATGTTTTAAATGCTAGTAGTACTTGTATACATGTAAAAAAAATGTTTTCAAACAAAATAATAGAGGTTTATTTTCAATTTTGGAAAGGCCATTTTTTTAAACAGGATGTCACATCAAGTGTTAAGCCGGTGAGATTTAAACTTGGGGCAACTTCTTTCTTAGAGTGCTTCAAGTGATCACCACTACACCACCTTGATGGTGATTGGAAAATCAAATTATTTTTTGTTGCTTCCAAATGATCACCACCAAGCCACCTTGGTGGTGGTATTTGTTGTTTTTCTTGCTATTGTAATTCTAGTCATGACAACTTCTTAACTTTAATTCATTAGTACTGATATTTCTTATTAATTTCCACTATTATGATTTATTGATTATGGATGAGACTAACTGCTTTTTTTTTCATCAACAGTTTCGATGATATAATCATCAATCCAGATTATGCTAGTGATCAGCCAAACATGTCTGTAAACAGCGGATCCATCTTCGGAGGAGGTTCAGCAGATAAGGTATATATATTCTGCCAATAGTTTCTTGATTCAGTCATTTATTCACTTGTTTCATGAAGTTTTCTTAATTGTTCAAGCATCTTGAGGTACTTTAATTTGGGGTGGAGTGGAGGTAAGAATAAAGTTGGTTTCTCTCTTATAATTGTTTGTATCAGTATACGAAACGTTTTTACTCCATGATCAACAAGTTTCAAATCACAAAATCAAAGTAAACTTTAATTAAAAAGGAAACAAATCATTAAAAAGGTTTCCTATGATCAACTTGGAATCTGTAACTTTATCAACAATTACGGTGACAGTGAACGTTCAATGCTCACCGATTATATACTTGATGCACCTATATTTATTAACCCCCTAAGCTCCAATGTTGTCATTCAAGTTTGGTATTGCTGAAAGGAATATGTGTTCTATAATTGTCGCGTCGAGGGTGTGACATTAAGATTATGATGACAATGCTCAAAATGGTATGGTGAAGAACACGAAAACTTTCTGCTTTTGATGTGTTGATGAATGCAAATATATTGATTATATAATTTGAAAAGAAATGAATAAGGATGTCGGTGTCAATTGTAGATACAGTATGACAAAATTGTTGCAAACGTTTCTCATATTCTACTTGATTACTTAATAGCTTAAATGGGTGTGACATTTTTCTATGCAGTCACAAAGAGGAATTCCCGAGGAGAGGATGACTGTGAGCAGCTTGACTCCCAACAGTAGCACACCAACACTGCAGACATCAGGTAGCAACATGAAATTCATCAATGTACGTTTTTGTAATTAATTGTCATTGGTAAAGTTCTTGATGATTGTTATTTTGGTTGCAGGTCATATCCTGTCTCCACTACCAACGTTTGTCTCTAATCCAGCTTCACAAAGTTCTCCCTCACATACAACACAGGATTTGCCCCAATTCACAAACCAAAATCAACCGTTGAAACAACAGATCTTTGAACACACAGCTGTCCAACAGCCACCAACACATCCCTCAATGACTCAATCAACCATCATGTTTGGTCAGCAAAAGACCAATCAACAAATGGCATCAGATCATCTTCGTCCATGTCCAAGGCCAGTGTCAACTATCAAAAAGATCCATCTACAAAACCTGCAGACACCGATGCAACAAATTAGTAATACAAGTCAGGTGCAGAAACGACAGAAGCAGATGGTTGTTCATCCATTGCAGAACTTCCAGCAGAACCAGAATCAAACACAACAGCCTGCAGTGATGACACCACATATTCTGATGCCAGAAGGTGGTCAGCATAGGGTTCATGGATTGTTGATTGGATCAGAAGGGCAAAAGAAACCACAAGGACATATTTCTACTGCCTTGCCAGGTAATCAATTACTCACATAGTTCCCATATACCACACTTTTTAATTATATAAGGAACAAATCAATCCAATCACAAAGTTACACATGTTAAGTGTTTAATGGAAACACCCTCTTTGAGAATGGAAGGAAAGTATTGCCTACAGTCACTTTCCTCCCCTAATTGTTGCCTTTTTGTTTTAATCAGTTCTTATGCCGAAAATTAAATGTCTTGTATTACTTGATTGAATTCTATGGAATCTTTCTTATTATATATAGTGACTAGTAATTGTTTAATGGTCTTCAATTAATTGGCAGCTACGGCCGGATTTTCACATCCAAATGAATTTTCTACAAATGAAAATTGGCGAGAGTGTGCTTTCCGACAGGTATTTGTTTTATTTATTTTCAATTATCATACCTTATAATATATTTATGATGTCGATCTCTAGTTCATTTGATGCCTTTTTATCATATTTCGTATGATCTTGATTTCATTGCATATGATTTTTTTTATTTATGATTCGGAGTTACTTTTGCAGCTTTCAGAGATGAAAGAGAAATATATAAATGACTTACTAAGTATGCATAAGAGGGCAGTGCATTTATGCTCTCAGGTCACAATCTTTCACACCATACATCAACACCCACATAGTTTCTTCTTGTGCTGAGGCTTGATTCCCCTTAATTTGCAGGAAACAAACGTCGAGATAGCAACGAAGTATGGACACGCAAAAGTGTTTCTGGAAAAGATGATCAATTTCTTGAATATCGCTACAATTGATAAGATTCCAAAGAATAGGGAGAGAGTTTACAACTACATGAATTTCATCATCAACTACTTGACCTCTTTTAGGATCAAGAACGGCGGTTCTTCTCCGATCTTTGACCAGATGATCAATCAGGCACCTGAAGATCATAGCCAGTCGAAAGGATCATATCTCCAGCCCAGTGGAGGAGACATGAGGTTGCCTTACAATCTGCAAGAAACTCTTAATCATGGGGTGATAAACCTAGAGCAGAACATATTAAACTTTAATCAGCAACGACTTCATCAGCCAGTTGATAGCCAAAAAGGCAATGGTGACATGAGGTTGCAAAACATGCCCCCACCAAATTCTTCTCAGGGGATTAACCTTGCTACTCGAGAAGCTGAAATGATGAAATTTAATCAGTATTTCCCTTCAAGAAGGCCAGAAGGGAGAATTACAAGTACACTAATTAGTAATGATTCGTATCAAATGGGTTCTGTGAATCCGTTACTTACCGGATCATTCAAAAGTACACAGCCAACTGTTTTAGGTACAACACAAAGGTCAAACTTGGGACCAAGGCCCAGCAGTGTTAACGTTTCAACTTCTTCTATGAGTTTGTTAAGAGCAGCAACTGCAGCCAACTTTCCATCTCGACAGGTTAACCACCAACCCTCACTGGTCAATCAAAGTTTCAACTCAGAAAAAATGAAACAACCTATGCAGAAATCGAATCATGAGATGATCACTGGGTCAAACCAGGGTCAAGTGTTGTCTCCTTTGGCTGCCCTGTTGCAGAACCAGTTTCCTTCACAGCCAGCTCCGAACCCAATAATACTTCAGCCATCAGGACAGCATTCAGTTTCATCTTGGCAGGTTAATGCAAACAATGTGTTGTCACCACAGTCAATAGCTTGTTCACCATTTTTACTTGGTTCTTCATCAGCTCCTTCACGTCGTGAGAAACACCACTCTTCTTCTGGTCCAGCCTCTGTGTCAAACACAGAGGGTCAAAGACAAGAAATACCAATCATAGCCGGAATGTTTAAAAATCAGAAAACCATGAACAACAAAGTTTCAGATATGGATCATCCGAAAACACCAACAGCCTCACCACCCATGGACACCACCCCATGCACAGAAAAAGCCGCAGTATCAGAAGATTCGAAAGATCCGGTAGTTCATTTAACGGAAACAGTACGTTAGGTTTCTTTTGATGATCTTTATATATTCATACTAGTTTGTTTAATTAATGTTGCAACATACTTTGAGATGAACACTTTTTCCCTAAAATAAAACCTCAATCATGTCAATATATATTAATAGTAGCTAGCATGAGCATATATATCTTTGTCTATCTCAAACTCCAAACTTATGAAAACATATATTTCAATAAATTTGATGGTATAATTTGTTTGAATGCTTCTGATCATTACACATCTATTTTCCGTTTCAGGTAGAATCGTTACCATCAAAAACTGTAGGTTCTTCAATGAATGATATCACCATAGTCGAGCAGGATCACCATAGCGTACCTGCTTATCCAGAACCTGCAAAACCTGTTGGTGGAAATACAGAGCCTATATTTGATGAAGAACTTGTAAATCTTGATCATCTTAATATTGGTGAAGAAACGGCCTTTCTTTTCGCACCTGAAAACGTGCCACAACAAAAAGTGAAACGTAAATTCACATCAGCAAGTCATTCTTCACAAGATTTCGGGGATTTTGATAGCATTGATCAGTTTTTTTCTGAGGAATGGGACAGTGATTCAACTGTGCCATCAATGAAGAAGAAGTCCAAGATTGAGGTAAAACTTATTTCATCAAGTAAATAGTTTCAAGTTTTCTCCATTTTGTGGTTTCTCATTGAGTTTCTTCTTTGAAATCTACATTATTCAAACAGTGCACAAACCTGGCAATATCGGAAGAGATCAAAGAGATTAACAAGAAGCTACTTGAGACATCCTCAGAGATGGTGGCTAATTACCCTGTTGAAGATAGTAATAGCATACTTGAAGGGCATGAAGGAATCAAAGTCACCCTCGTATACAGGAATGTGTGTATCCCTGATCTATTCCGTAACCAGGCAGGGGTTACATCTAAAATGGTAAGTCTTGAATATCTCTGTTGGCATGTATTCATATTTTTGGCATCTTTTTGAAAAGGCCACTTTGTTTCTTTCTACAGAGGCCTGAGTTTCGCATTAAGCTACTTGTTCCGCTTAATTATCCAGCTTCTTCACCTACGATCTTAAAGGGAAGCCATGATAATGTCTCGAGGTGAGTGATATAATTAATGTATATGCTCTGCATCTTCCTCTAAATTAAATATAAATATTTATTTACCAAAAAGTCATTTTTATGAAAACTTTTTTCACCAATCTGGCATTATCAGCGAACCATGGCCGCAATTGTATGAGGAAATGGTGTCTAAATTCCATTGCGCGATTCGTGAGCTTCCTGAGCCAATGTCTCTTGGTGACATGGCACGAAAATGGGATGCATGTGCTCGATCTGTAATCACCGACTTTGTGCAAGGAATAGGTGGAAAGAGCTTCAGCATAAAGTATGGAAGCTGGGAGAGTTCTTCTGTTTCCAAGTAGTCCAGAAACAGAAGTTGCAGATGGATGTTGTTTAGTATATATATATATATATATATATATATATATATATATATATATATATATATATTGAGTCGTGTGGGTTTGAACTTAGTACTTTCTCCTTATATATATATATATATATATATATATATATATATATATATATATATATATATATGTGTGTGTGTTGTTAATTAGCTTATGGTATGAGGAACAACACCTTGTCCAAATGAAACATGTTACAGATATCGTGTTGTTATATATTATATATAATATAGCGAACTTCTATAAGAAAAGAAGTTCAGTAGGTATATGGATCAGTTTTTTATGGTTCGGAATGGTATTGTTATATATTGAGTAAGATTTGTTCTTGCATATAATGTCTTTATACAACTTGTCCTTGAATGCTTGCTCTAGCAATAGAAAACACCGCATCAGATTCATTGGCAAACTGGTCCATCCAGTCGATCTTAAGCAGTTCAGCCAGCTTTTTTGCTTCCCCTTTTTTTGGCTTTTATGACATGATATTTTATATGTAAAGTAACTTTGGGTTTCTTAAAGTATATCATCTTTGTTGTCATGTTCACATCGAGACCAAGAACATTTCTGTTACATAAATCCTGACAAGTGGTAATGGAGCTACAGTTTTGGATGCGAGCTATAGTTTTGGATCCGATACCAAAAATGCTATGGTTTGGATCATATCCTTCTTCAGATTTTGTTGATTAACAGGATGTCTGTTCAAGAATTTAGTTCAACCATCTCAGGCTTGTTTAGTTTTTTTATCATTAGAGGGTCAAACATAGCATCTTACATGTTACAGAGATTTTTATTACAACATTGAATACCTTTTATTGGAGTTCGATGCAATATCCATGGGGTTGGGGTTTCATTGGGGGTGGAACTCTTTTTGAGTTTCGAGCTATTGTCGCTTCAATCTAATATATTATGAATCATGTTCGTGTGATCGTGTCTGACCATCTTTGGATGACCCCCCCATCATATTTTAGCTAGAGCCTAGAGGCTTCTGGTTTTGGGATTGTTGGGGATCCCGATCGATACCCCATCATTCCTTCGTGGAAGGAAGTTGTGTGTAAGTTTGGAATTATTGCCGTTGTTACCATCCTCTAGCTTTTTGTATATTTTATCGTAGCGGTTGTTTTTCCATCTGTTCTACATATCCGGGCTCGTTTGAGTTCAAGAAAAGAGGATTTGAGTTAATGTGGAATTACTTGGAAAATTATTCTACTTATTCAAGCATTTGATACATAAGGTATTTTTGAGACAATTTGATACCATAAGGCCATTGGCAGTGACCGAGTACCCATATAGCATATATATTTGTAACCGATTACGGACCAATATGTAACGGAATATTTTTGTAACGGATTACCGACACACGCTTTTATGGAACGTTTTACAGACGGAAATATATGGCAACGAGTTGCCGACAGGTTTCCGTCATAAAAAATATTTTAAATTTCATAAAAATCCAAATTTTTTTTCTATATTCAAGATAGAAAAATCTAAAACATCATGCACACCAAATCCAGATTGGAAAACCAATAACATAGAACTAAAAAGTTCTAATACATATTCCACAAACATTAAACATATATAAATCCATAGATTTTCAAATACATATTCCGCAACGACTAAACATAATACTAAAAAGTTTCAAGTTCTACAAACACAAAACTATTAGACTAGCGGGGAGGTTTACCGCTTTAGTTGAGTTGCTTCACAAGTTCAAGCATGGCTAAAATAAAGGAAGGTAGGAGACATTTTTGTCTTTTTAATCAAACATAAGGAATGGAATCTAAAATATATACTCTTAGTTAAAGATTGACAAGTCATTCAGCCACTGAATTTAATGGAACTTAAAGAATTCCAATAACTTTAGTTTTTGTCATATTTTATAATTCTTTTCAACAATCTCTAGATACCCAAAATTAAATATGAATGAAAGAAAGTTAACTAATTAGATGAAACAAAAAGCTCCCACAGTTGTGTACTAATAAGTAACTAATAGGAGTAATCTTACTTGATACTTTTAAGGGTATTCAGTCCTGATGGCTCTTCTAAATGCTTTCTTTTGTGGAAGGACCTTCACTTCATACCTTGCAATCTTTTTTACTCTGATATAGTAGCTCCATATCGAAAAACAGAAAACAGAAAAGGTAAAACTAGAAGCCCTTTGTAACATATGTGCTACAACAATAAGGAGGGACTCACAATTTGGTAATTTTCTTAACTTGTTCTTCTGACTGGGGTGGTGGGACATAAAATGCAGCATCAATGATTGCTTAATATATTCATCTTGTTAAAATCAAGATTTATATATTGAAAGATGGATTCTAAGCATTAATACATTGAGTTTCTCCAATACATCCTTTGTATTACAGTAATTTTGTTTTAAGCATGTAATCTTTGGTTTATGAACACAATATATAAACAACATACCGAAAGTGCAATGGACAAAATTGAACTTATGTAGTGTTCTGGTTTTGTTGAAGAAATCACAAACCTTGACATTTGTGTTTATTCATTTCTTTTCCTGGTCAAAAGACATGCTGCCTTTTAAGACAACACAATCACAATATGATATATAAAAGAAACAGTTTTAGTGCAAATTAAGATCAAGCGTCGTAACTTGGATGTGTGGCAGCTACAAATTGAGTAGATAATAATTAGAAGGGGACATGAGATTGATAAGAATAGTTATTAATTGTACAAATTTCAGAGCAAATGTTTGTCTAAAATTTTCTAATGTTAATATCATGTATGTTGTTTATGGATATTGATTACAAATTGCACCCAAAAGAGAGAGTATATACCTTGATATAAGTAGTAGCGACAATGGACATATAAAGGAAAAGACAAAGTTGGTTAAGGAATTACATCAAACAGTTGGCAGGTGTGAAAGCTGTACTCTTATAATGACTGGAGGTGTCTCTCGAACTCCATTGATCAATCATATTTGGTCTTAGTCATACTAAGAACCAATAACACATCATCATGGGAGTTTAAGATTCACTTCTTCTTTTCTAACGGCCGATGATTAAATATAAAGACAGATGAAAATAGAGCTTAGCGGAGATTGCAAGAAACCTAGGCTTAACCATCTCTTTGCCTATTGAAGAAGATTTCAACGTTTACTTACTGATCCCTTCAACATTCAGTTTCGATCGAAATTTGTATTTTTAGAAAAGATGTTTATATTTATCCTCATACTTAAATATCACGAAAACATCAAAAAGTGAATTAAAAAAAATTGGCCGATAACCGAAAAGTTAACCGATAAAAAATAACTTTTATAAAACTAGCTGAAATAATAAATGAATCATGTTTTGCCACGTGGCTTCTTCTGTGCCCATTTGATACGAATGTTGAATTACAAAAATACCCTTCTTTGTTCCATAATCGTGTAATCATGATCTATTGTCCCTAAAAATATCAGGCGCAAAAAAATTTTAACTTAAATAAAAGGGTGCTAATTTGAAAGAGAAATCCCAAAATCTCGGTAACTTTGAATGGTGAAGACCCTTTGTCTCTACTCCATTCCTCTATTTGGAATCAGATATGATTCTATTCATTCAAAAATAGATGTTTGATTGAGAAGGATGTTTGGATTAAAAGGGCGATATGGGTTCTCAAGATTCTCAACAATCGAGAAAGGTACCCAAAGGATTGATGGATCGGGTGTCACTATCATTATTATACATAAGTAACTTGCCTCATCTTTCACATTGGTTCAAATTTATACCACCACCATAAAAATACCAATTGTCACTCTAAGTTTGCCTTCCAAGTGTTCGATAGAAGTACTAACAAAATTTTGTTTTTGCTATGATGTTATTTCAGGAGACTCAAGTGGGGACTGAAACTGCAAAGGTTCTTGCACTTCGTGGAGTCCACATAGTTATGGTTGTTAGTAATATCTCAGTAGGAAGAGAGGTCAAAGAAGTAATCCTAAAAACAAATCCTAATTGTGAAGGCTTTATGTTGATAAGTTCTTGAGGTATGTTCGTTCGACTTATTTTTGTCACGTTGCCTTCTCTTACTCGCTTGGAAACTACCACCTCTTTTCATTCCTCTATTTATATCGTTCAAATACAAAATCTTATAGCTACTTATGCTTCACCATTTATCATTTTTTGCAGCTTAATTAGGCTTATTAAAAGGGTATGTCTAAAATTCCTTTGGCTCATTATGATTTTCCATTTTTTCTTTTTTCTACTGAATATGATTCACTTTGATCATGTAGTTAACTTTAATTTTCCTTAAAGAATGTACAAAAATCGTGATTGATTGCTTATCAACATGTGGTTGAGCAGAATTGAATATGTTTCCCCCATACAACTAATTTAAATTACTTTATTGCGTATTCAGTGTTTTTGCTGTTTGAGAGTGCTTTAGTTATGATATTCACTTTTTAAGGTTATTTTATGTCAGGGCGTGTTTGTTAAGGATGTTTGAAAGAGGTTATTCGATATTGCTACTTCAAGTGGTTATCAATCGTTATATGCTTATTTAATTAGGGTAAATATTCATAAGACCGGGTATACTCCCTCCTGCACATAATTGTTTGGTGGCATTCACAAATTCAAGAACCTTTTCACTTACTATTGTATTATATAATTTTGAAGTTTTGTATGAAATCTTTGAACATGATGTATTTGTAAACAACAATTTGTCTTTTTGCTGGAGTGTGTGGATGTGGACTTTGTTTTGCAGATACATGGGCTGGTAAATATGGACTTGGCACATGGGATCCCACTTTAGTATGAAAATTAAGTTTTGATTATTATTAGTTAGATGGAATCTATGGTGAATTTTACTGTTTTGCTATTTTCATGGTTTTAAATCGAGTTGGCCCTAAATTGGGTGGACTGCTATTTTTTAATGAGTTATTTGAATATTAATCATTTTTATTATTATTTTCAATTTTTATTTGGTTTGGTGTTAATATGTTTGTTGAGTTGTGTACACGCCGTTGGAGGATATAGAAATTTCATCAAAAACATCAGTCTCAAGTACTCTTATGTTAGTAGCCTCACTATTTTTTAATTGTTATTATTTTTTCTTTATGGTCATATTTGTAGTCAAGATGGTCATATTTTTACATCATTTAACATATAGACATATTACATTGCAATTTGACTACCAATATGACCGTAAGGGAAAGAGGAAAACAATATCCATACCACAAATTTCCTTTAATAAAATTTTATAAATCTTTTACTCGTGGTTTCCGCGGGTTGTAACCTAGTAAAATGATATAAAAAGACATTTAAAATAATGTGTTTCTATAATTAATTAAGGTCCTGTTTGTTTAGCTCTTAATTGCAAAATTAAGAGGCAACGTCTTAAAATTTCATATTTAGAGCGTTTGTTTGCGTATTATTTTTTACCTCTTAAAATTATAAATGCCTCTTATTTTTTCAGATAGTAAACAAAGTCTGAAAAATAAAAATTAGAGAGAGAGAGAGAGAGATGCGCATTTCCATTTTCCCTAAACAAGACCGCCTCCTCTTATTTTCTTCCATTCACGTCTGCTTGCTTCGCATCTTCTTCTCTTCAGTTTCTGACGACGCCAGCGACGCTGCCCACCCAAATCGTCGATGACGTTGCACCCAGCAACGCCGCCTTCCTCCGCCGCCGCAAGGTCTTCCGTCTCCAACTCGTTCTTCCGCCGACCGCAGCAGGTATTCTTCTATTTCTTCCTTCTTTCCCCTTGAATTCATTGGTCTTCTTCTGTTTGTTCCTTCTTTCCCCTCAAACTTGAAAATCAAAAATTGAAATTGTTATGCTATCAATTTCTTATTTGTTTAATCAAAATCAATGTGTGATGGTATATGCTCGATTATGATGTTATATGCTCAATTTTGATGTTATACGATCGAATCTAAATGTGTTCAATGGATATGATCAAATGTCGATGTTGAATTTTTGAAGTTATTTTTTATTTTTTATACTCAAATTTTTATGTTTAATGTTTTTGTGTTTGAGTATTATGCTGAAATGTTGTTGATGACATAATATTTGTGTTTGATGTTATTGTGAAATCATATATGTTCTTGCTGTTATCATGAAATATTCATTAGTTTTGCTGAATTGTGCATTTGTTTTGTTGAAGTAGTTGTTGAAAATGTGCCTTTATATTGCTTAAATTTTTGTTGAAAATATGTATTTGCAATGCTTAACTTGTTGCTAAAACATGCATTTTTTGTTGAATTGATCAAAGAAATGGGAGAAAAGAAGGGTAAGATTAGTTGGAAGGTTGAAGGTGTAGAGAAAACGTTTCTAGAAGCTTGTTTACGTGAAGTTACAGTCAATGGACGGGAAGGGAGTAGTTTGAAAGCACTATCTTGGAGGAATGTAGCTGAAACATTAAAAATTGAACATAACTTTATTGCCGACCAAAAACAAATGAAGAACCGCTATGACTACCTAAAGTCAAAGTTTGATGCTTTTTTGAAGTTAAAAAACAAAATCGGCAATGTGTAAAATTCAACAACCAACACCTTCGATCTTTCCAAAGAAGAATAGGAACTAGAATCGAATTTTGTTTAGTTATAAAAAATATATTATCATGTTTAAATAATAAAATATTTTTTCCAAACAGTCAAACAAACATGTGGATTCTTTGAGACGCACGTCACTACCGTACCCCGACCTTTGCGCACAGTTGTTTGAAGGCGTGACTGTGACAGACATTCATAGTTGGGGGCCAACTTCTACCCGTCCCTGTCTTACTCAAGATTCAAGCCACTATAGTTTGCATGACTTTGACGACATCAATTGCACTCAACAAGAAATTTAAGGTCTAAGTGACGAGTCCTCCGCTCAATCAAAAAAACAAAAGACTATAGATACGGAAAAGAGTCAAAATAAAAGTAAAGATAAGGGTAAAGATAAGGGCAAAGATGCATCGAATTCAAGATTGCTTGAAATCGGGGAAGATATTGCAACAGTTGCTAAGATATTCGTGGAAAAGCATGCTTCTTCAAATTTGGGTGCATGTATGGAAAAGTTGGAGAAGTTAGGATGGGGAATATTTGATCCAAGATACACTACTGTTGTTGCTCTTTTTGGTGAAGGTGCGGATAATAGGCACGTGTGGTTAACCATTGATTCAGCTATTTGTGAGAATTGGGTCAAGACTATTGGAGTACATTATGGAATGATTCGCTAAGTAGATGTTTTGAATGATTTTATGGTTTTTTTTTTTATAAGTAGATGTTTTGAATGACTTCATGTTTTGAATGATTTGATAGTTTTTTTTGGATAACTAGATGTTTTGACTTGATGTTTCATATTACTTGATCTTTGGTTTGAACTAGATTTTTATATGACATGAATGACTTAATGTTTTGGATGAATTTTTATGTTATATGTTGTTAATATAATTGTTATGTATTTTCAAAATAACATATTGCATACGGATTCGGATGAAGAAATTGCATTTTTCATTTTACTATGTTGCTATTAGTTGAATCTAGCATCCAATAGAATTAGAAGGGCAATTGATAACGATTCGGAAATGAGCGCTCATCAACATACACAAGAATTGTTACATGGAACTTCTACACAACACAATGTCATGAGTTGATGCGTCTTTCACGTGAAGCGTATGTACTTTTATGCAATCTTTTTAGACGAAACAATTGGTTGCAAAGTAGTAGGCATATAAGCATTGAAGAAAAGATGGCTATGTTCTTGACGGCTATAGCACATAATAAATGGTTCAGGATTATCAAACGAAGGTTTTAACACTCCACATAAACTGTACATAGATGTTTTCATGAGGTGCTAAATGCAATGATGATTTTTGCAAAAGAAATTATAGTGCCAACGAATTCTAATGCAACCATGAATTCCTTAGAGAGACATGGTAGGCTAAAAGAAATATTTTCTAGAGCAATATGTGCGTTAGATAGAACTCTTGTACATGTAGTCAAGCCTGCTGATCAACAAACTCACTACAGGGGAAGAGGAAAAGGTGAATGCTTTCAAAATGTTTTAGGAATTTGTGATTTTGATATGATCTTCACATTCATATGGGCCGGTTGGGAGGGTATAACACATGATACACGAGTTTTGAAAGAAGTTGCATTTAACCCGACTTCAGGCTTTTCGTTTCCTCCTCTAAGTTTGTAATTCTTTTTAAATTTATTCTAAAATACAATTTTAAATTTCTATATATAATACTTCCTTCACTCATGTGTATGGATAAATGTTACCTTTGCGATGCTGCATACACCAACACTCGTGGATTTATGACTCCTTTTTCCGCAACACGACGACGTGTGTTAACTAAGGAAGAAAAATTCAATCATGCACATGCGCAACTCAAAAATGTTATTGAACGTGCTCACGGTGTTTTGAAGGCGAGATTCCCAATCTTAAAGCAAATGGCTCATTTTCCTTTTTCAGTACAATGAGATATAGTCGTTTCTTGTTTTGCAGTCCACAATTTCATAAGGAAATGTGATATTCATGATGAGTTATTTATGGCATTCGAGGAGAACAATGGTCAAACACAAGGGGGGAGAATGATGGCCAAAACATACACGATATGGAATGGGGTTCACAAGCCAATGAATACATGGATAATTTGTGTGACCAGATTGCGAATCAATTGGGGTCAAATTAAATTTGTAGAATTTTATTTGGATTTTAGTATGATTTTGTGGATTTAAAAATATTTATGTTTGATTTGGATTTGTATTTAATTTTGATTTATGCTAAATTTAGATTTTATATGGTGTTTATATTTTTTTAATACATATTTAAGAAATCTATTATATTATTTTCTAAACAAACACTTGAATTCAATAAAAAAAAATAAAACAGAAGGGTAAATGGTCATTTTAATAATTCAGCACAGCAGTTCAGAGGTCCCAACCAAACAGCATGTTCAGCTCTTAAAATTTCAGATCCTCTTAGAAATTCAGATCTCTTAAATGGTATATTTAGAAGATTTTAAAAATCCCCTAAAAAAAACTAGCTTATAAGCTAATTTTTGGCTTGCCAAACATAACAGCTTAAAAAATCTTGAAAAAAAACTAGCTTATAAGCTAGATGTGGCGTGCCAAACACAACCTTATTGTTTTATACATAGCAATTATTGAATTAACAGGAGAATGAAATAGGAAGATTAAGTAGAAAGCAATTTAAATTTTCTTTTGTAAATCCTCTTGTTAAAATGAAATTATATAATACGTTTGTATATTTTTTAAGGAAATGGAAATCATAATTTTACCAACGGATTATTGGTTGTCAACAGATTGTACTTCTATTGATTTTCGTCGGTATATTGTAACAATTTACAAGGAAAATGTATTTTGTTGCAACCGTCACTAAGATCCTGATAATTAGTTTTTTAAGTCGGTCGGAAATTCGTCGGTATCGGTCGATTTCCCGACATATTTCTTCTGTCACTAAACATCGGTAATGCCTTGTTTTCTAGTTGCAATTCAGTTATAAGTTTTTACTTCTTTAAGGTTGCATCTTTGATTTTAAATATAGCCTTATTTAAGTAAGGTATGTGATATGCACATATTTATACATATAATTTTACATCATATCTTAATATTTCTAGTTATTTTTGTGCCATTTATAGAACAAAAGGTACTTAATCTCTTGAATATTGTGTTGTAGGGGTAAAAGACATGCTTGGAGCAAAAAGGAAGTTGGAACTTGGAGGATGGAAGCTAGGAGTTTGAATCAAGACTTTAAAATAAAGAAAAAAAATACACTCTCCACGTTGTGGTGACATTCCCATGACATGGTGTTTTGGAATTTCCTGACTGATTTAGAAGACTTGCTGAATACGGGATAACCACGAAGACCACGACATGGTGAGCTTACCATGTCGTGGTGATTTGTTTTTGGGAAATTATAAATACAAGTCATTCTCCTCTAAAATTATAACTTTTGCTGGAAGCTATTGTCGATTTTTGAAGGCCAAGTATCTGTTTTGAAGCTTGGAAATGAAGAAGTCGATCATAGCTTGGGAATTGAGAGCATTAAGGCAATACAACTCTTATTTATGACTTTCTACTTTAGTTTAATCATGTCTACTAATATGAATTTCATTTTTATGTGTTTGATTGCTAAAATCATGGGCTAAAACCCGATGACTTTCATTTAGTATGGATTTGCTTGACTTATTTGGGATTGATTTATGGATAGGATTAAGTTTTATTGGTTATTTGTTACTTTAGCTTATTAAAGAACCTTATGTGCTTATGATAACTGTTTTTTCTATTTATTGTTGAGTTTAATTAAGTTTGCATAACCATCTTTCTTAATTAAACTTGAATCTTATGATCTTGTGAATTGCAAAATTGTAGGACGAGAGGTTTGACCAACACATAGGGTTAAATAGAAAAGTGGGTAAGTAATCGTAGGAGCAAATATATGACGACCAATCATATATTGAATTGAGCTAATTAACCAAATTAATCAATTCATTATAAGTCTAATTTAACTCGAACTAAACACTAGTAAACTTGTTAGTTTATCTGTCTCATCACCGTATGAATGAAGTTGTTTGCTAAAGGATTAGGATCAATGAACATTAACCTAGTCATCTGAGGAATAGGTAACCAATGAAACAATAATCCATTGCACTTCCAAAGATCAACCATAATAGCAAGTAAATCGAAGTTAAATGAAAGTCTCTCAATTACCTTGGTTTAAACCGTCTTTTGTGTTTTTGTTGCTTTTATTTTTAATATTTTCTTCATTAGTTGATAGTTAGTTAGTTTGGTAAATTAATTTTCTAGTCTTGCAAAACTAGAGAAACCCCAATTTCTAAATTTAATAGTAAATTATGTAGATAGTACATAAGAATTAGCTAATTAATTTGTTCCTTGTGTTCGATACATGTCTATTGTGCTATACTATTTTCAACAAGGTACACCGTCTTAGGTAATAATTAGTTACATTAGTAAGATAAACTAGTGCATAATTTTTCAAGCATCAAGTTTTTGGCGTCGTTGTTTGGAGAACGGTCCATTTTTAGTTAATTTGAATCTGCTATTTTATTAGGATTTTTCTATCTATTTGGTTTTAAATTTTCGTATTAGCTTTTTCTTCTGTTTGACTTACCACGTACTGGTGTCGTAAGAGTTAAATTTTAATTTTTGTTTTTGTTCTTTTTACGTGTTTTATTTGTTTTTGTTGCAGAAGTATATGACCCATGGATCGAACACACCTTTGACACCACCACTTGAAGATCTAGAGTCAGCGTTTCATAAAAAGAAGGACAAGGAAGTAGTAGAATCGGCCACACCAAAGAAATCTCCTTTCAAGGATCTAAAATTAGTTTTTCGTAAAAATAAGGACAAGCACATACGATAATCAAGCAACAACCCAAAAGACGAAGGCATTTTTGAAGGCATTGAGAACACTCCCAATAAAAAGGAAAAATGGTTATGAATCAGATGAAGACGGTGAACCCAATAGTATCATGGCGGACATTGCCGACATATCTTTGGAGACATACAAGAAAAGAATTTGTGACAACACCGGTTCGGGCCTTATGCAACCCACCATTCCAGCCACTGGCACATTTGAACTCAAGGGACACATCCTTTCCACGCTAAAAGAGATCCCATTAACCAGAAAAGATCATGAAGATGCCTAAAAACATCTTCATAAAGTCAATGACATCGCCGTTACTTCAACATCCCAAATGTTTCACGCGAAACTATGTTATTGAGAATGCTTCCAGTCACCTTCAAAGGAGCTGCCAAGGATTGGTTGAAGGCACTTCCACCCGGCGTAATCACTACGTGGGCACAAATACATAAAGAATTCTTAGAACAGTTTTGCCCACCATCGAAGGTAGCGAAACTCAAAAAGGCCATATCTAACTTTGAGCAACAAAATGGGTGAGTTGCTATATGAAGCATAGGAGTGCTACAAAGGATTACTTCAAAATTGCCCCCAAAATGATCTAAATACGCAACAAGAAGTCTCGATCTTCTATGATAGGGTAAATGTCACGACAAGGCAACTCCTTGATTCTCAAGGACCATTAACCAAGAAGAATCCCACTAAAATTAAGGAGCTTAGTGAAGAATTTTCTAGACATTCGAGAGAGTACCATAACCCGCGGAATGATGTAGCAAGGGCATCGGCAAATTCTGCTTCGGAGGACATGTCGGCAGTCTTAGCAATGTTGCATAACATGGATATGAGGATGACCAAAATGGATCAAACGATCCATGCTATACGAGTGGGTGTGAAAATTGTAACGGGCCGCATTTAACTAGAGATTGCGATCTGGATGAAAATGGAAACCAAAAGGTTCAAGCTTGCTACTCGAGCGATGATCATTATGATGAAGATTGGAGAAAAAGCAAGAAAACATGGTTACCTTATGATGAGTATAATAAATCCAAAGAGGAGAAGTTTGAGCAAAAAGGAAAAGGATTTTACCAAAGAAAGGAACCCGCACCTGAAAAGAAACCCGATTTTGAGTCAATGTTGGCACGCTTTGCAGCTGCATTAGAAAAGAGGCATGATGAAACCGAAGCAGCAATAAGAGAGCAACAAGCTCTAATGACGTATCGGCAAACTTTACTCAGAAATCAGCAAGCTTCAATCCTCAACATCGAAAAAACAACTTGGGCAATTAGCTAGACAATTCAATGAAAGATCATCAGGATCCCTTCCTGGAAACACTGAACAAAACCCAACATGAGCTCACATCCAAGAAATTACAACAAGAAGTGGAAAAATTGTTACCCATCTGACTCCCATTAAGAGAAAAAAACTCGGATGATGAGCAAGAAGGTCGAGAAGCAACTTAACGAAAGGAGTTTATATAGTCACCACGACATGGTGCTGACACCACGACGTGGCAAGAACCTGAAAAGAAAAATATTGAACCTGTTCAGCCATACCACCCACCGCTGCCCTTTCCTAGTAGAGCAAGACTAGAAAAGAATGTTGAAGACTGCCAAAAGTTCTTAGATCACATAAAGTGACTTAAAATCAATATTTTGTTCCTTTAAGCCTTGGCTCAAATGCCAAAGTATGCGATGTTTCTAAAAGATCTCCTAACTAACCGAAAGAATATGGAGGGAATATCTAAGGTAGTACTAAATGAAACCTGCTTAGCTGCAATGTTGAATATGCTACCAAAAAAGATTGGTGATCCGAGAAGCTTAACACTTCCGTGCCAATTTGGAAATTTAGCCACAAGCCATGCTCTAGCAAACTCGGGAGCAAGTGTTAATTTGATGCCTTATTCATTCTTCAAGAAACTTGATCTCCCGGAACCAAGACCAGTCTGCATGGTCATCCATTTAGCCAACAAAACAATGACATTTCCACGAGGAATTTGTGAAGATCTACTAGTAAAAGTTGACAAGTTTGCTTTTCCCGCAGATTTCATTTTTTAGACATGGAGGAAGACGAACAAGTCCCGATTATTCTTGGAAGGCAATTTTTAAGCACAACCCGAGCCTTAGTTTATATAAGAGAATCCAAATCACTCTTCGAGTTGGATAAGAAGCGATCACTTTTGGAGTAAATACAATAATCCAACACTCAAGGATGAGTGATGATACAACTTTCTGGATTGATGTGTTTGATGAAATTCTAGAAATAGATCTTGGAGAATGGAAAGAAAAGGAAATCGAGGGATATATAGTTCTACAAGAAGGAAATTTTGATGTTGAACATGACATACAAGATTTAGAGAAGTTGTTGGAAGAGAGCGGGTACAACAAAGTGAAAAAAAGAGATTGAAGAAACACCACGGCGTAGTACTAACACCACGACATGGTCATCTGAATTTTCACGATCAGACGTAAAAAACTGCAACACCACGACGTGGATGATTCCTACGTCATGGTCACTGACCAAAAACCAAAAATCAAGTTGAAAGCCTTGCCCAAACATATAGAGTATGCATTTTTGGAAGAAGATCAACAAAAGTCGGTCATCATAGCAGTTGATCTCGCAAAACACAAAAAGGAAAGCCTAGCGGAGGTACTCAAGAAACGAAAAATGTCATAGCGTGGAAGATCACCAACATCAAAGGAATTAGTCCCGCATATTGTTCACATAAAATCAACCTAGAAGAGGGAGCTAAGTTAGTGGTTCAACGCCAAAGGAGACTAAACCCAAACATGCAAGAAGTAGTGAAGAAAGAGATAGGCAAACTGTTGGATTACGGTATCATTTATTCAATATCGGATAGCCAATGGGTAAGTCCGGTGCACGTGGTACCCAAAAAAGAAGGAATGACGGTAGTCACCAAAGAAGAAAACGAGCTCATTCCAACAAGAACGGTATCCAATTTGCGTGTATGCATCGATTATCGTAAGCTAAACGATGCCACATGAAAAGACCATTTTCCTTTACTATTTATTGATCAAATGCTCGAAAGATTATCCGGTCATCTCTATTATTGTTTTTTAGACAGTTTTTCAGGATACTTTCAAATCCCTATCGATCCTCAAGACCAAGAAAAGACCACGTTCACTTGCCCGAGTGGGACCTTTGCTTATAGATGAATGTCATTTGGGTTATGTAACGCACCAACTACATTCCAAAGGTGCATGATGGCAATCTTCCACGACATGGTTGAAATTTTTATGGAGATCTTCATGGACGACTTCTTAGTTTTTGGCTCCTCTTTTGAAGATTGCTTGTCCAACCTTGACTTAATGTTAGCAAGATGTGAAAAGACCAACTTGGTCTTAAATTTGGAGAAATGTCATTTTATGGTCAAAGAAGGAATTGTTTTGGGGCATAAAGTCCCTAAGTTGGGAATAGAGGTGGACCGTGAAAAGGTTGACACAATAGCCAAGTTACCACCTCCCACAAATGTGAAACGGGTAAGAAGTTTTTTGGGCCGCCGATTCATAAAGGACTTCTCAAAAATCACAATGCCATTAACACAACTTCTCTTGAAAGATGTTGTATTTGATTTCTACAAAGAATTCCTTGAAGCTTTTCAAATATTAAAGGAGAAATTAACCAATACCCCTATCATGACTACCCCAAATTGGAATCTCCCATTTGAGCTTATATGTGATGCAAGTGATTTTATAGTTGGAGTTGTTCTTGGACAAAGGGTTGATAAGAATATTCAACCCATATATTATGTAACCAAGACTCTCAATCTGAATCAAGAAAATTATAATACTACCAAAAAGGAACCCGTTGCTGTGGTCTATGCTTTTGATAAATTCTGCCCTTAGTTTTATCTAAAACCATTATCTTTACTGACCATTCTGCCCTTAAGTATCTTTTTGCTAAACAAGATGCTAAACCCAGATTGATACGATGGGTGCTACTCTTACAAGAATTTCACATGGAAATAAGGGATAAAAAGGAATGAAGAACGTGACAGTCGATCGCTTATCAAGACTTGAAAATTCGAGACTGGAAGAGTTAGAAGAAAACAAGATTAGAGACAAATTTCCCAAAGAATATTTGATGGAAATCGCGGGAGAGGTGCCATGGTATAAAGACATAGCCAACTACTTGGCTACTGATTATCTTCCAAAAGAACTGACTCACCAACAAAAGAAGAAACTATTTTCAGAAGTCAAGTACTACTTTTGGAATGAGCCATACCTATTTAGAAGTTGTGCAGACTGAATGATAAGAAGATGTGTGTTCAGGAAAGAAAGTTTGGAAATCTTGAAACATTGACATAACGGGCCCACTGGAGGACATCATGGAGCACAGTATACAACAAAGAAGGTCTTTGATTCCGGATTTTATTGTCCTACAATTTTTAAATATGCTACCCAATTTGTCAAAGAATGTGATTCATGCCAAAGGTCGGGAAACATTTCCTCCTGAAACGAGATGCCCCAAAGTGTAATCCAAGTTTGTGAAATATTTGATGTTTGGGGGATCGACTTCATTAGACCTTTTTCCGATTTCTTGAGAAAATAAATATATATTGGTGGCGGTCGATTATGTATCTAAATGGGCGGAATCACAAGCACTGCCTACAAATGATGCATGAGTAGTAGTTCGATTTCTTAAGAAATTGTTTTCACGATTCGGTGTCCCGAAGGCTCTTATTAGTGATTGGGGAACTCATTTTGCAAATGAACAATTAGAAAAGGTATTACAAAAATATGGTGTACAAAATAGATTTGCAACGCCATATCATCCACAGACAAGTGGGCAAACCGAAGTTACAAATCGGGCATTGAAAAGAATTTTGGAGCGATTGGTAGGAGGTAACAAAAAGGAGTGGTCGAAAAAGATTGATGATACATTATGGGCATTTCGTACCACATTTTAAACACCTATTGGTACTACACCATATAGGTTGGTGTATGGGAAGAATTGTCACTTATCGGTGGAAATTTAACATAAAGCATTTTGGGCTTTGAAGATTTGCAACTTTAAATTAACTAAAATTTGAGTTAACCGTTTAATGCAAATGAATGCTCTTGAAGAATTGCGAAATGAAGAATACATAAGCTCCTTAATTTACAAAGATAAAACAAAGAAATGGCATGATGCAAGGTTAAGAGGACGCAAAGTCTTTCAAGAGGGGCAAAAGGTTCTCCTTTTTAACTCAAGATTAATGCTTTTTCCTAGAAAACTACAAACAGGTTAGGATGGGCCATTTATTGTAAAACAAGTTTTTCCACATGGGGCCATAGAGTTGATAGCAAGAGATGGAACTCCCTTCAAATTTAATGGACATAAGGTAAAGCACTGTAACAACCAGTTATTTCAAATCAATGAAAATCAAAGAAAGTCAATAAAAGTCAAAATATTCAAAAGTTAAGAATAAAAACAAAAATAATATATGGACCCAATATCTATGAAGAAAATTGTAGTGGTCGGGACAAGGATTCCGGAGATATAATGAAGACCGAAATCCGAGTTATAACGAAGAAGTTATGACCTGTCGAAGTTTCGCGACAAAACTAGCACGACTCCAGGAATCGTAAAAAGTGAGTTCATACCCCCACAATTTTCCAAGGTTTTCTATGTTTTTTATGGGGGGGGGGGGGGGCGTTATACAAGTAAAACACAAGAAATATTGTGTTTAAAAATATAAATCGCTTCATATGTTTTCACATACTTTATATATATATATATATATATATATATATATATATATATATATATATATATATATACATACATTTTACGCAAAAATGATAAAATCATTACTACCAAACTTATAAACTCTTACGTACAAAGTTGTTAAAAATAAAAAGGTTTTACCATTTCATCGAAACCTACATTTTTAAACTATAATAGGTATAGTTTGGGGAACATTCACGTTATTTTACTCTTTTGGGTCAAAGGAATGATTATATAAAATTATGATTATTTTATACATTGTAAACACTATAAAAGGATAATATGTACTGTAAGTCCCCAATCTGCTTGTGTATCAATCAGATCCGTTTGATGGTGCGGAATCTCAATCAAACGGATGATGTCAGATCAAGATAGAAGAGAAGGAGATGAAGAATAACTTGAATCTTCAATGTATTGAATAGATTGGAATGATGCTCCTTTACATGAGATTCGTACACACACACACATAATCTCCTTTGTCTCTCTACTATCCCCGCCTTCCTCACACCTCTCACCCTATATATATACATGAGAAACAAGGATCGTAAATGGGTTTATGGCCGTAAACCTATTTAGGGCCGTAAACACCTCCCTGGTCGTAAACCTGAACTGATAAGTGCATTTTATACACCTATTTTGCATGTTTATTTCCGTCTTTTTATAGCATTCTACTTCATAATTCTTGCATTTAGTTGATTATTAGGGCAGTTGCATATTTCATCAAGAATGTCAGGTATTATGGAGCGTGGATACATGGAGCTTGGAAGCATGGAACTTGGAGCATGGAGATTTGGAGAATGAAAAGAAGATGAACCGGCCATTCCATGGAGGAAAGCATGAAGACATAACCCGAGTCAGTGTTACATTGTCATCATAGCAAAGGACTACATTTGAAACGCGGTTCTTGTCGCATCGACACGAGTTGTGTTTTTCCTTTATCATCTCATAGTTGAGAAACATGACTCGTGGGGAAGTTTGACCAACGATGGAGCCAACAGTGAAGACTTATTTGTGTTTTAGCAAAAAGCATGGGCCATGCCAAAAACACATGGGCAAAAGGCATGACCATGCCAAAAACGCATGGCCTCATGGCATGCACGTGAACATTAATTAAAACAGGAGGAGACGTCATTTTGTAAGGCATACGGTTTTTGGGAGCAGTTTAGGGCGATCTTGGGCAATTCTAGGAGAATTCTTGGAGCTTTTGAGAAGACCAAATCATTGCAAACATTTTTAATTTCATTTTAGTAAGCATCAAAACATTTCAATTCCATCATTTTTCTTGTTTGATTTGTTCTTAGCCATGTGTGCCTAAGAAACCCTAGTTTCTTGTTCTTGTTCAAAACATGTTGATTGCTTGACTTGAAGCATATGATTTGATATTTGATTTGTGATTCTATTCTAGTGATTATGTTTTTGTTTAAACTAGAACCCTTAAATTTGATTTGTGTTTGATTGGCCACTTTCATGAATTGAATTTTTGTGCAGTTAATTAACTTTTAGGGCACCTAATCATTTTATTAAGTTAATAATTGGTAACAAGCAATAAGTTTTCTTATTGTAAAACATATATCACATGTTTTCACACTTCCGAGTGTATGAGAAGAAATGAACATTGTTGGGAAGCTTGTACAAAACTTAATGCAGTTTTCCAATATAATCAAAGAGCGTGTTTAAGATGAATTAGTAAAGCTAGGTCTAGTCAAAGAGCGTGTTTTAGTTAGATAATTTAGCAAGCGAGAGGTATTAGAGCGTGTTAATATCTTTCAGTACCAGCTTAGAATAGCAATCACAAATTACATCAAGTCATAATCAGGTTAAATGACAACATTGAGAACTAGAACTGGAAGCACTTTTACAACTTGTTTACAAATCTATTTCATTTTCTGCATGTTTCAAAGTTGATTGTTATTTTTTATTATTTGACTTTTGCAAACAAAACCCCCATTTGTGACCAAAGTACCTTGTGCAAAAAAAGGTATATACTTTTGTCCCGTGTCTCTGTGGTTCGACCCTACTTGCCTTGTACTACTTTTTAGTGCATTAAAGCAGTGTATTTGGAGTCTATTGTACCCTATTATTTGTTGGGTTTGACACGCCTAACATGATCGTAAACTCATAAAACATTATAGAAAAATACAGTTGCCTAGAAAAGCAAAGTATAAACCATAATTTTGACCCAACATGTACAATAACAAGGAAAATAAAACTTCAACGCACTGTATGAAACTACTTAGTACAGGATTGTGAGTCACTCCTTTGTTGTACCAAAAAAGGTACCCATTAAAATCATGAATTATAACCAGAGTCTCCTGGAGGAAGAGTGTGAGTTTGTGTATAGATCTATACAGGACTAACAATCCCGCGCCCTGACTGTTAGCTACAGTTGGAACGGAAGTTCTGGGGTGACAAATGTCATAACTTTCTGACGCCTGAAGAACGTCGTGCAGGCCATTAGTCATCTTAGCATGGTTATAATAAACACTCACAATAAGCATTAACTAAAACATTTGGTTTACAGGATAAACATGACTTCAATGGTTTTATTTAAATAATAAAACTGTATCGCGCTATTTTCAAGTATAATATTTCATACACTTCGGTTTTAGGACAACAGAGAATCATATTTTCGTCTATGATTGCTTAGTGTATATGCTAGAGTTATACAAAATTAAGATCCAATTGGTAAGTCCGCTTTAGGCCTTGTTCCTTGTTTGGTTGTGGGCTTAGGGAAGACCCATTACATGCAACGACCTACTGAACCTTGATTTTATATAACTTGTATACACTAAGGGATTATAGAAGGAAGTTATGGTATTTCTAGAATTACACAGAGTTACACTAAAAGCAATACATTATACCACTTACTAATACGGCACGATTAGCATTTCAGGAAAACACATAGTGAGGACTCTTATTGCTAAATCTATGATTACTTAATATATACATTAGGGTTATATACAAAGAAGATTTGATAGGCAGTGAAATGTGTGATTTCTGCCTTACTTCTTGTTCCTTGTTTGGCTGTGGGCTTAGGGCAGAATCACCCATTCGATTGTTCGTTCGATCTTGATTATATATAACTTGTATACAGTAACATTCATAGGAGGTAAGAGTATGGGTCACACCATTTACATAAATTAGAACTTCACATTACAAATTTTAAGCATAAGAAACTTATACTTTTTGGTCTTAAGGTACTAAAACTACAACTCATTTACAAAGAAAATATTGGATTTTTTGTAAGAACACATTAACGTTTTCAATAACAAAGAACATACATTTTCACATAAAATGCTTATGAACTCACCAACTTAAATGTTGACACTTTTTTTCAAACCACTTGTATTCTCAGGAAATTAGTAGACAAGTACCCTCATAGGTGTCTCGAAGATGGAGCATAGTAGCTTCGCGTCTTAGCTTTTGTTATAATTTTGATGTCAATCAAACAATGTTTTGAACACAATGTAAATTATATATTTTCAAGATGATGGTTTTGTTGATTTGATTACTATTATTCAATTGTTGTGATATTGTACATGACGTCATACGCCCCCGAACGTTTCCGTCGTTCCGGTTTGGGGGTGTGACAGATTGGTATCAGCGCATTCTTTATAGTGAACTAAGTATATCAACCTATATAAGATATACAACTATAATTACAATGGGACTAAAACACTCTGAACAAGAGTTATATTTTTTAAAATATAACAATATTTTTATAAAAGTATACATGCATATATACATACTAGAACAGTGTCATGATAAGAACAAAACAAAAGTATTTAGAAAGTTGGACCGCACGAGTAGGCCTCGGGATATATAATCAGTTCTGGGAAGAATATAGTCTAATCAACTATATTTACCCGAGAGGTGATCAACATATGCCTAGGAATGGTCGTGGTGTTGCAACAAGTCTAAAACTTACCAACTTTACATGCAAAGGAACACTAGAACCAAACATAAAGTTTAAAATACTATAGGATTATTATATGATACTATACAATAACAACAAGTCTAAAAACTTATCAACTTCGTATACCAATAAACTTTAGAATCAAACATAAAGTTAAAATACTATATAAGTATTTTAAGGTGCTATAAATAAATTATGTTAAAACTAAAAGACCCTTACTGGTAGGACTATAATTGCTGAGTTTATACACTAAGGTTATATATAATTAAGATTTTATAGACTTAGAATTTGTGATTTTCGCTCTACTTCTTGGTCCTTGTTTGGTTGTGGTCTTAGAGTAGGATCACTTATTCGAAGGTCTATTCGATCTTAGTTATATATAACTGGTATGCAATACGTGATTATAGGAGGACCCGATAATGATCATACCATAAAAATTTCATCATAAATTCTTCTATTAACCTCATAGATTCTTTATAGACCCCTATTCTCGCACCAACATATCTAGACAACACAACCTTACCACAACAACCAACAGGGGAGTCGAGGAAGAACCAGGAGGGGTTCATGAGGAGGATTCTGAGAAGAGATCAGACGAAAAGATAGTCACCATGAGACAAAAAATCTTTACAGCTGAAACGAGGGCAATCATAGCAAGGACAGAGAGCAGAAGAGACCATTCGCGAGACGTGCGAGGAGGCAGAGCACCTTATCTGCCACACTAATAATTAATAAAATAATATAACCTAGTGAGCTAGTGATTACAATACTCACACTATGTGTTAGGCTTATCGCCTCTTTCGTAGCAACTAATACTAGTAAATAAAATCACTTATCGCCTCTTTCGTAGCAACTAATACTAGTAAATAAAATCACGGAATTTCTTTTGAGAGTGGTTACTATTAAAAATTCATAAGTTTATTTTACATAGACTTCAGTTATGAATTGTTTACAAAACACTTGGAAAGTCGGAACACGATACACACAAAACTAAGATAACCTAGTTCAAATAGCATTCGATTTATAACCACTACTAAAGACTTACCACCATTTCATCTTTTAAACCTTATGGCAGAAAGATGCCTCCATGTAGACCAATAAGGCGTGTCATCAACAACACGTCAGCAAATCCACCATCGCCGCCACCACTACAGTACGACCATTCTGTTTTTCGAGCTGATGTAACAGTCGCAGTGACAGTCGCTATGACTCAAATCCACGCGAGTGGTGCCCGTGGAGCTGGTAGTGGTGCCAACCCATCTAACCACGAAGACAACCACAGACACCCAAGGGAGTGTTTCTACAAATATTTCACCAACTTCAAACCCAAATCCTTTAATGGAAGCGGGGGAGTCATTGCTCTAATGCAATGGTTCGAGAAAACATAGTCGGTTTTTGAGATATGCGCGTGCCCAGAAGGGAGAAAAATGAAGTTTGTGGCCTGCACCCTCTCTGATAGGGCCCTTACATGGTGGAATGGCCATGTCAAGTCACTGACCCTTACAGTGGATAACTCAATGGGCTGGGAGAACTTAAAAGCAATGATGATGAAAAAGTACTGTCCGAGGGGCGAAGTACAAAAGCTATAGCAAGAGTCGGGATGGCAATGGGTCGAGGATGGGGCGGGGTTTACTATCACAGTCCTCGTCCCCGAGTTTGTAACTTCATTCCCATCCCCATCCCCATCCCCAATGGATGCGTGGAATCTAATCCCCTCCCCCATTAGATTTTAGGCTTATCCATGGCCCGTTCTCATTCTATCAACATAATAAATTAACTTACACAAAAAATAATTTCAAGTTTAATAAGCTATCAAAACTAGATGTCATAATTAAATAGTGTTTACATCAATCATAAAGTTTAAAAACCATCAAAACGAGAACATGATTACACAAAAGAAATTTCAAGTCTTTGGTTCGATTTGTTTGTTTGAAAAATTACTCAACATCATCATCATATGCAACCATCTGATCAAAAGCTTTTGGTTCTCCTTGCTTTTTACCTGAAACATATAAAATTTATTTTTAGAAAAAATAATATTTATACACATCTATGATATAACAATTGATATATTTATTAGAAATTTAGCTTGAAGCTCCTTCCGTAACCATCTTTGGCTACACATTAATGGTCCGACTGTTTCCGGTTTGAGTCGGTTATGTTGCTTTGTCACTGTTAAAAAGACACAAAGCAAACTTCCCAACATCACCATTTCTTATATCAATTAAGGACAAAGAAACAGGCGGTTTTCACGAACTTACAGATCAAACCTCACTACATAAAAAACCGAATCTACTCTCATTACAAAACACTCAACCTAATCTATATCAACTAAGACACAAGCATGATCTAAAACTATCAGACTCATACATAAACTATCTTAGCTTACACAGAACAAAGAAGAGTATACAAGAGTTAGAATAAAGAAGAGAAAATTGAGAGAAAACCCTAATCTGATCTTAGATCTTTTTCAACTGAATGACCGAACAGTCTTCTCTCTCATCTTTTATACTTTGGATATCAACCATGAATACAATCCGAACCAAACTTGACCCGGACTATAACCCGCATATCAAACTTGCTACCTGCATTTACACTTAATTACGCAAAGAATACAAGTTTTACATAACAACCCCTCAGTCACATAACACTTTGTTTTAAATAATAAATATGAGATTGAAAAATTTTAAGTCATATTTTTAACATCCCCCCTCAATCGAATTATTTATTATTTTTCCTTAAAAATATCAATAAGACCCATTTTAGCAACTAAAAATTCATGCTGTTTTGAACTTAAAGACTTTGTAAGAATATCAGCATTGTGTTCAGAAGAATCAATTTTAACTAATTTTACAATACCATTAGCAACTTTTTCTCTAACAAAATGTAAATCTATCTCAAAATGTTTTGTTCTTTCACGAAATACAGGATTAAGAGCCAATTTGATAGTTGAACTATTATCACAAAAAATAGAAACAGGCATAAGACTTTTGACACCAAGTTCAAATAAAATTTTTAAAATCCAAATTACTTCACAAGTAATAGAGCCAAGAGCTCTGTATTCAGACTCAGTGGAAGACCTAGAAACTGTAGACTGTTTTTTACTTTTCCAAGAAATTAAACAGTTGTTAAAATAAATCATATAACCTGATACAGACCTTCTTGTATCTAAACATTTTGCCCAGTCTGCATCAACATAACCCTTTAATTCAAACACACTTGACTTAGTCAACGCCACACCTTTTCCAGGACTATTTTTCAAGTATCTTAACAATCTAAAAGCAAGATTTAAATGTGACTTCCTAGGTTTGTGCATATACTGACTCAGAACTTGAACTGCATAAGAAATATCAGGTCTAATAATTGTAAGGTAAATAAGTTTACCTATCAGTTTCTGAAACTCAGTTTTATTTTCCAGAAAATTTTCTTTTTCATTTTTATTACTAGAACTTACAACAAAATTAACTTCTAAAGGAGTATTTACAGGTTTACATGCAAGCATCCCATATTCACGCAATAATTCTAAACAGTACTTTCTTTGATTTAAACACAAACCATCATTAATACTTATTACCTCTATTCCAAGAAAATATTTAAGAATACCAAGATCCTTAATCAAAAACTGACTCCTCATGAATTCTTTAACCCTTTTAATTTCAACTTCACTATTTCCAGTTAGAATAATATCATCAACATACACCAAAATATAGTTAAAAATGTACCAGATTTTTTAATAAACAAAGAGTAATCACTAATACTTTGTTGAAATCCAAACATAAACAATGATGCACAGAGTTTTTCATTCCACTTTCTAGGGGCCTGCTTTAGACCATATAAAGACTTAGTAAGTTTACAAACTCTAGAATCACTGTTTGAATAATAGCCAGGAGGAAGAGACATATAAACATCCTCAGTAAGATCACCATAAAGGAAAGCATTATTTATATCTAATTGATATAAAGGCCATGAATTATGCACAGACAAAGAAATAACAATTCGTACAGTAACAATTTTAGCAACAGGAGAAAATGTTTCCTCAAAATCAATTCCTTCTCTTTGATTATACCCTTTAGCAACTAATCGAGATTTATACATTTCTACCTCTCCATTTGACTTATATTTAATTTTAAATACCCATTTACATCCTATGGGCTTTCTATTTTTAGGCAAATTTGTTATTTCCCAAGTATGATTACGATGAAGAGCTTTCATCTCTTCATTCATTGCCCTGACCCAATTTGGATCAGACAAAGCTTCTTTGTAATCTTTGGGTTCAATAGATTTATTTAGATTAGAAATAAAACACTTAGTTTCATGATCAAGATAAGAACAATTAATCGACCTTTCAATACCATATTTATATTTTCCTTTAACTACATAATCAGCAAACTTAACAGGCATATATGACTCACGTCTTGTCCTAGAAGCACCTACAGACTGCTCCATAGAAGGTGTCAAATAGACTGACTAATTTCCTCAGACACACTTGAAGATGAAGGAACAGAGGAACCAGTAGGAGGCACCATTGCCTCGCCACCACGGTTGACAGATTCACCAGAACTAATGTCATCCAAGTTAATAGTTGCATCAGTACCATCCAACTGGGACTCCACCCTCAATTCATCAAGACCAATGGAATCATTTATATACTTATTTGTGTCAAAAACATCATAGGAAAAGAGATCACTAGGGCCAGAACTATTCAAAAAACTATCAACATTAGTTGATTTTAATTTGTATGGAAAAACAGACTCATAGAACTTCACATCCCTGGATACAAAAGAAGTGTTAGTATCTAGACTAAGTAATTTATAAGCTTTCTTATCAGAACAATATCCCAACAAAATACATTTTTCAGCACGTTCAGACAGTTTATCAGAAATATTTTGTTTACTAGCAAAGCATAAACAACCAAAAACTCTCAAATGATCAAAAACAAGAACCTTTTTGAAAATAAGTTCATAAGGAGATGAACCATTTAAGACAGAAGTAGGCATTCTATTTATTAAAAAAAAACATAAGTCAAAACAGCATCTCCCCAATATTTAACAGGCACTCCTGATTGAAACAAAAGAGATCTTGCAACATTAAGAATATGTCTATGCTTTCTCTCCACAACTCCATTTTGTTTTGGAGTATAAGCACAAGATGTTTGATGAATAATTCCTTTTTCAAAACAAAAAAACTTCATTTGATTATTAACAAACTCAATACCATTATCTGGGCGTACAACCTTAATATTAACATCAAACTGGTTTAAAAGTATATTAACAAATGATTTAAAACAATCAAAAACCTCAATTTTAGACTTTAAAAGAAACACCCATGTGGCCCTAGTAAAATCATCCACAACAGTCAAGAAATATTTGAACCCTTCAACTGAAGCAAGCCTATAAGGTCCCCAGACATCTAAGTGAACCAATTCACCTAACTGAGTTGAAGTATGCTGACTAAGAGAAAATGACTCCCTTGTCTGTTTTGCTCTATGGCAAATATCACAAGGAGGAAGGGACTCATTACCAAAATTTAACAGCTTTTTTAAAGAAGTCAAAGCTTGATCAACTAGATGACCAAGCTTGCTATGCCAAGTTCGTTTAGAAACACAACATCTGGAAGCTACATTAGTTAGATTACCTGAGGATACACCATCAAGGTAGTATAATCCCTCAGATTCTCTACCATTCTCCACCATCTTCTTTGATAGTGAATCCTGGATTACACAATTATGTTCAGAAAAAATAACTTCACACCCACTATCTTTACAAAGTTTATGAACAGATAAAAGATTGACATTAAAGTCTGGAACAGCAAATACATCAAATAAAGTAAGATGTGAAGACAGATGAAGATTTCCAATTTTATTTATAGGAGCTGAAGATCCATTAGGATGTTTAACAAGAAGATTAAGCTTAGAGACATCTATAACATCCTGAAGATGTGACTCAAAAGCTATCATATGTTGATTAGCTCCTGAGTCAACAATCCAACTTTGAGATCTATTAGGACTAACAAATGAATTGCAACACTGAAACAATGACATACCTGCCATATTAGAAGTGGCAGACACATCTTCATTGTGAGAATGTTCACTAATAAGATGAAGGAACTTTGAATATTGTTCATCAGTAAGAAGATGAGCACAATTGCTGGGATCAGACTCAGAAGAAGCTGAAGTTTTACTATTAGATTCAACAAAAGAGGAATTCACAGAAAAAGATTTATTCTGATTATTATTATCACTTCTAGGTGTAAAATCTTTTGGATAACCAATTAGTTTATAGCACCTATCTATTGTATGACCTTTTAGATGACTGTTTTTACACTGTAATCCCTGATTTCTTGATCTGTTTTAACCTTGTGTTCGTTTAAAATCATTTGCTTTACTATTAAACACAGACACTTGTGGCTTTTAGGAAACAATATTACCAAGAGACCCATTCTTTTGAAGTGACTCTTCTCTAGAAAGAATAGAAAAAGTTGTCTTAACATTTGGTAAGGGTTCCATTAACAGAATATGACTCTTGACTTGATTATAAACATCATCAAGACCACTAAGAAACTGCATTAGTTTCATTAATTTTGAATGATCATTAAGTTTAGTAGCAGCTTCACAAACACATTCAGTTAAACTAGTTAGACCATCAAACTCTTTCCATAGTGAATCAAGTTTATTATAGTAATCAGAAAGAGACAGCCCATTTTGTTTTAAACTATTAATCTGTTGATGAATATTGAAAATGACAGAACCATCAGCCTTATTATAAGTCTCAAACAACTCATCCCAAATATCTTTAGCCTTATCAGAATATACATGACTAGCATATATAGTCTCAGAAATTGACCCCAATATCCAATTACAAACAACAACATTACCACGTTCCCACTTAGATGCTTTAGATGCTTCAGTTTTTTCCAAAGTAATAGTACCATCTACAAATCCTAACTTGTTCCTAGCCTTAAGACCTCTAGACATAGAACTACGCCACAGACGATAATTTTCATTACCAGTCAATTTAATTGTTATAATAGAAGTCACGGTATTATCAGAAGGATGAACATATAAAGGATCATCAAAATCAACTGGATTATCTTTAGGAACACCACTTCCTTCAAGTGTATCACCAGCCATAGTTAATCACAAAAAACAGCAAACAGATCAACAAAGAGATCAGAAATCACAAACACTTGTGTCGACTTAAAGTCCAGATGGTCACCACAGTATGTCGGGGCCCAAGACAATCAACACAGAGTTGAAAAAAACATATAACAAATAACTGGTGTGCTTAGGAAACCATAACTTTCCACACAACAGATAGAAAATATGACAAAACAAGAACAAGTAAGAACCTCACAGTCCAATAGACAAAGAGAGATGAAAAAAAGAACAAGAAAACCTCAAAGTGCAATAGACGAGAACCGATTAACAATATCGACTCCCTGAATCCGTTCCCTTCATGGGTTTATCGATGATCAATTCCGACCCCAAGAGGGTTATTTCAGATTAATGGGATTGATTGATTCCACTGTGACGGTTAGAGTTTACAACAGCAGAGCTTGGATTAGCAATCGATCCTCACCAAACCTGAAAGATCAAGAACAAAAAACTTCGCAGTACCAGGATCTTAACAAATCGACACAAGTTTAGGGATGACAAACACAACCCTAGAACTCTCAATCGTCTAACCAAAAAAACTGTGAGAAAAGAGGAACAAAATGCCTCTCAAAGAATCGTCAACACCAGAAGATCAACGAACAAGAAGCGAGATGTCAGGATCAACAACCATGAGCCTTACAGCTCTGATACCATGTTAAAAAGACACAAAGCAAACTTCCCAACATCACCATTTCTTATATCAATTAAGGACAAAGAAACAGGCGGTTTTCACGAACTTACAGATCAAACCTCACTACATAAAAAACCTAATCTACTCTCATTACCAAACACTCAACCTAATCTATATCAACTAAGACACAAGCATGATCTAAAACTATCAGACTCATACATAAACTATCTTAGCTTACACAGAACAAAGAAGAGTATACAAGAGTTAGAATAAAGAAGAGAGAATTGAGAGAAAACCCTAATCTGATCTTAGATCTTTTTCAACTGAATGAACGAACAGTCTTCTCTCTCATCTTTTATACTTTGGATATCAACCATGAATACAATCCGAACCAAACTTGACCCGTACTATAACCCGCATATCAAACCTGCTACCTGCATTTACACTTAACTATGCAAAGAATACAAGTTTTACATAACAACCCCTCAGTCACATAACACTTTGTTTTAAATAATAAATATGAGATTGAAAAATATTAACTCATATTTTTAACAGTCACCTTATTCCCACTCATGCTAAAAGTTGATTCTGAAGCAAATGTAGAAATTGGAATGGCTAAGATGTCTCTAGCAATCTTCTGCAATATCGAAAACTTAGAACGATTTCACTTCCACCACATTAATATGTCAAAACTTTCCTCATTCGGTAACAACTTCTCAGCTAAATAATTATCCAGCTCAGTTTTTTTCAAATCCATCATCCTCAGAAAGCATATTCTCGAAATCCAACTCCCATGTTGATTTCCTTAAAGGAGAACCCCCTCCCTCAGAGACGTTTGTTGTACATTTTCGTTTCAAAAAAGTTCCTCGTTTTTCATCATGTTTCTTTTTATACTCTTCAAATAACCCAGTAATTATATTTCGTATTTTCATAATCTCACTTGCTTCTTCCCCATATAACTTTGGAAAGAAATAATTGATCAACTTTAACTTATACCTGGGATCCAAGACAGTTGCTACACTCATAACATTATGTATTACATTCCAATACTTCTCAAATTTGATCAACATAGTTGATGTCATGGACTTAATAACATTATTCTGAGATATTTTCCAACTCAACAACGATAGTTTCATGTCACAAATCAAATGGAAGAAAATGTTTGATGTGGGATATTTGGAACCAGAAAATTTTTTAGTCACTTGATAGAACAATTTTAATTTTTCACAAACAATTGATGCCCTATTCCATTCATCTTCACTAGGAAAGCAAACATAATGTTTATCCTTTTTGCTCAAACGAATAAAAACTTCTCTATATTCCAAAGCAACACTCAACATCATATAAATGGAATTTCACCTTGTTTTCAATCAATAAGTAACTCCTTTTGGCAATCAACACCTACTTGACGAGCAAAAAGTCTAAAATCTTGTATTCTTTTAGGAGAATTTGTCCAATATGAGACATTATTCCTAACATTCTCAATTGCACTAGCAATCACAGAAAATCCATCTTGCACAATAAGATTAATTATGTGTGCACAACATCGCATATGAAATGTTCTCACCTTTAAAACTAGTGATGAAGTAGTAAGTGTACCTCAAAGCTTGACAATGATGGCATCATTTGTTGAGCAATTGTCAAGTGTTAATGTTGACAACTTGTTGTCAATGTTCCACTCCAAGAAGCATTTCATCATAGCTTGTGACAATGCATCAGCAGTGTGTGGAGATGACACATGTATAAAGCTGCATTAAACAAAATATAACATTTTAAAACTGCATCCAATATAACTTACAAATAATAACACAAAATATAGCATTTCAAAACTTCATCCAATATAAATTACAAATAATAACACTAATTAGAGTAAATATCTCATAATTTGATTTTGTAACTTCCAGTTGTAATCCATATAATGTGTTGAGATTCCCATGTAACATTTCTTTTGGTTAATTGTTGTCCACATATCAGACGTGAGAGCAATCCTACTATCGTTCTCTTCAAAAATTTTCAAGATATGAAATTTTTTATCCTCGTATACCTTCATTATAGCCCCCTTAACTGTATTACAACAAGGCACCTTAAACAAAGGTTGAAGACTTTCTGTATACTTTCGAAAACCATAATGTTCAACAATGGAGCGTGGATAATCATGAATTATAATCATCTTTGCAATTTCATCTCTAGATATTTCATCGTCAAAGGAATATTTACTCATATAAGCTTTACCATCGATGGTTTTTTTCCCTTGAACTAATATATGTTGCCGAATGTCCCTTGTATTTTTCCTAGGGCATATCATGTATTGATCTTTTAAATGTGTTGTTCCATCATTAGATCTATCGGTCAGTTGTTTCTTGCAATGTATGCACTTCGCCTATCCACGAAAACCATTAACAAAAACCGGATCAAAATGGTTCCAAGCAATGGATTTCAACCTCTTTTTGGGATGCTCAATCTTCGTATTATTTTCTACAGGTTCTTGTTCATTAGCTTCTTCGTGTTCTTCACTCATGGTTGGTGGTTTATCAATATCTGAAGTAGCCATCTAAACCTACAAAAAACACATACAATTTGTATCACTTTGCGAAATAAAAAAATAGATGGTTATCACTTAGATAAAAAAAAAAGAACAATATGTATGAAAATTAGATTTTGATTACTTACATGCATTAACAATCTTTATAACATTATTTTAAATTCTATAACAGAATTAACTTAGCAAGAGTTTAAACAACTTATGCTTTTGATACAAGTGTAACGTAGTCAAATTAGTGATTATAGTTCACGTTTGAATTAGGGAAACAAAACATATAATTATTAGTAAACAAAACAATAGAGAACTCATTAAGTCATTACTTAAACAAGAAGACCACAATTAAACACATAAAAAAAATACATACTTACGAAACAAATATAGTTCACGTTTGAATTAGGGAATCAAAGAACATAATTATTAGTAAACAAAATGAGAGAGAACCCATTATGTTATTAGTTTAACAAGAAAACCACAATTAAAACACACAAAAGAAATACATATCGACTAGAAAAAAATAGATTGACGTACATATTCTTGGAACAAGGAATGAAGCTTCGAAGACCTATTCACAGCGACAAACTCTTGGAATAATATTCAGACTCTTGGAATAATATTGGGATTAGAAATTTGGTAAATGATAATTGTCATATTGGAGTATTGGATAGGGTACAGTATATTGACTTTTTGAATGTGTAATGGGCTTATATTAAGTTTATTTGATCGATTATCAAAATATTATATATATATATATATATATATATATATATATATATATATATATATATATAATGTCATCAAAGCTGCGGCGGGGCGGGTTGAGGATTGGTATATCCGGCCCCGACTTCTTCCCTGGTTTTAGCCTAACGGGGATCCCGGCCCCATACCCGATCCCCGTTTTTGCAGGGAATACCCGTCCCCGATCGCGGCGGGTGAGCCGGGTTCCCCACCGGGTCGGGTCAAATTTCCATCCCTAAGAAAGAGCTTTGGAACCTTTCCATGACAGGCTCTAACAAAGTAGCCAACTCTAAGAGATTCAACGATCTAGTAGCACTATGTCCCGGGATGGTTAGCCCGGAGAGTAAGAAAGTAGAGAGATACATTTGGGGAATATCCCCTCAAATGCAAGGGAATGTATTGGCTTCGAACCCTATTACTTTCGATAGTGCCAAACGCTTGGCCCAGAGACTCATTGACCATGGAGTCCGCCAAGGCGTGATGGCGCCCGTTCCTGAGCCAACCAAAGGGGGTGACTATAAGCGAAAGTCTTGGAGTAAGAAAAAGGGACAGGCAACACAAGAGCCCTCGAAGAAACAACAGATTATTGTTGTTCACGCTGCCACTACCCTTGCCGCTCCAACACCAGTAAGACAATATGTTGGGATTCATCCAAAATGCAATGAATGCAACTTTCATCACTATGGAGTCTGCCAAGAGTTACACTGTAAAAATTTCAACAAGAAGGGGCACACTGCCCATTTCTGTAGGGCACCGGCACAACTAATCACCCATGTCCCCAATGTTGGTGTAAGTCAGGCAAGTTACGGGTGTGGTAAAACGGGACACTTCAAGAGGGATTGTCCAATAGCAAGGAATGTTGGTGGAGATGGAAGGGTACTGATGATCACCGTAGGATAGACTCTCCTGGAACCACCTGTGAATAACGGTATGCTTCCAAATAAAAATATCTAAAGCTTAAATTTTTTTTTAACTAAAAACTGGTGCCAATTAAATCGTAATCGTAAATTGCTTCCTCATCCGAACAAATCACATTATTCATATAAAAACAAAGGATCCTTGCAGGTGAGCTATGATGGCTTAGTGTAAACGTTAGGGTCATATGTAATTAAGATTCTAACAGGCTTAGAATGCATGATTCCACCTTATTTCATGTTCCTTGTTTGGTTGTGTACTTAGGGCAGAGTCACTCATTCGACTGTCTTTTCAATCTTAATTATATACGACTAGTTTACACCAAGAAATTATATAGGGAACTGGTAGGGATCCTACTACGAAATTTCATCACTATTTATCGAAGCACTCGTACTGCTAGTACTCACTAATTTCGTTGCAAATACTCGCAGTAGTAATAAGAAGGATAAACTTATGGCATTAAAGACATATACATAGAATACACTATCGTTCTAAACAAATCACCCCTTCCAAATTGACTTAACACCTGTTACAATAAGAAGTTCCAACGTCGTCATTTGACATTGATTGGCTTGGTCCTCACCATACCAATTTCATGTGCTACGAGAAGACCCTTCGCCTTAACCGAATGACTAACAAAAACACTTGTAATCTATAATGACAAACTTGACACAAACCCACGAATCGTCTCTCGCGTCAAAGCTCAGAAATACCCACACGAGGGGTAACATGCCTTCCTAACCCACACGGTAGATAAGAAATAAGAAGCGAAAAACATCAAAGATGTTCCAGAAGTCCATAAACTTCATGAATTATTCCCAGAAGATCTTCTAGGAATACTACTCGTATAGCAAGTCAAGTTCAAGAATAGAGACTAAGGACCCATAGGGTTAAATTATCACTACTAGGTGTATACGTGAGAGTTGTATATAATTAAGATCCTACAGACTTAGAATGTGTGATTCCACCTTACTTCCTGTTCCTTGTTTGGTTTTCGGCTTAGGGAAAAATCACTCATTCGACCGTCTTTTCAATCTTAATTATATACAACTTGTATACACAAAGCGATGATAGATGAACCAGGTATGAGTCCTACCATAAACTTAAGAACAAAGCTGCCCAGGTCTACAAGTGGACATGCTATCATTTGGGTGAACGTAGACAAATAAACCAAACTCACACACTCCCTACCGATCAAAGCAACATATGACATAGAAAATATGACAGGAACATATCACAAAGGGGTGGTGCGACTACACGGTATACCGCTATCAATTATAAAGGATAAGCGACAGCCGATTCGCCTCGCACTTCTGACAGTCGTTACAGAAGTCTTTTAAAACCCAACTCATCTTGATTACAGCTTGCCATCCCTAAGAAAACAGTAAGACTAACCGAAACAAAGTCGCATACCAAAAGTGAAGGTCTGCTGGAACGCCAAGCGACAACCTGAATTCACTTAGAAACAAGAAGACTAGATGCAACGAAAATACTTGCATCTTTACCCTTGTTCATGGACACTCACTATAGAAATAATTTTGAGACGAAATTGTCTCTAATGGGGGGGATAATGTAACAACCAGTTATTTCAAATCAATGAAAATCAAAGAAAGTCAATAAAAGTCAAAATATTCAAAAGTTAAGAATAAAAACAAAAATAATAGATGGACCCAATATATATGAAGAAAATTGTAGTGGTCGGTACAACGATTCCGGAGATATAAAGAATGCCGAAATCCGAGTTATAACGAAGAATTTATGACATGTCGAAGTTTCGCGACAAAACTGGCACAACACCAGAAATCGTAAAAAGTGAGTTCATACCCCCACAATTTTCCAAGCGTTTCTATGTTTGGGGAGGGGGGGAATACAAGTAAAACACAAGAACTCTTGTGTTTAAAAATATAAATCGCTTATTATGTTTTCACGTACTTTGTGTGTGTATATATATATATATATATATATATATATATATATATATATATATATATATATATATACATTTTACGCAAAAATGCTAAAATCATTACTACCAAACTTCTAAACTCTTACGTACAAAGTTGTTAAAAATACAAGGTTTTACCATTTCATCGGAACATACATTTTTAAACTATAATAGGTATAGTTTGGGGAACATTCACGTTATCTTACTCTTTTGGGTCAAAGGAATGATTATATAAAATTATGATTATTTTATACATTGTAAACACTATAAATTGATAATACGTACAATAACAAGGAAAAGAAAACTTCAACACACTTTATGTAAACTAGGTAGTACAGGATTATGAACGACTCCTTCGTCGTACCAAAAAAAGGTACCCATTAAAATCCTGAATTATAACCAGAGTCTCCTGCATGGAGAGCATTAGTTTGTGTATAGATCTATACGGGAGTGAGAATCCCGCGCCCTGACTGTTAGCTACAGTTGGAACGGAAGTTATGGGGTGACAAATGTCATAACTTTCTGACGCCTGAAGAACGTCGTGTAGGCCATTAGTCATCTTAGCATGGTTATAATAAACACTCACAATAAGCATTAACTAAAATATTTGGTTTACGGGATAAACATGACTTCAATGGTTTTATTTAAATAATAAATTGTATCGCACTATTTTCAAGTATAATATTTCATACACGTCGGTTTTAGGACAACAGAGAATCATATTTTTGTCTATGATTGCTTAGTGTATATGCTAGAGTTATATAAAATTAAGATCTAATCGACTTAGAATTGGTGGGTTCGCTTTGGGCCTTGTTCCTTGTTTGGTTGTGGGCTTAGGGCAAACTCATTACATGCGACGGCCTATTGAACCTTGATTTTATATAACTTGTATACACTAAGGGATTATAGAAGGAAGTTATGGTATTTCTAGAATTACACACAGTTACACTAAAAGCAATACATTATACCACTTACTAATACGGTACAATTAGCATTTCAGGAAAACACATAGTGAGGACTCTTATTGCTAAATCTATGATTACTTAATATATACATTAGGGTTATATACAAAGAAGATTTGATAGGCAGTGCAATGTGTGATTTCCGCCTTACTTCCTGTTCCTTGTTTGGTTGTGGGCTTAGGGCAGAATCACCCATTCGATTGTTCGTTCGATCTTGATTATATATCACTTGTATACAGTAAGCATTCATAGGAGGTAACAGTATGGGTCACACCATTTACATAAATTAGAACTTCACATTACAAATTTTAAGCATAAGAAACTTATACTTTTTGGTCTTAAGGTACTAAAACTACAACTCATTTACAAAGTAAAAATTGGATTTTCTGGAAGAACACATTATCGTTTTCAACTTAAATGTTGACACTTTTTTCAAACCACTTTTATTCTCAGGAAATTAGTAGACAGGTACCCTCACAGGTGACACGAAGATGGAGCATAGTATCTTCGTGTCTTAGCTTTCGTTATAATTTTGGTGTCAATCATACAATGTTTTGAACACAATGTAAATTATATATTTTCAAGATGATGGTTGTGTTGTTTTGATTACTATTATTCAATTGTTATGATATTGTACATGATGTCATACGCCCTGAACGTTTCCGTCATTCCGGTTTGGGGGTGTGACAAGCACTATGAGGAAAGCATGCCAAATGAAGAATAAGAAGCGAAAAATTGTGAAGTTTTCATGAGCCGCATCAACATAGGGCGGGAGGCAGTCCAGCTCACGACTCCCCAAAAAGAATCGCTTACAGGAGGAAATCTGTGGTTTGGAGTTTGCATTCTCTTTCCTTTTCTTTTATTTTTCTTTATTTTTTATAATTTTTCTTTATATTTTATTTTTTACTCCTCTAAATTTTTATATAGATTTTGTTGAGAGAAATATCATGGCATGAGTGTCGGGTAAAAGTCTTTTTAAAAAATTGTTCATAATTAAATCATGTTTATCACCACGATGTGGTAAAATTCACCACGACGTGGTGACTTTATAGAAAGCAAAGCATAATCACGAATGTCAATAAAACAACATGACGTGGTGTCAAAACCACAACGTGTTGTCGGTTAAACTGCAGTAAAAAATGGGGTTTATTTTAACCAACCCAGTCAACTTTTCTTTTACTTTTCAATTTCGACATCTTGTCATGTTCATTCTCCACGAAGCCTCCTCCCGATTTTCTTCGAAATTTCGATTTCTTTAACAAAAAGGTAATTTTTTTAACTAAGTGTTATTGGTGCACATTTGCTGCTTTAAACTGATATTTAGGGTAATTTCCTAAGTTAGGGTTCCGAATTTTGACAAAATCGGACTTAGTTTTTTATGATTATACTTTGCATTTTACTTGAAATTACACAATTCTATGCCCTTAGCAAAACCTACAGTTGATTTGAGTTGTTCTGGTCTAAAAAATGATTGATTCTGTAGAGGTTACATGACCAGCCGTTGACCACGATGACTCGTCGTGGTCCTCGTCATCGTCGGTGAAAAATCAGTTTAATCTGTTTGATTTGATTTCTAAACTTGTATATGGTTGTTGGTTTTTGTGTTTTCGTTTCTTTTGTTGAAATTGCAAGTCGTCGTAGAAGAAACCAACCCGGGGGTCGTCCCGACCTCCCGTGGTATACTTTTCTGAGGGTAGTGGGTCCATGAGTTTTAGCTCAATGGAATGGAAAGCTTTCTTGGATGAAAGAACATAGGGTGCATGACCCAACTGAAGTCAACTAGACATGGATGGAGGAAGTTGGTTTGTCGGAAGCTATTGAACCATTTTTGGTTCAATCCTTTGATGGCTTTCAAGGGAGGTTCGTATGTACGGCGTGGAGGAGATTATTTCACATTCAAGAGACGGTCTAAAAGGAGTTGGTAGTTGAGTTCTTGGCAATAGTTAGATTCCAGAGACAAATTGGTATCCATGAACCAAAAAACATCACATTTTGTTTGGCGGGAGAGAGGCACGAACTGAGCTTGGTCGATTTTACAATGCGGACAGAACTTTGTTTACCATCCAAAGTTCATATCGAGTATTATATTGAGTTCATTGCTAGTTGTATCTGGACCACCGAAGGTTTCAAGGACGACACTTATTGGTCGACTATAGCAAATGGTACATACAATTTTAGTACCACGCAAGAAAGTGAGATCAAGTCCCCTATACACCGCCTCCTTCAAAGATTGATCACCAACACCATAAACCAGAGACAGGAGGGGGACAAAGTCCCGACATTGGATGTTTTCTTTCTATGGAACCTCATCACACCGAACATCTGTGTTGACATTCCATATCTTGTGGCAGAATTTTTGGCAGTTCGGGTGGGAAAGGATCATCGTCGATCTCCTCTTTATGGTGGGATGTTAATAACCCTGTTGGCACGGTCTTTTGGAATCCTCGAAACACATGAAGCCTATTTCTTGACAATCGAGCCTTGCAAATCTTTTTCTCCTATTTTGTACAAACGTTCCCGTGTTGTCCTTAACAATGGGTATGGTAATTACTCCATTCCCGATGATACACCGAAAAACCAACCCGGGAGGCGGGTGAGACAAAGTGGTAGTGGTACAAGTGATGATGAACCACCAGTGATTCCGACGGATGAAGAGCTTCCTATGGACCCTTACAATGTTGCTCTCTGGCGGTATCAGGATAACTTGGGTCGAGGTGTAAATTACACTAACATGCATTTGGATCTCCTTATGCAACACTTGAACATTCAGCAGCCAAGTGCTTATCCAGTTACGTACCCGTACTTACCAAGCTGGGACAAGTTATGGTGAGAACAACAAGGAGGAGCGAGTGGTAGTGGTGGTGGTCACAACGATGAGGATGAGGAGTGATTGATTTTTATCCATTTATTTGGAAGTGGATTTAACACAATTCTTTTTGTTTGTTTGGTTTATTTTGGTTTGGTTTGGTTTGGTTTGTTTTGGGTTAATTTTTTTGGATATTTGTAACCTAGGATTTGGATTTTTTTTGTTTCCTTGTTTTATCATTTTTCTTGTCTTTAGATTCCCAGGAAATTTTGAGTTTGAGATAGGAGTTATTTTCGCGAGAGATTGATGCGTTTTAAAGAAAGATTAGATAAGCGGCAAGAGAAGTGAGATTTGATCAGCATATCGAGCATTATTTTGATCCATCGAGTGAAGAGTCACGTTTCCACAAATGCATATCTTTGTTGGTGATAAATTTATTGAAGAAATATGCTAAAGAATTAACTTATTTTTGCATTTTCACTACCACCACGACATGGTATCCCTCCACACGATGCGGTTTCGCTAACAGAAAACGAAACAAAATTTACACCCACCCACCATGACGTGGTACCTCTTACCACGAGGTGGTGCCTTCTCGAGTCTAATTTTCGAGTCTTGTCCTACACATTAAAAAGTATAAGTGTCCAATTGCTAAAGCCATGTTCTGTAGCGGTCAACCACTTCCGTTTTAACACTTATGAGCAAGCGATCCTACACACTAGCAACACAATTCACGATGCATCTTCTATTGTAAAGCCCCGTTTATTTATTAAATAAATAAATGAATTAATGAACGAATTGAAGCCCTAAAATAAATAATTATATAGCAAGGTGATGGTCTCGAAGAGCTAACTGTCACAATTTTAGAAGTTAGGGGTTAAAAGTGTATGATTCAGAGTGGTTTGTAAATATTCATGATGACAGGGACTAGTTGGTAATTATTAGGACTTAATATGGAAGGAATTATGGAAGCAAGGGCTGAAAGGTAAAATTCGGACTGCAATTGTAAAGGATTCAGGAATCAGGGTTCAAATGGTAAAATTTGGATCATATTAGAAAAGAATTATATAATGAGGGGTTGTTTCTGCCATTATGGAAATAAGGCTTTATGGTATCAGGAATATAAGCTTATCATTCCCGATTCTAACCCTAAACCTACTCACGCATGATGCAGTCGCCACTCCCACTTACTCCACTTCCGGCGCCACTCCTACCTCCGACCACCCAACACTGTCAAGCGATCCATGTCGCCGATTCGTGGCCTCCAGCCGTCGCCTTTGCCGGGAACAAGAACCGATAGGCGAACCACCGAGATTTGTTGCCTTATTGCACTGAGACGGTGAAGTTATAGTCGCAGCTGCCCGCCATCTCATGCCACCTCTCTTCACTATTTCTTGTTGCATGCGCTGCTTCGTTCATGGTGGTCTCCATTTCGTAGTCGCGACCGTTGTCGCTGCATGGCTCGATTCATTTACTCGTGTCACTGCTTCAGCTATTGCAAACTGTCGTCATGGAGCCGCTGTCGTCGCAAATCACCACCATCAGCCACCGCCGTTGCATTTGTTGCCGATGAAGCGAGAGTTCGAGCCCCCGCTGTGGTTGCTAGGGCTGTTACAGCCGTTGTCGTACGCCACCGTGAGGTGGTGGCTGCCACCATACACCGCCATGTATGTGTGTTTAAATTAGTTAGGGTGTGTGTGTGAGCTTTGGTATTTCATTGTAAATTGTAAAAGAAAATGGAATAATGAGAAAGAAACCATAACAACCACCGTGAGGTGGTGGCTGCCGCCACCGGCCGCCGTGTCGGGTGGCGGTACGTTTTGCCTCTTGTGATTGATTCGTTTGGGGTGCTAGAAACCCTAATGGGCTCAAAGGAGCTCTAATGGGCCCAATGAAGCTTAATGGACTCTAATAGACCCAATAAAACCCTAATGGGCTCAATGATATTCTAGTGGGCTTGGTAAACCCAATAAAGCCCTAAATAACCTAAAAGTCCAACAAATTAATAATGGGCTAATATTTGTGTTGGAAAAACCCTAATGCCAATAAATCTTAATTTGGGGAATTAAGCATGTCACACGAGAATTATTTAATAACTTGGAATATTAATTAATAATCATTGGCGGAAATTAATCTAAGTAATATTGGACTTAATGGATTAAGTCTTTAATGGGTTAAGTGGGAAACTTAACCCTAATCATCATTTTATGTGAAACCCTAATTTCACTTGGGTTTATTGTTGGGCCTTTCTATTGGGCCTTGATGATTTGGGTTATTAAATGGACTATCCAAGATCAAGCAAATGGTCTAGAGTAATTTAATGGGCCTTGGATAAGGCCCATGTAAGGGGCATGCGCCCAGTTTGGAAAATTCGGCCATAGATGGGCCATGGCTTGGGCCTTAATGAGTATATGATGTTGGGCCTTAGAATGAGACCATGTATAGGCCTGGGCCTAATTTGGAAAATTGGGCCATGTGTTGGGCTTTGATTCCTAGTTGACTTTGGGCCTACGGATTGGGCCTTGGGCTTGAATAAGCCAAGCGAGGGGTAATGTAGTAATTACCCAAAGAAGGTACGTATGGTTATGTATTGGGACCCAATTATTAATTGGGTGTTATTTTGGTGTTGACAGTTCGGGAATCTGTCAGCCAGCAGCTGGGGGTCGAGTCTGCGGGACTTCAGCAAGTGTGGGATTGTGTCTTCGGGACTTCAGCAGTGTGAGGTGAGTTACCTTCCAGTAGCGGTGGGTCTACGACCACAATGCCGGCCCACCAATAGGAGTTGTATGATAGATGATTGTCTCTGTGATATTCATCTAGGGTTGCTACTACTTGTGTTATGTTTATATGCTAGTATGATATGATGCTATGTGATATGTGTTATGTGGTAGCAGTAGGGGTGAAATAGTCCCCAGTATCCGGTCGTGAGGACCGAAGGGGAGGCCAGCACCCAGATATGCTAGGCAGTATCCGGTCGTAAGGACCGAAGGGGAGACCAGCACCCAGATATGCTAGTCAGTATCCGGTCGTGAGGACCGAAGGGGAGGCCAGCACCCAGATATGCTAGGCAGTATCCGGTCGTAAGGACCGAAGGGGAGACCAGCACCCAGATATGCTAGTCAGTATCCGGTCGTGAGGACCGAAGGGGAGGCCAGCACCAAGATATGTTAGGCAGTATCCGGTCGAGAGGACCGAAGGGGTAGGTCGGGCACCCAGATATGCCCGACAATATATGTATGATATGAGATTGTATGGTATGTGGTATGATGGGGGAACTCACTAAGCTTCGTGCTTACGGTTTTCAGTTTTGGTTTCACGTACTTCGTGCTTAAAGGAAAGGAGCCGGCATGATCGCAGCGCATCACACTATGGTTTTCCGCACATGAGACCTTGGGGATTACACTCTGATATTGTTTTATGATAACATTGTTGATTATTTCAACTTTGGTTTTGACATGACATGATATTACAGATGTTTTATGACACTGTTGGTTTTATAATGACGTATTTAAAAATGAAATTTTTGTCCTGTATTTTTGAGATGTTACAAGTTGGTATCAGAGCCTTGGTTTGAGGGATTCGGACATACTCTCGGGTGTGTCTGAACTCAAACTAAGGGCTTGGTATGAAAATTTTCAAAAGTAAAACCATTTTATAAAAAGGAGTTTGAAAAGAATCTGAAAAGAGAAAAGAACGTTAAGAAGAACAAAGTGTGTGATGCGTGCAATCAGCCGAGCTCAAGTAAGTTTTCCCAAGATACCCATACAAGATATGATATGATATGATTATGAGAATTGCATGCTAGATTAGGGCTAAGGATCTAGGAGGATGCCTTGTATTCCTATTGTATGTGCTTGTAGACTTGCATGCTAGTACTGATCAGTCAATGATAGGATAGCCTGTTTAGGTTATTCCTGATTGTATGAGCCTTTTAATTGCATGTACAGATTCCTTATTAGAGGATAAAATGATTTGATTGGAATATGATGGTTAGATTTTCCATTGTCTGAATGCTGCTTGCTTTGTGCTTGGTGGGACTCTTAGAAATGTGAGTTAGCTATTAAGTGAATATGCTAAGTTATATGTGGCACAGGCTAGATAATCTCAGAGTGATAGATTTGACCCTATTGCGCAGCTCTCGTTTGAGTCTAACCGTTCTAGGGATGGGTCTTTTACTAGAAGGATTATCTGATCTCTGTTGCATGTGGCTATATTCATGAGGTAGCTAGTTGACATTAGTGTGAATCTTTCAGCAGCTGAGGACCGGGTGAGTTCGGGAACCTAGGGAAGCCTAGGATATGTTTCAGTGGGTTAGTAGTGAGGCTCAATGATTCTTGGGTACCAGTTAGAGGAAGTGACTTGGAGGATCCGGGAGGATTGCTGAGGAAAGTATGGATAGGTGTGGAAGGTAGTATTGGGCCCGTACTACTGAAAGCACAGGATCCATACTCGACTCGGTGAGAGTCTTGGAGAATCTAAGTAGCTTTAGGGAAGATTTTGTAACCCAGTTTGGGGACAGAGGATGTTCCAGTGGTTGCAGCTTAGCCATTGGCAAGCGAGATAGTGAGTGTGACAGGCTGTCAGACCCTGAAGGATATGATTCCCAAGAGGTTGTAGATGCGAGATCGATTTGGACCACCCTAGAAAGAGAGGGCTATGCTAGGCGGGTATAGTAGATGATCCCGGGAAGAGACCCATGACTTCTAATCATCGGGTGGAGGGCCAGCAGGGCCAGAGTCAGTGCAATGCGTACGAGAGAGTACACGAGGGAGTTTGTCACTCCAAGGGTTTAGGCTGCTACAAGTGTGGCAGGGTTGATCATGTCAGTTGGAGGTGACTAGGGTTCCTCCAGATGTTGCGAGTATGCCATCTTTTACTGCTACCCGATTCATGTTGGGAATACGTATCGCTTTGGAATTGTGAGCGAGTTTGGATAAGTCGGATCTCAAGTCGGTTTTCTGCTAGTGTTTGGTTATCAAGGACCGTATATTCCATTTTGCATGCCGAAAGGTCCTTGATGAACCTACAGAGGGACGTATCTTGCGGAGTGGGTTCCACGCGTACCGTTATCAGTTCGGATCTTTGTCGAGATCTGTACAGGAGTATTGTTTGGAAGATCCTTGGTCAGGGTTAGAGTGATAGTTCTCCAGTGAAGTCAGCGTTCGAAGGTTCTATCATTGTTCATGTATGGTCGGTAATTGTCTATGGATGAACTTTGGAGTTCAAGGCACTACCGTTGCTAGGACAGAGCTGGTGACATGAAAAGGATAATGTTAGTCGCGGGTGTTAGATGCAAAAGTGGTTGGTCATAGCATGTTCAAGAGAATTGTATTTTCGCATGGGCTGTGTTCGGTCAAAGTTCAGTGGTACTGCAAGATTGGAAATGAGAACGAGGATTCATCAGCCAGAGTGAAGATTAAGGTCTTCAGTGGTCAGCCTGGGAGATGAATTGAGGTGTCAGAATGGAACAGATTTCAAGAGTACTCTTCAAGATTTCAGAGGATGGGTGATCTTATGGTTTAATCGGTGATTAAACGATAGCATTGGTAAGCACATTTTGTCATCGGTGGGATATTAGAAAGCGAGACGGGTTGGGAATCCTTTAATTCTTGCATGCCGCGAAGACTTATTCAAATCTAAGTGAGGGAGAGACTTTTTATAAGGTTCTCCAAATGTGAGTTCTGGTTGCGCGGGGTGCAATCTCTTGTCCACCTTGTCAACCAGAAGGGTATTCTAGTTGATCCGGCCAAGATAGAGGCTGTGATGCAGTGGGAGATTCTGAGGTCTCCATCTGAGATTCGGAGTCCACTAGGTCTAGCGAGTTATTATCGGAGATTTATATGGGATTTCTACGAGGTTGAGGTTCCTTTGACCCGACTGACCAAGAAGTCGGTGACCTTTCGTTGGGGGCCTGAGCAGCAGGCAGCCTCGAGACTCTCAGACATCGGTTGTGCGAGATACCGATTCTCACCCTGCCAAAGGGTTTAGATAATTTCGTGGTTTACTGTGACGCTTTGATCACGGGCATGGGTTCGGTACTGATACAGTGGGGTCACGGGATAGCAGCTTTTGGGAACCAGGTTAGAGTTCTGGTTAGGACTCGAGTTCAGTTGAGGGTTAGGTCGAGTGCGTGTTCGACCTGGTTGGGAAAGTGTTGTAAGACTATAGGGGTAGCTGTAGCATTCACTATCAGCAAATAGTGTGAGGGGTGTTGTAAGTCTGTGGGTTTAGCCGTAGCATTCACCAGGCAGTCAGATAGTGTTAGAGTGTTGTAAGTCTACGGGTGTAGCCGTAGCATTCACTAGCAGCTAGATAGTGATAGAGTGTTGTAAGTTTGCGGGTGTAGCCGTAGCATTCACTAGGTTGATAGATGGCATGAGCGTGTTGTTAGAATGCGGAAGGAACAATAGTACCCCCCCCCCCCAGTTCGGATGTAGGAGTGAGGATATGGAAATCCACTGATTGGATTTCGGATTTACCCAAATGGATTAGATCTGGTTAAGCCAGTAATGAGACTGTAGGGACGTCACTACAGTTATGAGATCAGAGAAGCAATGGACTGCTTCAGGACGTGTGAGATAAGGCTACCATTGGTCAGGTAGCAATCACTTTTAGTCTTGGATTTGATGATGACAGGATTTGACGCATGGACCCGATCGGTTAGATCAGAAATTAGTAGAGTCACACCAGCATGATAACTAGTGGCAACTAGTTCCAGAGAATGATTTCGTTCAGAAGTCGTGCGAGGCGACTAAGTAGGGAGTCCTTTGGCTCCGCAACCGGGTGGAAACCCAGTATTTCAGAGGATTGGCAAGTGAATTGAGACCCAGGAGGTCTCGAGAGCTTTTGGTAAGCAGCTATGTAACAACGTATACTGCTTCAGACAGTTCAGTGTTCGGGCAATTTCAACATTTGGGCAGTGATAGTATGTGTGTTTTTAGTTGCATATGCGCATGGAATAGCCGGTTTATTGGGGAGTGACAAGTCACCCACAGTGGGATTAGCTGAGCCTTAGCCGAGAATAAGTGATCTGCAGAGGTAATTGGGTTTGTGACTTAGGTTTATGGCGAGAACCACATGCTATCAGAAGTTAAGTAGTCAGTTGAGGGATGAACAGACTAGATTCATCAATAATGATTTATTATGAGTGGTTTGTCAGGGATTCAGACCATCTCGAGATAGCAGATTTCGGATAGATTACATGTGGTCTTGTTGCAAGGAATTCGTTCACCTACATATTGTAGGGCTCTACGAAGATTGGTCACGGATACCCTGGGAAGGCTAGGGTGTGCCCAGGAAGATGACTATGTTACTAGAGTGGCTTGGTATGTAAGTATTGGTAAGGAATGATTTCGAGCACAGAATCTAATTTAAGTGGGGGAGAGTTGTAAAGCCCCGTTTATTTATTAAATAAATAAATGAATTAATGAACGAATTGAATCCCTAAAATAAATAATTATATAGCAAGGTGATGGTCTCGAAGAGCTAACTGTCACAATTTTAGAAGTTGGGGGTTAAAAGTGTATGATTCAGAGTGGTTTGTAAATATTCATGATGACAGGGACTAATTGGTAATTATTAGGACTTAATATGGAAGGAATTATGGAAGCAAGGGCTGAAAGGTAAAATTCGGACTGCAATTGTAAAGGATTCAGGAATCAGGGTTCAAATGGTAAAATTTGGATCATATTTGAAAAGAATTATATAATGAGGGGTTGTTTCTGCCATTATGGAAATAAGGTTTTATGGCATCAGGTATATAAGCTTAGCATTCCCGATTCTAACCCTAAACCTACTCACGCATGATGCAGTCACCACTCCCACCTACTCCACCTCCGGCGCCGCTCCTACCTCCGACCACCCAACACTGTCAAGCGATCCATGTCGCCATTTCGTGGCCTCCAGCCGCCGCCTTTTCCGGGAACGAGAACCGATATGCGAACCACCGATATTTGTTGCCTTATTGCACTGAGACGGTGAAGTTATAGCCGCCGCTGTCTGCCATCTCATGCCACCTCTCTTCTCTATTTCTTGTTGTCAGCGCTGCCTCGTTCATGGTGGTCTCCGTTTCGTAGTCGCGACCACTGTCGCTGCATGGCTCGATTCATTTACTCGTGTCACTACTTCAGCTATTGCAGACTGCCGCCGTGGAGCCGCTGTCATCGCAAATCACCACCATCAGCCGCCGCCGTTGTGTTTGCTGCCGATGAAGCGAGAGTTCGAGCCCCCGCTGTAGTTGTTAGGGCTGTTACTGCCGTTGTCGTACGCCACCGTGAAGTGGGTGTTCGTTTCCATTTCCGAGAAAAAGGATGTGTATTATGTGTGTGTTTTGGTGTGTGTTCCAGTGTACAAGTTGTGCCTTGCATCCATGGGTTGTATGAGTGACTTTGGTCGGAAAACCCACCGCCACCACCGTGAGGTGGTGGCTGCCACCATACACCGCCATGTATGTGTGTTTAAGATAGTTAGGGTGTGTGTCTGAGCTTTGGTATTTCATTGTAAATTTTAAAAGAAAATGGAATAATGAGAAAGAAACCATAACAACCACCGTGAGGTGGTGGCTGCCGCCACCGGCCGCCGTGTCGGGTGGCGGTGCGTTTTGTCTCTTGTGATTGATTCGTTTGGGGTGCTAGAAACCCTAATGGGCTCAAAGGAGCTCTAATGGGCCCAATGAAGCTTAATGGACTCTAATAGACCCAATAAAACCCTAATGGGCTCAATGATATTCTAGTGGGCTTGGTAGGCCCAATAAAGCCCTAAATAACCTAAAAGTCCAACAAATTAATAATGGGCTAGTATTTGTGTTGGAAAAACCCTAATGCCAATAAATCTTAATTTGGGGAATTAAGCGTGTCACACAAGAATTATTTAATAACTTGGAATATTAATTAATAATCATTGGCGGAAATTAATCTAAGTAATATTGGACTTAATGGATTAAGTCCTTAATGGGTTAAGTGGGAAACTTAACCCTAATCATCATTTTATGTGAAACCCTAATTTCACTTGGGTTTATTGTTGGGCCTTTCTATTGGGCCTTGATGATTTGGGTTATTAAATGGACTATCCAAGATCAAGCAAATGGTCTAGAGTAATTTAATGGGCCTAGGATAAGGCCCATGTAAGGGGCTTGCGCCCAGTTTGGAAAATTGGGCCATAGATGGGCCATGGTTTGGGCCTTAATGAGTATATGATGTTGGGCCTTAGAATGAGACCATGTATAGGCCTAGGCCTAATTTGGAAAATTGGACCATGTGTTGGGCTTTGATTCCTAGTTGACTTTGGGCCTACGGGTTGGGCCTTGGGCTTGAATAAGCCAAGTGAGGGGTAATGTAGTAATTACACAAAGAATGTACGTATGGTTATGTATTGGGACCCAATTATTAATTGGGTGTTATTTTGGTGTTGACAGTTCGGGAATCTGTCAGCCAGCAGCTGGGGGTCGAGTCTGCGGGACTTCAGCAAGTGTAGGATTGTGTCTTCGGGACTTCAGCAGTGTGAGGTGAGTTACCTTCCAGTAGCGGTGGGTCTATGGCCACAATGTCGGCCCACCAGTAGGAGTTGTATGATAGATGATTGTCTCTGTGATATTCATCTAGGGTTGTTACTACCTGTGTTATGTTTATGTGCTAGTATGATATGATGCTATGTGATATGTTTTATGTGGTAGCAGTAGGGGGTGAAATAGTCCCCAGTATCCGGTCGTGAGGACCAAAGGGGAGGCCAGCACCCAGATATGCTAGGCAGTATCCGGTCGTAAGGACCGAAGGGGAGACCAGCACCCAGATATGCTAGTCAGTATCCGGTCGTGAGGACCGAAGGGGAGGCCAGCACCCAGATATGCTAGGTAGTATCCGGTCGTAAGGACCGAAGGGGAGACCAGCACCCAGATATGCTAGTCAGTATCCGGTCGTGAGGACCGAAGGGGAGGCCAGCACCCAGATATGCTAGGCAGTATCCGGTCGAGAGGACCGAAGGGGTAGGTCGGGCACCCAGATATGCCCGGCAATATATGTATGATATGAGATTGTATGGTATGTGGTATGATGGGGGAACTCACTAAGCTTCGTGCTTACGGTTTTCAGTTTTGGTTTCAGGTACTTTGTGCTTAAAGGAAAGGAGCCGGCTTGATCGCAACGCATCACACTATGGTTTTCCGCACATGAGATCTTTGGGATTACACTCTGATATTGTTTTATGATAACATCTTTGATTATTTCAACTTTGGTTTTGACATGACATGATATTACAGATGTTTTATGACACTGTCGGTTTTATAATGACGTATTTAAAAATGAAATTTTTGGCCTGTATTTTTGGGATGTTACATCTATCCCAGGGGAGTCTGTTCCTTTTTTTCTCCCTCTTTATTTTTATGTCTTGCATAGCATGCAATGAGGGCATTACATCAAATTAGTGTGGGGTAAGTGGTATATTGCATTAGGAAAAAAGCATTGGATTTTTCAAAATTGGCATTGCTAGTTTTCACAAATATGCATTCTTATAAACTTGAAATAATAGTATAATTAGGAAAACCTAGCTAATTAATTTTTTTGCAAATATTGTATGGGATGATTCGATGAGAGCCCAAATGTTTACCCGAGCCAACACATTTTATAGTGTATTTATGGCTTCCCATTATTAGTGAAAAGCCATGAGATATGAAAGATAATATGACAGTTTATATGGAATAATACGTTTTGCAGTGTATACTTGAAATCTATCCAAGACAGCTTATGTAGTCATTGCACTTAGACTAATGACTTTAACCAATAAAGGTTGAAGTAAAGTTCCTTGCTTAAGCATGTAGGACTTGAGTTAAAAATGTGATATATATATATATATATATATATATATATATATATATATATATATATATATATATATAGAGAGAGAGAGAGAGAGAGAGAGAGTTAGGTTCAAATGTTTCTACTATCAGACTTTGTCCTCGAAGTCCGTTGCCCCGATCAACTCTGGATAGTGTTCCCTCATCTCCTCCCCAGGCTCCCAAGTGCATTTTGATCCCTTGTGGTGTTGCCATTGCACCTTCACCAGCTCGACTACCTTGTTCCTCAAGGTCATCTTCTTTAGATCCAAAATCACTAAAGATCTCTCAATATAATTCAGGCGGTCCTCCACCTGAATATCCTCCAATGGTACCACTGCGGAATCATCCACTAAACACCTCCGCAATTGGGAAACGTGGAATGTACTATGAATCTGACCAAGCTCATCTAGAAGATCCAAGCGATAAGCAACCCGGCCCACCCGAGCCAAAACACCGAATGAACCAATATACATGGGGCCCAGATTGCCCCGATTCCTGAACCGGATGACACATTTCCAAGGTCACACCTTCAGGAGAACCATATCTCCCACCTGGAACTCCAAGTCTTACCGGCGTCTATTGGCATAACTCTTTTTCCGACTCTGACTTGTCTGAAGCCTGCTCCGAACCTGCTGTATTAGCTCAGTGGTCTTGAGTACCACCTCAGTACTCCCCGTAACTTGTTGACCGACCTTGCCCCAAAAAATTGGGGTCCTGAATTTCCTCCCATAGAGCATCTCAAAAGGAGGTCGATCAATGCTAGCGTGATAATTATTGTTATACAAAAATTCTGCTAACGGAAGATGCGTATCCCAACTCCCACTGAAGTCCAACACACAAGCACGCAGCATATCCTCAAGAGTCTGGATAGTCCGCTTACTTTGACCATCGGTATGAGGATGACATGTTGTACTAAAATGGAGACAAGTGTCCAACTCGTCATGAAACCGCTTCCAACACCTGGAAGTAAAGCGAACATCTCTGTCTGAAACTACTGATATCGGGACCCCATGATGTGCCACTACCTCCCTGATATAAATCTCGGCCAACTTCTCTGCAGATATACTCTCCTGGATCGGAATGAAATGCACGCTCTTGGTCAAATGATCCATGGTAACCCAGATAGAATCCACTCCGCACACAGTTCTAGGAAGTTTCGTGATAAAGTCCATAGTGATGTCTTCCAATTTCCATACGAGAATCTCCAACGACTACATCTTGTCGTGAGGTCGCTAATGCTCGGCCTTGACTTGCCTGCAAGTTAACCACCATTCCACGTACCATGCCAGATCCCACTTCATGCATGGCCACCAATAATCAGGACGAAGATCTATATACATCTTCGTCGCCCCAGGATGAATGGAGAACCTCGACTTGTGAGCCTCCTCCATCAGAACTTGGCACACACCGCCCCAATACGGAACCCAAACTCTCTGATGCAGAGTTAACAATCTACATCTATCATAATCGAAGGAAGCCACCTGACCCACAATACACTCGCTCTTCTGGTGCTCTTTCTTCATAGCCTCAACATGTACCTCACGAATCCACTCCAACAACGGAGTCATCACGGTCATCCTCAAACATAGGTCTCTGATCGGAGCCACGACCGCCTTACGGCTAAGAGCATCGGCCACCACATTAGCCTTCCTCAGGTGGTAAAGGATCTCACAATCATAATCCTTCACCACATCCAGCCATCGATGCAACCTCATATTCAGATTCGGCTGGTCCATCAAATACCTCAGGCTCTTTTGATCCGTGTAGATGGTACACCGGACCCCATAAAGGTAATGCCGCCAAATCTTGAGGGCGAACACCACGTCCCCCAATTCCAAATCATGTTTCAGATAGTTCGCCTCATGAGGCTTCAGCTGTCTCGAAACGTAAGAGATCATGCGACCCTATTGCATTAACATTACCCCCAAACCTACAATCAAAGCATCACAATATACCACAAAATCATCAACACCTACTGGCAGTTGCTTAGGCCCCCAGCAAAATGTCACCGACTTCTTGGTTAGTCGGGTCAAGGGAAAAACAATCTTGGAGAAATCCTAAATGAATCTCCGATAATAACTAGCCAAACCAAGAAAGCTCTGAATCTCAGATGGTGACCTCGGAACCTCCCACTGCGTCACGATCTCGACCTTGGTCGGATCGGCCAGAATACCCTTCTGGTTGACAAGGTGCCCCATAAACTCCACCTCGCGCAACTAGAACTCGCACTTTGAGAACTTTTCGAAAAGTATCTCCCTTCTCAATGTCTCCAGCACTTCCCTCAAGAAGTGCCTTGACTCAACCAAGTTAATTTATACCCAAACAATTCCCCTCGCAGATAAGGCTCCCAGCCCTAGATCTTTTCCTAAGTTTTCCTAGGGTAACCTCCACATCACTCTCTTCCATTAGCTGTAGAAGGAATTCCCATTAACTTCCTCTAACTAGCTCACGAATACAATTACATATTACAAAAACTAGATAATTCTTTGAATGAGAGGTCTCACACTACAACGGTTAGACTCAAACAAGAGTTGTGCAATAGGGTTAAAACCTAACCTTCTAAAATTATCTAGTTCCCATAATATGTAACTTAGCATATTCGCTTACTAGTTAGCTAAAGTTAGTAAGAACTCCTAAAAGCACAAAGCTAGCAGCATTCGAGCATCAAGTAACCAAAACCAAGAATAACCTAATCAGGCCATCCTATCAATGATTGATCAACACTAGCATGCAAGTCTATAAGCTCATACAGCAGGCATACAAAGGCATATCACCTAGATCCTTAGCCCTAATCAAGCATGTGATTCACAGATTCACAATTCAAAGCATCCATAAAACATGTATGGGCATTTTGGGATAACTTACTTGAGCTCGGCTGATTGCATGCATCACACCTTTTCATATTTTAGAAAACTCTTTCTAAGAATTTATTTTTCTTTTTGAAAACTCTTACCAAATCCTCAGTTTGATTTTAGACACACCCAAGAGTGTGTATGTGTAACATCTTGTTTCAGATTATCTGTGATTAGTGTTGGTGGGCCACGAGTCGGGCACGAGAGGGTTTCGGGTTGAGGCGAGTTGCTAGAAATGTAAGGGATCTCATTACCTTTCGATATGTATGAGGATTGTGGAATCAAAGTTTTATCTTTGAAGCTATGATAATTTGGAGGGTTGACAAGTTAAGTCCTTAAAGTCAAGAAGTTGGCAGCGAAGTACGCTGGGCGTACGTATGCGTACGCTTAGCGTATAGATGCGCGTGTTTCTTAAGAAAGAGCCACCCAGTACGTTGGGCATACTAGGCACAGAAGAAAACCCTAATTAAGTGAAGTGTCCCTATAAAAAGAAAGAGATTGTCTCATTTCTGGCCACCTTCCTCAGTTACTAAACCCTCTCAAACCCTAATATCCGTTCTTGAAGCTTGTGGTGGCCATGATGAGCTTGTTTGTGTTCTTGTGGACTTTTGAGAGTTAAGAAGGAGCATGGAAGGGAGTGAAGTCGAAGAGCAAGTTGTGGATCTGAGCTTCCTTGGGGCTAGAGCACCATTTGAAGGTATAAAGCTCCAAGCTTTCCCTCTCTTTTTGTTTTGTGCATTTTAGGGTCCATTTTAGGGTTTTTGGTCCCAAGCTTGAGACTTTATGAGTTGATGCACTCCAAAGCTTAATAACTTGTCCTTTTAAGTGTATCTAGTGATGAAGAACCATAAAAATGAGATCTTGATCGTGTGAATCTACCCATGCATGAGTTATGAGCATTTTGGGTTAAGAAAGTAAGAGTTTTTATGCGTTGTGACCTCATCAGCCATGCAAAGGCTTAAAGTCGATAACTTTATGGAGTAAGAGATGTTAGGAAGTCTAGATCCAAGAGATAAGTTAAGGTCTTAACAGGTTAAGAACCAGAAATTGATTTAAGCAAAACTGAGAGTACGCCCAGCGTAATCATAGTACGCCCTGCGTACTGGGCTGAGGTCCCCGATCAGATTTGTGCATGCTTGAGTACGCTGAGCGTACCAAGAGAGCTACGCCCCACGTAACCCCTCTGTGGGCTTTTGGGCTAGGTGATCTTTTGGGCTTTAAGTGTTGGGCCGGAATCCTTGGGCCTGCTTAGTGGAGCCTGTGAACAGAGAATTAAATTGATGTCTTGGGCCTCATGTTGGGCTTGTCTTGTAGGGTGAGGTTGGGCCTTGGGGAAAGCCCATTTATTATTGGGCCTTGGTGGGCCCAATAGGTTAGGACCGTAATGAACTGGTAGATGGTCTATCTTTAGACCTGGTAATTGAGAAATTGGACTTGGTTCCTGATTGGGTTAATTGTGGGATTTGACACAGAGTTAGAGGTTGGTGTTTGGCAAGCAGCATGATTGGAGGTTGATTCTTCGTGCCAGGTGAGTCTTCTCACTATACGTTACCTTGAGTGGTATTATGAGTTGACCAGAGGGTCTTATGTGCTATGTATGATATTACGTGCTATGTATGAGATTACGTGCTATGTGTTATATGTATCCTGTATGATTGTGTAGACCGGACCAGAGGGTCCAACGATATAGACCGGACCGGAGGGTCCAACGATTCAAACCGGGCCAGAGGGCCCAATGAGCTATGACTGGACCGGAGGGTCCGACGAGCTATGAGACTAGAAGGTCCCGCTGATACATCTTGACCAGAGGGTCGAGTTTAGCCTTGAGTGGCGTATTTGTGGTATGTGGTATTTTGGGGAACTCACTAAGCATTTATGCTTACAGTTGTTGTGTTGATGTCTCAGGTACTAGCGAGGACCGTGGGAAGGCGACGGCGTGACACGTACACACACCGATGGAGTTTATTATGTGTAGAGATCTTGGGATTTGTTTTGAAAACACTATTGATTATGGATTTGAAATTGTGATGTGATACATTATGTGTTTTTGAAAACGAAAAATTATTTTGAAAATTTACGGTGTTACAAGTTGGCATCAGAGCCTTGGTTTGAGGATTCGGATGCACCTTCGGGCGTATTTGAACTCAAACCGAGGATTTGAGAAATTTTCAAATAAAACTAAAATTTTCTAAAAAGAAAAAGAGGTTTTGGAAGCAAACAGAGTGGAAGGTGTGTACGGTCAGCCAGCGCTCGAACGGTGAATCCCCAAAATACTCTTACATTATGTGTTATGAGTTATGATATGATATAAAATGCATGTTAGAGTAGGCTAGGTAATCATATTAGGACTAGAGTGGCCTGATTTGTGATGCCTTAGCCTAGGAGATTTTTGCTGCTATGAGATGCTTGAGAGTGAGTGGGTAGCAGTGAGGAGCTTACGAGAGGCCTGCGGGATATTAGACTATGCATAGCGAGATCAGAGTGCTTGTGATCTGGGATCCTAGGAGGAGGACTTGGGGTGAATATTGATGCGGTGTGAGCGGTAGTATAGGGCCCGTACTACCGAAGACACCGATCAGTGAGCAGTCCAAGTAAGAATCCTTAGGGTACTAGGGAAACAAGTGGGGACGAGAGATCAAGGAGTAGTGTCATGGTTCGAGTACCATGTGCCGTAGCAGATGGAGGAGTGATGTTGTGGTTCGAGTACCATACATTGGAGCAGATTGAGGAGTGATGTCATGGTTCGGGTACCATGCATCGCAGCAGATTGAGGGGGATGTCATGGTTCAAATACCATGCGTCGTAGCAGATTGAGAATAGACGTCATGGGCTGAGTACCATGGTTCGTAGTGAATGACGCTTGTGGTTCTCTGGTTATCCGGTCATGATTGAGTATGCGGAGATTGGGCGCGATGAGGTTTTAGGCCTGAGGGCCATGATTGAGTCAGAAGAGGCATCCCTTGAGAGGGAGGTCGAGAGCATTTCAAATATTTTTGGTAAAATGTCAGATGTAGTCGCAAGACTCAAGGATGAGTAGAGATGGTTTTTATGGAGGATTACGACTTGAGAGGAGCAATCAGTCGAGAAAAAGGGGACACTTTCTGTGACCTAAGTGGTGTTATTTCCGTTTCCTGTGGGAAACATAAGAGGTGTGAGACTTCGGTTTTGGGGTTAGGAGTAAACCCTGCGGGTTGACATTGATGGCGATGTTCCACCAGAGTTTTTGGCAGCGTGTCTGCCGCGAGAAATGATATACCATGAGCAGGTTGTTAGTTGGGACTGAGATGGTCAGGGACCAGGATGCACCCTACTTGAGTATAGTAGGACGTATGCTAACTGTAGCAATGGGTGATCCATAAGAGTATATCGGGGCGGTGACCCTTATGTCTATGTTGGGTATTGAGTATGGGAGTGGAGTCCCTGTTCTTGTGATGATTCACACGTTGGTTGGGAGTACGAGGATGAGGAGTATGATGATTCAGAATTTCCAGTTTGATAGTCAGGATTATTACTGGACAATTGAGATGTTCAGTAGTGGATGGTATGAGATTTTGGAGGGACTAGAGACAGTCGTGACGAGAAGTTCTTGAGGACTTCATCGGAGATTCAGGGAATTTTGCGGTTGCTTGATCCCTATGTGGGGAGATCATGGGGCGTCGCGTAGCGCCTTCCAAGAGTAGGTGCGATGTTCTGGTAGAAACTATCTGTGGGATAGTTGTTAGTGCGTCAATTGGTGATGGTTCGAACCCTAAGTGGGGGAGAACCGAACTTTATGGAGGGGATCAGAGATTTGCTCAAGGGCGGTTAGAAATCTGGATATAGAGACCTGCGGTTCGGAATCATGAGACCAGGGTTATTAGTGGTCAAGGCGAAGTGCAGAGCGACATTATGCATGAGGTACGTTATGAGAACGGGCGTGTGTCTCCACGGCAGGTGGCCATTGGTCAGGAATCTGGTGGTGGTTAGGGATGTTAAAGGTGGTAAGCTCGTAGGGAGGGTATTGACAACTGAGGACTTATGGTTCGATGTATGGATTGTTATATGCCCTTTTAAGGTATTTAGGAGATAATCGGGCGGCCAACTCCCGGGTCGGTATGTGTATTCTTGTATGGGTTTTGAGCAGTAAAGGAAAGAACTTCGGATGGTCATCAACGCGTACAACAACGACATTCTTTGTTCTGCATGTGAGTGTGGCAAACAATCCAAAGCAAGCCATTCTATAGTGATTGATTCTTCAATTTCTGAACCACTGGAACTTTTGCATTTTGATCTCTACAGTCCATCTACCGTAGTCAGTCTCCATCACAAGAAATACATACTAGTTGTAGTTGATGATTTCACTCGTTTCTCATGGGTCTTTTTCTTGAGACTTAAGTAGATGTTAGATCTACTGCTTCTCCCTTTACTCCAAATGGATGCCAAAACCAAGTCGATGTTAGATCTACTGCTTCTCCCTTTACTCCAACCTCTTCAAACTTCAAAACCATTCCAAAGGAGCACAAAAATGACCTTCTAAGCTCACACACACAAGGAAGTAGTAAAGCACGGCTAGGGTTTCCTTCTCTGGGCAATGAGGTGATAAGGGAGGCCAAAGAATGCGGGTTAAGTCCTTTAAATAGGGTGAAAACCCTAAAAATTAGGGTTTTCCCATTAAGCTCCAACTCGTCGAGTTGGGGTCCTCCAACTTGTTGAGTAGGTTCCAAAATCCATGCGGCTTTATTAGTTTCTACACGACGAGTTGGGGCCTCCATCGTACGCGCTACGCGGCTTTATTAGTTCCTAAAAATTAGGGTTTTCCCATTAAGCTCCAACTCCTTATGATCCATCTACGCCCCGCGTACACCAGGCTTACACCCATCGTATGGCCTTGACTAAGCCCACACATAAAAGGCCTAATCCACTAAGCCCAATACAACTTAACTGATTTAGACAATTAAATAAATAATTAAATAAATAGTACCTTAGAACCATATGGTGTTACACTTTTATCAGGTATGGGGATACTCTAAGGATTTTATTATTTATGTATCAACGTTCCGATAAAAATACTTGTATGCATCAAAAACCTCAGGTTCAGCAGGTAAATGCATTAAAAACTGACAAGTTTTAACGTATGGTGTTGCTACTGTTGGTGGGTCATACTCCTCTTGTTTGAACCGGGGTTACCAAACTTCTCCTCGGGAGCATAGATGGAACGATCGCTTTGGGGAAAAACAACTAATAACAGCAAATCTTCGGTGTAAATGAGATCGTCAAGAATGCCATAACTACCTTTTTCAAAGATCCAAATTTGGGTACTATTAAAAGTGGATGTACACAATCAAAATTGACCGTTTATCTTTATTTTCAGAAACTGCGTAAATGCCACAAACACACAGAACGACTTAAATACTAGTTTTATGTATTAAAAATAGTTAATAGTTAATTGGCCGGTGTTTAACCCTTTACAAACTTCTGTACCAGGTTGCATAGAAGGATTTTTTTTCTTTTTAAGGCCAAATATTATGGTTGGAAAAAGTCGATGACTCGGACTCTGAAAACCCCACAACCACAAAACCGTAAATCCAAGCAAATAAGCTAAAACAGAAAAGAAATCGAAGCGAATAGAAAACAAATCATGGCTGTTTGCTCACTCCCACTCATCAAAATCCCCCTCCTATTACCTTCTCTTCTTCTAGGAGTAGGAACTCTACCATCAAATTCAATCTCCCGCCATTTCCCATCTTCCTATTACAAGAATCAATTATCATCATCATCATCATCATCATCATCATCCAACTACAATTACAAGCCATCAGCATCGTATCGTTTTCCTCCTGGTAGACGTTCCATCGAAGAAGACGAAGATGACGATGATGAAGACGATTTGGTCGGTGGCGGGGCTAAGTTCACAGAGGCGGTGGCGCTATTTAACAGCAGAGATTACCACGGATGCCATGACTTTCTAGAATCAATTTGGAACGATTCCGAAGATCCTATCAGATCCCTCGTTCACGGAATCCTACAGTGCGCAGTCGGCTTCCACCATCTCTTCAATCAGGTAGGTCACTTTCTCATCCAATTCCAACAATTAAGTAATTAACTTTCATCTCATATGTTTTTTATTTTAACAGAATCATAAAGGCGCGATGATGGAGATCGGAGAGGGAGTCTGCAAGCTACGAAAATTAAATTTCGACTCCGGACCTTTTCATCAATTCGAAAGAGACATGTCTGCAGTTCTGGATTTCATTTATCACACCCAGATAGAGTTCGCCGCCTGTAAGTTATTTTTTTTTTTTTATATTTTACACAAAAATTATCCAGTGAGTTTTGCATAAGATTAATTAATAGTCTTAGTTGTATATTATTAATTAATCAGGTAACGAAGACATGTGTGTTGCTATGGATCAATCGGAAACCTCATACAAACTTCTGGGTGGTTATGGCGCCGGAAAACATCTATACTGGTTAGAAATGGATGGATCTGCAAGCTTATATATAGTTTTTTGCCCTGATAGATCTAATACTTCTGATAACCAGCCAAGGGTTAGACTTCCAATTCTTTACGCTTCTCAAGAACATCTTATGGACTTGATATGATTTGATGGACGATTATTGTTTAAGATTTGTTAGATTTCAATCGCAAAGGGAAATCATGAAAAACTATATTTAGATAGACAGATATGTGCATACATTCCAGTAATTACAAATAAAAGTTGATAAAAATAAGACAACCTAAAGGGTAGATGGAAAGGATGGCAAGATTAGCCCTTCGCTTTTCCGACACATACAAATTATCTACAACCTACGACATGAGTGGTAGTTTTTTTTGGCTATGTTATAATGTACAGTTACTTGTTGAAGAAGATGATGATGATGATGATCAATAACAAAGCGAAAATCAGTTTAGTACCTGTTTTTGTTCACGAAATCTCAATCGTTTCTCTTTCAGAATTCACAAGAACTTCCTAACCTCTGTTTAAACAAGCTCGTGCTCTTTTTCTCCTCAAAAGCCTCTGGCAAAAGCTCCTCAAAACACTCCAAGAACAATAACCATTCGTCTTCCTTAATTTCCTCAAACGAAACACACACCCCATTCTCATGATTGTTGTTGTGACCCGCAAAACTTACACTTCTTAGTATCATCGGATTCGGACCACACCCACCCTCTTTTATATCACATTCTTGTACTAATCTTGCCAAACGCGCATCAATCGCTGAATATTTCATTGTTTTTTGTGGTTTTACGGATGCCGGATGCATTGAAACGTCATCGTTCGTGTTCAAATTCTCATCAAACGCAAACATTTCATCATCTTTGACTTCATTACTTGTGTTTGTTGTTAATTCCGCCTCCAATTTAGCTTTCGCGTTCATGCAAATATTTTCCAAAATACTCCAATTCTCTTCACCTCCGATGAACTCTCTAGTCATCATTTGACCAATATCAGCAAGAGAAAGTCCAGCACACGTCGCCCTTTTCAAGAAAATTGTACAAAGTATGAAAACACGTACGGAACATTCTCGGATTAAAGGAAGTTCGGTTCTTAAAAGTTCAGCATCTTTAAACGGGTCAAGATTTGAGATATACTCGGCTTCTGTTTCTGAAAAGGGCATTGAACTTTGGGGCCAATGGAGCCATTCGAAATACGGGTCGTCTAATGATTCGGGTAAACAAAACCCGTGATCAATTGGGATAAGTTCAGCCACCCCAGCAGCATAACTTCCATGGAAATTCTTCACAAGCATGTTTCCTGCATGTCTGTCCAGATTAAGAAGCCGAATGTCAAGGATCCCGATACGGTGAACTGAACTGATTGAGAATCCGGAAGGTCCCAAATCTCCTGCATCCGTTTCGTGTTCTACATATCGTTGTATTGATGTGATTTTAAAGGGTGGAGATGAAGTTGAAGTTGAAGTTGAATTGTTAATATTGAACGTGACATGACAGATTTTGACAAGTGCTGAAGGAGGGACACCTGCAAAACCATCATGGTCAAGCAAATAAGCAGCGAGTTCCCGGAGCCCCGTTTCGCCAACTCGGATGGAGCGTTTCATCCCGGGTTGACCCAGCATCCGACCCGCAAACCCTTTAGGATTGTTGAATGCTAGTGGTTCTTCATCGGCTGGCTTAACAACTGCAATAGTGTTGCCTTTTCTTGATTGTAGATAGTAGGCCCCACCAAGACCACTGGAGACGGGTTTGGGTTTGACCCCGGATGCTAATGCGATTGCAACCTCGGCTACAAGGGCGTGAACCATTGGAGCCTTACGACCACTGATGATTTCGATTCGTGGATTTGGGGATTCAAACTCTTCCTTTGCTGTTGTGGCTAAGGAAAGGCATGGGGTGGAATAGCTTCTGTGAAAATTAGGGGTGAGATTGGAGGAATGTGTGATGTTATGGGTGAATTCAAGCATGGTAGGATCGAAGTGAGAGTAAGATTGGAGTCTGCATCTTGGGAGTCGAGCAAGTGGCCTAAATCCATGAGCATGATCAACAACTACAGCCATCCTGGTGTATATCATCAAGGTATGAATGGCTGCAACACATGCTAAAAGAGCAGGTTCTAAGAAAATATTTCAGAGGGTTCGTCTTTCCCTAGGAGATTAGCCATCACATGTCTGCCAAAAAAATCAAAATAACAAGTAGCTACAATTGACCTGCAGATACATTAACCATAATTAGCACAATCGATCATCTATACTATACTTCCCCTACTTTACCAAAAACATTACGGCTAACAATGTTCGTTATTAATCGCAGAATTCATGATCTATCCAAAATTTCAGGCGAAAATTACAATTTGCTGATTATGTTATTTATTTCAAATCAAATTTATGGTATGGATTTATCATTATTACGATTTACATTAGCAGTGGAGTGAATTGCTGCAACTTTTCATGACCTAATAATTATAGGAATCCGAAGATAGAAACGTAAATTCATAGGGAGAGGGATATATGTTCTCACTTGACATTGGCATATTCAATTATTCATATGTCAACTGCAAGATCCAGGTCGCTAATCTCCGACCACCTGTGGAATTAAAACGGAAATTAGAACAATACACGCTTCAGATCTTCGATCTATTGAAATGTCTAATCAATATTGGAGTCAATACCATCGTTAATTCCCTCGCTCCTCCGGTGATAGATTGCCACAATTAACTGCAAGAGGAAATAAAAAAGAAATCGCATGTTAATGTTAATGTTAATGCGTGTGATCTGGAAATTGGAACCTTGGCCTTGAAATGAATGTAATACTACTCCTCCATTCCAAAATCCACGAGCACTTGGTCTTTGTGAATAACAAAAACAAAGTGTTGTAAAATTGACGAACGGAGGATAGGATTAGGATTGGATTAAAAGAGAAAAAGGAGGATGAGAAGAGAAGAGAAAGAGACCCTGAACACTGGTGAGGCATTCAGGGAGAGCGGAATCGGCAATTTGGAGAGCGCGAGAGAGAAAGATGAATTCCGTCACGAAAAAAGCCTTTGTAATATAAAATGTAGAACGACGAAGAAGAAAGAAAGAAAAAACGAATCCCCCACCCCTTTCCTCTCTCTCTCTCTCCTTCCTTCATCTGCCTTTAAACAAAATGCATTTCACCTACAAAATAGGGCGGGTGTATGTCTTTAAAATATTATAAATAACAAAAAATTACTCAACCGGTTCGCTATTCCCTTACAACGGTTCACTCCCAACCCAATTGTCGAACCGCTTATGTAATTCACACAACAATATAACAATTTAAAAAAATAATGAAATATGCTTATTAACCAAGATGCAGCTGAACTAGGGATGAGCAAAGATCCTAATCCGACAAGAACTAGACCCGGTACCCATTGAAAGGGAAAAATAGAATCGGGAACCGGACCGCCATAGCCTAAATCAGTTGTTGGTTATCGGTTCCAAAACATAATTTTTGTCCAAAGTCATTTTTAGACCTATGCTATAGCACTTTTTAACCCTTTTACACTCGAAATCACTTTCTGACTTCAACAACTTTCAAATGTCACCAGCCTCATGTTCATATATATATATATATATATATATATATATATATATATATATATATATATATATATATATATATATATATATATATATATAGGGTTAGGTTATTTTGTTTTCACTATCTATTGTGTGCATCTATGATTGATTCTGGACCAATCATTTTAGTTATTTTAAGAAAGTAATTAATGCATATTACATGTTGAATATATAATGAATATTAATTACATCTTCAACATTTAATATACATTAATTACAACACAACTACCGGATTTCTGCCCAAAGTCATTTTCTAGCTCTTTGTTGTAGCACTTTTTTAACCATTTTACAATCGAAATTACTTTATGACTTGTAAATAAGAACTAAAGTAGACTCTTACAGATTTCAGATGGCGAAAACTTATGCTCATTAGATTTTCAATAATTTTATACGATTTTCATAACACATCATTTTACACAATCTTGTGTCCAATTCTAAATTTGGGTCCGATTCTTTCATCTGAACCGTACCGATGGAACAGGAAACCCCAAAATCTAATAAACCAGGAACCATAAAAACCGGTATGGGTCGGTTCGGAATAGTCCAAGCACTCCAAATGCTCATGCCTTAGCGAAACTCTTGAAAGAATTTAATTGAAAATATAGCAACATACTTTTTTAATTGTTTACCATAACATCCTACTTTCATTTGTTTTTAATACTTCAAAAAGTCTACCCAAAACTTCATTCAAACACAAAGCAATATTTTGGTAGAGTTTTGAAAGTATCATGCGCTAAGGGAAAAAGATTTAAGTACGTACAATGATTTGATGGAAAGATTTTTTAAAGTATAATGGTTTAGTAAGAGAAGAATTGAAAAAATAATGTTGTATAGAAAGTAATGAAATTAAGATGCTATTATTTACAATCGGATAGAGTTTTGAAAGTATTATGTAAGGAAAAAATGATAAGTACAATGCTTTGATGGGAAGATTTTTAGACTATAATGACCTGATAAGAAAATAATTGAAAGAATAATGTTGTAATAGAAAGTAATGAAAGTAAGAATCTGTTTTTTATAATCAGATAGAGTTTTGAAAGTATTATATCCTAATAAGGAAAAAATGATAAGTACCAATGCTTTGATGGGAAGATTTTTAGACTATAATGACCTAATAAGAAAATAATTGAAAGAATAATGTTGTAATAGAAAGTAATAAAAGTAAGATGTGATATCTTTATAACGTATCATTAATAATAATAATAATAATAATAATAATAATAATAATAATAATAATAATAATAACAACGATAAAATAAAAAATAAAAATAAAATAAAAAAACTACTACTACTATATTTGTTACCTCCAAGCCATAAAGGCTTTGTGCAAGTGTCATTGTTGTTATCAAAGAAGATAAAGGCTTTGTGTAAATACTCAACGTATGTTGTTCCGTGAAGTTCATGGGTCACCGTCTCTATCAACATCAGCCTACAAAATCATGATTGGAACATCACATTATAGATTCTTTTTTCCGAATGTGCTAAAAATGACCAAAATGTATGATCTCGTATAAAAAATTGAGTCTAACAATCCTCACCCAGGTTGTTTGAAAACGCACATTTAAAACCATTTTAGTTTTGTTTTTTTTAATATGAGTTTTAAAAGTTTTGTGGAATAACAGACGGTCCCAAAGGTGTTCAAAAGGTTTGATTGTTTCATAATGTGAGGTGTTAATAGGTATGATAAACAAGGTTCAAGTTCCCCACAAGTCGGGGTCTTTTAAAATGTTATGCACCTCTAGTCTCTTAAATTCTTCAATCTGAACATACATAAAAATAAGTTAAGCAATGGATTTTCCTAGTAAGTTACTCGAGATTGGTTCATTTAGAGAGTGAGGATGTAAACCTAACTAACTCAAACCAAACCTCCAAAAAGAAGTTCAAATACTAGAACACTTGGGTTTTAATAACCCAAATCAAGTTGAAGGGTCTTATATGCCTAAAGGATTGACATCAAACCATGTTATTCCAAAATAACTCATAAGTCCCACAATTTGAATAAAAGGGATAAACCATGATTATATCATAAAATGAGATGCAATACATGCAACTATTTACACCCTTTGTCAATCTCATACGTTCAACTCACAAATTTGGCAGCTTAAATATTCCAAACTCGTGGTTAGTGTCATCAAGGAACCGCTAACAGCTTTTGTCCCATATTTTCAACGTTAGGAAATTAGGGAAGCCACCACCCTATGCCACACAAGAGGTAGCCATACCACATGTTCACGTGAGGATAAATCCCTTAACCCCAATCGTCTGACTAGATGTAACACCCGTTTTCCAGGATGAATCGAATTAGGGTTTCAAGGAGTCAAAAGGTTGGATTTTAGAGGAAAAAGAGCCTCACGGCATGAGACATAGAGGCTCACGATGTGAGATGGCCAAGATGAGAACTTTTGTTTAGGACTGGTCGCACGACGTGAGACATAGAGGCTCACGAGGTGAGAGCTGCTGCAGCCCAAGCCCATGATCTTATAGGGTTTCCTTCGTATTTAAGCACATCTAAACCCATTTTAGGGTTTCTTATTAGCCTCAAAACCCTCTTTCACCTCATAAAACCCTAGCCTTCATCCCTTGCTTGATTCTTGGTCATTTTGGAGCCTTTCTTGGTTTGAAGAAGAAGAAAATAAGAAGGAAAATGAGATCTTTTGTAGAGGCTTGCAAGGAATCATCACCATCATCACTTTACATGGTTTTAGGACCATTTTAAGTGTCAAATCTTCCACATTTATTGTTATATGAGGCTAGATCTAAGTTTTGTCCCACTTTCCTCCTTGGTTGAGCAAGTTTTAGTGGATGGAAACCATAAAGTTGGCAACTTTATGGGTTATAATGGACTTAAGATTGTTTTGGAATTCAGATCTAGTAGATGGTTGGGTTTTGGAACCTTGCATGAAAGTTGGATGTCTTTTTCTTCAACTTTTGACCCAAATGAGATCTAGACATGTATTGGACATATATGTCTTAAAAGCATCGACTTTCAAGTGTATTAAGGAGTTATAAGATCTTCTGGAAAGTTAGGTGGTGTTTGTTTTTGAAGTGGTAAAACGTCTTTAGTCTTTTTCCATGTCTGCGGAAGAAGATGTGGACCAAAAGTATTTTTCCATGCCTTCGTTCAAAAAGTCGTTATACAAAATATTGTTTGTTTTTTAATGTGGTTTTTTCCAAATGACTCAAAAGATATCAAACCACACCCTCTTTCTTAACTCTTTATCATTATCACAAGAGACCAGGCAAACCAGAAATCTTAACAGATTTGATGAAAACCAAAAAAGACATAATTGCCCTTGTCCCATATTATCACTCAAACACTTCAAAAAAAAATTATAATCCCTTTAATTCTTCTATTAATTTCCTTATTCCAACACTTTGGAGTTAAGAGTATGGTATGATGGCTTTTGGATTTGGTGCAGTAAATATTTCAAGGGTATTTCGGTCTTTTTCGAAATTCTCTTAAGAATAAATCCTTTTTCTATGCTTACAATTGGAGATTGCAATGTTCATGGTATTCGTTGAGCAACTAGTCTTAAACAAAGCAAAACAAAATCAATTAGAGCCTAATCAATGTATTACAGGCATTATGTTATTGATTTACTTTAAAATAAACATGATAATTTGGTTTTTGATGACTCAGTATGAACTTTATGGTGCCCTTTTATGGTTGAAGTATAACTTGTTTCACTTTGATTGTTTCAGGTACTTGTTCAAATAAGAGCAGGAAACAGTAAATTTACATCTTAAACGAAACAAAATCAAAGAGATAAATAGGAAGTTATTTGAGAAATCAATAACATTGAGGTTTTTAATTGAGAAAATGGTAGACGGGAACTCACCATTAATGGAGTTTAAACTAATTATACAGGTTGAGAGGGAGAGAAGAAGAGAGAAACGAGAGAGGAGAACGAAAAGAAACAGAACAGATCATATCCGATCGGGCGGTGGCGGAGGTGACGACGACATGGAGCGATGGAGGCAGAGCAAGGACCGACGTTCGCCGGAAGGACGGCTGCGGTGGAGAGATCGCCATTGGGAGATGCAATCGTGAAAGGGAACGAGTGGATGGAGGCGATGAGAAGGTAGCTTAGAAATGTATTCTACAAGGAGAAGCGGTGTTTTGAGGTCTTTCCGGAAAAGAGATGAAAAAGTCTTTTTGAGTTATTTTGTCTTTCAGAAAACAAACAGTCTTTTTGCCAGATGTCTACCCGTCCGCAGATATAAGTGCTCAAAAAGTCTTTTTGCCAAAAAAACAAACAAGCCCTTAGAGTTCAAGGCTTAATGGATTAAGGACTTAAATGTAATGTCGTGTTCCGAATCGATTCCTAATTCAAGTTTGTGGCCCGAAGATCGGTTATCATAAGGATTAGGGCCTTTGAAAAGGTGAGATCTAGGCCCATTTGGGTTCCAAACTTCAAATCAAACTTGTCATTCAGCTTGCTAGGGATGATAACTTAATATTTATTATTCTTAGTCCATAGAGTCTATAGATATTTATTACACTTTGACTTAGTAAACAACTTACTTGCACGTGGGTCCTATAGTTAAGTAATTTGTTACTATTATGGTCATATATATTTCAGTATATATTTCACTATAATGTTTACCAAAAGTTAATACACAAGATACAATCCTTCCAACTCTTTCTCGTTCTATCTCATTTTATATTCACATGCATAAACATTAGGATTACTACTAGCTTCATCCTTGTTAATCTTCACAAGTTTACCTTGCATGATCATTAGAAACTTACTAAATATGCCAACTTATAATCTTCAAAAGTCGGTCATCAAGGTTCTATGGGCCAATTTGATATTTTCAAATTTTAAAATATATAAAACAAGGATTAATGCTAGAAATAGTAACACAAATTTTATTTATCTATTTTAGCATTCTACTTTCCTTTCTTTATAGGAATATCAACCTAAGTCCTAATAAAATGCAATTCTTGTTATAAAATTGTAAAATACATTCTCTTAATAAAAATAAAGGTAGAAGTATAATGATATAATTGGGTTCCTTTGTCTCACCTGTTTTATGCAGACGATGTTATCTTCTTTGGCCAGTGTTCTCAAGGAAATGGTGTGACCATCGTTAGATTGCTTCATTGTTTTTGCCTAAGCTCAGATCTTAAAATTAATATTCATAAAAGTCATATTATGGGTATTGGTGTCAATCAATTAGTGGTGGATGAGATGGCAGCTTTAATTGGGTGTGTGGCTAGCAAGTTCTCGTTTACTTATTTGGGTCTTCTTATGGGAAAAAATATGTCTTGGGTGGAAGCTTGGATTGATGTTATTCGTAAAGTTACTTGTAAGTTGTCAAATTGGAAAGTTAAAACTCCTTCATTGGGTGGTAGATTGACTTTGTTAAAATCAGTCTTGGGTGCTCTTCCCACTTATTTTATGTCTCTTTTTAAGGCTTCGGGAGGTATGCTTAAAATCCTTGAATATATGTGGAGTTCTTTATTTTTGGGGGCTGATTTTGAAGAAAGGAAAATCAACTGGGTAAGTTGGAAGAAGGTGATAGCGTAGAAGGTTTATGGTGGTCTTGTGGTGAACAGCCTTTTTGCTTTAAATTGTGCTCATATTTTCAAATGGGTCTGGCATTTTCTTTCTTCTCCCACTGCTCTATGGCGTTTTCTCAACTTTGCTAAACATAGTGGTTCTTTCCCCTGTTATGTAACATCCAAAAATATGGTCCCAAAAATTTCATTTTTATTAATAGACAAAATAGTATTTTCCAATATCATCCAAACATTCAAATAAAAACCCATGTATCAATTGCCATAAAATCAGAGTAAAACATCACATGTGGAATCTCAATGGTGTGTGCGATGCAGTCATCCCGAGTTCTTCCATTTACAATCGGAAGTACCTGAATCATAAATTGAAAACCATAAGCACAAAGCTTAGTGAGTTCTCCTCCAATTACCACATATCGTACATATCATGCAAATAATGAGATATGGGCCCCACCCACACTCAGATAATAGTGAGATACGGGCCCCGCCCACACTCGAATAATAATGAGATATTGGCCCCGCCCACACTCGGATAGGAATGAGATACAGGCCCCGCCCACACTCATATAACGGGCCCCGCCCAATAGACATACATATACAAGCACAAACAAGTATCACACAGACAGCAAGTAGAATAACATAACCAAACGAGGGTCGGTGTTAGGCGTGTCAGAACCAACAAATAATAGGGGTACGATATACTCCAAAATACACTGCTTTAATGCACTAAAAAGTAGTACAAGACAAGCAGGGTCGAACCACAGAGACACGGGACAAAAGTCTATACCTCTTTGCGCAAGGTACTTTGGTCACAAAGGGGGGGGGGTTGTTTGCAAAAGTAAATAACTAAATAACAATCTACTTTAAAAGCATGCACAAAATGAAATAGATTTGTAAACAAATTGATTGAATGGTTCTAGTTCTAGTTCTCAATGATGTTGTTCAACTTGATTATGATTTGATGTAATTCAAGATTGCTATTCTATGTTGGTACTGAAAGATATTAACACGCTCTAATACCTCTCGTTTGCCAAATTATCTAACCAAAACACGCTCTTTGATTAGACCTAGCTTTACTAATTCAATCTAAACACGCTCTTAGATTGTATTGAAAAACTGCATTAAGTTTTGTACAAGCTTCCCAACAATGTTCATTTCTTCTCATACGCTCGGAAGTGTGAAAACATGTGATATATGTTTTACAATAAGAAAACTTATTGCTTGTTACCAATTATTAACTCAATAGAACGATTAGGTGCCCTAAAAGTTAATTAACTGCACAAAAATTCAATTTATGAAAGTGGCCAATCAAACACAAATCAAATTCAAGGATTCTAGTTTAAACAAAAACATAATCACTAGAATAGAATCACAAATCATGCATCAAATCATATGCCTCAAGTCAAGCAATCAACATGTTTTGAACAAGAACTAGAAACTAGGGTTTCTTAGCCACACATGGCTAAGAACAAATCAAACAAGAATAAAGATGGAATTGGAATGTTTAATCCTTAAAAAAATGAAATCCAAATGTTTGCAATGATTAAGTCTTCTCAAAAGCTCCAAGAATTCTCCCAAAATTGCCCTAGATCGCCAGAAACTGCTCCCAAAACCGTTCTGTCCTTCAAAATGACGTCTCCTCCTCTTTTATTAAAGTTCACGTGACTTGCCATAAGGCCATGCGTTTTTAGCATGGCCATGCCTTTTGCCCATGTGTTTTTGGAATGGTCATTTGTCTTGACCATGTGTTTTTGGCATGACCCATGCTTTTTGCTAAAATTCTAAAAAAGTCTTCATTGTTGGCTCCATCTTCAGTCTAGCTTCACCACGCGTCATGTTGCTCAAATATGAGATGATAAAGGACAAACACGACCCGTGTCAAAGTGACAAGAACCGCGTTTCAAACGTAATCATTTGCTATGATGATAATGCAACAACGACTCGGGTTATGTCTTCATGCTTTCCTCCATGGAATAACCGGTTCATCTTCTCTGCATGCTCCAAAGCTCCAAGAATCCAAGCTCCATGCATCCATGCATCCAAGCTCCACGTTCCATGCTCCATAATGCCTGCAAAATAAATCAAAAATAGTGAAGTACCAGACATTCTTAATGAAATATGCAACTACCCTAATAATCAACTAAATGCAAGAATTATGAAGTAGAATGCTATAAAAAGACGGAAATAAACATGCAAAATAGGTGCATAAAATGCACCTATCAAACCTCCCCAAGCTTAGACCTTTCTTGTCCTCAAGAAAGAACAAAATTGAGAATCAACCTAGAGAAGACGATAGGCGACTAAAAAGAAACTAAGATGAAAAGAATGGAAGGAACGAAAAGGACTAAATCGAATTAAGAATGCATGCATGCAATAAAAGAAGAAATAAAGAAAATAACATATGTACAAAAAGATTTTTTTTTCAAACATTAATGCAATGAACAAAACAAACGAACATATTCAATCCAATTAACCTCATTATGTCATACAGTCGAAGGTGTACCTGTCGGGCCTTGAGATAACTTGACACTAACCCCACAAAGATATATAACAAGTAAAACAAGGTTTTTAGCCATTCCCTAACGCAACTCAACAAAATCAAAAGTTACAACACTTGTTCACTTTTACAGGTATTGGGTTAGCACATGGAACAAATTATGGTCTTACTCTTGTGAAAACATGTGATGCAAAATATGCTCATTTTCATTGTTCAAAACATGACAATGACCGACTCCAGCTATTTGTTGACTAACAACAATCTTAAAAATATTTTCTAAAAATTCCCTAATATTTACCCAGATTGGTTACATGTTTCAAACCACTTACACCAGTGAAAGTAGTTTACAGTCAGTCCCAATGTTTACAACCAAACATTTTTCAAACACATTATTCAATTAAACTATAAACATAAATATATACAAATTATCTGATTATATTTTTCTGCAAATAAAGCTCATGGCTTCCTTTGAAATCCGTGTAACGGGCTTCCAACCAACACATCCAAATCAGATGACCTTAGTGTGCTAGATTTAAAGAGATCCCTCGGGTTTACTTGCCCGAACCTCAAAGGCCACAGATTAGCTTTATTTGCTATTATTAAGTTCATGACTTTCTATCGAACCCGTGTAACGAATTTTCAACTCAATCAGTCCCAAACTATTCAGCTTTAGGCGATTAGGTGTAAAACACCCCTCGGAGTTTACTTGTTCGAATCCCAAAGGTCATAGATTAACTTAATAATATTTTTATTTATTTATTTATTTTTTATTATCATTTTTTTTATGACTCTTTTAGGGGGACTGATGTAAACGCGCAAAGACCTGTAAGTATAGTCGGAAACAATGTCCCCAAGCAGGGTATTTAGAAGGGAATAGGTAGAAAAGACTTTTTAGAACGATGGAGAATTCGAGTCACTAAAATTTTATATTCATTTTATGACTCTTTGAAATTGGAGTTTGGATATGAATGAGCAATAACTCATAAGACCGATCATGTGTTCCAAGGGCTAAACTATATTTGTCTTTATGATTCGGTGTTGATAACCTTATCATTTTTTGTTTTGCACGAGTAGCTTCGAGATACGTGTTCGTGTGAGATTAGGTTGCTTCAAGATTTTTAATGAAAAACGAACAAGTTCCAATCTCAAGCCACGACTAATTTACCACTTCAACTTATTCAAGAAGATTAGGTTTCTTTAGATTGAATTTTTTTTTATAAATGCATGTTGAAACTAAAACCTAATGTACAAAGACCCCTCCCCAAGCTTAAGATTTAGCATCGTCCTCGATGCTCGGAGAGGGTAGGGCAATCTACTAGCTGCGAGGGGCCCAACACTGCATGAACTGCATGGCTTGTTGTACCGTTTGTGTCAATTGTTGAACGTCAGCGCGAATGTCAGCAACAGCTTGATCAAGGTGATCAAAACGCCTCATGTATATGTCGTGGTACTGAGTCGCCCGCCGGGTGTAGAAATAACGTGCAGTCTCTATTGGGGCAGCAAAAGTGGACCCCCTCGCAGTGGGAGCAATGGAGTGAGTGGAAGGAATAGGGATGTCGTCTTCATGGTCGACGACTGGCCGCTCAGGAGCTCTCGGGATGGGTGCGGGGGCGCGTGGGATGGAATTTGCAGAAGTGTTCTTTGGTAGACACCACCGAGTCTGAGTGATGTCCTGCTGGAGTTGGAGAGAGCTGAAATCCCCAGCAGGAACTCGGAGGTGTGGCTCACCTTGCACCAACCATGTGATACTACCATCACCTTCTTTACGGAAGAAAGATGAGGCTACAAGGACATTTAAGGTGATGGTATTAGTGCCTTGTGTGATTTTCTCGAGGTCCGGGCGCTTGCTCTCAAAAAGCTCGGCACAAGCAAGGCGGGTGGCAAGATAGGAGATAATCCCGCCACAATGAATAGGGCCCGAATCGCTAGTAGAGACCTTAAGGAGTTTGGAAGCAAGGAAGGCGCCAAAATGAGGTCTCTTCAAGCCGGTGACCATGCACCAAAGAATTTCTAACTCCATCTTACCGGCTCTGCTAACGTCTTCTTGGGGGAAGACCAGGTTAGCAATAATTCGGAGAGCCACCCTTAAGACTGGATGGATGATATGAGATGCTTTGGCGGATCGAGCCTCATACACATCAAGTCCTGTGATTTCCTTCCAAAAGGATTTGGCCTGGGCTTTAAAAAGATTATTCTTCTCTCGCATGTAGCCTAATTTAGGACCATATGTATTGAATTTAGAAATCCCAACAAACCCACTAAGATCGTCTAGACTCAGTTTAAATTGCAAACGCATGAGACGGAAAAGAGAGACATTTGGCATTGTCATTGAATTCCAAAGATTGTAAGAATTCAATGGTTGAGTTTTTATATGATTCCATTGGTGCCAAAGTGAGAAGTCTCTCCCAACCGATGTTGCTAAACAATCTATGGACACCATCATAAACTCCTAGTTCTTGGAGAGTGGGAATATCTATAAACCGTTGTTGAGAATATTCACGGTCCTTGAGGTGAAGGAATCGTTCACGGTGCTCAAGAGAGTTGTGAATAATGGTGGTGACACCATATTTGGATTCCCATTGTTCTTTTGGTTGTGGGTTTTTTTGTTTTGGCATGATGACAAACTGGATTTATGACAAACGGGTGGTGCCCAAAGATGATAACACAACTAGACAAGCACGAATGAACAATTATATGAAGCAGAAGAACGGATTCACAATTATTCCAACCAAACAATTTTAAATTCAATGTGTAAAACTTGAGATATGGAAGGAATGTACAGTTTAAACGCTTGGATTTGAGGTGTTGGCTTGCATTATTCACTTCATCTTCAACCCCAAGAAGGCTTGAACTCTTCAATGGTGGAATGTCTAATTGGAGATGAAAGCTTCTAATCTTCCTTCCAAAAGCACCTCCCCAAGCTTGGTCTTGAACCCTATACAAGAATTTTTGAAGCCCAATACAAGAATTAATTCAAACTTTACAAAAATCAAGAACTAGGGTTTATAGGGTTTATGAAGGAAAATTCGATTTTTTTACCCATTGAATGATGAATTCGACCTAGATGATGACTGAAGTGAAGTTAGGAAGTGATAGTAACATACCTTTGTGCCTTAATTTTGGATTAATTGGAGAAAAATTCAAACCCTAGTCTAGGGTTTGTGGTATCGGCCAAGAATGATGAGGAGGGGAAGCAAGCACGATCGTGAGAAGAAAGAAAGAAGGAGAAACGGACGGCTAGGTGGAATTTGATTAGCATATGTTTATCGAGTCGCGGACCCAAGCTGTCGATCGAGGCTGTGATATGCGTCCGTGAGTTCGTGAGTTTTTAGCCGTGCCCTTTTCTAATTTCTAATGAAGGTTGTGTGTTTTCTAAGGATCTTGATCAATTCGCACGGGCCATGTGTTTAGGCCATGCGTTTTCTAGTTGTTCACTTGGTATCTCGATGACACGCACGGGCCTTGTGTAGGCCGTGAGTTTTTCTCTTAACCCATGCGTATCGATTACAAGCTCCCAAGAAGGCACGGACCATGTGTTTGTTTTAAACGCACCGTGCGATTTGGGTTGAGTCCGTGCGTTTTTTTTTTCTGTTTGCTACAATCCTCGATGACACGCACGGTCTAGAACCTAGGCCGTGCGTTTTGGCCCTTTACCCATGCGATTTCAAGCCAGCCCATGCCAAAAAAAAAATTATTAAAACCTCAAAGTGGCAGCACGGACAAAAAGTTATGACCATGCGTTTTAGCATGAGCCCGTGTGTTTTTGGCTTACCCCGTGCGTTTTCTTTCTGTTAACATGAAATTCACGATTTTTTTTTTCAAAACCAAATTTTCTTTAACTATTAGATAGGAGAATTATTGGGATGTAAACCTCGAAAAAACACAAAAACATTGCAACACGGATGAAATAAATCAAAATTAAGAAGATAGAGAGAGATACTCCTGAGTTGCCTCTCGGTTAGCCGCCCTTGTTTCAAGTCTTTGGCTCGACTTTGCCCTTTAGATTTACTCAATGTAGTCCGGGCGTTCTAAGCTGTCAACCTCCACGTCTTTCTCTTGGAAACCTTCATAGAAGACCTTTAACCTGTGACCATTAACTTTAAATACTTTTCCAGTTTTGTTACTCTTAATCTCAACTGCACCATGATCAAATATATTATTAACAATGAACAGTCCCACCCACCGGGACCGTAACTTACCAGAAAACCATTTAATTCGAGAGTCATAGAGTAATACCTTTTGACCAATCTTAAAGGTCTTACGGGAGATGTACTTATCATGGAATGCTTTGGTCTTGTCTTTGTAGATGCGTGAACTCTCGAATGCTTCATTTCTTATCTCCTCCAGCTCTTGGATCTCTAACTTTCGTTGAACACCCGCTTCATCCATCTTCATGTTTAGCTTTTTGACAGCCCAGAAAGCTTTATGTTCCAGTTCAACAGGGATGTGGCAAGCTTTGCCAAACACAAGTCTATAAGGTGACATCCCAATTGGAGTTTTATATGCAGTTCGGTATGCCCAAAGTGCATCTTCTAATCTCAAACTCCAATCTTTGCGGTTTGTGTTCACTGTTTTCTCAAGTATGGAATTGATTTCTCTGTTTGACACTTCAGCTTGTCCATTTGTTTGTGGGTGATAAGCTGTGGACACCCGATGTTGGACTCCATACTTCTTGAGAACTGATCCAAGAGTTTTGTTGCAGAAGTGTGTGCCCCTGTCACTGATCAAGGCTTTTGGAGTTCCAAACCTACATAAAATGTTAGCCTTGACAAAATCTACAACAACTTTTGCATCGTCAGTTCTTGTTGCCTTTGCTTCTACCCATTTGGAAACATAGTCAACAGCCAAAAGGATGTATAAATTCCCAAAGGATGAAGGAAAAGGACCCATAAAGTCAATACCCCATATATCAAATATTTCACAAACCAAGATGGGGGTCAAGGGCATTTGATTTCGGGAACTCAAAGAACCGGTCATTTGACATCTCTCACAACTTTCACAAAAAGTGTAAGAGTCATGAAAAAATCGGGGCCAATAAAATCCACAGTCTAAAATTTTCCTGGCAGTTCTTTGAGGACCAAAATGCCCTCCACAAGCATAACTATGACAAAAGTTGAGAATAGATTATACCTCATGTTCTTCAACACATCTTCTTATTACCTGATCTGCACAATGTTTCCAAAGGTATGGTTTATCCCAAATGTACCTTCTCGCATCTTTCTTGATCTTATCTCTCTGTGACCTCGTGAGGTCGGGTGGGAACTTTCCCGTGACCATGAAGTTGCATATATCTGCATACCAAGGTGGTGTTTGGATAGCAAACAAATGCTCGTCCGGGAATGTGTCATGGATGGGAATCGCATCTTCGGGTTAAACTATTTGGCTCAAATGGTCGGCGACTAGGTTCTTTTTCCCGCTCTTATCTTTGATCTCAATATCGAACTCTTGCAAAAGCAGCATCCACCGTATTAACCTCGGCTTCGAATCTTTCTTGGTAAGTAAGTGCTTTGTGGCTGCATGGTCTGAGTATATGATCACTTTAGTTACAAGGAGGTATTGTCGGAACTTCTCTAGTGCAAAAAAAAATAGCGAGCAACTCTTTTTCTGTTGTGGTGTAGTTGCATTGTGCACTATCAAGGGTCTTTGATGCATAGTAGATGACATGGTGTGCTCGACCCACCTTTTGACTCAATACTGCCCCTACAGCCATGTTGCTCGCGTCACACATGATCTCAAACGGGAGATCCCAATTAGGTGGTTGGATGATTGGAGCAGAGGTGAGTAAATCCTTCAAACGATCGAAGGCATCCTTGCATGGCTGAGTGAACTCAAATTCAGCATCTTTTTGGAGTAGTTGACACATCGGCACTGTAATCTTTGAAAAATCTTTAATGAACCGTCGATAGAAACCTGTATGGCCAAGAAACGAACGAACTTCCCAAACATTTGTCGGGTAAGGAAGACTTTTGATAACATCTATCTTGGCTTTGTCAACTTCCAAGCCTTTTCGGGACACAATATGACCTAGAATCAATCCTTTGTCCACCATGAAATGGCATTTTTCATAGTTAAGCACAAGATCTGTGTCAATGCACCTTTGCAAAATTTTTGTTAGATTGCTCAAACATTCATCAAAGGAGTTTCCATAGACTGTGAAGTCATCCATAAAAACTTCAATGATGTTTTCAACATATTCAGAAAAAATGCTCATCATGCATCTCTGAAATGTTGCAGGTGCATTGCATAGACCAAAAGGCATACGCCTATAAGCAAATGTGCCAAAGGGACAAGTGAAGGTGGTTTTATCTTGGTCTTCCGGGGCTACCGGAATTTGATGAAAACCCGAGAAACCATCCAAAGAACAGTAATGAAATTTACCCGCCAATCTCTCTAGCATTTGGTCAATAAATGGCAAGGGAAAATGGTCTTTTCTCGTTGAGGCATTCAACTTTCTATAGTCAATACAAACCCTCCACCTGTTTTGCACACGGGTTGGCACCAAATCTCCCTCAGAATTCTTGACAACTGTGACCCCTGCTTTTTTCGGGACTACCTGAACGGGGCTCACCCATTTACTATCTGAGATAGGGTAAATCATACTTGCATCCAAAAGCTTCATGATTTCTTTCTTTACCACCTCCATCATGGGTGGATTCAGTCTTCTCTATGCCTCTCGAGTTGGTTTGAAGTCCTCCTCCATGAGGATCTTATGCATGCACAAGGAAGGGCTCAACCCTTTTATGTCAGCAATTGTCCACCCAATAGCTTTCTTATACTTTTTCAGCAAAGTCACCAACTCATCTTCTTCTACAATGGACAGCTTGTTGGAGATAATGACAAGCAAAGTCTTCTCTTCCCCAAGGTATGCATACTTCAAATGATCTGGAAGAGTCTTCAATTCTAGCTTAGGTGCCTGTACAACGGAAGGAAGAAGTTTTGTGTCAGAAATGGGCAATTTCACATTGCTATTATCATACCTTATTTTCTTCTTTTCTTCCATGCTCTCCACAATTTCCAGCAACTCTTCATCTAACTTGAAATTTTCTGCAATCTCTTTGACTGAATTGCTATCAAAATTCCTGCTCAAAACTAACTCCAACAAATCATGGTTAGTCAACTCAAAACACTTTTCAGTCAAAGGTTGGATTATATCAACAAAATTTATGCAATGAACATCACTTGGGTACCTCATTGCTTCATAGATATTGAAGTTGATGACCTTCCCATCGAATTCCATGGACAATGTACCATTGTAGACATCAATTTTTGTTCTTGCTGTTTTCAAGAATGGTCTACCTAAAAGTATGGAACTCGAGGATGGATGGTCATCATCTCCCATATCAAGCACATAAAAATCTGCAGGAAAGACAAGCTCATTAACTTGCACCAAAACATCCTCTAATACACCTTTTGGGTGTACTATAGAACGATCTGCAAGTTGGATGATCACCCCTGTTTTTGTTAAAGTACCTATGCCAATAGATTTATAAACAGAATATGGTAAAGCATTAATTGAAGCTCCTAAATCTAGCATAGCACGGGGGGACATACAAGTTTCCCAATTTGCAAGGAACGGTAAAAACACCTGGATCCTTGCACTTTGGGGGCATCCTTTTATGCAAAACTGCAGACACATTTTCACTTACTTTCACTGTCTCATTACCTCGCAGCTTCTTTTTAGATGTGCAAAGTTCCTTAAAGAACTTAGCATATCTAGGTACCTGTTTGATCGCATCTAAGAGAGAGATATTGACTTCAACTTTCCGGAACATTGCCATGATTTCACTATCTTCTCTCTCTTTTTTGTTGCTACTCAATCTTGATGGAAAAGATGGTGGTGTGATCTTTGCTTCTTTCTCTTCCGGCTTCTTTTTCTCCACCATTTCTTCTTTCTTTTCATCCTTCTTTGGTGGTTCTTCTATCACCAACTCCTCTTCTTCTTCTTCGGGCATCTTCGGGCCATCATATTTCTTTCCACTCCTCAAGCTAATTGCACAAGCATTGTGCTTTGGGTTCTTTTCAGTTTGAGGAGGTAGCTTTCCTTGATTCTCCATTTTGCTCACCGATTGAGCAAGTTGTGCCATTTGTTGCTCAAGATTCTTGATGCTTGCCTTGGTCTCTTGCTGAAAACTTTGGATGCTGGTGGCAAGGCTTTTGACTATGTCTTCTAAGGACATACTTGAGGATCCGGCTTGTTGAGGAGGAGGTTGTAGTTGCCTCGGTTGGTAGTTTTGTTGTGGGAATGGAGGCCTTATTTGGTAATGGGGTGGGGGTCTTTGTTGATAACCCATGTTTTGGTTGTTGTTCCACCCTTGATTGCCTCGGGGCTGATCATAAGTTCTTTGATTATGCCCGGAATATCCTCCTATAACATTTGCTTCTTCATATTCTTCTTCTTGCAATTGAGGACACATATCAGTCGGGTGTCCCACTTGAGTGCAAATGCTACAGGGACGGGGTGTGGATTGCACACCTTTGTCCTTAGCAAGCATCATTACCACCTTAATCAACTCGGATAGTTGAGCTTCAATTTGAGGAGTGTGCACCTCTTTTACACCTCGAGGTGCATCTGTGTACCAATCTTCACCTCGAGGTCTATCTCCGAGTCAATTGGCAGTGGTGTACCTGTACGAAAAGATCTAGGCATAAACAGTTAGTAACACCGTGTCCCCGGAAACGGCTCCAATTTGTTAGGCGTGTCAGACCCAACAAATAATAGGGGTACGATATACTCCAAAATACACTGCTTTAATGCACTAAAAAGTAGTACAAGACAAGCAGGGTCGAACCACAGAGACACGGGACAAAAGTTTATACCTCTTTGCGCAAGGTACTTTGGTCACAAAGGGGGGGGGGGTTGTTTGCAAAAGTAAATAACTAAATAACAATCTACTTTAAAAGCATGCACAAAATGAAATAGATTTGTAAACAAATTGATTGAATGGTTCTAGTTCTAGTTCTCAATGATGTTGTTCAACTTGATTATGATTTGATGTAATTCAAGATTGCTATTCTATGTTGGTACTGAAAGATATTAACACGCTCTAATACCTCTCGTTTGCCAAATTATCTAACCAAAACACGCTCTTTGATTAGACCTAGCTTTACTAATTCAATCTAAACACGCTCTTAGATTGTATTGAAAAACTGCATTAAGTTTTGTACAAGCTTCCCAACAATGTTCATTTCTTCTCATACGCTCGAAAGTGTGAAAACATGTGATATATGTTTTACAATAAGAAAACTTATTGCTTGTTACCAATTATTAACTCAATAGAACGATTAGGTGCCCTAAAAGTTAATTAACTGCACAAAAATTCAATTTATGAAAGTGGCCAATCAAACACAAATCAAATTCAAGGATTCTAGTTTAAACAAAAACATAATCACTAGAATAGAATCACAAATCATGCATCAAATCATATGCCTCAAGTCAAGCAATCAACATGTTTTGAACAAGAACTAGAAACTAGGGTTTCTTAGCCACACATGGCTAAGAACAAATCAAACAAGAATAAAGATGGAATTGGAATGTTTAATCCTTAAAAAAATGAAATCCAAATGTTTGCAATGATTAAGTCTTCTCAAAAGCTCCAAGAATTCTCCCAAAATTGCCCTAGATCGCCAGAAACTGCTCCCAAAACCGTTCTGTCCTTCAAAATGACGTCTCCTCCTCTTTTATTAAAGTTCACGTGACTTGCCATAAGGCCATGCGTTTTTAGCATGGCCATGCCTTTTGCCCATGTGTTTTTGGAATGGTCATTTGTCTTGACCATGTGTTTTTGGCATGACCCATGCTTTTTGCTAAAATTCTAAAAAAGTCTTCATTGTTGGCTCCATCTTCAGTCTAGCTTCACCACGCGTCATGTTGCTCAAATATGAGATGATAAAGGACAAACACGACCCGTGTCAAAGTGACAAGAACCGCGTTTCAAACGTAATCATTTGCTATGATGATAATGCAACAACGACTCGGGTTATGTCTTCATGCTTTCCTCCATGGAATAACCGGTTCATCTTCTCTGCATGCTCCAAAGCTCCAAGAATCCAAGCTCCATGCATCCATGCATCCAAGCTCCACGTTCCATGCTCCATAATGCCTGCAAAATAAATCAAAAATAGTGAAGTACCAGACATTCTTAATGAAATATGCAACTACCCTAATAATCAACTAAATGCAAGAATTATGAAGTAGAATGCTATAAAAAGACGGAAATAAACATGCAAAATAGGTGCATAAAATGCACCTATCAGTCGGCCTTGGTGCCTTAGACCCGCTGAACCCGATGAGGAAACTCACCTCAAATATAGAATGATAGTTGAATAGGTCAAACTTGATCAAAGACTAAAGTCAAAAGTCAAAATCAATGGCCCAAGTTGACCCAACACGCCGATTTCTCCTTTAACTCGTCGTGTTTCTCCATTAAGTGCATGGTCGGGAAGAAACCTATCCAACTCGCCGAGTTTCGCCAGAAACCCACATCTTAATTCATTAAGCCGACATTATCGAATCTAAGAGCTTTACAGCTCAGATCTCAACTAAAATGGCATCTAGAAGGGTAAAGTTTCCAACTTTACCCCTAGGAACCACTAAGATGGATTCAAAACCCCAAACCCTAGGCTTAAAAGGGTGAGGGCTTAATCATTAAGCACATAATCACAAAAGACATCGCCCCAAAATGTAGATCTGATCCTTTAAAGCTGAATGGCCACGTAAAGTTTCCAACTTTACGCTCATGCATGACTAGGAGAGACTCAAATGCTCAAAAGAGGCCAAAAGAAGGACTTGATGAATGCATGAAGCCCTTAAGATAAAGTTGGCACCTTTATGCCAATAGAGCTCATGTAGATCTTAGATATGAAAGAATAAACATTTAGTACGTCCTAATCCCCCATCATCCACCCAACCATGGCTAAAAGCATACAATCTAACCCAAGAGATCTAAGCAACTAATAAGCAAGGTGGGAACTTGATACCTTAAAAACTTGGCAAATGAGCTAGTGATTCTGGATCCAAGACTTCTTCGTCAAGCCAAGTAACTCCTAATTCCTTAGCTCCTTCAATATACACCAAAAATGAACACTCAAGGCTCTCCCCAAGCTCACACACTCAACAACGGAAGGTAATGCTCGATTTTAGGGTTTCTAGATAGAGGAGGCTAGTAAGGGGGCCAACCAAGGGATTTAAGGCCTTTAAATAGGGTGCAACACCCTAAAAATTAGGGTTTCCTTCCCAGCTACCAACTCGCCGAGTCGAGGCACCTCGACTCGTCGAGTTGACTCATTAAACTTCACAGCCAAAAACAACTCGACACGTCGTGTTGAGGCTTCTAACACGCCGAGTCCTCCAAGAAAATATAAATAATTGAAAGAAAAAAAATAATAAGATCATACCGGAAACCATGCGTTACATATTCCTAATAGATTAAGTTGGTCGTTAGTTGGTTTGGGTTCGTTTCGGTTAGCTCTGCTCGGTTGGCGATTGATAAGAAAATTTTGATTTGTTCTAATATTACGACTAGATGGTATTCTCTTGTTCCTATAAAAGTTTATGTTTTTGGTTGGCGGTTGCATTTGGATAAGCTCCCTACTATGGCAAATTTGACTAGTAGAGGTCTTGTTTTGTCTTCTATTATGTGGAGTTGGAATCGGTTAACCATCTTTTTTTTGGTGCCCCATGGCCGATGATTTATTGATTCTTTTGGGCAGATGGTGGAATTTTGTGAAGCCTACTTTGACTCCTATGTAGGATTGGTTTATTTGGTTTTGTTCTCTTAGGATGTCTAAGGTTCATAAAGAGTTCTTGGAAGCCTCAGTTCTTACCTTATGGTGGTTTCGTAATGGCTGTATTTTTTATAGAAAATTTCCTAAAAAGAGTTTGTTTTTGACCAGATTGTTACTCAGTCTTTTCTTTTGGCTAATTTTAGGTGTTGTAGTCTAAACTTGAATTGGGCTGCCTGGTTACATGATCCAACTATCACTATCTCTTGCATGTAATTTTTTTGGGTTTTCGTCTGGCTTCTTGCTAGCTTAATAATATCTTTGCCGCTCAGGAAAAAAAAACAAATAATAATAATAAAAGTCGAATACACTACATGAACAAAAAAATGAAAATACGTTTTTACTTCTAACACGAGACAAGTTAGGTATGAGCTAAAAATAGGAATTTTTTTTATTGCAGCATTTGCTTTGAAAGTGTCGGAATCCCAGATTGATATGCATCTTATAAACACAAAACCATAAATGCATCGATTTACATGCACTTATGGCAACAATGATCCATACCAAAAGTCAACAAAGCGAAACTCCTGGAATCATACGTAACTTGTAAAATAAAACCTTACAGAACCGCAATGCTTGTGATTTTTGGATCTTGATTTGTGACACGAATCTTCTCCTTCTCCTCCTCATTTTTAATTTGTTGCTTCTCAGAAATAACCACAAGATTCGCCTCCTCTTCTTGACCAGGATATGATCTTGCACTCCCGCGAACAAGTTCTTTAATCACTGTTGTAAGTTGTTTATCTTTCAACAGGGATTCCATTGTCACATGAACACCTGACAGTTTTTTTTTAATTTATTAAAAAAAATAGAATAGGATTTAGTTATGTTGAGAAAAAAGAAACTGGACTACACTTACGGAATCGCCAGTAATGTTTAGGATTTGTGGGATCATTGATCGTCTCCTCTGTTGCAGGGCGTGCTGTGTATGCTTCTTTTAGGGCTAACAAATCCTGACAAATGAAATGGATTATTTGAGGATTTAAAACTGATGAAATGACTGAATACATATATATTATATACCTGTAGAGGGAAAATTGCCCACATGGATGGAGATTCAACATGCTGACGCAGCACAAAATATACTATTTCCGGAACACATTGCTTAGGTGGCAAACTGTCGGACCCCACCATGGTTTTGAAAAAAGAACGTCTTCTATCTTCATCTTCTTCCCACCATGCACGTAAGGTAGAACAATCATGGCATGATGGAGCACATACCTTCAACAGATTCAACCAATATTATGATTTATGATTCAAAAAGCACATACAAATGTGTGTGTGTGTTTGAAGAACATACCGTCATATACCCATATTGAGAAGGAATACCAAACTCCAAATCAGATTCACTTGGCATACGTTGAATACGTAATCCGATTAATCCAAGTTCTTGCATAACCTGCAACACAAATCCATTGGTGTTTTAAAAGCATTAAAGGATTTAGGGAAAAAAGGCGAAAGATGGATGCATACAGGATGAACACAAGAAGGAATTAGGCCTAGATCTTCTCCACATGCGAGCATATCAGATGAGTTTAGAAGAGCAGGCAAAGTCTTCATAGCATTTTGGCGCCAAAGAGTCTCTTGTCGATTAAAATAGTAATCATAATACAATCTTTTAAAAACGTTTTTGCTACATCAATATCAATTCAACAACCATGAAACCAAATTCAGATTTCATTAGCCAAAAAAAATTGAAGATATAGAAGGTATGTATATAGCTTACCTGTGTTCATCCAAATCCTTGAAACTTGATGTATCTTCTAGGTTAAAACGAGGATAAAAACTTGTAGCGTCCTCGGGGTCTCTAATAAGCACCACATTCTGCCACAATAATAAAACATTTATTAAAATTTAGTAAATTAGAACGTTGATAAATCTTGATTATCTATTTATCTTACCTGCAGAAGATCAAAAAGATCACGGCGTAACTTGTCTTCACTTTCCAACAACAATGATTTCTCAATTAGTGATTTAAGCTTCGCCACAATCTTTTTCTCTGTGTTGCAATCGTCCTTAAACTGTAATACCAGAGAATGTTATATATTGTTATGAAAATTATAATATTATATTATTACTAGTACCTCATAACGGTTTTTCTGATATTCATTCATGAAATGAGAGGCCAAAACTATCCAAGATGGTCCAAATTTTTCCTGAAAAAAATAAAAAACATAAATATCACACTTGTAGATTCAATTAAAATATGTAAAATTTAATACCTGTAAAAAGTCCTGAAGGATGTAGGGTTTGCATAAGCGGTCGAAGTCCCATATTCCCTCTTTCTCAAGCTCTTCCTATATTTGAAAATGTTCATTATTTATATATCAAAACATGAACAATTCCATTTGTATAAAAATCAAATCTTGAAAAATTACCTGACTAAGAGGTATAGAAGGTCGGAATTTTCCAACTAGACCTGTAGTTGCATGTTCCGGAAGCTCCCAGATTCTAAAGAAACCCAAAATGTGATCTATCCTGTAGGCCGTGAAATAATTTGCCATCTGTCATCCCAAATTATCATTCAGTTTCAGTAGAAATTTTTACAAATCAAATTTAATGATTAACTGTAAAATATGAAAGTGAAAAATTAACCTGTGATAAACGAGCACGCCACCAAGCATAGTTGTCTTTAGACATTTCCTCCCAATTGTAAGTTGGAAACCCCCAATTTTGTCCATTTTTATCAAAATAATCTGGTGGGGCCCCTGTGGAGGTGTTCATACGGAATAAATTTGGATTCACCCAAGTGTCTACACTGTTTCTATCAACCCCAATTGGGAGATCTCCTTTCAAGACCACTCCTTTCTCTTTTGCATATTCTGCTGCTTCTGATAACTGTGGAGAAAAAGAAAGTAATATCAACTTTCTTTCGTTTATTATAATGTGGAAATTCAATAAATCATATTAGATGTATTAATGAACTTACTTGTAAGTGCAAATGGTACTGTATGTAATAATGGAAGGATATGATGTCATAATGGAAGCTATCCTCCGACACGAGTTTTTCAAGCTGATGAATTTATAAAGTTAGAAGATCGGGAAAATTGGCATTTTATTAACTGTCTGTATTTAATTAGATTCTGTTATAACCTTATTTTTTGAAAACTGACTAAATGTGCCCCATTGGCTGTGGTCTGAAGTTTCAAAGAAATCACGTAAGAAACAAAAGGCTGCATACGGTTTCAACCATTCCTGTCACATGCAAAAACAGATAAACAGAAGAAAGTTGACCAAGAACAAGAAGTCAAGAAATGATGTGTTATTTTTTTTTTCAAAAGATACCTCGTTCTCTGACAAGAATTTCTTGAAGGAAGTAGAATTTAGTATTGAATCTTTTTCCAAATCGAAAAGCTTTTTAGCAATTGAAAGCTTTGTAGTCATGGTAGCCTCATAATCTACATGCTGCAATATATTAAGTTATCATAAATTACTATTATAAAAGATTATTACAACTCAAGTAGCTTGATGAAGGAAGAACTACTACCTTCCCATCAAGCTCTTTCATGGCTGTTTGTATCTCTTGCTGCAAAAAAAAATGACACATAGGCAGAGTATAAGGAAAATAATAATACATCATTTTTACACTAATATTATGTTAGATCATATAAAAGAGTGAGACAAAAAAGAGTATAACAAACAAATATCCTGGAGATTATATGAAAAAGGTAGTAACACCTACATTGATGTCATCTGGCATATTTTTTGAAAGAGCCTGGAGTCTGAGGTATAACGGGTGCAATGCAAATACAGACAGAGAGCTGCACAACAAGGAAAACGTATATTCCAAGATAGTGAATTCGACAAGATATAGCAATGTACTTTAATTTACTTTTTCAGCATAGAATTCTACCATCATTCCTTCCTATTACAGTATTGTACTTTGAAAAATAAATAAATAAATGAAAGTACATTGCTATTTATTGCATTAAGCCCATTACAGGTTTCAGCTAACAAAAGATTCTTACCTGTATGGATATGAATCCCACCACATCTTGTGCACTGAAGTATCATTTATGGGCAAAAGCTGGAGTAAATGGAAGCCAGAGTCAACAGCCCAGTCAACAACTAGTTTTAGATCAAGAAACTCTCCAACTCCCACATCATCTTCTGATCTCACTGAAAACATTGGGATTGCCACACCAGCACCACGCCATGGCATTTCCTTAGTAAAAAAAACATACCAGATTTATTTAGTACAACAGATTTCATACATATGATTGAGATTAATAAAAATATAAAACATATCTTAAACATCTTACTCGCATCATGCCATCTGATAGGATAATATAATTTGGTCCACTGGCTGAGATGTCAACTATGAGCTCCCTATTCGAACCATATTCTAGAGAGAAGTTCCCATTCTTCCCGTATTTACAGTATTTGTATGTGAAAAAGGTGTTAAGGAAGATACATGAACTGAAAGATTATATAATTTGAGATTTTATACTGAAGCTTTAAAAATCTCTCATATGGAAAGGATATTTTAGAGGGAAAGCGCCCTTTGGTATGACACAGTCTCCTTCCCAAATAGATTCACCAACATAATTGAGTTTAAGTCCATCATTAACCTTCCATTTACCCAGCTCCACAAAGCTGCCAATTACATATACCTGCAACAAAAAGGATCATATTTCCTGTGAAAATTGTGTGAATCTATAAATTAATGAAGTAGTTGTATTGAGCAAGAAGACAATTACTGATGTTCCTTCGGCTATATTCGGACAGCATATCTTGAATTGGACAATCACTAAATCTGAAAACAGTCAACATTTTCAACATTGGATCAAGCTCAAGTTTAGGATCCAAATTCATATAGAATTAGTATCAAAGACTGATAACATGATAATAATCAGTGTGAATCAATTCTTGAAAACATATTACCTTCTTGATCCAGTTTATTCTTGATTGTACCAAGTGGTTTCTCAATAGCCAATTTGCTACTGGTGCGAAAGATGACATTCTTGAATGCACTTTTAGAAGGAAGACTATCGCTACCATTCTGCATTTTTGGCATAACACCAAATTAAGGTCATGAATCTTTAAATTTGATTAGTGAATAAGTTGTGCACAAAATGAAAAGAGTCAGAGAGAAGAGATGAACCTGCCAAAGATCATGAAGCTCCACTGCTTTTCCATTTTCAACTCCATCAGGAAGCAACAATTTCCTCTTATTTCCAGCTTCCCATCTCAACACATTCCTCTCATCATCCACTACATAATAGTTGTACTCACTTTGAAACCCAGCTGGAACTGATAAACTCCCACCCCATATCAGTGCATCACCTTCATGGAAAGGGGTCAACAGAAGCCCCTTCTTCACATTTCCAGAACCAAGAACTGGTTCAGAGCCACACACAACCAAACTCTGACCCCATTGAGTGTAATAGGGTATCCTGAATCTCACATTCACTGATGCTAGAGGCTTGATCTCAGAAAACAACCCTAAATTCACCATTATCCTCTAATCTGAAACAAAACCCCCAGGTGAATTTCTCAAACTATAGCAGAAAGCAAATGAAGTCTGATTAATTGTGTTACCAAATATGGAATTGGGGCAGTTTCTTACCAACCATAAAAGTTAATAAAACTTGAATACTTTGACTTGTACACGAAATAAAATCTAACACACATTGTAATCAGTTCACAATTTCACAATACTAATATACTATACAACCTATTCAACCTTCACGATACTGTATCCAGAAATACACAAATTCAATCACATGGAGACGCAAATGGGATTTTACACGGATGAAATCTTACGAAGCTCGAGTGCAGTTCGAGAAATGGAGCAGAAAAACCTTATACAATGTTCACTATATCGAATCTCGCCATGGCCATACCATAAGGAGTTGGGATATACACAAATTCAATCAGAAAGTAATCAATATTGATGGTAACTTACTCTAAGAGATGAACACGTCAATGAATGATGCACCTTTGCTTGAAATGAGTGTCACTTGGTATGCAAGTCGGTGTGAGTGAATATCTGGAAGCCCAATTTCCGGAAGCAATTGAATATTGACCAAACAAACAAATGAAAAGAGAGATTGCACGCTCAAGTGGAATTTTTTTTAAAACAAAGATATAAAAAAAAATGGCAGCCACAACGTGTGTGGGTTGCGAATTGTGAAGAAGATATTATGGCAAAAAGGAGAAAATGTCTTGTGGCTAAATGCAATAAAGGTGCTTTCACGGGAGAGTGACTGGGAATGGGATCTGCATATTCATGACTCATGTGGGAGTTTGCGCTCCTTTGAGACGTGGCTTGTTGAAAATAGGAGAGTGCATATCTTTTTGATGAGTAATGTTATAATATTTTCTCCCGATACTACTAAAACATTTAATAAAATTGTGTACTATCTAAATTCATGTGTATAAGTTACCTGAGACCCGTGTATTACACGGGTTTATAAAAAAATTAATATAATATTATAAGCATTACATATTTTTTAAAGTAATAATTTTACATAAATACAAAAAATATAATAAATAAAGTAAATAATAAATGTTGTAAAGCATTTATTATTAAATTTAATAGAATGATCTACTTTATATATATAAATCTCATAAAAATGTAGATTTTAAATTTAAAAAAAAATTAAAAATTTAAGAAAATGACAAGTGGAAAATAAATAATTCAAAAACTCTTAGAAAATGACTTGTGTCAAATTTAATGAGAGCATGACATTTGGCAAAATTGATTTTCATTTACTAGGTGTAAGACCCGTGTACTACACGGGTTTATTAAAAATACAAATTTAATATCAATATTTAAACATTAAATTTAATATCAATATCAATTTTAGAGCTCTCATTAATTATGACATTTATTTCATTATAAATATATCAATTTTTTTTTAAGGAAGCATTTATTTCTCTCAATATTATAACCGAAATAAGTTATGATATGTGAACAAATCAGAAAATTACATGTGGAAATAAATAAATTCTAAAAATCTATTAAAATGTCATGTGTCCAAATCAATGAGGACATGACATGTAGCAGAAAATGAGTTTTATTTATTAGTATAGATAAGATAATTTAAATTTATATCAAATATATTTTCCAGTTAAATCTTCTTATCTTCTTCTTAATCCCTATTCTAATAAAAGAATAGGTTTAATCTCCTATTGACAAGTGTCATATAATTAGAGTTCTTCATTAATGTTATATATCACCAATTATGTCATTTGTCAACCTAATAATTATCTAATTTAAATTTCAAAATTTAAATTTCCACTATAATTACACTAATTAATAATTGCTTATCTATTTTAAATTTTAAATTTTAAATTTTTCACTCTAATTATATTAAATTCATAACATTAGATTGAAAAATAAAATAAAATTAATACAAATTATAAGGTGATATAACTTCAATTATTTATTTAAATCAACAATAATAATTTTATCACTCTAATTACATTAAATCAATAACATTAGAATAAAATTTAAAATAAAATTAATAAAATTATAAGGTGATATAATTTCACATATTTATTTAAATTAATGATTATAATTTTATATAACTAAAAAAAATATTTCTTAATTAATAATTTATTTAAAATAATTGATTAATAATCTTGAGTTCTTACTATTAAAGTTTAATTAATTTTATAACCATGGTTTTCACAGGTTATAAACTAGTTTAAAAATAAAAAGGATATGATGTAACAGTTTTGGGATGATTCCAATTTTAGCAAGTGATCAACCAAAATATAAAGACTTCAAAGGTTAATCTTGTTGAGTATCAGTGTTCAAAGTAAGGTTGTTTGATAATCGCAATGTTTTAAAAATCGGTTCGAACTAATTGGACTGGAAACCAAAAAAAAAAAAAAACAGTTTAACTAGCATCGATTTTATGTCTATTTCTGGAACGGAAGGAATCGGTTGGTTTTTACAAAAAAATCGATTGAACCAGTTAAATTAAATAAAAACACATGAAAATGAAACATTTACATTACAAACTTTGATGGTCATTTCACATATATTTTTATTTCTTTAAAATTGAATAAAACTTATGGTTTTTTTATGTAATCTAAAACAATATTTTGTCTTGGTATTATATTATATTTTTTTTATGTATATAGATTGATATAAAATTTATGGTTATGTATTTTTTTAATATAGTTTGAGTGACCTACAACTTGTTTTTATGTGTATTTTTAGTGTTTAAACTTGTTTTTATATGTATTTTTAATATTTGAACTGATGTGTACATGAAAATAAGAAAAAGAACATGAAAATTCAAAAAATCGGGTTGAACCGGAAAATCGATCACCATACCGGTTCAACTAAAAAAACTGGTTTTTAAAACATTGGATAACATTTAAATGAAAATATTTGAACCATTCTCATGTTATCTCTAAATGGTTACATTTAGCGTATTTTATATTTTTATTTAGCCTCTTGAATAATTATGAAACCCTACATTTTTTTTAATATTAAGATGTAAGAATTATTTAATACTAAATGGTTTATCAGACAACAAAGAGATAATATGCATGTATCAGGTTGATCGAACAACATATAATTGTCCTTCGAAAATTTATTATAAAAAATTTACTTATTTTTATAGAATGTTTTATGAAACTGAAAGTTTCTAAATACATATTTTTATTGATTCTATAAGGGTTAATGTCATAAATACAATTAATAATGCTAAGTCATTTATTTTTTATTATATTTAATAAAAACTTCATCTTTTTGGGATCTTATTGCACTATTGGAACAGATTTCAACTTATAAAACTGATATTGAATCATACGTGACTTCAACTAGGCATTTAATATGAGAGATTTTGTTCATTTAAAGTTATCTAATACATGGTATAATAACCTAAAATATAAATAGTGACCAAGAGCCTTAAATGACCCAAAAAAACAAACAAACAAAATCTATTGATGGTTATTTTATGTCATTAACCCTTCTATTTATATTTTTTTTAATTTATGGTGTTAACTTTATATCTTTATTTACTATTACGTGTAAGGTTGTCAAAAAAAACACATGGGTTGACCTATCAACTCATTTAGAATTTTAATAAAAAAAATTATATATTTTTTAAATATATTAAGCATTATTCGTAGAAATGTAGGATACTAGGATATGATATCATTGTCTTCCATAAGATTATTGTACCATTTGACCCGTGACCTTACGCTTGGTGAGTTATTCAAATGATATTTATATGTTTTTATGTATGTGTGTTTTACCTTTGCATATTGTTTTTATTTGAAGGTTGAAACTCATCATAAAAAAGAAAACTGTGTTGGAAAATTGACTTTGTTTTTTGGAAAAAAAAATGAAAATTATATCTATTATATTAACACTTGAATTTATCTATGTTTGTATTAATATTTTAGTTTGAACATGGAAATTCCATGAATGTTAAATTTATTCATGTTTAATTATCTATTTTATTTATGAAATCTAACCCAAACAAACTCAAATCTAACCCACAAACCCGTCAACATGCAAACTCGTATAAATATGTTGGTTGTAGGGTTGTATATGGGTTTATATTCCAAACACGCCAACCCGAACACGACACGATTACCAAGCCTATACAAAATGATCATATTACGATCCGACAAGGTTTTCATAGGTAGAATGACGATCCCGATCTTGACAACCCTAGACTAAGAGGGTGTTTGAATTGACTTTTAAAATGACTTTTTATCTTTTTCTTTTTGAAAAAGTCAAAAAGTTTAAAAAGATGTTTGGAAACTTTAAAAGGTCTTTTAGAATAGCTTTTGGTCAAGAAGAAAATACTCCTTCTCTAAAAGTCATGAAATGCTAACTTTTGGTGACTTTTGAGGTTTTAAAAGGTAAAAAGCTAAAAAGTTATACCAAACATATTTTTAAAACTTCTTTTGGCAAAAGTTAAAATTCAATAAGATCTTTTGTGAAAAGGTTTTAAAAATAAAAAGCTCACCCAAACACCCCCTAAGTGTGCTAGTAGTGTTCCAATATTGGGTTGACCAAGCCTTTAACCGATTATGAGCAGGTCGTGGCGAAAGCCCAATTTATATAATCGGGCCATAGGGTACACTAGATTAGACGAATAGTAATACTTTGAACACACACCATACGCATACACGTGGCCTTAGAATATAGATTAGCAACAAAAGGGAAAAAAAGAAAAAGATAAAACGTGACGTGACGTGATGTGGTACATCTGTTTGTTCAATTTCCCTTCCAACTTAGCGAAGAGAAAATCATACACAAAACAGGGACCAATGAGAAATGTAATCAAGGGCCCGTCACCTCCGTGACTTTGACCTGAAAACACCATCGACCATCAGCCCTCTCTTCAACTTATATTTACAAAACAACCACAAATTATATATCCACTTGGAACCGTGAGGGCACGCTCGTCTTTTTGCATTGCTCCTCCACTCGTACAGGTACAGGTACAGGTACAGGTACAGCTCCAGTTCCAGTTGGAAGGAATTATACAAAACGCATTTTTGTTTGTTTGTTTTTTATGTCAAGTGCCCAAAAGTTTGATTATAGAATAGAATGCCTCCCTCTCATTTTTGCAACAACACGTGTAATGTCACAGTAACTACAAATGTCGTGATTGCCCTCAAATCAACACCTGCACATGCCGCTGTTTGCTCCCAAACATAAAACATATATCAAAGATTCAAACCCATGATTTATTTTAAAAAATAAAAAATAAAAAAGTAAAACTTACATGATGGTTGCGAATATGGGCCTGGTGATGGTGCATCGGAAGGGTATGTATCGGTGGGGGGATGACTTCGCGCAAAGACTACGTTTGGCAGCGGGCTTGATGCAGGGATTGTTTCCGTTACAGGTGGTGGTGGTGGTGGTGATCGTGGCGGTGGCGGTGGCGGTGGCAGTGGTGGAGGAGGAATATGCGGTGAAGGAGCTGGCTGAGAGACGGGAGGAAAGAGAGGAGGATGCTTCTTCTTGTGGTAACCAGGACGACAAGGTGGATGCTTTGGATGAGGTGAAGGGGCGGGGGTCGGTGGTAGAGCAGTGGGGGAAGGTGGTTTTGCAGGCGGCAATGGCTTATCATGGTGGTGGTGGTGGTGGTGGTGATGGTGGTGGGGTTGAGGAGGTAGATTCGGTAGGGGGGAAGGAGAAGGTACCGGAACAACAGCAGCACCACTAGAAGAAGAAGAATTAAGGGAGATAGAGGAAAGACTAATTTGCTTGACCTTCCCAAATTGAGTGTTATTGAGTCCAAGATTTTGAGTTGGTGAGCCCTTAATGGTCTGAGCCAACTGTTTTGACCTGGCCATGGATGGTGTCCCAATGGCTAGAACCACTGATGACTGTACAGTTGTATATGGAGCCACTGTTGACCCTTGTGGATTCGTCAAACTAACATGCAAGTTCTGCATTGCATTTTATAACAATTTTCAAATTAATGCCATCATCTTCATAAATAAAAGAAAAAGGCTCCCCCAACTTTTTAGTTTTTATACATAACCTATATCTTTTGCGTCATAAGGGTATAATCAGTGCAACAACAAAAAAAAAGTTTAGGGGCCCGAATTGCTAATTATTTACGATGCTCTCGACTAGATTTGGTAAACATTTATCTTATGTTTGGATATTTACGTTAAAATTCTTAGTTTGTTATTCATATGAGAAATTGAGATCTTACACTATATAATAAGCCAATATTATCATTTTTGGAATAGAAAACATGACACAGCGATAATTTATAAATAACTAAGTAGTTTATGATACTAGATGTATTTTTAACATCAATACTGGATATTAATAAACCGATATCTTAATCTTATTATTTCAAAATGACATGTAAATAACCAGGTAATTTATAACACTTGGTATTTTCAATAACAAACTAAAACAATTATTTTGAAAAGCAACTGACTTTAATAGATATAAAGTTACTATGAATATTAATTTTTTCTTGATTTCATTAATATAAAAATACCTCTTTTTTGTTGTGAACATAAGTCGAGTATTTTTGTAAAATACATAAAATGATTGATTTTTCTAGTATTGTTCAACGAAACAGTATTCTTAAGTTGATAATAAAAAAAATACAATCATGGCTAACTGGTGTTTAAATGATCATAAATGGATAATTGGAACTACAAGTTAATGATAAATTGGTATAAAAACTACAACTGGATGTTAAAACCGATATTGCCAATTAAACTATGAAATACATACATATAAATGATAAAATTATATACTAATGACCAACTATTTGTTGTTCACATTAATCGCTCTGTATTTCTTTTTTATCCATCAAAGATCCCTAAACTCTTTTTGTTGTGCTAATTACACCATTATAACCGAAAATTTACAGGCTATAGCCAGTCATAATTGTGTGTTCGACACAAATATAAAAAGTTTAGGGGCTCTAGATGTACAAAAAAATCCAGATTGACCAAATGTGGACATGGTGAATAGTTTGATGGTGGATTTCAATATAAACCCTAAATAATATAAGGAAAAAAGATTAGATTAGTACCTCATATTGAGCAAGATGCAGGCCTGATCTGAGCTGGATTGTGAGTTCATCAAAGTGGTCAAGAATTTGTTCAATAGAAAAATTCAATGTGAAGTTGAACCGTATTTGGACCTTTTGCAATGGGTAAGCACTCTGGTCAGGGGTGACTGTAATTCCTCCAACAAATTTCAGGACCTCAAAAGAAGATGGCTGCCCGAATAAAGATTCGGTCAAACGCAGGGGTGATTGACCAAGAACAATAGATACAAACGAATCTCTTACTACACTTTTAGCGTATGATGGAATCTTTGAATTGTGTTCATCAGGATCAACACCAAAAATGATCTTGGTTGTATTTGATCCCGAGCTTTCTGCTGTTATGATTACAACCTGAACAACAAACAAGTTCAATAAATAATATTACAGAGAGAGAGAGAGAGAGAGAGAGAGAGCATGCCTTCGTTGTGGGAATTCTTATTTCATCAAATATATCACCCCCAAGCTGTGGAAAATCATCTTCCAGCAAAGACAATGGCTTATCAACCATAAAAGTTGCTACTATGTCATGACCTACAAAGTGGAATCAAAAAAACATAAACATATGAGTCTTTGAGCAGCATATAGGCTACAGCAACTAATGAGTCTTTCCACCATTATCTTAAAGCATCAAAACTTTAAGGGATTGCTATAGAAGGTGCTAGTTTTATCAAAAATCTGTAAGTGCTTTGACAATTGGTTACATATGTAATATGCCCCTCAATAGGGAAATATTGTGCACCAAAATCAACATCACCAATATTTAGTAAAGATTTAGAAATGAACAAACAGATCCTGGCCATAAGAAAGAAAGGTTGCATATATTTGGGAAGAGGCTGGTCCCATTATGTCAAAGTTACACAACAACTGAGCATGAAAAAAAAAACTATTAGAATGTTAATGTCTTCATAGGTACATGCAGCAATTTGAAGTTTGGAATCATCACATCAGATTCTCCAGCTTGTTTATCTTCTTCCTATATCCTCAGCTCCCAACAGTCTATAACAATCTAATTCGTATGAATAGTCTAAGCAAGAAAAGAAAGAATGCAGAAGACGTCCAATAAAACCTTCATAGCTATAAACTACTTACCAAGAACAGCACAGCTGGTGTACATAAATTACCATTTAGAGTTTTAGACAAATTATCACAACCTCCAATTTTCAATCAACAACTGAACAGTAAACGATTCATTACCTAAGTTGAACTCAAGTATTTATATGATATAAAGGTGAAAAAAAAAAAACAAAACAATCTATGTAATTATCCGTTGATCACATAATCTGAGAAGAATCGCAGTTAATACGGCACTGTAGACCTAAGCGCCGACAAATCTAAATAAATTAAACCAACTAAAACTTCAAAAAGTAAGAAACATCAAATCCACAGAGCATAACTGCATCAATTCAACCCTAAACTACACAATTCAGTGCGAAATAATCGAAACTAGACTAAAAGCGGATGGGGATCTGTATGTTAAGAGCAATGCCGCGATGCTCGGATTAAGATATAAACAAGCTACAAGAAAAATTAAAAAAGGACAATATCTCCTTACTAACCTTTATAATGAGAATCGAGATCTAGATCCCCCTTATCTCCGTGGCGAAAAAACGGGGGCAGCCAGAAAACAGCAGAGAGCAAGACCGAGAGTCCAAGGATCAAAATAAACACACATCGAAACCGGAATAAATGAGCAATCCTACAACAGCAGGAACAATTGTCTGCATTACGAGGAGTTGATTGTGAATGAGCGATGGTAGAGGGTAAGGGCTCTTCTTCCCCCTTTCCCATATTGGGGAATGTGGGTTGTTTCTAATTGAATCAATCTTCTTCCCCATTGCTGGTGTGAGTTGTTGGAGAGTCCATGGCTGCAGAGATAGAGAGAGAAGAGGGCTGGATTTTGATATAGGGTTTGGGGATGTTGGGAGAGAGTAAAGAGTAGAGTTTTATTAACTTTGTGTTTAGTGTTAGTGTGAAGGAAAGTGATGGATTTTTGCTTCGAGAATGTGATGTTTAAGATTTACTTTAAATTCTTGCATTTAACGGTTTTCCAATTTTATTAATAGACAAATTTACATAAATGGTCTTTGTGTTTGGCGAAATATATCGTATTTGGTCCTTAGGAAAAATTTTCTTTCATAGATCGTCCTTATGTTTGAAAACTCTTACAATAATGGTCTTTAACTAACATTGTTAAAAATAAAGGGTTAAGTTTTTTGTGAAATGTCAAAATTACCAGTTTTGGTACTTTTTCCCATAAATGGTTAATAATTAAAGAAAATGGATCTCACCACATTTATCTTTCTCAGCGCTTTCATCCTTCCGAAACCACCATAAAAATTATCCTCTTTTTGAACTCTCATTCTCTTTATTTCCCGTTCCCTTCATTTTTCTCTCACATCATCTTGATGAGAAACCTTCACCAACTTCATATGTTTACTATAACGTCCACATTCCCTCACACGTTACATATTTTCACTATCATCTTACTAGTAAACCTAAACCACCACCATCATCGAGCTTCTTTAACATCACCAGAGATCGAGATCGCGAAACAAATAATATACTTTGTATGAAGCACATATAACCATCCATATATAAACAACATAATTAACACCCACACTGATTTTAAAGTTGTCTGTTTACTAAAAAATGCAATCGTCACCATTCCCTTCCTTGTTTCTAACTCACCAACATTGCCCTAAATTCCTAGTCATTAAATGAATAACCCTATTATCTATAAGCACCTCGACAAATTCTGAATCTTTAAAAGATCAAGCACATTATTGAACTTAAAGCTTGATTGGTTGATGTTACTTTAATTTAGGGGTTTAGGAAGTCTAAATCGGTTGAGTCAAACCGGATTAATCTCAAGTACTACGCTTTTTTAATATTTCATATGGACTTAATTTCCTTTCTATAATTATAAATCTCTATAAAGAAACTCGAGGGGTTTCAACATTTGATTATATCTCTAAAAAACATACTATATATATTTTCCTTCCAAAATAATGCATGTGAAATTGAAGTAAATTAATCAGTTTGTTGTTCTTTTATGTTCAATTCATATCATATATGGTGTGTCTGGTTTGGATATGGTTTGCTTGATTTGTATTCTTTCTATGTTATTTTTTACAGTAAGAGATCATGTGTTTTTCATTTCGTTCATATGGATTTATTCATTACTTCATTGAAATTTCATGTGGGTTTTGTTTTAGTTGTCTGTATTACTTCATTTGATAGTTTTTAAGAAAAAATAAAGAATCAAAAAGTTGTCGGTTTGTTGATTGATTTGGTTATATTGTTTCTTTATGTTTTATGGATTGTAAATTAATGGAGGTTAATTATGTTAATTTATTTCGACTTAGATTTGTGTTTGTAAATATGGTGCAAGGTTTCTCGAGGAAAAAATAAACAATATTTTATGAAGTGTAAACCAGATTTTAAGGATGTTATAGTTAGCAATCACAATAATCATGCATCTTTTACCATCTTCTAGCTTTCCTTTAAAAGCTCTCGAATTTACCCTATATAATTTGGGGAAAAATAATCGGGTGGTCAACCGTTGAAACAACTCATTTTATGTCGTTGATCCCATTTTACACCATGTTACATGACTTGTGTAACATCTGGTCTAGGTATGAATCATCTTTCTTATATTTATTTTAAAAGGAGTGACCACAACGTGGTGGAACATCACCACGACATGGCGTATCAGTTTGGATCGCATGATTTTTATGACTCACCATGGCGTGGTCCTCATGCACCACAATGTGGCGGGTGTTTTTTAGTGAAAACCCCTAATCTTCGAGTCTTGGACCCTATTTAAGGAACATTTGTAACGCCCAGATCTTGAGGTACATCTTTCATAATCAAATTATCATTTTGAGGATTACCATGGCGTGGTGGAGGCACAACCACGACGTGGCAAGGCGAAAATGGGTCTCGTGTTCCTTCAGTCACCAAGACATGGAAGTATTGGCCACGGCGTGGTGGCGGCTGGCATGCAAACCCTATTTTTCCAAATTTGCTCCCTATTTAAAGGAATGAGGAAGTTGGGGTTTGCTCATCCTCGGTCTCCATCAGTTCCCTCATGTAACATCTTGTTCTTCCAGGTATTTACCATTTATCTACCCTTTATCCCCTTAGTATCTGATTATTGTACAATGTGGCCCTTTATGGCATTTTCGTAAACTGGGTGCAGCATGGGTAAGTTGGGCGTACACTTTGGTATGCAAGGCGTACCTGGTCTCATGCGTGTACTTTGATCATATACAGATTGGACCAAACCCTAATATTTAGGGTTTGTGCACTATATAAGCACCATTATAGCATCAAAACTCTTCCTCTTATCAACATTCATCCCTAAAATCGGCCCTCCTTGCAAACCTTGACCTATTTTGAGCATTTTGAGCTTTTTAGTGAGTTGTGGGCATTCTTGTTTGTGAAGGAAGATCATCAAAGAAGTGGCTTTGCTCTCAAGACCTTGGATCCAACATTTTCTCTTCATTGTGCACCATTTGGAGGTATAAAGCCTCAACCTTGACTCATGTTTCTCTAGATCTTGATTAAGCTTAGATTTTCATCCCTTTTGTCCCAAAACCTAGGTCTTTGTGAGTATGAGGTACTCCAAAGCCTTTAAGTTGTCCTTTCAGACATTTTAGGGTATTTTAAGTCATAAAAATGCAATATGACATCTTGGTTTGTCCCCATGCAAGAGTTATGGTGTAGAAAATGATTAAGCAAGTTAGGTTTTTAGTGTTGGGCTCCTTGTAGCCATGCAAAGGCATAAAGTTTGAAGCTTTATGGCCTTAGAGGTTTTATTAAGCTCATATCTAAAGTTTGGACGTAAGTTCTTAAGGCATTAAGACCTTAATGGGAGTTTTAGCTTTAGGGTGCGTACGCTGGGCGTAAAATCCAATACGCTGCGCATACTGCACCTCGACCCTGATTCCCTCTCGCATCAAATGTTGTACGCGGGGCGTGCAAGGTGGTACGTTGGACATTCGGCCCAATTCCAACGTTTGGGACATTCTTTTGGGCTTTGGATCACTAAGTGTTGGGCTTTTCAGGATTGGACCGAATGGGAAGGGAAAAATGACCTTTTTGACCTTATTTAGGTTATGGGGTTGATTGGAACGAATGGTTGAGTGAACATGGGATCCTGAAGAAGAGATGAAGGAGCATTACCCAGGGTTATTTGCTACAGCGGACTTTAAAGACGAAGTCTGATTCAAGTGGGGGAGAATTGTAACGCCGAAATCGCCAGGTAAAACTCTTAGCAATCTTTTTCCTTCATGTGGACATTTGGGGCTCGAGTACGCGGGGAGTACATGTGGTATGTCTGGCATACTCCGTCGTTTGCATGAGGCGGGGATGTCCCATACGTACTTTGGGCGTACCCATGCGTACGCAGGGTGTACGCAAGTCAAGGGCAAACCCTAATTTTTAGGGTTTTCATCCTATTTAAGCTCATTAAATCCTTCAAACCCCTCTCCTTATCAACCTTCATTGCCTTTTTTGAACTAACCTCGAAACCCTAATCCATCTTCCAAAGAGATTGACATTGTATGTGTATGTTTTGTGTGTTTGTGGTGTGCCTTGAAGAAGGAGAAGTCTAGTGGAGAAACATTGGAAAAGAGGAAGCTTGTAGATCCGGAGGTTATTCAACCTTTGTAGCTTCTTGAAGGTATGAAGTTCTTACCTTGATGGTTCCTTCCTTATATCTCTTTTAATGGGTAGATTTAGAAGTTTTGGTCCCATAACTTTGGTCTTATGGAGTACGGAATACTACAGACCATTTGAGTTGTCCTTTTGAACACCTAAAAGTGCATGGAGTCATAAAAATCGGATCTTGGAGGTTAGAACTCAACCATGCATGATTTGGTGACCACTTAAGGGAGATAGAAGGCTAAAATCCATGGTTTGAGTCCCATTAAGACATGCAAAAGCATAAAATTTGCAACTTTATGGCTTAATACGTTTCAATAAGCTCGGATCTAAAATTAGACGTTAGGTCTTAACTGATTAAGACATTAAAAGAAGGAATTGGTCAGTTACAATGTACGTCGGGCATACCTAGATGTACGTTGCGCGTACGCGCCTGAGGTCTCGTCGATTGGAGGATCTTGAGTACGCTAGGCGTACTTATGGTATGCTAAGCGTACTCACCAGAGGGGATTTTGGGCTTTTTAGCCTCGGGTCATCATTGACTTAGGGATTTAGGCCTTTGTTGGGCAACAAGTTTTTCAGTGGTGGGCCTTCTTGATCTTGGGCCCATTTTGGATATGAAATATCTTCTGATCTTTGGGGTTACTTGTATTTAGGCCTTGGTGGGTTAGGCCGTTAGGCCCAAAAAGGCAAGGGTTAAGCAGCCTTTTCAGGGTTTGGACAATCGATTTGGGTTATTGACCTAATCTTAATTAGGGTTTTTATTACTTGTGAGTTAGTGAGAGGATTTCACGAGTCCGCAACTCGAGTATGATTTGATACCTTCAGTCTGAAGTGAGTTTCCTTCACTGTATCCGTGGGTCGAAGGCACCAATGTTGTCCCACTAGATTATGTTTGTAGGATGATGATTATCTTCGTGACAATTACCTGTTATGCTTGTATCTACTTGATGTCTCTATGACTCTTATTGTTATGATTATATGTGTTAGCTTTAGGGGTGAAATAGACCCGATACCAGTTGAAAGATACCGAAGGGAGTGAAATAGACCCAGTACTGGTTGAAAGATATCGAATGGGGTGAAATAGAGCCAGTACCGATTGGAATATACCGACAGGGGTGAAATAGACCCAATATGTTTTTGACTGTTATATATGTATGGTATGGGTATTTTGGGGAACTCACTGAACTTTATGTTTACGGTTTTCAGTTTATGTTTCAGGTACTTTCAGCTCAAAAGGGAAGGGTCTGGCTTGATCGTACCGCATCTGCCCATGTTTTCTGCACTTTGAAATTTTGGGATTTATACTCTGATATTATTATTCACTATGATACACTTTCGGTTGTTTTGATATGATTATTGGATGTTTGAAATGATTTTAAAGTAACATTTTGCCTGATATTTTTGGGATGTTACAAGAGTGGCGGCTGAGCCACTGGGGGAAAGTCCCTGAGTGGCGGCTGAGCCACTCCGGAAAGTCCCTCTCCATGGAGGAGGTAATGTTCACTTTATAGGGGACAATTAGGTCAGTCCTTGGGCCAGCCCAATTCAGGCTTAGCTAGCAAGGAGCTAGGAAAGGCCACTTGGGAGCGCCAGGCGCACTCCAGGCGAGGATAGCAGGAGGGTGCCCGACAGGGCTGTCAAGGGAGCGTCAGTGTAGCACCTGGTTCCTGGTACGTAAATCTTAATTGAGTATTTTCCATTTTTAGCCTTGGACTCGGCGAGTCATAGGTCCGACTTGCCGAGTAAAGACGGGACCCGGGACATGTTTAAGTTGGCGACTCGGCGAGTCCATATCCTGTACTCGGTGAGTCACCGCTGTTTGATGAAACCCTAAGTTTCAGGGGTTTACACCCTATTTAATCTCTCATTTCCGCCCCAAGCCAGCCCCTATTCACCCTCAGAGCCCTATACCTTGTTCTAAGCCTTGATTCTTGTGGATTTGAAGCCTTTGGTGTTCTCTTGAAGCTTTGGAGTGAGAAGGAGAGGAGATCAAGAAGGAGAAGAGGAGGTCAAGCATCTTTGAGCTATCTCAGAGTGTTCACTAAGGTATGGCTCGTTTTCCCCCATGTTTTCATGCTTATGGCCCCATTAAAGTCCTTCTTGAACCATTTCCAAGCTTGTGTTTACTTGAGGACTCGTAATAAGCAGAGTAGCCCATAGATCTAAGTGGAATCGAGCTCTAGGAGCCTGGATCTACCACCTTTATGGACCCATGTTGCTTGTTTACCCTAGATCTACCTTTTTGAGGCATTTTGAGCCCTAAATCCCTCATTGGTGAGTATCTACACGTAAAGTTGGAAACTTTACGTGTTATTCATGCTCTAGGAACCCAGATATGTGAATGGCATGGACTGGAATCGAGCAAAATCGCATATATAGTGATTGCATGGCGACGACTCGGCGAGTCGTTCATCTGACTCGGCGAGTCTGCTCGCGAGTCTCCGAGTTATCCCCTTTTCGTTGTGACGAGTGTGAGTAGTGAGTCACGGGGTGTGACTCGGTGAGTTGGAAGCCGAACTCATCCATGAAGGAACTCGGCGAGTCATTGCCCTGACTCGGCGAGTTCAAGGCAATCTCCTTAGATCAAGAACAGACTCGGCGAGTTGTTCATACAACTCGGCGAGTCGCAGCATAAGTGTTCATCGGATGAAGATGAACTCGGCGAGTTGTTCATACAACTCGGCGAGTCTCGGCATAAGTGTTCAACGGATGAAGATGAACTCGGCGAGTTGTTCATACAACTCGGCGAGTAGGATGAAGGACTTGAACCTCAGTTTAGAAGGAGAACTCGTCGAGTCAACGCCTAACTCGACGAGTAGGGACGGGATCCAGGACAATCGATTGGATAAGGACTCGGCGAGTTGGAGAGCCAACTCGGCAAGTCGGGTCAACTGAAAGTTGACTCTAACTTTAACTTATGACATGATCAGGGGTAAAATGGTCATTTTACCCAAAGGACAGTTAGCAGTGATTGATTCAGTATGCTGTGGGAATTACAGTCGGAGGATTTCCGGAGTAGCAGCAACAGCAGTAGACAGTCAGTTCCCGATCAGACCAGCAGCTACTTCGAGGTGAGTTACCTTCCAGTAGCGGTGGGTCTACGGCCACAATGTCGGCCCACCAGTAGGAGTTGTATGTGGATGATTGTCTCTGTGATATTCATCTAGGGTTACCACTACCTGTTCCATGCTTATGTGCTAGTATGATGTGATGCTATGTGTTAGTGGTAGTAGGGGAGATAGTCCCCAAGATATCCGGTCGATAGGGCCGAAGGGGTAGTTATACCCAGTCATGCTAGATAGATTCTGATACTGTGGTACAGGTTATGTGGTAGTAGTAGAGGGGAGAAGTAGTCTCCAGTACCCGGTCGAGAGGACCGAAGGGGAGGCCAGCACCCAGATATGCTAGGCAGTATCCGGTCGAGAGGACCGAAGGGGAGGCCAGCACCCAGGTATGCTAGGCAATATCCGGTCGAGAGGACCGAAGGGGTAGGTCGGGCACCCAGATATGCCTGACGATAGATGTATGTTATGTGATTATTATGGTATGTGGTACAGTGGGGGAACTCACTAAGCTTTGTGCCTACGTTTTTCAGTTGTTGTTTCAGGTACCTCTTCAGCCAAGGGGAAGGAGCAGACTCGGTAGCAGCATATCACACACACTTTTGTTTCCGCAGTTATGAGTTTATTCTGGGATTGACACTCTGATATTTTGGTTGTTTAAATGTTGTGGATTTCAATTTGGTTTTCAATGTGAAATGGTTTAATTATACAATGTTTTAATTATTAATCATTTCCAAGTAATGATTTATAAACAAAATTTTTGGACGTGAAAGTTGGGCCGTTACAAGTTGGTATCAGAGCCCTGGTTTGAGGGATTCGGACACACCTCCGGGGGTGTCTGAACTCAAATCGAGGGATTAAAAGATTTTCTAAAAGAAAATGTTTTCTAAAAATTGAGAAAAGAGTTTTGAGAAAGAACGAAATGTGTGATGTGCGCGACCGGATGAGCTCAAGTAAGTATTCCCCAAAGTACCCATACAAGTTTATGTTATGTTTATCAGCTTTTTTAGAACAACATGCTAGAATAGGGCTAAGGATCTAGGAGTGATGCCTTATGTGCCTGCTTTATGTGTTTCAGCTGTATGAGAATTGCATGCTAGTATTGAGTAGACAGCAAGTAGGATAGCCTGATTAGGTTATGCCTGATGGTATGAGCTTAGCATTGTATGCTAGTATAGTTCCTGTAAGCAGATAGAGTTGATTGAGATTGTTCCCTTAGTTCGAATGTTGCTTGCTTTGTGCTTTGTGGGACTCTGAGTGGTGGGAGTTAGCCATTAGGTGAATACGTCACGTCACATGTGATCAAGGTTGAATAATCTTAGAGTGCTGGATTTGGCCCTATTGCGCAGCTCTCGTTTGAGTCTAACCGTTGTAGGGATGAGCCTGTTACTCGAAGGATTATCCGAGCCTCACCGCATGTGATGGTATTCAGGTAATGGTTAATTGGCACTACTAAGAGGCCTTCAGCAGCTGAGGACCTGGTAGGGTGGAGCCTGAAATTTCCCTAGGGCAAGCCTAGGATGAGTATAGTAGTGATCAGCCGTAGTGGAAGGGATCTGGTGGAGTTGAGGCAGTCCTTAGAGAAGGTACGGATAGATGTGGAAGGTAGTATGGGCCCGTACTACTGAAATCAGAGGATCCGTACCCGAGCCAAGGGAGGCCAAGATGAGACCAGGGAACTTGTGGCAGATGTGATCCCTCAAGAAGTATTAGTATCACTAACAGTTATTATTCCTCTATCGCAGAATGGTGGTACTACGTTCGAGGCCGATAGATGGTGGTTCAGGAGAGGGGTCAGGTTCGGGATCAGGTTCCGAGCCAGTCGATGAGGGACTACGCGAGTTCATCGCGTCAGAGATTACCAGAGGCATCCTTGAGTCGACCCCCATCATCTTTGGGTCGATCAAGGAGGGGATCATCGAGCTGATGGAGGATCGCCTTGGGGCGTTCAGGAGCGACATGGCATCTGGCCAGCCGGGGCCTCGCACGCTGTCCTTTAAGGACTTCAGGGGTAGTGGTGCGCCAGATTTCCACGGGGTGAAAGACCTCATTGCTGCCAGGCGATGGATTGCAGACATCGAGTCTACACAGTTGACTAGCTTCTGCCCCGAGGGGTCGAAGGTGAGGTATGCAGCAGGGTGTTTACGGGACCGAGCTCGAGATTGGTGGGAGTCAGTGGGTGACTCGTTGGGAGCCTCAGCTATCGAGGCTATGACCAGGTCGGACTTTGTGACCAGGTTCAGGGCGGAGTTTGCGCCGGCTGTCGAGCTTCAGCAGTTGGCCAGGGAGTTTTTGGACATGAGACAGACGACGGAGACTGTGGCGGAGATCACCGCCAAGTTCCGGTAGAGGGCACTGCTTGTGCCCCAGTATGCGGGCGATGAGGACATGAGGAGGACCCGCTATCACGACATGCTCCGGGCTGATATCCGGGAGCACGTTAGTTTTTCAGCTTGCCCCACCTTGGACTCCATGATTGCTAGGGCAAGGGAGAGGTAGATAGACTTGGAGCACATCCGGAAACGGAAAGCAGAAGAGGGTCAGTCAGGAGGGGCTTCGGGGAAGAAGCCCAAGGGATCAGATGTGGGGCCGAAAGGCCAACAGGGACGGGGACGCTGCAGGAATGCGGCAAGACGCACGAGGGGGCGTGCAGGTTGGGATCATTAGGCTGCTACAAGTGCGGCAAGCCTGGACACTATAGCATGGATTGCACTGCTCTGGCAGCAGTTATTCAAACGTCTGAGTTGCTGTGTTTCCACTGCAACCAGAGGGGCCATAAGAAGGCCAATTGCCCCCAGTTGACAGTTTCAGCACTATTGAAGGTGCCAGCTCCAGCGACCTTGCGGATCACTGATGGCCGACAGGGCAAGGCAGAGGCTCCGGTGGTGAGGAGCCGGGCAATTCAGCTGACTACCGAGGAGGCACGTGCCGCACCCGATGTGGTGACGGGATCGTTCCATGTGAACGGCATCCCAGTTCAGGTGTTGTTCGATTCGGGTGCATCCCGATTATTTATTTCCCTTGCGCTTAGCAAGAAGTTTCCTGAGTCTTCGGGCGAGTTAGATTGCCCTTTGGAGGTAGAGATTGTTGATGATCGATCGGTGCGAGCATCGATGGTGTTTCGAGATTGCGTATTGCGTTTGTTTGAGGAGCGTTATTTGGTAGACTTGATTCCCATTCCGTTGCGTGGGAACAAGGTGATTATAGGCATGGATTGGTTGAGCCCCAATGGGGGGGGGGTGATAGATTGCGCGCAACAGCTAGTGCGAGTCAGGACCCCAAGTAGGGGAGAGTTAGTGATTCATGGCGAGAGGCCACAGTGTGGACCCACAGTCTGTTCGGCAGCGAGGGCTAGACGATACCTTCAGTAGGGATGCAGGATATGTCACGTACGTGATGGATACCCGAGAGGCGGGTAAGGCGACGGTGAGCGAGGTTCCGGTGGTGCGAGATTTCGCAGATGTTTTTCCAGAGGAGCTTCCTGGGATACCTCCGGAGCGACAGGTTGAGTTTAGGATTGACCTCGTTCCTGGTGCGGCTCCGATAGCCAAGGCACCATATGGGTTGGCTCCTCCTGAGATGCAGGAGTTGTCTACACAGCTGCAGGAACTGTTAGACAAGGGATTCATTCGACCGAGTAGTTCACCCTGGGGAGCCCCGATTCTGTTTGTGAAAAACAAGGACGAGTCGCATCGGATGTGTATAGATTACCGGGAGCTGAACAAGGTAACGGTGAAGAACCGTTACCCACTCCCGAGGATTGATGATCTCTTTGACCAGCTTCAGGGGGCATCTTGGTTCTCCAAGATTGATTTGCGTTCGGGTTATCATCGGATGAGGGTCAGGGAGGAGGATATGCAGAAGACCGCGTTTCGGACGCGCTATGGCCATTATGAGTTCGTGGTGATGCCGTTTGGGCTCACCAATGCTCCTGCCGCATTCATGGACCTCATGAACCACGTATGCAGACCGATGCTGGATCGGTCTGTGATAGTTTTCATCGATGACATCTTGGTTTATTCCAAGACACAGGAAGAGCATGAGGAGCATCTGCGAGAGGTATTGGAGACCCTGAGGAGGGAGAGCTTGTATGCCAAGTTCTCCAAGTGTGAGTTTTGGCTGCGCGAGGTGCAATTTCTCGGACACCTTGTCAACTAGAACGAGATTCTGGTCGATCCGGCCAAGGTCGAGGCCGTGATGAGATGGGAGGTTCCGAAGTCTCCATCTGAGATTCGGAGTTTCCTAAGATTGGCAGGCTATTATCGGAGATTCATTCAGGACTTCTCCAAGATAGTCGTACCCCTGACGCGGCTGACGAAGAAAGTCGTAGTCTTTCGATGGGGACTCTGATATTTTGGTTGTTTAAATGTTGTGGATTTCAATTTGGTTTTCAATGTGAAATGGTTTAATTATACAATGTTTTAATTATTAATGATTTCCAAGTAATGATTTATTAACAAAATTTTTGGACGTGAAAATTGGGTCGTTACAGTCAGGCAGGGTTGGCAAGGGAACGCCAGGCAGGTCTATCAGGACAGCGTCAAGCAAGGTTGGCAAGGGAACGTCAGGCAGGTCTGGCTGGAGAGCGCCAGGCTGGGATGACACACCAAGGTTATCTAGGCCATGCTAGTAGACCTATCATTATCAATTACCATCACCATCAAAGTGCCCTTAATCAACACATTGCCCTTCTCCTGACAGACCTTCTCTATTATACTTGACATACTCAATAGTTTATTTGAGATTCTAAAACTTGCGATTAACGTGTCCTCCTTTGTAGTCAACAATGGTGTAGGATTTGTCATCCTCTTCCTCAATTTATACACCTTCATAGACCACAATGGCAAGGGAATTATCATCCAGTGGGCCATCATTAAGATAGTGTTCATAATTAACTATTGGCAAGAAAATGTCATGTTATATGTACACATGGGTTTCCTTGTGTGAAAAAAGTGAGACATAAAGATGATGTTTCATCATCTTCTAGGGATATTAGCCTATTGTCCAATTCAGTTAGGGCATCAAGAAATGGTGACAAATGTGGAGAGCTTCATCATCCTTTAGTTCCCTCATCATGATATGAAGATCAAGCATGATAAATCCTCGATGAATGATCACATGGAAATAGTCAACTTCACCATTAATATACATTCTTTCCGGGAATGGAGATAGGATCCCACCATGATGCATCTTCATGGTGAAGATGTTGTCATAGCCTCCTATGGAAAGCCAACTGCATCGTAAAGATCTTGGACTAACAGAAAACCATACACAAGTAATGGCACTCAAACAAAACAACATACAATGAAATCTAAGAACTAAGAATCAAAGGCAAAAAAATGCAATAAAGCTTAAGGACTGGGAAACATATACAATCAAAGCTTAAGAACTAAGAATCAATAGACAAGAATATAGTTAATACCTCGTACCATATATTCACTTCGCATCAACATGATAACATTTACTTGTCTTACTCTACATTCTGCATTAAATGTGTGTACTTGATTCTACTTTATTATAGTTTAGGGTGGTTTACGCACTTGATTCTACTTGATTATAACTTGGGATTCAATGGTGACAACGATCGAGAGTGTTTAAGCTACTTATGACAATGCCACTGAACTGCAAACGAAACGACAATGGAGGAAATAGACTCAATGGCAAAAGAATCAAAATACCCTCGAAGACATGGCACACAAGGGTTATTAACAGTAGCAAACTGGCAGGGTTAGTTTTGTAGAACTAACCTTGCTATGTTAGTTTGTAATAGAAGCAATCTTGCAACAATCCAGAAAGTTTTTTTTTTTGAAAGAGAACAATCCAGAAAGTTGGAGCAAGGATGTGATGAAACCTAAACACAAGGGACCAACATGTAATTTACGTTAAAATTAATAAAGTCCAAAATAACAAATTTAAACATCAATGTTCAATTGGCCATCAAAACTGATTTTTTACCTACTAGATTCTAGAACAGGTCATAACAGGTAAGTTAACTTTGGCAAGCCTACTGAGTAAGGAGATAAAATCGACAATTTTATGGTCAAATAAGACATTTTTTTTTAAATCTAACAAGATCAGTATCAGTATGACTTGCCTAAAAAGTAAAAACCAAGCAACTTTCGTACTTGGCATTCTGTATTTCATCATAAAACAGAACAGCACCTACAAACTGAAACTAAAACCAAAATTTTTAAATCTAACAATAAACAATACATCTGTAGATACAAAGTTCCAGTTTATGTAAAACAATAGATGGTTGAACCCTGCCATGCTACCACCCGCTCGACCACCCTGCACCGCTATCCGATTGCACAGAGCTTCTCTTGCCGCCGCCACCACCACTACCACCACCATCAGCCCAACCGCCATTAAAAGCCTCTCCTCCTGGAGAGTTCTGAGTTTTTCCACCTGGGAAACCCCCCCACCCTTCTTCCCAATCCTTAGACCTATCGTCTCCACCACGGTTGTTAAATGACCCCCGCCCTCGGCCCCGCCCACGTCCACCACCGCCACCACCGTAAGGTCTCGGCACACCGCTTTCGTGACCACCCCCGCCACTCCTGAAATCACCTCTACCTGTAACACGTGTAAGTCAAAAAAATAAATAAATAAACTGAATCCAATTATCCACGAGGCTGAGGCTGAGGCTCACCTGGTCTAGAACTCGGAGTTGATGTTCTTTCTCGATCTCCGGATGAACCTCTCCAGTCGCTGCTATTATTAGAGCCGCCGCCGCCGCCGCCCCATCCACCACCTGCAGGGCTGCGCATGGGCACCATGGCAGCAACGGACCGAATGGAGGGTCCCGCATCATGTGGATCATCAATGTGTCTTTGAAAATAGGCGACAAGTCTGTCGATTTCCTCAAACATTTTCTTTCTGAATTTAAAGCCCTTGGGATACAATCCAATATACTCATGATGCGGATTGGAGCTTCGTATGTATGTCAATATAAACGTGCCTGGGTGTTCATGGGATATACCAAATGAGTAAACAATCCTCGATGGATTCTCAAGTTTTTCTTTCCTTAAACTCTCATCCACTTCCGCTTTCTCCCCATCTTTAAACTTCCTATAACCCAACATCGTCTTTAAATATGTCACTAAAGGATCAACATACCGATCCATCACCTGCAACACCCCACAATAAGCAAGCAACTTAAGAATAATCTAATGCCATGAAATAAGATATTCGTTCATATCATACCTCATCTAGATCTTCAAATACATCCTCTCCTATTTTTAGTGTTTTTCCAAGCCTTAACATGCTTGTAATGTCCTTATTCTCCTTTCCACCTTCTATAATGTCTTTGTGAGCATAAACACCATCATAGATTTTGAGTGTCAGTGTTAGGTATGAGGGCCCACGTGAGCTAGGACGAACAATGCTCTCACCAGGCTCCTTATCAGACAGCATCTGGTGTAACAAAAATATATATATGAGACCTTTATTAAATAAACTTCACCAATAACATACATTACATATACCTCCATTGCTTCATCGGCTGTGATATTCTGGAAGCGAGGATGAACAATCATTCTTGATTTGAAATGCTTCTTTGCTAGCGCTTTTGCTTTATTTGCTTTTTCTTTTTCAATTTCTGAATTGTCACGGTCTTCATAATAATACGGATCCATGGTTTTATACTTTTGAGTGTCGACGCTACTCCTTAAATCACTGTCTTTACAGCTTAAGAAAACCATGTACCTCTTTTTCTCAATTGATTTTATCTTTGCCGTGATGATGTCCCCTTCATTCAGACTTTCAGTCAAATCAATATTATCCCTCCGCTCATCACTGTAATCTTCCTTGTTGAGCATACCAGTGAGCCCCGAATCGAGAGAGCATATGGCCTTTTGAGGTTGAACCCTACGAACAGTGGCCTGGACGATTTTACCCTCGCACAGCGTATCCTCACTTTCCCCACATATCATATAAAAGGCTTGGTCATCATTCGGTTCCACATACGGTCTCCGCCAGTCTTGAAAACCTTGAATCAGCTCCGATCTCATATCATTCAGAGTCACCTTTTTGTTCTCCTGTTTCTTGGATCTTGCATAGTTATCCACCTTAAGACTCCTCAACTGATTAGGGTGTTCTCTCACGTGCTCGATCGCCATTTCCAGCATATCCTCGTCATCGTTTCCATCATCTCCTCCTGAATGTTTTCTGAACACCTCTTTAGCCAATTCCTGTGCAAGACCATACGATTCCGGGTGGATTCTCGTGTCATCCAACAAATCAATGAACTGGCTGCTGCTAGCGGCGTTTCCACTCCGCCGAACACGTAAAAACCCAACAGCATTTACAAACACCTTCTTGTCCAGACCGTGGTTCAACAGGTCCTTTCTCGTGTATATCGACCCAGCCCTCACTAACGACCGCTGTAAAGAAGCCGCTTTACGGGGTCCCAGCCCCGAAATGAACTGCAAAGGACCAAAAAGCCATTCGTGACTTATGGCTAAGTTGATGTCAAGACCCACCTGATTCGTGGCATCCACCATGATCTGTTCAACCATCCCGTATTTCTCATCCGGAGTTAGAAAGCTTTCTAAAGGACTCAGTTTCCATGATAATATCTCCTTTGCGGGCCCACACAGGGTAGCGACCATTGCCAATGGGTTTTGAAGGTATCGTCCTAGGCCCACCGCTCGCCTTACAATTCCTGAAAATTCATAACAAAAATTAATGAATATTACTAGATTTCAAGTAAAAATACCATGGCATCAAATATATTTAATTACCTGGTTGCGGTTGAAGCTGTTCGGATGATATACGAGAATTTTCATACAGGTGTGGGAGAGACTCGTCACCATATACAACACCACCTTCCATGTCATGTCCAAGATCTCTAGGGTTTTCTTCTACCATCTTGAAAATGATCTGATCATAAACAAAACAATGCAATGCAATTCATAATATGTCATAATATGATTCGATTTTATATGTGGAAACGAAAGTAACAATGTGTTTTACCTCAAAAATATTATCTTTTAAGCTTCTGCAAGACAAATTGACAGCTCCAAGAACAACAACATAAGGTTGGTGATCTGTCATGAATTTAACAAGACGTTGTTGATCGTTCTTTTTACGTTGTTGGTCGTTAGCATTTTGACCACGGATGCTTATGGAAGATGCATACAGCACATCAACAACTTCTCCATATGAATCCAACATCACAAATGTTGTTGCAGGTTTCCCTGGGCCCCAGCAGCACGCCATAACCCTCGGTGCACCATCATAATCATCTGAATTAACATCGTGTTCTTTTTTCTGATAAGGTGCCACAGACACTTTATCCCATAATAACCTTCCGTATTCCATGAGTAACCAGTTTTTGGCTCTACTTGCCAAAATGCCTCTCGCTTCTTTTCCCATTGAAGGTAAAAGCAAACCATCAAACGCGTCTTTTATGATCAGTTTCCTTTGTTCATTCCATAACTGGGCAGATTTACTCACGCCGTCACTAAGGTAGTAGTCATGAGCATCACTGATCAACTTATCATGAACAGAAGCTGGAAGCTTTACAGATACTTGTACAAGCTTCTCCTCTTCTGCTTTTTGAATAAGAAGCCACTGTGCATCATTAAATCTTGTCAAAGGTTTGTTATTCAACCACTTTATCCCTGCAAATTCATGATCAGAATCTATGGCCTTGTTGCCATCAGATGTGGGAGTAGTGGACACCACTGCATTGTCCATGAAGATGCTGCGCACATGTTTCCTCACACATGGCTCACAACTAATTTCAACTGCAGCCTATAAAAAACAAGATAACTTAGTCATTACATAATGAAGTACACCATAACTTTAAAAAAAATGAGGAAAAAAATACAATAATACCATATGCCTGGCGCCTCTGAGAACAGCCTGCGGATTTTCAAACATTGCACAAGTAAATCTTGAGGCCACCTCTTCTGGTGTTTCCTTTGCATCTTCCAATTCTTCCATCCTCTATATAAAGAAAGCATTATAGTTAGTTAAAGGTGGTTCATTTTGTGAAAGTGGGATGTCAAATTGTGGAGCTTAGTCAACTTACTGACCATTTGTTCAAGAGAAATCAATAATCCAAATTCCTCAGAGCTGTAGCCAAACTTGGTAGCAACCTCCCATAGTCCAGCTTTGCTGCAAACACTATATTGTGATTTTCTCTTTGGTCTTTTGAACTGTCCTTCATCCATACCAGCATCACCAGGGGGGAAATGTAGGTTAAATTTTGAGTCCACGTCATCAATTTCCCTTTCTGACTCAGCAACTTTGAGGGACTTGGTGATTGAATCAAACAGTTTCTGGTTCAAATTAAGACGTGCCTCATCATACACGCTTCGTTCTTCTTCAAACCGCTTGTTGTAGTATGACTGTAACGCGCTTTTTCGTTTTTGAAGCATCAACCATTTTCTGTCTAGCTCCAAGATAGCCCAAAGAACCTTGTGCCACCTCAGCGTGGGTTTTTTCTCAGATTTGTTTTCACTTTCCTTGTCATCTTGTGGCTCTGGATCCTTAAAAAGGCTCATGCACTCCTCTTTCCTATACATAGCAATAAACGGTACCTGATAACAAAGATGTTACAAGTTACACGGATCCCAACAAGATTTGGTCCTTTTAAAATAGGGATCAGATTGAACACTTACATCTAATTTCTGGACATGCATAAATTCTAAAAACCGCATGATGTCATCCTTAACTATTGCCAGGTCATGCCCTTCTTCGGTTGTTCTATCGCCTCCTCTGCTAAACAATACCACACCCGTTTGAAGTTGATGAAGAATCCAAGTACTCTCCTCTTCTATACTCATTTCATCTGTTGGTGGAGGACCAGTGCTTTCCTCAGATATCTACAAAGACAAACAATCAATACATAATAGATGGATGAAATATATAGTATGTAAATGTGAATATGGTGACCTGCATTCTTTCTGGAATATCTATCTCACGAATGTACTCATCTTTTTCGGTTTTGTATTTATTGGAAAGAATGGTGGGCTCAAATTCATCTTCAAGCCTCCTTTCCTTCCCTTCACCACTATCATCATATCTACTGATTCTTTCTAGTCCCAACTTGCGTTGCCTCAACAGCTCATCCACATCACCAAATATATCATGAGCTTCCTGTATTGCACTAGAGGAAACCCCTGGGGCCTGTCTTGACTTTTTCTTGTTGACCTTCCTCCTCCTTGTTGGTTCACCATGTTCATCAACCTCTTCCTCATCAACAATGAAGTCAGCCATTTCATCTTCTTCCTCACCGATGTCACCATCCTCTTCCTCTTCAGGTTGATCCTCTTCAGCAATGTCCTCAAGGGGTGGACCTAAAAGTTATGGGCAAAATGCTAATCATGATTATACACGATAATGATTACTAAAATGTGTTTTAAAGAAATCGAGAAAATACCTTCATCATCCCCGAATAAACTATGCTCGATTTTCTGCTCTGCACTTCGCCCACTCTTTCCACTTCTATTATAATCATCTTCATCAGAAAATCCTGATTGCCCTTCATCAGCATCAGACCTTGCTTTCTTTAGTCGCTTAAACTTTTTACTCTCCTGACAGATTCACATGGAAAGTTTTTAAAAAGTAAATAGAATGAAAGATAACTGCTGAAGAACCATCTGAATGTGGAGCAAGAGACTCACGGCTTTTGGTCGTCGAAATCCAGTGATGTTGTTATCTTGAAGAAGCTCATAGTCATCTTCATCAAGAACATAGTTCTTTTCCGATTCCCTTAAGATTCGTGCAGCATAAATTAGAAAAGGAAGTCGTGCATTCACAAAAAAAGGTAAGCTTGCCAAATTGATTTTACCTTTTCTTTCTTTTCTTCTTCTTTTGTCTCTCATCATCACTATCCGCCCTATCCTCTTCCTCAGCATCCTGTTCATCTTCATCAATATCATCCACTATGAAACCATCTTTCTCATACTCATCTTCTCCTTCCTCTAATCAAGGTCATAAGCAAAAGCACGTTAGAAGATAAATCATAAACTGAAAAACGACAGAATGAATTGAATTGATTAGCATAAAGTGTAAAGGATGCAGAAGTTTGAATTGTTCTGCAGTTTAGTGGGCAACAAATTTCAGAAACACATAGGACATATAATGATTTTTTACAATTGGGGGAAAGCACAGGGACATCAAAGAAACCCTAAAGAGCCTTTCGGGAGAGCAATAGCATTCCCAACATTCATTATTGATATAGTAATCCAAATTTTAGAAAATTCATACCATCTTCCTCGTCATCCTCTTCGTCGCGATCTTCAACTGCATCCCCATCAGGCTCTTCCCTCTCATCCTCTTCAACTTCAATCTCATCTATACGTGCATAGAATTAACCAGCGGGCAAAAAAAACAAAAACCTAGTAAATAAACGCATAAATCAAAGACAGCGTTTGTTAATTGAAAACTTCGGGTAGGTAAAAACACCTTCTTCGTCTGATAATACAGTTTTTCCAGCCATTGATGAATAAAACCAAGGATGCAAGCAAAAACCCTAAGAACCCACAGTCAAAAATTTTGGCTTTCGACGAAACCCTAAGCACAAAGACGCTAAATAAACAAATATCAGTGAATCGGAGTCTCCGCAGCTTCGTTGTGCATAGACGAGCGATGAAACGAAGCGGGTAGAAATTATTGTGAATCGAAATGGCCTTATATATCATAATGTTTGATGTCGGTAAATTTTGGCATATTGTTTGACGGTTTTTATTATTACTTTCTTTTTTTTACTTTTATTTGCAACATACCCTAATTTTCGCATATTTACGCTATTCGGAATTATAATATTCATAACTTCACCCCAGAGTGATCCTCTCACTAAGGGACATGGTTAGAGGTTTTCAAAAATATCCGCATCGAAATACCCGATCTGAAAATCCGAAAATCCGATCCGAAATTATCTGAAATTTCGGATATCCGGATCTTCGGATATCCGAATTTCGGATATCCGGTTTTTCAGATTCGGATACGGATAGTGAATTTATAAAGTTTCGGATATTTCGGATATCCAATATCCGAAAAAAATATTTTTTTTTATTTTTTAATATTTTAAAATGAGAAATTAGAAACATTGACATGTTTAATGGACTAATGTTCCCCACCATTTTCAACTTTTTCGTGACCATTCTTTCCAAACTTTTATTGCAAATCTTTCCATTTACAATCGTTATATATTTGTTTGTTATAATCCTGGTTCGTTGGCTTATAATCAAAAACTATTAAGTAAATGCTATATATATTTATTTGTTGTTATCGATATCCATCTATGTCGCAAGATTTAACATAGTTGCTATTATTAGTTTTAAGAGTTTAGGTGATTTTACGGATCGGATGTTCAGATGTGGATATTTATTTAAAATTAATGAAACTCGGATATCCGGTTTAATATCCGAATCCGTATCCGAAATTTCGGATACGGATTCGGATATCAAAAATCAACTATTCGAATTTTCGGATATCCGGTTTTGAACACCCCTAGACATGGTGTGTCCGATACCCTTAGATTCCGTCTCTTCTTCCATGTACTTATTTACATGCTTTTCATGACTAAAAAATGGCTTAATGTTGTGAAACATAAATATATATATATATATATATATATATATAAATTAGCCGTTTACCCGCGCCAAGCATCGGGTGCAAAGGTGGTGGTGATGATGCTTAATGGTGATTCTAGTGGTTATTGTTTGCTCTTTTCAATGGGTTTGTTATTGGGTGAAAGCAGGAATACAATGGTGTAAAAGACAGTGCAACCATTTAATTAAAATTAAAACTTTATTGTTGATTTTGCTTGTCCTTTGATTTTTTTTTTCTATTTTGTAGATTATTGAAAAGCGTATAACAAACATTTTCTGACATCCTCAAATTCATGGCCAGAAAAGACCGATTTGTTTATGTTTTGTTTTATAAAATCAGAGTAATCCTTTGATTAAAAGAGTTGCGGAACTCATTCCCAAAAACAAAATATGATAAAATTTATCAAAACATTTCTCAAAGAGAATGTATTTTCATTAAATAATTAAAACATCGGGATGTCGTGTTCTGATACAGACCAAAAGCATAAACAGTATAATTCGACATTACAACAGTTATTTACAACTACTGGTCTGTTATCCAAAATCTTTCGTCAAGTCTACCAACTTATACTCTTGTGCCATTACCTGTAATGCAAAGAAAACTGAGTGGGTCAAACTTGGGAGCCTGTTAAACATATAGGGTTTTCAACCCACAATAATACAATTATTATATTTAATCATCCAACAATCAACCCAATTACCCATCCCTATTATCTCTTTTATTTCTTACGGATTTACCCTAAGAATCAATTATCCTTTATTCATTTATTCCTAAGGATTTACCTAAGGTATTGACACAAGGTCCACCACTGCCAAGGTCCTCAAATTACAACAGGTAAACACTTAGTTCAACATACTTAACGAACACCTAGTTCTAACACTCCTAGTGAACACTTAATTCAAAACATCTGGTGAATACTTAGTTCTAAAACACTTAGTGAACATACTCAGTTCAACAACACCAAGTGAACACCTCTAGTTCAAAAATACTTAATGAACACCTTAAGTTCAAAATACCAAGTGAACACATAAAGTTCAAATACCTAATGAACACGTTGAGTTCAAACACCAAGTGAACACATAGAGTTCAAAAATACCTAACGAACACATAGAGTTCAAATACACCAAGCGAACACATAGAGTTCAAAATACCTAATGAACACGTTGAGTTCAAAAACACTTATTATTTCGTCTCACATCAACTATTTCATCTACCCATGTTCTACAACATTTATCTTGTAGATATAACATACACATACAGTTTTAATCATTTAAAACATGTATAAAACATCAAATCCATACCCATCTCAAATAAACAAACAATATATAACACATAGCATGTATTTCATAACAAACACTTCATATTTATGTGTTGGAAGAAAGTAACTACACACTCACTCATAACATAGATGTAATACATTCAACTAATACTTGTATTGAAATCGTGTTTATGAAAGGGACTATACACTCACTCATAACATAGATGTAATACATTCAACCAATACTTGTATTAAAATCGTGTTTATGAAAGGGATTATACACTCACTTGATAATATTATGATCGGACAGCACTACGGCTCTAAATGTAGTATTCTTCGGTGAAACCGAGATGCTTCCTTGAAAACTAGGCCTCTCGCGGGCAGAACTTCGGCTCGGAAACTCTTTTATTCTCAAGATCTTCGGAGCTTCGGGACTCGCTTCAGATCTCGGGATGATAACGGAGCTTTGGGGGTACTTTTTTACACATAAAACGATGTAATACGAGAGACAGGGAGAGAGAGAGAGAGAGAGAGAGAGAGCGAGAAAGGAACAACCAAACCCGGCTGCCCATTTGATTTATATTTATAGGACAAAAATGCTATGTTCACGTCGTGAGCTCGGTCATCATCCAGTGCGTCATTGCAACTTGCCTACTCACGTCGTGAGGACCCTGCTAATAAAATTGAAATTAATTAGCTTACCTTGACATATGCCTTATGTAGATAAGTAAATTGCCACGATCCAGATTATCCAACTTGAAGAACCCAAAGATCATTGTCATCAAACCCGTAACAACAAAATGTCATTTACAAATTTGGAACATTATTTCAAACATAAATTTTTTAACACCAATAATTAAATATTATTCAAAGTTTCACAAACTCAAATGTCAAAATGGTAAATTTACCTCTTTTGTGTTGACGTTGATGATATGAGGCATTAAGTTAACCAAACCTATTTCACCATGGAAAAAACAAAGAACAATGTAAGGAAACTAAAAATCTTTATTCATCTACACATTATTACTTCAAGAAAACAGAAAAAAAACCTATCACACCATCACCACAAGAAAAAAAATATAAAAAAAATACATTATAATGTAACAACGTAATTTTCAAAACAAATTTTTCATTTTTCAACAACCAAATTCATATAAAAATATTCTCAAAAGTATCCAACAATAGTTATCAAATCATAGTATATCCCAAGATCACCAAAATCAAATCCTCTCTCTAGTGTGTACGGGTCATGCCGGCGCCTTTCCACGGTCCTCGCTAGTACCTGAAACACATAACACAACAACTGTAAGCATAAATGCTTAGTGAGTTCCCCAAAATATCGCATACAACACATACACCACTCGAGGATATAATACGACCCTCCGGTCGATGTGTCTCAGCGGGACCCTCCAGTCCCGTAGCTCGTTGGACCCTCTGGTCCGGTCATAGCTCGTTGGACCCTCCAGCCCGGTCTGTATCGTTGGACCCTCCGGTCCGGTCTATAACATCATACAACATACATATAACACATAGCACATAATCTCATACATAACACATAAGACCCTCTGGTTAACACATAATACCACTCTAGGTAACGTATAGTGAGAAGACTCACCTCGTGTAACTCGGTAACTCGGAAATCTCGAACTCAGAGAAATAAGACCTAGCCTCCGCCTAATCATATGAAATAATCACTTGTCATCGACATAATTCCCAAGGCTAGACCATTTCCTCTAATCACTCTCAGTAGAGGTAAAAGACCATTTTACCCCTTACATGGCTCAATTACACTAAAGTTGACCAAACCCTAAAAGTCAACAAAAGTCAACCCTCTTGGTTACGCTGCGCGTACCAAACGTGTATGTTGGGCGTACCCGGAGCCTTCACGGAATCGGGGTACGCGGCCCCTTACGCCGCGCGTACTGGGATTACGCCCAACGTAATACCCAGTTTCCTCATCCGTCTCATTCAGGTCTTAAACGGTTAAGACTTTCATCGAAAATTCAGATATGACCCTTCTAACATGACTTAATCTATAAAGTTGAATCCTTTAAGCCTTTGCATGGCTGTAAAGGTCACTTTGTCCTCAAAACACCTTTCATCTTTCCATAAAGAGACTATAACTCATGCATGACACAAGATCCACGTCCAAGACTGGATTTTTATGAATCCTTAACACAATATACATTAGAAAAGGTCAGATCTAAACTCATGGAGACTCTTTGCACATAAAGTCTCCAACTTTGAACTAAAAACCCTAAAAATGGTCCAAAAAGCAAAACTCATGAAGAACAAGGAAAGCTTTGAGCTTTTTACCTCAGAAGTGACATCCAACCACTGTAGAACTCGGATCTACACTTGTTCTTCAACTTCTAGCTCCAACAATGGCTCCTTCTTTACCTTTAAAAGGTAACTTCAAGCTCAAAAACACACTCACAAACTAAAGCACGAATCTCAGCTCTCTAAGGACTCGCTCAAGGGGGTATGGTGGCTAGGGCAAAGGACTACATGTTCCTTTTATAGTGTACAAGCCCGAAATTTTGGGTTTGCATCTGGGCTCACTACGCCCAGCGTAGCCGGGTGAGTCTGCGTTCAAATTAAGCGCGCGAGTACGCGTGGCGTACATCTCAGTACGCCCAGCGTACTCACTAATTTCACATTCAACTTTAAGGGCCTAATTTGACAACTCTCCAAAATAGAAGGATCATAAAGCTTACATGGATTTCGGGTTGTTACAATTCTCCCCCACTAGAACCAGACTTCGCCCTCGAAGTCTCATGCTGCGAACAACTCCGGATGCTGCTCCCGCATCTTCGACTCTGGCTCCCAGGTCCGCTCAGACCCTCTCCGATGCTGCCACTGGACCTGAACCAGGGGCACTTCCTTGTTGGTGGGTTTTGGTCATAAGAACATCCTATGTGCTCATACAAACCCTAATGCTTGGATCTAGGTTTCTCTATTGTACATGCAAGTTATCCAAGACTATAAACCCTAATTCTAGCATACAAGTAATCATATTAACATGAGAATGGGTTTAAGATATTACCTTGATTGTTATGTAGCAATAACAATCCAATTCCTCCTTGTATTGACTTTAGAAAGCTTAGAGTCACAAATATCACTCCTCTAATGGTTCACAAACACCAAAAGCAAGAGAATGAAGAGGAGAGAGGATGGAGGCTGCCCTAAAACGTGTGAAACCCTAGAAGGAAGCTTAGCCACGTTTTTGGGTCATAAGGGATCTATATATATAGGAGGCTATTAGGGTTATCTAACAAGGAAACCCTAAATTGGATGCTTAAGCCCTAAGCAACCCATAAATTCCTTTCCATAAGGCCTTGGACGATTTCCTCATGGGCTTTCCCATAGAATTCGTCCAGTCCTTAATATAAGGCAATCCATGGCCCAAATTGCAATTATCTTATAATTACAATTCCAGTCCCTTAAGTTTAAATAATCTCTTTTAGTCACAAAACTAATTACCAATTAATTCTTGACTAATATTAATTTAAACAATATGATTTCTCCTTTAATATATTATTCTCATAATATATTAATAAATCATATTTAATCCTTTCTCTCCATAATTCATCCTATCAAGTTGCTTTGGTGAAGGCAACCCAAAAGGACCATGCACCATCGGGTCAAGTACATACCAAAATAGTTATGGACTTAGACACTAATCCAACACTTGTTTCTCAGAACCTTGATCCTTTGATCCAAGATTGCGATCGGCTTATCAGCATAATTCAGACTCGCATCCACCTGGATATCTTCTAATGGTACCACCTCCGACTTATCGCCAATACACTTCCTCAGCTGCGACACGTGGAAGGTATCATGAATCTGATCCAACTCCGCAGGTAGCTCCAAGCGATACGCTACTTTACCCACCCTCGCGATCACTCTAAACGGCCCAATATATCGGGGTCCCAGCTTGCCCTTCTTCCTGAATCGGATCACTCCTTTCCAAGGAGACACCTTCAGGAGCACAAAATCACCGACCTGGAACTCGAGCTCAGATCGTCGCCTATCCGCATAACTCTTATGGTGACTCTGAGCGGTCAACAACCTCTGTCGGACTTGTTGTATCTGCTCTGTCGTCTGGAGCACAATCTTCGTACTACCCATCACGCGTTGCCCTACTTCTCCCCGGCATATGGGGGTCCGACACCTCCTCCCATACAACAGCTCAAAAGGTGGCATACCAATGCTCGAGTGATGGAAGTTGTTGTAGGAAAACTCAGCCAAGGGCAAATACGTGTCCCAACTTCTGCCGAAATCCAAAACACACACCCAAAGCATGTCCTCGAGCGTTTGAATCTTCTGCTCACTCTGTCCGTCCGTCTGTGGGTGGTATGCGGTACTGAAATGGAGCCTCGTACCCAACTCCTCGTGAAACTTCTTCCAAAATGTGGAAGTAAATCGCACATCTCAATCTGAAACAATCGAGATCGGAACTCCATGCCGCGATACCACCTCCCTCACATACAACTATGCCAACCTCTCAGCAAAAGAGCTCTCACTGATAGCAAGAAAGTGAGCGCTCTTCGTCAACCTGTCCACAATCACCCAAATTGCATCGACACCTCTAGCAGTCCTTGGCAATTTGGTGATAAAATCCATGGTAATCTGCTCCCACTTCCACTCGGGAATCTCTAACGGCTGCAGCTTACCATGCGGACGCTGGTGCTCGGTCTTAACCTTGCGACAGGTCAAGCACCTCTCTACGAACCATGCAACATCCCTCTTCATGCAGAGCCACCAATACTCCTTCTTTAGATCCAAAAACATCTTAGTGGCTCCGGGATGGATCGAGAACTTCGACCTATGGGCCTCCTCCATCAAGATGGTACGCGCTCCGCCCACAAACGTTACCCAAATCCGGCCCTGAAAAGTCATAAGTCCTCGACTATCAGTAACGAACTCCGATACCTGCCCGATCACTCGCTCCCTTTTGCGGTTCTCCGGTCTCACGGCCTTCGCCTGGTCCCCTCGAATGGTGTCCAACACCGGAGTCATCACTTTCAACCTCATACAAACGTCTCGAATCGGGCGCTCTCCGCCCTACGGCTCAAAGCATCGGCTACAACATTAGCCTTTCCCGGTTGGTACAGGATCTCACAATCATAATCCTTTACCACATCCAACCATCTCCTCTGGCGCATATTCAGGTTGGGCTGATCCATCAAGTACTTCAGACTCTTGTGGTCCGTGTATATGGTACACTGAAACCCATACAGATAGTGACACCAGATCTTGAGGGCGAACACCACAGCCCCCAGCTCCAGATTGTGGGTGGGATACCTCGACTCATGAGGCTTCAGCTGCCTCGAAGCATATGTTATCACATGCCCCTCTGCATAAGCACTGCTCCCAAACCGGATATCGATGCATCGCAGTACACCACAAAATCCTCCATCCCTTCCCAAAGTGCGAGCACCAGGGCTTCGCACAACTTCTGGCGAAGTGTCTCAAATGAGGTCTGCTGCTCCGGACCCCAGGAAAAAGCGACACCCTTCCAGGTCATCTTGGTAAGTGGCACGACGATCTTGGAGAAATCCTTAATAAATCTCCGATAATAGCCGGCCAATCCCAGAAAGCTCATGATCTCGGTGGGTGATCTTGGCACCTCCCACCTCATGACCGCCTCAATCTTGGCCGGATCGACCAATATCCCATTCTGGTTGACGAGATGTCCCAAGAACTGAACCTCTCGTAACCAGAACTCACATTTGGAGAATTTGGCATGAAGCCTCTCCGATCTCAGAACTCCAAGGATCTCCCTCAAATGCTCCTCGTGTTGTTCTCTAGACCTCGAATACACCAAAATATCATTAATGAATACGATCACCGACCGATCCAGCATCGGCCTACACACCGTGTTCATGAGATCCATGAATGCAGCTGGTGCATTGGTGAGCCCAAAAGGCATCACCACGAACTCGTAATGCCCATAACAAGTTCTGAACGCTGACTTCTGGATATCTTCATCCCGAACCCTCATCTGATGATAACCCGACCTCAAGTCTATCTTGGAGAACCAAGACGCCCCCTGCAACTGATCGAACAAATCATCGATCCTCGACAACAGATAACGGTTCTTGACCGTCAACTTGTTCAACTCCCGGTAATCAATATACATCCGGTGTGAACCATCCTTCTTCTTGACAAAAAGGATCAGCGCTCCCCGAGGTGAGCTACTCGGTCGAATAAACCCCTTCCCCAACAGCTCCTAAAGCTGCGAGGATAACTCCTGCATCTCTGGCGGCGCGAGGTGATAAGGCGCCTTGGCGATAGGTGCTGCTCCCGAAACCAAATCGATACGGAACTCCACTTGCCTCTCGGGAGGCACACCCGGTAGTTCCTCGGGAAAAACATCTAAAAACTCGCACACTATCGGAACCTCATCAATCGAACTTGGCCTCCCAGCGGCCACTCGTGTGTCCATAACATAGGCTACGAATCCACTACAGCCTTGCTGCAAACTCTGTCTCGCCCTGGCAGCCGAAGAAAATGCTGACCAACATCGGGTTCCCTCACTGAACACCATAAGTACTCCCCCATTAGGGTCTCGTATCGTCACCAACTGATGCTCGCAGTCTATAACAGATCCATATCGGCTCAACCAATCCATGCCCACTATAACACACACATCCCCCATTGCAATCAGAACCAGATCTATCGGGAACTCCACACCGAAGTTCTTAAGGATACATCCTCGAATCACATTCGTAGCATACACTGCTCGCTCATCTGATGGGTTTTAGGTAAAACAAATAAACTAGAAAAACAATTCCTAAGTTCACATGCAACCTACTTTGGATCTATGTTTTATGTATTGAACATACAACTTTGAATTGCAAAACAAGAACCCTAGAGAAGAGAGGCTAATTTCGTAATTAACAAGCTAGGTTTTAGTAATTACATACCTTTCAATTGTTATAGTAAAAAATTGATAATTCCCTTGATCTTGATCTTGATCTTCTTGGAAGCTCAGCACCACAAGTGTAATGCCTCTAATGGAATCACACCCAAACTAGCAAGAAGGAAAGTAGAGGAGAAAGGGGAGAGGGAGTATGCAAAATTTCGGCCCTTAGGGTTTCTTCAAAAGAAAAGAGTGACCAAAACATGAACCAGGAGGCTCCTTATATAGCTGAGGGATCTAGGGTTTAGGGAAAACCCTAGTTATCCTTTGCTTAGGGCCTAAGCAAACCCAAGGGCCTTATCCAGGCCCCTATGGATGAAATTATTAGGGTTTCCCCTAAAGATTTCGTCCACCCTTATCCAAGGGGGTTCTAGAGCCTTCCACTCAACTATTAGATAATTGCAAACTAGTCCCTGCACCTTATAATCAATTCTTTTAACCCCAAAATTAATTCTAATTAATTTTTGGCTAACAATTAATTAAACAAAATGATTTATCATTAATATATTAATCTTTTAACATATTAATGAATTCATTTATATTAATTTATTAATCTTATAATAAATTAATATCTCTCCTTTCATAATTTCCTTGTCTGGTTGCTAGGTTTGAGGGCAACCCAAAAGGACTGTGCTGCTATCAATTCAAGTACATACCAATTATAGTTATGGGCTTAGACACCTAATCCAACATCATCAACTATGGAAACTCGCAGAGGTCGACCCAACGCCTCTCGACGGATACTAATGTGCTGACTAAATGCCACGGAAACAAACGACCAACTCGCACCCGAGTCAAATAATACCAAAGCAGGCACAAAATTCACAAGAAAAGTACCTACGCATATCATCATATAAGCACAATAACTCAACTCAAATAAAAGATAAATACATAATACATACCAGCCACAACATCGAGCGCCGCGCGGAACTCCTCCGCAGTCAACTAGAAAGCTCTCCCACGAGCCTTCGGTGCCTCGGCCTTCACTGGCCGAACCTCGGTAGCCCTAGCAGCAGGCACAGATCCTTGCGTTGATCCCTGAAGTAGCTGAGGACACTCGGCCTTCCGATGGTCGGTCTGGTTGCAATGAAAGCATACCGAAAATCCCTTGGGGCAATCCCTCGCGATATGCCCCTCCTTCCCGCACTTGTAGCATACTCCAGCCCTGCACGACCCCTCGTGACTCTTGTCGCGCTTCCCACAAGTGCGGCCCTTCGCGCCTCCAGATCTCGAATTAGCGGGTCTAGCCCGCTTGGCTGCCGGCTGAGACCGAGTCGGCCGCCGATCCACCCTCTGTGACTCGGCCTCCTCCCTTGCCTGAGTCTCCAACTCAATCTCCCTCTTCTGGGAATTTGCCTGGAGCTCAGCAACTGTCCGGTAAGTCGAGTTCGCCATGAACTCCCGAATATCTCTCCTTAGAACACACAGATACCGGCTCATGCGATCCTGCTCAGAAGACACCTGCTCAGGGAAAAACATCGCCCTCTCATGAAACTTCCTGGAAATCACTGCAACAGAATCAGTACCCTGCTTGAGGGTCAAGAACTCCTGAATCAACCATTCCCTCTCCGCCGGGGGAACATACTCGTCTCTTAACATAGCGATGAACCTCTCCCAGGTCACCTCAGAAATCTCCGCCAGAGTGAAGCTCGTCGTCACGAACTTCCACCAATCCTTCGCTCCCAAGCGGAGCTGGTTCAGAGCGAACCGTACTCTCAAGTGCTCTGGACAAGAACATGTATAAAAACATCCATCGATGTCAGAGATCCATCTCATCACAGCAATCGGGTCATGCGTCCCATCGAACTCTGGTGGCTTCGTGTTGCTGAACTCCCGAAACAACAACGAGTCACATCCCTGAGGTCTGGCAGCAGCAACAGTAGCAGTAGCTGCAGCAGCCGCAGCCTCAGTCACTGTTGCATACCGCTCATCAAAGGTCTCAATCAATGTGGTCTTGATGTCCCCAAATATCTCTTTAATCTCAGCCCGGATGGCAGCAGCCACCTCCTCATGATTCAATCGACGGATCTCCTCGTCGCTGGCACCACTGCTCTCAGGTGTGTGTCAAGTCCCAACCATGATGCCTCTGAAATACAACATATAAATATCAGAGACTCGATCGAGCATACTCGCACTCGATGACGCAACCCTACTCGTCCTCCGATGTCCAAAGAATTCTTACTTGGACTGCCCATTGATCCGATGTCTTCAATAGTACGGGCCCTATACTACTGACCACACCGCATCAGCATTCACCCCAAGTCCTCCTCCTTGGATCCCAGATCACAAGTACTCTACTCTCGCTATGCATTGGCTACCCTTCGATAGACCTCTCATGAGCTCCTAACTGCTACCTACTCGCTCTCAAGGCAACTCAGCAGCAGAAATCTCCTAGGCTAAGGCATCACAAATCAGACCACTCTAGTCCTAATATGAATACCTAGCCTACTCTATCATGCATAATATAACATAGCATATCTCATAACACCTAATGTAAGGGTACTTTGGGGATTCACCGTTCGGGCGCTGGCTAACCGTACACATTGCTCTGTTCTGGTTGTCTCAAAACCCCTTGCAATTTTAGAAAATTTAGTTTTTATCGTTGAAAATTTCTCAAATCCTCAGTTTGAGTTCAGATACGCCCAAAGGTGCATCCGAGTCCCTCAAACCAAGGCTCTGATACCAACTTGTAACAACGTAATTTTCAAAACAAATTTTTCATTTTTCAACAACCAAATTCATATAAAAATATTCTCAAAAGTATCCAACAATAGTTATCAAATCATAGTATATCCCAAGATCACCAAAATCAAATCCTCTCTCTAGTGTGTACGGGTCATGCCGGTGCCTTTCCACGGTCCTCGCTAGTACCTGAAACACATAACACAACAACTGTAAGCATAAATGCTTAGTGAGTTCCCCAAAATACCGCATACAACACATACACCACTCGAGGATATAATACGACCCTCCGGTCGATGTGTCTCAGCGGGACCCTCCAGTCCCGTAGCTCGTTGGACCCTCTGGTCCGGTCATAGCTCGTTGGACCCTCCAGCCCGGTCTGTATCGTTGGACCCTCCGGTCCGGTCTATAACATCATACAACATACATATAACACATAGCACATAATCTCATACATAACACATAAGACCCTCTGGTTAACACATAATACCACTCTAGGTAACGTATAGTGAGAAGACTCACCTCGTGTAACTCGGTAACTCGGAAATCTCGAACTCAGAGAAATAAGACCTAGCCTCCGCCTAATCATATGAAATAATCACTTGCCATCGACATAATTCCCAAGGCTAGACCATTTCCTCTAATCACTCTCAGTAGAGGTAAAAGACCATTTTACCCCTTACATGGCTCAATTACACTAAAGTTGACCAAACCCTAAAAGTCAACAAAAGTCAACCCTCTTGGTTACGCTGCGCGTACCAAACGTGTATGTTGGGCGTACCCGGAGCCTTCACGGAATCGGGGTACGCGGCCCCTTACGCCGCGCGTACTGGGATTACGCCCAACGTAATACCCAGTTTCCTCATCCGTCTCATTCAGGTCTTAAACGGTTAAGACTTTCATCGAAAATTCAGATATGACCCTTCTAACATGACTTAATCTATAAAGTTGAATCCTTTAAGCCTTTGCATGGCCGTAAAGGTCACTTTGTCCTCAAAACACCTTTCATCTTTCCATAAAGAGACTATAACTCATGCATGACACAAGATCCACGTCCAAGACTGGATTTTTATGAATCCTTAACACAATATACATTAGAAAAGGTCAGATCTAAACTCATGGAGACTCTTTGCACATAAAGTCTCCAACTTTGAACTAAAAACCCTAAAAATGGTCCAAAAAGCAAAACTCATGAAGAACAAGGAAAGCTTTGAGCTTTTTACCTCAGAAGTGACATCCAACCACTGTAGAACTCGGATCTACACTTGTTCTTCAACTTCTAGCTCCAACAATGGCTCCTTCTTCTCCTTCTTTACCTTGAAAAGGTAACTTCAAGCTCAAAAACACACTCACAAGCTAAAGCACGGATCTTAGCTCTCTAAGGACTCGCTCAAGGGGGTATGGTGGCTAGGGCAAAGGACTACATCTTCCTTTTATAGTGCACAAGCCCGAAATTTTGGGTTTGCATCTGGGCTCACTACGCCCAGCGTACCCGGGTGAGTCCGCGTTCAAATTATGCGCGCGAGTACGTGCGGCGTACATCTCAGTACACCCAGCGTACTCACTAATTTCGCATTCAACTTTAAGGGCCTAATTTGACAACTCTCCAAAATAGAAGGATCATAAAGGTTACCTGGATTTCGGGCTGTTACATATAAATCTGCACTTCACAATTATTAAACTTCACAAAATATGAAAAAAAATATATTTATCTATTTTCTAATGACATGAGAAAAAGGAATTGAGAAAGTAGGTAACCATTATGCATATTGAGAAAGTCAAAAAGTTGATAAACTATGTACACCTTTATAGAAGATCCAGGAAGATCAATCAAACCTCAACAGACACAAATGAAGTGTCGAAACCTTTGGGTGTGAAATTATGGTTTTTACTGGATGACAAGACAAAAAAAACATATTAATCTAATAAGTTCAAGGCTGAAAACCTGTAATTAGGGCTTGAAGATTCAAGAACCCATGAAAGCACACATTTAAACAAACACACCAACATATTCTTCCAACACAGTACCTAATGAAAATTGATACCAACAAGTGCATTAAGATATCATACGTTCCAAAAAGATTGAAAGTTATAAAAAAGTCTTTAACTATGGTGTGAGGTACATCATATCTTGACAAACAAACATAAAAGCGATACGAAGCAAGGGTAAGCAATAAGATCTGATCACTCTTTTTAAATCAAATGAAAAAAGCCCTACATTTCTCTTTTATCTGGTCGGTGACCGCTTTCTTCTTCAACCTCTTTCAATATTTAAGCAAAATTTTGAACAAACTAAAAACCATTTAGTAAAATATAGTGTGACTTGGATTGTTTCTACAGATTCCTAGAACCCAAATACATGTGAAAATACATAAATAAAACAACGTTTAATTGGACAAAAAGGAAGCTTATCAATGAAAAGACTTAACTTAATGCGGTTAGCGGTATCCCACAGACCCAAACACTCAAAAATTCTAAAAAATATTACCATTTCATAAAACTTCATCATAAAATCAATTAGCAAAGTTCCATTCAATAGTTTGACTTCCAGAAATTCAGTATGTCCAGTTTAACACAAATGTGTCTAATTTCCTAATTGTAGCACTAATAGTGTCCATGAAACATTTAGTCTACATGTTTAAGTTTTATCTAAATAAGAAAAAATAAACGAAAACCATAGAAAAATGGGGAGAAATTACTGAATAAAGGGACTTACGGCGTCAATTTGTGTATCTTTTTAGATGGAGACACATGAAAGTGTGCACAGTCTTTCACCAATTAGCATACCAAGCAAAAAAATTATGCAAGAATGAGCGCTTTTCTAGAAAAGCTTCAAGCACTTCGACAATCCATCAAGGAATAAAAACAAAGAAAAAAAATATTACTTTAAGTTGGGCTTCAATTTCTTCCAAAATTGACGTCGCAATCCGTTTCCATCATTCACAAGACAATACACAAACTAAACACAATCAAATATAAATTTACTAAAATTAAAATTTCAGGAAAACAAGAATACCTATACAAACAAAGTAGTTGTTCCGATGCTTGCCAATAAATGAAATTTAAAGAAACAATAAAAAATCATCACCATGCATTTTTAAGAAAGTGAGAAATTACATATAGATAGGTTGAGAAAACATAAATCGAACCGAGGAAATCAAAATCAAAACAAAATTCGATGAGGAAATGCTTACCAGTTCAATAATTGAAACCCCAGATTGTAATATGAGAATCTATTGAATTTCTTGAATTAGGGCTAAATTTGTGGGTATAGTTGAAGTTCGGAAGCGAGTAATTAACAGAATTAGAACCCAAAATTTACAAAAGACGTACCTTTATGGAGAAATCAGAGCATATTCAAAGTATCACACGTCAGAGTTAATTTCTTGGTGGTCAAATTGAAGCGAAAGGCGGACGCAAAGCATCTAGAGGCGACGTCTTACAGGAGGCGTGACGATTCAATTTTATCGGCGTCAAAGATTGAGTCAACGTAGTTGTAGGTTGCGTCGTTCTGAGGGTGGGTTACGTGGATGTATTAGAAGGCCGATGACTTTTGAAGTTGGAGATTCGGTTTTGCTTAAAGTCTCGCCATGGAAGGGACTTATATGATTTGGAAAAAGGGGAAAGTTGAGTCCAAGGTTTATTGGACCGTTTAAAGTTCTTCAGAGGGTTGGGAACCAAGCTTACAAGCTTGAATTACCCGAAGAACTGAATGGAATTCATAACACTTTTCATGTGTGTTATTCGAGGAAGTTCACGGGAGAAGTTCCTGACATAATTCCAATTTCTAAATTGAGAATTGATGAAAACAAGAGGTTAATTAAAGAACCAGAGGCAATTGTTGACCGAAATACTAAGAAGCTTTGACGCAAGATGGTCGAATTAGTGCTTGTCCGTTGGAAACATTCGAATGGGCCAAATCTCACCTAGGAAACGGAGAGTGACATGTTGAGTCGCTATTTGCATTTGTTTTTTGATGTGTGATTCCGGGGACGGAATCATCCTAAGGGGGGGAGAATTGTAACGCCCACGTTTCCAGGCTAGGCATTTTCATTGATGTAATGGTCTAGGTTAACCCTTGTAACTCTTTTTGAAGTATTAATGATGAAATATTTGAGTATTATGTGAATTATGTGTATTTGTGTGCTTATTACTTAATTATAAAGATATAATTAATAAAAGATAAAAATAAGCGTCAGAATTAAAGTGTGAGATAAGCCCTGTATCTTTACATAAAGTTGTAGTGGACGAAACAAGGATTCTGGAGATATAAAGAACGCCGAAATCCGAGTCATAACGAAGTTTCGCGACAAAACCGGCACGACGCCGAATGACGTAAAATATGAAATTAAGATAGAGAGATATCTAGATTTAGTGGTCTAAACAAAAGTTCTAGAGTTCATTAAACCGAGAGCGTGCATACAAAGAACGCCCAAATCTGACTTCGTATGAGGAAGTTATGATTTTTCCGAAGTTTCGACTTAGCAGTATGCAGCCCGAATCTTCAATTTGAGATCGAGTGATTTTTAGCCGAAACAATCTAAATGATAATCGAATATCTCATCGATATTAGTGAAACGATAAAAAGATAGGCGAAAACGGACGTCAGATGAAGAAGTTATGAATTTCTAACGGAGTTTTCCTGTCCCGGCCTACTAAAAATAATATAACAAAAATAAAATCAAAATTAGCCAATGGAGTCTAAACGAGAGTTGTAGAGCATATTCTCACCTACGCGTGCATATAAAGAACGTCGAAAACGGAGCTCGTATGCAAAAGATATGAATTTCTAAAGGTCGGGGCACGAAATCTGATCCTGTGTCAGAACTCACGACGTGAACATTGTGTTCATGACGTGAACTCAGAAAACGTCACCTGGACTCTGTCAGACCCCACTTATGATGACGCATGCAGTGAAGATCAAGCCCCACGATGTGAGCCTTAAAACTCACGACATGAACCCTGAAATCTCAGCCTATAAATAGAAATCAGGGGTCAGCCGATTGAGGTTGCTCATCTCTTACTCTCCCACTCTCGATACTCTCTCTAAGCCCTATTTTAACCCCCCGAAGCCCCGGTGTTCATCCCGAGACCCGAAGCAAGTCCCGAAGCTCGAAGATCCCACGAAGAAAAGAGTTTCTGAGCTGAAGCTTTGCCCGCGAGAAGCCCGGTGTGTGAAGTGATCCCGGTTTCACTGAAGAATACTACCATTACAAGCCGTAGTGTTGTATGATCGTCTTCTGATCAAGTGAGTGTGTAGTTACTTTCTTATAATACATAAATACGAAGTATTTACTATGAAATATGTGTTATGTGTTTATATATTGGTGTTGATTTGAAGGGGGTACATAATCTCTTTCAAATGCACGATTTTATACAAGTATCTATTTAACTTACTAAGTATATGTGTTATGTGAGTGTATCGATGTTATCTTCTAATCTCATAGATATGATTTATTCTCTATGAAATACGTGTTATGTTTATGTGCCTCATCTTTTATCTGGAATGTGTTTTGAATGAACATACTATACAGCTTTTAAACTATGTATAAAAATGTATATTTTATCTACTAAAATGGTGGGTAGAACATGGGTAGATAGTTGTCTTGTGATAAAAAGATGAGAGGCCTCGATGTTTTGATTCAGTCATCTAGCGGAGTTTAGATGACGACCACGGACTTTTCTAGACAGTCCTGTGGAACGCTAGCAGGCATGCCACATGTAGGTGTTAATGAACTTGGGTGTTCATTCACTGTACTCCATCCCCCTCATGGTTGCCTTTTTTGACTTATATTGTTGAGGAACCCCCGAAACATGTGTTGTCGCCCCGATGAAATATTCTTAGACTAGGTCCCTTATGTTAGTTATCTTAGGGACGTAAAGTGAGAATAACGGGAATGGGTAATTGGATTATTGTTGGTTGGTGGAATTAAATATTATTATTTATTGTGGGTTGAAAACCCTATATGCTCACCGGGCTCCCAAGCCTGACCCACTCAGTTTCTTTGTATTACAGGTAGTGGCGCCAGAGCATAAGTTGGATGACTTGTCAAGTTATTTTTTGATTATAGACATGTTGTTGTAAATAACTGTTGTAAGGTCTGTATTGAAATGTTTATGATTTTGGTCTGTTTATCGGAACATGACATCCCGAGTATTGTAATATAATGAAAAATACATTTCTTTAAGAAATGCTTTGGTAAATCTTATTTTATCATATTTTGTTTTGGGAACAAATTCTGCAACTCTTTTAATCAAAGGATTACTCTGAAATTATTTTAAACGCATAAATTAAAGCGGTCTTTTCTGGCCGTGATTCTAGGGATGTCACACTTGCCAAATGAATCACGCCAACTTCTACGCTCTCTCGCTCTCTTCGTCCCGCCTCGATGACATTCTTCACCGATGGTGATATTATCTTCGACGGAATCAGTGGAGTTTGCGATGATGCTCATCTCCGGTACAAAGCATCTGTCACAGCTCTCTAACTATCAATTGATTATCCAGGTTTAGTTTTTACAACATTTCTATAGATCCTTTGGTGATTGGTTCTCTAAAGCTTATCCAGATCGATCCAAACTTGGTGTGACCTCGTTTTAGCAGGTAACGACTCTTTAATTCTCGTTAGTTATGGTCGGTTGGTTTTTGAGTTGAACTATCTATTTCTATTGTTCACTGAATTTGATGATTAAGCAAGGGAAAACCTAACATGTTCAAGCAAAAAAGAGTGAAGAACGAGCTATGCACATAAGGTGCTCGACAAAATGCTTGTAAGAAGGACCGACTTGTTATTGTTGTTTTTCACATCAGTCTCAACCTCTCGTTTTCCTTTCTTCCTTATTGTATCTAATCAATAATCAATCATAGTTATTATAACATTTTTAGTCCTCAATTCATCTCCTTATTCTATCTAATCAATATTCGCGACTGGATGTTTGAGTATCATTTGTTAATTACTAGTTTCATGATTACAAACATATTAGTTCATATTGTTATGATTTATGATATTCACATCTTCAGGACTTGAGCCCTCTGCTACATAAGGTTTGTATTGTTGCATTGATTCTTCCTTTTTTACCCCTATACTTATGCATCAAGCCTATTACTTATGTGTTCTGTACTTAATTATGGCAACTATCTTGTGTGTTTTAGGTCTCTCAGTATCTCTGATAGCTTCATTTTATTACTTCTTTCTGTAGTTTATTTTTAGTTAAAACCATCCCATTTTAGTTAATCATCATGCATATTTTCTCTTTTTGTTATTTTTCTCCTTTACCGGGTACTTTCCAGCCTTTTAAGCTTATTTGCAGGATTTATCGAAGACTTTTTGTTGTTGGTGGCTTAGAACGGTGAGGGACTTATAGAGGCTTGCGGTTTGCTTGTGGATTTGGAGTTGTGCGATTGGGCTTGGTGCTTGCATAAAGAAGAAATCAATTTGGACCTAATTTGTGAGCAAGGATGATGATGAGACGGCGCGGAATCGAGCTACAAGAAATTTAAGGAGTATTGGGTCAATCATTAGAAGGCTTTGGAATAGCACAAATGGGCTCTAAAGAGTTATGATTGTGGGCTGAAGTTGAAGAATTGAAGATTGGGCTAGAATGCATGATTAATGGCCCAAGTCTCACATTCAGCGTGACCCACGCGGTCCGCGTGAATTGTTTTGAGATGATTCTGGGTTTGACTTGTTGACGCTATTTGTGGAAGTTTGGTGGGTGGCTTTTGGCACCTTTTTGAATCCGAAAATCAGCTCCCTTTTGTTGGAGATTGGAGCTATTATTGGCGGAGATGACTTGAAGAACATACACCATATTCTCTCTCAAAAGCCTTGGAAGATTTGAAGATTTTTTGGAAGAATAGTGTAATTTCCTTCCATATTGCATCTAAGACAATGTTTGGTACCACTAAACTATATTGTTTTTCTTTTACTTTGGTCGTGATTGGCTAAACTTTCATTTGGTTGATTAGGGTTTAACCCATAGATGATTATTTGCTTTGAAGACTTATCATTACATTGTGTTTGAAGTTTATGGGAATGTTTTCTAGTTAAACATCTTGTTGTGTTTATTTATCTTTAATCATGAGATTGGATGAATGAATGCTTGTTTTTGTTGACTAATTTTTTGGTTATGTAATGGACCTTCAAATTAGTATGCAACAAATAGTTTATATGTTTGTTTTCATTTCATTTAGACCATGGAAATGTTTCCTCCATAATGATAATGTAAGTATTTGATTATCTTTTGGACTTGGTAACTCTTACAACTTAAAGCTAATTGATTTTCACAAGATTTTATGCTTCATTGATTTTGTGACTTCAATTAAGGAAATATATTAAGAGCTCATCGAACCATTTTAATTTCTAAGAAGAGTTGAGGAAATTGTGCTTATGAATTGCTATAGCCAAGTTAAACCAATTCACAAGTGTTATTCCATTAAGTCTAATGATAAGTCAATCATATCATCCATGAGGTGTACCCCAAAATCAACCAATTCCACTTCTTTGAATTTAATTCAATCTAGTACTTGTTTACTTGTCATATTTTCATTCTAGCTATTTTTAATTTTGTCAAACAATCGAAAGAATTAAACACCTCCCTTTTACTTTTAATTTTATTTTGCAAGTTTTTTACAAAAAGATTTACATAGAGATTTAAATTGAACCAATCTCCGTGGATACGATCCCTTTACCACTATACACTATTTTAGTGAAAAAGATTTAGGGTTATTAATTTTGTTGGCCTCGACAGCCACCAATCTATGTAGCAAAATTTAGGATACAAGAGTTGCAGCTGCTCATGCCATTGGAGCAATTGCAGGATGTTTTAAACATTCATCTATAACAGAACTGTATAATCTTGTTGAGGCAAAGATGAAGGAAGCCGACATAAGTTGTGCCACTGAGGATGAGGTTTTGTGGCCAAAGTCTAATCCCAAAATAAGTGCAAGCACTTCATTTAAGAGGTTGTTCTTTCTCACCCACCTACTTCTTTCTTACACTCATTGATATTTACTTGGATGCCTTTTACTTTTGTCAATCAAACAACTTCAAACTCACTAAAGTGCTGGAATTTGGGGCTCTTTTGGCATCTGGATGACAGGTACTACCTTTTCATTTATCAAGAATCATTAGCTTAAACTTTCTTGTATTCGTTCTTGATATAGATCTCTTTTATGAGTTTGAAGTTGCTAATGATTTCACCAATAACCCAAAAGAAAGATTGTCCAAACAAAAGCAAAATCTAAAAAGGTGGTTGGGTATGTCATGAATTTGTTACTATCTTTAGTTGTATTTGCATCTATACTTACAACTATTTGTTTAAAGGAATTGATGTATGTGAGCAGTCCATGGATGTAAATGATATGATAAGAGATGAAGATCTTGTAATACACAAAACGAACTCCATTGGAAGTGGTATGGATCCTCAATTTTACCTACAAATACCTAATTGTAATGTGCAGCAGTTTGTTGTATATATGGTGCCTGGTTATAGACCAAGGAGGCCAAGTGCACGTGAAAGAAACCTCTTAAAACGCAAAGCCAAAATAAGTTCAAAAGTTCAAATAAAGGATGTGTCAGGCACTCAAGAGCTCATTTCACCCAAATCCATTTCTCAAGATTCACCCTCTGCCAATTCGGTAATGATTGTTAATCGTTTTTTGTTAGGGTAAATGCAAAAATCAAATCTTTTTATCAATATTGAATTATGGATGCAAATGTTTCCGGATTCTATTCCTGACGAAGAGAGCTTTGAGCATGAAAAAGATGGTACATGGCCTTTTCATAATACAGTCGAACAACTCATTCTTGATATCTTTGATCCTGGTAAGTTTTTGTTACTTGATCTTCTTTATTGAAAACCATTGCTCAACCCAATGATTGGCCAAGCAACTAGTTAGTGCCTCATTTTCGTTTTAATTATTCTCTTTACTCAAGCCATGGTTGGATGTTTGAGTATCATCTGTTAATTTCAAGTTTCACGATTACAAACAAATTAGTTCATATGTAAATCAAACTTGATTCACATTTAAATCACATGTGAATCTCATGTGATTCACATGAGATTCACATGTGAATCACATATGATTCACATATAAATCACATACGATTCATATATTAATCATATTTGATTCACATGTAAATCACATGTGATTCACATGTGATTCATATGAAAATCAAATGTAATTTACATATGATGTCATATGTAAATGTTATTCATATGTGAATCGCATGTGATTCATATGTGAATTGCATGTAATTCATATATTAATCACATACGTATTTTTGTGAGTGTTTTTGCATCAGTCAACTTTTTTTTAAAATTTTCTTGTAGATTTGGAAGAAATTGTGGTGAATATTGAAGAGATGAAAATGATAAATTGAAGAAAATATGAGAATATTGACACGAAGACATGAAACGCTTTGAAATTTGTAGCATTTTTTGTTTTTTATATTTTAATTTGTATTGAATGAAATATTTATTCTATTGTGTTTATAGATTAGTAATAAAAATGTGTCTTTTGTATGATATACTTACGACTATTATAATATAAGAAACATGTATACATTCACTTGAAAAAATATGCTTATATGCTCCTAAAATGTTTATTTATTTATTGTTAAAAAAGTTATAGTTTTTTTAGTCATTCCAATTTATTTTTTTATTATTATTATTTTTAATTTACCAAGTTTATAAAATTTACTGTTTTTTTTAAATGCAGTTTTCGGAAAAAAAAAAGTTTTCTTTCAACTTTTTTAAAAACATATATGTTTTCTGAAAAAAATTAAAAAAATCTGCAATTTAAAAAAAACGAAAATTGTTATTTTTATAAAAATTTCCAAAATTTTGATTTATAATGTTAATTTGAGAGTTTTTTTATTAATACAAAAAGTTACATGAGACTGGTAAGACGACGATCATGTCCTTAAGGAGTTAATTTTGATCCGACGCTCCACCTTTAGTTCTCGGGTTCTCGGGAAACTATGAGTTCTCAACGGATCTCGCCCATATATATATATATATATATATATATATATATATATATATATATATATATATATATATATATATATATATATATATCCGTTGAGATTAAAAATAAAATAAAGATCTTGAGATTCAACATCGACCATATACTTCACATCTGCCGCTCTAACCATGTAGCGTACCGGCACGACATGCCTGTTGTAATCATAAATGATTATATAGCGCCGCCTGTTCCTTTCTCCTCCGCCACTATCCCCACCACCACACTGCCATTGTCACCACCACTACCACCATCTCTGACACTAGTCGACCCCACCACTATCACCTCCATCATTTATACCACTGCCACCTTGGTCACCACCACCTCTTCTCCCACCAATTGTCATAATTATATATGATTACTCAGTATGTGAAAACATATATGTAGAATCATTTATGATTAAGAATAAACATATAAACATGTATAATCATATGTGATTATATCTCACTGTCATATAATCATTTATGATTATGCATACCCCGCTGCTACCGGTACGCTGGAGCGTTAGAGCAGCAAATGAGAAATATGTGGCCGAGGTTGAATCAAAATCTCTACTTTTTTTTAATCTCAAGTGAACCCCCCCCCCTATATATATATATATATATATATATATATATATAAGTTTGTTTAAAAATAAATATAGCACAAATGACACTTTTTTGAAGTATAAAGTTTGTGTCATTGTAGTGGGCGATGTCAAAATCCTGAAATTGACTGCAATTAAACCTTTAATATTGTGGTCAAACCTGCCATGATACACACGATATGCAGTTTTGTTGTATAAAGTTTGTCTCGTTGTAGTGGGCAAAATCAAAAACAATATATATGCCCCCCCCCCCCCCAATTTCAAGGACTTGAATTGGCCCAATCATGTGTGTTTATTACATATATATCTTTCATGACTTCTTATCGTTCTGGCAGAAGTTCCACGAGGAACTAGGTACGAGGCTACATTTCAAGGCTTGTTATCGTCTGAAGACTGACGAACAGAGTAAGCGGACCATCCAGACACTTGATGACATGTTGCAGGCTTGTGTCATAGATTTCGGTGGGAGTTGGTACTCCTACCTACCTGTTGCAGAGTTTTCCTACAACAACTATCACTCCAACATTGGTGCCTTGCCTTTTGAGCTCTTGTATGTTTGTAAATGTCGTACCCCGATTTGTTGGGGAGAGGTTGGTCACAGAGTCATGGGGAGGACCGAGGTAGTCCTCCAGACCATTGAGCTTATCCAGCAGATCATGCAGAGATTACAGACCGCTCAAAGTTGACAAAAGAGTTATTTCGACCGGCGCCGATCAGAGTTGGAGTTTCAGGTTGACAATATGGTACTACTGAAGTTTTCACCCTGTAAGGGTGTGATACACTTCAGGAAAATGGGAAAATTGGGTCCCCTGTATATTGGACCGTTTCACGTGATCGCCAGGGTAGGTAGGGTAGCCTATCGGTTGGATTTGCAGAGTGAGCACAACTAGACCCACAACATTTTCCATGTTTCGCAGTTGCAGAAGTGCGTGTTGAACGAAGAGGAAGTGGTCCTTTTGGATGACATCCAGGTCGATGAATGCCTGGATTATATTCAAAGGACGGTAGCGATAATGGAGAGAAAGATGAAGGTTTTGTGCAACATGGAGATACCTTTGGTAAAGTTTCGGTGGTAACATCAGAAAGGCTCCAAGTGGACCTGAGAGCCGGAGGTGGAGATGTGAGAGCATTATTCTAAGTTATTCGCAGCAGCCGACTTCGAGGACGAAGTCTGTTCAAGTGGGGGAGAATTGTAACAACCCGGTGATGAGGTATTTTCAGTTTTAACCCTAAGTATGAGAGAATATTGCATTTTGACCTTGGTTTAAGAAAGATTGCAAGAATGGCCCATAGTGGCATTTTGGTAATTATGGCAAGAGATTAATACGTTGAGTGTATGTTGTGTATGATGGGTTTTAGCCATAAGACATCCTATGTGCTCATACAAACCCTAATGCTTGGATCTATGTTTCTCTATTATACATGCTTTGAATCCAAGACTATAAACCCTAATTCTAGCATATGGAAATCAGTATTAACATATAATTAGGTTTATGATATTACCTTGATTGTTATGTAGTAATAACAATCCCAATTCCTCCTTGAATTGACTTTGGAAGGCTTAGAGTCACAAGTGTCGCTCCTCTAATGGCTTACAAACACCAAGAGCAAATGGAGAAGGTATAAGGAGAGAGGAGAGGTATTAGAATTCGTCTCTAGGACCTCTTGGGAAGGCATGCACGAATTCATGAGCCTTGGGGGTCTTTATATAGGTGTAGAGATTAGGGTTTTAGTCCTTATCCTTATCTAGTTGCTTGCCCACCAAGTAACCATAAGACAAGCCTTGAAAACCCTTATCCTTTATCCTTTGGACGATTTCAAGGATCCTTATCTCCTTGAATTCGTTCAACCCATATTTAGGATAACCATTACCATATTTTGTAACTATCACATAATTACAATTCAGCCCCTCTAGTTTAATTAATTACATTTGACCACAAAATTAATTCTTAATTAATTATTGACTAATATTAATTAAACAAATATGATTTCCCTTTCAATATATTATTCTTATAACATATTAATAAATCATAATAACCTCTCTCTTTATTTATTTCTCCAATCAAGTTGCTTTGGTGAAGGCAACCCAAAAGGACCATGCACCATCGGGTCAAGTACATACCAAAATAGTTATGGACTTAGAGACTAATCCAACAGTCTCTCACTTGGATAAGTCTAACAACTATTATGCGTATGACTTCAGATCCTGATTTGCAATCGTAGCTTTCCAAAGCCGCTGTCAACTCTGATCCTATCAGATACGCGTGTCCTTTAGATAAGGGATCTTATATTCCTCCATTCTAGATATCATATGAGATATGATTTCAAATCATTCGCTTTGTACTATATCTCGATTCCCGATTTATGATGACTGACTAATTGAACAGATCAAATTAGCCCTAGCCCGGCCGAGCATTTACGTTTGTCATCACTAAACCATCGAGGGGCCCAAAGGTATCGCTTTTATCCTACTTTGAATAAAAGGAATGGATAAACTTTGATACAATGCTTGCTTGCACTCATGCACTGAATCACACACAACAATATGTTTTATAACACCAAGTTACTAGTGCATTTACATATTATCAATGTGCAACCGATTCGCAAGATACAACTCACACATCTCGATTTCAAGAATATAAGATGTTATCGTCTCACCAATCACTCGTGATACAATTCATGGAGTGATCCAAGTGAGCGTGGGTTTGATCCAATGCTCAAATTCATATTCATAAGCACTCATGAACGTTGCAGCAAACATTTGCTTATGTCTAATGCTCTTTAGACAATCCACACACCAATTCACGACAGTCTTCATTCATATCTACTTCCAACATATGAACGACTGTGGCCCGTTTGAGTAATTCAATTATTCTTAATAAACTTAATTATTCTGGAAGTCAAAACATGCAAATGTGAAACACAAGAATAATACTAATCCCATATGGGTTGTCCTTTGATAGTTGTTTAATTATTTTAGTCAAAACCAATTCTAGTCCCTTTTCCCTCTAAATGCGCTCGACATTTGGAAAATTTTAGAATGGTCAAACATTAAAGCATTTGCAATCGATCCTATACCCGAAGCGTATGGGACACGATGCATAATGTTTTATTTGCTATGTTCTCAAAATTCGAATTGTGAAGAGGAATGCCGTAATCATAATCGAAATTTTAAGAACACACTATTTACCTTTGACTAAATTTATTAACATTCCACAACCTAAGCCTTTAGATTTGAAATGACGCATAATATTCTCTCCCTTAATTATAGCAAAACAACTTGTCAACTATTGCGACTTTGCAAAGTATGACTCTTGTTTTCTATAATTAATATTGCCAACTTGCAATACTTGCCTTAATAATCATACAATCATAACATTTATGCTCCCACTATCATGATGATTATTATAAAACACAACACTTATGCTCCCACTAGCTTCGACATGTATTCATAAACATCTTAACTTTCAGAAAAACAATTCTTATTGAATTTCTTAAGTTCATGTTTCTAATACTTAGTGTTTTGATAATCTTTTATCAAGGCTTCTTGAACTTATACACCTTTGCCTTAGATAGTTCGTATGTGTGTCTAAACAATTGCCAAACCTCACAATTCAAATTATGGAAAGGGATACCGTAACCATGATTGAATTCGAGAATGCAATTTTACAATCACTATCTTCTTAAAATCTTTCTTAGTGAAAGCATTTCCTCACAATCATTTTCATGAATGAGGAAATCTTATGACACTTAGATTTAAACGGTGTATTTGTTCCTATCCATGTGAATTTGTCAAAACCAAGGTTTACGACAAATTCAAACTCATATGGACTGAACTTTCTTAATCTTGATTTCTTGCCTTATGGTAGCACAGCTGCCCACCATGTCTTCCAAGTAGTTAAGCAGCTCACCCTTTCCTATCAATGTACTTTTCATTGATCAAGGTCCTTGCCTTTTATGCATTCAAATGAGAACTCATAGAATTCACATGCATAATTAACTTAATTGGATTGGCACAGAAACAAAATAATGTCATCACGATAGGTTGTAAACCTCAACTCGTGTGCTAGTGATGATTGATAAAGTTTATTTGATTTGTTCTTGAAACCTTTCAAGACCATTAAGACTCCCACTGACTCCTTGACATATAAGATTCTCTTGTCAACAACCAATTCTTGACAGACAAATATTCAAGAGTTAGCGTAGTTTTTATCAAAACACTTCATAAATTGGTCTTAGTTGGTCTTTGTCTTATCCAAGACATCACAACTTTCCACAATTGATGAATGTTATAAACCTTCTAAATACTTATCCACTCAATGTCACAATCTTAACTCTAAGACTTGTTTTGGAACGAAGTATGATTGACCTCTTGATTTAACCATTTCTTCAATTCTTGATTCCTCTTCTTAGACATACAATTGTGCTAAGACTCACTTATAGGATCAATTGAGATATGGTTCTTAATCATTAAGACCTATCATAAAGCATAAAAGGTACTCTCCCTTATTCTTATAATGGAGAAACTTTTATCTTTCTGCCTACTTGATTCTTCTTATTCGTTATGCTATTGATTTAAACATTTTCAATCAATTCAGAATTACACTTAATCTTATAAGTAAAATCATATTTACTAAACCTTTAGTAAATCATGACGAATATCTTTGTTACCCTTATGGTGGACTTGATCAACACATAACTTTGCGTACTCGATCTCCTAGTCCTTCACTTGACACTTTGTCAGTGAATTAGTCTAATTATCAAATATGAGATTTCTCATTCATCGTGCAACCAAGTTGCGTGATTCCAAATTTCTGTCCAATTGAAACTTTGGGCGATGAGAAACTCTCCCTATTTGGTAAACTCTCGACTTTCCATAAATAACATAATAAGAACCAAATCCATTATTGCTAATATTCAAACATCAATTTTTCATATACGCCATTGCAAGGATAAATAAATAATATAAAATCAAAATTTATTTTATTACGGAAAAATTTTGTCCTTACAATGCAATTCATTGAAAAACTATGCTAATACATCTTTCTTAGTAATCTAATTCTAACTCTAAGTAGTAGCTCAAGAATCTAATCTTCGAGAAATGCGATTGAAATCCATTTTTTCACGGTTAGATTTTGCTCACTTCTTCCCTTAAGCTTCCTTTCTTTTCTTTGATCCTACAAAACATCAATTGCAATCTTATCACATTATGTATTTAGAATCTAGAATAAGGCTTAAAAGAGTTAGTTAATGGATTTTACTTAAATTAGAGCCATACGTTTCGACTTTCCCATCTCTTATATCTCTTAGGTAAATGGGGCAACTTCGTCTCCAATGCCCTTTCTCTTGGCAATAAAAGCAAATTGACTCTTTTGGAACATGACATGGAACTACTTCATACATTGTCTTTCTCTTATGATCAAACTTTTTGATCATAGCATATCTTTCGTTGTCATTATCTATATCCATAGAGGTCTTGAAGGCAAATTCACCAATCAACTTTGTTTTTCTATTGCGCCAAACCATTGCTGATTCGACAGCAATAAGCATATAGGTGAGATCTATAAGGGTTACGTCGTGGTTCATCATATAGTACTCTCTTACGAACTCACTATATGAGTTAGGAAGTGACTGAATAACCCAATCAACAGCCATTTCCTCACAGACAACGGATCCCAACATTCTTAACCCATCAATGTGTGACTTCATCCCTAGGACGTGCGCACACACCGACTTTCCTTCTTTATGTTTACTTGCCAAAAGGGCTTGAGTGACCTTGAACTTTTCAAGCCTTTGAACTTGTGGGTTAGGGAGAATAATTGGAGGAGATGGAGGAAGTGAAGTATGATTTCTTGTTCCTCGATCGAATCGTGGAATATCATCTTCATGTGGAATGCTTATTCCACAGGATTTGAGAAAACCATAGTTGTCGAACTTTGACATCTACAATACGGGAGAAAATGAATTCAAGTTAGTTGATTGATCGAGTCCTTAGTAAATCACCCAAATGAGATACTAAGGCTAGGACCCAACACAATATTCTACAACTCGGGAGAGGGATGCCGTAACCCAAATTGCAGAATATTTGAAGGTAAGTGAATGACGATTCACTAATTTCCACCACGAAAAACGAAAAAGAAATTTAAGTTTTAAATCTATGAAAACTCCTAGATCCTTTGAGATTCATTTAACTTTCAATGGCATGTTTAAATCTCGATATGCCCCTCTAGTTTGTGACTGGGATGCCGAGGATCACAAAGCGGGTGTGAATAACCATGCAAACTTACATGGTGCCCTCTTATGTTACAGTCATCTATTCGATGTGCCGGTAAACCACACACGCTCCACCGAACTATGACAAACATTGAGTCACCCTTTGCTACCTTTGCTTAGAACCATTTAGTGTGCCGGTAAACCACACACGCTCCACTAACGTCTTCGCAAGGGCACAAAGTGTAATTTCATGGAATTGCATCAATTCACTTTTGCCTAAAGTAACTAAGATTGGGAATTTTGTAAAACATTTAGTTACTTTTGTACTTCATTATACTTATAATGTAAGGTTCTGTCTTATCCTACCCGTTCGGCTAACGACCCTCCACTAGTCAAGAGCGCGGTGGGTAAGAGTGGATACCTATTCAATCGCCATTTTATAGGCAATTTCCTTAAACACCCCTTATAGACCAACTTCGTGAATGAGGCCTACTAACGGTAGGACTGACTTTTACTCATACATATATATAATGTTAGACTTTTAATGTTATATATAGTATAGGGTGTATTTTACACTTTTAAAATACTAGGTGGTAAAATTTAACAATTATACTTTTAATTCAATTAAATTGTAAACCTAAACTTTTATGGATTTATTAAATCTCTATTAATTATACACCTTAATTAATTAATAAAACCATAAGGGTGTGATTTGAACTTTTTCAAACCTATACTAGAGTTTTAGAATTTAACATTCCTAATTAAACTTTTAATCAACTTTTAAATTCCAAAACTTGAGGGCAAGTTTTGAAACATTTCAACACATTAGGGTTTAGAATTTAAATATACATCAAAATTAAACCATTTAATCAAAATTTAAATTCCAAAACTTGAGGGCAAGTTTTGAAACCTTTTTTTCAAAACATTAGGGTTTCAACTATTTAAATTTCAAAACAACAAAACTTTTGAGTTCAAATTTAAACTATAAAACCTAAAGGGCAAAATATGAAACTTTTCATAACAACAAGGATCAAATAACAGATAATTCAAATTAACATTTAATCACATAATTATCCATATTTGATTTATTTAATGATTTCTTGCAAAACAATTTATCAATTTACTCAAAATAATTAATCAATTATCACATAAGGAAACAATTATCCTATTAATTGATAAATATCTTCAATTAGATCAAAATTATAGTCAAATATATCATATAATCGGATTAATATTGATCTAACATGATAAGGTAACAATCCATAAGCAAAAACAGCAAGAAAACCCGAGAAACCCTCCATGTGACGAGTTAACTCGTCGAGTCAAGCCTGGACTCGACGAGTTAGCATGGACTCGGCGAGTTCAACTATGGACTCGGCGAGTCCAGCCTCCAGAAACCCAAAAAACGAATTTTTCAGTTATACAATGCATCAATACAATTGAAACCAAGCTAGGCTCTGATACCACTGATGGGTTTTAGCCATAAGACATCCTATGTGCTCATACAAACCCTAATGCTTGGATCTAGGTTTCTCTATTATACATGCTTTGAATCCAAGACTATAAACCCTAATTCTAGCATATGGAAATCAATATTAACATATAATTAGGTTTATGATATTACCTTGATTGTTACGTAGTAATAACAACCCCAATTCCTCCTTGAATTGACTTTGGAAGGCTTAGAGTCACAAGTGTCACTCCTCTAATGGCTTACAAACACCAAGAGCAAATGGAGAAGGTATAAGGAGAGAGGAGAGGTATTAGAATTCGTCTCTAGGACCTCTTGGGAAGGCATGCACGAATTCATGAGCCTTGTGGGTCTTTATATAGGTGTAGAGATTAGGGTTTTAGTCCTTATCCTTATCTAGTTGCTTGCCCACCAAGTAACCATAAGATAAGCCTTGAAAACCCTTATCCTTTATCCTTTGGACGATTTCAAGGATCCTTATCTCCTTGAATTCGTTCAACCCATATTTAGGATAACCATTACCATATTTTGTAACTATCACATAATTACAATTCAGCCCCTCTAGTTTAATTAATTACATTTGACCACAAAATTAATTCTTAATTAATTATTGACTAATATTAATTAAACAAATATGATTTCCCTTTCAATATATTATTCTTATAACATATTAATAAATCATAATAACCTCTCTCTTTATTTATTTCTCCAATCAAGTTGCTTTGGTGAAGGCAACCCAAAAGGACCATGCACCATCGGGTCAAGTACATACCAAAATAGTTATGGACTTAGACACTAATCCAACAGTGTACACTAGGCGTACTGGGGCGGACCCTAGAACATTGGGTGTACACCGCATACGCATGATGTACGTGGTAAGTCTTTAAACACTAATTTTTAGGGTTATTTCCACATATAAGCATCATTATCTCTCATTTCTCATTCCCTTACTAGCCTTCATCTGAGAAAAATGACCTCCAAGCTAACGCTAAGTGAGATGAGTGCATCTTGAGCTTATCTTTGTGTTTTGTGGCATTCTTTAAGAAGAAGAAGGTGGTGAAAAAAACTTAGAGCTTGGAATCAACTTGGATATGAGATTATCTCCTTGCTCGAAACCTTCAGGATGTAAAAAGTTCATAACTTGATCACCATATGTTGTATATATAGCCATTTCTCCATTTATGGCACTTTTGGTCCCAAATATGGTGATTCTTGAGCAAGGCATGATCTTAACCAAATAAGTCGTCCTTTCAGACCTTATGAGGGATATTGAGTGATAAAAATGTGATCTTGATGCTTAGTTTTTTCTCCATGCATGCTCTAGAAGGTCTTAAGGAATTAAGATGTTGAGATTTTGTGTATTAAGCACTTAATGGACATGAAAAGTCATAAAGTTGGAAACGTTATAACTCTTAGTGGTATTTTAGCCTTGTATATGAAGTTTAGACGTGAGAGCTTAATATATTAAGCTCTTATTGAGAAAAGGAGGTACCGAACGTTCGTCGTGTGTACCTTAGTGTACAGCGTACTCCCCGCATACGTGGTCAATCTCCCGACTTCGGTCAAAGCTCGAGTACGTCGAGCGTAGGAGCTAAGTACGCCCTGCGTACCCGGTTGAGCGGACCAAGTTGACTCCTTGACCCCGTTGACTTTGACTTTGACCAGGGTTGACCAAGTTTGACTTAAGGGTATTTTGGGTATTTTTAGATATAGTTAAGCCTTGGTCTCTATCCGTTGAATAGGTGACCTGTAGAGTCGATATTTGGAGCAGTGTATTTTTCCAACTATTCCTCAGATTGTGAGGTGAGTTTCCTCACTATACCTGTGGGGCGAAGGCACCAAGGCCGACCCACTAGATTATTTATCCTGGTTAGGATAGTGATATGATAGTTGTAGCTGTTCAGTAGATTCGTATGATTATCTGTGTTGCTGGCTCTGTGCTTATGTTTGTTTGTTGCATATGTCGACATGTTGTGTTGGGTTGCAGCGATCTTGCTTTATTTTGTAGTCCAAGACACCCGGGGACGACAATATAGGCTGTAGGCCCTGCGAGGCGGTTCAGTCATGTCGAAGGCTCGTAGAGCGGTCCTGTAACATCCCAAAATTCAAGCCCAAATTTTTCATTTTTGATTAATTAATTCATAAAACATTCATTAGAAAATATTGTATAAACACGTCATCTCAAAACCAAGTATCATATTTGAAACCCACAACCATGAACAAATGTCATATCATAGTACAATCCCAGAGAACACCGTTCGGAAAATCATATGTGTGTGTGATGTCATGCTACGCCACCGGCTCCTTCCCCTTAGATAAAGAGGTACCTGAAACCAAAAATTGAAACCGTAAGCACAAAGCTTAGTAAGTTCCCCCATCATACTACATACCATACAATGCCATCGGTATCTTTCAACCAGTAATCATCATCGGTATCTTTCAACCGGTAATCGTCATCGGTATCTTTCAATCGGTAATCGTCATCAGTATCTTCCAACCGGTAATCGTCATCGGCATCTTTCAACCGGTAACTGGGGACTATTCCACCCCCTACCACTAACATACAATAACAAGATATAATCATACAGTCAGGCATATCCGGGTACCGACCTACCCCTCGGTTCTAAGGATCACTATCAAGGAAACTATCCCTATCATGTAACATATCATACATATATAACTCATAACCAAACGCATACCAGACCAAGATAAATTATCACAAAGACAATTATCTTCTAAATACTCCTCAACGGTGGACCGGCATTGTGGCCTTAGACCCACCCCTACTGGAAGGTAACTCACCTCGTAGCTGCTGAACTGTGCAGAAATCCTCCGACTGCTGCCGCTGCTGCTACGGAAATCCTCTGGCTATAATTCCCACAAAACACATAGTTAGAAATTGACGTATACCTTTAGGATAAAATGACCATTTTACCCATTGACCAAGTCAAAGTCAAAGTCAAAGTCAACTTCCAGCTGACCTGACTCGCCGAGTTGGCTCGCCAACTCGCCGAGTCCCTATCCTTCCATCAGACCTCATACCCGTCTCTACTCATCGAGTTAGGCGATGACTCGACGAGTTTTCCTTCTAAATGAACATCGACTGAATCCACATCCGACTCGCCAAGTTGTATGAACAGCTCTTCGAGTTCATCATCAACTGATACTCACGTCCTGCCCTGACTCGCCGAGTTGTATGAACAACTCGTCGAGTTACTCTTCATCCTATGAACACGTTCTCTCGCCGAGTTGATGAACAACTCGCCGAGTACCATGAAGATTGTCTTGGACTCGCCGAGTCCATTCATGCACTCGCCGAGTACCATGAATTCCCAGAACACTCCGCTTAGTCCAGAACGTTGGGTCACTCCCCAAGACTCCTAAAACTCTTTCACACTCAACTGGTCCTTATGACCCTCACTGATATGGGACCAAAACCCTTGGACTCGCCGAGTCTAGGAATGGACTCGTCGAGTCAATCACATCCCTTACTAAGAACTTCGATTTCTGATGTACAACACTTAACCAAATGATAGATCTAGGCCCCTAAACTCGATCTAGCACGTAAAGTTACAAACTTTACGTGCGTGCATGGGACATTAGAGCTTAAAAGGCTCTAAAATGGTTCTTTTGTTACATGGGGCCTTCCTTGGTTCAAAAGCAACCTATATCTGACTTGTGACTCATAGAATGACATGATTCAGAAGCCCAAACCCCCAACCATGTTTGCAAACATGGTTGGCCACCAAAAATGGCTTATAAAAGCCCTAAATTAACTCAAAGAGGGATGTAACAAATGAATGAGCAAGGTTCAGACTTTATACCTTCCAAAGACTGCAAATGATGAACCAAACTCGAATCCTTCAGTCCCCTCTTGATCCTTTTATCCTTTTATGCTCTTCCTTCTTCCTTGAGGTCAAAACTCACAAGAATCACTCAAAAAGCCTTATGTCTTCTCAAAAACGGCTAGGGTTTGCTATGAGGAGTGTTTGGGAGCATAAAGGGGGAAAGGAGGCTGCATAAGGTCGTTTAAATAGGGTGCAAACCCCTGGATTAGGGTTTTTGTCCAAACAGCGGCTACTCGCCGAGTCTGGGACCCGACTCGCCGAGTCCGAAGCTTAAACCCCGCGCCTCATCCCGCTTCTACTCGGCAAGTCAGTCATTCGACTCGCCGAGTCCAAGGATAAAATACAAAAATAAATGAAGATTTAATAGCAGAATAGATACCAAGAACTAGGTGCTACAGGTCCAGATAGGCTGTAGACCCTATGAGGCAGTCCAGTCAGGCTTGTGCATGTTGTATGCTTGTTTGTTGTGGTGTGCTGGTACTTTGGGGGAACTCACTAAATCTGGCTTACAATTTTAGTTTATGGTTCCAGACATTTCCGAGGATCGTAGGAAGGTGAATGCGTGATCATACACAACTTCTAGTTTTTATGTATTCGAGTCTTGTGAAAACTCTGATTTGAAATATTTTTGAAACATTGATTCTTTCTGTAGACAATATTGATTCGTGGTTGGTTTTAAAACTTTTAAATTTATTGTGATTTTTGGAGTATTGCACCACATAGACAATTCGTGTTGTTTAGTCTTAAGAAAGAAAAAAAATAGGTGGTGGAAGTTTAACACAAAATGATTTTTTTTTGTTTTTTTTTTATTTTTATACTTTAAAAGCAATCATAATTAATATATATATATATATATATATATATATATATATATATATATATATATATATATATATATATATATATCTTTTTATGAGTTTTTGTCTTTTAGTTTATTTTGAAAGGCTAACACAAAAATCTCATTTAGTATATTTCTTTCGATTTAAATAGGAATGAAATTATTTTTATCGATGTTCTAAATAACGTGCAACGTGAGCTTAGCGATAAGATTAAACTTAAGTCATTGCAAGTCTTGGCGAGCCATGATGTTTTTCAATGCGTGACAATTTTATATATACTAAAAAAGATAAATCATATAATTTTGTCAAATATATCAACTTTTTAGAAATATTATATTATAATTTAATATTAATTACAAAAACTCAATTGTTTTAGGCCCAATAAAAAAAACAAAAAAATAAAAAATAAAAAAAAAACTCGCATCTTGAAAAATTCTCATGCTACAACAGGATAGGATATTTTTTGACACGTTATTTGGATATCACGTTTAACAAACTCGTTGTAAATGTTTTCGTAACGGTTACTTTACGACTCAAACCATGACACATCTTGACACGCATCATGACATTTTTAGAACTATAATTTTTATATAAATCTCAAACCTTTTTGTAAACCTAACTTTTTTTTTTTTTTTTTTTTCAATTTCAGCCGAACCATACATACAATTAAAATTAAAAAAGTATTTAATCAAAAAGTAAAATCGTTTTTCTCTCCACGTTAAAAAAAGTTTTTATTTTTATTATTATTATTATTATTTTTAATGAATAATCAGATCTTCAAAATCGAAAACATCCCTAAATTTGAAAACACTTTACCAAATATAAAAAAAGAAGGACTATTGTTCGCTCACCCAAACTGCCTGTTTTTGGTGTTCGGAGGTTTTTAGGGTTTTGTGATTTCTCAAACTGCTCGGTGCCCACCATGACTGCTCAAACACAAGAAGAACTCCTTGCTGCCCTTCTCGAACAACAGAAGATTGCTGTAAGATCTATTTTCCTTGTAAATCTTTCATCTTCGATTCTTGTATTATTGTTCTTCTTCTGGTTTCAGCACAACCCTTGATTGTTTCACTTTATTAGCTTCATATCCACCTTGATGTGTCGTTTTTTAGTTATGATAATATATGTAAATGGCAACAAAATTCGACTGATGAAATCGAAACAGCTGCAAAAAAAGCTGGATCTACCATCGTGATGCACACCTAAGATTATCAGATCATCATAGGAACCTTGTTTTGATCTCATTATCGGATACTTTTCGTTCTTGCTTTTTCCCCCCAAAAAAAAAGAGATCTAAATGTTGTGTATTTGTAGTGTTGACAATTACTGACCATATTGACTGTACGTCTTCCTTATATATGTTAAGAGTCGGTGAAGACTGCAAAGACTTGTTCTTTTTACAAGTGAACGCACATTCACTATTGCTGTACGATTTCCAGAATTGCCTGTTTAATTTTTGGTTTCCAAGCTAAGGGCCATATGGGTAATGTCACTAATGTTTAAAACGATAAATTTTGCAGCATGAGGAACCGCTGATTGAAGACGAAGATGATGATGAAGATGATGATGATGATGGCAATGATGAAGATGATGTTGAAGGTGAGACGGTGTAATTAAAAATGATGTACTGATTCCATTTCAAGAAAGTGACGAGCTTTTAAGTGTCACATAGGTAAACCATTGATTGATGAATTTGTTTTACAAGCACAGGTTTAGGAGATGCAAGTGGTAGATCTAAGCAAAGTAGAAGTGAGAAAAAGAGTCGGAAGGCTATGTTAAAACTCGGGATGAAGCCCATTCCTGGAGTCAGTCGTGTCACTGTGAAAAAGAGCAAAAATGTTGGTTTCTTTGGTTATCTTTTTCATGATGATTGATTGGTTGTTGATATGATTGATTGATCGATTAGTGTTATGGGGTTGCAGATTCTGTTTGTGATATCAAAACCAGATGTATTCAAGTCGCCTGCTTCTGATACGTATGTGATATTTGGTGAAGCAAAGATAGAGGATCTGAGCTCACAGTTGCAGAGTCAGGCAGCTGAGCAGTTTAAAGCACCAAATTTGAGTAATGTGGTGTCAGGCATGGCTTCTGAGGAGGCAATAGGGGCTGCTGCAAATGATGAAGAAGATGAAATTGATGAGAGTGGGGTGGAGCCCAAGGACATTGATCTGGTGATGACACAAGCTGGGGTTAGCAGATCAAAGGCTGTAAAGGCTCTCAAGGCTGCAGATGGTGACATTGTAACTGCAATCATGGAGCTTACAAACTAGAAGGATATCATGAGTCATGTTCACTATCATTTTGTTTTGTTTAGAGTTATTTATACATGTATGTTTGGAGATTATGAGATGGTTATATCCTGTTATGTCTTATATATCGACAGTTGCCTGTTTGTTAACTTTGTGAGGATGTGAAGAATGATAAAAGGAAATGGTTTGTTTTGCTTATTAGAATGTTTCCAATTGATTGAAGTTTGTTTTTGTATTTTTGAAACTGATATCGAATGGAAGTTGATTGTATGATGTTAAATTTGGTTGGAACTTTGTAAATTTATGATGCATATAGGATGTTAAATTTTGAACTTGTACACAAAAAAAGAGGGTGCTTGGTATCATGGCAAAATGTGAGACTGTTTGGGAACCATTTGGAAATATAATAAACATTTTAAGTAAATCAAAAATGAATTTATTCCGTTAGCTATAACTAAAGCAAACTGATTATAATATTATGGGTTGTTACCTCAAAACCCTTATTTTACATCTAAAGTTATCATTTGACAAAATTGATTTTTTTTTCTTATTTTCCCCTTGTTAATAAAAGAGCCGTATCAATAATAAATGAATATCCGGCTTCACCGGTTGCTCAAAACACAAATGAAAAAAAATCATTCTCTCAAAAACCCTTCCACACCCTTATCTCTAAAACCCGTGACACTCATTTTTTGACGGACACGTGAAGACATAAAATTTGAATCAATATTTAGAACCAAACATACACATAATATTTTTTTTGCCCAAAATACCCTTGCTAATCAAAAAGCCATAATAACAAAACAAATCAACAACACAACAAAATGACCAAACGTACATGATTTTTTATGCCCAAAATACCCCTGCTCAACATAACAATGAGAATACATGATAATTCCAATGTACCAAAATACCCTTGTGCATCTAAACATAACAACAACACTTGCAATGCCAAAAATACCAAATCATAGAAAGGAAGCTTAGTGAACAAAATACTCACGTGCATCAAAACTAAACTTAATTACTTAAAAGGGAAATATTTTTACATTTAGAAGCAAACATCAAATTGTACAACCATCTTTACAAATAGCCAAAACATGATTGTTTAAAAAGGGCTACTTAAATACCATAAAAGTTGACAAACACAATAGATGTTAACAAACAATTGGATGTTTGTTACTAAAAGCTGAAACAAAAATGCAAGCATTTATTGCTTCACCAATCTACCCCTCTTTACTGAGCGCTCATACTCCAATGGAATGACTTTGTCCTTAGAAGAACCACCCTCAACCTTGTCATAAACTGGATTATTAGACTTTAACTTGATTATCCTCTCTGAAACCTTTCTATTGACTGGTACTTTGGCTTGGGTAACTTGTGTATCTTCATTACTATCACTAACCTCCTGTTAAAAATTATTGTATTAGTAAACTTCTAAACAATATTAAAAAGTTTATAACTATGAAATTAAGGTTGGCATACCATTCCTTCCAAATCCAAATCAGTCTCATCTCCCAGACTTCTCCATATCCCTTTTAGGAGTTCCCTAATTCTTGGTAAAGATCCCTCTTCAAACACAGACTCAGGAACATCATTGCACTCTGATACTCCATTTTCAACAACCTCACGTGCATATCTTTGAGAAAAAAGGATCTACACCATGTTGATGGATTCTTTGACATTAACCAATCATATGCCTTCTCACTAATCTTCTTGATTTTTTCCATCGTAGCAATGAAATTGTTACGTCCTGAAATTTCAAAGGAAAATTTTTCATTTTATTTATTATTTAAATATATGTCTTACAAAACATTACGAATCATTATTACATACTTATTTATAAAAGAGTGTTTCAGCGGAAGGTTATAAGACTCAATTGAGGCTTTGATGCAAATACAGTCATGTGAGCCTTTCCACGGTCAGATGAACAACTTGTAAAGTAGTTATTCAACAACTGTAAGCTAAGGCTTAGTGAACTCCCTCAAAACATTTCATACCACAATATATATACAATGCATACACATAATGACCTTTAACATATAGTTGGCTTGCCCCTGGCCTTCAGCATAAAGTTGGTCCGCCCTATTTTTGCCTACATCTTATAGCTGGACCACACCTTGGCCTTTAGCATAAAGCTAGTCTGTCCGAGTATATTGGCCTTCAGCACGAAGCTGGACTGCCCTCAACTTCCACATAATATATTAACACATATAGCAAGCAATATTCCAACATTACATGCAACTATCTAGCCTAATTGCTTAAGTGCATGTTACATTATACTACAAGCATCTATATCCTAACATATAGTGGATACATACCGGAGTATACAATATAGTGAGAAGAACTCACCTTGACAGATTCTCAGAGGATTAATAGTTAACCGAACAATTTAGCTGACGACCAACCGTTCAACGAGGATTAACCTATATCACTATAGTTTATTAGTTCTTATGGTAATCTTGGTAAAGTAGGCTAGACCTATCACTAATCCTAATGAATACCGATAGTTCTATCAAAGAAGGATCAGCCAGGCACGACAGTTTAGAGGTAGGACCATTTTCGACATACAGCCTTTCTGAAATCCAACAACCAAGCCAACATGACCATTCTAGTCACCTATCCCGTAAGTAGATCAATCAGTATAACGACTTAGAATTACGGATAAATCTTAATTATAGGTTCCTAGTAACGATTTGTAACTATAGTTATAAATTACACAGAGGTAGAGTAAGTGTAGCTCACTTAGTGAGTACTATTGATGAGAACTAGGATCTAAGCGGGCAAAATACTGACTTAGGATCTTCTACTCGAAGACTACTACTCAGATGAGTACTCAGAGTGTCGCAGGTTTTCTCCGTAGTATATAAACTAAGGGAAAATAGGCTAGTATCGGGAGATTATCAAGAGAGGACGATTGGGGAGGTGTGGGGAATGGATGAAGCATGGAGAGCTATTTATAGGCAGGAATTCGAGTATGCGTGTTGCGCACAGACCACCTGCACACTACACACCAACTTGGTCAGAAAGGGTGCCCTTAGAAGTGGACACGTGGCAGATGTTGGGTGGTGCAACGTGGCAGCTTCTAGAACGTTGTGCATGTCGTGCATAAAACGCTCAAGTAATTCTAGATTTTCAAAATTGTATAACTTTTTCATACGAGCTCTGTTTTTGACGTTCTTTATACCCACAAAAAGCTCTCGACGAGATCTATAACTTTCGTTTATACTCTTTCGGTTAATTTTAAATTTCTTTTTTTCACACCGCTTAGATTGCTAAAGCCCGTATAAAATGCATAACTTTCTTATATGAAGTCTGTTTCCGACTGTCTTTATATCGTTGAACTCCTATGAATGAGATCTTCAATTCTCATTTAGAATGTGTCGGTTAAAAATCAACCAATCTAAAATTCGATTTTTGAGTTGCACACTGTTATGTCGAATCTTAGAAAAATCATGATTTCCTCTAATGAAGTCAGATTTAGACGTTCTCTATATGCATGCTCTCGGTTTAACGACTATTATGATTTTTGTTTAGATCACTTAGGCTAAAAACTATTTTATGAAAATTTTACTTTTTACGATACGCTGAGTCGTGAAGGTTTAATCATGAAACTTCAAAGAAGTATAACTTCTTCATATAAAGTTGAATTTACGTGTTCTATATATCTATGGAAATAGTATCGACATTTCCTATGTGTTTGTGATGATTATTTTGGCTTAAAAATAAAATATCTTTATTTTGTATTTTATTACAATATATAGTTATAGTAAATATGGGGTGTTACAACTCTCCAGTCTCTCCCGCTTACAAGGATCTCATCCCTAAAATCTAACTAAATAACTCTGGGTAGTTGCTCTTCATCTCTTCTTCTAGCTCTCAAGTCCATTCTGATCCTTTTTAGTGTTGCCACTAAACCTTCACTAAGTTGATCACCTTTTTGCGTAAGGTCTTCGTCTTCTTATCGAAGACCATTATCGGATTTTCAACCTAGTTCAGATGCTTGTCTACGTGAATGTATTCCAAAGGTACAACTGTGGATTCATTCATAATACACTTTCTTAATTGGGAGACGTGGAAGGTGTTGTGGATTTGGCTGAGCTCTTCCGACAGATCCAAACGATAGGCAACCTTACACACTCGAGCAATTATTCGAAAAGGTCCGATATACCTAGGTCCTAACTTGCCTTCTTCCGAAACCTAATGACACCCTTTCATGGTGAAACCTTGAGTAGTATTAGATCTCTTACTAGGAATTCAAGATCTGATCTTCGTCGATTTGCTGTAACATACTAAAATTCAAAACCAAAAGTTTTTGTTTTCATATTAATTAAAACATCAACCAAAATGTGTTTAGTAAAACCAAACGAGAATCAGAATATATTCATAATCATCCAAAACACATCAGAGTCAAGTAAGTGAAAAGTCATGGTGTATGCGATACGATCATCCCCAACTCTTCCCCTTCAATCCAGAAGTACCTGAAACAAAAACTGAAAACCGTAGGCACGAAGCTTAGTGAGTTTCCCAAAGTACCGCATACCATACATATATGACATATGAGGTTCGTTGTACCATCTACACGAACCAAAAGAGCTTGAGGTATCTGATGGATTAGCCGAATCTGAACATGAGACAGCGTCGTTGGTTAGATGTGATGAAGGATTATGATTGTGAGATCCTTTATATCCCGTGGAAGGCCAATGTGGTGGCTGATGCTCTCAGCCGCAAGGCAGTCGCGGCTCCGATCAGAGATATATGTTTGAGGATGATTGTGATTACTCATTATTGAAGCAGATTTGTAAGGCTTAGGCAGAGGCTAAGAAGGAAGAGCATCGGAAGAGTGAACACATTTTGGGGGTCAGGTGGATTCCTTCGATTATGATAGTCGTAGATTGTTGACTCTGCATCGGCGAGTCTAGGTACCTTATTGGGGCAGTGTGCGCCACGTTCTTATGGAGGAGTCCCACAAGTCGAGGTTATCCATTCATCACGGGGTGATAAAGATGTATAGGGATCTTCATCCTGATTATTGGTGGCCCTGCATGAAGAGGGATGTGACATGGTATGTTGAGCGATGCCTGACTTGCAGGAAAGTCAAGGCCGAGCATCACCGTCCTCACGACAAGATGCAGTCGTTGGAGATTCCTTTATGGAAATTGGAAGACATCACTATGGACTTTATCACGAAGCTTCCCATGACTGTGCGTGGAGTGGATTCTATCTAGGTCATCGTGGATCGTTTGACCAAGAGTTCACATTTCATTATGATCCAGGATAGTGTTTCTGTAGAGAAGTTTGTCGAGATTTATGTTCAGGATGTTGTGGCACATCATGGGGTGCCAGTATCAGTGGTTTCAGACAGGGATGTTTGTTTTACTTCCAGATTTTAGAAGCGGTTTCATAACGAGATGGGCACCTGTCTCCTTTTCAGTACATCATTTCATCCGCAAGTCGATGGTCAGAGTGACCGGATTATTCGGACTCTTGCAGTGTGGGTGCGTGTTGGATTTTGGTGGGAGTTGGGATACATATCTTACGTTACTCGAATTTTCGTATGACAACAATTATCACGCTAGCATCGATCGACCTCCTTTTGAAATGCTCTACGGGAGGAAATACAGGACCCCGATTTTTTGGGGCGAGGTCGGTCAGCAAGTTATGGGGAGTACCGAGGTGGTGCACAAGACCACTAATCCGATTCAATAGGTTCGGAGTAGGCTCCAGACAGCTCTGAGTCGGCAGAAGAGCTATGCCGACAGGCATGGGTCAGACTTGGAGTTTTAGGTGGGAGGTATGGTTCTCCTGAAGGTGTTACCTTAGAAATGTGTCATCCGGTTCAGGAAGCAGGGCAAGCTGGGCCCTAGGTATATAGGTCCCTTCAGGGTTTTGGCTTGGGTGGGCCGGGTTGCATATCGTTTATATCTTCCAGCCGAGCTCAATCAGATTCATACCACATTTCATGTCTCTCAGCTGAGGAAGTGTTTAGTGGATGATTCCGCTGTTGTACCTTTGGAGGATATTTAGATGGATGACTGGCTGAATTATATTGAGAAACCGGTGGCAATTTTAGATCGAAAGATGAAAACCTTGAGGAACAAGGGTGTGGAGACGGTGAAGGTGCAGTGGTTACACCTCAAAGGATCAGTGTGGACTTAGGAACCCGAGGAGGAGATGAGGGAGCACTATCCGGAGTTGTTCGAGACGGCGGGCTTCGAGGACAAAGTGTGATTAAAATGGGGGAGAATTGCAATGCTCGATATTTTCCAAGATATTTATTTAATTTTGGGATATTTAATTATTATAAGTTGGGCCTTGAATCATTAGATATTTTCTTATTGGGCTTAGGGTGTGCGTTACACGGGGTGTACTACCCTATGTACGTTGGGCGTACTGATGTGGAATGATCATGGTGCCATGCACGTACGCGTTGCGTACAAAGGAGTACACACATCGTACGTGTCCAGTCCTAAAAACCCTAATGTTTGGGGTTTGAGCATTATTCAAAGAACATTATGACTTAAGAATCTTCTTTATCAGCCTCCCTTTTGTCCCTAAATAGCCTCCACGAAACCCTAACCCTATTGTTGAGTGTTCTTGAGCTTGGAAGGTCTTTTGAGTGCATTTTGGTGTGTTTTGTCTCATTTTTAAGGAATATAAGGTTGGAGCAAGGTGGTGGTTCAAGGAGAAGCTTGTGGATCCAAATTATCTGCTCAAATTCTAGCTTGTGCAAGGTATAAAGTCTTGCTCTTGATCTTTAGAAGCTTAGATCTCCATGTTTTAGCTTTTGGGCCGTTTTTGGTCCCATAGACGAGCTTTTGTGGATTATTTCCGTTTTTGAAGCTTAGAGTTGCTACTCTTGGTGTTCTTTGGGTCCTAGAGTCATAAAGTTGCAACATTTGAAGCTTTCATCCAACCATGCATGAGGAATGGCCATTTTTATGGAAGTAGATTTTTATATTTTGAGTTTGGGCCCATTTGGGCATGCAAAGCCACTAAGTTGTCGACTTTATGGGTTAAGATGTTGTATATGACTCGGATCTGTGATTGGGACTCTTGGAATCAAGTGGTTATGGATTTATTGGAGAAAAGGCTTAATGGGTGAGTATGTTGGGCGTACAAGCTCGTACACATTACGTACAAGCCATGCAGCGTGTACGCTTAGCGTACAGCTAAGTACGCCCCGCGTACTCAGGTAGTTGGGCTTGGCGTTGTTTGGGCCTTAATTTAAGCCATTTTCTCGGACCTTGTTGCTTTGGGCCTTTTGGGCCATCTGGAATTAAGCTTTTGGATTAAGGAATTTTTTTAGTGGGCCTTAGGGCAAGACCCATTTGGGGGTTTGGGACCAATTTGGATAATTGGGCCATAAGTGGGCCTTTTTGGATCTTTTGGTTTTGGGCCTTAGTTTTAGATCAAGATAGGCCAAAGGTAAAATGGTCATTTTACCCTAAGTAAAGATTATTAATTATAGTTTGGAACCCAAGTGTTGATTTGGTGTTATTTTGTACTGATAGCTCGAGGAGTCGTCAGGGCAACAACTAGGGATTTCTTTCCATGAGATTCGCATTTGAGGTGAGTTTCCTCACTGGGTTTAGCGGGTCTAAGGCACTAATGTCGACCCTTACTGATTATGTTAGGATGCTAGGAGTATGTGTGACCCTTGCATGGGTTATATACTGTTATGTATACGGGGCGAGGCTCGATGCCAGGCGAGGCCTGAGGACCGGAACATATGCTAGTGTTATGATTATTATTTGTGTTAGCATGATTATGTGATATTGATTGTATGTGTATAGCGGGCGAGGCCCGGTGACAGGCGAGGCCCGAGAGTAACAGATCTGTATACCGAGCGGGGCTCGATGTCGAGTGGGGGCCCAATGTAGGATTTATTATGTATACTATGGGGTAATTTGGGAAACTCACTCAACTTTGTGTTTACGGTTTTCAGTTTATGTTTCAGGTACTTCCATTGGCAAGGGAAGAGCTCGGGATGACTGCATTGCACACACCATATGGATTATGTTTATGGGACACACTCTGATTTTCCTGATGTTTGGCATACTTATTTTATTTGGGTTGTATGAACTATGGTTTGAAAAACTGTTTTCACTTGAATGAAAAATGAAAATTTTGGATTGTACTTTTGGGATGTTACAATTTATTCCTTTTGTTCAAACTCAATTCTCTATAAAAACCACTTCTTAATTTATAGAGTAAAAATACAACATCCCATAAGAAAAAAAATCCATACTAAAGTAATGATTGAAGATTGAAAATTTACAAATAAGACATTATTGCAATTTTTAACCAGTTGATTAGGAATTTAAGATTTAAAACAAGAGTATAGTTAATACACAAAATAAAAATATAAAGGAAATTACAAGAAAGTTAATAAAAATAAAAGGATCGCCATATGATCCATTTGTTTTCGGTTGACGATATATGTTTTGTTTGTCATAAGGTATGTTTGGATTTTTTTTTGGAAACATGCAGTACATTGTAGAGAGCTCTCATGTTTTAAGTATTGACGCAATCTGGTTAGGGACATTCTTTTTAACATTTTTCGACGTATCAGGGTTTCTGTAAGAAATAGGCACCTGCAAACTTCTTGACTGACTCGTTGGAAGGTACATAAATACTTAGGACGACCGGTGTTTTGGTTTTTGGATATGTAATACAGAAACATGCACGTGTAGATGTTACATGAGTTTCCCCTCTCGTGGGCCTGGTGAATGACTGAGTGAGGTTTTCAGACATATTGTGACATCTCCAAATTCACGGTCATTTTAAAAATTTTATTTATGCTTATTTAAAAATCAGAGTATTCATTTTAAAGAATAATATTGCGGAATTTATTCCCAGAAAACATGATAAATACATTATCAAAGCTTTTCCGGAGAAATGTCTTTTGTTTATATTAAAACTCTGGGATGTCATCGTCAATACAAAAACATAAGCATAAGCAGACCTTACATTCATTTACACTAGGGATCTACATCTCCTTTAATCTCTCAGTGTAATGTAACTTCGTATCGACACTTGTGATACAAATAAACTGAGTGGGTCAGGTTGGGAAACCTGGTGAGTACATAGGGATTTCAATCCTACAATGTTATATATATATGTATGTATGTATGTATGTATGTGTGTATATATATATATATATATATATATATATATATATGTGTGTGTGTGTGTATGTGTGTGTGTTTTAGAACTCGTAATATATACAATTTCACCTCATATAAACAATTTTAACCCACCTCGCCGATCCTCACAATGACATGATCTATACTCTCATATCTAAAATAAAACTCTTCACCTAATCCATGCTCCCATATCAGGTATGTCTAATCCATGCTCTCAGATCAACGACAAATCTTAAAGTTCGACTTTCTGTGTATATATCTCACCCATACTCTGTTAGATTTTCGGGGTATAGATATACTTGGATCAGTGAGAGTTGTGAAACACTTTCAGATTAAAGCATTTCGAGGGTACACTCAAAATCTCTAATCGGATGAAACTCACTAATTTTCTAGAATATAGAATGAAGAAGATGTTATGAATTTGTACCCAAAAGAGAATCCGAAATTGATCATATATAACAGAAAACTAACTTTCTGTCTTAAAACTGCCATATGGTAGTTATATATCTAAATAACTTCCTGTCCAAAAACGGTCATATTACCTGTCATAAACTACCATAAAACCGGGTCTATTAAAAGGATCACAAAACCGGGTCTATTAAAACGATCCCAGCCAGGGGCTGCCGCCCCTTGGACCCCGCTCCCAGGGGCGCTTCCCCCGGACCCCCGTCAGTTCAGGGGCTTCACCTCTAAATAGCAGTATACTTTCAACAATGACAAAATCAAACAAATGTGCACTCCGCACCATACTAATTTGTTCGATAATTGTCAAAGTGACATTGATCAACAAATTAACCCCATTACACTTAAATAATATTAGTGATATAAAATCACCAACACACTCATAAGTAGATACTACCTGATATCCATCTCAATTAATTTAGGTTTGTTCTGTATCTTAAATCATCATATATTATCATATATGCTCTTAGCACGTATTTCAGGCAGTAACAAATATTTCACACACAAACATATATTTAATGCTTTAATCAATACTTGTATTAAAATCATGTTCATTAAATGTACTATGTACTCACTTGTTAAAGTGATGATTCCAAACTCGGGCAGCGCTTCGCTTCTAATAATTCTATTCTCCTTCGACGAAACCTAGTATCATTACCGCGATATTTTAGTCTAATATTTATAGCGACTATTTACGAGCGATATTGTTTTATAAGTGTTAAACAATATTTTTCAACCACTATGTACAGATAGATACCAGACATGAAACACCACATGGCAGGATCATTTTGACATTATAGCACTTCTGAAATCCAACAACCCTATGCGGCCCTTCAAACCAGATTCCCCATACCGCGAGTAGTTAAAAGATATTATAATAACACTTTGTATATTATATTTTATAATATATTTATTGTTTATAAGTTCATAATAATGATATTGAACTTAAACATAAGTTATACTTAAAGTAGGATAAGCATAACTTACTTACTAGGAGGTTTGGCTAGGAGCCGAGCTCCGCGGAGGCAGAACTCCCGAGCCGAAATCTCTTCTTCTCGAAGCCTTCTAGCGCTCCGGGACTCGCCTCTAACACTTAGGAAGTGCTAGGGAAAAGAAGAGAAGGTTTGGGAGTGTTTGGGAGAGAAGGGTTGTGAATGGTGTGAAGAAATGAAAGATTTGCACCTTTATTTATAGGCTAGAAAATGGCCTAACTCGGCGAGTTCTAAGCCTCTAACTCGTCGAGTTGAGTGCCAAGTGTCACCATGTGGTGGCAAAGTGTAGGGAAGAAGCAATGGTCAAGATTGTGTCACGTGTCACTCGCAGATTACTCCAACAACTAATTATCTTCTAAAATCAGTAACCTTCGCATACGAGCTCCATTTTTGATCTTCTTTATATCCACACGTAGGTGATGATATATTCTACAACTTTTGTTTAGACTCCGTCGGATAAATTTGACTTTATTTTTAAAGTTATATTTTAATAGACATAGACAGATAAAATCCGTTAAAAATTCATAACTTCGTCATCCGACGTCCATTTTCGTATGTCTTTATATCGTTGAGCTCCTATTAATGAGATATTCAATTCTCATTTAGGTTGTGTTGGCTAGAAATCGATTAATCTAAAATTTGAATTCCGGACTGTGCACTGCTATTTTAAATCTTAGAAAAATCATAATTTCCTCATACGAAGTCAGATTTGGACGTTCTTTTTTATGCAGGTTCTCGGTTTAATGTATACTTCAACATTCGGTTAGATCGCTAAGGCTAAAAAGTATTTTATCGCAATCTCACTTTTTACGATTCCCGGTGTCATGCCGGTTTTGCCGTAAAACTTCGACGGGTCATAACTTCTTCGTTATAACTCGAATTTCAACGTTCCTTATATGTACAGAACCCAATGACATATACTATAAATAATATTCCATCGAAAAGTCATTTTTGACGCTTATTGTCTCTAAATAGACTAGTCCGAATCGATGGACGTTACACATACTGTTTTAAAAATTGTCTCATGCAAAATTACAAAACATGAGAAACCTTGTATAGAAAATCAACACATATTTACACTTTTCACATTTTATACTTTTGGTTTCCTTGCGCTAGATATTGTGTATAACGTCCCAAAAATCAAAGGTAAAAATTTCATTTTTAATATATAGATTCAAACATCCATTTACATTTATTCAAACATCAAGGTATTCAAAATTAAAACAATTATCAAAGTAATTCCCAAAACCATAAGTTGCGGAAAAACATAAGTGTGTGCGCTGCGATCAAGCCGGACCCTTCCCTTTTGAACCGGAAGTACCTGAAACCATACACAAACTGTAAGCACAAAACTTAGTGAGTTCCCTAAAATACCACATACCATTCATAACCATGAGCCAAACGATATCATACATATCCAATCAACCAATAAAAGTGCTATGTGCCAACCATAGTCTTGCCATTATGCCATGAGCCACCTCGTGGTCTTCCTTGCAAGGCCGAGGGCCACAACATTGGGCCTTACAGACATGTGCCAGGAGCCACCTCAGGGTCTTCCATGCAAGCATCACAAAGACAACTAACATACAATCTACATTACTTAACTATGAACTGCCAGAGTTCAGACTCTAGTCTTGCATACAGTTTTCCAGGAGCCGCCTCTTGGTCTTTCATACAAACTGCCAAGGTATTACCCCCGGGTCTTCTTACAACACATAAACCAAATGGGTCGGCATTGGTGCCTTCGACCCATAGAAATAGTGAGGAGACTCACCTCGAATGTAGAAGCTCACTAAAAGAAATCCCTAGTTGCTTCCCTGACGACTTCCCGAGCTTAAATGAGCTAGAAATGAAGCCAAAAGTTTGGATCTAAACGTTCTCCCTTGAACCACAAGCTAGCACCAAGCACCCTTTTTTTGGAAATGAGTAAGAACACACCAAAAGCACACTTAGATCTCTCATAATGAGGTTAGGGTTTCCAAAATGAGGCTTAGAAGGCTATGGAGGCTGAGAATGAAAGAGCCTTGAGCTCGTAAAGATGCTGACACTCTGACCATTATGCTGGGCATACCCCCAGCTTACGCTGGGCGTACCCAGCCAGACACGCGTATACCATCCTTGCATGCATGGGACCAATTTGCCAACTATTTCCATTATGGGCCATGTAACACCCAAAATCTGGAAGGCCAAGAAAGGAAAGAAAACCCTAATTTTTAGGGGCGACTCGGCGAGTCCAAGGAGGAACTCGGCGAGTCCGAGCGGGATCCGGGTCGAGGAGTAAGTGACCAACTCGACGGGTCAGCCAAGTGGACTCGGCGAGTCTGGTATGTGCGAGGAAAACCCTAAATTTGGGACTTGGAGCCTATTTAAATGTCTCATCCTCTTCCCTAGGGTTCCTTTACTGCCTCTCTCACCCAGAATACGAACCCTAAGCCTCCATTGTTGTGCATTCAAGTTTCCAAGCCATTTTGGGAGTGGTTTGAAGGAAGAAGGAGAAGGGGAAACATTGAAGCTTCAAGGATTGGCCTTGGATCTGAAGTTTGGGGAAACTTTCTGAGTTATTGAAGGTAATAAGTCATTTCTTTCCTTTAGATCTTCTTTGGTTGTGAGATTTGGGGCTTTTTAAGCCATGGATAGTTATCCATTTGAGTTAGAAGCTGGATCTGGAGTTGCTACTTCAGATCTAAGTGTATTTTGGTCTTGGAAAGCATAAAGTTTCAGTCCTTGAGTTGAGTATGGGGCCTCTTTGCCTTAAACCCTAGTTTATGGTGTATTTTGCCTAGATCTCCTTCTCTACACGTAAAGTTTGCAACTTTACGTGAGGAATAGGCTTGGGAATGGTAGATCTACAGTTTGGAGTCCATGCATGACTCAAAAGTCCTCTGCATGTATGGAGATCTGAATGGACTCGGCGAGTCCTTTTGAGTGGACTCGGCGAGTAGCATGAAGATTTGGAGGAACTCGACGAGTGGGATGAACAGCTCGTCGAGTCAAATGAAGATGGGCAGGAACTCGGCGAGTTGGAAGAACAACTCGGCGATTCCGTTGAAGGTTGTCTTGGACTCGGCGAGTCAGGTCGCGAAACCCCAAAGTTTAGACTCGAATCAGTGAGTCGATTGGAGACTCGGTGAGTTGGTCAGGTTAGGACTCGGAAATCGGTAGACTCGGCGAGTCATGGACTGACTCGGCGAGTCGAGTCGCAAAAAGAAGGACTCTGAACATATGAACTCGGCGAGTCACTGGGGTGACTCGGCGAGTAGGGTTGACCTGGAAGGTTGACTTTGACCAGGACTTTGACTTTGACCAGAGTTGACTTGGTAGTCTTTCGGGGGTCAGTTAGACTCAGTGTTGCATTGTTATTGGTAGCTCGGGGAGCGGGTGGAGCAGGAGTTAAGAGAGTTGTCGGGCAACGGCTAGTGGGATCATCAGCAAGTTCAGCCAGTACAGGTGAGTTTCCCTTTGTATGAATGGGTCTACGGCCACAATGCTGGCCCATGTAGTTATGAGTAGAAGACCCGGGGGTTAGCCCTAGGCATGGTATGCTAGTGTGATATTCGGACGAGGTCCATTGATAGCGAGCGGGTGCCCAAGGATTGGTTTATATGATAGTTTGTACTTGTTGTCTGTGTGATACACGTATGTGCTTGGTAGGGAGGTGAGTGGGGGCGAGGTCCCCTAAAAAAACTGTTTTCCGAATCCCTCAAACCAAGGCTCTGATACCAACTTGTAACGTCCCAAAATTCAAGGCCAAGAAAGGAAAGAAAACCCTAATTTTTAGGGGTGACTCGGCGAGTCCAAGGAGGAACTCGGCGAGTCCGAGCGGGATCCGGGTCGAGGAGTAAGTGACCAACTCGGCGGGTCGGCCAAGTGGACTCGGCGAGTCTGGTATGTGCGAGGAAAACCCTAAATTCAGGACTTGGAGCCTATTTAAATGTCTCATCCTCTTCCCTAGGGTTCCTTTACTGCCTCTCTCACCCAAGCCTCCATTGTTGTGCATTCAAGTTTCCAAGCCATTTTGGGAGTGGTTTGAAGGAAGAAGAAGAAGTGGAAACATTGAAGCTTCAAGGATTGGCCTTGGATCTGAAGTTTGGGGAAACTTTCTGAGTTATTGAAGGTAATAAGTCATTTCTTTCCTTTAGATCTTCTTTGGTTGTGAGATTTGGGGCTTTTTAAGCCATGGATAGTTATCCATTTGAGTTAGAAGCTGGATCTGGAGTTGCTACTTCAGATCTAAGTGTATTTTGGTCTTGGAAAGCATAAAGTTTCAGTCCTTGAGTTGAGTATGGGGCCTCTTTGCCTTAAACCCTAGTTTATGGTGTATTTTGCCTAGATCTCCTTCTCTACACGTAAAGTTTGCAACTTTACGTGAGGAATAGGCTTGGGAATGGTAGATCTACAGTTTGGAGTCCATGCATGACTCAAAAGTCCTCTGCATGTATGGAGATCTGAATGGACTCGGCGAGTCCTTTTGAGTGGACTCGGCGAGTAGCATGAAGATTTGGAGGAACTCGACGAGTGGGATGAACAGCTCGTCAAGTCAGATGAAGATGGGCAGGAACTCGGCGAGTTGGAAGAACAACTCGGCGAGTCTGTTGAAGGTTGTCTTGGACTCGGCGAGTCTGTTCTTGGACTCGGCGAGTCAGGTCGCGAAACCCCAAAGTTTAGACTCGAATCAGTGAGTCAATTGGAGACTCGGTGAGTTGGTCAGGTTAGGACTCGGAAATCGGTAGACTCGGCGAGTCATGGACTGACTCGGCGAGTCGAGTCGCAAAAAGAAGGACTCTGAACATATGAACTCGGCGAGTCACTGGGGTGACTCGGCGAGTAGGGTTGACCTGGAAGGTTGACTTTGACCAGGACTTTGACTTTGACCAGAGTTGACTTGGTAGTCTTTCGGGGGTCAGTTAGACTCAGTGTTGCATTGTTATTGGTAGCTCGGGGAGCGGGTGGAGCAGGAGTTCAGAGAGTTGTCGGGCAGCGGCTAGTGGGATCATCAGCAAGTTCAGCCAGTGCAGGTGAGTTTCCCTTTGTATGAATGGGTCTACGGCCACAATGCTGGCCCATGTAGTTATGAGTAGAAGACCCGGGGGTTAGCCCTAGGCATGGTATGCTAGTGTGATATTCGGACGAGGTCCATTGATAGCGGGTGGGTGCCCAAGGATTGGTTTATATGATAGTTTGTACTTGTTGTCTGTGTGATACATGTATGTGCCTGGTAGGGAGGTGAGTGGGGGTGAGGTCCCGTATCTCACCAATAGCAGAGTATGGATGGTGTTCCACATCTCAGTAGGAGCAGAGCAGGGGCGAGGCCCAAGTTAGGGAAGGAGTGAGTGTGGGTTGGGCCCGTATCTCACTATCAGCAGGAGCATGGATGGGGTTCCATGTCTCATCAGTAGCAGGACAAGGGCGAGGCCCAGGATAGGCGAGGCCTTAGGACATTATCCATTGTATATGTTTAGATTATGTGTTGCAGTATGATTATGTGCTATTATGTGTTAGCGGGCGAGGCCCTATGACAGGCGGGGCCTAAGTGAAACAGATCTGTGTCCGAGCGGGGCTCAAAGCCAGGCGGGGCCGCTGTGGCGGGCGAGACCCGAGGTAGGAGGGCGAGGCCCAGGATAGCGGGCGTGGCCCAGTATGTGCAGTATGTGGTTATGCATGGTATGTGGTAGGGTGGGGAACTCACTAAGCTTCGTGCTTATGGTTTTCAGTTTTGGTTTCAGGTACTTCCGGTAGCGGAGGGAAGAGCTCGGGGTGATCGCATGATACACACCATAGATTAGACAGCCTGGGAATGTTTACTCTGATAACGAACATGTATTTTGGAAACTAATACTCTGCTTACGTTTTGAAATGATGAATTTGCTTTAAGTAATGTTTTATTAAAAGAATTTTTTAGCCTTGAATTTTGGGACGTTACAGGCCAATTCTCCCAATATCTTCAAAATGCCATAACTTCCTCATCTTAGGCTAGTTTCCAACGAACCTTATATCCACGGAAGGTGGTGAGAAGCCCTACGCTTCTAACAACACACCCAAGCCTTAAAACCTCCTGAACAAAACCCGAAATCCATAAAAGACCGAATTATCAAATTACGATTATACCATTGACCTCCGAAAACACAATCGAACACTTGGATCACTCAAACCGTAACACCCACATCCGAGAAGGGCCAAATTCTTCATTTCCCAAGGCCCTAAGCCTCATGACCACTGAAGATTGGGCCGCAACCCCGAATAAAGAAGCAAATCCGAAATTGAGTGTTCATTGTGGAGCTTTCAGTAGAGTCCAAATAATCACATGTATTAATATTTTGACCCTTGGTCAATATATATGATTTTTAAAAGAATTAGTTTTGTTATAAAAAATGATGGTCACCACAAACATCACCCTTAATATATTTCTTCCGATTTAATTGGTGCTTTAACTTTATATTCCGCAAATTAAACGATTTTTATAAATCTCAAACCTTTTGGTTCATATGAAACCAATAAGGCCAAATTATTTTGTATTTAATTTCAACCGAACCATACATACAATTAATATATATATATATATATATATATATATATATATATATATATATATATATATATATATATATATATATATATATATATATATATATTAGGTTACAATCCGTGGAAACTACGAGTGAAATATTTATAAAAGATTTAAATTATTAATAAGTAATAAAATTTGATTTATATTATAAATGATTTACACGATCATATTACAATTAAATGAGCAATGAAAATTTTACATGGATTTCTAAATAATTGGATATTTTACATCCTTTTTAATAAATGAATGTTTTTGTCACATGTTAATCTCTTATGAGTTTTGATACTTGTCATTTTATGGTATTTTTGAAATAAATATTATCCACTTGTAAATTTTTGATTTGTTTTAATTTTTAAAATTAAATTCATACTTATATATGTAAAATATTAAATATCATATATACTATATTAAATTGCAATAAATACGCTTCTTCATTTTTTATTTTAAAGTTGTATATTAAAAAATACTTTTTGTTTACATTTTAATTTAATGTTTAATCTTTTTTTAAATCAACCTGTGTAATACACGGGTCTCACACCTATTAAGTAAATAACCATAAGTTTTCTCTTCAAACTATAACACAATAAACACACACACTTATGTCACAAAAATTAACAAAACAAATTAATATCAAATTAGCAATCACATTTCATTACAACCACGTTGTTAATAGTAGGAATTACAACAACTTCAGGGGCAAAGAACTATAGCAACAATAAACTAGAGTATCAACACCGATGGCATTTTAGTCAAAGCACAAACAACTTAAATTACATAGTTAACACGAACAATTTTATCCACTTAGATAACAGAAACCGTTTAGCAACGATTGTCAACAAACGTAAAAATTCAAACTTTTCAATGAATATTTTTTAAGTTTTAGAAACATACACCTATAAACATGAAAAGTAGCTTTAAGCATCCACCCAATGTTTTGTATATGACGTAGATAAAGTGATGCAATAAGAGCCACCCAATGTTTTGTATATGACGTAGATAAAGTGATGCAATAAGAGGTAGTAGAAGGGTATAAAAGTAAAAACACTTTTGGTTGAAAATGAATGGGAAAGAGACATGTGCAAAAGAAGAGTATTTTATTAAGAAGGAAGATTGTAATTGTAATGGTTAACGGAAAGTTGGATTAAGGGTGGAGTGAAGTGAAGGAAATATTTTGGCTTTGAGATAACCCCTATCATAGTAAGAGTAAATTGTATAAAGTTAAAATATTAACTTACCTGCTAATAGCTTCATTTGTTTTCAAAAAAAAACTATATGACCAATTACCAAGAAATTCAAAGATACGATGATAAATATATATATATATATATATATATATATATATATATATATATATATATATATATATATATATATATATATATATATATACTATGTCATTGGATCTTTACCTGCTCAAATGCACTTATAGGCATTACACGCAAGAATGAATTTGCTCAAAGAATTGGTTTGAATTAGTAGTTCTTAAGATGATAGATTTCTATTAATTTATTTTTTGTGGCAAAAAAAATGTTATGTATAATCACGGAAACTTTTGTCTTCCTAAAGAAAACATACAAATAATCTAAGTGGAAACTCTTCAAAAAAAAATCCAATTTTAATAACAGTAAAATCGTTTCACTCTTAGTATTACAAGCTCTAAATTAAAGGCAACGACAATAAATGAAAATAAACTAAATTGGAAAATAAGGGTACATTGCTTATTCTTGCATGTCTAGAGCCCCCATAGAAGTTTCATCCTACCAACCTGGATAATGCTCTAATAAAATAAAATAAAATAGTATGATGTTATAATTTAAAATAACAATATGAAAGTAAAATGCTAAAATTACAATAATAATATAAAATCCTATAATAGCTTCAAGATATGATATAAGAAAAATGGAAAACTGAATCGAACCCATAAGTTCATGTTGATAACCTGCAACTAAATGTGAATAAACTGCAACACCTTTATGAAACTCAAGTTGTTGCCAACTATACTTGACCTCCTTTAGCTGCAAATGGTATATAAGCACATAAAGCCCTGCAAACAAAAAACCGATTATCATAACTAAAAGAATTTTCTAATCAAGTTGCGACAAATGCGAATGAAAGTAATTTACTATTATACTTGTTAAATACAAATAAGTTAGCAAATTCCAATGAAATAACTTTACTATACTACCATGCAGTCAAATCTAAGAAAATTATTAGAAATTGAAGATCATGGATTTTTAGAGAAGTAAGAATGGTAGCTGGCCTTGAATTTTTTAAGGAAGTAGGAAATGCATTAGACCTTAGGAACCCCCTGATTTCTCTATTGTGCAGGGTAGACAAATTTGGCTTTGACATTGTAGACAAATTATCTTTGATAAGAAAGCTCACTCGAGATATTAAACAATAGCATATTAGAATAATTTGTTGTTGTAAGCAAGACACATAGATAAAGGTAACGGGTTGTTTTCTTTACACTTAATGGGTTAAGCACCTAATTTAGCTATGTATGGTTGTTTCAACCACATCACTTGTACATAATCGTGTTACCCATACATTTTGAATAAAAACCAAAAAAAATTATGTTATGTGTGTCAATATGCGAACTTAACTTATTCATACATTTCATCAAACACTTAATATGCGAAGTTAAAAAGTACAATTTTCATCAACCAAACATGAAGTCATAGCAATTTTGATCAAGTATGTAGTTAGAAACAAAGTTGGAAGAAGAAGGATACATATATGAACCTAAATTAAATAGATATGAATAATGATTGGCAGAAACAAAATACTTTTTATAAACTTGTATATGAAATCGAGAATGCAGTGGTTGATCTTCTTTTCTGGAAGAAGAAGGATAAATATACAATCCATTCTACTTCTTTGATTATCAATTATCACAGAGACATATTAACAAACAATTGCTCTTCAATTGCAAATCAGATTTTTTTTTTCAATTCCACCTCAACATATGCCACTATTCATCATCTCCTTCGATATCTTGGAACTAAAAGCAAACAAATGCAGAAACAAAATTAAAATAAGATGTTTGGTACATACATGAACATGAATTAAGAAGTTAAAGTGATTGAAGAGTTTGATTTGATTTATCTGTGTATATCAACAATGCGATACTCAACTTATAAATAATTTGATTTCAGTTGCGTTGATGAACATATGATCAGATTACTCCATGACACATGATTCAAATTTAATTTCTTCGTAGCTATTTTAATCATATCAATTATTACCGCATTGAATCATGGAGTTTATATATTGAAATCGAAGCAAATGGAGGCGTGATTTGAGGAATTAACGAATGCGGAGATAGAGTTTAGAGTTTTAAAAGCTTAAGGGTATATTAAGTAGTTTACTTAGAAATTTTGTAGCTGGAGAAGCTGCCACTTAAGCAAAAAAGATTGTTTTATTAAGACAGGGATATATATATATATATATATATATATATATATATATATATATATATATATATATATATATATATATATGAGGATAGGGAATATACATTACAGCCCCACCTAAGCTTAGATATTAAACCTCTAAAATTTGTCGTTTTAACATGCTAAATATACCCGATTTGGTTTCACTTGGTAAATATATCATTCTCCATAACATTTCTTTCTTTCATTATCGTTTTATCATCTCCGTTTTCTTTCCTCAATTATCGTTTATTACTTCATCCAAGTGAACATTACTAAACCCTAAATCTAAACCTAAACCCTAAATTTAAACCCTAAACACTAAAGCTAAACCCTAAACCCTAAATCTAAACACTAAACCCTAACCCTAAACCCTAAACCCTAAACTTAAACCCTAAACCCTAAACTCTAAACCCTAATCCCTATTGTGTCAATGTTGAATTTACATCTTGAAGTATTAATCGTGAATCCATTAACCGTAATCTTTATATAGTAAAACAATGTATTTTCAAAAGGTTTAGTACCTAAGCTTAAGTGGGGCTGTAATGTATATTCCCTTTTCCCGTATATATATATCTATCTACCATTCTAATAAAACAATCCTAACCACCACGTGTAGCTTTCAAAAACAATCCTCCTTCAATGTTAAATTCCTAATTTGCCCTCCTTCATTAATATGCTGATTACATTACATATGATGTTCATGTGACATTATAACTAATATCCTATTTTATATGATTTTAAAACTTACCATATTTTCACTCTAATAAAGTTTCTCTATAATAATCAACTCCGTCAAAATCCTCTAAAATAAGGAAGTGATAATCCTATAAATAAGGAACTTTATTACTCATTATCGTTTACTTTTCTCTCTTACTTCTTAAATTTACGTATATGCTCCCTATTTCTTTTAATAAGTTTCATAAATGGTCCCTATTCATTAAATAAACAAATTCATTTTCCTAAAATTTGTATGAAATTTCGTGGTTACAAAACAATTTATTCACTCCAATCAACTCACTGAAAATCAGGAAGTGATGACCTCTGATATCTTATTTTCTTTTAATTTAAATTACATTTGAGTTGATTTACTTCCCACTTGTTATCTTAATTCACTTCTATGTAAGATTAAAAATGTTTTGACTATCAATTTACACGAACATTTGTCATTCTTCCTTTGCTGAAAACAAGAGCAAAGGTTCTCCAACATTGTAATCAGTCGGATATATCTACCAACTGTATGTACTTCTTACTTAAAACCTTTCTATGTTATCCTTTTTTCTCTATTTCTCAATCAAGAAAAAAAAATTACTTAAGCTACATATGTGTGTTTTGTTTGAGAATATTTTGTTGTCTTGCAAAACATTTTCCAAATAAACATAAAGTAGAATCCACGTTAATGTATTTATGTTTTGTACTTTTTTTTAATACAGTGACAATGTATGCCTAGAACATCAATTTCATAAACGAATTGGATAATATGGAAGATGATTACACATTAAAAGTCTATATTATTCGTTTGTGGCAATCATTCTCGGATACAAACCCAAATATAGTAAAATCACTAGATATGATCTTGATAGATAGATGAGATGGTAAATCCACTTTTATAATATTGTTTTAATAAGTTATATTTTAAATTCTAACTTAATTTTTTTTATTAAATTTAAATTTTCTTAACTAAATTTTTTTGTCATATTTGAATAGGGTACAAAAATCCGAGCAAACGTATATCCAATGGATTTTGATAGATTTCAATCAAAACTTAACGTATTTTTTGATATTCAAACAAATATTAATATTCATTTTAAAGAATCAATAAAAAAAAGTCTTTGTAAAATCATAAATGCTATTAATAATTTATTTATTTTATAAATATTTTTCCTGTAGTTTCCACGGGTTGTAACCTAGTATATATATATATATATATATATATATATATATATATATATATATATATATATAATCGTGTTAATCTACACTTTAAAAAACATTTTTTTTTATGAATAATCCCTAAATTTGAAAACAGTTTACCAGATATAAAAAAGAGGGACTGTTGTTTGCTCTCCAAAACTGTTTGTGTTTGGTGTTCGGAGATTTTTAGGGTTTTGTGATCTATTCGTTGCTTTTCTTTCCCACACACGCTCCTCGGTGCTCACCATGACTGCTCAAACACAAGAAGAACTCCTTGCTGCCATTCTCGAACAACAAAAGGTTGCTGTAAGATCTCTTTTCGTATTCAGGAATTGTAAATTTTTCATCTTTGATTCTTATATTGTTGTTCTTCTGGTTCCACTACAACCTTTGATTGTTTCACTTCATTAGCTTCATATCCACTTTGATATGTCGGTTTTTAGTTATGCTAATCTATGTAAATGGTAGCAAAATGGACTGATGAAATCGAAACAGCTGCAAAAAAGCTGGATCTAGCAACGTGATGCACACATATCACTATCAGATCATCCTAGGAACCTTGTTTTTGATCTCATTATCGGATACTTTTTCGTTCTTGCCCTTTCCCCCAAAAAAGAGATCTCAATGTTGTGTATTTGTAGTGTTGATAATTACTGACCATATGAACTGTTAGTTTTCCTTATTTATATGTTACGACCCAGTGAAGATTGTAAAGACTTGTTCTTCTTACAAGTGAACGAACATTCACTGTTACTGTAGGTTTCTAGAATTGTATGCTTAATTTTTGGTTTTGGGTCGTCACCAATGTTTAAAACGATAAATTTTGCAGCATGAGGAACCGCTGATTGAAGACGAAGATGATGATGAAGATGATGATGATGATGGCAATGATGAAGATGATGTTGAAGGTGAGACGGTGTAATTAAAAATGATGTACTGATTCCATTTCAAGAAAGTGACGAGCTTTTAAGTGTCACATAGGTAAACCATTGATTGATGAATTTGTTTTACAAGCACAGGTTTAGGAGATGCAAGTGGTAGATCTAAGCAAAGTAGAAGTGAGAAAAAGAGTCGGAAGGCTATGTTAAAACTCGGGATGAAGCCCATTCCTGGAGTCAGTCGTGTCACTGTGAAAAAGAGCAAAAATGTTGGTTTCTTTGGTTATCTTTTTCATGATGATTGATTGGTTGTTGATATGATTGATTGATCGATTAGTGTTATGGGGTTGCAGATTCTGTTTGTGATATCAAAACCAGATGTATTCAAGTCGCCTGCTTCTGATACGTATGTGATATTTGGTGAAGCAAAGATAGAGGATCTGAGCTCACAGTTGCAGAGTCAGGCAGCTGAGCAGTTTAAAGCACCAAATTTGAGTAATGTGGTGTCAGGCATGGCTTCTGAGGAGGCAATAGGGGCTGCTGCAAATGATGAAGAAGATGAAATTGATGAGAGTGGGGTGGAGCCCAAGGACATTGATCTGGTGATGACACAAGCTGGGGTTAGCAGATCAAAGGCTGTAAAGGCTCTCAAGGCTGCAGATGGTGATATTGTTTCTGCTATCATGGAGCTTACAAACTAGAAGAAGAAGCTCTGTTTTGATATTCTTGTATGTTTGAGATCATGTGATCGTGTAATTGTGTGTTGTTTGTTGGTATGTTTATGAGGGTTTGACTTTGATTAATGATAATGAAAATGGTTTGTTTTGCTTTTGTTGGATTGTTTTGAGAATCATTTTGTCATACTATAATTTAACATATTCTTCAAGAAAAACAAACAACTTCAACCGATCTTTATGCCCGAGTTTTGTAGATGCACAAGTAACAAAGACAACAAAAGGGGATGCAAAGTTGCAAATAAGTTCAAGATTGTGATCCAAAAGGCCACAAGAAAGACAACCGACTATGCCATACTCGGCTCCGCTTCCTACTGCCACCACCTGCCACCACTTCGCGGCGGCAAACCGGGCATGAGTTCACCTGAGCTAACCAAGGTGCAATACATCCTGAATGGTACAAATGTTTACATGGCAACTTCTTGGCAGTAGACCCCAATATGAGCTTCTCTTTACAAACTGCACAATGGGAATCAGACCGAATGTCTTTCTTTGAAACTTTAACAGTTGGCAATGCATCGATTGATAATTTTGGAGGTGGTGGAGGAACATCGGAATCATGACTGTTCAACTGTTGGAAGAATTCTTCGACTCCGGGGCCCACAAAGATGTCTGCACCGTTTTCTCGCCGGAGTCCGAGCACTTCATTGAAAAGCTCAAAAAGACCGCCATTGTTGGGGATTCTGACCGGCATGTCGCCGGAGAAAATAGGCCACGGGCCCCATGTGCTGTTAATGTTGTTGTCTTCAGAGACCATGTGTTGTTGTTGGTGATCTTGGTGGTTGGATTGTGTTTCTTGTCGCCGGAAAAAGTTTGAGAGGGTTTCCATGATGCCTGAGTGGCGGTTTTGTTCTTCCACATTGGTGGTGGTGTTGGTGGTGGTTGTGGTTAGGATATTTTCAAGCTCTTGAACGAAGCCTCCTTCACATTCACAACAAACTCTGGTTTGTGTTGTGAGAGTGACTAATTGCCTGCAAGTGTAACACCAATGGGTGGTTGTGGTTATTCTGTCTGCCTCCATTTGAGACCTGTAATATAGTAATTTGAGTGAATGCTAGATTTCATCGTCAATCCAACATTACAGATTCAATGATCCAAATAATTGATACAGATTTCATTTTATCATACACATGAAAAATGCAATACTAATCGCTTTGGATTTTGACTTGAATCATGCTAGCTATCTGTCCTGATTCAAAATTGATTTGGATTTCAAAGAAACTTCGTTGATGAATTAAAAACGAAACCCACATCAGTTTTGTGTTCTTGAAGAACGGGTACAAATCGAGAAATGTTTGTGGTAAATTGCCAACAAAATCAATATCTGTTTTACATTCTGATAGTATTGGGTGTTCGATTGTTTTTCCATGAAATTCAAGAATCCATATGAATTTTAGATCTGCAGATTAACGCCGTTGATATGAAAAAGTCAACGCCGGAGAGAAGAACTCAGAGAACGAAAAACGTAGACACACATATATCGTAGATGAGCCACTTATCCATGTCTGAAATTAAATTTCACAGATGTATAACTGTTTCATGTTTTCCGATCATGTTTCGATAAGGAGACCCCAACTATATCAAAATTTTCATTGTACGGATCAGCTAAAACTAATTCGGGGGATTAATGTCCAAGTTCACCCAGGATCCAAATAATAAAAATCTGAGAAATGCATCAAATCAAAAAGTAGGTATAAATGAATTAGCGAATCACGATCCAAGTCAGTAAATCGAATCCGATGCTTGACAATGGGTCCATTCAAGGAAACAATTGAAGATCAGACGCATAGATATTACTGACTGATAAGGAGGAATGCAATAAAGAGGAAGAGACGATGCATTTTACGAATTGTACCTTTGATCTTTTAATCCAATCCAAGTGCAATGAGAGACGATTTGAGAGATGAATTTGGAACTTGGAAGAGGTTATCAGAGGCAGAGAATAGAGATGCTCTTACTCTGGTAGTGGAGCTGTAACCAGTGAGGGACAAAATGTTGAGGTGTATAGTAGTGGGGTCGTAGGGGTAGCTGCTAACGTGCGCAGGTGTGCGTAGTGTCACCGTCAAGCTTGATGGATTTAGGGTCCACGTGGTTGTAGTCATAGGCTATAATAAAATATTATCAGACTTGACATCTTTTGGCACGCAATTATATATTTTATTTCACAACACAGTAAAGTCACAAGATTCGTCGACACGTTAAAAAGCGATTATGTATTTCACAACACACTAAAAAAGTGATTATATAATTTCCGGTTTACATACATCTCACTCGATATCATTTTCAGAAAGCAAAAGTGGAGCATTTGGAATGAAATCGGAATCAACAACATAAAAAAAAAAAATATAAACTTGTGACAGATACATAATTAAACAAGAAGGATATCCATGCATGGCCCGAAAGAAACCAACAACTAGATACTGACAAAACAAAAATAAAAATAAAAATAAAACTAGGGCTATTAATAAATATTATTACTTGGCCATCATGACCTTAACAAACTCCTCATAGTTGATTTGACCATCGCCATCAACATCTGCCTCACGGATCATTTCATCGACTTCTTCATCAGTGAGTTTTTCACCGAGATTTGTCATGACATGACGAAGCTCAGCAGCAGAAATGAAACCGTTCTGGTCTTTGTCAAAGACTCTGAAAGCTTCCTTTAATTCTTCCTCGGAGTCTGTATCCTTCATCTTCCTTGCCATGAGGTTTAAAAACTCGGGGAAATCAATGGTTCCATTGCCATCTGCATCCACTTCGTTGATCATGTCCTGGAGTTCGGCCTCTGTTGGATTTTGCCCAAGCGATCTCATCACAGTTCCAAGTTCCTTTGTCGTGATGCAACCTGCACATATCACAACATCGTCACTTTTTTTTTACACGATTGAAGAAGTTAAAACAAGTGATTATTGGTTTCTTTTCTAAGAGACAGAAGGTGGATGAAAAGTTGGCTATGATTGTGTTGATTTCTTGTTGAGGTATACGATCCCAGCATTTAGAGATAAGAACATGAATATGTTGCTAGGGGTCCTTATTATCGTATATTAAGTGCTTCCTTCGTCTCAGAATATATACAACTTTTGATTAGTCAATTGGTATGTAGTTCAATCATTTAATATGATGAAGAACCTCCTAACGAGATGTACAAAACTTATGTATCATGATGCTTTTCATCAATATTACTAGCAGGCATATATAGGCATATTTTCAAAGGAAGTTATAAACTTCCTAACAAGATGAAAAAACCATGATCAATTTCATTCATATCCAGTTATATTTACTAACGGCCGAATAGGCAATTTGTACAGGAATCTTTCATCGGTAAGGACGTCTTTTAATTTGCCTTTCTCTTTTTTTTTTCCTGCTGATGTTTATTTATTATATTTCGTCGATGCAAAGCGCTAAGACACGAAAACAAAACAATGTTTTCAACAAAATCAGCTCTAAAACACATGATTTACATCACATTTATTGGAAAATTCGCACCTAAACCAGGATAAACCCCAAATTGATTTTATTTTAGAAACGGCGAATTTATATAAAAAACAGGCCCTGCCTAAAAGGAAAAAGGAACAGAGCAAGGAAATTACAGAATTTTAAATGGGCAAACAAACCCAATTGTGCCACTAACAAGCGCCAAAACTACCCCTATTGAGAACCCAATTAAACACTGTGGTGATGATGCAATCTGCCGTCTTAGAGGGGGAAGTCAGCTTTTTGTTGAAAAGCTTATCGTCCCTAAACCCCAAATTGATGACATAAACATAGATACAACTGATAACATATACACTAACTATTAAAAAAAATCGAAGAAAATCGCATGAACATACTCCGTCATCATGAAAAAAAAAACATTCAAACAAAATTCAATAATCAATGAATCCATTTACAAAAACGATAAGAAATGAAACATACCGTCGCCATCCTTATCGAATAGGCTGAAGGCTTCCTTGAACTCGGAGATCTGGTCATCGGTGAGCTGATCGGCCATTTGTTGGGAGTGAAAGAGAGATTGGTTGAAAGTGTGGGTGGAAAGAGAGATGGAGAGAAAATAGGGTTGTCGATTGTAATCAATGGTTTTCAGACAAAGAATAGGGTTTATATACCAGCTTGGCTTCCGGACGTGATCGGTTTATCAAATTCGTTGCATCCGTTTTTACCGCTCTGCCCTCTTTCTCCCCCTTCCGTTACAAAAAATAAAAATAAAAATAGTAATTATTTTAGGATTACAAACTTTGAATTAATTAGTTACTAAACTTTTTTAATTATGTTAAAATCAATGGGGACTTTACATATTTTATTAATAAAAAATAAAGTGTCTATTAAATTAAAATTTTAATATTTTTGAAATACATATTTTTTTTTAAGTTATATGTTATTTTTTAAAGAGAAAACCTCATAAATGGTCCCTATGTTTTTCAGGAATCTGACATATAGTCCCTAAGTTCAAAAAACATCGTAGAGGGTTCCTAAGGTTTCAAAAAATTTAACAAATAGTACTTCAACCATATAAATGTAACACCTGTTATCCGCGATGCCCTTTTTCTAGTGTCAAATGATGAATTTCAAATCCTGATGTTACGCTTAGTGTAGGCAAACAACTCTAAGCATAGGGCTACCCTAAGTGTATGTATGTCTACGCTAAGTGTAGCACCGCTGTTTGCACATATTCCATGTTTGGGGCACTATTTAAGCATCTCTAACTTTTAAGGGTTTTAAGGATCAACCTCTATCTTCTAGAGAACGAAATCCTAACCTTCATTCCCCTCTCCTCCCTCCTTTGCTTGTTATGGGTGCCATTCGGGAGTCTTCAAGGAATTCCATCATTCTTTGGAGCTTGAGTGAGTGTTTCCATAAGAGATCCAGGTTCTTGTGCATCTTAAGGACCATTATAAGTCATCAAGCTCCCAACTTTATGATTCAAGCTTTCTAGATCTTTCATTTTATGGTCTTTGAGTCCCTTTTGAGGTTTTGGTTGGAGTTCAAGGAAGAACTCTAGATAAAGTTTGCAACTTTATCATTCTTGAATGTAACTAGGGTGTTCTATCTTTTGGTTATGGACTTTGGATTTGTTTTGGTGTCATATATGGGTTCAAGGTCATACTTTCACTATTTTTGACCTAGAATGGTGTAGGATATGCATAGGGCATGCATGTCCATAATGTTTTGATTTTTATGAGTCATTTTTTAGTATAATGCACTTTTGGAATGTTTGGGATGTTAGTTTAGCGGATTAAGAACTTAACCAAAAGGTTGGTTTTGTGAATAATATACGTTGAGCGTAGCATCGTGCTACACTGAGCGTAGGGATAGGGGAATTCGACTATTTTGTCTTTTAATGTTACGCTGAGAGTAGGCTAGCTACGCTAAGGGCCTACGTTGAGTTTAGATATGTGCTACACTAAGCATAGCACCGATCAGTTGATTTTTTGACAAGTTTGACTTCTGGCCAAATTATGATAGAGTTGAATGTTTAGCTAAGATCTAGCATCAGATTTGCATTAGGTAGCTTGTGTTAGATGTTCTATGGCTAAGGTTTGTTGTTGAGCTTCTGTTGGTCAACTCATGTGAGTTTTCTCACTATAATGTAACATCCCGATGTTGAGGTATTTTCAGTTTCGACCCTTTATATGATTAAATATTACATTTTGGTCCCTAAGTAAAAGAAAGAGTGTAAAAGGGCCCATAGTGGCATTTTGATAATTTTGGAGTTTGGGGAGTACGCTGAGCATACGTGTGTACGCTAAGCGTACTAGGGCGTGCCATAGTACGTTGGGCGTACACCTCGTACGCAGGGTGTAAGTGAGGATCATGCAATGTAACACCCAGAATCAGAAAGACCAAGAAAGGAAAGGAAAACCCTAAGTCTAAGGGGCAACTCATCGAGTCCAAGGAGGAACTCGGCGAGTCGGAGTGGGATCCGTGTGCAAGGTTAAGTGACCGACTCGACGAGTCGGCTAGTGTACTCGGCGAGTCTGGTCTGGGTTGGGAAACCCTAATTTCGGGACTTGGCACCCTATTTAAGCATCTCATTCTCATTTCTAGGGCTTCATTTATAGCCCCCACTGTCCAAAGTGAAACCCTAGTGTCCTCCATGAAAGTGTGAGCAATTATTGTGTGTTCTTGAGTGATTTGAAGTCTAGAAGAAGAAGAAGGAGTTAGAAGAGCTAAGGAGTGATTGTAGATCCAGAAGGAGTCCCTCTTCCTCATCACTTTCTGGTAATCAAGCTCTTACCTTGATCTATGGTTTCGTAGATCTCTTCATGTCCCTTTTATGAGACTTTTGGGACCATTTCCAAGGCCAACCCGAGTATTGAGCCTTTGAGGACGAATAGAGACTAGATCGGAGCATCTTTGAGCCTTGGGAGCTCTGAGGAAGAAGCTTTTATCAGTTATGGTTTCCTTTCATGGCTTAGACCTCCATTGTAGCTTGGATTTGGTGTTCTAGCCTCATAACCCCTTGCATGCACGTAAAGTTAGCAACTTTACGTGGAATTCTAGTAGAAGGAGTCCAGATCTATGAGTTGGAAGTGTTGGAATAGATTGAAAGCGACATAATAGAGTTGTCACAAGGAGGACTCAGCGAGTCAGTTCATGGACTCAGTGAGTCAGGTCGCAAAACCCAAATCCTTCCGTTTATGAGTCAGATCAGTGAGTATGGTTAGAAAAGGATTCACCCAGTCTGTGTCCGTGATGGACATGAAGATCATGGTACTCGACGAGTTCAAGGAGGAACTCGGTGAGTCCAAGGCAATCTCCTTAGCTGATGAAGATGGACTCTGTGAGTTGTAGAACAACTCGGGGAGTCGGTTGAAGATAGTCCCGAAGTGTTAGATGAAGGCGAACTCGTCGAGCTCTCACTAGAATCGACGAGTGGAGTCGGGGTTGTTTGGGATTTGAGGAGCGTGGACTCGGCGAGTTGGTAGAACAACTCGACGAGTCGAGTCAGCTGGAAGGATGACTTTGACCAGGGCTTTGACTTTTTGGTAAAAAAGTAATTAGGATTCCATGTTAGATTTATGTTGATGATTGTATGAAGACCCAAATGTTTAGTTGAGCCTATATACGTTCTAGTGCATTTGTAGCTTCCATATTCCAGTGAAATCATGGGACAAAAACACGACCTCGCTCAGCCCGAAGGATGCAATATGTTTAGCATCGTGTACCAGAAATGTATCCAGGAAAATTATTATCGTTAACCAATAAAGGTTGAAGTTGAGCGCCCCTGCTTAAGCATGTAGGGTTTTGAGTGAAAAAAGTGAGGTACATGTTAAAAAAAAAAGAGAGAATTGCCAAGAAATGTTTGAAGAATTTTGGAGCAACTAAAGTGAAGATCAAAAGAGCAAAATTCCATGAGTTCAAAAATTGAAGATACCAAAAATCAAACAACAAGGTGGTGAATTCAAAGAAATCAAAGATCAATTACCAAGGAAGTGAAGAATTCAAAAGAGCTCCATAGTGGTATCATAAATTGTAATTCTAGATTATGTATGCGTGGGTTGCTCAACCAAAAACACCTTGAGGATAGGAGGTTTTCTGCGGATGGATTCGGAGGGATGCATAAAATGAGCATTGTTCGGGATAAGTGGGTGAATGTATATGAGGATTGTAAGTATTTGGAATATTGGGGGGTGGTTTAGGAAAATTTTAGACACAAATGCATGCGTTGCGGTCTTGGCATAATGGTTGGGTTGGATTGGAGTTGTCCTATGTGATTCTAATGTGCTAAAATTCAGTTTTGCTTGGGGGCAAGCAAAAGTCAAGTGTGGGGTATTTTGATATTTGCATATTTAGCCTCATATTAAGTATAGATTATTATCATTTATTAGCTAATTTATTGCATATCATGGACAAAAGATACTTAAAAGTGTTTGAATTGTGTTTTCAGTCCAAAAGCGAAGCTCGGAAGCAAAAGGAAGCAGGAGAAGCGGTTGGGAGCTTGGGAGTTGAACAAAGAAGAAAAAGGCTAAAAATACAAGGTACTCGGCGAGTAGGGTCGACTACTTGATGAGTAGCATCGAAGATTCGAGAGGATAAAGACTCTGTGACTTACCGTGTAAGGGAATTAAGGGATGGACTCGACGAGTCGGTCTTGGACTCGGCGAGTCGGTTCCGATCTATAAAAATAGTTGTCCATATCGACATAAGGGATTCTGGAACCTTTTTGGAGAGAAGAGCTACGATTGGAGAGTCAGAAGAACCCTAGAGATCGAAGATACAACCTAGAATTCAATTCCGAAGGAGATTTGAGGCAAATTCTCATCATTCTACTTAATCTATTGTTTTCAATCATGGTTAGACAATTAGAATTCGTTTTATTGTTGTTAAATACCTCAATCATGAGCTAAAACTCTTAAACTTCTGTTTGGGGATACAATATTGAAACTATGGTTTGATTTATGGTAGGATTAATTCAATATTGGTGAGTTTGTTGATTTTAGCTTGTTAAAGAACCTTGTGTGTGAATGATAACTATTTTTCTGTTAATAGGAAGATAATTAAATAGTATGAACATCTTTTAATTGTCAACCTCATATGTTTATGTGACCACTTTATCATATGTCTAGGATTAATCAACGTGAAACTAGAATTAATAGAAAATTAGGTAAATTCATGTGTGAGCTTGTGTGATGACCATCAACAACAGGTTAACTAAAGGACCAAATTAGTTAGCTATTACAAGTCTAAATTAACCCGAATAAATAATCTAGTGAATTAAATTAAATTAGACAACTGGCCACTGTTTGTTCTCTAAGGATTAGTGCAGCGAACGTGAATCTAATCACTTGAATCGGTAGCCAATAGAAGAATTAATCCATTGCACTATTACCATAATATCAACCATAGGATCATTTGAGTTGAACTAAACAGAAGTTCCTTTCGTTATTGAATTTAGTTAAATCTTTGCTTTTCTAGTTTTTAGTCTAAGTAATAGTAGTAAGTTTCTAGTCTTGTAAAACTAGAGAAAACCCCTATTTATTATTCAATTTAGATAAAATTAGTCTTTAGTTTTAATTTACCTCTCCCTGCGTTCGATACCCTACTTATTTAGCTTTGCCACAATTGATAGGTCCACTGCCTTTGTGTGTTCATTTTATAATTAAAAGTAGGTTTAAAACTAGTTGAGTTTACACACATCATGGCCCAAGACAGGCAAGGCCTTAGCATAGGAATGCAGTAGAGTAGTTATGGATTATGTGTTATGCGATATGTTATATGTTTGTATATGATTAGCGGGCGGCGCCCAGAGACAGGCAGGGACTAAAAGAAACAAATTTGTATCCGAGGGGGCTCGAAGCCAGGCGGGGCCTGGAGCGGCGGGGCCGTTGTAGCGGGAGAGGCCCGAAGTAGCGGGCATGGCCCAATATTTGCACTATGTGAATATGCAGGGTATGTGGTAGGTTGGGGAACTCACTAAGCTTCGTGCTTACAGTTTTCAGTTTTGGTTTTAGGTACTTCCGGTAGCGGAGGGAAGAGCTCGAGATGATCGCATGGCACACACCATAGTTAGCTAGCCTGGGATGTTTTACTCTAATAATAAGATCATGTTTTGATTTAATACTCCAAATTTATGTTATGACTTATAATACGGTTTTAGTAACGTTTTAAAGGAAATTTTTAGTCATGATTTTTGGGTCATTTCATGCAAACCCTAATTTTTACGGTTTGGCTCATATTTAAACCTCATTATAGCCTCACATCTAATTCTTATCCAGCTCCTTCTGTGAAATCGACCCCCAAGCATACCCTAAGAGAAAGAGAGCATTTTGGAGCCTTTAGAGTGTTTAGAAGTCTTATCGAAGAAATAAGAAGGTGGTGAGAAGAACTTGGAGCTTGATACCACTTTGGATATGAGGTTTCTTTCTTGTTTGCAAGCTCCAAAAGGTAAAAATTGTGCATCTTGATCACTCCATCTTGAAGATCTAGAATTTGTTCTTTTAAGACGCTTTTTGGTCCCAAAATGGTGATTCTTGAGCATGACATGTTCTTGACCCATTAAACCGTCCTTTCAAACCTTAAGAAGGGTCTCGAGTCTTAAAAATAGGATCTTAATGGTTGGTTTTGCTCCATGCATTCTTTAGAAGGTCCTAATGTATTAAAATGTTGAGTTAAACTCTTAATGGACATGCAAAGTCTTAAAGTTGGAAACTTTATGACTCTTGAGGATGATTTAGCCTTGGATCTAAAAGTTAGATGTAAGAGCTTAAGGCATTAAGCTCTTAATGAAGTTTTGAGAAGTCTGGGTGTACGCCCTGTCTAACCTGAGTACGCAACATGTACGTGGTCAACTATCTCGTCTGCGGTCAAGAATTATGTACACCCCACATAACTTTGGACTACGCCCCGCGTGCGCGTTCTGTTTCGACTCTGCTGGGTTGACTCAGTCGCCTTATTGATTTTGACCAGTTTGACTCTGACGAAGTTTTATGAAGGGGTATTTTGGGTAATTTGAATGGTGTTTGAGAATTGGTCATTTGGATGAATATGTGACAGTTAGAGCTAAGATCCGGACCCGGGACCTCATTAGCTATTGTTCAGACTTTGAGGTGGGTTTTTTGTACTATATTTACGAGTTAAAGGCATCAAGGACGGAGGCCCATTGGATTGATATCCTATTATACATTGATATGATGAGTATGAGATATATATGCATGATTATATGCTAGTTGTTGATATGCATAGACTGTTAGATCTGTAGGACTACCTGTGATTTTTGTCTTCATGATTTTTTGTATGTTGCCTATATTTGTTATCTGTTATATATCGACATATTGTGTTGGGTTGAGGTTGTACTGCTTTGTGATGTAGCCAATAAACACGGGAGCATTCCAGATATGAGTTGAAGGTTGGTTGTCATGCCAGACTCATACTGAGGGCTCGGGAGCATTCCAAACACGAGCTGAGGGTGGTTGGCATGCCATATTCATACTGAGTGCCCAAGGGCATTCCATCCCGAGGATTACTGGACCCGTTGTATATCGGCATTCCAACCTGACGTATTCCATCTCGAGGATGACTGGAACAGGAGGTTGACTGGGCCTGGGGTAGTCCAACCCGATGGTTGAATGGACCTGACATGCTGTTGTATATGTTATTTGTTTGTATGTTGGTACTTTGGTGGAACTCACTAAGCTTTGGCTTACGATTTTTAGTTATTGTTTCAGGCACTTCTGATGATCACGGGAAGGCGAAGGCGTGACCGTACACATCCTCTTTTTATGGCTTTATGATTTAGGGATACTCTGATATGGATAAACAATTTGGAAACAAAGATTTTTTAAACATTTTATGACTATGGTTTGTTTTTAAAAGTTTAAATTTGTTGTGATTTTTGAGTCATTACAAGTTGGTATCAAAGCCTTGGTTTGAGTGAATTGGCAAAACACCCGTGCGAATCTAGTCTCAAACTAAGGGCTTGAAAAGGTTTTAAAAATGATTTTCAAAATGGATTTCAAAATAATCAAGAGAGGATGCGATGTGTGAGATCAGTCGAAGCCAGTAAGTAGACCCCAAATTACCACACTGTTATTTGATATTGTGAGATGTTAGAACATCATGCTAGTGATAGGCTAGGGATCTTCAGGAATCATATGATAGAAATGTTTGATTATATGATGCCTGATAGCCTAGGGTTTTACTTATATGAAATTGACGTCATTACTGTAGTTGTTTAGTATATGCATCAAAATTATACATAACCAAGATTTTATAACATGATAATGTTTGATTTAGCCTTATTTCCTATTCCTTGTTTGGTTGTGGGCTTAGGGTAGAATCAATTATTCGAATGTTTGTAGGATCCAGTGTTCTGTTTGATTAGCATACATAAGTGCTGCAGGGTAGGTGGAAGTTTCCTGGATGAGTTATGTGGGGTCAGCCAACTAGTCGAGGGATGTCTATAATTTCTATAGGAAGTAAGAATAGGTTGTAAGCGTATTCTAGTGAGTGTCATTAGTGTTGTTGTGATGATCTTCAGAGACAAATATCGGTAGGTGTGGAAGGTAGTATGGGCTTGTACTACCGGAAGCATAGGACCCGTACACGTAGCAGAAAAGTCACAACCCATGGGGTTTTGTTGGGATTCGGTCCCTATGTTATTATGTGCGTTTATCTGACATCGCCCTTGTTTATTTTCAGTATGGTGGTTACGAGGCGATTTGAGGCAGGATCCGGATTAGGATCAGGAGCGGGTGGCCAAGATAGGCCAACATTGACTGAGGACCGGGTTAGGGAGATCATTTAGGAGGAGGTTGTTTCCATCTTCTGGGGTCAGATACCGGAGTTTTTTAGGTCTATTAAGACCACTATGATGGAGTTCTTTGATGACTGATACACTGCACTTTCTGAGATTGTTGCTGCTACAGCCACCGCAGTCGTTGTTGTTGTATGGATTGGTGCTGGGAGGGCTTTCCAGTACCGGGACTTTGATCATTGTCATGAGGTGGTTGTCAGATATTAAGGGATGTTTCTTTACGTGCTCTTGCCCAGCTAATCAGAAGGTCAAGTGCGCTCTAAACCTTCTTCGGTCTGGAGCGAAGGATTGGTGGATGTTGATTACTAGTTCTTACACCCTAGAGCAACGAGCTATAGTTTCATGGGAGCAGTTATTTGACATGTTCCGCTCGAGATATGTTCAATTGGTAGAGTGGGAGAGGTTGGATCAGGAGTACTTGGATTTAAGGCATGGGACCGAGTCGGTGATGGAGATCACCAAGACGTTTACGGAGAGAGCCATGTTTTGCCTTGATTTTGCTACTTCTGAGCAAGCTCAGATGACTCGGTACTTGAGCATGCTTAATATGGACATCCAACAGTTTGTATCCACTCAAAATTATGGTTCATTGGTAGATTTGTAGTAGGCCGCTAGGCGGCGGGAGGTAGAGATGGAGCTTCATACGAGGGAGTAGAGGCATGCCCTTGCGCAGTCACAGCTTGCGCCAAAGCGGTTCAAGGCCAATGATGTTAGATTTGGGAATCGGAAGGGCCGCACTTGTGGAAATGGTGCTTGCTGATCTTCTTCTGTATGCTACAATTATAGCAGGCAGGGCCATGTTGCGAGGGATTGCCGTCAAAGTGGTAAGCGTGGGTTGTCAGCAGATCGAACATTGGATGGAGAGAAGGATTGGGAATTATTTCCAAACTGGGAGTTGTAGGGATCTAGTTGAGTCAAAGTAGGGGAGAACTATCCCAGTGGTCAAGAGTAGAAGCATGTGCAAAATTAGGATGAGTTCGCAACTTTGTTGGGAAGGGAAGCAGCCCAAGTGACTGTTTGGTTAGAGGAGCGCGCGAGTTGCGAGTTTAGGAAAACTTCCCAACATTGAGTTCGTGTTTTCGCGATAGTTGATAACTGGTTGGGAAAAGGCGGGAGATTTTTTTCGGAAGGACACGAGTTTAGCCAGGATGTAAGACTACGGGATCGCCGTAGCATTCCCCAGTAGTTAGGTAGAGCAGGAAGAGTAGTAAGGTTGTGATATAGTCGTAGCATTTCGTTAGCAGCTAGTTACAGGATTGTGGGCGGGGGGCCGTATCTCCTAGTTAGCATGATAGAGATCGAGGAAGGATAGTTTGTTGAGTTTCAGGATGAAGTTGGTCCTGCATAGCCCTAGATAGGTGAGACTGTTGGATTAGTGTCTAAATCTATAACTATTTTGGTATATTTGACCTGATGGTTCATGGTCCTTTTGGGTTGCATTCACCAGAGCAACTTGTAGGATGAATTAAGGAGAGAGAGGATTAATTATGATTTAGTAATATATTATGAGAATAGTATATTAAAGGAGAAATCATAATGTTTAATTAATATTAGTCAAAAATTAATTTTGTGGCTAAATGAGATTAATTAAACTTAGGGGATTGGAATTGTAATTATAAGATAATTGCAATTGGGCTATAGATTGCCTTGGAATATAGGTTGGACGAAACTTATGGGAAGCCCATATGATTTTCGTCCAAGGCATGTTCCAGAAGGGGTCCATGGGCTGCTTAGGGCTTAAGCAGTCAAATTAGGGTTTCCTTGTTAGATAACCCTAATTGTCTACCTATTTAAAGAACCCTTGAGACCCAAAAACGAGGCTAATCTTTTCAAGAGGGTTTCTAGACGTTTTTGGAGTTCTCATTCTCTTTCATTCTTCATCCTTATTGCTTATGGTGTTTGTGACCCCATTAGAGGTGCAACACTTGAGGCACTAAGCTTTCTGAAGCCAAGGAATAGATTGTTATTGCTACATAACAATCAAAGGTAATTTCTAAACCCTTAATTCATTTCATATTATGATAGATCTAGGGTTATGGCTTTGGATGATTCAATTGCATGTTCATTAGACAAACTATATCCAAAGCTATTAGGGTTTGCATGTACCCCATAAGAATGATGTAGTGCTCAAAACCCATCAGTAGTATTAGAACCTAGGGTTGTTTGTTTGATGTATTTGATGTCATAGTTGATTATTCATTATTAAAATTGAAAATTTTGTTTTCTAGGGGCTGGACTCGCCGAGTCCATGGCTAAACTCACCGAGTCCATAGTGAACTTGACGAGTCCAAGCTAGACTCAACGAGTCAGAGTCGCAGATGGAGCAAATTTCGCGATTTTCTTGCCTTTTTGCTATGGGATAATTACCAAAATGTTTTTTATTGATAGAAATCGGATTTTTATGATATTGGGTGATTATCCTTGTCAAAATAAAATATAATTTCATATTAATTGAATAATTACTTCCTTATATGATAAAAATTGATTATTTGAATTATTTGGTGTATTATTTTGCATGTAATTGGATTAGGTCAAAATTAGATAATCACCAAAAAATTGTTAATTGCTTTATTTGAATTTGTGATCTAGAATATTCCTAATAATGTTTTGAAATGTTTCAAAACTTGCCCTCAAGTTTTGGAATTTAAATTTTTATTAAAAAGTTTAATTTTGAAATATTTAAATTCTAAACCCTAATGATTTGAAATGTTTCAAAACTTGCCCACAAGTTTTGGAATTTAAATTTTAATTAAAGGTTTAATTTTAAAATGTTAAATTCTAAAACCCTAAGTTTTGAAAAAGTTCAAATTGCACCCTATGGTTTTATTAAATTAATTAAGTGTATAATTAAAAGAGAGTTAATAAATCCGTAGTGATATGGTTTACATTTAATTAAATTAAAAGTGTAATTTATTAAATTAGACCACCTAGTATTTTAAAAGTGTAAAATACACTCTTATACTATATATAACATTAAAAGTATAATATTATATATGTATAACTTAAACTGCTAGTCTTACCGTTAGTCGGCCTCATTCACGAAGCCGATCTATAAGGGGGTATAAGGTTATGACCTATAAAATGATCGTTTAATGGGTGTCCACTCTCACCCACCGCTTCCTTGATTGGTGGAGGGTTGTTAGTTGAATGGGTATGATAGGGCAAACTCTTTCCATTAAAAGTATAATGAAGTATAAAGTAACTAAATGTTTTACAAAATTCTCAATCTTAGTTATTTTAGGCAAAAGTGAATTTGATGCAATCCCATGAAATTACACTTTGTACCCTTGCGAAGACGTTAGTGGAGCGTGTGTGGTTAACGGACACACTAAATGGTTCTAAGCAAAGGTAGCAAAGGGTGACTCAATGTTTGTCATAGTTCGGTGGAGCGTGTGTGGTTAACCGGCACATCGAATAGGTGACTGTAACATTAGGGGCACCATGTAAGTTTGCATGGTTATTCACACCCTGTTTTGTGATCCTCGGCATCCCAGTCACAAATCGAGGGGCATATCGAGATTTAAACATGCCATTGAAAAGTTCAATGAATCTCAAAGGATATAGGAGTTTTCAATACATTTAAAACTTAATCTATTTTCATTTTTCATGGTGGAAAATTAGTGAATCGTCATTCACTTACCTTCAAATGTTCTACAATTTGGGTTACGGCATCCCTCTCCCAAATTGTAGAATATTGAGTTGGGTCCTAGCCTTAATATCTCATTTGGGTGATTTATTAAGGACTCAATCAATCAACTAACTTGAATTTTTTCTCCCGTTTTGTATATGTCAAAGTATGACAACTATGGTCTTCCCAAATCCCGTGGAACAAGCTTTCCACATGAAGATGATATTTCACGATTCGATAGAGGAACACGAGATCATGCTTCACTTCCTCCACCTCCTCCTATTGTTCTCCCTAACCCACAAGTCCAAAGGCTTGCAAAATTTCAAACTCACTCAAGCCCTTTTGGCAAGTAAACATGAAGAAGGAAAGTCAGTGTGTGTACACGTCTTAGAGACGAAGTCACACATTGATAGGTTAAGAATGTTAGGAGCCGTTGTCTGTGAGGAACTAGCTGTTGACTGGGTTCTTCAGTCGCTTCCAGACTCATATAATGAGTTCGTAAGAGAGTACTATATGATAGACTACGACGTGACCCTCATCGATCTCACCTATTTGCTTATTGCTGCTGAATCAGCGAGGATTTGGCGTACTGGAAAAGAAAAGTTGATTGGTGGATCTGCCTTCCAGACCTCTATGGACATAGGCAATGGCAACGAAAGACATGCCATGGTCAAAAAGTTTGATCATAAGAGAAAGGCAAAGTCTGAAGTAGTTCTGTGTGCTATTCCAAAAGAGTCAATTTGCTTTTATTGCCAAGAGAAGGGACATTGGAGACGAAGCTGGCCAATCTACCTGAGAGATCTAAGAGATGGGAGAGTTAAGAAATTTGACTCTACTTCAGGTAAAATCCACTATCTAACTCCATTAAGTTCCTGATCATTGATTCTTAATACATAATGTGATAAGATTACATTTGAATATTTTGCAGGATCAATGAAAATAGAGGAAGCTTGATGGAAGAGCAAGATGAGTCTGATCATGAAGAAATGGATCACGATCGCATGGATTCGAAGATCCCTTAGAAAGTTATGATAGAGTTGTTAGGAATATTTGATTACATAGTTTTTCAGTTGATTTTGCATTGTAAGGACATGTTTTCCGCTGCTTTTATAAATGAAATAAATTTTTTGATTTGTCTTATTTATATATATCCTTGCAATGAAATTGTTGTGAAAAATTGATGTTTGTGTATTTATATAAATGGATGTGATTCTTAGTTATGTTATTTATGGTAGTGTCAAAAGTTTCTAAGTAAGGAAAGATTCCCATCACCCAAGTTTCAATTGGACATAAACTTGGAATCATATTATTTGAATCATGTGATGTATGGAAATCTTAGTACTTAGGAAATTTAGACTAATTCATTGATCACACAAGTATGTGAGTCAAGTGAAGGACTAAAAGAATAAAACACAATGTTGTGCACTAGTCAAGTCCACCACAAATAACAATAAGACTATTCATCATAATTTACTAAAAGTCTAGTAGATGTGGTTATGCTTACAAGATTAAGTGGAATTCTGAATCATTGAAAAGTTTCAATGAATGACATAGTGAATAAGAAGAATCAATTAGGCAAAAAGATAAAAGTTTCTCAAATCTAAGACGAAGCGAGAATACTTTTATATCAGTTTTATGATCATCTTAATGATTAAGAACCATATCACAATTGATCATCTAAGGACATCTTAGTGCACTAGTATGGCTAAAGGGAGGAATCGGAAATTGTTAAAATGGTCAAATCAAAAGGATGAGTCATACTTCGTTCCAAAATCAAGCCTTAGAGTCGTATTCCAAGATTGTGAATTGAGTGACACACACTTATCAAATGTAAAGTAGAAAAAATTGTTTTTCTTACTCTTGCACGTTTGAAATTGGTAAGTTGTGATGTCATGGAGAAGACAAAGACCAACTAAGACCAAATGTGTGAAATGTTTTGTCTCGATATAGACACACACTAATTCTTGGATATTTGTTTATTAAGAAATGTTTCTTGATAAGAGAATCTAATATGTCAAGAGGTCAGTGGGAGTCTGAAGATCTTGAAAAGATTCAAGAACTAATCAAGAGTAAACTGATTACTAAACACTAGCACACGACTTGCGGTTTGTAACCTATCGTGTTGAAATTTTTTTATTTTTGTGCCAATCCAGTTGAGTGATTATGCATATGAGTTCTACGAGTTCCCAATTGACTGCATAAGGGCAAACACCTTGTTCAATGAAAGTAAATTGACTGGCATAGGTGAACTGCTAAATAAATTGGAAACAATGGTGGGACCCTTGATGGCAAGAAATTAAGAATGGACAAGTTCTGTCCATAAGAGTTTGAATTTGTCACAAACATTATCTTTCGATTATGGTTATAGCAAATTCACATGGATAGGAACACATACACCATAAAATCTAAATGTCATAAGGTTTCTCTCATTCATGAAAATGATTGTGAGGAAACGCTTTCACTAAGAGAGATTTTAAGGAGATAGCGATTATGTAAATTGTATTCTCAAATTCGATTATGATTACGGCATCCCTCTTCATAGTTCGAATTGTGAGATTTGGAAATTCGTCTAAACATTTGCGACTTAGTAAAATAAGTTATGAATTAGTTTAGACACACATGTGAGCTGTCTAAGGAAAGGTGTGTGATTTTGAGAAACTTAGATAAAGGATTATCGAAGCATATCGTATTAGAAACAATGAACTTTGGAAGTCAATAAGTATTGTTTTCTAGAAGTTTAGCTGGTTTCTACATACGTGTCAAAGCTAGTGAGAGCATAAATGTTATGATGGAATTGATATAATCATCATGTTAGTGGGAGCATGATTATTATTTAAGTATTGCAAGTTGGCAATATTAATTATAGAAAAACATTTCACTTTGCAAAGTTGCAGGGGTAGAAAAGTTGTTTTTGCTATAATTAAGGGAGAGAATGTTGTACTTAGTTTCCGATCTAAAAGCTTGGATCGAGAAATTTTAATTGAATTTAGTCATGGGTATATTTATTATTTGCATTTTCAAAGTTCGATTATGATTACGACATCCCTCTTCATAGTTCGAGTTTTGAGAACACGACAAATAGAAATATTATGACAATATTATAGTAAGAAATTGGTAGAGTATCATGTTTTCATTATGAATTGCATCCCATACGCTTTGGGTATAGGATCGATTGCATATGCTATAATATTTGACCGTTCTAAAATTTTCAAATGCCTACGACATTTAGAGGGAAAAGGGAAATAGAACCGGTTTTGACTAAAAATAATTAAACAACTGCAAAAGACAATCTAAGGTTCGCTAATGATTGGTCGCTTGTGGACAGTTGAAAGTATAGTAATGGATGGAACATATTGACATTATTATGAATAGATAAGATTCTATTTATAATGAGTTGTCATATGGAAAATATGGAAATGTTTCCATATTGGGAGTTGGATATCGAGATTAGAAACTTTTATGCAAGAAAGATGTTCAAAGGAATGTACTTTGAATGTGAGACTTCACATCTATGGAATTGTCTTGTAACAATCTCCAATAGAGTATTTTAATTTTATTGGCCGAGTCTTGGTGACTTTTGTGCCATGACATTACGAAAATGGACCGTTGCATAAAATGTTAGAATCTAACATATTCTAGTAGTGGAGAGAATTTTGTATTCTTACACTAATGGATTAGGAATTGTGAAATGAGTGTGATTGAAAATGTTATTCAATTATACTATTTCACAAAGTAAGGACCATAGGTAAACATAGTATGCATGCTAAGAGCATGAGACAATTGTTGTTATAATTCAAGTAAGAAGTTGATTACCCGAAACAACAAATAATGAGTAATCAATATGGTGATAAATAAAAGGTGTTTTATTTATACTCAAAAGTTTGAGGCTATATAGGATTAGTATTATTCTTGTGTTTCAATTTACATGTTTTGACTTCCTGAATAATTAAATTATTTTAGAATAATCAAATTATTCAAACCCTCCACAGTCGCTCATTCTTTGGAAGTAGGAATGAAAGAAGATTGTCATTAATCTGATTGTAGATTGTCTAAAGTGTTTTAGACATATCAAAAGTTTGTTGTAGGGTTCATGAGTGTTGCTATAAGATTAGAGTATTGGATTAAACCCACGCTCACTTGGATCGCTTCATGGATTTTATCACGAGTGATTGGTGAGACGATAATATCTTATATTCTTGAAACCGATATGTGTAAGTTGTATCTTGCGAGTCGGTTTCACATTGATAATATGTAAACGCACCAGTAACTTGGTGTTATAAAACGTATTGTTATGTGTGATTCGGTGAGTGAGTGCAAGTGAGCATTAAGTCAAAGTTTATCCGTTCCTTTTACCCAAAGTGGGATAAAAGCGATATCTGTGGGCCCCTCGATGATTTAGTGATGACACCCTAAGCGCTTGGCCAAGCCGAGACTAAGTTGATGTGTTCACTTGTAGTATGTTGTCAGTCGTCATAAATCAGAAATCGGGAAACAACACATAGACTGAGAGAATAATTTAAATCCATGTCTCATGTCTATACGATATCTAGAATGGAGGAATATATGATCCCTTATCTAAAGGACGCGTATCTGATAAGATCAGAGTTGACAGCGGCTTTTGAAAGCTACGATTGCGGATCAGGATCTGAAGTCATACGCATAATAGTTATTAGACTTATCCAAGTGGGAGACTGTTGGATTAGAGTCTAAGTCCATAACTATTTTGGTATGTACTTGACCCGATGGTGCATGGTCCTTTTGGGTTGCCTTCACCAAAGCAACTTGTAGGATGAATTAAGGAGAGAGAGGATTAATTATGATTTATTAATATATTATGAGAATAATATATTAAAGGAGAAATCATAATGTTTAATTAATATTAGTCAAGAATTAATTTTGTGGATAAAAGAGATTAATTAAACTTTGGGGACTGGAATTGTAATTATAAGATAATTGCAATTGGGCTATGGATCACCTTGGAATATAGGTTGGACGAAATCTATGGGAAGCCCATATGATTTTCGTCCAAGGCATGTTCTAGAAGGGGTCCATGGGTTGCTTAGGGCTTAAGCAGTCAAATTAGGGTTTCCTTGTTACATAACCCTAATTGCCTACCTATTTAAAGAACCTTTGAGACCCAAAAACGAGGCTAATAGTTTCAAAAGGGTTTCTGGACGTCGTCTTGTACTTGAATCCATTCCTCTCGATTCTGTCATCTTGATTAATCGTTCTAATCACCGGTGCATCGGCTTGACCAACGGTCCCACTGTAGTTCCCTTCCTCTGACTGCCCATCATTCAGTTCGGGCTGTTCGATAGGCATTGTAATTTCCTCTCGAGTTTGTTGAAGTAAACACCTTATTTCCTCCATTTGACGATCCAACATCATTTGGATCAACGCTTGAACTTCGGCCATTGTGATTGGCTCAGGAGCGGCTACTACAACAAATATTTGCTCAATCACTAGGGGCTGATCTCGGTTCCCATTTGCATTCACGTTTCCGCTACGGGTCCTTGCCATCTTGATCTATACACCGAATAAGGTGAATCTAGATATTTATTTAGGATTGACGTTTAAATCATCCTTATCACTCCGAAACGTTTATATGCTAGTTCTAATATCGTAGTTAAACGCTTAGAATCCTAAACACATAAGGTTTCCAGATCCGGTCGGCAATAAACCATAGATCCGAACAAATAACAACATATCAGGCACAAGCATTTAGCACATAAAAGCATTTTAGGCACAATTCCTAAAATAAGCTAGTGCTCACACCTCACAATCATCGCTTAGCATTCTAAGTTTAAGTCTAGAAATAAATCCATATTCCTAGTTCGCTTAAACTAATGCTCTGATATCAACTGTGACATCCCTATTTTCATGGCTAGAAAAGACCGATTTTGTTTATGCTTTATAAAAATCAGAGTACCTATTTTAATAAAAATGTTGCGGAATTTGTTCCCAGTAAAACATGATAAATACGTTATCAAATCACTTCTGAAGAAAAGTATTTTTATTCATTTTTAAACATTTTGGATGTCATTGTCAATACAGAAACATAAGCATAAACAGAACTTACATTCATTATCACTAGTGATTTATATCTCCTTAATCTCTCAGTGTAGTGTAACTTCATATCAACACTTGTGATATAAATAAACTGAGTGGGTCAGGTTGGGAAACCTGGTAAGTACATATGGATTTCAATCCCACAATGTTATACCATATATATAGTTTAAAGCTCACAAAATAAACAATTTCACCATATATATAAACAACTCTTATCCCACCCCGTCGATCCTCACAACGAGACTACCCATACTCTCGGACCTAAGATTAGCCGTTTTACCTAATCCATACTCCTGGATCAGAAATGAACGACTTTACCTAATCCATACTCTCGGACTAGGGACGAATGACTAATCCATACTCTCGGATTAATGATGAATGATTATGCATAATCCATACTCTCGGACTAGGGACAATGACTATGTCTAATCCATGCTCCCGGATTAATGATATATACTAAGATTTTATTCTCTAAGTATAATTCCCTTGTACTCGTAAGAAAACATGACCCAATATTCCTCATAATTAATTTAGGTTTACTCTTTATCCTAAATCAGCATATATAATCAGGTATGTTCTTTAACAAGCATCTCAGGCAACATCAAATAATTCGCACATAAACATATATTTAATACTTCAATCGATACTTGTATTTAAATCATGTTCATGAAAGGGACTATGCACTCACTTGAAAAGGTGGTGATTCCGAACTCAGACAACGCTCCGCTTCTTAAAAAAAATAATTTCCTTCGACGAAACTTAGTATTATTACCACTAGAGTTTAGTCTATTAGTTGGCGAGACTAATTCATAGTCTAGCTATTATTACTATTATATAAGCGTTAAACAATACTTATATAATCCATAATAATAGCCCAAGTACTTATTATAAGTTCCTAACAACGTTACTATAATTAAATAAAAACTATATTAAAAATAGCGTAGGCGTAGCTCACTTACAACGAGTTTTATAGAAAACCGGGCTTTGCTTGGAGCAGCGCTCCTGAGCCGAAAATCTCTTCTTCTCGGGGCCGTTGAGCACTCCGGGGCTTCCGCCTCGTGCTAGGGAGGTTCCCTAGGCTTTTCGAGGGGTATCGGGGCTAGAGAGAGGTTCTAGAGATAGAGTAAAAAGAAGAAACAATGGGAAATGTATGAAGAAAATGAGGGTGGGAGAGGTTCTATTTAAAGGGTGAAAATGGCTGAACTTGGTGCCACATGTCACCATCTAGTGGCAAGATTTGGGGAGAAAGCAATGACCAAGATTGTGCCACATCACCCATTTTCGCACAGTACACTTCCAACTTCTAAAATCTGTAACTTTCACATACGACCTTTGTTTTTGACGTTATTTATATCCACACGTAGGTAAAAATAAGATCTACAACTTTCATTTTGACTCCGTTGGCTAATTCTCGACCGATCTTAAATTTAACAGTACGAGGAGATTATACTGTTAAATATCCGCGTAAAATTCATAACTTCTACATACAGACTCTGTTTTCGTCCTTCTTTTTACCATTGAGTTCCTATTAATGAGATCTTCATTTATCATTTAGGTCGCGTAGGCCAAAAACCAGTCGAACTAAAATTCGAGTTTCGGGTCGTGCACTGCTATGCCAAATCTTAGAAAATTCATAACTTCCTCATACGAAGTCAGATTTGGGCATTCTTTTTTTGTATGTTATCGGTTTAACATATACTACAACTTTTATTTGGATCGTTAAGGCTAAAAAGTCCTTTATCAAAAATTCACTATTTACGTCTCCCGGTGCCGTGCCGGTTTTGTCGTAAAACTTCGACGGCCATAACCTCTTCGTTATAACTCGGATTTCGGTGTTCTTTATATGTACGGAATCCTTGAGACATATTATAAAACTTGGTTAAGATTATTTATTCTAAATAATCTTTTGTCGAAAAGTCGTTTTCGACCTCTATTATCTCTAAATTGACTAGCCCGGATCTACGGGCGTTACATACACCATATGAATGATGTATTGCTCTAAACCCTTCAGAGACCTTTGGGGGATGCCACTCTGAGATATAGTTTGGGTGAGACCCGTGGGCGAGGCCCGTGTGATTATAGCAGGGAAGGTGGGACCTGGTAGAGACCTTAGGGTCAAGATAGGGGATCGAGGATCCCATGACTCAGGGAGCCAGAGTGGCAAGGTAGATAGAGCAGTTTTAGATAGTTAAAGTCTCTTCGGAAGTCACTGGGAGCGATTGATAGTTTGAGCTTGGGTTTAGTAACCGGTGGGAGTCCGATAATCTAGGTAATGGAATATTAGTTGGGACCAGGGTGGTCTCGGTTCATCCAGAAAGTGGGCAGGAGATAGCAGGATCTTCAGACATGAGTAGCGATAAGGGAATTATTGTAGGGAGCATTTAATTGTATGAGAGGTGCTAAGTCACTCACAGCAGGATTGAATAATCTCAGAGTAGAGGGTTTGAATCTGTTGCGCATCTCTCGTATGATTCTAACCGTTGCAAGGATGAATCTTTTACTCGAAGGATTATCTGATTTGTTCGTTGGGTTGGGCGTTCAACATTGAGGAGTGATAAAAGGAAGTATTCAGTGAGTAGCAGCGAAGGGTTGTCCCACACAAAGATAGAGAAGGGTTTTGCTTATGGAATTTACCTTGGGAATGCCAGTGATCGTGCAGTGAAAAAGGGGTGAATCACCCTTGGATGTCTAGCATAAGTACTCAAGGAGTACCGAAAGGATTGCTGATTGGATATGAGCGATTGGATGGTTCTCAAGAGGATACCCCTCGAGGGTTAGCATGTTGCTTAGAGAGATCGGCCGGAAGGCCAATGAAAGCGGTCCTTCGAGGATTGGACCAAGCAGACAAAATATGCATCGTATCGGAACGCCGTCAGAGGCTACGGGGTAGTTAGCTGTAGCGGACTTCGAGGATGAAGTCCAATTTAAGTGGGCGAGAGTTTTAACACCCCGTTTTAAAAAGTACTTCGGTTGTGGTTTTGGAGGCCCAGGGTATAAGTGACTCGGTCTTTATGGGTCTCGGGTTTTATTCGAAAGGTTTTAAGGCTTAGGTGCACAATTAGGAGCGTAGGGCTTCTTGCCACCTTTTCATGGGTATAAAGTTCGTCCGAAACGGACTTAGAACGAAGGAGTTATAGCACTTTCAAGTTATTGGCAATATTGGTCCTTAATGGAGAAAGATGGCAAGAAAGGACCATGCATGCAAGGTGACCAACGCAAGAGTTTGCCTAACGTAAGCTGGGTTACGCCCATCGTATAAAGAAGAAGGATCGCGGGTGCTTTATACATACGCCCAACGTACGTCCAGAGTCTAAAAACCCTAAATTTTAGGGTATACCACTATAAAAGGAATGATAAGCCTCAAGGGTCAGCCTCCATTTCACCCTTGGGAAGCCACCATGAAACCCTAATCTTTCCTCGAGTGTTCTTGAAGCTTTGGTGGCCATTAGTGAGCATTTTAGTGTTGTAAAACCATTTTCCAAGCAAGAAAGGAGCAAAGCAAGGTGGTAGATCAAGGGAGAAGTGGTAGATCTAGGACTTTTGCCTCTTTCTAAACCCTTTTAAGGTATAAAGTTATGAGCTTGATGATTGTTCTCTTAGATCTCTATTATGAGGATTTATGGACTCTTTTAGTCCAAAGGATGGATCTTTTGATGAAATCTCGTGTTTTATCTTAGGGTTGCCACCCTTAGAGCTAGAAGGGTCCCATAAGCAATAAAGTCTCCATCTTGAGTGTCTTAATGGGTTCATGCATGAGATCTAGCTATTTCCATGGAAGTAAGTTGTTATATTTCAAGTTTGGGCTCTTTTGGTAGGTTGCAAGCCACCAAGTAGTCGAATTTATGGATTAAGACATTAATGAGGACTTGGATATGTGATGATAGCTGATGGTTTGTAGTATTAAACACTTAATGGAAGAAGTGGCTTAACAAGGTTGTACGCTGGGCATATAGGTAGGTACGCAAGGCGTACAAGCCATCAGCCAGTACGCTTAGCGTACATATATGTACGCCCCGCATACGTATCAGATTTGGGCTTTGCGTTTTTAGGCCTCGGGTTGGGCCAATCTTTGGGTATTTAGGCTTTGATGGGCCATTAGGAGTCAGTTAATATGGGCCAATTATATATTTGGGCTTAGGGTGAGGCCCATTAAAGGGATTGGGCCAAATTTAGAAAATTAGGCCATTAGTGGGCCATGTGTGGGCTTGGGAAGCCTACCTAGTGTTGGGCCTTTTTATATCATGTCTTGGGCCTTTGAGATAGACCAAGTTGGACTAGGGGTGGAATGGTCATTTTACCCTAAGAAGGATTATTGACTTAGTCTATGTGATATTTTGGTATTGGTAGCTCGCGGAGCCGACAGATCAACAGTTTGGGGACTCTTAGATAACAACCAGAGGGGTATCAGCAGGTCTTTAGCAGTGAAAGGTGAGTCTCCTCATTGTGTGCATGGGTCTACGGCCACAATGCCGGCCAATTATGTTTGTGTATAGTAGGAAGACTCGGGGGTTAGCCCTAGGCGTTTTTATGATATATGATCCAGATTGCGATCCGATGTCGGGCAAGGCCCGAGGTATGTTAGTATGCTAGAGGTCTTTGTGATTTTTTTTGCATGTGTCGGTAGTATGTTTTCAGACCAGGGTCCGATGTCGGGGTAACCCCGAGGGATGTTATATGTTGCATAGTAGAGTATACTTGTTGTCTTCGTGATACATATATGTGCCTGGTAAGGAGGTGAGTGTAGGCGAGGTACCGTATCTCACCACTAGACGAGTGTGGACGCGGTTCCACGACTCATCAGTAGCAGAATAGGGGCAAGTCCCAAGATGGGTGAGGCCTTAGAACAGGTGTACAGTAGAGTACATTTCTTTATGTGCTAGTATGTTGCATGTTTGTATGTGTATAGCGGGCTAGGCCCAGAGACAGGCGGGGCCTATGAGAGACAAATATGTGTACCGAGCAGGGCTCGATGCCGGAGCGAGTCCGATGTCGGGCAAGTCCGGATGCAGCAGGTGGGGGCCCAGTATGTGGTTATATGTCTGGTATGTGGTAGTATGGGGAAATCACTAAGCTTCGTGCTTACGGTTTTCAGTTTTGGTTTCAGGTACTTCCAGTAGCGGAGGGAAGAGCTCGGGATGATTGCATCACACACACCATGATGTTTTAGCCTGTGATGTATTACTCTGATAACATATGTTTAGACATGATACTCTGATTAAATATGTTTTGAATGAATGGTTTGACAACTATGGTTTTATTATAGTTTTAAAATGAAATTTATTGGACATGATTTTCGGGACATTACAAAACATGAGATTCTAACCTTGAAACGTTCATCGAAAACCAATATTCAAGATTTGAGTTTTGATAGAGGTTCATGTAAGAGGGCTAGTAGATTGATTACCTCGGCTTCCCATAAGTAAGCAGTTTGTGACGACGTCAATTTTTAAACCAAAATTTTTCATTTTTAAAACACATGAAAACTCATAATATATTTCTCAAAAACATAATTGTCTCAAGTATCAACACAAATCCACATAAAATGTCACTATCCCAGAATCATCCACATAGTCTCGAATTGGTGTGTACAATCAAGTCGGCGCCTTCCCGTGATCCTGAGAAGTACCTGAAACACATAACACATAACATGGTAAGCACAAAGCTTAGCGAGTTCCCAAAAATACCACACATAGCTCATTAGCCTCTCATGACTATACTCAGATAAGACCCTCCGGTCAATGTGTCTCAGTGGAACCCTCCGGTCCCACAAATCGGATGGACCCTTCAGTCCTAACTCTGTAAGCTCATAATAATACACAACATAAATCACAAAGACATAATGTAGGATATCACAATACTCAATATAAGCACATAAGACCCTCCAGTCACACAAAGGTTACCACTCTAGGTAAGTATAATGAGAAGACTCACCTCATACGCAAGAAAGGAAACTGAATACCCCTCGAACAGTCTAACCCCCGCCTACATGCAATAAACATCTCTAATTAACACTTAAAGATCACAAATCTAAATAAACTCGTGATCGTCCCTCTTTAACGCCTGGGATGGGTAAAAGACCATTTTAACCCTCCATTGACTAAACCCTAAAGTCAACAGAAGTCAACACTCGAGTCAACTGCCATGTTGATCTGACTCGCCGAGTGCACCTATGTGACTCACCGAGTCCCCATTGTTCCTCAGAACATCGCGAAAACCAACTTAACTCGTCGATTTGTCTCATTCACTCGTCGGGTTACCCTTGTCCAGATTCATCGGGGAAAACCCTAGCCGACTCGTCGAGTCAGCTCATTGAATCGGCGATTCCATTCAGTCTGTATTCTCATTTAGATGTTTTAAGGTAGATCCACCACTCCAAACTCTAGATCTAGTCCCCCTAAGGATCGAATGTCACGTAAAGCTTCGATCTTTACGTCCATGCATGGCATATTTGCTCCATAGTGCCAATACAAGCTCCAACAAGGGTTAGATGCACAAGATCTTGTCTCTAGCTTAATAAAGTTCGGGTCTTTGGACTCACAGGAACTCCAACAATCTAGATGTGAGGTTTTAACCTCAAATCATGCTCAAGGGACTCAATGACACAAAAAGGATGGGAGAAAATGCTAGAAACTCCCTAAACCAAGATCCCATAAGGAAATGATCAAGTTAGCATCTTTTTACCTCCAACTGAAGCAAAACCCTGATGAAACTCTAGATCCAAAGCCTCATCTTGATCCAAGCTTTGATGATCTCCACTTCTCCTTCAAAAGTGCACTAATAATCACAAGATTAGCTTCTCTCTCACTTTCTAGCTCAAGTGGACGATTAGGGTTTCTCTCAAGGATGTAAGGTGGCTGGTGAGGTGGAAATGAGGGCTTAAGGCCCTTTAAATAGGACACAAACCCGGGGATTTAGGGTTTCCTCACACAACGCTAACTCGGCGAGTCGGCTCTTTGACTCGTCGAGTTAGTCATTAAACCCACACGACCAAACCAACCCTACTCGACAAGTCGGGCACACAACTCGTCGAGTCACTCACTCAATCCCAAAATAAATATATAAATATTATACCTGAGATTCGGGATGTTACATAGTTGAAGAAGATTTTGATTCAAACTTCCATTTGCTGGGGTGATGCCACATCCACTTCTTCAATTAACAGTGGCTTTTCGGTTTCCCATGCCACTGTCGTTGTCACATTTACATTCATCAGCAGCAGTTCTTCTTTAGGGAAAATTACAATAGAATGAATGAAATGCTTACCTTTACATCAAATCAACTTGTTAATAATGCTCGACATTTTTATCTTATCGTTACTTGATCTTGAAGTATAGAATATGAAAACAACTTCAAGTGGGTTGGTTTGTTAATTACTTGATATGGAGGAGTAATGAAGAATTGAGTATTTATAAGATGGGAGAGTTTGTTAATATAATGATCGAGAAGGTTTGATTTGAGTTTGTAGAATCTAGTAAACAAGATACTAAACCAAAACTAGAAACCTGCCACCAGGTTTTGATTTGCTTGTATTCGTTGGATCAAGGTGTTGACGAATTAAACGCAAATTTTAAGGAATTTGAGCTGAAGAACCTAGCAGATACCATCACTGGGACGTTGCTAGATTGTGTTCTTGAGAGAGATAGATAGATAGAGAGAGAGAGAGAGAGAGAGAGAGATGGAGATGAGTATCACTCAAACTGGCTAAAACAAGTAAAAATGACTAAAAAAACATGTTACTCATGAGTTGGTTCCCTCATAAAGCCATGAAAATAATTTAGGGACTAAAATGACCAATCATAAAAAGTTCATAGAACAATTGTGTTATTTCTCTAAAAATAAATTTAATATAGTGGTATAATATAGTGGCGGGTATTTCTTAAAGTGAGGAAGGTTCAATGAGAATTAGGGGTGACAATTGATGACACGACACGACAAAAATACACGACACGAAACGAAATTGAGACGAAACTGAAATTCGAATTTGTGTTCGTGTCGTGTTCATGTCAAGTGTAAAAAACACGACTTCGTGTTCAAAATTTGACACGATTTAACATTTTTTGTCGTGTTTTTCGTGTTTGTCGTGTTATGCATGAATAAATATTAATTAAATACATTAATTGTTATTTCATGTTATATTTGTCGTGTCGTGTCGTGTTTGTCGTTTTTTAATCGGTTTGGTTTCGTATTAGTTAAAAAAAACCCGAGATTGTGTCGTGTTGTGTTCGTATTACATAAAACATTGTCGTGTCGTGTCATATCAAACAAAAACATAATACGAAGGTCCGATTTGTCACCCCTAGTGAAAATGTTGTAAAGCTAAGACGGTGGTGTGACATTTTTTTGAGTACCTATTCCGTATAACCTAAAAAGGAGTATATTGTGTACTAGTAGTAAATTACACATTAATAAAAAGAAACATTGCAAATAAAAAAGAAATATATTTTTAGCATTTAGTTAAGCTTTTCTAGACTATACATCCAAAAAAGCTTTTTCTTTTTTGTGTGGAAGATATCTTTTATGACATAAAGAAGGTTAGATATTCACTACATCTTAAAAAAAAATAAAAAAAATAAGAAAAAAAAAACAAAACCAAAAACTAAATCGACCATTATCGTTTATAATTAACCAAAAGGCTTCTAGATTACATTCGCAACTTGAAAATTAAAATCGATGGCTCAAGTCCCATATAAAATATTGATGAAATTAAAAACAGCTTATGAATAAATTAAATTTGTAGTTCTAAAAATATTAGAGATCAGTTTTATATTAGCTCTAGATAAAGATTCCAATCAATTCCAAGATTACGTGGAATACTTTTTTGGTTTAGATCCAAAATTCTGTCGGCATTAGAAAAACGCGGAATGGATAAAATAATTAAGATACTGAGGTTTGTTGGTATTTAATGGTTACGCGGTTTATACGCGTCATGTGACTTGGGGTCTCACCTCGGGTTGACCAAATCTAGTAGTGTATGCCCCCACGTATTACCATTTACCGAATCACCAATCCTGTCCTCGATTTGGTTGACTTACATTCTTTTTTCAAGTTCAACTTAACAAAATAAATAAATAAATAAATAAAAATAAGAAAGAAAATAAAAAAACTTTATACTTTCAAGTTTTATTAAAAGAAAAAAAATTGGAAGAATCACTTTTCTTCCAAACTTTCTTTCGATTTGAAATGATTTAGAAAGAAACAGCAAAATGATTAATTTTTCCTTTAATTTTCTTCTAAACATTTTTCTGATTTGGAATGATTTAAAAAGAAACAGCAAAATGATTAATTTTTCTTTCAATTCTCTTCACTTCGAAAAACAAAAGAGAATTTTGTTCCTTTCATTTCTCTTCTTACTTTCTTTTCTTTTCTTTCGTTAAACATTTTTTTTTTCGTTAAACTTGGAAACTAGACGTTAGGTTATATTTAACGTACTGATTGAAAAACTCTCTATTATATAAAAAACTAGTTGATAAAAAATGACGTTTGACAAAACTAGAGTTTTTGTCCATAATAAGGTCATTGAAAAAACTATTTACCATTTTAGTATGTCTTCGAAAATATTTATCATATTAGTATTAAGGAATTGATTTTTTCACTTTGACTTTTGTTTAGTCCACTGAAAATTCATGAGTTGTCAATATTGCCCCTAATTTAAAATTTTAGATATTAAAAAGAAAATATCTCTAGCTAAAATCTTGTAAATTTCCGTTTTTTCCTACCAAATTAGTTCCCATAAAATTATGTACGCAAATTTATTTTTTCAATCTTTTCAATTAGTTACACCATTGTTATTTTATGTTTAATTTTTTTTTATGAACGAAACGATCCATATTTATTTATTACTTAATTTTTTTTTGCTTTTTTTATATTTTCATATCATCGACTCTATATTTTTAAGAGGTGTTAGCAAATAAAACTATTACAAAATTAGTCACTTAGTAAAAGATTACAACTTCAAACTAACATATATAAAATCACAAATATAATATTGACCAACAAAAAACATTTTCAACTAATGCGTATCAAAAAAATTCTTCAATCGGGTATCTTCAAGTACTTTCCAGCAATAAGATAGTGTTTGTTTTTGATGATGTAAATGTATTTGGTCTTTTTAAATGCCGGTGAAATAAAATATGGTACAAAAGTTTTTTTTGTTTTTGTTTTTGTTTTTTTTGTTATGTTTTTTTTTTCCATTTCTCTAGTCTTCATAGACAAATGTTTGTTTTTTAAAGTCTTTATAAAAAAAACTCGACGATGTTGGTAGAGGCGGCGGAAATGGTGGTGGATGTGGCACAAGTAGTGGTGGTGGTGGCGGAGGTAGGGGGTAGGTGTAACGCTATAAAAATTTCAATCAATTTAAACATTTCAAAAACAACCCAACATCATCAAGTTATTACAAAAAGGTTTTCAATACATTTATTATCAGAGTATTCCCAGAACCATATCATAAAACCAACACATGAGGAGCGGTACGATCACGCCTTTGCCTTGCCACAGTCCCCTGAAGTACCTGAAACATTAAACCACAACTGTAAGCCCGAAAGCTTAGTGAGATACCCCCAAAATACCAACCACATATACCATACACATAACATGTCATATCATAACAGAACAGATGAGCCAGGCACTTCGGGTCTACTGTGTGACTCGTCCGCCGCACCGGGCCTACAATCCACCTGGTCCACCCTCTGAGTCTAGCCATATACATCGAGTCTGCAGTGTGGTTGGTCCGCCCGCACCGGGCCTTCAACCCACCTGGTCCACTCTCTGAGTCTACAGTATGACTGGTCTGCCTGCACCGGGCCTTCAGTCGGCCTGGTCCACTCTCCGAGCCTCGGCACGTCTGGTCCACCCCCGCAGGGCCTACAGCCTATCCGGACCACTCGTTGGGCCTTCATGATAACTAATCCACCCTGGATATGTTGGCCTACAGCACAAAGCAGGACCCGCCTCAACCCAACCCCAGTCCAACAACGATGTGCATATAAACATATAATCATATATATCAATTCTCAACTAATCAAACCGATCTTAGCAGACCACATACATAACACATCCCTACCAGGATTCCGACCTAACCGGTCACTAGCATAGCATCATCCTATATTTCAGGATTCCGACCTTAACCAGGTCTCTAACATATACCATCCTAACTCCTAGGATGCAAACATATAGCAAAGCAATAACATAACAACTACCCGAATTTCCATCCGATAAAGGGCCGGCCTTGGTGCCTTAGACCCTGTCGATATAGTGAGGATAACTCACCTCGCAATTGCTGACTGAAAAGATAAGATCACGCTGCTCCAACCTCCGACACAAAATCCACCACTGATAATACCAAAAGACTGAACTCAATAAATACCAATAATTACCAAAATACCCCTGGAAGTCAATTGGTCAACTCTTGGTCAAAGTCAAAGTCCTCGGTCAAAGTCAACCTTCCTGACTGACTCTACTCGCCGAGTCAACCTGCCAACTCGTCGAGTCCCTATCCTCAGAAACTCCCAATCCACGACTCAACTTGCCGAGTCCAACCAACTCTGAGTCACTTCCTGCTCAACTCACCGAGTCGTCCCTTAACTCACCGATTCACCGCTCAACCAAAAAGGTTAGGACCTTACGACCAGACTCGCCGAGTCTAAGAACAGACTCGTCGAGTCCAGGACAATCTTCAACAGACTCGTCGAGTTGTTCTTCCAACTCGCCGAGTCCATGCACATATTCATACAACTTGTCGAGTGCACCCATGTGACTCGCCGAGTCCAGACGTGACATCTTCATCCAGACGATTTCAGGCCATTCCAATGCTTCCAATACATAGATTTGGACTCCAAGGGCCTGATTCACACGTAAAGTTTCCAACTTTACGTGCATGCAAGTTTCAACAAGCTAAAATGAAGGTTTAAGGCAAGGACACTCTCAAACAATCCCCAAAGCTATCACTTTCCAGATTCATGAGTCAAGACCAGTCTAGATTTGTAGTAGCAACCACAGATCTGAACCCAAAACTCGAAAAGAGACTCATATATGACAATTTGGCCCTAAAACTTCATTCATGAACAACCTAAGCACAACCAAGCCAAGGCAACAACTTTTACCTTTAATCTGATGCCAACAAGCAAGGAAATCAGATCCACTTCGCTCCTTTATGATCCCACAAACTCTTGTTTCAAGTATCCTTCTTCACCAAGCTCCACAAAACACTTAAATCCCTCTCACTCTCAAATCAGGGTTTGGAAACGATGTGGAAAGCTTCTGGACATAAAAGGGGGTGCTAAAGAGGCTAGGGTGGGTTATATAGGGTGCAAACCCCAGGAATTAGGGTTTCTCATTCCAGCACGGACTCGTCGAGTCCAACCTCTGACTCGGCGAGTCTGGTCACTTAACATGTGCCCGACACCCGCTTAGACTCGACGAGTTGCAGCTCCTACTCGCCGAGTTCCTTTCTTCCAACTTACACTTTTACCCCCGAACTCTTGATTCTGACTTTGGGATGTTACAGTAGGGGTGGTGTGAGAGAAGGTGCAGGTGGAGGTGGTGACAAAGGTGGAAGTTGTGACGGCAAAGACAGTGGTGGTGATGGTGGCAACCGTGGTGGTGATAGCGGTGATGACGTCATTCGTAGGGGAACAAACAATATCACAAAGAGTTATAACTTAAAAAAATAATAAAAAATAATAAAAAAAAAACTTTAAAAATCAAGAGCTATTTTTTGTTTTATTTGAAAAAGATGTCAAAAAAACTCTTTTATGTCTGGTGTCTTCTAAAAAATAAATATTTTTTTTTGTCAAATGTCTTTCCGCCAGTAGACATAAGAGGTTAAAAAATCTTATCAAAAATTAAACAACACCTAAGTAATCTTTTATATGTCATTATGTTTAATTTATGATGACTAAAATTTGATGATCAAAGGTTTGTGTAAGAAAAATGGATATTTAAAATAAAAAAACATAAAAAAAGATAAAAAAAAAACTGCTATTTTGAAAAAAAAAACAATAAAAAAAACTGAAATAAAAACTATTGTTTAAAAAAAATAAAATGTTGAAATAAAGGGGAAAGGAAGAAATAATCGCATATTTAAACTAAAAAAACAATAAGAAAAATTGAAAAGTAAACAAATACGAAAAGAAATACTAAAATGGTAAATATTTTTGAAATTACACTAAAATGGGAAATAGTTTTTTTCAATCACCTTATTATGAACAAAAACTCGACAAAACTAACTGAAAAATATAGAATGAAATAAAAAGACATTTAAAAAACTATGTTTCTAAAATTAATTAAAGGGTATGTTTGTAAAATTTTAAAAAAGCTCATAAAAATTAGTCTAAATAATAAGCTATTTTTTGATTTGCCAAACATGACTAATTAAAATTTTTATAAAATAAACTATCCGTGACGTGCTAAACACAACCTTACCATTTTGTAGTTTGTAATTTTGTGCCAGTGTATATACACCTACGGTATTTCTTATCATAAAACCTTAGTTTAGCCTTTACAAATTGGTGTCAACATGTTCATAATCATTAAAATAAAAAGTCAAAATTTTAATATGGGATACAACAATCCCTATAAAATTTTGACCACCTTTTAAACAATATTTTAAATGATCATCAATTTAAAAAAATTGTCTAAGTTTTGAAATAGGTTAAAAATATTTAGCAGTATAAGGATTCTATTAGTTTGGAAAATACTTTACGAGTTACAAAAGGATGCATCATTCTACGGTTTCAGCTACCGGCACACTGCTTGTATTGCTCTCCCAAAACCTCATTAGTAGGTTTTTCGGTTTATAAAATGAGAGACATGTTTGTAAAAATAACTAGTAGTTAGAAGTTGTATCTTTTATTTGTATCGAAGTGTTCGACAAAAATGTTGCAAGATTTGAATGATGTGAAATATATAAAATATCAAAGGTAAAAGCTTATTTTGATGTAGCTTTTGGATTACTAGGTTTTGATTAAAATAAAAGTCTTGTTCGTATTATCGATTATTTATTTATTTATTTCAAGTTTTTTCTTAAAAATTTAAAGCAAAAATGTCTTAAAAGCTTTAAAAGTTTGTTGTTTAACATACAACAAGTCAAGTTTTATAGGTACCATATACACAAAGGTAAACTAAGTTGCAAGTTGCAAGTTCTTCGTATAAAAAATGAGATTATAATTGTGAAGACAGTGATTACTATTGTTCGACAACTCATTTCCCTATGTCTGTCTCGGATCATGGGGACCTTTATTACAGTGGAGAATTTCCACAAATTATATGATGTTTGTTACAAAGAGTTGTCAACGAGGCAACAAGAGGGATGTCGAAGATTGTAAGTAATTATTATGCACACAGACATAGAAGAAGTAACATCGAAGAAGAAATAGATTATCGAAAGTAAATAATAGATTAAACTAGTAGAAAAATGGATATAGATATGATTGTTTTCAATCTCGACTTCACGAAGAGTTTCATCATCTTGAAAAATATTTTGAAACAATAATGGACTTATTGATGGTTTTATAATATTAAGAATAATATTAAGATGCAATTTATTTAGCTGTAAATTTGGTTTTATTAAGATGCAATGTATATACATAATGAGATACTTAAACACTTTGAATCACACACATATGATAAATAATATAAATAGCCGTGACATTATTTTTTTTATTTCCAACTGACCACCACTACTTTTATACTCTTAAAACATACAAAAAAAAAATACAACAATCCATATCATTTTTTCGTTGCAATAAACACTTGCCACTACGAAAAGTGAACATCACATCCGAGATACGTTTTCCACCTAGTCATCTTCAGTAATTTATTGACTCTAAAAATCTACTTACTCTAAAAATATAGGGAGACGAACCTCAAAATGACGAAATATTTCTTTCACCCTTTCAAGTAAAGATAAAATTCATCAGCCGGGTTCGATGATTATAATGAAATATACTATAATTAGTTTATAACTCGTGAGAACCACGGTTACAAAATTAATTAAAATTTTATAGTAAAAACTCAAAATTATTAATTAATTATTTTAAATAAATTATTAATTTAGAGTTTTTTTAGTTATACAAATTTTAATAATTGATTTAAATAAATATATGAAATTATATCATTTGTATTATTTTTATTATAATATTATTAATTTAATGTAATTAAAGTGGAAATTTTAAAATCTGAAATTTGAAATGGAGTTACAAGTATATACATTAATTATGAGACATAATAAGGTGATACATGACAAAAGGAGAATAAAATATGCATTAACTAGTAGACCTAATATGATGACACATGTCAAAAGGAGAATAAAACTATTCTTTTATTAGAATAGGGATCATTATGGTCATGAAAATTATAAAAAATTGATTAATCATCTTTAACGTGATACATTTTATAAAGGATAAAAATCATATTTGGTCCAATAAATAGGTTTAAGATTTTCGTTGATAGTAATATATATATGATTGTTTTTACCTTTTATAGTCATTATGTACCTGTATATATTATCTTATACAAAAAAAACTATGAAAAAAACATAAAATGTAAAATTAGGAGTATGATTAGAAGGTGTGTGTGTTTGTTGTTCAGAAAAAATAAACATAAAAGTTCCCTATATTAGGTATACATAACTAAATATTAGCATATATGAATAAAGTTTAGAATGAATAAATAAATATTGGTATGGATAAATAAAAGTTAGAATACACACATTGTAACATCATTAAAGTCTAAGTCTAATTCTTGTGGACATTGGATATTGATCCAAGCTCTAAGAGAGATCGGAGTGGCTCGGGAAGAACGATTTTGGACTGATGGTATCTGTGATACCGTCGGGGGATTATACTGAGCAAAAAATGGGACCGCTGATTCTTCCTCGGGCAGGTAGGAGAGCCTGTGATTAATTCTTTTTCCACCTTTGACTTTGACCGGTCAACATCAAAGAAATTAAATATTTTAACTTATATATAAAACCATCACACCCCATTTTATTTCCACTCCATTCTATCCCAATTTCATTTTATTTTCTCTCATTCTATTCCAATCTTTTCCAATTCCATAATTTTTTCTCTGGCTTTTCAACAAAATGAATTCAATTATTTGTAAAATATTAATGAAAAGTTGTGCAGACGATTCATCTTCATCCGATGACAAAAATAACAACACTAGTTTGTTTGCTGCACTGGTCCAAGTAACATTAATACGAGAAGGTCAATCAATAGAGATCATATAGAGGTAGAAAAACTACTAATCCGACATTATTTTGTTGGTGATCCAACTTCTGCACATGAGCAATTTTGTAAAAGGTTACATATGAGCAAACGTTTGTTTATGTGTATCCGTGGTGACCTTGAAAAACTTATCCTTATTTTTAAACATCATAGAATGCAAGTGGTGGGCGGAGTTTTAGTACGCTTCAAAAATGCACCTCAGTAGTAAGTCAAATAGTGTACATCCACAACCTAGACCCGTTAGACGAGGATATGAATATGTCAGAAAGAACTTCTCGTGAAAATCTTCAAAACTTGTGTTATGGTGCTGTCAAACTGTATAATGTCGAATATCCTCATCACCCAACATCCACTAATATTCAACTCTTGTATGAAGCACACGAAAACAAACATGAATTCCCTGGAATGCTAGGTAACATCGACTACACACATTGGAAGTGGAAGAGTCCAACTGAATTGAGAGGTCAATACATGAGGGGTGATCATGAGTGTCCAACAATGATACTAGAAGCAGTGACATCACAAGATTTATGGTTTTAGCATGCATATTATGGTATAACATGTTCGAACAATGATTTGAACGTCCTCTACGCATCACCATTTTTGACAAGAAATATCATGGAATAGCACCCGAGTGCTCCTTTTATGTTAATGACGAACACTATAAGCATAAATACTATCTTGCAAATAGAATATATCCACAGTGATATATATTTGTGAAGTCATATCCACATCCAATAAACTGATGGGTTTTAGCCATAAGAACTTTCCTATGTGCGCATGCAAAACCCTAATGCTTGGATCTAGGCTTTCTAATTAAACATGCTTTGAATCCAAGACTTCTAATGACTAATTAGGTATAAGAACAATACAAAATCAGATCTAGAAGTTTACCTTTGAATCTCTTGTTTGATCTTGTTGTCTTGGAGCTCTAGAGTCACAATTGTCACTCCTCTAATGGCTTACAAACACCAACTAGCAAAGAGGATGATTTGAGAGAGAGGTTGGGAAGAAATCGGCAAGGGGTTCTTTTTCTTTGAAGAGATGCCGATTTCCCTTGCTCAAGGGGTCTATTTATACTTGTAGACTCCCAGGGTTTCACCTTTAAACCCTAGCTGGATAATCTTTCCTTAAAGCAGTCCAAATCCTTACCTTAGATAAGCTTTGGACGATTTTGAGTTATCCTAAGCCCTAGAATCCGTCCAACCCTTATCCTTTAAGGATTTACAGTCTAAAGTGTAACTATCAAACAATTGACAGTTTATACCCTCTTATTTAATTAATCTCTTTAAGTCACCAAATTAATACTAATTAATTTATGACTTATATTAATCAAACAACAATATTATTATTCCTTATATTATTCTCATAATATATATAAATAATATTTGTTCTCTTATAATAAATCATCCTATCAAGTTGCTATGGTGAAGGCAACCCAAAAGGACCATGCACAATCGGGTCAAATACTTGCCTAATATAGTTGCAGCCTTAGACACTATTCCAACAGTCTCCCACTTGGATAAGTCTAGTAACTATATGCACAAGTACAATTCGATTTTCAATCATAGCTCTCAAAGACGCTGTCAAACTCTGATCTAATCAATCTTGTCCTTTAGATAAGGGATCGTGCAGTCCTCTGTTAGATATCATGCTGACAATTCTATGGAATGATTAGTCAAGCATTTAGGTTTCTCGATCTCCGATTTATTCGACATAGAACTTAATCGAACACATCAATTCAGTTCTGACCGGGCCTGGCACATAAGTCAAATCAAATCATCGAGCGGCCGAGATATCGCTTTTACCTTCTTAGGATAAAAGTTACAGATAAACTTCGACTTATATGCATTTACTTATTCATTAATCAACTATACACAACAATGCGTTTTATAACATCGAGTTACTGATGCGTTTTCGCATTATCAATGTACAATCAATTAACAAATAACAAACCATATATCTAGGTTTTAAGACTATATGATATTATCGTCTTGCTATCACCCTTTTATATCATATTCCATAAGGTGATTCCAGCAAGCACGAGTTTATTCCAATGCTCAAAACTAGCTCATAAGCACTCATGAACATCGTAGCAATCTTTTACTATGTCTAATACAATTTAGACAATCTACGCACCAATTCACGATAATCTTCATTCATATCTACTTCCAACATATGAACGATTGTGGACAATTTGAATAATTCGATTATTCTTAATAAACTCAATTATTCTTGAAGTCAAAACATGCAAAATGAAACAATAGTTAAACAATTAACATAAGACAGTAACATTACTCATAAATAAAACTCCTTTATTTAATCATCAAATGTTAATTACATTTATCTATTACACGTTTCTACTACTATCTAATCTATGCTAATTTCATCCTTCAGCCCAATACTCCTAGCATGCTGCAAGTGCTTAACCCTACTCAGTCCCTTCGTAAGCGGATCTGTTGGGTTATCTTCTGATGATATCCTCTTCACTATGAGTTGTCCTTCTACACGATGTCTAATAAAGTGATATTTTCTGTCGATATGTCTAGATCTACCATGATCCCTCGGTTCCTTGGTCAAGGCAACCGCTCCTTCATTATCACAGAAAATCTCCATGGGCTCCTTTTGTTGGATTAGTGTCTAAGTCCATAACTATTTTGGTATGTACTTGACCCGATGGTGCATGGTCCTTTTGGGTTGCCTTCACCAAAGCAACTTGATTGGAGAAATAACTAGAGAGAGAGGTTATTATGATTTATTAATATGTTATAAGAATAATATATTAAAGGAGAAATCATATTTGTTTAATTAATATTGGTTAATAATTAATTAAGAATTAATTTTGTGGTCAAATGTAATTAATTAAACTAAAGGGGCTGAATTGTAATTATGTGATAGTTACAAAATAAGGTAAAGATTATCTTAAGGATAGGTTGGACGAATTTGAGGTGATAAGGACCTTAGAATTCGACTATGATAAGGATTCAAGGCTTATCTTATGAGTTGCTTGGTAAGCAAGCAACTAGATAAGGATAAGGACTGAAACCCTATCTCTATACCTATATAAACCCCCTTTGGCTCTTGATTTCGTCCAGACCTTCCCAAGGCTTCTTAGGGACGAATTCTTATACCTCCCCTCTCTCCTTATATCTTCTCCATTTGCTCTTGGTGTTTGTAAGCCATTAGAGGAGTGACACTTGTGACTCTCAGCCTTCCAAAGTCAATTCAAGGAGGAATTGCGATTGTTATTACTACATAACAATCAAGGTAATATCTTAAACCTAATTATATGTTAATATCGATTTCCATATGCTAGAATTAGGTTTTATAGCCTTGGATAACTGACATGTACAATAGAGAAACCTAGATCCAAGCATTAGGGTTTGTATGAGCACATAGGATGTCTTATGACCAAAACCCATCAGCGGTATCAGAGCCTAGACTGGTTTCAATTGTATTGAGGCATTACATGTTCAAAAAAATTTGATTTTTGAGTTTCTGGAGGCTGGACTCGCCGAGTCGATAGCTGAACTCGCCGAGTCCATGCAGACTCGACGAGTCCAAGCTTGACTCGACGAGTCAACTCGTCAGATGGAGTATATCTTTGGATTTCTTGCTGTTTTTGCTTTGGGATAGTTACCTTATCATATTAGATCCATATAAATCCGATTTTATGATATATTTGACTATATTCTTGATCTAATTGAAGATATTTATCAATTAATAATATAATTGTTTCTTTATGTGATAATTGATTAATTATTTTGATTAAATTGGTAAATTGTTTTGCAAGAAATCATTAAATAAATCAAATATGGATAATTATGTAATTAATTGTTAATTTAGATTATTTGTTATTTTGATCCTTATGTTATGAAATGTTTCATATTTTCCCCTTAGGTTTTATATTTTAAATTTGAACCCAAAAGTTTTGTTGTTTTGAAATTTAAATAGTTAAAACCCTAATGTTTTGAAAAAGGTTTCAAAACTTGCCCTCAAGTTTTGGAATTTAAATTTTGATTAATAGTTTAATTTTGATGTATATTTAAATTCTAAACCCTAATGTTTTGAAATGTTTCAAAACTTGCCCTCAAGTTTTGGAATTTAAAAGTTGATTAAAAGTTTAATTAGGAATGTTAAATTCTAAAACCCTAGTATTGTTTTGAAAAAGTTCAAATCACACCCTTATGGTTTTATTAATTAATTAAGGTGTATAATTAAAAGAGGTTTAATAAATCCATAAAACTTTAGGTTTACAATTTAATTGAATTAAAAGTATAATTGTTAAATTTAACCACCTAATATTTTAAAAGTGTAAAATACACCCTATACTATATATATAACATTAAAAGTCTAACATTATATATATGTATGAGTAAAAGTCAGTCTTACCGTTAGTAGGCCTCATTCACGAAGCTGGTCTATAAGGGGTGTTTAAGGAAATTGCCTATAAAATGGCGATTGAATGGGTATCCACTCTTACCCACCACACTCTTGACTAGTGGAGGGTCGTTAGCCGAACGGGTAGGATAGGACGAAACCTTCCATTATAAGTATAATGAATTATTAAAGTAACTAAATGTTTTCATAAAATTCCCAATCTTAGTTACTTAGGCAAAAGTGAATTGATGCAATTCCATGGAATTACACTTTGTGCCCTTGCGAAGACGTTAGTGGAGCGTGTGTGGTTTACCGGCACACTAAATGGTTCTAAGCAAAGGTAGCAAAGGGTGACTCAGTGTTTGTCATAGTTCGGTGGAGCGTGTGTGGTTTACCGGCACATCGAATAGGTGACTGTAGCATGTGAGGGCACCATGTAAGTTTGCATGGTTAGTCACACCCGCTTTGTGATCCTCGGCATCCCAGTCACAAACAAGAGGGGCATATCGAGATTTAAACATGCCATTGAAAGTTCAATGAATCTCAAAGGATCTAGGAGTTTTCATAGATTTAAAATTTAATTTTTTTTTGTTTTTCATGGTGGAAATTAGTGAATCGTCATTCACTTACCTTCAAATGTTCTGCAATTTGGGTTACGGCATCCCTCTCCCGAGTTGTAGAATATTGTGTTGGGTCCTAGACTTAGTATTTCATTTGGGTGATTTACTAAGGACTCAATCAATCAACTAACTTGAATTTGTTTTCTCCCGTTTTGTAGATGTCAAAGTTCGACAACTATGGTCTTCCCAAATCCCGTGGAACAAGCTTTCCACATGAAAATGGTATTCCACGATTCGATCGAGGAACAAGAAATCATGCTTCACTTCCTCCACATCCTCCAATTATTCTCCCTAACCCACAAGTTCAAAGGCTTGAAAAGTTCAAGATCACTCAAGCCCTTTTGGCAAGTAAACATAAAGAAGGAAAGCCGGTGTGTGCACACGTCCTAGGGATGAAGTCACACATTGATAGGTTAAGAATGTTGGGATCCGTTGTCTGTGAGGAAATAGCTATTGATTGGGTTCTTCAGTCACTTCCTAACTCATATAGTGAGTTCGTAAGAGAGTACTATATGATGAACCGCGACGTGACCCTTATAGATCTCACCTATATGCTTATTGCTGCTGAATCAGCAATGGTTTGGCGCAATAGAAAAGCAAAGTTGATTGGTGAATCTGCCTTCTAGACCTCTATGGATATAGACGATGGCAATAAAAGACATGCTATGATCGAAAGGTTTGATCATAAGAGAAAGGCAATGTCTAAAGTAGTTCCATGTCATGTTCCAAAAGAGTCAATTTGCTTTTATTGCCAAGAGAAAGAGCATTGGAGACGAAGTTGCCCTATTTACTTAAGAGATCTAAGAGATGGGAGAGTCGAAACGTATGGCTCTAATATAGGTAAAATCCATTAACTAACTCTTTTACGCTTTTATTCTAGATTCTTAATACATAATGTGATAAGATTGCAATTGATGTTTTGTAGAATCGAAGAAAGGAAAGGAAGCTTAAGGGAAGAAGTGAGCAGAATCTAACCATGAAGGAATGGATTTCGATCGCATTTCTCGAAGATTAGATTCTTGAGCTACTACTTAGAGTTAGAATTAGATTGCTAAGAAAGATGTATTAGCATAGTTTTTCAATGAATTGCATTGTAAGGACAAAAAAATTTTCCGCAATAAAATAAATTTTGATTTTATTTATTTATTTATCCTTGCAATGGCGTATATGAAAAATTGATGTTTGAATGTTTCTATTATTAGCAATAATGGATTTGGTTCTTATTATGTTATTTATGGAAAGTCGAGAGTTTACCAAATAGGGAGAGTTTCTCATCGCCCAAGTTTCAATTGGACAGAAACCCGGAATCGTGCAACTTGGTTGCACGATGAATGAGAAATTTCTTATTTTGGAAATTAGACTGATTCATTGACAAAGTGTCAAGTGAAGGACTTAGAGATCGAATACACAAAGTTGCGTGTTGATCAAGTCCACCATAAGAGTAACAATGATATTCGTCATGATTTACTAAAGGTTTAGTAAATATGATTATACTTACAAGATTAAGTGTAATTATGAATTGATTGAAAAAGTTTAAATCAATAGCAGAGCGAATAAGATAGGCAGAAAGATAAAAGTTTCTCCATTCTAAGAAGAAGGGAGAGTACCTTTTATGCTTTATGATAAGTCTTAATGATTAAGAACCATATCTCAATTGATCCTCTAAGTGAGTCTTAGTACAATTGTATGTTTAAGAAGAGGAATCAAGGATTGAAGAAATAGGTAAATCAAGAAGTCAATCATACTTCGCTCCAATAACAAGTCTTAAAGTTAAGATTGTGACATTGAGTGAAAAGTATCAAGAAGGTTTGTAACATTCATCAAATGTGGAAAGTTGTGATGTCTTGAATAAGACAAAGACCAACTAGGACCAATTTATGAAGAGTTTTGATAAAAGCTACACTAACTCTTGAATATTTGTTTGTCAAGAAATGTTTTGACAAGAGAATCTTATATGTCAAGGAGTCAGTGGGAGTCTTAATGGTCTTGAAAGGTTTCAAGAACAAATCAAATAAACCTTATCAATCATCACTAGCACACGAGTTGAGGTTTACATCCTATCGTGTTGACATTATTTTGTTTTTGTGCCAGTCCAATCGAGTTAATTATGCATATGAGTCCTATGAGTTCTCATTTGAATGCATAAAAGGCAAGGAACTTGATCAATGAAAAGTAAATTGATAAGAAAAGGTGAGCTGCTTAACTACTTGGAAGACATGGTGGGCAGCTGTGCTACCATAAGGCAAGAAATCGAGATTAAGAGAGTTCGATCCATATGAGTTTGAATTTGTCGTAAACTTTGGTTTTGACAAATTCACATGGATAGGAACAAATACACCATTTAAATCTAAGTGTCATAAGATTTCCTCCTTCATGAAAATGATTGTGAGGAAATTCTTTCACTAAGAAAGATTTTTAGAAGGTAGTGATTGTAAAATTGCATTCTCGAATTCGATTATGGTTACGGTATCCCTTTCCATAATTTGAATTGTGAGGTTTGGCAATTAGTCTTAATTGTTTAGACACACATATAAACTATCTAAGGCAAAGGTGTATAAGTTCAAGAAGCCTTGATAAAAGATTATCAAAGCACTAAGTATTAGAAACATGAACTTAAGAAATTCAATAAGCATTGTTTTTCTGAAAGTTAAGATGTTTCTAAAGACATGTCAAAGCTAGTGGGAGCATAAGTGTTATGTTTTATAATAATCATCATGATAGTGGGAGCATAAATGTTATGATTGTATGATTATTAAGGCACGTATTGCAAGTTGGCAATATTAATTATAGAAAACAAGAGTTATACCTTGCAAAGTAGTAAGGGTTGTAAAGTTGCTTTGCTATAATTAAGGGAGAGAATATTATGCTTCATTTCAAATCTAAAGGATTAGGTTGAGAAATGTTAATAAATGTAGTCAAGGGTACATAGTGTGTTCTTAAAATTTCGATTATGATTACGGCATTCCTCTTCACAATTCGAATTTTGAGAACATAGCAAATAAAACATTATGCGTCGTGTCCCATACGCTTCGGGTATAGGATCGATTGCAAATGCTTTAATGTTTGACCATTCTAAAATTTTCTAAATGTCGAGCGCATTTAGAGGGAAAAGGGACTAGAATTGGTTTTGACTAAAACAATTAAACAACTATCAAAGGACAATCCAAAATTTGACGAGGATTGGTTGCTTGTGAGTAGTTGGAAGCATGATATTGAATGGACCATATCGACATTATTAGAAAAGATTCTATTAAGGATGAGTTGTCATATGGAAAATATGGAAATGTTTCCATATTGGATGGACCATATCGACATCATTACGAATAGATGAGATTTTATTAAGAATGAGTTGTCATATGTAAAATATGGTAATGTATCCATATTGGGAATTGAATATTGAAAATCTATGTATAGATTAGAAACTTTTATGCAAAAGGATGTTCAAAGAATGTACTTTGAGTGAGAGACGTCATATCTAAGGAATTGTCTTGTAACAATCTCCGTTAGAGGACTTTATAATATCATTGGCAATAGTCTTTGTGACTTTGGTGCAGTGACATTACGAAAGGATCATTGCATAAAATGTTAGAATCTAACATATTCTATAAGTGGCAAGAATTTGATATTCTTACACTTATGAAAAAGGATTTGGAGTTGTGAAATGAGAATGATTGGAAGTGTGTTCAATTTGATCTATTTCACAAAGTAAGAACCATAGGTAAACATTGTGTGCATGCTGAGAGCATGGGACAAGTGTCATAATTCAAGTAAGAAGTTGATTACCCGAAACGACAAATAATGAGTAATCGATATGGTGATAAATAAAAGGAGTTTTATTTATACTCAAAGGTTTGAGGCCATATGGGATTAGTATTATTCTTGTGTTTCACATTTGCATGTTTTGACTTCCAGAATAATTGAATTTATTAAGAATAATCGAATTATTCGAACGGGCCACAGTCATTCATATGTTGGAAGTAGATATGAATGAAGACTGTCGTGAATTGGTGTGTGGAATGTCTAAAAGAGTATTAGACATAAGCAAATGTTTGCTGCAACGTTCATGAGTGCTTATGAATATTATTTGAGCATTGGATTAAACCCACGCTCACTTGGATCACTCCATGGATTGTATCACGAGTGATTGGTGAGACGATAACATCTTATATTCTTGAAACCGAGATGTGTGAGTTGTATCTTGCAAATCGGTTGCACATTGATAATATATAAACGCACTAGTAACTTGGTGTTATAAAACATATTGTTGTGTGTAATTCAGTAAGTGAGTGCAAGCAAGAATTGTATCAAAGTTTATCCATTCCTTTTATCCAAAGTAGGATAAAAGTGATATCTTTGGGCCCCTCGATGATTTAGTGATGACAAACGTAAATGCTCGGCCAGGCTAGGGCTAATTTGATTTGTTCAATTAGTCAGTCGTCATAAATCGGGAATCGAGATATAGTACAAAGAGAATGATTTGAAATCATATCTCATATGATATCTAGAATGGAGGAATATATGATCCCTTATCTAAGGACACGCGTATCTGATAGGATCAGAGTTGACAGCGGCTTTGGAAAGCTACGATTGTAGATCAGGATCTGAAGTCATACGCAGAATAGTTATTAGACTTATCCAAGTGGGAGACTGTTGGATTAGTGTCTAAGTCCATAACTATTTTGGTATGTACTTGACCCGATGGTGCATGGACCTTTTGGGTTGCCTTCACCAAAGCAACTTGATTAGAGAAATAACTAGAGAGAGAGGTTATTATGATTTATTAATATGTTATAAGAATAATATATTAAAGGAGAAATCATATTTGTTTAATTAATATAGGTAAATAATTAATTAAGAATTAATTTTGTGGTCAAATGTATTTAATTAAACTAGAGGGGCTGAATTGTAATTATGTGATAGTTACAAAATAAGGTAAGGATTATCTTAAGGATAGGTTGGACGAATTTGAGGTGATAAGGACCTTAGAATTTGACTATGATAAGGATTCAAGGCTTATCTTATGGGTTGCTTGGTAAGCAAGCAACTAGATAAGGATAAGGACTGAAACCCTATCTCTACACCTATATAAACCCCCTTTGGCTCTTGATTTCGTCCAGACCTTCCCAAGGCTTCTTAGGGACAAATTCTTATACCTCCCCTCTCTCCTTATATCTTCTCCATTTGCTCTTGGTGTTTGTAAGCCATTAGAGGAGTGACACTTGTGACTCTCAGCCTTCCAAAGTCAATTCAAGGAGGAATTGGGATTGTTATTACTACATAACAATCAAGGTAATATCTTAAACCTAATTATATGTTAATATCGATTTCCATATGCTAGAATTAGGGTTTATAGCCTTGGATAACTTGCATGTACAATTGAGAAACCTAGATCCAAGCATTAGGGTTTGTATGAGCACATAGGATGCCTTATGACCAAAACCCATCACCTTTATGGCAGGTACAACTCCAAGATCACCGATGAAGTTCTTCAGCCATATTGCCTCCTTCGACGCTTCGCTCACTGCAATGTACTCTGATTCGCACGTTGAATCAGCTACAGTTTCCTGCTAGGAACTTTTCCAAGTCACTGCTCCTCCATTCAGGGTAAAGACCCAGCCCGACTGCGAACGGTAGTTGTCCCTGTTGGTCTGAAAGCTGACGTCACTATACCCTCGCACCTTCAAGTCATCACTCCCTCCGAGGACTAAGAACCATTCCTTCGTCCTCCAAAGGTACTTAAGGATATTCTTTACCGCAATCCAATGGGCTCTGCCAGGATTCCCTTGATATCTGCTAACCATGCTCAAAGCAAAGGCTACATCAGTGCGAGTACAAGTCATAGCGTACATGATTGAGCCAACTGCGGAAGCGTATGGTACTCGGCTCATTTCTGCTATTTCTGCTTCGGTACTCGGACTTCGAGTCTTACTCAACTTGGCATTACTTTGTATCGGTAATTTTCCCTTCTTCGAGTTTTCCATACTAAAATGTTTTAGTACCTTCTCTAAGTAAGTGTTCTGACTAAGTCCTATTAGTCTCTTACTTCTTTCTCTCACTATCCTTATTCCCAAAATGTAAGAAGCCTCTCCGAGGTCCTTCATAGCGAAACACTTCCCGAGCCAGGACTTAACCTCCTGCAAAGTCGGGATGTCATTTCCTATGAGTAATATGTCATCGACATATAGAACGAGGAAGCTTACTATACTCCCACTGGCTTTGACATATACACAAGATTCATCTTCGCTTCGTACAAATCCAAACTCTTTGACTTTCTCATCGAAGCAAAGATTCCATCTGCGAGACGCTTGCTTAAGTCAATAAATGGACTTCTCAAGCTTACACACTCTATTCGGATGCTTCGGATCCACAAACCCCTCTGGCTGAGCCATGTAAACATCCTCAACCAACTTCCCATTATGGAAAGCGGTCTTGACATCCATTTGCCAAATCTCATAATCATGAAATGCGGCAATCGCTAGCATCACTCTAATAGATTTTATCTTCGCAACTGGTGAGAAGGTCTCATCATAGTCAACTCCGGGAGTTTGAGTGAAGCCCTTCGCGACCAATCGCGCTTTATATGTGTGTACGTTTCCATCCGCGTCGGTCTTCTTCTTGAAGATCCATTTGCACCCAACGGTCTTACGTCCGGGCACATTATCAACCAAATTCCAAACTTGGTTATCATACATGGATTGGATCTCGCTATCCATTGCCTCTTTCCATTTTGCAGACTCCGGGCCTGCCATGGCTTCCTTATAGCTATGAGGTTCATTAAGATTTATTAGTGTATCACTAATACGTGTCCCCTTCGGTAGTAATATGAAAACCATAAAACTGGGGTTGAACTCTAACTCTTTCGGAACGTCTAAGAGGTAAGGACTCGTCAATCGGTTCAACCGGAGTTTCCTCCTCGGGTTGAGTGCCAGCGGTAGAGGTTTCTTCATCTATCGATTCTTGAATCTCTTCAAGCTCGATTTGCCTCCCACTGTCTCCTTGGCTTATGAGTTCTCGCTCTCGGAAAACTCCTCTCCTCGCAACAAAGACAACATTGTCCTTCGGTCTATAGAAGAGATATCCAAAGGATTTCTGTGGGTAGCCGATGAAAATACATCGTTCACTATGAGGTTCGAGCTTGTCATGAGTATCTCGTCTTACGAAAGCCTCGCAACCCCAAACCTTGATATGTGCCAACGAGGGAGCTTTCCCTGTCTACATCTCGTGAGGTGTTTTGGCAACCTTCTTAGTAGGGACTCGGTTAAGGATATGGGCGGCAGTCTCTAAGACATACCCCCAAAAAGAGATTGATAGTGAAGCACGACTCATCATAGAGTGAACCATATCCAATAAGGTTCGATTACGTCTTTCTGCCACACCATTCAACTGCGGTGTCCTAGGAGGCGTCAATTGTGAAACTATTCCACACTCCTTGAGATAATCGTGGAATTCAAGACTTAGGTACTCTCCTCCTCGATCGGATCGAAGCATCTTGATTTTCCTGCCCAATTGATTCTCCACTTCATTCTTGAACTCTTTGAACTTTTCAAAAGTTTATGACTTTTGCTTGATTAAATAGATATACCCATATCTACTATAGTCATCGGTAAAAGTCATGTAGAAGCGGTTCCTATCCTTCGTGGTTGATCTAAACGGTCCACATACATCGGTATGTATTAGGTCCAATAGACCCTCACCCCTTTCACATGTACTTGTGAAGGGTGACTTGGTCATCTTTCCAAGTAAACAAGACTCGCATGTGTCATCTTCCCTAAGGTCGAATGAATCCAACACTCCATCCTTTTGGAGTTGGGCTATGCGTTTCTTGTTCACATGTCCAAGACGACAATGCCACAAGGATGCTCTATCCATACTATTGGAAGAATCTATGTTCAAAACATCATTTCCTAAGTTATCAATAATCATAACAGTTTCATAAATTCCATTACATGGTATAGTTTCAAAATAAAAGACACCATTTAGATAAGCCAAAATAGAACCATTCTCATTATTAAAAGAAAATCTAAAACCTTATCTAAATAAACCATGAAATGAAATGATGTTTCTAGCCATTTTTGGCGAATAGCAACAATTGTTCAAATCTAAACTTAAACCATTCCTAAGCACTAAATAATATACACCAATCTTGGTTACAGGCGATGATCTTCTGTTCCTCATGATTAGATTAATTCTTCCAGCCTCCACATCCCTATTTCTTCTTAGTCCCTGCACATTTGAACAAATGTGGTAACCACAACCGGTATCAAGAACCCAAGAAATAGCATGAGATGAATCTTTAGATTTGATTGTGTATATACCTGCGAAAGATGGCTTGATCTTTCCTTCCTTGATGGCTTGCAGGTACTCTGGGCAGCTTCTCTTCCAATGTCCTATCTTGTGGCAGTGGTGGCACTCTGCCTCCTTTGGGTTAGGGCATGGCTTAGCAGGATCAACTTTGGTCCCACTAGAAGAGGCACCATCTCGGGCTTTTAACCTTGCGATAGTGCTTAGATGAAGCCTTCCTCTTCTTTCCCTTTCCTTGTCCAATAGCCAAGAAAGGAGCAGCGGTTGGATTGGGAGTTGGTGCAACAGACTTGTCCTTGAAGTTGCTTTCAGCGACCCTCAAGAGACCTTGGAGTTTGCTTAGGGTGACCTCCTCTTTGTTCCTGTGGTAGTTCATCCTAAATTGATTGTAGCTAGGAGGCAAAGAGTGAAGCACCATGTCGATCGCCAAGTCTTCCCTAAAGTCAACATTCAACTTGCGAAGACGGTCGACATACCTTTGCATCTTTTGCAGGTGCACGGTAAGAGACTCTCCATGACCCATCTTAGCGAAAATCATGTTAGTGAAAATCTCATAACGCTCTTGTCTCGCGTTTTGGTGGTATCTCTCCAATAAGTCTTGGTGCATCTCATACAGGTACATGTCCTCATAGGACTTTTGGAATTCGGAGTTCATAGTGGCTATCATGATGCAATGCACCTTCGTTGCATCGCTCTCATGAGTTTCAAAAGCGGTCATTTCAGCCGGAGTAGCAATTTTAGGGTTGATCTTCTCGATCTTCTCATCGAGGACATACTCCTTATCCTCATAGCAAGCAATAGTGCGAATGTATCTTATCCATTCGCTAAAGTTCGTCCCATCGAAAGTGACCTTTTGAAAAAGGCTCATCAATGTGAAAGAACTAGCAGCAGCGTTGTTTGCGTTCGACATCTACAAATAGAAAGGACAAAGATAGATTAGAATATGAATCCCTAATTATCACCCAATAAGAAAAATTAAGGCTAGGATCCAACAACAATATTTACATATTAGAAAAGGGATGCCGTAATCCAACATGCAAATAATATGAAGGTAAGTGAATGACGATTCACTAATTCTCCACCATAAAAACATAACTTAAAGTCATAAATGTATTGAGAATTCCTAGGTTCGGATGAGATTCATTGAAACTATTCAATGGCATGTTTAAATCTCGATATGCCCCTCTTGTTTGTGACTGGGATATCGAGGATCACAAAGCGGGTGTGAATTACCATGCAAATTCACATGGTGCCTTCATTGTAACGATCACCTATTCGATGTGCCGGTAAACCACACATGCTCCATCGAACTATGATAAACAATGAATCACTCTTTGCCACCTTTGCTTAGAACCAATTAGTGTGCCGGTAAACCACACACGTTCCACTAATTTCTTAGCAAGGGTGCAAAGTGTAATTTCATGGGATTGCATCAATTCACTTTTCCTAAAGTAACTAAGATTGGGAAATTTTAAAAACATGTAGTTACTTTGTATTTCATATTATACTTTTAATGAGAGGATGAGGTTGCCCTATCCTACCCGTTCGGCTAACGACCCTCCACCGATCAAGCAAGCGGTGGGTGTGACTGTACACCCATTAAGCACCATTTTATAGGCCGCAACCTTATACCCACCTTATAGATCGGCTTCGTGAATGAGGCCTACTAACGGTAAGACTAGCATTTTAGTTATACATACATATATATATATATATATATATATATATATATATATATATATATTAATCTTGTAATATTATATTAGTATAGGGTTGTATTTTAACCTTTAAAAAATCTAGGGTTTGAAATTTAAATTGTCTAAATTAAAACTTTTAATCACAAATCATAAATTTCAAAACTTGAGGACAAATTTTAAACATTTAAAACATGGAGGATCAAATAACAAATAATTTTAATTAACAATTAATTCCATAATTATCCATGTTTGATTTATTCAAGATTTCTTGCAAGATAATTACCAATTTAATCAAAATAATTAATTAATTATCATATAAGGAAATTAAATATTTTATTAGTTGATAAATATTTTTAATTAGATCAAGATTATAGTCATATATATCAAAAAATCGGATTAGGGTTGATCTAATATGATAAATGCAAGTTTCCATAAGATAAATATGAAAAAATCCCGAATTTGGCCCTTCCTGACGCTCGGACTCGCTGGGTACCCATTATGGACTCGCCGAGTCAGGCCAACTCGCTGAGTCCACTATGGGACTCGCCGAGTCCATGACTTAGAAACACAAAAAACGAATTTTGCAAATAAGATTCAAACAAACAAGCAACAATTTAATAGAAACCAATCTAGGCTCTGATACCACTGATGGGTTTTAGCCATAAGAACTTTCCTATGTGCGCATGTAAAACCCTAATGCTTGGATCTAGGCTTTCTAATTAAACATGCTTTGAATCCAAGACTTCTAATTACTAATTAGGTATAAGAACAATACAAAATCAGATCTAGAAGTTTACCTTTGAATCTCTTGTTTGATCTTGTTGTCTTGAAGCTCTAGAGTCACAATTGTCACTCCTCTAATGGCTTACAAACACCAACTAGCAAAGAGGATGATTTGAGAGAGAGGTTGGGAAGAAATCGGCCAGGGGTTCTTTTTCTTTGAAGAGTTGCCGATTTCCCTTGCTCAAGGGGTCTATTTATACTTGTAGACTCCTAGGGTTTCACCTTTAAACCCTAGCTGGATAATCTTTCCTTAAAGCAGTCCAAATCCTTACCTTAGATAAGCTTTGGACGATTTTGAGTTATCCTAAGCCCTAGAATCCGTCCAACCCTTATCCTTTAAGGATTTACAGTCTAAAGTGTAACTATCAAACAATTGACAGTTTATACCCTCTTATTTAATTAATCTCTTTAAGTCACCAAATTAATACTAATTAATTTATGACTTATATTAATCAAATAACAATATTATTATTCCTTATATTATTCTCATAATATACATAAATAATATTTATTCTCTCATAATAAATCATCCTATCATGTTGCTATGGTGAAGGCAACCCAAAAGGACCATGCATAATCGGGTCAAATACTTGCCTAATATAGTTGCAGCCTTAGACACTATTCCAACATAAACGATGAAAATATATAGTTTAAGGCCGCACGAGATTTGGCAAGAAAGGACGTAAGACATGCTTTTGGGGTCCTTAAAGGATGTTGGGACATATTAAAATTATCGGTGGAGTTTATGTCGACGAATAAAACACGAGACGTAATGTACAGATGTATTATACTACACAATATGATACTACAAGATGAGGGTGTTGCAATATCTAGGGGTGTTGATCAGGTAATTTTTTCAGGTTTCAGGTAATTCAGATCGGGTAATTCAGGGTTTTCATGTTTAAAAAAATACCTGTTACCCGACCCATTAAATTCGGGTAATGGTCGGGTTTTGGTAATTCGGATATTACCCAATATATATATATATATATATATATATATATATATATATATATATATATATATATATATATATATATATATATATATATATATATATATATATATTTGAATTGCACCTGAAAATAAATTTAATAAAATAAATACGTCGTTCTATTAGTCTTGCTTATATAAACAAACGAAGCATAAACGAAGTTACTCAAACTTTGAACATTGAGATTTTTTAGTCAATAATACTTGAGATATCAAGTATATTTTAACACCTTAATCTAATCTAATAAGAATAAAAAAAAAAAACAAATACTTAAAGATCTTAGTTTAAAAGTTTAAAATGTTTAAGATAATTGTAGCCATAAGTTTTGTCATGTTCTGAAGTTTCCTCAAGATAATGAGTTTGTTAGTTGCGAAAAAATAGTATAATTTAGAAAACAATTAAGTTTTTAAAGAACATGGTGATATATAAACAATTGTTTTTAATATTGTTAGTGTCATACTACCATAATAAAAGAGATTCATGTTTTACAATAATAATAGTTAGTTTAAGCGTGATTAAATACTTGCTACAGAGTACAAGCTCTACGAAAAGAAAAGAATTTATAAAATAATGTGGGTAATTCGGGTATACCCGAAACCCAAAAATGTACCCTATACCTGACCTGAAAAAAATCGGGTTAGCTGAATAACCAAATAACCAAAAAAATTTACCCGATACCCGAAAAAATCGGACGGGTAATTCGGATATTGGGTATTTTCGACAGGGCTAGCAATATCTTCTCCTCATCAGCGTGATCCCCCAAATAAGTCAATTGACCCAGAAATACTACACGATTTGCGAAATGTAGAAATCCATCATCAGCTTCAGTCCGATCTTTGTGATTTTATTGAACATGCCTACATTTCATCTCTAGATCATGAAATATAGTATTTTAATATGTTATAGGTTGGGAAAGATGGAAAAAAGAAGAGAAAGAAAAATTGATGTGGATTTGATGTGACAATGGGTTGGAAGTAACCACTCCTACCTCCCAAAATGTCAAATTTGATCTGAAACAATGTTTGAACAAGTTATAATATGTCTTAGAACAGAAATGATGAGAAGAAAGTGTTGAGGAAAAAATAGTAAACAATACAAACTACATAGTTGTTATGAAATGAAATGGGACAAAATGGAAGTCAAGTAATTTATGAATCCCACCCAAGGCAACAAAGAGTTTGTCAGATAAAAAGTCTGCGAGCATATCACTTGTAAACCATATGTAAGTGTCATGAGAACCTTTGAAACTTGGTGTTTCAAGAATACAAAGATGAATATGGATATACCTCAAAGATGTGGAAAAGTTACAATTTAGGAAGATAACATAAATCGGAAAGAAATTGATAAATGTTGTTAAAAATTATATTTTATATGCAAATAAACCATACGGATTATGTTAGACAAGTTAATGAAGTTATAATGTGGTTTAGAATGGAAATGGTGTTAAAGAATAGCTAGCTATACAAAGATTAAATAAAAACTCATAATGGGTTGCTGTTGTGTTACAAAATGGGACAAAGGCCCAAACGATAAATTAGGAGGAATATGCCCTAGGTTTTTAATATATCAAGCCCAACCTTATTTACATATATTAGGGAAAAGCCCAAATAATAAATTAGGCCACACCATTGTGATTTTGAAAGACCCACGAGTTCTACAACATTGAGAAAGTTGACAACAAAAATAAAAGGAATTGAAAATCAAACTACTAAACCAGTTCTTGATTATTTCAGTAACAAGAATCATGTTCTTCATTTGTTGTGGGAGTTCTTGATTACATCCAGAATTTACAACAAGATTGGGTTCAACATATAAATTGGCAGGCTTCTGCACTTATGTTGGGAAGGATGACATTAAACAGCATCTCTAGAATGCCATTTCAAACGCAAAAAAAAAACATAATAGATCAATGATGCCAAAAAATAGTTTGAATGTCAAACCTGCAAGATGTATGAAAACAGTGTAAAGGTTTCAGGAGTTTTAGTTTCTTATCAATTTATATATTGATGAAGAAACAGGATATATTTGTTGCCTCTATACTTGATGACCAATGTGAGTTTCAGGAGTTATAATTCCATCATCACACTTCTCCTCTGACTTCCTTCTTTCTACAACCACATCATTTGCCTCAAAAAGGAAGGGAGATGGAATGGAATCCGTTATTCCATTCCCCTCCTTACTTCTCATGCTCTCTTCTAACTCCTCATAATGCAAATGCTGTAGAATTTCAGGAAGAGAAATCCCACTTGCTTCTGCAAAACTACTTCCCATTTCAATGTCAATTTTTTCCTTTGAAGTACCTCCAAGATTTGGACTTGTAGGATCCATCACTATACTGTCATCTTCTTGAATATATCCCCGGAAATCAATAAGCGAAGAAGGAATTGGTGAAAGAAAGACTTCTACAAGATTCTGTTTCACCCCTTTGTGATACGGATTATCCTTCTTATCATATCGGTATCTGAAGTTTTCATATGTTGTCTGCATTAAGATAAATTGTAATCAACTTTATATGACTATGACATTTACATTACAAAGATTATATTACCTGGTTTGAGCAAATAAGATAGAAGTGGAAGATTGTAAGCCCCCCCACAAACCAAACTGCAATGAAGCAGTAAACTATTAGAAAATCTGATAAAATGTCCTGTGACATAGCCTTCAATATGTGGTCTCCTTGTTGAGCTATGTTGATCCATGAAAATATGAACACATATAGGCACAAGATGGTTGATGTTGATATAAACATGTAAAAGAACCGATAGTTACGCTGCAAATAGATGAAGAAAGAAAATTTTTATTTTAATTCAAGCGTTAAATCAAGAAATCTTATAAATAAATGTTGACTTACTAGTCCAATGCATTGACCAACCCATGGACAGTGATGATCAAATCTTTGAACACAGTTGTTGCAGACAGAGCAATGTGAAGCTCTAGGAGGACGATAGATCATACAAGTATCACAGTATTTGACTTTGACTGAGTGACCATTCACAAGGACATCTTTGGTTCTAGGTAATCTCAAGTGAGGTGTTCTTCCATTGATCCACTCCATTGAAGGGGTGTTCATGTCAAATCCTTCATCTGTGTCAGGTGGTGATGTGTTTCGTGGGACTATACCAGGGTCTCTTCCGGATGTCATCAAAAGAAATGTTATATCCTGTGTGTTGTGTAATAAATAAGGTAAATGTTGTTTGAAGAATCTGAGAAGAAGGTAGTTATAACAATGGAAACCATGAAGATGGGTTTACTTACTAAACAAGTGAGGGCTGCTGCTAGAATCAACACTCCATACCAATAATAACCAGGATCATTGCGGTGTTGTTTATTGTGGTTGATGATGGTGTAGACTTTAATACAGAATGATACAGCAGGGCCTGCAACCAGGAGCACGGAGACACACAAAGAAGCAACATCTGGACCGAAGATCAATCTTCCCCCACATAAGAATTTCTGAAACATCAGATGGAAATGAAATCAGTTCCAAACAATTTATTATAAAAAAGAAGATTTATTATATGAGCATTTGCAGTGAATTCTTTGGTTGTATCGGACTCTTATATTTGAAGTTAAAAGTTCCTGACAATATTTCAGTGCAAATAGCGATGATCCTTTACCAACAAAGAAGTAATGCTAGGATTGACATAAGAAACAAGCAAACCAAGTGATTTGAAGTTGAGCAAAATCGAACCCTAATTCCAATTAACTATAGGAAACGTGAGAAGAACTTACATTGCTTCCTTTCCAGAGCTGATATTGTCTTTTTGGGTTCTTCTTCTCTTCTGCCATCAGCTTTTTAGACTAAGAATTTGGATTTAGAGTTTTGGAAACTGATTGATTTTGTTGTGATCAACTCAAAACCCATGAGAATGATGAAAAAGAATCGCAGCGAACGAAAGGAGACGAAAAACCCAGGAATTAGGATTTGAATTTGGACGGATTTACCCAGAAAATAGGTGGCAACAACATCACATATACAGCTTACACCTTCAAACCTTCTTCACTGTCATTTGTCCTTACTCGGCCAACAAAGCTGGTATGGCGAATGTTCCAATTTTTGTAGCGACATTCCCGCGGGTAACTTTACATACATTATTTTCCCTCGCCATAACCCGTGTTCACTTCTTTCACAATTTGTCGTTATTTAATTTAATACTTTACATTTTTTGTTGAATGAGAGATGACAAAGTCCATGTTAACATTAAATATTCCCACAAACTCCATATGTGTGAGATTCTCTTGAGACTCTGCAGAGGCATGGTGCGAGTGCCAATTGTAGAGGTTGAGTTGCCGTTTCACCACCAAGATGGGTCCTGATTAATTTGGGTCATCAAATCAGTGAAACGGAAATGGACATGGTATCTTATGGTCGCATTGATATATATAGTAAGGATTCCCATTTGATTATTTTATCCGAAAATGTGATATGCATCTCATACACCAACGAAAATTTAGCACTCTCCAATTTATTTGGGATTTTGGAAACCTCCGATTCTATCGGTCACAAGATGGAGAGAAAGAGAGATACCAAAACGATTTGGGTTTCAGCAATTCTAATCAGAGAGAGGAGGAGAGCCGGGGCAGGGGCCGCAGCTGTTGATCGTAAAAACAGAGAAGATATTGAAGGAGAAAGCATAACATATCATAGTTTAATACACGGAGATTTAGAGAGAGAGGGAGAGAGAGGGAGGGTTTGTTCATCCGTAACAAAACATAAACTCCCCCTATCGATCTCCCCCTCTTCTTTAAACAACAAATTTCCTCTATCTGGTTTGAATTCAAGTCTGAATCTGAATGGGTTGATAACCATCTTCAACAATTAATGATGATGAGCGGAAGCGATACCCCGAACTCCCTTCCTCCTCCCAAGACCAAGAGGCTGTATCAAGTTTGGAAAGGTCGTAATGTGAGTTGATTATCCTATTCTATCATCATGCGATTTCATAATTATCTTGTGGATATTGCTTAAATCTCAAATTAATTTGGTAATGATCACATTTCATTTGTTTTCTATGATAATTATCCTATTCCTTGCAACATTTCATCTTTCATACTCCTAAGGGGCATAAAGAATACAAAATGTTTATGTGGGTTTTTGTTCATTACAAAAATTGATCTTGTAATTATTCTATCTTCAAAGTTATTGATTACCTGCAACATCTTCAAAATAAGCATGGAAAAACTGATATAGATGTTAAACTGTAGATAAATCTCAAATTGATCTAATAATTAATAGTTATCTTTTCATAACTTTTTCTGTCAGAATTATGGGTTTTCTACAAGTCTCTAAAGAAGTCAAAATTTTGACTTCAAAGTAGACACGAATGTATATTGAGGAGCATATTGTCTGGTATGGGAATTATATATTCCCTGCAACATTTCAAAAGTTTGGCAGTTTGGCTTTCAAAAGTCAAAATGGACATGAATACATTTTAGGGTAAAGTATTGCTATTAATATAAACACTAAAAGAATGCTTTCATGGTATTTATTCAATATCAGATTGACCTCATTAGCACTCTTGGGTACTTGATAAATGTACCTCATAATTACCATCATGTTCTCATTACTTTTTGTGTGAGGATTATGGATTTTGTAAAAGTCTTAAAAAAGTCAACATTTTGACTTTGTGCAGAAATTCTGTTGCGGCGGTAGATTGGTTTTTGGTGCGGATGGTGGGTCAGTGATTTTATCTACAATTCTTATCGGAGCTCCGGCGATCACCTTCTGCATCAAAATGTTTTTCAATATCAAAAACGACAAAACAAACTTTGGATTCGTGGAATTATCAATAGGAATAATCCTCACATTATTGGTATGTTACCTTCTTTTTTTACGTTGACCTTAAATTTTATGAATTGACTATCTTTTTTTCTTGTATACACAGGATCTAATTTTTCTCTTCATGACATCCGCAAGTAACCCCGGAATAGTTCGCCGGAACAAACGACCACCGGAATATGAAGAGTCGTTCGATTTCCGGTCACAATCATTGAGATGGATGAATGGATCGGTGATGAGTATGAGGATACCAAGAATCAAAGATATGCTTGTTAATGGACACACCATAAAAGTTAAATATTGTGACACTTGCATGCTCTATCGCCCGCCTCGTGCCTCTCATTGCTCGGTTTGCAATAACTGTGTTCAACGTTTTGATCACCATTGCCCGTGGGTAGGCCAATGTATCGGTGGTGTAAGTCCACAAAAATTTGTTTGTCTTTCGTTTAGATTTAGACTGTATTTGTTACATGGGACAAGACTGTGTCATAAGACTTTTAGGGTTATTTTCGATGATGATGAGGGACCACTCCATCTTTTTGGGTGGCATAAAGTTTACAATTTAATTTTGTCCCATTATGTCAGTATCATTGGCCAAACGCAGTACAACCTTGTTCTGTCATGTCATTTGTTGGTTGTAACCATGGTTAATGGATTTGCAGCGCAACTATCGATTTTTTATCGTATTCATCATGACATCAACGGCGTTGTGTATCTACGTGTTCACGTTTTCATTGATCGATGTTATCCGTCAACACGGGAGCTTGTGGAATAGTTTATCAAAAGACGCTATTTCGGTTGCACTTGTAGGATACTCTTTCGTATGCTCTTGGTTTGTTGGTGGGCTCTGTGTTTTCCATATTTTTCTTATTTCCACAAACCAGGTTAGATAAACAATGGCAATGGCAAATCGGTATATTTACTTAGAATTGTTTTCCTCATATAAAAGTAAGTATAATTTATTATTTGGTCATATATTGTAGACAACATACGAAAATTTTCGGTACCGATACGAGAAGAAGAAAAATCCATATAATGAAGGGTTTAGAAAGAACCTTAAGGACATATTTGGTTCTAAATTGCCACCTGCTATCGATTTTAGAGAGTGGGTGGCAGTTGAAGAGGAGGATGAGGACGAGGACGAGGATGCGTCAATGTCACATAGATTTGGTGGATCTATGCGTACCTCAAAAATAAAACTCAATGAGGAACCCAAGAGTGACAAAACATTGCCAAAGACTTGTGGTTCTTCAGCTGCAGCAGCTGATAAAGATTTAAAAGGCAACGATGAACCTAAAAACTCACCACAAGACCAAAAGTGATTGATTGTAGTCAGCTACACAAGGTTTTCAGTAGACCCACGGAACCGTGTTATTTTCAGGGAATAATACGTGTTTATTTGTTTATATTGGGCATATGTGGTAGTTTGAGGTAGTACTGATGTTTGTCTTTCAAATAGATCGTTTTTCTAGATCAATGAGTTTCAAATCCCACATATTTTCCTCTCGTTCACGGTTTACTAGAAGAGCAAGTAGGTTGTTTGTTTGATGAATGTCTTGTATACGAAGCAAGCACTATATATGAACAGGTTGTATAAGTATAACCATACATAAGAAATCATTACCAATAAAACAAGATGCATGGCACTACACTATAGTATTCAAAACATAACATGCGATGCTATCGGCAGTTCGGCACTCATAACAGTTATATCAAGTGAGTATAAAAATTAATTAACAGTATACAAATCCAGATTCTGCTTTAATAAAAAAGTTATGCAGTAAAAATCATGATATATCGTGCATCTTCTACCCAAGGATACTAATAAAAGTGTAGAGATACGCCAATATTGTAAAGACTCGTGCCCTCATAAAAAACTGAAATATATGTAACATTTCATTAAATAAATTTTAAATTAATAAATTAAACCCACGATTTTTTTTAACAACCTACCTACACTTATATAAGTTTTATAAATAAAAATATATGTTATCATGGCCGAAGCTAGCATTTAGCAAGGTGGGTCTTAGGACCTATCTAATTTTTTAATTTTATTTAACATTTATGTGAGAAAAAATTTAGGACATGTATTGAAAAAAAAAATTAAGACATAACTTACTGAAAAAAATAAGAAAATAAATAAATAAATAAAAATTTCCGTGAAAGGTTTATACTTAAAATTGCAATGTAAATGATTAATCTCTAAATATTACTAAAACAAAACCTTAAATTCTTCTTTGAAATCATTTTGCTGACATCATCCTGACCCAGCATAATACACGCGTCTCCCGAATAAAACTTCCTTCTTACGATTCTTTTCTTCGTTCTTTTGTTTTCTCTCTAAACAATCAACACAATCAGCTCCCTGAAACTCAATAGATATGAACCCTAACCCCTTCCTTCTCCTTCCTGCTGTCGATATGCATAACCCCATCGTTACCGATTCCCCATCAACTCTCCGCGTCGACCATTTGTCGTTCATCACCAAAACAAAAGGCATTGGTAACACGACTTGTTAAAGAGGGAACCGGAAAGACGACATTAGCAATCGACGATGGAGCTAACGATGTCGGAATGATTCAAGAAGCCGACATCGGAATCGGAATCAGTGGAGCTGAGGGAATGCAGGCGGTTATGTCGAGGGACATCTCAATTGCTCAGTTCCGGTTTTTGGAACAATTGCTATTAGTCCATGGACATTGGTCTTACCAAAGAATTTCTTCAATGTTAAGAATTCTGTAAAAAAAATCTCTCCACGCGCGGTCCTGTGAAGCTTCGTGATAAAATTCATCGTGATATCTTCCCATTTCCACAGTGGAATGTCCAACGGCTGCATCTTGCCATGCGGTCTCTGATGTTCGGCCTTGACCTTCCTGCAGGTCAAGCACCACTCAACGTACCATGCCACATCCCGCTTCATGCAGGGCCACCAATAATCCAGACGAAGATCCCTATACATCTTCGTCGCCCCGGGGTGAATGGAGAATCGGGACTTGTGCGCCTCCTCCATCAAAATCTGGCGCACGCCTCCGTGATACGGCACCCACACCCTACGGTGTAGTGTCAAAAGTCCTCGGCTATCATAATCAAAGGAGGAAACTTAACCCACCACACGCTCGCTCTTCCGATGTTCCTCCTTGATAGCCTGCTGTTGGGCCTCCCGAATCTGCTCCAACAAGGGAGTCACTACGGTCATCCTCATGCACATATCCCTGATCGGCGCCGCCTTGTGTCTAAGCGCATCGGCCACCACGTTGGCCTTCCCCGGGTGGTAAAGGATCTCACAATCATAATCCTTCACCACGTCCAACCACCGACGCTGCCTCATGTTCAGATTCGGCTGATCCATGAGGTACCTCAAACTCTTGTGGTCCGTGTAGATGGTACATCGAACCCCGTAGAGGTAATGCCGCCAAATCTTGAGGGCAAAAACCACCGCCCCCAACTCCAAATCATGCGTCGGGTAGTTCACCTCGTGAGGCTTGAGCTGCCTCGAAGCGTAGGCAATGACATGCCCCTTCTGCATCAGTACCGCGCCTAACCCTGAAATAGACGCGTCGCAGTATACCACAAAATCCTCTACGCCCTCTGGCAGGGCTAAGATCGACGCCTCGCACAGTCTCTGTCTCAGCGTCTCAAACGCAGCCTGCTGCTCGGGTCCCGATCGAAAGACCACGGCTTTCTTCGTCAGCCGCGTCAGGGGTACGGCTATCTTGGAGAAATCCTGAATAAATCTCCGATAGTAGCCTGCTAATCCCAGGAAACTCCGAATCTCAGATGGAGACTTTGGAACCTCCCATCTCATCACGGCCTCGACCTTGGCCGGATCGACCAGAATCCCATTCTGGTTGACAAGGTGTCCGAGAAATTGCACCTCGCGCAACCAAAACTCACACTTGGAGAACTTGGCATACAAGCTCTCCCTCCTCAGGGTCTCCAACACCTCTCTCAGATGCTCCTCATGCTCCTCCTGAGTCTTGGAATAAACCAAGATGTCATCGATAAAGACTATCACAGACCGATCCAGCATCGGTCTGCATACGCGGTTCATGAGGTCCATGAACGCGGCAGGAGCACTGGTGAGCCCAAACGGCATCACCACAAACTCATAGTGGCCATAGCGCGTCCGAAACGCGGTCTTCTGCGTATCCTCCTCCCTGACCCTCATCTGATGATAGCCCGAACGCAAATCAATCTTGGAGAACCAAGATGCTCCCTGAAGCTGATCAAAGAGGTCATCAATCCTCGGAAGCGGGTAACGGTTCTTCACCGTTACCTTATTCAGCTCCCGATAATCTATATACATCCGATGCGACCCGTCCTTCTTTTTCACAAACAGAATCGGGGCTCCCCAGGCTAAACTGCTCGGACGAATAAATCCCTTGTCTAGCAGCTCCTGCAGCTGCGTAGACAACTCCTGCATCTCGGGAGGAGCCAACCGATACGGTGCCTTGGCTATCGGAGCCGCACCAGGAACAAGGTCAATCCTGAACTCCACCTGTCGCTCCGGAGGTATCCCAGGTAGCTCCTCTGGGAAAACATCTGCAAAATCTCGAACCACCGGAACCTCGCTCACTGTCGCCTTACCCGCCTCCCGGGTATCCATCACATACGCGACATATCCTGCGCATCCCTGCTGAAGATAGCGCCTAGCCCTCGCTGCTGAACATACAGTGGGTCCACACTGCGGCCTCTCGCCATGAATCACTAACTCTCCCCCGCTTGGGGTCCTGACCCGCACTATCTGCTGCGCGCAATCTATCACCGCCCCATTAGGTCTCAACCAATCCATGCCTATAATCACCTTGTTCCCGCGCAACGGAATGGGAACCAAGTCTACCAAGTAGCGCTCCTCAAACAAACGCAGCATGCAATCTCGAAATACCATCGATGCTCGCAACGATCGATCATCAGCAATCTCCACCTCCAAAGGGCAGTCTAACTCGCCCGATGACTCATGAAACTTCTTGCTAAGCGCAAGAGAAACAAATGATCGGGACGCACCCGAGTCGAACAACACCTGAACTGGAAGGCCGTTCACATGGAACGATCCTGATGCATACATATACATACAGAGCACATATCAATAACATAACATCATAAGAATAAGATAGAGGGAAAGAATCATACCCGTCACCACGTCAGGTGCGGGGCGTGCCTCCTCGGTAGTCAGCTGAAATGCTCGGCTCCTCACCACTGGAGCCTCTGCCTTGCCCTGCCGGCCATCCGTGATCCGCAGGGTCGCTAGAGTTGGCGCCTTCACCGACGCTGAAACTGTCAACTGGGGGCAATTGGCCTTCTTATGGCCCCTCTGGTTGCAGTGGAAACACAGAAACTTTGATGTCTGAATAACTGCTGCCAGAGCAGTGCAATCCCTGCTGATGTGCCCAGACTTTCCGCACTTGTAGTAGCCTGATGATCCCATCCTGCACGCCCCCTCGTGCGGCCTGCCGCATTTCCTGCAGCAGCTCGGTCCTGACTGGCCTTTCGGCCTACCATCAGATCCCTTGGGCTTCTTCCCCGAAGCCCCTCCTGTCTGTCCCTCCTCTGATTTCCGTTTCCGGATGTGCTCCAAATCTATCTCCCTCTCCCTCGCCCTGGCAATCATAGAGTCCAAGGTAGGGCAAGCCGAAAAGCTAACATGCTCCCGGATGTCAGCTCATAGTAAATCATGATAACGGGTCCTCCTCATATCCTCGTCACCAGCATACTGGGGCACCAACAAAGCCCTCTCCCGGAACTTGGCGGTGATCTCCGCCACAGTCTCCATCGTCTGTCTCATGTCTAGAAACTCCCTGGCCAGCTGCTGAAGGTCGACAGCCAGCGCAAACTCTGCCCTGAACCTGGTCACAAAGTCCGACCAGGTCATAGCCTCGATAACTGCAGATCCCAACGAGTCACTCACTGACTCCCACCAATCCTGGGCTCGGTCCCGTAAACACCCTGCTGCATACCTCACCTTCGACCCCTCGGGGCAGAAGCTAGTCAACTGTGCAGACTCGATGTCTGCAATCCATCGCCTGGCAGCAATGGGGTCTTTCACCCCGTGGAAATCTGGCGCACCACTGCCCCTGAAGTCCTTGAAGGACAGTGTGCGAGATCCCGACTGGCTAGATGCCATATCACTCCTGAATGCCCGAAGGCGATCCTCCATCAACTCCATGATCCCTTCCTTGATCGACCCAAAGAGGATGGGGGTCGACTCAAGGATGCCTCTGGTGATCTCTGACGCGATGAACTCGCGTAGTCCCTCATCTATCGGCTCGGAACCTGATCCCGAACCTGACCCCTCTCCTGAACCGCCATCTACCGGCCTCGATCGAAGTACCACCATTCTGCAATACATCACATCAAACATTAGAGATACTGATACTTCCTGAGGGATCACAACTACTTACAAGTTCCCTGGTCTTATCTTGGCCTTCCTTGGTTCGGGTACGGATCCTCTGCTTTCAGTAGTACGGGCCCATACTACCTTCCACATCTATCCGTACCTTCTTCAAGGAATGCCTCGACTCCACCAGATCCCTTTCACCACTGCTGATCACTGCTATACTCATCCTAGGCTCGCCCTAGGGAAATCTCCGACTCTACTCGATCCAGTCCTCAGCTGCTGCAGGCCTCCTTGTAATGCTAATTAGCCATCACTCGAATACCATCACACGTGACGAGGCTCAGATAATCCTCCGAGTACCCGACTCGTCCCTACAACGGTTGGACTCAAACAAGAGCTGCGCGGTAGGATCAAATCTGGTACTCTAAGATTATTCAACCCTGATCACATGTGACGTGACGTATTCGCCTAGTGGCTAATTCCCATTATTCAGAGTCCCACATAGCACGAAGCAAGCAGCATTCAGACAAGGGAAACAACCTCAAGCAACTCCGCTCTCATAGAGAGAAACTGAACTAGCACACAACGCTAAACTCACACTATCAGGCATAACCTAAACAGGCTACCCTACTGTTGTCTACTCGATACTAGCATGCAATTCTCATACAACTGAAACACATAAAGCAGGCACATAAGGCATCACTCCTAGATCCTTAGTCCTATTCTAGCATGCTGTTCTACAAAAGCTGATAACATAACATAAACTTGTATGGGTACTTTGGGGAATACTTACTTGAGCTCGGCCGGTCGCGCACATCACACACTTCGTTCTTTCTCGAAACTCTTTTCTCAATTTTTAGAAAACATTTTCTTTTAGAAAATCCTTTAATCCCTCTATTTGAGTTCAGACACCCCCGAAGGTGTGTCCGAATCCCTCAAACCAGGGCTCTGATACCAACTTGTAACGACCCAATTTTCACGTCCAAAAATTTCGTTTTAAAACATTACTTTAGAAAACATTAATAATTAAAAACATTGTTTGATCAAACCATAACACAACGTAAACCATGTCTAAAAGCCAAATCATACAACCAATCAAAATATCAGAGTATAAATCCTAGAGAATCTCGTAAATGCGGAAACCAGAGAGTGTGTGTGTGACATGCTGCTACCGCGCCGGCTCATTTCCCCTAGCTGAGGAAGTACCTGAAACCAAAACTGAAAACCGTAAGCACGAAGCTTAGTGAGTTCCCCCATCGTACCACATACCATACGAACACATAACATACATACTGCCAGGCTATTCTGGGTGCCTGACTGCCCGGTACGGCCATTCTGGGGTGTCGTCCTACCCGCATCAAGCCATTCTGGGGTGCTGACTACTCGTGTCAAGCCATTCTGGGGTGCTGACTACCCATCGGTCCTAACAACCGATCCTCGGGGACTAGTCCCCCTCCTACTACCTTTATCGCATATAACATAACAAGCCAGCATGCAAACATATCATCACGTACTGTCAGACATTTCTGGGGTGTCTGAACTACCCTTCGGTCCTATCAACCGATCTCTACTTCTATTTCATATAACATATCATACTAGCACATAACATATCAGGTAGTAGCAAACCTAGATGATATCACAAAGACAATCATCTGACATACGACTCCTACTGGTGGGTCGGCATTGAAGCCGTAGACCCACCGCTACTGGAAGGTAACTCACCTCGAAGTAGCTGCTGATCTGATCGGGAACTGACTGTCTAATGCTGCTACTGCTGCTCTGGAAATCCTCCGGCTCTAGAAGTTCTTAAATGGCACAAAGATTCTGGATCTTCTTCCTCTCCTCTTGATCTACCTTCTTCTTCTCTCCAAAACAGGAACCAGGTGCTACAGCAGGTCAGATATGGAAAATAGAACCGGAGGGGCAAATAGGTCAAATTGACTGTGTAAGGGTAGATATATCCACTAAGTGGATAAATTGAGAACTTTTTTTATTTGAATGATATTTACACTAAATAACGCAAACAAACCTGTAATACCCACATAAAAATAGAAATGTGCTTCTTAGTCCGAAGTAGATTGCTATTGTGGAGTAGGTATTGACAGTTCGTTGCCATTTTAAAATTCAATTTGTGTTGAGATTTTCCTGAAAATGTAATTAAAGTCGAACAAAAAGTAAGATAATCTGGCAGAAATAATATTGTGCTAATAATATGATTAATTAAGTAGTTTTGGACCAATGAATATATATATATATATATATATATATATATATATATATATATATATATATATATATATAGTTTTTGAGGAGGGGTCTTACTACATTTCCAATTAAAATTCTTTTTCTTATTTTTTTTTCTTTTTCTTCTACCATTGATAATCTATTCAAGAATATGACCACAAAAAAACCCATGAAATCTACAAAAAAAAAAAAAAAAAAAAAACCCTCCACTTCAAATGAAAATCGAATCAAAGAGATACCAACTCCCAGAAATAAAAAACTTTTCTTAATTTTACATTGTTGACATAAATACCCTTCAATCAAAATTTCACTATACCATTTCCTGAATAAATCGATCCAATTACAGATGCAATGGTGGGACCAAGCCATATCCATGTCATTCAAACTCCAAGTATACGAAAATAAAAAAATGTCTGAAAGTCAACCAAAACAGATTTTGACCAAACTGCCCCTTTGTCCTTAAAAAAATGATTCGACTGTGATTAATCTCCAAACATTCAAATTTCACTTTACAACATTATTAGCGCAGTACCCATTATCAACCAAAGATAAAAGTAATCAGTTAATCTTTTTGCCAATCCCTTCGCTAATTAATCTTTGTGATTAATCTCCAAACATTCAAATTTCATATAACATATAACAAAAAAAAAATAACATTTCGTATACAAATGCTTTTCATTTTTTGGTTCATTATGGAAACATAACATTATTACAAAAAAATAAAGAATACATATATGTAACTAAAATTTCATCATCTCTAAGGCTGCAATTATCATTCCCTAAAGTATCAGATGGACTTCCCCATAGATGTTCTTTTCCATATTGCCATTAATCAATACAATTTTTTTTTAAATAGCCTGCTAATTCATAACTTTCGAGCCTTATCTGAACCAACTTATACCATAAAGACGAAAATGCCCTTCACCCCCTTAAACTCAAAGTCAAACAACTTAACTTACCACATAAACAGCTGTATTATTTTTCAAAAGTTCTTCAAAATGGAGCTGAATTTTCCCACCTTCGGGACCTGCTTCCTGGAAACCAAAATCAAATACATCGATAATAATTTATTTATTTTTATAAATAATCATGTGATTATTAAAATAAAATGTATTATACCTTCAAAATTGCAATTGTCATGTCATAGTTGTTGATAAGAAACACAGTCTGCAGTTTTATGCTATCTCAAGGATTACGTCTAACAATACAATCATTGATGTATTGGAAAAAAAAATGAAAATGGATCGGGTAAAATTCTTTACCCTCAATGCTACAAACAGTATACTTATTATCAATTAAAATCATATGTCATCAAATATTAAATTATAAGTTTTTCTAATATTATTATCTTATTATTTCTTTCTTTTGCAGTTATCGTTATTGACTTCTGAACTAATTATTGAAATTCTTTCACGAACATCATTACAAACATTTGCTATTGTACGTTGTACAAATACATATTATGGAAATCTAACATACAACAATTATGTTTTTCATAACTACAACTATAGAAATAATGTGGTTTGTGGAATTATCGTTCAACAAAAAAAACTATGGAAAAATATAGAGCGTCAGTTTCTTCCGTCTTTTGGTAGCAACAATCATGACATTAATTGGCTACCACATACTTGTACTATTTTAGCATCATCATTGTGTGGACTCCTTCTTTTTGAATCCTATGATCCAGATGAATACGTTTCAAAGATTTTATTTGTTATCAAACCAACGACTTCAGATGCCAAATGGATACCGTTTCCGACCTCTGAATACACTGCAACAAAGTTTGCTTTGGTAGTTATCAGCTCGAACCCGTTACATTTCAAGGTCATTCGATTGTCATACACAAAGCCATCGTAAGAGTTTATATGTAGTACATTTTATGTTATTAATTTACTTTATGATTTACTTATATGTTATTTTATTTGTAGTGATATGCCTACGGAAAAAGTGGACTATGATTACTACAACATAGAATTGTTTTCATCTACTACATGGCAATGGAGGGAGTTTCAAAATATCTGGTTACCATCATCTGTTTATCCTGTCTCTGATGAGGCAGTTACAAGTGGCGGTGTCGTATACTTCTTATTATCTAATGATATCATATTGCGATTTGATATTTATTCAGAAGAACATATACTCATATTTTCACCTTCTACTATTAATGAATTAAAACCGTATGCATCGAGACTAATCAAGTTTCACGGAAAATTATGATATCTCTCTATAAGTGGAGATAGTTCGTGGGCTATTTGGATTTTCATTCACAATCGGTGGGTTAAAGTAGATGATAGTACTTAGAATGAAAGTGCACATGAATGGTGGGGTTATAGAAACAATACCCTATATTTCTTTAGAGGAAATACGATTGAGTATGTGGTTCCGGCACATCATTCTCAACAAGTTTTTTCAATCCGTTCTGATTTTGATACAGTGACTATGCCAAGTCGATATTACTGATTATATATATTTTAATTTGCATTCGAACATAGTTGTTTTTATTGTAATGAACTATTTTAATATTTTATATTATTCTATGATTTATTAGTTTTTTTTATTTATTCTTTTAATTGTTATGAAATTAAAATAGCTAATGTAATGTATGTTAATGAATTTAAAATAGCTATGGTAATCTACTTTTAATTGTCATGCTTCCTATGATGTAATATATGTTTACAATTCAATGTTATTTTATATGCTCTCCGCGTTTAACGCGGGTTTTAATCTAGTATTTATGAAAACTTATCTCACATAAGAGATAAAGAAAAAGATATATAGGTTTTTGATGTTATAAAATATAAGGATGAAGTATTGAAGGGTTATAAGGGAATTAAAAAACAATACAACTTCTCTCACATTGTTGGTTGTAGGAAATGATATTTGCAAACAATTTTTTTTAAAAGAATAGTAACACGGTCATATAAAAGTAATAATTATATTTTTGCAAAAATCCGTCTTTAGGGACCAAGTAGACTGGGTTTTAGAATTTTTTTTTTACAAACCAACCGGTTCTTACTGGGTCGACCCGATTTGACGTGTCACAAGTATTATTGATTTCATCGTTTTTATAGTTTTCATTTGATTAGGGAACTACATGTATTCCTACTTTAAATTAATTCACCAATGTTATATAATTTTTCAAGATTTTTAACATATCTCAATAACATATACGATGAATAAGAAAATAAACCAACTAAAATGGGATGCAGCATCACCAAACAATCTTTAATTCCTCGTTTTGGTCAATTAGTCGAATGTATGAAATCTTTAATTCCTCATTTTGGTCAATTAGTCGAATGTATGATATTTAATAGAATAATTGGAGGTTTAATGTTTAGTTGACATTCAATGGATTGAATTTAACCACCACGATTCAATGACCATTGAATTTTTCGATGAGGGAATAGAATTCTATAATACAAAATGATCGACAATAAAAAAAATGTTTAAATATGTTTTGTAGAAATTAAATACAAATTCAAATGGTAAAATTATATGAAAATGAAATAATAATGTAACAATCTACCGTATATTTTTAATTGATAACAATCATTATGGTTATGTATTTTAACCTTTTATAAGTTGTTTAGATGTTTAATATATTTTTTTAGATTATGAATTATGAATTTTTGAGGGTTGTTTCCACAAGTTCTTGAATGGTAAATTCATACAGCGGTTACAATTGTAATGGTAGAAATGGGATCAAATCCTCATCTTAGAAACGGAAAACGACGATACTTTCCGGTGGTAGCAGCAATTTTTTGAAGAATGCAATTTCGCCATTTTTCCTCTTACACCCACGAGCCTTCATATCACATTTTTTCAATGTAATCGATAGAATTCACTGAAGCTACATACAATTCGTCAAACTGAACCCGTTTTGAGGAAAAGAAAAGAGGGTTGTCAAATCGAAACCAACCACTTCTAAAAATGGCGGGAATGGCGCAGCTGATGATCACAGACATGATAATGTCTTTCATGTGGATTTGGTCAGGCATTATCATCAGATTAATTGCTCACGTTGTTTTAGGGCTGAGCGGTCACGCTTCTGAATTCGTTAGGTCTGTTCTCACCATTCTCAACATGTTCTTGTTTACTCATCTGGTTAAACTCACCGATGGCGGGGCGTACAATCCCATTGTTGTCTTTACATCCGCCATCAATGGAACTTTTACCACCTTTCTCTTCAACATCGCAAGAATCCCCTTTCAGGTCCGTTACAGTTTTTATCATTTTCTTCTGATCTTTTGCGATATGAATTAGGGTTCTGCCAATCCCGTTTTCCTGGTATCGACTCAGATTGATCCTGTCTTCGGAATGGGATTAGATTTTTGTTAGTTGAAGGTGGTTTATGTTTGATTATGAACGAATGACAGGTGGCTGGATCGATTGTTGGAGTGAGGCTTATCATTGAGACATTTCCCGAGCTATGGCGTGGGCCAGCGCTGGTGATCAACCTCCATCAGGGTGCACTGACAGAAGGATTGTTGACATTCTCACAGGTGCTCATCACACTTGGTCTTGACAGAAGCATTAATGGCAGTTTCTATATGAAGACATGGATTAGTAGCATCTTAAAATTTTCTCTTCATATACTCGGATCTGATTTAACTGGTGGATGCATGAATCCAGCTGCTGTAAGTATTAGTATCCTTTAACTTCAATTCTTGTCCCATTAACTTCAGTCTTTTTCTTCAACTTGACAAAAATTGACAGTTATTAGCTTTAATAAATCTTTTAGGTAGTTGGATGGGCGTATGCATTTGGTGTTCATAAAAGAAAGGAGCATATAATTGTTTATTGGTTTGCCCCAATTGAGGCGACTCTATTGGCATCATGGACATTTAGGTTGCTCACGCGACGTTCAAAACCAGAGAAGAAAAAGAAACAGAAGATCAACTAACCAGAGTTTTTTTATTTTTTATTTTTTGAGGTTTGTAGAAAATCAATCCTTCTATTTATGATGAGAATTCATCTATACAAGTACATTTTAGATTATAGATTTTCTTTCTTCACATTTGTGTTGCCTTTATCTAAGATTTAGATAATTTGACTTTTTTCTAGCCAAACAAGTATTATTTGGGTATTGTCATTACCAGTTAGTGTAGAATCAATTTTTTAATAAATTTGGGTTTTGGTTTGTTCCAATCAGATTCCTTCGCTATGAGCCTATGACACCCGTACATATAATACATAACTACGTATGTATATACACATATACATTAATACTATCTTATAAAAAACTCTTAAAGTTTAAAAAATACAAACTATAAAACATTATTTGTGTTACAACCTTTGAATATTTGGTTTTAGTTTGGTTTATTTTCAAAATGAATAGTTTGAAATTTCTAGCCAAAAAAAGGATGAACAAGTAATTTTTTCTTTTAAATACGTATGCTTCTATTGGTTCATATACTTGAATTAAAGAATCAAGGGTTCATTTTGTTAGGGAGGGCATTTTAAAATGACTTATTACTTTATTGGCTTTTCAAAAAGTCAATAAATTTAAAAAAAAATGTTTGACAAATAGTGATTTTATAGGTAAAAAAATGGTTTTTCTAAAAAGTCAGAAATTTTTGGTTTTTTCAAAAAGTCAATAAGCATTTTAGGAGGTGTTTGTGATTGTTTTTATGACAAAAGTCATTTTTTATTTTTTTGCTTTTAAAAAAAAATAGTTTTAAAATGTGTTTGGTTCATCTTTTAACTTTTCAAAAACTAAAAACTTAAAAGTTGCAAAAAGTCAAAAACTTATTTTTGTTCTTGCTAAAAAGTTATTTTAAAACAACTCCCAAACATCTTTTTTTAACTTTTAGCTTTTTGGAAGTTCTAAAAGTTATTTTAAAAGATTCATCAAACATTGTCTTAAGAAGCAATTGGTTTTTACAAAAAGTCAAAAAGCATTTTAAAAAGCAATCACAAACAGACCCTTAGGCTCCTTTTACAACACTTTTTTACAACACCCAAGGGGTGGAGAGATAAAGAAAGAAGAGAGAGAAAAGGGGCACTCCCAATTCTTGCCACGCTCCCAAACCGCACTTTGAAACCGTAGGGAGGGGGCGGTGTTTCAGTGTCACATCAGCTGAAACCGCACCCCACACCCTCCAATCTTAGTCAAATGGTGAACCTAAATTGTTGGGAATGATTAAATTTTTGGATTTTCCCTTATAAACTAACCATTGTTTTTTAATTTTAGTTTAAAAGACATTTTTGTTTGGTAGCCTCATGGTGGGATTTTTGCAAAGCTAATATTGTGTAGTGTAGAGAGTAGAGTATAGACTAATAAACCAGTAATTGCCATATCAAACTTTTCATATATCTGGAGTTGTTTACACTTTAAAGATATCAGTATCTAGTGTTGTTTACACTTTCATATATCTGTTTATGTGGAGGATAGAGTCTTTACATGGCGTGAATTCAATCATCATTTAAAGATTTCACCTATGTATGCAATTTGATCATCAGATTTGTTTGTCTTGTTTGTTTGTATTTGTCACAAAAATTCATAATCGAAAAAGAATTCTTCATTTATATTCGTGAACAAAAGTTATTGTTTATTTATCGAGTCTCACCTTTGAGATATTGTTTATAGGTTTTGTAAATAAAACGGTTATTTATATGCTTGATAGAATATACAAATATGGAAAGAATAACGAAAAAATCCAAGTGTAAAATCGCATCTTGGTTATCACAATAACCAAAACCTGTAAGCGTTTGCATTAGTGAAGTTTACAATAAACAAAATTTTATCTCTGTTGGTTCCACTACACAGTTATACAACTAGTAATATACATAAAACATAGATAGATCACTTATTGGTTAAATTCAACTTCTGTAATATATCATACTCTTACACTTTATTTGAATTGACATCAAAATAACATAACCAAATGCACATAAAGCCTCATAAGTCATAACATACACATCAATGTCACACCTACACCTACATTTATATTTATATCTCTATTCATTTTCTTTAGATACATTTATATAACATCATAGCTAAAAATTGTTGTTGACCTTGTTAATTATTTTTGTACAACAAATATTGTCCACTTTTTCTTTTGCAATAAGCTCCCTCTTGGCTATTTACCCAAAAAAAAAAAGGAGGATGTTATTCTTGGCTGAAACGATTATACTGGATTCCAAAAAGTAGAGGTGAATAAAATTTTCCAGAGATAAAAACTAAAAAAAAAAAAAAAAAAAAAAAAAAAAAAAAATACAACTTACATTTCAGATTCAATGCACCATTGATATTTGTGTTCATCTTCTGTTACTTGTGTAGAATCTGGAGAGTATTACACCTCCTCATTATTCCTTTTCCTTCACTGTTTTTGTCTTCTGTATAGATTCCATTGCTTCTTCAAATGATTTCTTCACACAAGAAAATGCACAACTGTCAATATCACTCTCACCCATTATCCTGTTTATGCAACAAACTCAACCACTTGCCAATTTATGCATGCATACATTCACATTTCACACATTGGTAAATGTTGGCAGCATAAATTTGTAAGAAAGCCACTCCGTTGTGTATTTTGTTGCATAAATAAGTCACAACCCCAAATGTTAAAGCAGAATGATTTTCACTTCTGAACTGTAAATTTTGGGTATGCAAACACTTGAAACATAGTAAGTTACAAAGGACAAGTAACATACACCTGGATTCTGCATCTTCCAGATTGCATCTCTGCCTATTTCAACAACCGCTAGACCACTTAATATAGCCCTGCAGAAAGTTTCTATATCACTCAGTTAATCATCATTTGGGAAACAAGTTTGAGCATACATGCAAGTTAAGATCAACATCACGATTCATGATCATGCATACTTTCATGGTCTTCAAATTTACAGAGAAAGACAGGCATGTGAGATATTGAACGGGAAGCAAATAAGATGTGGGAAGTGATCGCATTATCATGCTTTTTCGGAAAAGCGGTAATCATCAAAAGAACTAAAACCTAGAAACATGATTAATTTCAATTTCAAAAGCAATCATGATAATTTTAGTTCAAGAGACAGAGAAATACCCAGCAAAAGCAACATTGAGAAGGAATGCACGACTGTTTATGTATCCAAGGGCGATCTGAAACCTAGAAACGGATGCCTTCTTGCTGTAGTAATCATAATTAGATGAACGGTTCTTCCTGCTATCATATGTGTACCCATATCCATACCCGTACCCGGAACCACTTGGGCCGCCCTGATTGCTACGATTAGAACGGAGATTATAATCAGCGCGCTTGTGATCATCGACTAAAACCTCGTAAGCTTCGGATGCTAGCTTGAATCGGACGGTGGCACCGTCCCTGACGGATTTCGGAGACGCAGAGTGCTTATCGGGGTGGAATTTCTTGGCTATATTCCTAAATGCTTCTTTGATTTCGTCTTTGGTAGCGTTGCTACTCAGACCCAGCACCTTATAATAATCCATGATTCAATCGATTGACAGAGAGAATTGGGATGAATTTGACATAACAAAGACCAGAAGAGGAATCAACAGGAGGTTACTTGAGTGGTCGGGAACACGATCTCGTGGCCAGGGTACAACCATACATACATGGCCGCAAACCACCTCGCCTAAAACTTACTACACTAGGCTAGAGCCTACGAGGTGTTTGGGAGCCTTTTGAATGCTTTTTTTTAGAAGGGTGATGCTATTAACACATTTTTTAGACATTAAGTAATTATTTTTAATTATTTTTTTAAAAAACAATGTAATTTTAACCAACAAAAAAACCTTAAAAATTATATGAGGTGTTTAAATGGTAAAATAAAATATCCATTTAACCAACCTTTTTAGAATAATGTTTATTGGTAGGTTTTCTTTAGGGCTTTTTGTTTTTCTATTTAAATCTACATTTTGATTTTTAACTTTTCTAAAAAGTTAGAAATGTTTAAAAGTTGTTTGTTAAATAGAAAAGTTTTTTTTAAATCAATTTTTAGCAAATCACAAAAACTAGTATTTACAAAAGTCATACATGCTGATTTTTTGTCTTTTTGAACTTTTGAGGCTGGAAAAATAAAAAATAATCTCAAACACTTTTTAAACAACATCTTTTGAAAAAAACGTCTTTTACAAAAAAATCTTTTACAAAAAGGACTTTTCCCTTCGAAAAAGAATCCCAAACACCCCCTTAATAATATTTTTTTAGAAATTGTTTTGATTAGCTTTTAAGCGGTAAAAGTTAAAAATTCAATAAATTATTTTTAAAAGTTTTTTAAAAATATTTAACTTAGCTTCTACCTGTAAAATGACAAAAAAAAATGGCATGCTTTCATATTAAACTTTTTTTTTTTTTGCAAAATATATAATATAAAATTTTTTAAACATTTTTTTACCATGATAATATTAAAATTACGTCCATACAAAAGTAGAAAATAAATTCTAAATAATTCATAAAAAATATCATATGTTACGTCATATTGCATTCATCTCCAGAATTTCATTATATATTGTGAAATAATATCTCGTATCGATGTCATATACGAGTTATCATTACTCGTGTGATGTGTATTTGGACCTTCTTCGTCACCTTCGCTACTAGTACGATTGTGTGTAGGAATGTAGGATTCTTGTTGTGCCCTATTAAATGTTTCATCAAACTTACCAGTCTTTATAATATAGTTATGGATCGACATCGATGCAATCACAATACTCGCTTGGTGCATGCATGTCTCTTAATAATGCCCACCTAACTTTCCATACTTCAAAAGTCCGTTCAATGATATTTTGCAATGATGAATAGTAATAGTCAAAAAAAATCGGTCCACGTGGTTCACACATAGCAACAGTATGTCCACGTCGAAAATCCAGTATATAATAACGAATATTAGTTGCTTTATATGGAGTAAGATACTCTCTAGTATTTGGGTATCCGACATCAACAACATAATATTTATCTATAAAGAAAACAAACATTTGTTATTCGTTTCAAACAAGTATTAAAAACTTAAAACTCGTGTTACCAAAAATTTATACTAACCACCCGTTGGAAAATGGAAAATGAAGATCAGGCATCTGCCCTAACTTGTGTCTTGTCTATAGCACCAATGCAATCCTACAAATACTAAAAAGATATTATAAATAAATCATTTGGGGAAGTAATTGAACACTGGATAATACCTTGAACATCGGATAATATCGATGATTGTTTAATATATATTCAGGAACTTCATCATTATAGTTTGCGGCTAGCATGATGATGTCGATACTCATCTTAGGCACAGTTGCCAAAACTGTATGGAAATGCATATGAATTGTTTTCCCAGAATGATCAAAGAGTTCTTGCACAAATCTATTGCTACATCCATAGGCCAAAGTCATAAAGAATATTCTTACTGACTCCTCGATAGATATAGTCCGTAATTTGCAGCAATATTTATGCATAGTTGTCTAAAAACTGGTGCATGCAGTCTAAACATCTCGTAACACCGTCTAGGATGGTCATTTAATACTTCATTAATAAATATGTTCCCCATGCAGTCTAAAGTGTGACATGCCTGCGTATGTTACAAGCTAGTATTATCCTTATCATAGCTAACCCACATAACATTTCGAATTCTCTATTCTCTTCCATCCAACATTCCTCATTATCGTCAGATAAATTAGAGTCATCACTATCCATCCTAAGACGGGTAGGAATGGGCCACGCGCACCCGTGTTACTCTGACGTGGTACGGCACACCACCCCCGACTTGCGTTTTTCGACGATAGGGTATTAGGAGTTACGGTGACAACGGGTGGAAACGGGGCTGCATCCAATGGAAAATTGCATAACGGTAACTATATATATAATTTCGACCGACTATATATATATATATATATATATATATATATATATATATATATATATGTGTGTGTGTGTGTGTGTGTGTGTGTATGTTGGTTCTCTTGAGAATAATAAAAAATTAGAAATTGTGAAATAGGTGGATAGCCCTTTGATTTTATGATCTTTATTTGTAAAATCCGGCGGTGGCATAATTGTAAATAAATAGTTAACTATTCAAATTAACGCCGTTAGTAACCATGTTTGGGTTGGTATTGTAATTTTACAAACAATCATATTAGTTTTGCAGATGCTATGATATTGTAACTGCCTATATTCTTCTTTCCTTTTTCGGTCAAAATCTCACTTAGAAACTCTCACAAAAACCCTCTTTTTCTTTCTCTATCGCATTGAGACCTAGTTTTTTCGTTTGTTAGTTATGCAAATTAAGTTTGAAAAATCAGTAAATGTCTTCAAGAGAAAATCTAAACGAAGTCGCATCTTCATTAATTGAAATGAAAGGTTAGAATGCGAGTAATTTTTCATTTTATTGATAATGCATGTTTGGTTTAATTAGGTAACTATAGTTCTATGGTGATAATGATGATTTTTTGTTTTTGACTCTGTAACGTCCCAAAAATACGAGCCAAAAATTTCATTTTTAAAACATATAATTAGCAAAACATTAGAAATAAAACATTCACCGATTATATCATTTCATCAAAGATGTGCGTGTCTGGAAACCAGTTTATAAAAACATAACAACGTCAAAGTACAAATCCCCAGGAAGATCTCATAGTGCGGAATACAAAGCGTGTGTGTGATGTGCCGCTACCGCGCCAGCTCCTTCCCCTTCGAAGAAGAGGTACCTGAAACCAAAACTGAAAACTGTAAGCACGAAGCTTAGTGAGTTCCCCCATCATACCACATACCATACAATCACATATCATACATACTTTCGGGCAATCCTAAGGCGCTCGACCTACCCGGTACGGCCATTCTGGGGTGCCGACCTACCCGTGTCAAGCCGTTCCGGGGTGCTAACTACCCATGTCAAGCCATTCTGGGGTGCTGACTACCCATCGATCCTAACAACCGATCCTCGGGGACTATTTCACCCCCTACTGCTACTATCACATATATCATAACATAGCATGTAAACATATCATCACATACTGTCAGACATATCTGAGGTATCTGACCTACCCTTCGTTCCTAACAACCGAACTCTACTACTATCACATATAAATATCATGCCAGCATATAACATATCAGGTAGTAGCAAACCTAGATGATATCACAAAGACAATCATCTAACATACAACTCCTACTGGTGGGCCGACATTTTGGCCGTAGACCCACCGCTACTGGAAGGTAACTCACCTCGTAGTAGCTGTTGATCTGCGTGGGAACGGTCTGTCTGCTGCTGCTGCTCCAGAAATCTTCCGGCTGTAATTCCCACCAAACACTTAGTCAAATGCTGCTAATCGACCTCAGGGTAAATGACCATTTACCCCTAACCAAACCAAGAGTCAAATTCAAAGTCAACTTCCAGTTTACCCGACTCGTCGAGTTGGCCTGCCAACTCACCGAGTCCCTATCCCTTTGTCTGACCATTGTCCCGTCTCTACTCGTCGAGTTTGACATAGACTCGATGAGTTTTCCTTCTAAACTGATGACTAAACGTCCTTCATCCTACTCGCCGAGTTGTATAAACAACTCGTCGAGTTCGTCTTCATCCAAAGAACACTCTATGCTGAGACTCGCCGAATTGTATGAACAACTCGCCAAGTCTGTTCCTGAGGCAAGAAGATTGCCTTGAACTCGCCGAGTCATGGCATTGACTCGCCGAGTTACTACATGAGTGAGTCTGGCTTCCAACCCACTGAGTCACACCTTATGACTCACTACTCCAACCCGCAACACAAAAAGGGGGAAAAACTCGGGGACTCGCCGAGTCAGATGAACGACTCGCCGAGTCTGCCACATTCAAATACTATACACGTGATTCTGCTTGAATCCAGCTCATACCATACATAGATCTGGGTTTCTAGGGCCTGGTTAACACGTAAAGTTTCCAACTTTACATGTAAATAAACACCAATGAAGGTTTTAAGGCTCAAAATGCACTAAAAGGGTAGATCTAGGGCTTTCATGCAATATGGCTCCATAAAGGCAATAGATCCAAGCTCCTGGAGCTCAATCATGCATAGATCTAGAGGCTAAACAACTTATTACAAACCCTATTACACAAACAAGATTGGGGAAAGGCTCAAGAAGGACTTTCATGTAGTTACAAGGGACAATAAGCAAGAAAACAGAGGGAAACCGAGTTATACCTCAAGGAAATCACTGAGATAACACAAGGATGTTTGGCCTCCTTCTTCTCTTCTTGATCTACTCTCCTTCCCTCTCCAAATCTTTGAGAAAACACACCAAAATGCTTCAATCTCACAAGGAACAAGGCTTGGACGAAGTAGAGAGCTCTGAGGGTGAAGGGGGCGAGCTTGGGGGCAGATAAGAGGGTTTAAATAGGGTGAAAACCCTTGAAATTTAGGGTTTCATCAGACAGCGGGGACTCGCCGAGTCCATAATGTGGACTCGTCGAGTCGCCAACTTAAACGTGCTCCCAAACCCGTCTCTACTCAGCGAATCGGGCCTACCACTCGCCGAGTCTAAGGCCAAAATGAAAAATACTTAGGTAAATTTTTACGTACCAGGAACCAGGTGCTACAGATTCGGTAGTTTTTTCTTCATTTTTACTTGATTTTGATGATCATTTACAGTTCATCTGTTTTTTATTATGTTTGTTTGTGGTGGTTTTTTTATCTAAGTAGTTATTTATATTTTCACATATAAGGATTTCAAAACAAACTATGTTCGAAAAAAGTTCAAAATCAATATATATATATATATATATATATATATATATATATATATATATATATATATATATATATATATCGAAGACGGTAGCAATGGTGTTATTTTCAAAGGTATAATTCAAAATTTTGTTGTTCAAAGAGGTTTCTGTAATGTTTTTTGTCGCATTTTCTTCTATTATTTTTTTATTCATAATCGATTATCATATTTTGTGGTTTTGTATTTCTATATGTCAAACGTGAATATGAAGATCTTTCTAACGAAGTTAAAAATAAAATTTCAAATAAAATAAATGTTTTAATCACAACTGATTTTGTGATTTTTTTCAACGAATTTATCATAATCTTTAGTTATATGTTTATTTCTAGTTCTAATCATAAATGATTTCATACGTTTATTTTGTTTTCTTTTTTATTAACACTATTTTTCTAATAAAATTTGTAGTTAAAAAAAAAGTAATTTTACAAACATGTATCAATAGACTAAAAATTTCTTTTTAAAACATCACTAAAACCATATTTATAAAAACGTATCATAAGTCATAGCATAACTTTTGAGTATTAAATTCAAAACATAATCTCATTATCAGAGTAAAACATTCCCCAGGCTAACTGACTATGGTGTGTGCACTACAATCTCTCCGAGCTCCTCTTTTGAAAACTGAGTACCTGAAACCAAAACTGAAAACCATAAACACGAAGCTTAGTGAGCTCCCCCAAACTACCACATACCATACAATAACATATAAAACACATACTGGGCCTTGCCCACTGCATCGGACCGAGGTCCGGACTAACTGGGGCCTTGCCCCTTGCATCGGACCGAAGTCCGGAAACTGACTGGGACCTTGTCCCATGCATCGGACCGAAGTCCGGACTAACTGACTGGGACCTTGTCCCCTACATCGGACCAAAGTCCGGACTAACTGGGGCCTTGCCCCTTGCATCGGAACACCCTGGTCTAACTAATCTGCCGATATCTGGGTTACCAGACTCCCACCGATCACTACACCCCATCGTAACCTCTTAGTCGCTTCCAGCGACTTCTGAAGATACTCTGACTATCTACAACTGTTCTATCCACTCTGTCATTCATACTGAATCGATGCTGCTGGAACCAGCCTGCTTATCTCTCATCTGACTACTCAACTCCCAATAACTCGAGCCTTCCATCCTGAAAGAAAGGCTACCTGCCTAATTATCCGTGCAGATCACTTATACTTGGCAGATGATTCAACTGGTCCTGCTGTGAGAGACTTGCCATTTCCAAATCAACCAACTATATTGTCAGCACTTGCATTCCAACACGAATACTGATACTGTCCATAACACTGAAACTATCTGAAACACTGAACTGCCTGAAGCACTGATTTGCCTTATGGCCGTTTCCCAAAATATCTCGAGACCTTCTTGGTCTCCAATCATTCATCGGTTATCTACAACACCGAGTTCCAACTCAACTGTGGAGTCCAAAGACTCATCACTTAGTCTCTCCCACGACTTCTGAACGAATCTTTCTCTGGAACTAGTTTCCACTAGTTATCTTGTCGTTGTGGCTCTATCAACCTCCCAGTCCAACCGACTAGGTCCACGTCGAAACCTGACATTATCAAATCCAAGACTACAAATGATGGCTCCCAGACTAACGGTAGCTCCTAACATACATGAACCCAAACGGTCCACTGCTACCCTGATCTCATAACTGTGGTGACGATCCAACTGACGAATCGCCGACTTAACCTTAACTGAACCATTTGGGAAATCCAAAATCTAACCCGTGGATTCCCATATCCTTACTGCTTCACCCGAACTGGTGTTGGATTAATGTCTAAGTCCATAACTATATTTGGTATGTACTTGACCTGACCCGGCATGGTCCATTTGGGTTGCACTTCACCGACACAATTTATATGGATAGTCTTTTGAGAATAGTATATTTATGATTTATATTAATATATTATAAGTTCTAATATATTAATATGGAATCATATTATTTAATTAGTATTGATCAAGACTCAATTTAGAATTAATTAAGTGATCAAAATGAACTAATTAAATATGGACTCTTATATATATGGATTGGGCCAAGTTCATTTAGGTTGGGCTAAGCTTTCATGGATAGTCCATGGAGTGTTTAACCCATGGATCATATGAAATGAAAGGTGATGGGTTTAACCCTAGTCTCCATACTATATAAAGATGTCCTTGGTTAGTGAAATTGGCACTAGTGGGTACACTAAGAGGGCTAGCCAATTTCACTAGAGAGAACCAAGTATCCATATTCTCTAAAGTCTTCCAAGGTGTTTTGGTGATTTGTGATTCCATTTGAGGCTTCCACACTATTGGGGCTAAGCTCTTAAATCTTGAAGACATCAAGCTACACCAAAAGGTATGTCATCTAACTAGTCTTTGTAGTATAGTTCCTCATAGTATGCTAGGTAGGATTAAAGCCTTGGAAAGTTCTTATTTGCATGTATAATAGAGAAAACATAGATCCAAGGTTTATAGGGTTGCATGTACACCATAGGAGTGTTAGAATGCTCAAATCCCAACAACTGGTGGGTACCACTGCTTCCCCCCGCGTCCAAACAACGCGCTCATGCTCTCTACTAATGTGACAAATGCTACGGTTACATCCGCAGACTTACAACTCCCTAATATTATCTGGCTGCTAGTGAATGCTACGGCTACCCCCGCATACTTACAACACTCTACTACTATCTGACTGCTAGTGAATGCTATGGCTACCCCCGCAGACTTACAACACTCTACTACTATCTGACTGCCAGTGAATGCTACGGCTACCCCCGCAGACTTACAACACTCTACTACTATCTGTCTGCTAGTGAATGCTACGGCTACCCCCGCAGACTTACAACACTCTACTACTATCTGAATGCTAGTGAATGCTACGGATACCCCCACAGACTTACAACACTCTACTACTATCTGTATGCTAGTGAATGCTACGGCTACCCCCGCAGACTTACAACACTCTACTACTATCTGACTGCTAGTGAATACTACGGCTACCCCCGCAGACTTACAACACTCTACTACTTCTGACTGCGAGTGAATGCTACGGCTACCCCCGTAGACTTACAACAATCTACTACTATTCTGAGGACATCTTGTCTATCCCTAGTCCTGCTAGTAATTCCTCATCCTGATTTCTCAAAACCAGCCCTCAGTCATCGAATACTGCACCAACCTCGACATCTTATATCCTTGATATACTTAGCGTTCTGTCGAGGAATTCTTTGGTTTGGTTCCCAAACCAACCGTCTACTAATCCGGATACATGAACTATTGTTGGGAATTTTTAAAACTCCCAACTCCTGAATCTACATAACCCTACATGCTGTCTCTGCCACTGGCTATTAACACTGAAGCATCTCTTGCTAACCTTTCTCAAGATCCTCATTTCCGACTCACTAGAGTCATATAGACGATCCTCCAATCCTAGATTCCCAACCAGCTACTAACCATCTCAATATCATGAACTAATTGTTAGGAAGTTCCTCAACTCCCAATCCTGAACTCCTCAATACATCCATCGTTGTGCTACTATCTTTTCTTCTTAGAGGTCGCGTACTCATTTTGGGTCTACGTGCTCTTATCCTTGTATACTCGGAGGGTTCTCCCCCACTGGGATCCGGCTAACTCCTTACTGCTCACTTGTTGAAAGGATTTCCCTATCCTTCCTTCCATGAAAAGGGCGATCTGCTGACCGCCAACGTTTACCTTTGTCGGTGCTCCAACTAACTTTTACCAAATCCGAACCATTCTTGCTGTCTAACTGAGCACCCTTCAATCCTTAACTGTGTTTGCTTTAGGGACTACATCATGAGAACCTGCGTTTGGGGTGCACATCCCCAACCCACTTCCCTACTGTCCGTTGGCTACCTCACTAGAAGCTCTAGATTGTCACTACTAAGGATCTAACTGATCAATCCCGAATGGCACCTTTCGAAAATAGCGAGGCATTACTGATTCTTACACATACATGCTACAACTGCTGCATTCGAAGCAACCTGATTTAGAGGGGACGACCACCAATTTGCCATTCTAATTCCAAGGTATGCAGATGGCATAAAACTCCGACACAAACATATAATATAATACTCACGGTTACATGCTTACTAACATCGATGCAGTACCATAATAATAGAGTTACTACAAAAGGGAAGAATTCAAATTACATACCTGCGATCTAGTGCGACTCGATCTTGACTTTTTGCGGAACGATGGGCGCCTGACCCTGAACTCTCTCCATCACCAAAACGGGACATCGAGACTTGAAATGACCCGGCTGGTGACAATGAAAACATCTCTGATCCTGCTTACAATCTCGATACACATGTCCCCTTTCTCCGCACTTGAAACACCTGAACTTGTGACAAGCAAACCCATGAGTCCCTCCACACTTACCACACACCTCTTGGTCCTCCTGACCTCCAGTGCCCAAGTCAGTTGAGTAGGACTCTACACTTCTTCCCAATCTCCTTGCAACACGCGCCCACTTCCTTTTTCCGAGTTGCCCATCCAAACCACTCTCCTGCTCTCGAGTGACCCCGACTACTCCATCAACCGTATGAACACCAGTTGGCTGTCCCTGGAACTTAGCGTTCAAACGACCAGTGACCCGCTCAATGATGTTGGGCAACTCCTCACGAATGACTAGCGAAACCTCATTAACTACCCAATCATGCAAAGGTCTCTCCTGGAGACAGGGTGCCCCACTCACAATTGTTCCCTGATGGTAAGAGCTAGAAATGGGAACTCCCTTCCTGATGAATCCCTAAACTCCATAAGCATCAGGCTCTAGACGAGCCCCAAACTGTCCTGAAACTATCCCGGCCCTAAAGGCCTCAAGATGACTGTCCATAAGCTCCATGATGGCCTCTCTAACCGAGCCGAAAGTCACTGGAGTCTGATCAATGATGTTGCGCATAATCTCTGCGGAAATGAAATCCCTCATCTGATCATCAAGCTGCCCGACTCCAGAGCCCGAGCCAGATCCCTCCCCGGTACCTGAACTGCTAACTGGTAACTCGCGCAATGTCGCCATGCTGAAAATATAACACTTCCTGATCAATATACACACCGCTGCTGAGGGATCTCTCACACACTCTAAAAGTTCCTTGGTCTTGTCTCGACCCCTCTTGGTTCGAGTACGGATCCTCTACTTTCAGTAGTACGGGCCCATACTACCTTCCACATCTATCCGTACTTTCCTCAAGAGTTACCTCAACACCACCAAGTCACTCTACTGCTACTGATCTCTGCTACTACCTTCCTAGGCTTACCCTAGGAAAATTCTGACTCCACCCAACCAGTCCTCATCTGCTGAAGGCCTCCTTGTAATGCCAATTAGCCACCACCTGAATACCATCACATGCAATGAGGCTCGGATAATCCTTCGAGTAAAAGACTCATCCTTACAACGGTTGGACTCATACAAGAGCTGCGCAATAGGGCCAAATCCAACACTCTGAGTTTATTCAACCCTGCTCACATGTGATGTGATGTATTCACCTAATGGCTAACTCTCATCACTCAGAGTCCCACAAAGCAAGCAACATTCGGACACAGGAAGTTACTCAAGCAAATCTATTCTCATAACGAGAAGCTGTACTAGCATACATTGCTAGGCTCATACTATCAGGCATAACCTAAACAATCTATCCTACTACTTCTACTCACTACTAGCATGCAATTCTCATAAGGCTGAAACATATAAGCAGGCACATAAAGCATCCTCCTAGATCCTTAGTCCTATACTAGCATGTTGTTCTACTGAAGCTGAAACTGAATTGAAACTGGAACTAAAACTGATAATCATAAACTTGTATAGGTAATTTGGCAGTACTTACTTGAGCTCGGCTGATTGCATGCACCACACCCTTTTTCTCTTTTCAAGTTATTTTCTTTCTAACTATTATTTTCACTTTTTCTAAAACTCTTTTTCTTTTCCTCAAACTCCTTTTTACCAAAAATTCCTTTCGAAAATGTTTTTCTTTTGAAAACCATTTACCGTTTCCTTAGTTTGAGTCCAGACACACTCTCAAGTATGTCCGAATCCCTCAAACCAAGGCTCTGATACCAACTTGTAACGGCCCAAAAATCATGACTAAAAATTTCTTTTTAAAACATTACTAAAACCATATTTATAAAAACGTATCATAAGTCATAACATAACTTTCGAGTATTAAATTCAAAACATAATCTCATTATCAGAGTAAAACATTCCCCAGGCTAATTGACTATGGTGTGTGCACTACAATCTCTCCGAGCTCCTCTTTTGAAAACTGAGTACCTGAAACCAAAACTGAAAACCGTAAGCACGAAGCTTAGTGAGCTCCCCCAAACTACCACGTACCATACAATAACATATAAAACACATACTGGGCCTTGCCCACTGCATCGGACCGAGGTCCGGACTAACTGGGGCCTTGCCCCCTGCATCGGACCGAAGTCCGGAAACTGACTCGGACCTTGTCCCCTGTATCGGACCGAAGTCCGGACTAACTAACTGGGACCTTGTCCCCTGCATCGGACCAAAGTCCGGACTAACTGGGGCCTTGCCCCCTGCATCAGACCGAAGTTCGGAAACTGACTGGGACCTTGTCCCCTGTATCGGACCGAAGTCCGGACTAACTGTGTCGGACCGAAGTCCAGAACTAACTGAACAGAACAGAACATAAACATATCAACTAGCATGAACACACATATACTACATACTGCATCGGGCCGTAGCCCGGAACACATAACACATAAATCCTGTCTGAGCCACGAAGGCATCAAACATACTAACTACTGCATCGGACCGAAGTCTGGAAACTATTGCTAGCTAAACGGGCCGACATTGTGGCCTTAGACCCGTTCCTACTGGAAGGAAACTTACCTCGTGATGCTGACTGCTGAACTCCTGAATGAGAAATCCCCGACTACTGCTCCGGCTGCTTCCCAGCTATCATGGGAAAATAAAATACTAATTCATAATAGGGATTCTCCTATGGGTAAAATGACCATTTTACCTCTGCTATGGCATGGGTCACAACATGGCCCAAAAACCCTCAATTCCTTCTAAGCCCATCCATGGCCCCACTAAAGGCCCACTAATGGCCCAATTTGCTCCTTTGGGCTCAAAGCCCTTTATTGGACCTTACTCAAGCCCAATGCTAAATCCTTGGTCCTTAACAATTGAATTCTGATGGCCCAATAAGGCCCAAGGACCCTAAGTCTCAACTCAGCCCACACTGAGGCCCAAATTGCAATAAGCCCAACTGACTGTGCTACGTGGGGCGTACTCTAATGTACGCTTAGCGTACTGGCCTGCTAGAGAGTACTCGGGGCGTACCTGCAATTACGCTCGGTGTACTCATTCTATTAAGACACTTTTCATTTAAGTGCTTAATACTCCGACTCAAGAGCCATAAACTTAAATCTAGGTCTTATTCCATGCCCTAATCCATAAAGTTGCTTACTTTATGGCTTCCATGACTTACATAAGTCCCAACTCCAAAACCCAAGTTCTAATTCCATGAAAGAAGGTCTTAACTCATGCATGAACTTATTTGGACCATAAAGAGCATAACTTTACTGCTTATGGGACTCATATGACTCTAAGGGAGGCAACCATGGTCCTAGAAACGGGCTTAAGTCATAAAGTCCCAATTTTGGGACCAAAAAGGTCCATAAACTTGTACTAAAGAGATCTAAGAGGTTAATCATCAAGCTCAAGACTTTTTACCTTGCAAAGGTCCGAAATGAAGCACTTATACCAGATCTACAAGCTCTAGCCTCAAAGGTTCCTCCTTGCCAACCTTCTTCTCTTTGCTTCCAAGCTTTAATCCACTAAAATGGGTTCTCCAAGGTCAAGATCTCATAAAATGAAGGTAGGGACATTCTATGGTTTCTTCTGAGGTTGGGGAGGCTCATATGGGGGCTAGGGTTGGAACCATAATGTCCTTTATATAGTGCTCAATCCAAAATTAGGGTTTCATAACTTTTAGCGTACGCTGGGCGTACGCCTTGGACATTCGCGACCAAGCTGCCTCATTACGTTGGGCATAACCCAGCTTACGTTGGGCGTACCCACGCATGTTCCAAACATGCATCCAAGGCCTTCCATGCAAACTTTTCTCTATAAGGGTCATTCTTGCCAAATCTTCAAAGTGTCATAACTCTTTCATTCTAGATCCGTTTCTGATGAACTTTATATCGACAGAAAGGTGGTGAGAAATCCTACGCTTCTAACAACATAACCCGACCAGAAACTTCTCGAATAATAACCCCAAATTAATAAAGGACTAAAACGCCCCTGGCCTTGGCCTCTGAAATTCCATAAACGAATATTTTAGAACAGGGTGTTATATGTTAAGTGGGCCTTAGTTTTCATTTTACATATATATTAGGACTAGAACATATATAATCTCATTCCTTTTGAGCCTAAAGGTAAATTACATGCTTAGTGGGCCTTAGTTGTCCACTTACATGTCCATCGGCCCTGGAATGTACCTTATATGTTTCTTTTCGCGTAAATTCGATTAAGGATCTAGTGAGACGTGTCGGTTGACACCTATTGAGTGTACAATCGTAGCCTGTAGTTATAACCAGAATATCTTGGAGGGAGAGCGAGGGTTTGTGTATAGATCTATACGGGAATGACACTCCACACCCGAGCTGTTCGCTACAGCTAAACTAGATCCGTCTAGAGTGACAAAAACCTTATTCTATTTTGTCGGCGTCCAACAACGCCATGATAGGCGAAATTGTCATTATCTAGTATGGTTATAATGACTCACTTAGAGGAATTAACGTTATGAAATTTACGGGAAAACCATTCTCTTTTCTATTAGGGTTACTTGGTAAACATACTCGCGTTGGTACTCAACCTCGGGGTTTGAGATACCAAAATTCTCGTTCGCAGACAACATCAGGTTTTCTAGGTTCATTCTCTTTATATTCTCTTGGTTATTCTCTCCATACTCTTTTTACACTCTAGCAAACATTAACACACATGCATTAATACAAGATCAAACACAAACATATCAAATTGTTTTTCAGAAAATATCAGATTTTCTGGTGTTTACAAAGTAATACAAATCATTTTCTCGAACATGCTTATGAACTCACCAACATTTTTATGTTGACCTTTTTAAATTAACTTGTATTCTCAGCAAACCGTTGAGCAGGTTTGACAGAAGGAATTTATGGATATTTTGTTATGTTTTGTTTCATCACATTTTGGCATGTAATATTGAAATACATTATTTGATGTAAACTAATGACAGTTGTAATATTCTATGTGTGGTGATGATGATGTTATGTTTCAATTATATACACTATAATTATACTACAAGAATGAAGTCACATCAAGCCCCCATATGTTTCCGCCGTCTGGTTCAGGGGTGTGACAACGTAACTTCGTACGCTGGCTGTACGATGTGGATCAGCTCGGACGCGTCAAGGCTATGACACGTGGCTCTCATGCAAAGGAGTAGGGGGTGACTGACTCCAGAACACTTACACGAGTACGTTGGGTGTACTTCTTCGGACCAACCTCGAAGTTTGCGCCCAAAACTTCAAAAATTCGTAACTTTCACATACGAACTCCGTTTTTGACGTTCTTTATATCCATGCGTAGGTGAAATTATGCACTGAAACTTTCGTTTAGACTCCATCGGCTAATTTTGACTTTATTTTTAAAGTTATATTTTTAACAGACCGGGACAGAAAAAGTCCGTTAAAAATTCATAACTTCTTCATACGACATCCGTTTTCGTCTGTCTTTTTACCGTTGAACTACTATCAACAAGATCTTCGATTCTCTTTTAGGTTGTTTCGGCTAAAAATCACTCGGTCTAAAATTCGAGTTTCGGCCTGCATATTGCTAAGCCGAAACTTAGAAAAATCATAACTTTCTCATACGAAGTCAGATTTGGGCGTTCTTTTTATGCACACTCTCAGTTTAACGAACACTACGACTTTCGTTTAGATCGTCTAATTTTTATTTTTGACACTTATTTTTATCCTTAACTTGTTAAATTATAATAATTAAGCATAAAACACATTATAATCAAATAATACATCTTATTATTTCAAAACAAGTTACAAATGTTGGCCTAGACTATTACATCATCATTAATGCCTATCCTAGAAACACGGACGTTACAGATGCAGAGGGGGAAAGTGATAGCATGTGCATCAAGGCAGTTGAAGCCTCATGTGACGAGGTATTCCACCCACGATTTGGAGCTGGGGGCGGTGGTGTTCGCCCTCAAGATCTGGCGCTACTATCTGTAAGGAGTCCGGTGCACCATATACACGGACCATAAGAGTCTGAAGTACCTCATAGATCAACCCAACCTGAATATGAGACAGAGGAGGTGGTTGGATGCAGTAAAAGACTACGACTGCGAGATCTTATATCACCCAGGCAAGGCTAATGTGTTAGCCGATGCCTTAAGTCGTAGAGAAAAGAGTGCTCCGATTCGAGACGTGTGTATGAGGATGACGGTGATGACTCCAGTCCTAGATACCATCCGAGAGGCTCAGATGGAGGCTGTGAGGCCAGATAACCTCAAGAGGGAGCGAGTGATCAGACAGGTTTCTAAGTTTAAGATGGATAGTCGGAGGCTTATGACTTTTTGTGGGCGGATTTGGTTGCCCCATACAGGTGGAGCTCGGCACATACTGATGGAGGAGGCACATAGATCGAGATTCTCGATCCATCTAGGAGCCACAGAGATGTATTTGGATCTGAAAAGGGATTATTGGTGTCCCTGTATGAAGAGAGATGTGACATGGGTAGTCGAGAGGTGCTTGACCTGTCATCAGGTTAAGGCGGAGCACCAACGTCCACATGGCCTGTTGTAGCCTCTAGAGATTCCTCGGTGGAAGTGGGAACATATTTCCACAGATTTTATCACCAAATTACCGAGAACCGTGAGAGGTATCGACGCAATATGGGTGATTGTGGACCAGTTGACGAAGAGTGCTCAGTTTTTGGCTACCAGTGAGAACTCTTCTGCAGAGAAATCAGCCGAGATTTATGTGAAAGAGGTAGTAGCACGGCATGGAGCGCCTACATCGATAGTGTCGGGATCGAGATGTGCGCTTTACTTCCAGGTTCTGGAAGAACTTTCATGAGGAGTTGGGTACCCGGTTGCACTTCAGTACCACATACCACCCACAGACAGGGGGGGCAGAGTGACCGGACGATTTGGACGCTTGAGGACATGCTGCGTACATGTGTTATGGACTTCGGTGGAATTTGGGACACCTATTTTCCCTTGGCTGAGTTTTCGTACAACAACAATCATCATTTCGGTATTGTTGAAGGTTATATGAGCGGTCCAGATAGTTTGTAGGCTGGTGCGACTTTCCAATCAGGCTGAAGGCTTTATATGCATGTTGTTGTTTGTTATGTGTATGTGGTGATACTTTCTGGGAACTCACTAAGCTTCGTGCTTACAATTTCAGTTTATTATTTCAGGTACTTTTGAGAAACCGTGACAAGGCGAAGGCGTGACCGTACACATCCTTGGTTTTATGACTAATTGGATCTTGGGAGACTCTGATTTTAAATAATGTTTTGAAAATAATGGTTTTGTAGACACTTCTTTTAGTAAATGGGTTGTTTTGAAAAGTTTAAAATTTGTGTGATTTTGTGATGTTACGTTTTAGAGGAATGGAGGTTGGTCGTAAGAAGGCCTGATGGGGATTAAGATGTTTAAATAGGGGACAAAACCCTAAAAAACTAGGGTTTAAGGACTGCACGAGTAGGCCGGCTATACCCACATGTACGCCTATCGTACTCCTTCTCCGCTATGACTTTCATGCTGACTTACACCCGACGTACAATCCTGGTACACCCAACGTAAGGGGCTAAAATGCAATAATTTAAAATACTAAGGGTTGAAATGGAAATACCTGAAAACGGGTGTTACACGATAGCAAAGGAGTAAAGAGGAGTGAGAGTAGAAAGACGATAAAGACCATGGATTGGTGGTACCGCACATGACTTAAGCTACAGACAAGGCACAATGTTTGTCACGACTGAGTTGGCAAACCGTAGGCCATACCACACTCATCCCCCCCCCCCCCCCCCCCCCCCCTTCTGGCCTAACCCGTAATCATTAAACGATACAACATGAATACTTAACTCATTAATGTTAAAACAATTACCAAATTTATTAATAAAAATAAATGAAAATCATAACCAAATACAAGAAATACTTAATCTTATACAACAATCATTAAATAAAATAAAAAGTTATGAGAAAGCTTTAAACCTCTCTACTAAATTAAAACTTTCAATAACATGGTAAATAAGTAACATGAATAGTAATAAAACACAACTAATTAATCAATCGTTATAATGACAAATTTCAAAATATAGTAACTTTTTAAAATAATAATAATATATTAATATTTAAATATAAAAACTATAAATTACTAAAAATATAAATTAAAAAGTTTTTTTAATTATATGATATCGAACTCTTGGATGATATTTTTAGGATATATATCTGATATTCATAATTTAAAATCTTCAACAAACAAATTTGAGACTAAAATTTATCTCATAAATTTTCGCTCTTCATCTATTATTTTTCCATAATTATAGTTATTATTTTTTTATAAATATAATAATATAATGATAAAAGTATATATATTGGAATCATTATTGAAAAAAATTATGAGCGGAATCACTATAAAAATGGAGAAGTTATTTGAGAAAATAAATAAAAATAAAAATATTAAATACATTGTAAAAATTTATAGCAAGTTTTGGATTGAGAAGCCCATATTTTCACTCGAAGACTTGAAGTGGGGTCGCCCTAATGGCAGGCAGGGCAGGTGGCTAATGATATAAAGCAAGCAAAGGTGCGGCAGAAAGCTGACAACTCCTTGTAAATTGCACACCATTATGCTTTTTAGTTTTTAGCCCTTGCAGTGGATTTCCTTCCATTCTCAAAACAACCGGAGAAGTTATTTAGTGATGAATTGAAGACTATCGAGTAATCACCTACGCTATGTTTTTACAATTCTTATCGTTTACCTGAATCGTATTTTCGCTTTCTTCTGCTCATATGGTTTAAGCTTCACATCATCCGATTCTAGTTTCTGTTTTGTTTATACTTATAATGCAGCAGCATCTAAATTCGAACTGTTCTTATTATGGCTACTAGATTTTTTTTCGTCGTAGTTTGAATTTTTCTGTTTTGCCGCGAAATTGTAGGAATTTTTCGTTGGATCGAGTGATTAGTTTTGTCATTTGCTTGGATGTTCTGGTAGTCGTAAGTAATATAATGATGAAAACATTATATACATATATAATTATTAGTTTTCCAAGGTACCCTACCCTGAATTCAATCCGCTGTTCGTATAGTACAGATCCCCTGGGCCATTGAACTCTTGGTTCCCTATATTTAATTAAATATTAATCTATCACAAAAGTGGAATAAACAATTTGTTTGCATACAGTATGTGTTAAATTGATAAAACAGAGGTTGTTTTTGTGATTCTTTTCGCCACAAGGTCAACAGATAGCAACAAAAAACAAAAAGTCTATTTCAACAAAATTAACAATCTTGAATAGTCTTACTACTTTGAGGAACATGTACTTTTTTGACTTTTATGATCAAAGGAATAACCTTTTAAACAGAATTGATCCTTTATTTTTCTAAACTTAATAGAAACATCTTTTAATTTGAATATTTCAGATATCACTTGATACAATCTTGAATCTCCTGATAATAATGTAACGTCATGTTCTTTTATAGGTACTACAGCTTGCTGAATGCCATGGAACTCTTGAAAAGTAATATGCCAATGTGTCCTGTAGATCAACATTGCTCACAATGGGCTAGGAATTACATGAAATATTGTCTTTGCACAAGGAAGGATTGGATTTCACTGATATTGGGATTAATTAGTGTTATGAGTTGGGGTGTTGCAGAGGTACCTCAGATCATCACAAATTACAAACAAAAATCTTCAGAAGGCCTTGCTATGTGTTTCCTTTTGACATGGATACTCGGGTAATAATAATATACTTGTATTTACTTTTCCCTTTTTCCCTTTTTTACTTTTCTTTTTCTGTTTGGCAGAGATCTTTTCAACGTCTTTGGTTGTTTGCTTGAACCAGCTACAGTGAGTTTCTGTTTCTGATTCTGTTTTGTTATTTTTCTTCTTCTTCATCGTTTTAACTATGGTGTTTGGCTGTATTCTCTTACCCTGCAGCTTCCAACACAGTATTATATGGCAGTGGTAAGCACTTCTTAACCCACGAAGTGTCTTAATTCATTTTTCTGTTTTTATAAGTTGAATTTGCACTTTTTATTGACTTTTGGGTGGGTTGTAGTTGTACTTGGTGACTACCTTAGCTCTTACTTCCCAAGCACTTTACTATGGTTACTTCTGTCATCAAAATACATCCAAAAGACAAGATCATAAGGTAACAATTTTCCTTCTTTTTTTTTTTAATTATTAATATGGTAGGTAGTTCTTAATCCATAAAGTTTCCTCATTTTTTTACAGATTGAGTCAGCAGACAAGAAAATAAAATGCAACCTGGACGACTCAACAGCTCCTATGCTATCAAAACCCACTCCAAGTTTGCCAATTCCAGCTGCTGATTACGATTCTGCCCCTGAGAGAGTATACTACACGTAATGTTCTTCCATTGAAGCAATTACTTTATAATATATCTCCATGTTTTTTAGTTTTTATTTATATATTTATCTTTCTTGACGATTGATGCAGCTCTGCTAGATCTTTAACTAGAAGTCACACTCCTACGAATTTCTTTCAAAGAGCAACTACCCCTGTATCTATATCTACATGTGATCAGGGTTCTGTTCAAGAACCCTTGCTTTTGGGAAAGTCACAACCTAAGACTATGCTATGTGTGGTGCGTTTGTTGTACTTTTATGCAATTAACTTCTTCATTTGAAAGAAAACTAATAAACTTTTGTCACTGATTTTGCGATAAATATGGTGTTTTATGATTCAGGTTTTCACTGTGGCAATTTTCTTGTACACATCGAATCTCAAACTTGAAAGAAACAGTTACCTTGATTCTACTTCTTCTGTAAAACCACATGAAGGATTTGTTATTCAAGTGGGAAGAAAGCTTTTACAGGCAAAGATTACTAATTTGGTTCTTGTTATTACATTTATTACTGCATTTTAGTTTAGGTAATAATTATTAATTATAACTGCAGGTAAGTGGCAGTTTAGTGGAAGGTAATGAGGGGAGCTCTCAGAGTATTGGAATCGGTACCTTCCTTGGTTGGGGAATGGCAGCTATTTATATGGGTGGACGCCTCCCACAAATTTTCTTAAATGTAAAAACCCCTCCCTTTTCTTAAATTCAATTTTAAAAATTAAAATAAAATAAGTGTATTAATATGTTTATATTTGGATGTCCTTGATTTCTGCACAGATAAGAAGGGGACATGTTCAGGTATATCTTTCATATTCTCTTTGTTTATTATTTCTTTTTTGAGTGGGCAAATTTTTTTAATAAAAACATGTATCTGTCAAATGTGTCTGCATATTGAAATTAATGCTTCAGTTATGTTATTCTCTGAAATGTGTAGGGTTTGAATCCACTGATGTTTGTCTTTGCACTTGTTGGGAACTCTACTTATGTAGCAAGGTTAGTATATATGTGATATCATAAAAAAAGTATGATTATAATTTAGTTAATGAATTGTTTAAATATATGTAAAATCTGTAAAGTATTTTGAAACGTATGATCGATGTTTATGTATTTGTGTAGCATACTTGTGAACAGCCTGGAATGGTCAAAAATACACCCGAATCTTCCATGGGTGGTGGAAGCAAGTGGATGCGTGATGCTTGATACTTTTGTATCCTTGAAAACTATGTTTTTTTTTTTTTTTGCCTTTTATAAAAATATATCATTTGAGTTTTATAAAATATATAAAGTTTTTTTATTTTTATTTTTCATAAGACTGTTGATCCTTAACATGCATGTGATGCTAGATTCTAATTCAGTTTATCTACTTTCGCTATCGGAAGAGTAGAAGTATTGACACGAGGCATAGGGAGTTGGATCCATGATTGTTGACCAACAAAAGGAAGTAGAAATTTGTTGTTTTGTTCACCACTCCTTTGATTTATTTCTTATCTTAATTTAATAGAAAACATTTCATACAAAATGTTTCAACGTGTAATATGCATATGGAGTGGAAAGTTGCATGGTTGACGCTGTTTAACATTGAGATTCTTTTGTTTCAAAGTGGGCTCTAGTAATGACAAAGAATTTCAAACATTTCGTTGATGTTGTATTAAAAATGACTATCACGATTATAAGAATACATAAGATGATTTCCCAAAATGCAAAACAATAAAATTTATACATGATTGATGATGATTCAAAATGTTATTTTATTTCATCTTGCCGACCATTTGTAATTTTTCAAAATATAAGTATAACATTTGTAATTCTTCAAAATATAAGTATCACCTATTAATACAGGCTTGTTTGATAGACATATTTTCAAAGATCTTTCAAGTTGAATGAGTTGGAAAGACTGTTTGATTTGTATATAAAAAAAGTTTTTTTCGGTAAGATAACTTTTTTTCATAAAACTCAAAACTATATCTTTTTGGCTAAATTGGCCGGAAAGACAATTGAGCCAAAAATCTCGCATCTTTCTTTCTTATCTTTTCACTCTTCATCAGACAATCATCGTCTCCTCACAAAACTCCCTACTTCGTTGCCACTAGAGCCACTAGATCCGCCCCACAATCATCATCTCCTCACAAAACTCCCTACTTCGTTGTCACTAGAGCCACTAGTTTCGCCCCACAGGTAACCATATCCTTTTTTTTATTTGTATCATTTAGACAATATTGCAAAAATGTTCATGTGGTTGGCAAAATTTTGTAATTTTGGGCTAAAAAATTTTGATGGTGCACAAATGGTTTAAAATTAAATCTTTTTATTGCGTTTGGTCCATATCCACTTAAAAAGACGATTATATCCTGCTTATTTGTTTTTTTTTTCTTTTTTTTAATTAAGTTTAATGATTTTAAGTAATTAAAAATTATAAAATGGCCCACTTTCCCTCTGCCTTTCTCTGTCTTTCACTCTCTCTCTTTCTCACACACATAGACATATATTCTCTCTCTCTCTCTCTCTCTGGTGGTACCTCCCATATCTAATATCCCTCTCACGTCTCTTTCGCTCTCTCAAGAAAATACACTCAAGACCAACCCGAATGCCACTACCATTCGCCTGTACTGTTTGTTGCCAGATGCCGCCAGAAACCTTCAGATGCTATTGATCTGTTTGTATATCGGGAAAGGAGTGACGAGCTTTGTCAATAGAGACAGTGGGGGAGTTTAAACCCAAATCTAATCGCCTACCGCACATCAAGCTAAGCTTCCGGTGGTAGGAGATTGGTTGTAGAATAAGATAACAAACTGGGTCAAGAAATAAATTCAAACTCCAGTGGGGACTTTAGATCTCCACCAGATGTAAGTTTCCGATAGCGGGGGATTTTAAACCTAGATCCCTAGAAATTGAAACCTTCATCGTCTTTTTCCTCGTTTTTCATATGTTGGTCAAAACTTGCATCTCCTTCTCAAACCCAATCCCGGTTGAAAGTATTGATGAGTGGTGGTGAACGATTTGATGGGTTTTGGTCATAAGACATCCTATGTGCTCATACAAACCCTAATGCTTGGATCTAGGTTTCTCTATTGTACATGCTTTGAATCCAAGACTATAAACCCTAATTCTAGCATATGGAAATCAATATTAACATATAATTAGGTTTAAGATAGTACCTTGATTGTTATGAAGCAATAACAATCCCAATTCCTCCTTGAATTGACTTTGGAAGGCTTAGAGTCACAAGTGTCACTCCTCTAATGGCTCACAAACACCATAAGCAAGAGGATGAAGAGGAGAGAGGTTAGAGGCTGCCCAAAAACGTGTGAAACCCTAGCAAGAAGCTTCCCCACGTTTTTTGAGCCTTAAGGGTTCTATATATAGTGAGGCTATTAGGGTTATCTAACAAGGAAACCCTAATTTGGTTGCTTAAGCCCTAAGCAACCCATAGACTCCTTTAATCAAGCCCATGGATGATTTCCTTATGGGTTTCCCCATAGAATTCGTCCACCCCTTGATTCAAGGCAATCCATGGCCCAAATTGCAATTATCTTATAATTACAATTCTAGTCCCTTAAGTTTAATTAATCTCTTTTAGTCACAAAACTAATTACCAATTAATTATTGACTAATATTAATTAAAAAATATGATTTCTCCTTTAATATATTATTTCCATAATATATTAATAAATCATATTTAATCCTTTCTCTCCATAATTCATCCTATCAAGTTGCTTTGGTGAAGGCAACCCAAAAGGACCATGCACCATCGGGTCAAGTACATACCAAAATGGTTATGGACTTAGACACTAATCCAACAGTCTCCCACTTGGATAAGTCTAATAACTATTCTGCGTATGACTTCAGATCCTGATCTGCAATCGTAGCTTTCTAAAGCCGCTGTCAACTCTGATCCTATCAGATACGCGTGTCCTTAGATAAGGGATCATATATTCCTCCATTCTAGATATCATATGAGATATGATTTCAAATCATTCTCTCTGTACTACTTCTCGATTTCTGATTTATGACGACAGACTAATTGAACAAATCAAATTAGCCCTAGCTCGGCCGAGAATTTACGTTTGTCATCACTAAACCATCGAGGTGACGCTGTGAGTGGCTTGGAGGGCCACTGAGACCGGAGATGTTTCCCCGACGAGTGCCGACGAACCCGAGGCACGCTGAAGAATCGATCGTCTGCCTCCTAGCCTCCACCGTTCTCATTCTTCTTCTCCTTCTTTAACCGCCGCATGGACCGACTGCCGCCTATGCCGTCAGTGGAGCCGCAACATCAGTCGACGACGAGGCTGCGAACCGCCAACTGCCATTGTTACCTTGCTGCTGCCTCCGTCGGAGAGCTGGAGCGTGGCTGCCGCTTTTGTTCGATCATTAGCCGCTACTGCCACCTTCGTGGGTCTCTGTCGTTCGTGGAGTGCCACCATGTGGGTGGCTGCTTTCGGGGTCCGAGCATAATGCATAGGGGTCGCTACCCTAGTCCGCCGTCGCTAGCCACCGGAGAAGGTCGTTGTGCATGCTTTGGTGTGTGTGGTTTATTGCTTCAGTAGAGTGGGTGTTGTGTGGATGTTGGTTAGCCGGAAACTATGAAGATAACCACCATGCGCCGCCGCCGGCCACCATTAGGTGGTTGTATGTGTGTGTTAGTATTAGTGTGAGTGTGTGTTATTTTGAGATTTTGCATTGTAACTGTAATAGTGTCAAAATAATGAAATGAAATCTCAAACCACCACCGTAGGGTGGTGGCTGCCGCCACCGGCTGCTGTGTCGGGTGGCGGTGTGCTTGTCTTGTGAGTTGACTCGGTTGGGGATGCTAGAAACCCTAATGGCCCTTGTTAGCCTAATGGGCCCAATGAAGCCAAATGGGCTTAGTGAAAACCCTAATGAGTCTAATGGACTCTAATTGACCTAATAAAACCCTAATGGGCTCAATGATATTTTAGTGGGCTTAATAGGCCCAATAAAGCCCTAATTGATCTAAAAGCCCAACAAATTAATTAATGGACTGGTATTGGGTTGGTAACCCTAATTAGGGTTTGGAAAACCCTAATGCCATGAAACCGTAATTTTGGGGAATTAATCGAGACACACGAGAATTATTTAATAATTTGAGATATTAAATAATAAACTTTGGCGAAGATGAATCTAAGCAATATTGGACTTAACGAATTAAGTCCTTAATGGATTAAGTCCTTAATGGGTTAAGTAGGAAACTTAACCCTAATCATCATTTTATGTGAAACCCTAATTTCACTTGGGTATATTATTGGGCCTTTATGTTGGGCCTAAATGATTGAGATAATAATGGGCCGTCCAAGAGCAAGCAATTGAACTAGAATAATTTAATGGGCCTAGCGTAAGGCCCATGTAATGGGTTTAGGCTCAATTTGGAAAATTGGGCCATAGTTTGGGCCTTAGAATGAGACCATGTTTAGGCCTAGGCCCAATTTGGAAAATTGGGCCATGTGTTGGGCTTTGATTTCTAATTGACTTTGGGCCTATGGATTGGGCATTGGGCTTGAATAAGCCAAGTTAGGGGTAATGTAGTAATTACCCAAAGGATATACTTATAGTTATGTATTGGGACCCAATTATTAGTTAGGTGTTATTTTGGTGTTGATAGTTCGGGAATCTGTCAGCCAACAGTTGGGGTCGAGTCTGCGGGACTTCAGCAAGTGTGGGATGGTGTCTTTGGGACTTCAATAGTGTGAGGTGAGTTACCTTCCAGTAGCGGTGGGTCTACGGCCACAATGCCGACCCACGAGTAGGAGTTGTATGTTAGATGATTGTCTTTGTGATATCATCTAGGTTTGCTACTACCTGATATGTTATATGCTGGCATGATATGTTGTATGTGATAGTGGTAGTAGGAGGGGAATAGTCCCCAAGTTCGGTCGTTAGGACTGAAGGGTATATCGGACACCCCATATATGTCTGATAATATGTTATGTTATGATATATGTGACAGTAGCAGTAGGGGGTGAAATAGTCCCCGAGGATCGGTTGTTAGGACCAATGGGTAGTCAGCACCCCAGAATGGCTTGACATGGGTAGTCAGCACCCCAGAACGGCTTGACACGGGTATGTCGGCACCCCAGAATGGTTGTACCGGGTAGGTCGGACACCCCAGAATTGCCCGCCAGTATGTATGATATGTGATTGTATGGTATGTGGTATGATGGGGGAACTCACTAAGCTTCGTGCTTATGGTTTTCAGTTTTGGTTTCAGGTACTTTGTGTCTAAAGGAAAGGAGCCGGTTTGATCGCAGCGCATAACACTATGGTTTTCCGCACATGAAATCTTTGGGATTACACTCTGATATTGTTTTATGATAACATGTTTGATTATTTCTACTTTGGTTTTGACATGACATAATACTACATATGTTTTATTACACTGTTGGTTTTATAATAACGTATTTAAAAATGAAATTTTTGGCCTGTATTTTTGGGATGTTACAGAGAAACATTAAGTAAATGTGAGTGGGTAGGTTAGAAGGAGGAGGGGTGCGGTGGGTATAGTATAATTTGTCTTTTTTGGTTTTTAATTAAATATATATAGAGAATATTTAAAAAGAAATTTTAAAAAAAAATTAATGAAGGGAAAATTCATCATTTCAAGTTGGGTATGGACCAAAACCACAAAAAATGCCTACTATAGGAACTAAAACCACACAAAGTATCTAAAATTGAACTAGTGATGAACAACGAAATCTTTTTGTACCACAAACACATAATTTTGGCAAACACATGGACAATTTTTGCAATTTTGTCTGTCTTCTGATTGGAGAATATCAGACGTGAACCTTTATCTGTTTCATCTTACTTTCTTTCTTTTGATTTTCGAGCATAGGATTTAGGAGGACCATTTCATATATAAAGTTTCAACCAGAAATTATGATTTTAACATACATTTTGTGTAATTTTGATTTTGTATGGCAATTTATACTTGGATTTTTAAATGATTATCGTATAATTTTGATTTTGTATGATAATTTGTATGTTTTTATAATTATTCAATAACCTATTACAATATAAAACAACAAGGTAATATGTTTATTTTTCATCATTCATCGCAATGAATCAGATGTACAATCAAATAACATGATTCTTTTCCCGGTCAGTAAATTTTTCCACATAACAGTTTCTCAGACAACAACTATTAAACAGACCCTATAACATAATTTATAAGATTCTATCGGTCGAATATGTAGCTTTGTTTGACACAATCATATCCAACTCAATCAACAACTATCAAATAACCTTTAATATAATTTAAATATCACATGACTCGTCAACCATCATTACGAATGATTTTTCATTTTAAAAAGGAAGAAAAGACCAACAAAATGTGCGCCGTATATCAAGAGCGTAGCATTACTCATTCCGGTAATTCATAATTGGTTTGGTTGAAGTTGAATCTCTTAAGTCAATATGAGTTGAGACACAATATTTCATAAGTTGGAGGGTTGGAATGCTTTAAATCAATAATAAGGGGGTTGACATGCAAATTTACCACGTTTTGACTGGACGGGGAGTATAGGCAGAGCATCATGTACTGTAACGGGCCAAATTTGAATGGATATTGGATGGATGTGCACAACTACACTCTACAAATAATGCATATATAATTGAGCCTAAAAGCTAAAAAGCACAATTTCAAGCACTAATTTTTGTCGTTGCGCTGACGAGATAGCTAGGAAATCGAGCAAGAGTCGGGAAGAGGGATACCGCTGATTCATTCAATCCCTCTCTTTGAAAACCCAAAAACCCTAGATTCAGTTATCCTCTATTTGTGTTTATTTTTTCCTATTCAGATTCACAATTTGAACAATTTTTAGGATAGGAAGCAGTTTTTCTTGAGGAAATCAATACAAAAATGAGCAGCAGGAAGGAGGAGGAGCGAAATGAGAAAATTATAAGGGGTTTAATGAAACTTCCCCCTAATCGAAGATGCATCAACTGCAACAGCTTGGTATGTGTTTCTATGTATATACCTTTTTAAAGTTTACAGTTTCTTTTAGTTATACTAGTTTTATGTTTGTAGTTTTTGGAAGTTTTCACACATGTTGTTCATCGTTGTTCGAGTATTCATGAATGTTGCTGATAGAGACCGAATCAGTTGCTTACCTAATTATGTTAGTTCATATGACTGGAAGTTGTTTCATTGTAACGATGAGACTCCCAGTTACTTAACAACATTGCATATAAATAATCTTTTTGCAATGGAAACAAATTAGAATAATAGGTGTTTCAAAAGTTGGAAACCTACCTTTTCTACTTGAAGACATTTTATCTACTTAAGTGAGTATTAGCTCACATAAGTCTGAGTGTTTTCATAGTTGATTTCCTAGAACTGAATCATTTATTCATAATGGGATATCCGCATAGCTAAATGAGTATGCCATATTGATGATTAGATTCTTACTTATCTCATAAAGTGACAGATTAGTCTTTGCATTCTTCTAACTCCATGGGAGGTCCGAAGCACAAAGTGTCATATGCTCCTGTTAATAATCAACTATAACTTATAGCTTCATTATTTATGTAAAGCATACTAGTCTGGGGTTATAGCAAGTTACTTGAAATAATAATTGCATAACTTGTTTATTTTGGTGATAAAACTTATATTGCTTCACCCTCTTCCCTGACCATATTTTAATTTTAAAATTTGATTTCCAGGGACCTCAATACGTGTGCACAAATTTTTGGACGTTCATTTGCATGACATGTAGTGGGATACAGTGAGTTTTTGTCCCTAGTTGAAGTTCTTTCTTTCAATGCTATTCAACATCAACAATGTATGTATGTGTTACTTAGATATACATAAAACAATGTATGTATGCTGGGTAACCTAGTAATCTTTTTCAACATCATATTAAAGTTACCTCAATGCATGTTGCAGCCGTGAGTTCACTCACCGAGTTAAATCTGTGTCAATGTCCAAATTCACTTCACAAGAAGTGGAAGCCCTTCAAGAAGGTGGTAATCAGGTACACGTGAAACATGATACTACCCAATGTCTTTTTCTCCATGGAAGCTATTCTGTTTTCTGACATTATGTTTGCTTCTTCAGCGTGCAAGGGAAACATTTCTTAAAGATTGGGACCCACGAGAGCAAAGACTCCCAGATAACAGGTGATACACACTTTTAAATTTTTACATGTGTTTTTTTTTTTTTTTTTCCGATAAAAATAGACTTGTCAGTTGTCATGCATGGTCTCTGTTACAGCAATGTGGAGAAAGTTAGAGAGTTTATAAAGAGTGTGTATGTGGATAAGAAATTTTTCGCTTCAAAGGCCTCTGGAAAACCTCCTAGAGATACACTGGTAAGATACAACATCTTAAGTCTTAACAAGTGAGCTTGTTTTGTTTTGGTGTGTGCTGATTTGGTTATAAACTTATCAGAGCCTTAGAAACCATGAAGATGAAACAAGAAGAGCTAGTTCATATCATTCTTACTCTCAAAGTCCACCATATGATTATCAATATGAAGAACGGCGTTATGGGAAACAGGCTCCTGCACTTACTAAAAAGCCTGGATCAGATAGAGGAATGTTAAGGTTTTTGAGCACCAGTCGTTTAAGTGATCATGGGCAAGAGGATAGTTTTGCTAATGAGGTGGCTAATGCTCGGGTATCAGATTATTCAGGGAGTAGTGGAGCTGACCCGTTTAGATCTGGTACCCAATCGCCTCCCTATCAGAAGGAACTTGGATTCAGTAGTCTCAGTAGAGAAATGTCAAGAGATAATTTAACTGAAGATGTTCAGCAGCAGTCTTCAGTCAACACATTCTCCAGTCCAAATGCTAAAGGAGAATCAGATCAGGTTGATACTACATTATCCCTGTTGTTACTAAAAACTATATATTTTGTAGATTCTGATTTTTATTTTATTCTGTGTTATTTTAGAAACCTGGTCCTTCAGGCACCACATCTACAGCTTCAGCTGAATTTGGAAAGTTTGATGGTCTGGACCTATTTAGTGCACCATATGCACCTCAATCCCAATCCACCACAACATCTGCTGAATCTGAAAAGTTTGGTGGTTTAGACCTTTTTAGTGCACCATATCCATATGCACCTCAATCAACCACACCTGCTCCTGCGATTGCTCCTTCAGTCATTGACCTATTTGACTTTTCAGCTTCAACTTTGTCCATAAATAATAATACTTCAAGTGTAAATCAGCAGTTCCAACCTTTTGACCCCTCAGCTTTGGATTTATTTACTGTTGTGCCACAACAGCAGACAACCACCCTGAAAGTGAAAGATATAGAAAATGAGGGATGGGCCACATTTGACATGCCTTGGCATGCACAACCTGCTAAAAATTCAACCACCATTGTGCCGGAAACTTCTACAAGTGAAGGGTCTTTTGGGAAATTTGACCAACCTCCATCTAATTCTATGGACAAAAACTCTCAATGGTCATTTCATCAAGACTTTGGTGTTGATGATACTGGGATCCCACTTGGAGTTGGGGCTCAGAATAATCAGGTATTGCAATAGGTTTGTGTTATCAACTCAAACATAATTACATGTATTCTATTCATTTGTATCACTCTTAATTTTGTTTAGCAGTCATCATGGAGTTCATTTCAAGAGTCTAATACACCTTTTCAAGATCCTTTACCTGTTGATCCGTATTTGGCATGGGGGATATCAGAGGTAACCCTTAATTTTTAGCTACAAATATCATTATTAGGAAGCAAATTGTTTTATTATATATTTATTTACAGAATATGAAGATGAAACAAGCTGATGTGGATGCCAGACCTGCTTCTTTTCTTAACACAACACCACATGTCATTGGATCATTAGACTCTTCAAATCAACTCCCTGTCCTGGTAGGATGCTTTAATTTATTTATAAACACATTATAATTATCATTGTTAATTTATTTTCTTATATATTTGATTGTTTCAGGATGCAGCACAATCACATGGAATTGATACAAAATCTCGCAATCCGTTTGATTTTCCTAGTGATGAGGATCTTGAAGCTAGCAACATGGTAAGTTTTTCATGTATATAATTTTTTTTTTCATTTAAAAAAGTTCATACCAGCATACTTCTCAAAATCTGTTTTTTTTTTTAAAAATAAAATAAAATAAAATTCCAAATGCAGTTCTTGGACATGAGCTCTTTGCAATCTAGTCTGCCAAATCATAATTGGTTTCCTGAAAGTGCAGCACCAGGCATGCAGATTCCGTAAGTGTCTCTGTTATTTTTACATAATTTTACCTTATTAGTAACATAATTTATTTTAATGTTTTTGGGTCATTTTGTAGGAACATTCAAGCTCAGGGACCTGTGGCTTCAATTGGTGGTGGGAATCCGTTTGGATAGGGTCTATTCTTTTGTGATTTTGTTTACATGGTTATGTTAAAAATTGTTATTCTTGTTTCCTTGTAAAAATAAGGTGTGTTTGGGTTTAATGGTATTTGGCAATTTTAAAGCAGTCGGTAGGTGGCATGTATAATCTTTTTAAGGAAGGAATGCTAGTTTATTCGTAATAAAAACACAGGATTTTGAACGAGTCATCACTGAGTAACATATGATATGAGTTGCGTCCAGAAGCCGCCTGATTAATAAAGTTATTTGCAATTAGGTAGGTGCAGTCAAGTCGATTAGTTGATTTTAAGTTTTTCACCTGCTTTGGTATAAAACAAAACGTTTCCCGATGGTCTACCTCTATATAATATTCTTTGAAATCATACATCAACTCGGTTTATGGATTTCTATTTCTTTTGGAATACAATGAGCAAGGAAGAAGTTTTTGATTGAGATGGTGTTTGGATATTATTTATCATCAAACTTGCTTTAGACACGATCTACCTTCCCACCAACATCATCCTTCTCCAACAATAAACGTTGTTTTCTATCATCATTATAATCATCTACACCACTACGAAAATAATCTAAATTTCCCTTAATGGATGTGGTTACTGATGGCGGTGCTTCAAGAAGAAATGAGATGGAAAGAGATGTTTAGGTAGGATGGTTTTCACAAAGTAGCAAGAAAAGAAGAGGAGCAGAGAAATTTGTAAGCTTTGGAAAGATGGATGCTTGATAATAATAAAAGGAGGGGTTGGGAGCGTTTTCACCTGAGAAGATAATGATGAGATTGTGCGTTTTGAAATTGTGTTGGCCAAAAAATGATAATGGCCGGAAAATATGAAAGTAGATTTCCAAAAAGTGATAATGGCCGGAAAATATGAAAGTGGCCAAATTTGTACAGAAGTTAGTTTAATAGTAAATTATGTATAAAAATATAAGTTTATTTGTGTTTATTGAATAACAAATATAATTTTAATTGTGTTTTTTGAACCTGTAAACTGCTAGACATGTAATAGTCGGTCAAAATGATATTTTTTATAATCAACAAACATGATTTCAATTGTATGCAACAAATAATATAAATATGAATATATAAAAATTAATAGTTAATTACCCTATAATTTTTTAGATAATAATAATAATTTTTAGTTGGACAAAATATGTGAAAAAAGCAAAACAGATTCAATATTTTTTTTCTTTTATCTTCTTTCGTCAATTTTATGCAATTAATTATTTCATTTGTACTTTCTTTTTATAATCCAAAAAGTTTGCTAATTAGTTCAATGGGATTTTCTAAAAACATTATTATATTAAGAAACATACTCAAAAGATGTTTGCACTTTGCACTATAACTTCTTTAAATATAAATTTTTAGTTAAAAGTCAAAAACTAAAATATATTTAACAAATCCCAGAGTGCCAGGTCAGACTCCGGTAAAGAAGTATTATGTTCGAGAACGGTTCAAAGACCGTTTTGTAAAATTCCCAATTACTTTACTTCACCGGAAATCCGTAAGAACCCTAGAATTTGACGACAGTTTTACCTGGAAGTTGCCCTTCGAAAGCCAAATCGGAAATCTGAAGCCATGGATGGGAGTATCCTGGAATCAATCGGAGTGGAAATCATCGGCGTAATGTCTCCGGTCTCAATTTGCATGCTCCTAGTCGTCCTTATAGTCTACTCTCTCACATCCTTCTCCTCTTCGTCTGGCGAGCCCATCCGTACCGCTGCTAATCTCGTCTACCTCGAAACACCGACGGATTCTACATCCGAGAAGATCGAAGGCTCACTACTCAATGCTCTTGTCTTTGTCATCCTCATCGCCGCTGTAACTTTCCTTCTTGTTCTCCTTTATTACTACAACTTTACCAATTTCCTCAAGAACTACATGCGTTTCTCTGCATTCTTTGTGCTTGGTGTCATGGGCGGTTCCATCTTCATTTCCATTATTCGACAGTTCTCGATTCCGATTGATGCCATCACGTGTCTCATTTTGCTTTTCAATTTCACAGTCGTCGGAGTTCTCTCGATTTTCGCTGAGGGTATACCGATACCGATATTGTTGAGGCAGGTTTATATGGTCCTTCTGGGTATAATTGTGGCTGCGTGGTTTACTAATCTGCCAGAATGGACCACTTGGACTCTGCTTGTAGCGTTGGCTCTCTACGATTTAGTTGCGGTTTTGGCTCCTGGTGGACCTCTTAAGATCTTGGTTGAATTGGCATCTAGCAGAGATGATGAACTTCCTGCTCTGGTTTACGAGGCTCGGCCAACAGTTTCTCGGAACCCTAGAGGATCTGGTTTTGGGCTTTTGGTTGGCGGGGTCTCTTCTGAGTCAGTGGAGGTTGAGATGACCCGGCATAATCCTAGTGATTCCAGGAATGGTGGTGATTCCGATGAGACGATGGAGGAGACTTCCCCATTGGTTCCAAGCCTAAGAGATAGGATGAGGTCTAGTTCAAGTGGCAGTAGTGAGTTTTCTTCTACTGATCGCATCCATCGAACTGGAACTGATATCATTGAAGACGAAGAAGTGGATTTGTCACCACTTGGTGCGATTCTGGGCATGGGGGGGAATGAATCTAGAAGAGGCAGGGAGATTATTGATGAGGAGGAGACTAGTAGAGGCATAAAACTTGGGCTAGGTGACTTTGTTTTTTATAGTGTTCTTGTGGGTAGAGCTGCAATGTATGATTTGATGACAGTGTATGCTTGTTACCTTGCTATTATATCTGGATTGGGGTGCACTCTTATACTGTTATCAGTGTTTCGTCAAGCTTTGCCAGCTCTCCCAATTTCTATAGCACTGGGTATCATGTTCTACTTCTTGACCCGGTTATTAATGGAACCCTTTGTGGTTGGGACATCCACAAATCTAATGATGTTTTGACTATACTCTCATAGAGCCAGGTTACTTCAAATCACTCTAGAGGGGTAGGGGATAACTTTCACCTTTTGGCTTTTGGGTTGTAAAATTTTTGCAAGTTGATGGATGAATCATTCCATGCTGCAAGTATCTTTCATGAATTCCAATCCTGTAAGTTTTTATGATTTTCTTGATTCAAGAGTAAATGAGATCATGCCCCAAATTGTAACTCATCGTCCTCTCTGGTACTATAAATTTTCAAGTAACATACATGTTTATGCCTCTATCTTGATGGATTGCTGTAAATTTAATAATTCAGCTTTAATATTTGTCATACGTGCTGATTATATTTATACAGGATTCACATGTGGAGAATCATGTATGGCTAATGGGTCTATGTAGAGTGGATGACAATGACATTTTATTTCACGCAACACAAATATGACTGAGTTAGTTTGCAGTATAGGCATTCTTGTTGTATGCATATGAAATTATCAAAACTGTGGTTAGGCATAGGCATAGGCATAGGCATAGGTGTAGCTAGTTAGTTTTGAGTCTTGTCAAATATTGTAAATTCATGAATTATCTTGGGCTGATGGAAATCTTGTGATTTTCTGTTCAGTTTACCACATACTGCAGAAAAGAATTTGGTTTTTGGTTCATGATTTCAGTTACTGATGTAGTGTTCTTAAGATCTTTCTAATCTTATCACCAGTTGTGCGACAATGGCCTTAACTCATTTGTAATTCTCACGACAAAGAATAGTTATGTGCAGTTTTAGAGTAATCTCTATAACTCTACGAATAATAAAACATGCTAAAAGAGTATAATCATACAAGAAAATATGGACTTGCATTTACCCATCAAAAGGACCAAAACATATTTTATAACACCAAATGCCACAACTAATAGAATAATAATAATTAAATAAACAACTGTATTATTCCCGCTCTTCTAGAAGTCTCATCCCTATACTAAGTGCATGCTACTCCTTGAATAACCCGATTGAGGGGTTTAATAAGGGAATCGACAATGTTGTCTTTGGTGGGTACTTTATATATTGTGACAGCACATTTACCAACAGTTTCACAAATGAGATTTTTTTTTTTTTTTTTTTTTTTTTTTGGTGTGTAGTTAAACTTATTGAAATTGTCCATGTGGTTTGGCAACATTTTACATTTGGTCCCTATCTTCTTTTTATTTATTTATTTATTTTTACATTCGGATGGATGGTATGATGTTGCGGTTTTAGTCCTTCGTAGACTTGAAAAGATTGTATTACCCTTTATACTTTCTTTTTTATTTATATATAAACTGTTCCTTATTTATTAATTAAAAAAAAAAAAGATGGTTTCACCCAAACCTTAACCTAGACCTGACAAACGTGTCGTGTCGTGTCGGGTCAAGACGTTAAACGGGTTGAAAGGGCTTGACCCTAACCCGACCCGTTTAATTATCGTGTCGTGTCGTGTCAACCCGTTTATTTTCGTGTCGGGTTTTGCGTTAAGGTTTATGCCTTGTAAATATGTTGTGTCATGTCGTGTTGAAATATTTTAAAGGTTGGAAAGTAGAAGTTGTGGAGAAAAAAAGAAAAAGTGAGACACTTGAGTTATGAGATGGAATGACAAAATTTATATTAAGTTTAGAAGGAAAAATGAAAAGAGTTAAAGTTTGGGAGCAAAAGGAATAGATGGTGAGGATGACTAAAATTAAGTAACTTTGAAAATATGAATTTACTTCTAATTATTGAGTTTGGCCGACTAGAAGTCTACAACATATAATATATTTATAAAAATATAAAATTTATAATAAATAATATATAATTAAACGGGTCAAATTCGAGTCATCTTTGAGTTGAAAGTCTTGACCCTAACCATACCCGTCATCGTGTCGTGTCGTGTCAACCGGTTTACATAAACGTGTCGAAATCTCTGATCCTAACCCGCTAATTTCGTGTCGTGTTCGTGTCGGGTTTTTTGTGTCGTGTCATGTTGTGCTAGGTCTAACTTAACCCCACCATGTAATCGTCCTCTCTTCCTTCTTTTTATTTTCTCTCCACCATCAAGAACATCTTCCCTCTTAGCCACCATAGGTCGCAACCACCATGTTCTCCCTAATTGACTGCCAACGCTCATCACCGCTGACTGCTCTTCTTTTGCACAATGACAAATCTTCTTCTGCATATAAAGATCAACAATCCTCTGCGCCACCTCCATTTCATCTCTACTTTCTCCGATCAACCCATCCACCTTCGCCTTCGGCAGCCTCACCTTTTATCCGAATTTATCCAAACAGAAGCACACTCTTCCAACCTACCACCACCTTTTTCCCTAACCATTTAAATCTCAGGCAAACCTCTGTGTCAGCATCATAAGCTCCAACCTCTCCTTCTCCTTCACGTTTAAACCATGCAATACCCTTTTAATTGCCACCGACTTCTCCACCGTCTCCGACAGTTTGGGTAACTTGACTAGGAAATAGACCTTCACAGGTTCAAGATTTTCTTCTGGATTGATGGGAGTAGCTCTGATCCCATTATCTCATAACAACCTTCGATTCCAATAGAACATGGCTGTCGTAATCCTTAATCATTTCAAAATCTTCAATGGGTGTTTGTAATTTGAAGATTTCGCTATCGATCTTCATCATTTTGGCTTTCTTCTTCCCTCCTCCAACACCTCATAAACTGTTCCCCAATTGCTTCTTCCGACTTCTTTATTCGATTTAAGCTGGCAATAGTGACAGCCAATTTGGATATAGTGGTTGTGTGTTCAGCACATCGCGGCAGCTTCAAAAAGACGATGGCCGGTTACCAGTGGTGGTTCTAGAAAGAGGCCGGACAAAGGGAAGTTGTTTTATGGCGGTGGTGGGTAGTGGCTGGTGACCAATGGTGGGAGTGGGAGTGCAAGTGGGTCCCACTAGTTAATTAATCAATTAATTCATTTTCTTTAACTCAAAAACCTAAAAAAGGAAAATGTAAAAGATATCATAGGGACTTACACCGTAACAAAATTAAAATCAAATCCGAGTGCAAAATAAAAGATAAGGAATCAAATCCAAAATTTTGACAAACCATAGGGACGACAAAAACCGGATCGTCCAAATGTTTTCCCTAGTTTTGCATTTTGTTATGCTTCCGTCTTATATAACTTCAAATATGGACGGAACTTGCATTTGAGTAAATGACATGACTATATTTGCAATGAAATATCAACTTAAAAGTGACATTAAGTGACATTAGGACAAATGTAAACTGTAAATTTGGTCCATGGGCTGCTAAAAGTTATGGATGATTTTCATGGTCCAAATGCTAAAACATTTTATAGGAATCAATTTAATATTTTTATATGAGAAATTAAATTACCTCCTCCCTTTTACGCCTACAACTATTCGTACCCATTAAAATTATACCATTCAATTTAATTTTATTTAATATATTCCTAATATATAGCCTTAATGAGTTAGTTAAAAAAATAAGGAAAAATGACACTTATCATAATCTTATTAGACAGAAACATTTATAGGCATAAAAGGTAGAAAACAATTTAATTTCTCTTTTTATATTTAGAAAATAAAAATATCCCATCCATCCCCTACGTAAACATCTCCCCCTCACTGTAGAGTACACATCACCTTCATCAACTGAATTTCAGATTTAACTCACACACACAATGATGAACAAACGCCTGCATATCAATGACTTTCAGATTCAACACACACACAATGATGAACGGACACATCTTGTACAAACATTAAACCCTCTCTTACCTCATTACTCACCGAAACAAAATTGATGTACACCCATGAACCTAGAAATGAAATCAATTGACACCCATGAACTCAAAAAAGAAAATCCATGAACACCTATTATTCCATTTCTACTGAATGGGCAAATATAATAATCAGGTTTTCTCAACTGCTTACACTGACATGAACATATATAATCCTAATATACGTGTTTGCAACTGCTGGATGTGCAACAAACACCTCACTTCAATTTTGGGTTATAAGAAACCAAGCAAATATATGAAATCAAATATATTATATATTAGCTTGTATGTTAAAAATAACAAATATTTTACTGAAGTAATCAAGTATTGTGATTATTAATAACAAACTAAACAATGTGTCAACTCAAACATAAAAAAAGAGCTAACAATGTTGTGTACCTAGCCCGAAATTTGTCAGTTTTCAAAAGAGAAGCAAAAACAAACACAAAAATATGATCAGCAAAAGCACCTCAAATTATTATCTCATTCTCTTCTTAGGCTGTAGTCTCTTGAAAGCCATAAACGTAACTGCTGCTGATAAAGAATACCTGCATCATAAACAATTTTAGTATAACAAAATCCTAGTAAAGTAGAATCATGAAACAAAGGATTAGACTTTAGAGCATATACCAAGTGATTGTATAGTTGAGATGATCCTGTGGCATTACTGAACTTCGTATCAATGCAGTGTTATCTTTTGGAATTGGGTATGGATTACTTGGGTTCACATTTTCATTCACTGCTTCAATGTATATCGTGTTCTCAGGAAGCCCACAACAACGAGCAATCCCAGGAACATCAACATAAAACCATTGAAATGAATTCGGATCATTTGCTGGAACAAAAATACTAGGTTTCTCACTTCCACGGATAACTCCAACAACCTCATCCACCATTAACTGTTCGTCCTCTTCCTGTACAAAACATGTGTAATAGTTTCTTCTCAACATCATCATCATCATCCATATTTTGATTTCATATGTTCTTAACTCTTAATTATTAAGCATACACATTACACACACACCTTTTCTGTAATATCAGCCTTCTTAGACCAAAGTCTCCACCAAGAACTGCTCTCTTGTCTAGTAGTAGATTCAGATTCCATGTTTGTAGGATGCTCTTGTTCATCCTCTTTTAGAATTTTCACAGACTTGTCTCTCCAGCTTCGTGGGACCCATCCTCTGTTCACTAAGATAGGCATCTGCAAGCTGCAGTATGTTTTCCACAAATTTAGAAAGAATGGAGTAATGTGAATATAAACAAAAATGGTGAAACAACCTTTCTGGACTGCTTGGGAGGGGCATAAGAGGGGTAATCAGGTAATATCCGTTTTCTGTCACTCCTGATATGCTTCTAGAACGTGGACCAACATATATGGATTTTGAATCATCAAAAACTCCTCTGCAGATCACCCTTCTGAACTCTAAAGAGTCCAGATTTTCACCTGAAGGGGTGATGTAGTTGCAGTTAATAGGTTCCATTTGTAATCTGCTCTGTTTGTACTCCAACATTTTCACCTACATGATCTCATCATTTCAGGTAGTTATATAACTATATCTCACTATGTATGGTTGTGATTTGAAGATGAACAATAAGGTTCAAAGCAGCATTTCAACCTTTTCTTGTCTCCTGAAGATCTGCCAAGAGCCTAATCCAAAAGTGATAGCTCCCGGAACAAAAAGCAGGAATCTTGTCCATCCTTTTTGCTTCTCTGATAGATGATAAATGTTTAGATCAAGGTCCTTTAAAGATGTTCTCAATAGCTTTAAACTAAAGCATAAAATAACACAAGCTAATTCACTTTCTGTACCAAATTTAAGAGTCAAACGGACAGATATTTTGAGAGAAGAGAGGAACCTTGAGATCGAGAAGAAGATGTTGGTAGTGGAGGTGGAGGTGGAGGTGGAAGTGGAAGTTCAGCGGCAGCAACGGCGGAGGAGTATGAGTAAACAAATGAAGAAGATAGCTGTTCTGGGACCCACCTCGATGAAGAAGCTCGAGCAATTCTTCTTGCTGTTAAGAAGCTTTTGGAAACGGAAGCCATGGGAATAATGACAAACTTGGCATCTATTGTGAAGCTTTATCCTCCTCTTCAGAACCTACTTGGCCAAGCATACTGAACAAGCGCTTGATCGCAACCTGGCAATGAGAGAAAATAAGATATCAGAAAAAATTAAAAATCAAAACAAAACCAGAAATTGGAATCTAAATAGGATGCAACACTGAGCCCCCGTTAATCTTGTATTGATGCATTATTGTTTACAATATATCTGGTGATCTGGGCCATGATTATACAATAGAAGATTACCAACTGAGAGATCTAAGAATAAGCGGATAGCAGAACACAGAGAGAAACCATGATCATGTTACTACCGAGCATAAGACAGAAATTCAGCATACCTGTATAATAATTAAGTGACGAGGGAGGGATTGGAGATTTTAGCAGCAGAACGAATTCTGGTGGCTAGGGTTTATGCCACTTCGCTACTACGAAGGCGATTAAGGGAAGGACCGAAGGAGTGCGTCGATCAGTCGGTATATGATTCGACTTACTGTTAAAGTAATAATAATGGGTTTAACACACAAGTTTGACTTAATTCTCAAATAATTAGGTTGTTTAAATAGAAATCTCATTTTATCGAAAAAATATTATAAATAGTTGATTATAGATTAATTTTTTTATAAAAATGATAATAGGTTATTTAAGGGATGTGTTATTAGCAACATTATTTTTAAAAAGCTAATAAGCTAAAAAAATGTTTGATTTATTAAAAGTATTTTTTAAATAACTTTTTGGATAGCAAGTTAAAAAACCTATAAAATCTTAGCTTTATGATGGCTTTTAAACTTTTCTTACCATTTTTTATCTCTAAAAGTTAAGTCAAAAACTTTTTAAAACCAACTTATTGACTTTTTAGTTTTTTCAATACAAAAACTAACTCAAACACTTTTTAAAAACTTCTTTTTCAAAAACTCATATCTCATTAAACACTTTTACCAAAAACACTTTTAAGATTAAAAAGCACTCATAAACACACCCTAAGTTTGAATCGTATTAATTAATTAAAGTTATAAACTATTAAACCTTTTTTTAGTCACTTGGATTACCGGTTAAACCTTTCTCGGCCTTTTGGCTAAGATCAAGTGTAGTATCTATTCTTATCAGTGTAATAAACATTGGAGACCATCGACGACCACACTTAGATAACTTTTCTTTTCCTCCTCATCACCGTATCCGGAGACCATCACCACCCACCGTTCACACATCACCTTTCTCTCTCCTTACCCTCCGATCGACGATAATTTCATCTCTATCTCTTTGTCAAGGCGACCACAGTTAGTCACCCTCTCTCCAACGACACCTCTTACCTTTAGTCTCCAACGTTGAAACCTAACGTTGGAACCTACCGTACTTTGTCTCTCCCACCTCCTAGTACTCTGTCTCTCCCACTTCCTTGTACTCTGTCTCTCCCGCCTCATGCTACATTCGTCGACGACCACCTCCTTCATCACCATATCTCTCTACCCTAACATACATGAAGTTGCCGAACATCGTCATCTTAATGAATCTCTATACTATAGCGGTGTCGACCACCTCCTACTACCCCTAATGACGTTTATTTTGATTTTAGATTTAGGGTTCCCATTTGGTGGTTATGATGACATTGATAATCAAGGGGTTGTGGATAATTTTCATGTTGGTGGTGGGTTAGGATTTCAGTAATGGTGGTGTTTTAGAGTTTCAGTGGTGTGGTGGTTGGTTTTCTTCCGATATTGGGTGGCGATGGTGGGTTGGTGTGGTGATGTTGGTGGTTTGTGGTTAGGTTTTTGGTAAAAATGTGTAATGGTGGTGGGGTCCGGTGGTGTTGATATTAGTGGTTGTGATCGTGATTTGTGGTGTAAGGCTAACCGAAGTGGAACGAATTCCACACATGAGAATCCCAGGTGGCACCCCAAGAGACACGTGAACACCGCCCCCCATGGTCGGTGGGTTGGGTGTGACGTGAGTGCTATGACGGATAAAGACAATGCATTTAATTGGTTATGAATTAGGTCCCTCACATTTTTTCTCATTCTCTCTCTCTTTCTTTTTGCCCATTCATTACCAACCCACCGGTGAACACCATTTCCACAACCTAGTAGGTTGGTTGTGGAATGATAAAAATACTTATGTGGCGCTGAGTTGGCTGGTGGTTTTGTTGTGACCACTCCCCACAGCCTAACGGTGGTGTGGGGATGGGGTATGTGGGGTCTTATATATATTAATTAAGATAAACATAATATTAAAGGTAAAATATAAATACAAAAATATAGGCATTTTCGTTATTTCATATGTACCCGACACAACATCTTAGACGGTAATATCCTTGGAGATTATAGGTGCATTTTTGGAAACTACATGGATCAAAATTATAATTTACTCTTAAAATAATTAATTTGATATTTTGATATTATCGTTAATACTTATTTCCAATTATCGACAATGGATCACAAAGCTTGCAAATCTTCGTCACAAATTAGCAAGATGTACACTTTATTTGACAACCTAACCGCAAAAGAGCATTGCGTCCTGCAAGTCATTTGAGCATCATTATTTTTCTAACTTAACTGCACACTCACAAATGATGTTCACGAAAGCCATAAAATTCACATTCACTCCACGAAGCGTCGAGACTTGCGAAGGTCCATCATTAGACCCATGAATATGATTTTTGAGCCTCCATGACTTTTGTTTTTGAGCAGTCACAATCGAAGGTTTAGAACCCCTATTAAAACGAGTCACATTAGGAAACAAATGTAATCTCCCTATCTACACAATACATAATTTCAAAAGTAGAGCTCCTAGATTGTCTCCTTTGATAAAGCAAACAAACATGAAAGGTTTACCATGTTTGGCAATATCCATAACAATATCATATCGTTCACATGTCATCGACGATTCACGAACATTCACGAACAGGGAACTGTGAGGGAAAGTTTGAGACAAATAAATTATTGACAATGGATGATCGTCCGCGTTTGTGCCCACCGAAGAAGAGACCGCCTAATTGACAATTGGTGAACGTCGGTCAACCTTAATGTGAATTATTTTTTCCTACTTTTCTATAATATTGTTATTGTTATTATGATCTTAACCTATTTTTAATCAGACTCTATCGTGGTGGATCACTACCAACTAAAATACCTAATTTTATTTTTAAAGAAATAACAGGAGCTAAAGAAGACAACTGAAACGACTGAGAAAAGAATTAGATACTTAATTAACGTGTAGACGTTCTCTTAGTATAGATGAAAAAAATTAGGATGGGTAACAACTACTAAAAACAATTAAAGTTGTAGAAAATGTGGATAAATGGTGTGGATAAGAGGATTGACATGCTTATGGCGGAACGGGGCCGTATTGCAAATGTTATTAGAATTAGGTTGTATTAATCGTGATAAAATATAAATATGTTAAATAACACCTCTAACCACATACAAACAAAGCTAACACAATCACAAATTTTACATTGTTACGATAGATTGTCTAGAAAACTAGTCTTCAACTACATGTAGGTTTATTACCCTTCAAGGCTTCAACTTCGATGTCTCTCCCCCCTAACATTGGTTTTATTACCCTTCACAGTAAGATTTAAGTTGAAGTTAGTTTACCATGAAAATATACAATAGTCGATGAACATTGTATTTGATATCATTCTCTCTCATTTTCAATTGCTTCACATTTATTACCCTTTAATGGTGTCTCTTTCCCCCTTCATAGTCTTATAATTTGAGTTGACAATGGGTCGATATAGGTTGGGTTCGGGTTCAACCCATTTATTAATTGGGTTGAAAATTTCAATCCAACCCAACTTATTTATTTAATTGCGTTGATATTTTTAATTCAACCAAACCTTTTGATAAATGAATTGTCATCGGATTGACATGTTTATGTAGTTTCCAACCAATCTATTAAATAAATTGGTTAAACTTGGGTTAATCCATTTAAAATAAAAAAGTAAATAAATTAACTAAAGATTTTACCACTTTAATTAGTTTTAATCCTAAACATTAATATGTTTAAAGTGAAGTGATTTTGGAAAGTGACTTGTGTTGTCGGTGAAAAAAAAGGATGAAAATTATGATTGCATTTATAAAAACATAAATAATAACACAACATTATAATTTATAAATTATACTTATATTAACACATGATAATATTTACATAATTATTAAATTAAATATATATTAAAGTTAAATGTGTTAGCGGGTTGAAAACAGGTTGATAATATCTATCCAACCCAATCAACCTATTAATTTTCGATTGGGTTCGGGTTTGGGTTGGTGGATTGGATCGATTTTTATCGGTTCTACTTATAATTGTCATATCCGAGTATATATAAATTTCTATAAATATGATCACCATGGATACCTATACACACACAAAAAAATCATTATAACTAAACAAAATTTTTCCATGCATTTAAATCATTTGCAACCAAAAGTTTTCATGGTTTGACAAGCAAATTGCCTTGATGCTCCATAAGACCACGCTCCAATATGCAAATAAGACAAACACAGATAACATCTTCGGTGTAAAAGATCAAGCTCTCAAACAAGTCAAGTAAATCCTTAAAATATAAGAGCTCAGTAGGATTTTTGTCCAGGAAGCCCCATGATTTAAACTAGAAAATATCGTTCTCATCCACCCGTGTAATACTACCAAATTGTAGATCGGATATAAGAATAAACTAGTCACATCCAGAAGGCAACTCATATCATTTAGTTTGAAAACGCAACCTATCATCATTTTCAAGATTGATTATTGAAATCAACATTATATGGATGAGAAGAGGGTCCTTATTCATATTACGCAACTCCACCCGTAACCAAAAACATGAATTTCTAAATAGTGTCATTCAAGCTAGAATAAAAGAACATCTCCCTTATTTCAGTCATAAAGCTTCAACTTTCTGGTCAATAGGGTTGGATAATAGTCCCGGATCAAATGGTATATTAGACAATGTTATCGAATCACAAGCAAAAATACAATTACAAATTCGCACACATACAGTTAGTACAATGTCAATGTGAATAATTTAAACCATTCCCGAGAGTTTCATTGTTCATGTTGGTGACGATTCCCTTTAAACTACTTGCAATTTCGTTCAAGGAAATGATAGTCTATGCTTATCAAATCCAAGTAACTAAACAACATTACGTAAAACACTAAAACCTACTTACCAGAGCGTTCTTATATGAATAAAAAAGAAAGTTGATTGATTGCTTACTTTGCATCATGTTTTTTCAATAGAAGATACACAAGAATAGACAAAAACGGTGATCTTTGCTTCTTTTCTACGGTGAAGGAATTGGCAGACGAAGATGACAAAAATGAACTTTTGAACAGTGGAGACATGAAAGACCTTTTATTTTAGCTTCAGGGTTAGCAAATTCTTTTTTCGCGGACCTCATGGTCATTTCGTTAAAGATCAAAAAATGGTGGTTACCCCAAAATATACATTTGAAATAGATGGTCATTTTATAAATAAATCGAATAAAAATGGAATTTATATTCATTGTTTTTTAAATTCTCCTATGAGTTATATTATTACAATACTATTTGGATATTTTATCAATTAATTCATGTAAAAACTCAAAATCAACAAATTATTCGGTTATATAATCTCAAACAGACACAACAGCTGTTACATTTCAACATTTTATACAACACAAACACAAGTGTTTTTTAGTTATAAGATATATCAATTTCCCATAATTTTCTACAAAAACCATCCATAACATTTAGCTAAAAATTCATAAAAACAAATATATCATGCTGAATCATAATCCATTTCAGTTATAGGCCTTAAATCATATCATGATCCATTGCCTAAAAGATCATATAATGGTTAATAACATATGTGTATCATAGATTAGACGGCCAAAAAAAAAGAAACTATAAATCAAATCATTACAATAAATGCATAAATGCTGAGTTGCTATATTACATCCATCAAAATAACCCAAAAAAAAAATCATATTACACATATATAATGTCCGTATACAAATGTGGCGTACATCTATCTACAAAGCTGACTACAAAGACCACGTAACTGAGACGTATTTGGATCCGTCAATGTGTATGTACCATTTTTACCGCTGTCGGAGCACGTCAATGTATACTGGTTATCCGTTTGCTCAGACTGCCACATCATCACATCTCTCAGTTAGCTTTTATCACTTAATACAGAAAGAACGACTTAATAGTTAAATACAGAAGAAACTCACCACACATGACACGGCTGATGTGTCACAGCTCCACCTAGACGTAGGTACACAACTCATGTAATGGCACCAAGAACAATGGTCATTCAAGTTCACTCCACGAAGAAGTGCAACAAGCCCCACAATCATCCTGTTAAATTTACTATTATTTTAATTATTTGTTGTAAATGTAATCAATCATCATATTTAATAAATACATGTCTTTTCTTACCCAGTCACCACAAGGATCAATGAAAGGACCCACAGAACTCGCTGATATGTCTTGTATTTGGGCTTATTGGCTCCAGCCCTAGAATAAGGTGGGGCGTATCTTTGGCTAACCCATCCGAATTGAGGGCGCATCAAGAACACAAACCCTAGAAGAAAACCAGATGAAAATCCACCAAGATGAGCGAAATTATCGACATGTGGCAGAATCCCAACCGCTAGATTGATTGCAATAATGATCACAAGTGTCACTAATGCTGCCAACTGACCATAAAGATATATAGAAAGAAATGGGTTAAAGCTGATTGAATACAAATGAAATAAGAAGATTTGGCTAAGTACCTTGTTGGCATATATTGTCCAATTGGTTATGAGTTCTGATAGCATTGCACCTAGCAACCCAAAAACTGCACCAGAAGCACCAACTGATATGTTGGATTGAAGGAAAAGAGCAGACAATAAACTGCCACCAAATCCAGATATGATATAAAGCAGCCCAATGCGTACTGTAAATAAAGAAGCAGAAAGGTGTGTTGGTATGTATGTATGTATGCAATTGCACATTGTGACATTGAAATAAGTTGTGAAAGTTGAAGTTGATGTGATTACTGAATCCAAATTCTTGCTCCAGTCGAATGCCAATAACTAAGAGACTCAGCATGTTTGCTAATAAATGGAGAAGTCCACCGTGTAACCAAATGCAAGTAATGAGGCGCCACCCCTGGTGATCATCAACTACTTTATTCACATCCAAAGCCCCCATCTTCTCTAGCCTAAGAAACACAAGTTGCAACTGTCAATTTTATGTTTTTTCAAGAAATGAATGCTTTGTACACAGCTTATTTTGATTGTCATGTGTATAAGTCTGGTTTTGTGGCTTTGGGAGAAATGAAATGAATCAAGAAAAAGAAGGTGATTACTGATTAAAAGTCTAGTTTTGTGGCTTTGAAACTGAAAACAGGTATTTGTTTTCTATATAAAGGCAAATCTATAATAGGGTAAGTTTTCAACCTCGAATTGAATGCGGATGAAGTAAATCATATCCTATTCTCAATATTTGAGTCTAATTTATCAAAACCATCCACAGATTCAACTGCTCTTCGTTACAGCTTAGAAGAAGATCAGCATAGTATTTAATCAAAATCATGTAAATCATTGATTCAATACTAAATTATCAAGTGTAATTAGTTTGGAAACGGAACATCAATTAGGATCGAATAAGTGTCTATTATCTACCAATCGCGATATTAGAAAGGGAGATTTAGAGATTTACGCCGAAGAAGAAGGACCGAGGAGGGGATTCTCTTTGAATGGCTGAAAGGAAAACCTCCCCAAGAAGGTAACGATGCAAGTAACCGAGTTTTTGGGGCAATTGTTGACATACATCGTGATTATAAACATGACGACATCTGCTATAACAAAACTAGGAATCAACCATGGGAACCACTTCTTAAAATGCTTAATCTCCCGGAAAGGAGATGGGGTTTGACTTTGATATCCGGCGCGTTGTGCCGCCAGCAGAGGTGTCGGTGATGACTCAACTTCAACAGGATGAATTACATTTCCAACGCCGAGACCGCGCCTAGAATTGACTTTGAGTTGGATCTCCGGCCGATGGGTTTCCGCCATTTTGCCGGAAAAGGAAATTGGATTCTGGAATGAGGAAGTTCGTACAATGGGAAGAAGAATCTCTACCGAAGTTTGTAAAATTTAAGAGAGAGAGAGAGAGAGAGAGAGAGAGGGAGAGAGAGTGTGTGAAAGGGGTGGGGGTTGACAATAATAAGATAAATTTTCAATAAACCCCCTAATATTTGGTGTTTACTCGTTGTTAACCCATTTAAGTCGATGTTGTCTCGATAGTCACTAAACATTAAACAATCTCGATTGAAGGGACAAAAGCAAGAATACGGTTTTTATGTAGTTTACTTAGACTAGTGGTTTCATATCATATTTGACCAAATTGTTTTTTTCATTGCCATATTATTTTTCTTCCGATCCATGGTTACCATACCATATTATTTTTAATCGAACAAAATATAATTTAATAAAATATAATTATATAAAATTAATAAAAAAATACTTTATTAGATCAATTTAAAACGATTATATAGCTAAAAAAAGACAATTAAATTAAAACAATACATAATAGTATGGAGCTCCACAAACTCGAAACTCCCTGAATGTCATCGTGTGTGCCCCTATCATAACCGCCATCTTGGTGTGGAATGCACCCAACCTCTCATCAAAAATCTCCAGAATGCCCTCTTTGACCGTACTAAAGATCACATGAGTCTGGTCCAATATACTGTGTGTGATCTCAGATGAAATGAACTCCCTCATATGATCGTCGAGCTGTCATGCTCCAGAGCTCAAGCCTGATCCCTCATCGGCGCTAGAGTTGCCAACTAGTCTAGTGTGTAGTGTCACCATACTGAAAATACACCATAACAAACATTTGAATACTCATCATAACTCGAGGGATCACACACACTACAAGTTCCTTGGATTTATCTCGGCTCTCCTTGACTCGAGTATGTATCCTCTGCTTTCAGTAATACGGGTACATACTACATTCCACATATATTCATACTTTCTTCAAAGATTGCCTTAACTCCACCAAGTCTCTTTCACTACTACTGGCGCTCTTCTCGCTAATCTCATCCTAGGCTTGCCCTAGGGTAATCTCTGACCCACTCTCCGCTACCAGCTGCATAGGAAGTCTCTGTTATCTCCCCCTAACTAGCTCGCAAATATCGTTACATATTACTAAGACTAGATAATTCTTCGGATGAGAGGTCCCTCCCTACAACGATTGGACTCAAACAAGAGCTGCGAAATAAGGTAAGCCTAACCTTATGAAATTATTTAGTCCTCGTAATATGTAACTTAGCGTATTCGTTTGCTAGTTAGTTAAAGATAGCTAGAACTCCTACAAGCACAAAGCAAGCAACATTCGAGCATTGAGTAATCATAACCAAGCATATCCTAATCAGGCCATCATATCACTGACTAATCAGTACTAGCATGCAGTTCAATAAGCTCATATAGTAGGCATACAAGGCATCCTTCCTAGATCTTTAACCCTAATCTAGCATGTAGTTCTCATACACATATAACAGGCATACAAGGCATCCTTCCTAGATCCTTATCCCCAATGTAGCATGCAGTTCTCATAATCATATAATATCATAACAAACATGTATGGGTAATTTGGGAGAACTTACTTGAGCTTGGCTGATTACATGCACCACACCCTTTTCTCTTTTCAAAATCTTTTTTTATAAAAATGGTTTTCTTTTGAAAATCTTTATACCAAGTCCTCAATTTGAGTTCAGACACACTCGAGAGTGTGCTCGAATCGCTCAAGCCAAGGCTCTGATACCAACTTGTAACATCCCAAAATTTAAGACCAAAAATTTTATTTTTAAATTATTAAATAAAACCATAGTTATCAAAATATTCTCATCAAAATGTAAATCATAGTATCTCAAACATCATATCAAAAACACATGTCAATATATCAGAGTAAAACATCCATGGCTAAACATAATGGTGTGTGCACTGCAGTCATCCCGAGCTCTTCCCTTTGCTACCGGAAGTACATGAAACCAAAACTAAAAACTATAAGCACGAAGCTTAGTAAGTCTACCAAACTACCACATACCATACACATAATCATATAATCACATAATAACATAACATGGGCCCCACCGGCTTCATCGGGCCCCGCCCGGCAACGGACAATGTCCGACATCAGGCCCCGCCCGGCATCGGACAGAGTCCGACATCGGGCCCCGCCCGACATTGAGCAAATCTTGGTATATATAAACATATCAACAAATACACATAAAATAATCACATAACATAAACATATAAACATTTCTCGGGCCCTGCCCGACATTGGATCATAATCCGGAAACATACAATACGAGCACATGCAAGAATCACGAAGACATCAAGCATACAACATTCCTCGAGCATTTTCCAGCATCGGAACACAATCCGGAAACATATAGACCTTCATCGGGCACTGCCCGACATTGGACCTTAGTCGAATACATACTAACATACACATACGGGCCACCATTGGTGCCTTCAACCCGTTCATACGGGAGGAAACTCACCTCGCAAAGCTGAATGCAGAATCTCACGGCAAGGAATCTCTAATGGTTGCCCCGATGACTCCCCGAGCTATCATTACCAAAGAGCACTTAGTCAAAATAAAATAATCCTTCTTAGGGTAAAATGCCCATTTTACCCCTAATCTAATTTGGTCAATGACCTAGGCCTAAATCCATAACATGGAAGGCCAATCCTAGATAGCTTTTCCAAGCCCATTAATGGCCCACCAATGGCCTAAATTTCTAAATTAGGCCCAACTTCTCAAATGGGCCTTTCTCTTTGGCCCAACATAAGATATAGTCCAATAACAGCCCAATGTTCTTATTTATTTGATTGTAGTTTTTCTATTTTGATTATGTTTATTTTCTATTATTTTTTTGTTGGATAATCCTATATTTACAAGATAATATTTAAAAGATAACATAATTTTTAACATTTGATATGTAATTATGATGACTTATCATGATATATTCTTCATATGAAATTAATTTGTCCATATTACTACGACAAGAATTACGTATGACATTTACAAAAATATATATTATATGTGATTTGTTTAACATATATATGCACCTATGTATGTTATAAATTTATAATTAAATATCTTTATGTTTAATAATTGAAGGGATTAAAATGATGCATCAAAACCAATTATTTAGACAATAATAATAATAATAATAATAATAATAATAATAATAATAAATACACATTTCCTAGTACTGTATTCATTTGAAACTCATGCACACAACAACTCAAGAGTTTTCTAATTTATGTATATTTATTAGTTACAACTCAAGAGTTTTTAACTTATGATTATTAATTAGTAATCAGTAATCACTAATAATTTTTTATTTTCCTTTCTTTTATAAGGTTGTAAAGTTTTGCTCATTAATGTATTTGAAGAGATTTGTGATTTAAATATTAAAAGTTAATATATATGTTATAATAAATGTTTTAGTGTTTTTATGTTATTAAAAGTTGTAGTGTTTATTTTTCATATTTTTTATTATTCGTTGTATATATATATATATATATATATATATATATATATATATATATATATATATCTTTTTAATACAAATGTTATAATAGATGTTTTTGTATTTTTATGTTACTAAAAGTTGTAGTTCGTATTTTTTATTATTTATTTGAAACTCACACTACAACTCAAGAGTTTTCTAATTTATGTATATTTATTAGTTACAACTCAAGAGTTTTTAACTTATGATTATTGATTAGTAATCACTAATAACTTTTTGTTTTCCTTTCTTTAATAAGATTGTAAAGTTTTGTTCATTAAAAACATTAATGCATTTGAAGAGATTTGTGATTTAAATATAAAAAGATAATATAAATGTTATAATAAATGTTTTAGTGTTTTTATGTTACTAAAAGCTGTAGTGTTTATTTTTCATATTTTTTATTATTCGTTGTATATATATCTTTTTTAATACAAATGTTATAATAGATGTTTTTGTATTTTTATGTTATTAAAAGTTGTAGTTCATATTTTTGTTTATACATTTTGTTACCCGTTATATATAGATTATCATGCGTTTGATATATAATTTACGCAATTTTAAACGGTTTATAAAATTATCAAATAATTGTATATATCACAATGACTGAAAAATTAAAACTATAATCATCATATCATACTATATTATAAAGGAAACATTTTTTTTCACCACATTCACTTGAAACTCTCAACTTTTCATATTTCCATACAATATACTTAATTTATTAACTTAAATATGTTTTTAGTTGTAAACATTATCATAAATGGAAGAATTTGTGACTTATAAATATGATAGACTTAATTTGTTAACTTCAATATATAGTTAAATAAATAACCTACATTAATATATAAAATAAGCTTAAAAATTTAGTGTAAAATTTAAAACCTAAAGTAAAATATCAAATATTGTTTAAAAAAAATCAATATATATTTTTTTAACATAGTTAAAAGGAAAAAAATTATATATAATAATAATAAAAGAACCTAAATTGATGAATCAAATTAGCTAAAAGGTGTCTGAAAACTATATTCTAACATTTTTAACCTGCGTCGTGCAACGCGCGGGAATTCGTCTAGTTTTGCGGGAATTCGTCTAGTTTTTTTATATATAACTATGAAATCAGATTCAAAAAAGAAATCAATAAAGACATCTTATTCAAAAAATGGCATAGAAATCGAAACTGACCTGAGTCGTCGTTGCCTTGCTTTGCCGGAGTAGAGGCGAGGTTGCGTCAGTGAGTAGAAATCAGTAACATCATCGACGAAGTAGCGAACATGGGAAGCAGTCTTTTGAGGCGTGTATATGACGAGTGGAGTTGATGAACCATAACCACGATGAAATGTGAATGTCGGCTGCAAACGGAAGAATCGAAGTTGAGAATTGGGATATACTCTTAGGGTTAATGGGTTAGAGTCATAAAGGGCAAAAATGTATTTTCATATATATATATATATATATATATATATATATATATATATATATATATATATATATATATATATATATATATATATATATATATATATATATATATCGGAGCGGGTTGCACGACGCAGGTTTCGGGTTTCCCCGTCGGGTTCCGTTTTTTTTGCCATCCCTACTTAGATCTTGAAATTTGAAAGGTTCATATATGTTTTCACGTTTTCAACCTTCTAGATGTTCTCGTTTTAACCTACATATCTCTCTCTCTCTCTCTCTCTCTCCCTCCCTCTCTCTCTCTCTCTCTATATATATATATATATATATATATATATATATATATATATATTAGAAAAATTTATATAATAAGCCTTTGCAAATTTGTGGTTTAGACTAACAAAGAGATGTATGGAAATTTATGATTAATTACTATATTTTTTTTACTATCAATATTATTTTAATTTATCAATCGTGTGGTAGTTGAGTTTTAATATTATATGTATATATATATATATATATATATATATATATATATATATATATATATGAGTTGGGTTCAAATATAGATTGATATCTATTGTGTGGGCGTGTGGACAATGTTATTTTGTAAGAATGACAAAGAATATATGTTGTTTGATAATGTGGATACGTTCAATCTTACATAACTATAGTCATTATTTCGCATTTTCACTAATTAGTCCGTCTATAAGGTTAATATAGACTTATTATTATTATTATTACTCTCATTCTATCATAATGTTATCATAATTTTTATTGAGTCTTATTCTATAAGAATGAAAATAAGTGAAAAACGATGTGTGAGAACAAAAATGAATAAGAATTAGTGAGAATTCATGAAAATTACAATAGCTGTGTACGGTTGAACGTATTCACGTTACTAAACAACCTACTTTCTTAAAAAAAACAATTTTTACTGTTACATTCTATAAAAATACAATGTTATTTTTTGAATTTTTTCCACTTTCTATTAGAATACAAGCTTTATAGTGATTAATTCTTGAAAAAAATTTCATACTAAAAGAATACAATGTCATGAAATTTGTCTCTTAATTTGCATCCATCATTGTTGTTCTAAACAACTTTGTTACATTCTGAGTGGTCCTGAAACACAAAACATACAAATATAAGAATCTATTTCATAAAATATGACTACAAGAATACATTCACTTCAAAATACATTTAACAAAATAGATTATAACCCCCACCGCTACCACCACCACTACAAAATATGGGTGTAGAAATATGAGTGTAGAAAAAATGAATGAGTGAGATTTAGAGAACTTACATAGTGAATTAAAATTGATTAGTTCTAATAAAAAACAAATGAAGACAAACAATAATGAATCAAGGTCTCCATTCCTTCGAAATCTATGATTGCATTGAGTTAATTATAACCCCCACTGCTACCACCACCACCACAAAAAAAGAGATTATTGTGTTCTAATAAATGAAGCAGCAGAAAGCCAATTCTTGGCCAAAAGTATCATATTAATTTTTTTTAACAAAAGCAACACATAGAGGACTAAATGGAAATTTCCTATTGTATTTTTTTTTTGATAAAACACCACCATGTGAGACGAACATGTGTTCTTGTCTTTTGATATTTCAGAAGGATGATGTGCTTGTTCTTGTTCTTTATGGTAAGTCATTGCATACTTTTGAACATAAATAAAAACTAACAAAATAGTTACTAATTCTAGCTTCTTCTTATCATAATTTCCTTTATTTTGTGTTATTGTAAATTACTACGCATGATCTGAAAGCAAAATAATGGAAAAGCCATAATAATAAGAAAAACTAATAAATTTGTCACCTATTAGGAAATTCTACAACTAGAAAAAAATGAGAGCAATAGGGGAAATCAAAACAATTTAAGCAACTCCACTGTCGTTTGATTGAGATGACATTTTGTCAAACACTTGGTAGGCTTCCTTTAGTATAGTTTCAAATAAAAAGAGCTATCAATAGTAATATTTAGTCCACGGTGTCTGTAGTAATGTTCATTAAAAAAACGAAGTCAAAACTATGTGAGATTCACAAATCACAACTTAACATTAAAAAAAACAAATTCACATACTCAATCAAAATCATAAATCAATTTTGACTCCAAGTGAGTAAGTCTTGATTATTCAAAGATCAAACTTCCAACAAATCATAAATTAAGGTAGAAGAAATTGATTAAGTTGAATAAGAAATAGAGGAAACATAACTAACCTTTAGGCGTCTTGAGAAATAGAAGTCGTTTGAATTCTTTGCTACTAGTGGTGGTATTTTGATTATCATTCTCTCTCCCAGTCTTGTAATTTTTTTTTACTGTAGCAGGGTCATGGTCGACATGTGCATTAAAACTCAGTTGATGCGGCCGAACGTAGATGGAAGCGGGAGGATACGATTTTGTGGGTGTCGATGGAAGAGGCAATATGGTTTTAAATAAAGTAATTTGCCTAAATTAAGGGTATTTATTAAAATTAAATAATACTCGGCCCTTATTAATCCCTAAATCCATATAATATTTGTTCATCCACATTTGAACCTACATCTTTCTCTCTCTCTCTCTCTCTCTCTCTATATATATATATATATATATATATATATATATATATATATATATATATATATTGAGAAAATAAAAAAGATTGAGAATAAGTGAATCATTCTCAGCCAATCATTTATTTTCCCACAAAACGCTCCGGCATACCGGGCCGATGAAGGATGAGTAATATTTATATATGAATAGAAATATATGTGTATTCATATATGAATACACCATTTCCCTCCGCCACAAACCACCACCACAGCTAATCACCACCAACCACCGCCACCTCCGCCACCATATTCATATACATTTATTCATAAATGAATATACATATCCATATACGTATTCATATATGAATATGACATGTTCCGTCAACCCGGTACGCTGGAGCGCTTAATCGGCATATTCAAAATGAGTGGCTCGGATTCATTCTCAACTTATATATATATATATATATATATATATATATATATATATATATATATATATATATATATATATATATATATATATATATTATATTTTATATGTTGAAAAATACCATAAATTAAAAGCTTTTTCAATTGGTTTTCGAGAGTTTTTAATTATATTTTAAAACATACAAAACTAATTAAAACATATAAAATTATATATACATATATAGTACCAATCTAAATACATAACATACAACTAATCAATTCATGTGCATAAAATGGTGGAACGAGTTATCTAACCTGCTAAAGACACATTTGGAAGGTACCTCCTATCAAGGAATGGTGTTCATGGAGGTATCGACGTTACCTCCGCCTTTTTCACTTCACTCGTTCGACTCCCTTCAATCTTAAAGGTCGTTTAATCTTTTATTTCTTATTTGTTTTACGCTTTCACGTTGATAGATTAGAAAACTACAAACTAAAACACTGCATGATTGTGTACAATATTTTTGTTTTCCTTTCTGTACACATATTTTGAAAGTTGATTATTCGATCATGTAGAATTAGAATCACTTTATTGAACCACTAAAATCCAAATATATGTAATTTAGAATCATAATAATCATAAAATTTATTAAAAAAATACATATTGAACGCCTCCTTGAAAGATGTCTAATTTAAAAGGTATATCACATACGAATATGAGTATCAAATGTAGAGGGGTGTTTTAACTATTTTAATTATTGAGGGGGTAGATGAGAAATATAGCAAGGCTGCAAGGGGGGAAGGTGGACAGAGACAAAAACTGAACGTGTATAGAGCGGGGCCGGGGATCCCGGGTTAAGTCAAAAAAGCCGGGCCACCTAATCCACTCCACATTGCTTTTTTGGTCATTGGATTTGGATGGGCAGGTCGATATAGCTTAACGAACTACGATTTAATTTTATTAAATATTTTTGTTTTGTAATCAAGATATAAGTTTTCTCTTTGAATGACTTCTTCTAAGTTCTAATACATAATTTAACATATCTATTTGAGAAAATATAATATCTTATTTAAGAAATAATTTTATAAAAATATATGTATAATAATTAAACACATTACACAAGCAACAGTTTACACATTGATTATTAACGGTGAACCTATTATTTCAATATCCGCGTCAGATCTATGTTTTTCTCGTTCAGTTTCATCCCTAAACATTTTTCTGAGTGAAATATAAATCTTTCCTTTCCCTTTAGTCTCAAAACTTATTTTTAATAAAATATTTAGAATAAATAAAAAAAATTAAATTTCATTAATAAAAAAACATTACAAGCTTGAATTGAAATTGCATTTCGTTAGAAAATAATAATAATACTAAAATAAATAAATAAATACATTTTATCAATAGTTGTTTATATATTCAATGTGTGTTGGCTTAATTATATCGGCTTATGATTTACCACCACAACGTTTGATGTTGTAAATATCATTGATCTTGATGATTTCTTTTTATATTATATCGTTTTGCATTTATTTGATATTACGATCATCATTTACCATTTAGTTTATAAAATATGCTTGAAACCGATTCCAAAAAGTTGTTGTGGATTCACATTAATCTGAGTTTTTTGAAATGTGAACCCAACCGTTGGTAAACACAGCTTCTTCGTCAGTGCTCCATGGTCCTGACAATTTCTTTAGCTTAGGAATGTAGGTGTAAAAGAAGACGACTATATAAGGATGCGAGAATGATGTGAACATGAAGATTTAAAGATTATCTGTAAGGGCTTTCGGTTTTTTCACCCCATTTTATGGTCTTGTAGTTATTTATTTAATTATAGTTTTATTATATTTGAATGTAGTTTATCAATCTTTTGATAAAGATAATATATAGATTTTAAATAAAAATCAAATCATGTTTATCGCATTTTTTTCATTTTTTTCATAATTATCATGCTTAAGTAATCCGAATCACGTGCATCATATTAGTTAATTAGTTTACGAGATATATGATCAATAGTCAATAATCATATACTTATATGGTGATTAAAATTTATATGGTTCTGATGTTAGTGAATCCGAAGGAGCAAGCAGTGTAGCAGGGAGCGTATCACAGTGTTTTCGAGTTTTTTTCATTTCATGTGAGTTTTGCCTCATTATACACGTGGGTCGAAGGCAAGGGTGGACACAAGATTTTACAGTAGGGGTTGCACGGGAGAGTTAAGAGTTGCATGGTAGTAGAAAAAATAAAAATTTCAAAAATTTTCAAAAAGATTTTCACTGCGTCTGGAAAAGTTAGGGGTTGCCGGTGCCATCGTGGACCACCCCTAGGTCCGCCCCTGGTCGAAGGCACAATGTCGACCCACTAGTTTTGGTTATCTTTAGTAGAAGGTTGTCATTGAGACTGTATATAGTCATGTAGGATAGAGTGATGACCCTTGATCTAGGCTTTCTTGCCTTTTCCTTGTTTGGATGTGGCTCAAGAGTAGGATCATCTGTTCGAGTGTCTATCTCACATCTAAGTACATACGGTTATGCATTCTTTAGATTGTTGGTATTTTGATATGTTGCTATGTTGTAGTGACATGTTAGATCGGTATAATGGTAGTTGGTATGGTGTTATGTTGTAGTGATCTGTTTAGATCTATATCCTGGTATTTAGGATGTTGCTATATGGTAGTAGTCTGTAGATCTGTATGTGTATATGTGCTTGTTGGTTAGATCTGTATGTGTATCTGTGCTTGTTGGTTATCATCTAGTGGAGCGCCCTAGGGGTTGTATGTAGTCATGTAGGATAGCCTGAGAACTCTTGATCTAGGCTTTCTTGCATTTTCCTTGTTTGGATGTGGCTCTAGAGTATGATCATCTGTTCGGGTGGCTATCTCACATTTGGTTACTTATGGTTATGCACTTCATGGATGTTAGTTGGTAGCGAGACAATGTGCGGTGCGAGGACTAGTAGGCGGTAGTGAGTTGTATGATTGTTGTTTGCCTGTATTATGCGCTTACTTGATCCTTGATTGTTTATATGTCGACATATGGTGGTAGTAGGTTGAGGTGGTCTTACTTTGTGTTGTAGGCCAAGATACCCGGTATGGGCCAGCTATAAGTCGTAGGCACAAAAGGCTCAGGAAGAGTGGTATGGTATAGCGGTTTTTTTAATATTATGTATAATTTTTATTATATATTTATACAAAATTTATATATTAGATTATTAATACTATATAGAATTAATATCATAAAAATTTGTATAAAAACATCACATAATCTACATATAATATTCTAATATAGTAACATGAAAATTAAAAAGTGTCAAAATGTCATCGCAACTCAATCCGTTCGTGGTTTCTAAGTACTTAATTAAACGAGAAAGGGAAGTCGTCATTTGTTGCTTTGTAGTTTGTAATTAATTATATTTATTATTTGGACTTATTCAAACAAAAAGTGTAGTGGACTAGTTAATAATATAAAGATTTAATATTGAAATAACATACAATCGTTTTTTTCATTATCAAAGTAGCCTAATATGTACAAAATTGTAAAAGCGGGTGTAGCGTCGCTATAGCGTTGATAAGGTTCGCGGTAAATAGCGGTCAATAGCGCCGCTAATAGCGTCACCGCTATTTGTAAACGCTATTTCAAAATAGCGGTTCAGTAACACCGCAAAACGCTATAACGGCGCTATAGCACGCTATTGATAGCATAGGCGGTAGGCCAACAAACCCTGGGTATTCAGCCTGATGGTTGAGTGGACCCGATGCATGCTTGTATGTTTGTCGTATGAGGTATTTTGGAGGAAACTCATTAAACTTTGTGTTTATCCAGTTGTTTATTGTGTCAGGTATCATCGGTCATCATGGGAAGGCAAAGACGTGACTGTACACATTTATCAACAACAATGAAGATTTCGTGCTTTAATATTACTCTGATTTTTATAAATGTATTTGGAATAAACGGTTTTCTCCGTAATGGAGTTATAATTGAGAAGATTTTACTTAAATAAAATGAAAAATTTTGGTTGTGAAAATGGGACGTTATAAATAAATAGACCGATCACTTTGGCTTTGGACGAAATTTGGTGAATAATATGAGATTGAGTTTGTGTTTTGGGCGTTTCTTTTGATATTTTTTTGGACTTTTTGAGTTGGAAGGAGAAGCCATTTTTTCGAATAAATAATGTTGTTTGAGTGAAAAATTAAAGAAGGTAAAGTGTGATAAAATATGGTATATAGTAGTATTTATATAGGGTAGAAAGAGGGCAATTTTTGATTTTTTTTTTGAAAAAAACGGTAATATTTGACCAAAAAAACGGTCATAATTTTTTAAATAACCCAAACCCACACTCTCTCATCGGTAGATTTCCTCCAAATTGCCGAACCGAGCTCGGTATACCAAGGGGTTGGACCGGTATTCACCAATGCTATTGTCGAGGTCACTTCGTTCGGTCTTATTGAGTGGTGAATGGTGATCCACACCAAGATAATTAGAGGTGGACCCAAACCATGTGTACTATATTTGCTATCTAGCATTTTCAAACGGTTATCAAATTCTAACGTCTGAGGAGAAATAAGTCACTCATATAAAGTACTACAAACTTACGACAATATATAAGCTTGTTATCAAATTCTAATGTCTGAGAAGAAATAAGTCACTCACATAAAGTACTACAAACTTACGACAATATATAAGCTTGAATGGTTCACTTTCAAACCAAGATATGAGTTTAAACCTCTAGAATTATGTTGATAAAATATAGTGTGAGATTTTCTCTTGACAAGCTTGGATTTTAAAATCTTAAAGATCCTTTAACAACAGAGATTTTACATAATATTTCGTCAAAACTCCTTTGCCCAAAATCACTAAGGAAATTAATCCATATATAACGGACAAGATACTATCCATTATCCACCATCCAATTAGAATCCATTAATTTTCTCTAATCTATTAAGGATCGATTGAAAGGAGGATATTTGATTTCTCGATACAATATTACATAGACTAGTATATAGTGCTTTATGGCTTTTCATGTTATTCAGTTTATTGGAAATTTAAATCAACTCCTAAGAAGTATGTGTTATAAGTTTAATTAGACTATAGATTTAAAAAATTATGTTTAATAAAATAAAAATGAACTAGAACTATTTTAGATTTACTTTAAACAAAAGCCTTCTAATCCGGAAGCTATTTAAAATATGTTTTCGAATCTTTTAGCTTCTAATCTAGAAACTACTTTAAATAGCTACAATTTCCAGTTACTTTAAAATAGTGTAATTTGCTAATTTCTTTTCTAATGTTAATCTATAACTGCCGTGTTGTGTTAATACATGTATTTAATTGTTTATCATGTTTTATGAAGTTGTATTAAGTTGATACATGTTTTTATCATAGTGTTATCATATTTATCAATTTTTTTTCTTTAAAATGTGGAAAGCTAAAACACATTATACATGTATATTTAAAATATACGTTAAAAACATTATAATAGATGCCAATTTTCTTTTCTTTTTTTTTTTTATAAATATCAAACATATTACTAATATTTTAGATATATGAGGAATGGGATTAGATTTTGTCTTTTTCGATACCTATAGATAATAGAATATAGAATATTCAAGTCAAACTAGTTAAACTTCTCACTTCCATTGCATGAGATTAACATACCACCACTTCCATTGCCATCGCCGCCATGATCATTGATCATCACCATCTTTTTTTTTTTTTTTTTTTTTTCTAAAATCCATTATAAAAAAATAACAAATTCTCAAGGAAGAACTCGAATATTACATTACAAACAAAATTCTCTTAACTAACAATCGTGAATAACATCTATAAGCGATTTATTATATCATCAAATAAAAACCTCATCTACATTGGTGTCTACTAAAATTGGGATTAGAAGTCAACTTTTTTAACAATGTTGCCAATCTTCTACCACCTGCCCCAGGCTTCAAAACACCAAACCCATCATTATGAAACCTTGAGCACTTTTGATGCTTATCATCATCATCACTCTTCAAACACCAACCCCCATGAGAAAAATGAGTAGGATGACTTCTTTTGAGTAGTTCATGGTCAATTCTATCAAGAACTCCATTGTTGTGCTTGAATTTTCTTGCAAAAGGGCGACTACTTAGAACCATTTTTCTATAGTCTCGGGGTCCAAGCAACCTTGGATGCTGTTTTGGAGGAGTGTCCCATGAGATGTAATGAAGATCATGGTTGACTGTGGTGTTCTTGTACTCTTTTGAGTTGCATATAACAGTTTGAAAGTATCCTTCTGGAGATGAAACAAAATTCGTGTAGTAAAGTAGAAGTGTTCGTGGTAGGTTTTCATAACCCATTATGCAATATTCTGCAAATGATCTTGATAATATAGTCCATGCTGAACCTGTATGATAATATACATATTAATTTATATTTATATATATTATAACTACAAGTTTCAACCATATATTTGGATGACATAACAGGGTAGATTTCAAAGTGGTTAAAGAAAAATTGGGTGCTTTTTCAGAAGTTCACATGATATGTCATTAAAGTTATTACGTACACCTACAAAATAGCATGTTACATGGCCCCCACATGGAATGCCTCATTTTTTTCGCCCCAAAACAAGTAACTCAAGATTTGCTTTGGAGTTAAAAGAAATTGAACACGTTGATAGAATGAAATCAAGATTTGAAACATAATTGAAGAAGAAATGAAAGAAAAATTAACCTGTATACAACTTGAAAGCAGTGGGGAGAGTTCTTTGTTTGATTACCCACCATATATCTGATTTATTTGAACTGTAAAGACCTGGGTCGATCATTATTGGCTTCCCTCTCTTGTTCCTGCAAATAATTATTCAACCTAATATGATCAAGATTTGGAATTAATTGCATTTAAATTATTAAACGGAAAAAAAAGATTATGAATGTTGAAATAAATATAATATCATTATCAGGTGAGTATCAAATTATCTGATTTTGAATTTAGATGTACGATCCAAATGCCCTCTTGGCTTCATGTGACATGTGTTTTTCTTATCTTCCCCAATTATAATATGTCGAAAAGAGAATTAAATTACTCATTCAGCCGTATTATAATTGGAAAAAGAATTGACTTTTCTTGTAATTTAACACAAGTAATCAAAACAGCTACGATAAAAAAAAAAAGATCGAAAATCAACAATCAAGAATTGACTACGTTTTTCTAGAATCTAAAAGAGAAATGTAATTTTAATGGAGAGATGGAAAATGATGGCATCTTACAGTTTCCAACCCAACCGACTGCTGTGCTGGATGAAATTGAGATGTCTTGGCAGCACCGAGAAGGCAGATATCAGATCTGAAAATGGCGATCACAAAATCGAAAAAACATAAATCAACAATTAATTCATCAAAATGTTCATAAATAAGAGAATAATCTTGAGATAATCAAAACCCTGATTCCCTAGAAATAATGTAAGTACTCACCTTACCATCTTGAGTGACCAAAGGGTAATCAGAAGCACTGAGATTAATAAACCAATCCCACTGCGCATCTATCCTCAGAAGCATCGACATGGCGTGCAAAGTAGTCGCAAGCATCGTTGGTCCTCTGTACGTCACTCTATTAGGTTTCCCTACAATCATAACGTTCCCCACAAGTTGGAAAACATGATTATCCCTAACGAATCTCGCAATCTCTCGATGTTCATCTTCCGTAGCTTCCCGTTCCAAATGAATCAAGTACAAGTTCCCCGGATGGTAAAGCGCTTGAATCGTTCGTTTCAGCTTGGCAGTGTCGCCTTTGGATGCAGAGATCAAGTAGGCGAAGGAAACTGGGTATGGCCTGGAGTTGTTGATCGATTTGGGGATTAGGAGAGTTGTTGGGATTGATGATTGGTTTAGTATGTTGATATCAAATGAAGTTGAATAGGTGGATATGTAGAGCATTGTGAAGAAAAGTGATATGAGAATGAAGGAAATTAGGAATAACTTCAAACCCATTGTAGTTTGAGATCCAGGAGATCGATCTCCAACAAAGAGTTGTTGATTAAGATGAAGTAGATGGCTGTAGTTGGAGGTTAAATGTGAACAAAGATGAAAGAGTGCAGATGAGTTTTGTTGGGTGGGTTGCGTCCATTGGAAGGGGGTTAAACTTAAATACGAACAAAGGAAGTCACTCTCAAAGTTGGGTGTTACAGCCAGCCTACAAATTGTTTCTATGAATACGATAAAATTATTATTGGAGATATTATAATGTTTGGTGCAAATATATTAATATAGAATTAAAAAAACTCAATGAAAAAACGATTTTCCATGAAGAAGTGTAAAATTTTTACCATCCTAAATATGGTCGCATATTTTATAATATCAAATTAGACGAATCCTCGCGCGTTACGCGAGAATAAAATTATATAGTTAAAATAATATGTTTTATCAAATTATTATTTAATATTTCTACTTTGAAACAAAATGTTAGTAGTAAAGCAAACATATAGTTAACATATTATAGTTTAATTTTTAAGTCATTGTGATATATACAATTATTTAATAATTTTATAAACCGTTTAAAATTATGTAAATTATATATCAAATTATTGATAATATAACGGGTAACAAAACGTATGAACAAAAATATGAACTGCAACTTTTAATAACATAAAAAAAACATATATTATAACATTTGTATTAAAAAAGATATATATATATATATATATATATATATATATATATATATATATATATATATATAACGAATAATAAAAAATATGAAAAATAAACACTATAACTTTTAATAACATAAAAACACTAAAACATCTATTATAACATTTATATTAACTCTTCATATTTAAATCACAAATCTCTTCAAATACATTAATGTTTTTAATGAGCAACTATTTACAACCTTATAAAAGAAAGGAAAATAAAAAGTTATTAGTGATTACTAATGTGATATCCCCAAAATCACGGCCAGAAAAGACCGGTTTCATTTATGCTTTTAGAATAATTTCAGAGTAAATCCTTTTGATTTAAAAAAGTTATGGAATTTGTTACAAAAAACAAAACGTGATAAAATAATATTTACCAAAGCATTTCATAAAGAAATGTATTTTCATTATATAATCAAAACTCGGGATGGCATGTTCCGATACAGACCATAAAGCATAAACGATAACATTACAAGTCATTCAACATATATATACATATACAGACTTTTAAACAAAACAACTTGATGGTTCGTCCATCTTATGCCCTTGCGCCACTTCCTGTAATACAAATAAACTGAGTGGGTCAGGCTTGGGAGCCTGGTGAGCATATAGGGTTTTCAACCCATAATAAATAATTAAATTAATTTTCATCAACCAACAATAACTCAATTACTCATTCCCGTTATTCTCACTTTACGTCCCTAAAATAACTAACACAAGGGACCTAGTTTAAGAATATTTCATAAGGGCGACAACACATGTTTCGGGGGTTTCCCAACAATATATGTCAAATAAGGCAACCGTGAGGGGATGGAGTACATCGAATGAACACTCAAGTTTATTAACACCTACAGGTGGCGAGCCTGCTAGCGTTCCACATAACTGTCTAGAAAAGTCTGTGGTCGTCATCTAAACTCCGCTAGATGACTGAATCAAAAACAACATCGAGGCCTCTCATCTGTTTATCACACATCAACTATCAACCCATGTTCTACCCAATATATTAGTAGATAATAATATATATTTATATACATAGTTTAAAACCTGTATAGTATTATCATTCAATACATATTCCAAACAACAGATGAGACACATACACATAACACGTATTTCATAAAGAATAAATCATATCTATGAGATTGAAGAAAGTGAATATACATTCACACATATAACAACAAAATATACACATAATACGTATTTCATATAAAATACTTCATAATTATGCGTTAGAAGAAAGTAACTACACACTCACTTGATCAGAAGATGATCGGACAGCACTACGACTTGTAGAAGTAGTATTCTTCGGTAGATCTTGAAGATCTTCACACAAACCGGGCTTCTCGCGGGCAGAGCTTCGGCTCGGAAACTCTTTTCTTCTCGGGATCTTCGGGCTTCGGGACTCGCTTCGGGTCTCGGAATGATACCGGGGCTTCGGGGGTACTTCTTTGCACGTAAATCGAGGTAGTATGGGGGAGAGAAGGGTGAATTAGCAACCTTGGCTGGCTGCCCCTTCAAATCTATTTATAGGGCAAATTTCTCATTTTCCACGTCGTGGGCTTGGTCGTCACTGCATGTGTCATCGTCCACTTGATCTGTTAGGCTCCAAAATGCGTCAGAAGTCATGCCACATCGTGACCACTGTTGCCACGTCGTGGTCTCTAACACAGCTTTGGGGTTCGCGCCCTGAACTTCATAAATTCATAACTTTCGTATACGAACTCCATTTTCGACGTTCTTTATATCAACGCGTAGGTAAAAACAAGATCTACAACTTTCATTTAGACTCTGTCGGCTAATTTTGACTTTATTTTTATTATATTATTTTTAGTAAGCTAGGACAGGAAAACTCCGTTCGAAATTCATAACTCTTTCATCTGAACTCCGTTTTCGCCTATCTTTTTATCGTTTCGCTACTATTAACGAGATCTTCGATTCTCGTTTAGATTGTTTTGGCTAAAAATCGCTCGGTCTCAAATCGAGTATCGGGCTGCATACTGCTAAGTCGAAACTTAGAAAAATCATAACTTCCTCATACGAAGTCAGATTTGGGCGTTCTTTTTATGCACGCTCTCGGTTTAATGAGCTCTACGACTTTCGTTTATATTACTAAGGATAAATATCGCTTTAACGTAAATTTCACTTTTTACGTCATTCAGCAACATGCCGGTTCTGTCGCGAAACTTTGACAGATCATAACTGATGGGTTTTAGGCATAAGAACAATCCTATGTGCTCATACAAACCCTAATGCTTGGATCTAGGTTTCTCTATTGCACATGCTTTGAATCCAAGACTAATAAACTAAGATCTAACATATTATAAACTGAATTAGGGTTTATAGAATTACCTTTGATTGTTATATAACAATAACAATCAATTCCTTGCTTGAATTGGCCTTAGAAAGCTTAGTGCCTCAAGTGTTGCACCTCTAATGGAGTCACAAACACCACTAAGCAACTTGGATGAAGAGGAGAAGAAGAGAGGCTGCCCAAAAACGGCTGGAAACCCTAATGGAAGACTTGTCCACGTTTTTGGGGCATAGGGGCCCTTTATATACATGTAGGCTATTAGGGTTTACAACTAGGAAACTCTAATCTGACTGCTTAGGCCCTAAGCAGGCCATGGACTCCTTAAACATATCCCTTGGACGATTTCTAATGGGCTTCCCATAGAATTCGTCCAACCTATATATTATTAGGTGATCCATAGCCCAATTATAATTATCTTATAATTACAACTTCAGTCCCCTAAGTTTAATTAATTTCTTTTAGCCACAAAATTAATTATCAATTAATTATTGACTAATATTAATTAAACAATATGATTTCTCCTTTAATATATTATTCTCATAATATATTAATAAATCATATTTAAACCTTTCTCTCCTTAAATCATCCTACATATTGCTATGGTGAAGGCAACCCAAAAGGACCATGCTCATAATCGGGTCAAGTACATACCAAAATAGTTATGGACTTAGACACTAATCCAACAGTCTCCCACTTGGATAAGTCTAATAACTATTTTCCGTATGACTTCAGAACCTGATCAGCAATCGTAGCTTTCAAAAGCCGCTGTCAACTCTGATCTTATCAAATAGCGTGTCCTTTAGATAAGGGATTATATATTCCTCCATTCTCAATATATCGTATAGACAAAAGACATGAATTTCAATCATTCTCTCTATACTGTTTCCCGACTTCCGATTTATGATGACTGACAACAGACTACGATTGAACACATCAACTTAGTCCCGGCTTGGCCAAGCGCTTAGGTGTCATCACTAAATCATCGAGAGGCCCATAGATATCGCTTTTATCCTACTTTGGGTAAAAGGAATGGATAAACTTCAACTCATATGCTCGCTTGCATTTATTGATCGAGTCACACACAACAATAAGTTTTATAACACCAAGTTACTGGTGCGTTTACTTATTATCAATGTGCAACCGACCAACAAATAACAACTCACATGTCTCGGTTTCAAGAATATACAATATTATCGTCTCACTAATCACTCACGATAAAACCATGAAGTGATCCAAGTGAGCGTGGGTTTAATCCAATACTCTAATCTTATCAAAGCACTCATGAACTCTGCAGCAAACTTGTGCCATGTCTAAACACTTCAGACAATCTACAGACAGATTCATGACAGTCTTTATTCATACCTACTCCCAACGTATGACTGACTGTGGATGTTTGAATAACCTAGTTATTCTGGAAGTCAAAACATGCAAATTGAAACATAACAATAATACTTAATCCTATATGGCCTCAAACTTGTGAGAGTAAATAAAACACTTCTATTTAACCACCATATTGATTACTCATTATTATCGTTTACTGTTTCAGAAAATCAACTTATTACTCGAATTACAACAATAGTTATCCCATGCATAAAGCATGCACACTATGTTTCCTATGGTCCTTACTTTGTGAAATAGATCAATTGAAAAACCTTTTTAATGATGCTGATTTCACAATTCCCAATCCTTATCATTAGTGTAAGAACACAAGGTTCTTTGCTACTGTTAGAATATGCTAGATTCTAACATTTTACGCAACGATCCTTTCGTAAAGTCATAGCACAAAAGTCACCAAGACTTGGCTAATGAAATTACAAAGTACTTTCTTAGAAATTGTTACAAGACAATTCCATAGACGTGAAGTCTCACATTCAAAGTACATTCCTTTGAACATCCTTCTTGCATAAAAGTTTCTAATCTAGACATAGATTCTTAATTATCCAACTCCCAATATGGAAACATTTCCACATTTGCCATATGAAAACTCATTCTTAATAGAATCTTATCTATTCATAATAATGTCGATATGGTCCATCCAATATCATACTTCCAACTACTCACAAGCGACCAATCCTCAGCGAACTTTGGATCGTCCTTTGATAGTTGTTTAATAATTTTAGTCAAAACCAATTCTAGTCCTTTTTCCCTCTTAATGCGCTAAACATTTGGAAATTTTAGAATGGTAAATTATAGCATTTGCAATCGATCCTATACCCGAAGTGTATGGGACACGATGCATAAAGATATGATACTTTACCAATCTTTTTCCATAATATTTAATGTGTCATGTTCTCATAGTTCGAACTATGAAGAGGGATGCCGTAATCATAATCGAATTTTAAGAACTCACAATGTATCCTTTGACTGAAAATATTAAAATTTCTCAATCTAAGCTTTAGATTTTGAAACGAAGTATAATATTCTCTCCCTTAATTATATCAAAACAACTTTTCAACCCATGCAACTTTGCAAATTGAATCTTTGTTTTTCTATAATTAATATTGCTAACTTGCAATACCTGCCATAATAATCATAACACTTATGCTCCCACTATCATGATGATTATTATCATATAAGCATAACACTTATGCTCCCACTAGCTTTGACATGTATTTAGAGAACAAATGAACTTCCAGAAAACAAAGCCTATTGAATTTCTGAAATTCATATTTCTAATACCAGATGCTTCGATAAGCCTTTATCTAAGCTTCTTAAACTTATACACCTTCACCTTAGATAGCTCATATGTGTGTTTAAGCAATTTATAATTTATGTTACTAAGTTCCAAATGTTCAAACTAATTGCCAAGTCTCACAATTCGAACTATGGAAAGGGATGTCGTAACCATAATCGAATGTGAGAATACAATTTTCACAATCGTTATCTTCTTAAAACCTCTCTTAGTGAAAGTATTTCCTCACAGTCATTTTCATGAAGGAGGGAATCTTATGACACTTAGATTTTATGGTGTATGAGTTCCTATCCATGTGAATTTGCCAAAACCAAGGTTTGCGACAAATCCAAACTCATATGGACTGAACTTTCTTAATCTTGATTTGCCCTATGGTAACACGAGTGCCCACCATGTCTTCCAAGTAGTTTAGTAACCTGTCCTTACACATCAATGTACATTCCATCGACTAAGGCTCTAGTATGCATTCAAATGAGAACTCATAGAACTCACATACGCAATTAACTTAATTGGAATGGCACAGAAAACAAGATAATGTCAGTATGACAGGTTGTAAACCTCAAGTCATGTGCTAGTGATGATCGATAAGGTTTATTCTTGATTTGTTCTTGAAACTTTTCAAGACCATTAAGACTCCCACTGACTCCTTGACATATAAGATTCTCTTGTCAAGAGACATTTCTTGACAAAGCAAATATTCAAGAGTTAGTGTAGTTCTTATCAAGACAAAACACTTCACATAATTGGTCCTAGTTGGTCTTTGTCTTATCCAAGACATCACAACTTACTAATTTTAAATGTGCAAGAATAAGAAAACCTTTTTCTAAATTCCACATTTGATGAGTGTTATAAACCTACTTAAGACTTTTCACTCAATGTCACAATCTTGACTTTAAGACTTGATATTGGAACGAAGTATGATTGACTTATTGATTTAACCATTTCTACAATTCTTGATTCCTCTTCTTAGACATGCAATTGCACTAAGACTCACTTAGAGGATCAATTGAGACATGGTTCTTAATCATTAAGACTTCATCATAAAACACAATAAAAGGTACTCTCCCTTCTTCTTAGAATGGAGAAACTTTTATCTTTCTGCCTTCTTGATTCTTCTTATTCGTTCTGCTATTGATTGAAACTATTTCAGTTAACTCAGAATTATACTCAATCTTATAAGTATAACCATATTTACTAAACTTTAGTAAATCATGACGAATATCTTTGTCACTCTTGTGGTAGACTTGATCAACGTACGACCTAGTGTACTTGATCTCCTAGTCCTTCAATTGACACTTTGCCAAAGAATTAGTCTAAGTTTCCCAAATGTGAAAGTTTTTCATTCATCATACAATGCACATTGCATGATTCCAAGTTTCTGTCCAATTGAAACTTGGGCGATGAGAAACTCTCCCTATTTGGTAAACTTTTGACATTTCCACAAATAACACAATTAAGAATCAAATCCATTATTGCTAATAATAGAAACATTCAAACATTAATTCTTTCATACATGCCATTGCAAGGATAAATAAATAAGATAAAGTCAAAATTCATTTTATTGCGGAAAAAATTTTGTCCTTACAATGCAATTCAATTGAAAAACTATGTTATTACATATTTCTTAACAATCTATTCTAACTCCAAGTAGTAGCTCAAGAATCCATTCTTCAAGTAATGCGATCGAAATCCATTTCTTCATGATTAGATTCAGCTCACTTCTTTTCTCAAGCTTCCTCTCTTTTCTTCGATCCTACAAAACATCAAAATGTAATCTTATCACATCATGTATTAAGAATCTAGAATAGGAACTCAAAACGGTTAGATAATGGATTTTACCTAGAGTAGAGTCATACGTCTTGACTCTTCCATCTCTTAGATCTTTCAGGTAGTTAGGGCAGCTTCGTCTCTAATGCCCCTTCTCTTGGCAATAAAAGCAAATGGACTCCTTTGGCACAGCACATCGGACAATCACAGACTTAGTTCTTTCTGGACTTCCAATGTTGCCAGTGTCCATTGAAGTTTGGGAGTTTGATTCACTAGACAAATTTGCTTGACCAGCACGCCAAATCATTGCTGATTCAGCAGCTATTAGCAAATAGGTGAGATCAATTAGGGTCACGTCGTGGTCCATCATATAGTACTCTCTAACGAACTCACTATATGATTTAGGAAGTGACTGAAGAACCCAGTCAACAGCCAACTCGCTTGAAATCTCGACACCCATCATGATTAACCTATCAATGTGTGACTTCATCTCTAAGACGTGTGCACACACAGGTTTCCCATCTTCGTGTTTACTTGCCAAAAGGGCTTGAGTGAGCTTGAACTTTTCAAGCCTTTGAACTTGTGGGTCAGGGAGAATAATTGGAGGAGGTGGAGGAAGTGAAGCACGACTCTCATTTCCTTGATCGTATCTCGGAACGTCATCTTCATTTGGAAAGCTTGTTCCAAAGGATTTGGGAAGACCATTGTAAGATGTAGACATCTACAAAACGGGAGAAAATTCAAGTTAATTTGATTAGAATTCTTGATGCAACACCCAAATGAAACATCAAGCTAGGATCCAACACAATACTCTACAACCTAGAAGAGGGATGCCGTAATCTAGTTGCAGAATATCTGAAGGTAGGTAAATGACGATTTACCAATTTCCACCATGAAAAACAAAAAGGAAGTTTAAGTTTTAAATGAATTGAAACTCCTAGATCTTTTGATATTCATTGAACTTTTCAATGGCATGTTTAATCTCGATTATGCCCTACTATTTGTGACTGGGATGCCGAGGATCACAAACAAGGTGTGAATAACCATACGAATCACGTGGTGCGCTCAATGCTACAATCATCTAATCAATGTGCCGGTTAGCCACACACGCTCCATTGATCTATGATAAGCATCGAGCCACCCTTCGCCACCAATGTCATCCCCAAATTAGTGTGCCGGTTAACCACACACGCTCCACTAACGTTTGACAAGGGTACGAAGTGTAATTCCATGGGTTAGCATACAATTTCACATTTTTCCTAAAGTAACTATGATTTGGGAATTAGTAAAAGCATTTAGTTACTTTGTACTTCATTATACTTATAATGGAAGGTTTCTGTCCTATCCTACCCGTTCGGCTAACGACCCTCCACTAGTCAAGAGTGCGGTGGGTAAGAGTGGATACCCATTCAATCGCCATTTTATAGGCAATTTCCTTAAACACCCCTTATAGACCAGCTTCGTGAATGAGGCCTACTAACGGTAAGACTGACTGTTTACTCATACATATATAATATTAGACTTTTAATGTTATATATAGTATAGGGTGTATTTTACACTTTTAAAACACTAGGTGGTTTAATTTAGTAAAATTATGCTTATAATTTAATTAAATATAAACCAAAACTTTATGGGTTTATTAAATCACTTTTAATTATACACTTTAATTAATTAATAAAACCATAAGGGTGTGATTTGAACCTTTTCAAATTTCTAGGGTTTTAGAATTTAATATTTCAAAATTAAACTTTTAGTCAAATTTTAAAATCCTAAACTTGAGGGTAGGTTTTGAAACATTTCGAAACATAAGGGATCAAATGACAAATAATTCAAATTAAACAATTAATTTTGTGATTATCTATATTTTACTTAATCTCATTTTATTTATTTATTTATTTTTTATTTATATGGAAAGGATAATACAAGATCTTCAATTATCCAGTTTAAACAATTAAATTGATAATCACAAAGATAGCAATATCCAAATCCCTAAAATCTTGGGATCTTATCTTGGGGGGCAAGGAATTTTCGAAATCCCTAGGGTTTCCTAACCCTAATTTCGAAAATTGGAGGCTAGGCAAAAAAAATTTAAGAACCCTATCAAAATCGCCAACTAAGGTTTTGCAACCCTAATTTGCGAAAAACACCATGCCTTAGGGTTTACATGCCATAGACCCTAATTTGTCAAATTCATAAAACATATAAGCATCAAATACAACTGAAACAAACCAAGGCTCTGATACCACTGATGGGTTTTAGACATAAGAACAATCCTATGTGCTCATACAAACCCTAATGCTTGGATCTAGGTTTCTCTATTGCACATGCTTTGAATCCAAGACTAATAAACTAAGATCTAACATATTATAAACTGAATTAGGGTTTATAGAATTACCTTTGATTGTTATATAACAATAACAATCAATTCCTTGCTTGAATTGGCCTTAGAAAGCTTAGTGCCTCAAGTGCTGCACCTCTAATGGAGTCACAAACACCACTAAGCAACTTGGATGAAGAGGAGAAGAAGAGAGGCTGCCCAAAAACGGCTGGAAACCCTAATGGAAGACTTGTCCACGTTTTTGGGGCATAGGGGCCCTTTATATACATGTAGGCTATTAGGGTTTACAACTAGGAAACCCTAATCTAACTGCTTAGGCCCTAAGCAGCCCATGGACTCCTTAAACATATCCCTTGGACGATTTCTAATGGGCTTCCCATAGAATTCGTCCAACCTATATATTATTAGGTGATCCATAGCCCAATTATAATTATCTTATAATTACAACTTCAGTCCCCTAAGTTTAATTAATTTCTTTTAGCCACAAAATTAATTATCAATTAATTATTGACTAATATTAATTAAACAATATGATTTCTCCTTTAATATAGTATTCTCATAATATATTAATAAATCATATTTAAACCTTTCTCTCCTTAAATCATCCTACATATTGCTATGGTGAAGGCAACCCAAAAGGACCATGCTCATAATCGGGTCAAGTACATACCAAAATAGTTATGGACTTAGACACTAATCCAACAATAACTTCTTCGTTATAACTCGGATTTCGGCATTCTTTATATATTCGGAAACCTCGTTTCAACTACTACAACATTATCCAAAGATATCGACTTAACCTACTATTTTATTTTGACGCTTATTTTTATTCTTAATTCATTTAAGTCACACAACTAAGCACAAAACATATAATACTCAAATAGTACATTCTTATTATTTCAAAATGGGTTACAAAGGTTAACGTAGACTATTACATTGTTATTGATGACAAGCCCAGAAACACAGACGTTACAACTAATTAATAATCATAAGTTAAAAACTCTTGAGTTGTAACTAATAAATATACATAAATTAGAAACTCTTGAGTTGTAGTGTGAGTTTCAAATGAATGCGGTACTTGGAAATGTATATATGATTATTATTATTATTATTATTATTATTATTATTATTATATTTGTCTAAATAATTGGTTTTGATGCATCATTTTAATCCCTTCAATTATTAGACATAAAGATATTTAATTATAAAGTTATAACATACATAGGTACATATACATGTTAAACAAATCACATATAATATATATATTTTCGTAAATGTCATATGTAATTCTTGTCGTAGTAATATGAATAAATTACTTTCATATGAAGAACATATCATGATAAGTCTATTATAATTACATATCAAACGTTCAAAATTATGTTATCTTTTAAATATTGTCTTTTAAATATGTTTTGTAGGATAACCCAACAAAAAATAATAGAAAATAAACATAATGAAAATAGAAAAACTCCAATCAAATAAATAAGAGCATTGAGTGGTTGAATATATAAACAAAGATGTTACATAAACATACATTTAAATCAAAAGAAAAAACTAACATTTGTCAACTTTGCTCAAACAAAAAAACCTATATCCATTTTATGAATCTTCTTTCTTCATTTAATATCATTCAACCATAGAAACTTGATGACAATTCTTCACTAACCTGCAATCAAAATATTTTTCTTGAAAAAGAATAATCAGAAAGATATTCGAAGCAAAATATTGATATTTGGAGAGTCACATTCAAGATTGAGTAATACACACAAATCACATAGAAAGATTAAATGAGAAATTGAATATAAAGAAAGAATAGAAAAGTTTCGTTTGTATTGGTTGAAAGAAAAAAATCATATCACAATTACCATAGATGCGACATAACTCATTTCTTCAAATCATCGTATTTGGATCGTAAATGCTAACTATATGAAAACTTTTGAGTCATAATATCTTCAAATCCTTCTTACATGTAAGATTTTATATAACACAAAAGACACAAAAGATTGACCTTTTTATAATAAACTTTTCACTAAATGCTAATTAAATATAATATAAGTTATAAAACTTTTGAGTGTTAAATCATAATTAAGAAAACTTTTGAGTTGTATTAGTTAAAAAATGAGGTTTCAAATGAATGTGATTTGAGAAAGTTAAAAAAAGGGATTTCAAATGCATGAGATTTAAAAAAAATGCTAGTTTTATAAGTATGTATGATTGTAATCATATGAATTGGATTTTGAACAAAGATAATTACTTCAAAACATCACGTAAACCAATAAACCAACCATTTAAAATTGTTTGAAAGAAGTTGGTCAATTTATTGCAAACCATTTAAAAGTTAAAACTTCACCTATTTTTATAAAATACAATCGACTTGATGTTGTACAAGAAAGAAAATCACTAAATATTTTTTTTAAGCGTAAGTATCATAAAGCTATGGGTAATTTGACAATTTTCAAATGCATCAGATAGATAAACACTGACTATTTTACATGCATGTCTTGAAAAAAGTCGAATATTAGTCTTTCATGCAAATTTAATTGATTTTTCAACCACTCATGTAAAATCATTTTTTATGCGTTAAAACAAGTATCATTAAATAAAATTCGTAAAAAGACCATTAATTTTGTAATTTATTTACGTTTCTTTCTTTTAAGTATTTTTTTTCTTCATATTATAGGTATTCATGCAAAAAATATATATATATATACACAAAAAATTGTTTAATTAAACATGGTATTTATATAAAATTTTAAATGTTATTACTTTATATACATTTTTTTTTCTATTTATATGGATTTAAAAGTAAAAATACTTTTTAAGAAATATAAATATATATATATATATATATATATATATATATATATATATATATATATATTTTTTTTTTTACGTATTTAGAAGTATAAATACATTTTTAAAAATATAAAATTATACTTTTATGTTTTTTAGAAGTATAAATAATTTAAAAAAATATATATAATATGTTATTTAAAAGTATAAATACATATTTAGAAATGTATCAATAGAAAACGTGTTTATATATATATATATATATATATATATATATATATATATATATATATATATATATATATATATATATATATATATATATAAAAGCATAACAATACATATTTAAAATACAAAAAAATTATGCATTTATACTTCTAAAATATACATTTATACTTCTAAAAAAATATAATTATATTTCTAAAAAAAATACTTCTAACAAGGTATTTCTAACAAGAAGATTATGAGTTCCATTTCAAGCATATACTAAGTAGTCGTTCTAAAAAAGTATTCATGGTTCTAAAAATTTAGATATACTATGAAAACATAAAATTAGGTATTTATGCTTCTAAAAAAAGTAAAAATATATACTTATGTTTCTAAAAAATACAATTATACTTCTATAAATATAAAAATATGTATTTATTCATCAATAAAATATATTATAATTTCTAAAAATGTATTTATACTTCTAAAAATATGTATTTATAACTATAGTATAAAAAAATGTTAAGGTAAATACAGAAAAAAAAAATTAAATTTAAAGGTTTTTTTTATGAATTTCACTTCATGATAACATGGAACATATGATATAGTAGAAAAAATGTCAAAAACCAAAGGAAAAAAAACTTGAAAAGTTCCATTTTCTAGGCACAAAAAAATAAGATAGAACCATATTTAAAAATAAAACCGTTAAATATTTTAATGCGAATACCCTCTTAGTTAACTAAATTTTTTTTGGCTAAGTGAATGTTTTCTATTATTTACATACAATTGTACCTTAATTTTCCATTCATTAATAAGCATATATATTCCAATTTTATTTCATTATTTTAAAGAAACATAATTTTTCTTTCAAGTATTAATTTTAACGTTTTTAATGATTATTCTAGTTGGCAACAATGTCGAATCCAGGATCCAAATACACGTGTGTCCAACTTAATAAAGGTAATAACGGGTTGATGAAGCTTGTTTATTAGGTGGGGTTATCGTGACAGAGCATGCTGGACCATAGACAAAAAGTAAACTTAAAGCTACCGGTAAAATCTATCAACTCGTTAACTGAAAGTAGAGAAACAGTCAAAAAGTTGGAGAGGGGTAGAGAACGATGGCAGTATGCCCACAACAATTTTATATTGATTCTGTTGAATAAAAAAATAAGGGTGTCCATTTATATTATTGTCAATGTTTTGAAAACCGGACCGGACATCGAACCGGCAGTTTAACCGGGTCGATGGGTCAACCGGTTCAACCGGTCGGACCGTTCAAGAAAACCGGATGAACCGGACGACTTCATTATTACATCATTATTGTATTTAAAATTTTAAAATATTCCAAAAAAATACAAAAATAAACTTTAAGCCCAAAATATCAATAAACATTAGTTTTCAACATTAAATAAAAATATCAAACATACAAAATATCAAGAAAATAATTCAACACATCTTGATTCTAGTCTTCAAAAAAAAAAGTTTACAACATAAACATCAAAATACCATGAAATGTATCAAAATGCAAACTTCAATCACAATTTAATTTTCATCTAAATGAATCAATGTCAATTTCTTCTAACGCGGCTCCATCATCATCTTCTTCATCATCTTCAATACCAAATTCAAATTCAATTTTATCAAAAATTAAACTCAAATTGAAGAATAACAAAATATTGATAGAATAACATAAAATACTAACCTTGAGAAACTTGAGATTCAAACATCATTGATTCGTCGTAGTTTGGTGGTTCTTCTTCAACCATATTTTCCAATTCATTATAATTTAGTTCATCCTCCGGTATTTCATCAACCACCCAAAACTCGATTTTATCAATACTTTCATAATCAATCGGATCATAAGACTTTTTGTAATCCTTGAGCCTAGAGAAAAATATTAATATACTTTTACACATAAGTAAAAAAATGAAAAAAAAAAGTTTAAATGTATACATTACCTATTTTGTAGACGCAAATTATAATGAACATAAACAAGGTCATTAAGTCTTTGATGCTCCAATCGATTCCTTCTTTTAGTGTGGATCCTCTCAAAGACACTCCAATTCCTTTCACACCCGGAAGAAGAAGCAGTTTGGCTTAAAATTCGAATTGCAAATTTTTGCAATTCCGGAGCATCTCCACCATGTAATTTCCACCATTCATCTAATGCAAAATAACAAAATAATATTATAATATTTTTATTATAATTCACTATTAATAAAAATTTGAAAAAAAAAGTTACCGGGACGAGTAGTATTGCGAGAAGCGAAAGCAAGTTTTCTACCAAAACTACCCTCATGCTCACGAAACAACTTTAGTTGGTCCATGAGAGTTAGACCATCCACGATACCAGCACTGCTATAACGCTCAATCATATCCATTATCCCCCCAACCACCTCTGGTTTCTTAGAAAAATTTTCCTGATCATATTGAAATACTGGATTCAACCAATAAGCAGCAGCATGAAGACTCTTACGCAACATCCTATCCCACCGATTTTTGATGATGTTAGTAAACGGGGTGTACAACTCTCTGTTGTTACGAAAAAGTTTCTTAATTCCTTTTTTTGCCCTATACATCCCTTCGTATACATAACCTAAAAAAAGAAAAAAAAAACATCAATTAAAATAATAAAATGATAATATATTTGTAAACATCATTAAAGAATATAAACAAAAATTATACCTAAAGCCGGCTTCTCATCCGAATCACAAATCCGTAAAAGTCTCAACATTGGAGTCATGACCTTTACTATTATAGCACAATTATTCCAAAAGCTTTCATTCAATATGATAAGCTTAACTTCTTTTGCTTTTTCTAATCTAATCACTTTTTTAAAATCCGTGGAGGTAACCATAGCTTGTAAATCATGTTTGTGATCACACAAACTTTTCAATGCAATAAATGCAGTGCCAAAACGAGTGGCACCCGGACGAATAATTTCTGTCCAACCTGGTCTTTTTCTTAACCAATTTAATGGCCATTTGTGGTTATAAACAAACACTGTAACCCTCGATGCAAGTGTAACCAAATCAGCGACTTCACGCATCTCCGACATGTCCTTCATAATCAAGTTCATACAGTGAGCTGCACAAGGAGACCAAACAATGGACGGATACTTCTCACATAACAATCTTCCTGCAGCCTTATAGTTTGCAGCATTATCAGTGACTAAATGAACAACATTCTGACGACCAACAATATCAACAATCTCACTAAACAAGTTGCATAATGTTTGGGCATTACTCTCAATATCCGATGCATCAACTGATTTGATGAATGAAATCCCTTTTGCACAATACACCATAAAATTGATAAGGGGTCTTTGTCTTGTATCCCGCCACCCATCACCCATAATTGTACAACCATTTTCTGCCCAGTAACGTCTATAGGAATCAACTATAAGTTGTACGGACTGTTTCGCATCTTTCAACAATGTGACACGCATAGCATGATATGAAGGCCCCGTGTATCCATGACCCATACTAGCAACTTTGCTCATTGCTATTTGGAAAAGGGGAGAATTCACAGCATTCATAGGTATACAAGCATCATAAAACCACATAGCAAGAGCTAAATCCGTATCATGCCATCTTTCCTTACTTTGCAATGTTGCCTTAATCGATGGTTGAGAAGGATCATGCATACCTCTTTTTAAAAAAGGTGGCACGGTTTTGGTTTGGGAGGCATGAGGAGCTTTTCTCTTTCCATCTTTTTTTTGAGTTGATTGTTGGGTGAGTACTTGAACGTCATCATCATCATCATCAATAACATCATACATGTTATCTACATTCACCCCCAAGGTATCACTAAGCACACCAGCATGTTTCTCTTTTGTTTTTTTGGCATTTTCATCCAATGAACTTTTCATGACAAACTTTATATCTCCTGGACAACTCGGACATGCTGAAATAGCACCTGGCACTCCAGCAAGGTGTTGTTTCATTCTATTGATACCTCCACCGTTATATGTATTTTTACAAAAAGTACAAAAGTATGCTTTCTTTCCGCCTCCACTATCAAGCTGAGTAATATACCTCCAAGCAGGATCCTTTTTTGCCCGAACATTTGGTTGAGTAGAAGCTTGTGAACCAGATGAGACGGTATTCGATTGGGCTTCTTCGGATGGATTGGAACTTGAACCCGGAGTGCTCATAATCTATACAATTTAAATAAGCGTTTAAAAAATATGTCTACAATTTATTTTGATCATATATGGTCTAAAAAATATTTGTTTCACATTGACCATGTTAGATATATATAAATGAATTTTGAGAAATATTACAAGGACAGTGATATATAGCATGAAATGACAATCCATTATACACTACATCAAAACTTTATATTTCAAAGAACATATAGAAAAAATATGAAGATGGAAAAAAATTTCTTCTAAAGATGTTGCAATATTTTACATGTCTATATGATCAAAACTTGTATGATCAAAACTATCCAATTGAATAATTTGTTTTTATCCCAATAATAATGAACCTAGGAGATTATGACACCCATTCCTCCTTCTAAACATGTCAACTTAATTATACAAGCATAGCAAATATTCAAGCTCATAATTCATATATAAAACCTGTGAATTCACATTTATCAAAATTTCATAATAAATATTGGAACACATCATCACGTCGCTGCTTAATTATCTAAAACAACTTGAGAGTATTCTTATTCCTTTACCACATTTGAAACAATAACAAATGCTATATACACACATACACATTACATGCACCAAGATTCCCATATAACTGTAAGCCAAGGCCATACCTTATCCCTTGATCTCTTAACTTTTCTAATCTAATCTTTGTATATTTTTCGATTTCTAGTTTTTTAAGCATATCATTATCACTACATCAAAGCTTGTATGATCAAAACTATATGAACTTTAATGATGATTAAAAATAATGACTACATAACAGAACATTGGTATTACCTTTGTATTATGGAATGGAAGTGTCGATTATGGTTGAAATTGGAGAACAAATCATTGAAATCTTCACTGTGTCGCTGAATGTGGAGCAGAAATCGTTGAAATCCTTGCCCCTTCGATCGATTGGAAGCAATTAGGAAGTCGAATGAAACTGAAATCGGGGGTGTTTTAGTCGATTTTGTGAGTCGACTTCGTGAAGATGGCGTATGGGTTTCGACTTTCGAACGGCTCCTCTTCTTTCTGCGTACTGAATGCGAAATCGAGGTTTGAGAATTTTAGGTTATTCACTTATTTGAGTTATTTCCCGATGGATTTGAAGAAAACAAAAAAAAAAAAAAAAAAACGGTTCGAGGCCGGTTGAACCGGCCCGGTTGGACCACGGGTCGACGAAAACCGGCGGTTTTTTCCGGTTTAAGCAGCTACCGGTTTTTGGGAGTGAAAGAACCGGAACCAGGACCGGTTCCCGGTTGAACCGGTTGAACCGGCCGGTCCGGTCCGATTTTCAAAACAGTGATTATTGTTGCTACGTAGCCTTCTGGATGCATGTTAGTCAATCGAGAAGGCCCTTTTCTAATGCACAATCGGGAAGGCATGCAGTAAAAAAATAGACAAATGTTAGGTTAGAAAAGGATATCGAGGGATGGACCCTGATATTGCTCTTTGATGTCTAAGTTAGATGTTGATTCATGTAACGTCCCAAAAATTACAAAGATATTTTCCATCACGGTCAGATAAACCGATTAAAACCTTTAATTTACAAACATTGAGTGACGTTCATTTACTTGAAATCATGGAGTTATCAGAGTCAAATTAAAAAAGTAGCAGAATCAATATCTTCGATGCGTGTGTATACTCTCGTTGAGCTCTTTTCACGAACAACATGCAACATAAAGCTTAGTAAGTTTCCCAATATACCATATATTCCAACATACATATAATGCATTCACATAAAGTTCTCCGCTCTAGCATGTCAACATACATATTGTAACGTCCCAAAATTTAGAGCCAAAAATTTCATTTTTAATTTTTAAAAAAAAAAAAAAAAACACTAGTATGAAACATCAATAGTGTCAACTCATTTCACAATCAAAACTAGTATTTCAAATAACCCAAAATATGTCATATAAAGTAATATCAGAGTACAACTCCCAAAGATTTCATAATGCGGAAATCATAGTGTGATGCACTGCGATCATGTTGGCTCCTTTCCTTTTGAAGAATAAGTACCTGAAACCAAAATTGAAAACTGTAAGCACGAAGCTTAGTGAGTTCCCCCACCATACCACATACCATACAATAAACATATTGTCAAACATATTTGGGTGCCCGACCTACCCTGCTGGGCATACTTGGGTGCTCAACCTACCCATGTCAGACATACGGGGGTGTCCGACCTACGCCTGTCAGGATAATCTAGTTGCCCGACCTACCTATGTCAAGCATATATGGGTGCCCGACCTACCCTCCGGTTTATTTCAACCGGCTACGGGGTCTATTTCACCCCTTATCACTACCACATAATATCATATCAAAAACATACTATCAGGCATATATGGGTGCCCGACCTACCCTCCGGTTTATTTCAACCGGTTACGAGGTCTATTTCGCCCTCCTACTACTATCACATAATCACATAACATAATCATATTGTCAGGCATATATGGGTGTCCGACCTACCCACCGGTTTATTCCAACCAGCTATGGGGTCTATTTCACCCCTACCACACATACACACTCAGCCACCCTTGTGGCGGCAGGCAGTGGTCAGAGGTGATAGCCACCACCTCACGGTAATGGTGATGGCTTCTCTTGTGGTGTTCGGCCAAAAACACACACACACACAATATGCACACTAGCAGTAGAAGCATACACACACGTCTTTTACTTGGAAAATGAACCCACCCACCCACCTGGTGGCGTACGAGTACGACAATGGTCTGAGATGGTGGCACAGCAGCACTACAATCAGCATTAGCGGCGATGGGCGACAGCGACTTCGTTTTCAACGGGGACGACGCAACGGCAGAAGAATGGAGAAGATACTTATATCCATGAAAAGGTAACGACAAGCTCTATGCTTTTATCAACTCATACTTGCCTTAGAATTTCCCGAAAAGAAATCCAATTTCCATAAAGCCCGAGCTGACACTTTACCAAAATACCCCTTGGCTCCAAAACACAAACCAAACACCCGGATCATCTAAATTACGCCATCCACATCCAAATGGGTCCAAGTCTCATTTCCATAGTGTTGCACCTAGTTCTTGGTACGTATTCTTGTATTTAATTCTTTAAATGATTTGCAATTTTGGCCTTGGACTCGGCGAGCCGAAGGACTGACTCGCCGAGTAGAAGCAGGATGAGACGCGGAGTTTAAGCTATGGACTCGGCGAGTAGCCGCTGTCTGGACAAAAACCCTAATTCAGGGGTTTGCACCCTATTTAAACGACCTTATGCAGCCTCTATCACTCCTTTATGCTCTCAAACACCCCTCATTGAAACCCTAGCCGTTTTTGAAGCAAACTAAGCCTTGTTGGTGGATTTTGGTGCTTGTGATCTTAAGAAGGAAGGAGAGAAGCTTGAGGAAGCAAGTAGAGATCAAGGGAACCTGAGTTTGTGCACCTTCTTCAGCTCATTGAAGATAAAAAGTTGTAACCTTGCTCATTCATGTGTTAGATCCCTTTTTGGGGAGGTTTAGGGCTTTTATGAGCCATTTTTGGTGGCCAACCATGTTTGCAAACATGGTTGGGGGTTTAAGTTTCTGAATCACATCATGAAACGAGTCACTAGGCAGATTTGGGTTGCTTTTGCACCCATGAAAGGTCCCATGTGCCATATGAGCTTGTTTTATGTCCTTTTGAGCTCAAAGTCCCATGCAAACACATAAAGTTTGTAACTTTACGTGCTAGATCGATTGTAGAAGCTTGGATCTATCTTTTGATCAAAGGATGTACATCATAAAGCAAAGATTTACGGTATGGACGTGACCAACTCGGCGAGTCAATTCTTGGACTCGGCGAGTCTAGGGGGTTCTGTCCCATTCTGTTGAGGGTCGAAAGGACCTAGTTGAGTGTGGAAAGGTTTTAAGGGGGTCTCCGGGGAGTGACCCAACGTTCTGGGCTAAGCCATTGATCTGAAAGTTCATGGGACTCGGCGAGTGCATGAAGGTGCTCGGGCGAGTCCGGGGCAATCTTCATAGAACTCGACAAGTTGTTCATCAACTCGGTGAGTCGAGGACAGAACGTGTTCATTGGATAAAGATTAACTCGACGAGTTGTTCATACAACTCGGCGAGTCGGAGGAAGGACCATTGAGTATCAGTTAGGAAGTGAACTCGTCGAGTCAATGCCTAACTTGACGAGTAGAGATGGGAGTAAGGACAATCGACTGGGTATGGACTCGGCGAGTTGGCAAGCCAACTCGGCGAGCCGGGTCAACTGGAAGTTGACTTTGACTTTGACTTGACTTTGGTTTGGAATCGGTCAGGGGTAAAATAGTCATTTTACCCTGGGAATAGTATCAATGTCTGATTAAGTGTTTTATGGAAATATAGTCGGGGGATCACCGGAGCAGCTGTCAGACATTTGCGGATCAGCTTTTCAACAGCCAGCCTTTTGAGGTGAGTTACCTTCCAGTAGGGGTGGGTCTAAGGCCACAATGTCAGCCCACCAAGTAGGAGTATTTTAGATGATGATTATCTTTGTGATAATTGTCTTTGTATGGATACGTGTTTGGTTATGAGATATATCTGTATGATATGTTACGTGTATGATAGGGATAGTTTTCCCCTGACAGTGGTCCTAAGGACCGAAGGGTAGTTCAACACTCAGATATGCCTGATTGCATGCTTATACCTTGTTGTTGTATGCTAGTAGTAGGGGGTGGAATAGACCCCAGTTACCGGTTGAAAGATACCGATGATGATTACCGGTTGTAAGATACCGATGATGACTATCGGTTGAAAGATACAAATGATGATTACCGGTTGAAAGATACCGGTGGTATTGTATGGTATGTGGTATGATGGGGGGACTCACTAAGCTTTGTGCTTACGGTTTCAGTTTTTGGTTTCAGGTACCTCTTCTTCTAAGGGGAAGGAGCCGGCGGCGTAGCATGACATCACACACACATATGATTTTCCGCACGAAGTTTTTTGGGATTGTACTCTGATATGATATTTGTTTATGACGTGGGTTTCGAACATGATACATTGTTTTATGAAATAACGTGTTGGCACATTATTTTCTAATGAATGCTTTTATGAAATAAATAAGACAAAACTTCAAAAATGGTCCCTGTGGTTTTCAAAAATATCAATTTTAATCCCTGAGTTCAAAAAACCTCACGGATCGTCCCTATGGTTTCAAAACTTTTAACAAATGGTCATTCTCGCTAACTCCGTTAGCTTTTGGCCGTTAACTTAAGGGTATTTTTGTCATTTTACTTTGACAAGGACCATTTATGAAACTTTGTCTTATTTAAAAATAAAAGAAAAAAGAAAATACTTTTTTTTAAATAAAGGGTCCCACATCTCTCTCAACTACACTTAAAAAGAAAGTCAAACCCCCACCAAATTGTTCTTCTTCCCCAGAACACACATACATACTTCCAGGTCATATGAATACCCATCTTCTCTATTCACTTTGATTCGAAAGGCAAACCCGATTCCGTCATATTTAGCTTTCCCTTCTCTCCACAATTTGAATCTTGATGTACCCAAGACAAACCCACTATCTCACCGGTGGCCACCGTGTCCTCTCGTATCTTGACCCATCAGAGCCCAAGCATACTCTATTAAAAAATTGATATTTTTCATGCTCAAATCTTCCCAAAGCATCCTGAAGCAGATAACGGAATTCGAAGCGACATACAATAAACTCTTCGATGAGCTTGAAGAAGAGTTAGCACAAAAGGGTAAAGCTTTTTTCAACGACGCCGGCGAACAAGCAGCATTCCGATTTCTTGTTCGGTCATAATTGGAAACCAACCCGGAAGCTAATCAGCTCCTGGGTTTTATTCATTCTCGGAAAGAAACGAGATGTAGTGGGGGAAGGTTGAAGTACACCCCAAATCACTATTTTACCAACTGTTCCTTCTTCCTTCCTCAAAGTCTGTCTATCCAGAGCAAAAAAGAAGAAGAAATCTTACATCCCTACGAACGAACACTAGTCTCACGCATCCAGAACTCTTTGTAGATTCCACCTACTTGATCGAATCGATTGTTGTTGCTGAATTTGAAGGAAGATTGATTTCTGAATTATGAGGAAAAGGCAGCCATGGTAGACCTTCAGGGTCACTTGCAGTCGAACGCAAACCAAATGATCGAGTAGCGATTGGAGAAGCAATTAAGGTTGTGACATGTTTCTATGAAGATAAAATGGAATGGGGTAAACGAGTCTGGTGGATGTACGAGTCAAATTTCCCCAATTTTCCTATTAGGAGAGAGAGAGAGAGAGAGAGAGAGAGATAGGTGGGCCCTCTTTATATTAAATAATTATATATATATATATATATATATATATATATATATATTTCTTTTATTTTTAAATAAGACAAAGTTTCATAAATGGTCCTTGTCGTAGTAAAATGACGAAAATACCCTTAAGTTAACGGTCAAAAGCTAACGGAGTTAGCGAGAAGGACCATTTGTTAAAAGTTTTGAAACCACAGGGACGATCCATGAGGTTTTTTGAACTTAGGGATTAAACTTGATATTTTCGAAAACCACAGGGACAATTTTTGAAGTTTTGTCAATAAATAATTAAAATGAAATTTTTGGGCTTGAATTTTGGGATGTTACAAGTTGGTATCAGAGCCCTGGTTTGAGGGATTCGGACACCCCCTTGGGGGTGTCTGGACTCAAACCGAAGGACTAAAAGATTTTTACAAGGAAAATGGTTTTCTAAAATCTAAAATGGGAAGTTTTAAGAAAGACGAAGTGTGTGATGCGTGCGACCGGCCGGGCTCAAGTAAGCTTTCCCCAAGATACCCATACTTGTTATGTTATGTTGTATGGTTTTGATTCAGGAAACCGCATGCTAGAAAAGGACTAAGGGTTTAGGAGGATGCCTTGTGTGCCTGATATATGATTCAGAGAATTGCATGCTAGTTAGGCTTAAGGATCTAGGAAGGATGCCTTATATGCCTGTTGTATGAGCTGTATGCTAGGATTGTTTAGTTAGCTATAGGATGGCCTGTGTAGGTTATTCCTGGTTTGGTTACTCAACGCACAAATGTTGCTTGCTTGTGCTATGGGGGTTCTGGCCAACTTTGACTAACTAGTGAACGGATATGTAACAGTATCCGCAAACTAGTTAGGGGGACGCGGTAAGGACTCCTAATGCAACTAATGGCGGGGAGTATGTCGGAGAGTGACCTAGGGAAACCTAGGATGTGATCAGTGGGAAGAGCATCGGTGAAAAGGGACTTGGTGAAGTCAAGGCAATCCTTGAGGAAAGTACGGATAGATGTGGAAGGTAGTATGGGTCCGTACTACTGAAAGCAAAGGATCCGTACTTGATTCAAGGAGGGCCGAGATGGAACCTGGAAACTTGGAAAGTGTGTGAGACCTTTCGGGGTATATGTGATCCTGACAATTGTGTTATTATTTTCATAATGGTGGTCACACGTCATGGAGCAGGGGGATCAGGATCTGGTTTAGGATCGGGAGCGAGCTCCGAGCATGTCGATGATGGGTTACGCGAGTTCATCGCGTCTGAAATTACGAGAGGTATCCTTGAGGCGACCCCAGTCATTTTCGGGTCGATCAAGGAAGGGATTATTGAGATGATGGAGGATCGCCTCTGGGCATTTAGGAGTGATCTGGCATCTAGCCAGGTGGGTACACGTACACTGTCCTTTAAGGACTTCCGTGGGAGTGGTGCATCGGATTTTCATGGGGTGAAGGACCCAATTGCTGCTAGGAGATGGATTGCAGACATCGAGTATGCGCAGCTGACGAGCTTCTGCCCGAAAGGGTCGAAGGTCCGTTTCGCTGCAGGTTGTTTGAGGGATAGAGCCAGAGATTGGTGAGAGTTGATTGGCAATACGTTGGGAGCCCCAGCCATTGAGGCTATGTCATGATCAGATTTCGTGACTCGATTCAGGGCTGAGTTTGCACCAGCTGTGGAGCTTCAGCAGCTGGCCAGAGAGTTCTTGGATATGAGACAGACTACGGAGACTGTGGCGGATATCACCGCCAAGTTCCGGGAGAGGGCCTTGTTGGTACCCCAGTATGCGGGGGATGAGGATATGAGGAGGACCCGATACCATGACATGCTACGGGCTGATATTTGGGAGCATGTTAGTTTCTTTGCTTGCCCTACCCTGGAGTCCATGATTATCAGGGCTAGGAAGATAGAGATTGATTTGGAGCACATACGGAAGAGGAAGGCCGCTGAGGGGCAGGCGATGGGGACTTCGGGAAAGAAGCCCAAGGGATCTGATGGTAGGCCGAAAGGCCAGTCAGGGCGGGACCGCTGTGGGAAATGCGGTCGGTCATATGAGGGAGTTTGTCGCACTGGACCGGGTGCAGGTTGCTATAAGTGCGGCAAGGTGGGGCATTTTGGCAGAGATTGTACTGCCCCTGCTTCTACAATTCAGACATCAGACCTAATTTGCTTCCATTGCAATCAGACGGGCCATAAAAAGGCCAATTGTCCCAGGTTGATAGCAGCAGCAGCGCCGACAGTGGCACCAGCGTTAGCGACAGCACGGGTTATGGATGGTCGGAAGGTCAAGTCGGAGGCTCCGGTGGTTCAGAGCCGAGCATTTCAGCTGACAGCCAAGGAGGCACGCGCTGCACCCGATGTGGTGATGAGTATGATTCTTTTCCTCTAATTTATTTGTATGATGTTATGATATTGATATGTGCTCTGTGTATATGCATTTAGGATCGTTCCATGTGAACGGTATCCCAGTTCAGGTGTTGTTTGATTCGGGTGTTACCCGATCATTTGTCTCTCTTGTGCTTAGCAAGAAGTTTTCTGAGTCTTCGGGCATGTTGGACTACCCTCTAGAGGTCGAGATTGCAGACGACCGATCAGTGCGAGCATCGGAGGTCTATCGGGATTGTGTTTTGAGGCTGTTCGAGGAACGTTACCTGGTAGACTTGGTTCCCATACTGTTGCGGGGGAACAAGGTTATTATAGGCATGGATTGGTTGAGCCCTAATGGGGAAGTGATAGATTGTGCACATCAGCTGGTACGGATCAGGACCCCAAGTGGGGGAGAGTTGGTAGTGCAGGGCGAGAGGCCACAGCGAGGACCACCTGTATGTTCAACAGCGAGAGCTAGGCGTTACCTTCAGTAGGGTTGCGCAGGGTATATCGTGTATGTTATGGACACCTGGGAGGCGGGTAAGGCGACAGTCGGCGATGTACCCGTGGTGCGGGATTTTATGGATGTATTTCTCGAGGAGTTGCCTGGGATACCTCCGAAGAGGCAGGTGGAGTTTAGGATCGACCTAGTCCCTGGTGCGGCTCCGATAGCCAAGGCGTCGTATCGGTTGGCTCCTCCTGAGATACAGGAGTTGTCTACACAGCTGCAGGAGCTGTTAGACAAGGGATTCATTAGACCGAGCAGTTTACCCTGGGGAGTCCCGATTCTGTTTGTGAAGAAGAAGGACGGGTCGCATCGGATTTGTATAGACTATCGGGAGCTGAATAAGGTAACGGTGAAGAACCGTTACCCACTCCCGAGGATCGATGACCTCTTCGACCAGCTTCAGGGAGCATCTTGGTTCTTCAAGATTGATTTGCGATCAGGCTATCATCAGATGAGGGTCAGAAAGGAGGATGTGCAAAAGACTGCTTTTCGGACACGCTATGGTCATTACGAGTTTGTGGTGATGCCTTTCGGTCTCACCAATGCTCCTGCCGCCTTCATGGATCTCATGAATCGCGTGTGCCGGCTAATGTTGGATCGGTCCGTGATTGTTTTCATTGACGATATCTTGGTTTATTCCAAGACGCGGGAGCATCATGAGGAGCACTTGCGTGAGGTTCTGAGTACTTTGAGGAGAGAGAGCTTATATGCTAAGTTCTCCAAGTGTGAGTTCTGGTTATGCGAGGTGCAGTTTCTGGGGCACCTTGTCAACCAGGATGGGATATCGGTGGATCCGGCCAAGGTAGAGGCCGTGATGAGATGGGAGGTCCCGAGGTCTCCATCCGAGATTCGGAGCTTCCTAGGATTGGTGGGCTACTATCGGATATTCATTCAGGACTTCTCCAAGATAGTCGTACCCATGACCAAGCTGACGAGGAAAGCCGTGGTTTTTCGTTGGGGGCCCGAGCAGCAGGCCGCATTTGAGACGTTGAGACAGAGATTGTGCGAGGCGCCAATCTTAGCCCTGCCAGAAGGCATGGAGGATTTTGTTGTGTACTGCGATGCGTCCATCTCGGGTTTGGGCGCAATGTTGATGCAGAGAGGGCACGTTATTGCTTACGCTTCGAGGCAACTGAAGCCTCACGAGGCGAACTACCCAACGCATGATTTAGAGCTAGGGGCTGTTGTGTTCTCCCTCAAGATTTGGCGTCATTACCTCTATGGGGTTCGTTGTACCATCTACAAGGACCACAAGAGCCTGAGGTATCTCATCGACCAGCCGAATCTGAACATGAGACAACGTCGGTGGCTTGACGTGGTAACGGATTATGATTGTGAGATCCTTTACCATCCGGGGAAAGCCAATGTGGTGGCTGACGCGCTTAGCCGTAAGGCAGCGCCGATCCGAGATATCTGCCTAAGGATCACAGTGTAGGGTGTGGGTCCCTTATCATGGAGGTGTGCGCCAGGTTCTGATGGAGGAGGCGCACAAATCCCGGTTCTCCATCCATCCAGGGCGACGAAGATGTATAGGGATCTTCGTCTGGACTATTGTTGTCCCTGCATGAAGCGAGATGTGGCATGGTACATGGAGCGGGTGCTTGACCTGCAGGAAGGTCAAGGCCGAGCATCAGAGACCGCACGGCAAGATGCAGCCGTTAGATATTCCGCTATGGAAATGGGAAGACATCACGATGGATTTTATCACCAAGCTTCCCAGGACCGCGCGGGGAGTGGATTCGATCTAGGTCATCGTCGATCGATTGACCAAGAGCGCCCACTTTATCCTGATTCAGGAGAGCATCTCAGCCGAGAAATTGGCCGATATCTATATCAGGGAGGTGGTGGCGTGGCACGGAGTGCCAGTTTCGGTGATTTCGGATAGGGATGTGCGGTTCACATCTAGGTTATGAAAGAAATTCCACGACGATTTGGGTACTCGTCTGCACTTCAGCACCGCCTTTCACCCGCAGACGGATGGCTAGAGCGAGTGGACCATCCAGACTCTAGAGGACATGCTGCGGGCATGTGTTTTAGACTTCGGAGGTAGCTGGGATACCTACCTTTCGTTGGTGGAGTTCTCGTATAATAATAGCTATCATGCGAGTATCGACCGTCCTCCCTTCGAGATGTTGTATGGGAGGAGGTGCAGGACCCCGATATGTTGGGGCGAGGTTGGCCAGAGGGTCTCGCGTTTCAAGGCTAGGCATTTTCGTTGATGTAATAGTCTAGGTTAACCTTTGTAGCCCGTTTTGAAATAATAGAAGTATATTATTCGAGTATTATGTGTTTTGTGCTTAATTGCTTAATTATGTGATTTGATTAATTAAGAATAAAATAAGCGTCAAAATTTAAGTGTAAAATAAACTTGATATCTTTTGATAATGCTGTAGTAGTTGAAACGAGGTTTCCGAATATATAAAGAACGCCCAAATCTGACTTCGTATGAGGAAGTTATGATTTTCTGAAGTTTCGACTTAGCGGTATGCAGCCCGAAATACTCAATTTGAGATCGAGTGGTTTTTAGTAAAATCGATCTAAACGAGAATCGAAGATCTCTTTGTTGGTATCGAAGCGATGAAAAGTTAGGCGAGAACGGACGTCAAACGAAGAAGTTATGAATTTATAACGAAGTTTTTCTGTCCCGGCCTACTAAAAATAATTAATAAAAATAAAGTCAAAATTAGCCGACGGAGTCTAAGCGAAAGTTGTAGAGCGTAGTCTCACCTACGCGTGGATATAAAGAACGTCGAAAACGGAGTTCGTATGAAGAAGATATGAATTTCCGAAGTTTATTAAATAATTTGTATTTAAATTTAATCTTTAATTCGGATGTATATCCGAAGGAGTCACCAATCTGATCTGAAGTACGCCCAGCGTACAGCGAAGCATGACACACCTCGCACTCGAGTTCTTCGGATGACGCATGCCCATGACGATTCGGACGCGTACGCCCCGCGTACTGCTGTACGCCCAGCGTACTCCGAGGCTCCAGCCTCCTATAAATAGGATGCGAGGGCAGCCGGCTCATTTGCTCTTTTTCTCTCTTGTCTCTCCCGTTTTGCATCGTTTTGCGTGCCAGAAGTACCCCGAAGCCCCGGTATCATTCCCGAGCCCCGAAGCAAGTTTCGAAGTTCCGAAGATCCCAAGAAGTGCGATTCCCGAGCCGAAGCTCTGCCCGCGAGGAGTCCGGATCTTCCAGATCTGCCTAAGAATACTACTTCTATAAGCCGTAGCGCGTCCGATCATCTTCTGATGAAGTGAGTGTGTGGTTACTTTCTTCTAACGCATAATTATAAAGTATTTTATACGAAATACGTGTTATGTGTATATTTTGTGTTATATGTGTGAATGTATATTCACCCTCTTCTATCTCATAGATCTGATTTGTTATGAAATACGTGGTATGTGTGTGTGCCTAATCTGTTATGTGGAATATGTATTGATTAAAGCATGTTGTACAGTTTTTTTAAACTATGTATAAAATGTATATTCTTATCTACTAATATGTTGGGTAGAACATGGGTAGATAGTTGGTGTGTAATAAACAGATGAGAGGTCTCGTTGTTGTTTTGATTCAGTTATCTAGCGGAGTTTAGATGACGACCACAGACTTTTCTAGACAGTCATGTGGAACACTAGCAGGCTCGCCACCTGTAGGTGTTAATGAACTTGGGTGTTCATTCGCTGTACTCCATCCCCCTCATGGTTGCCTTATTTGACTTATATTGTTGAGGAACCCCCGAAGCATGTGTTGTCGCCCCGATGAAATATTCTTAGACTAGGTCCCTTATGTCAGTTGTCTTAGGGATGTAAAGTGAGAATAACAGGAATGGGTAATTGGGTTATTGTTGGTTGGTGGAATTAAATATAATTATTTATTGTGGGTTGAAAACCCTTTATGCTCACCAGGCTCCCAAGCCTGACCCACTCAGTTTTATTTGTATTACAGGAAGTGGCGCAAGGGCATAAGATGGATGAACCATCAAGTTGTTTTGTTTGCAAGTCTGTATATGTATATATTTGTTGAATGACTTGTAATGTTATCGTTTATGCTTTATGGTCTATATCGGAACATGACATCCCAAGTTTTGATTATATAATGAAAATACATTTCTTTTATGAAATGCTTTGGTAAACATTGTTTTATCACGTTTTGTTTTTGGGAACAAATTCCGCAACTCTTTCAAATCAAAAGGATTTACTCTAAAATTATTTTAAAAGCACAAATGAAAATCGGTCTTTTCTGTTATCAAAGCATTAGTTTAAGCGAACTAGGAATTTGTAGGATTTCTAGACTTAAACTTAGAATGCTAAGTGAAATTTTGGGATGTGTGTCTGTGATATTTTAGACACGGGCACTAGTTTATTTCAGGAAACTTGCCTAAAATGCTTTATGTGCTAAATGTTATATGTTGCCAGATATGATATTATTTGTTCGGATCTATCGTCTGTTTGCGACCGGATCTAGAAACTTTATGTGTGTAGGATTCTAAGTGTACGTCTACGATATTAGAACTAGCATGTAAACGTTTCGGAGTGATAAGGATGATTTGAATATCTATCGTGAATGAGGATCTAATTTCACCTTATTCAGTGTATAGATCAAAAATGGTGAGAACAAGAAGTGGAGTTGGAAATGCTGATGAAAACAGGAATCAACCACCAGTGATTGAGCAAATACCCGTCGTAGCAGCAGCACCTGATCCAATAACCATGGCTGGTGTGCAAATGATGATTCAAACAATGTTGGATCGTCAGATGGATGAAACTAGGCGGTTGCTTCAATAGAATCGTGAAGAACTGTCAATTTGTGTGGAAGAGCCCGAATTAAATGAAGGACACTCGGAAGGTAGAAACTTCAGTGGGTCTGTTGGTCAAGCCAACCCACCGATAGTTAGGCAAAACAACCATGATGGAAGGAATGATGGAATGGGATGCAAGTACAAGGACTTTCAAACTTGCAAACCATCGACCTTCAATGGAAAGGAGGATCCGATTGGAGTTATGGATTGGATCTCCGAAATGGAGTTAGCTTTCATGACTTGTGGCTGCAGAGGCAAGTTGCAGACTATCTATGCAGTGCGTCAATTCCGAGGTGGAGCCGTTCGTTGGTGGAACACTCTAGGGAAGACATTAAGCCCTAATGAGCCACTGCAATTGACATGGGCAGAGTTCTTGGTGCAGTTCAAGCGCAAGTTCTGCTCGGCTCAAAATCTGTTGGAGTTGGAGAATAGGTTTTTGGCATTGACGAAAGGCAGCATGTCAGTTGATGATTACACCAATAACTTCACCGATAAGATGGAGTTTGCCTTGCGTATCGTCCCAGACAAGCTGAAAAAGGTGGACCAGTATGCGAAGGGACTCCCATGGGAGTACGAGGTGCCAGTACGTCAGGCACATACTCTAGATGCAGCTATCTGGGCTGCCAAGTCTGTTGAGAACATGATTAAGGGGAGAACCACCGACAAGGTTGAGGTTGGTGAGAAGAGAAAGTTTGAGGGAACATCTGGTTCCGGTAAGAAAAGCAAATTTTCGAAATCTGATTCGAAAAAGTTTGGTGGAGGAAAAGGAGGCGAAGCGAAATGGTGTGATAAGTGTAAGAAAAAGCACTTTGGGAAATGTAGTGAGGATGTAACCTGCTACAAGTGCGGAAAAATTAGGCATTTTGCCAATGAGTGTCCGAACAACAAACGGATGTGTTTTGGTTGCAATGAAGAGGGGCACATTTTGAAAGACTGTCCAAAGAAGAAGGAGGTAGCTAAGCCCAACATTCCACCAAAGCCGAAGGCGAGAGCCTTCCAGATGACACTCGAAGCTGTGAAAGATGAAGTTGATGTCGCTTCAGGTACCTTTCTCGTAAACGAATTACTTGCTCAAATTTTGTTTGATTCTGGAGCCAACTACTCCTTTATTTCACATGAGTTTGGTAGAAAACTAGTCTTGCCTGTTGATAGACTAGATAATGCTTTATTAGTCGAAGTTGCTAGTGGCAAGTTTGTACCTGTTAGCCATCGGTTGAAAAATATCTTAATCGACCTTAATGGGAATAAGTTTCACGAGGAATTATTACCTATCGAACTTAATGGTTTCGACATCGTTCTAGGAATGGATTGGCTTAGTGCCAATGATGCCGAAATTTTATGCAAGAAGAAGATAGTTAAAGTAAACCCGCCTGGGAAGGATTCATTTATGGTGTACGGGGACAAACGACGAGTAAATTCTGGAATCATTTCCCTAATGAAAGCCAGGAAGTGTTTGACCAAGGGATGTACATCATATTTAGCATTCGTGATCGATGCTAAGAAGGAAAAGAAGGTGATACAGAGTATACCAGTGGTGTGTGATTATCCGGAAGTATTTCCCGAAGATCTTCCTGGATTACCACCTGATAGACAAGTAGAGTTCAGAATTGACTTGTTACCAGGAACCACGCCAATAGCAAAAGCACCGTATCGATTAGCACCGACAGAGATGAAGGAGCTGATGATGCAACTTCAGGAGTTATTGGACAAAGGTTTCATTAGACCTAGTTCATCACCCTGGGGATCTCCGGTGTTATTTGTGAAGAAGAAAGATGGAAGTATGAGAATGTGCATTGATTACAGAGAGCTGAACAAGGCAACAATAATGAATAGATATCCGTTGCCGAGGATTGATGACCTATTTGATCAATTGCAAGGTTCAAGTTATTTTTCAAAGATCGAGCTAAGGTCAGGATATCATCAGCTGAAGGTGAGAGAGCAGGATATAGAGAAGACTGCATTCAGAACGCGATATGGACACTATGAGTTCTTGGTTATGTCGTTCGGACTAACCAATGCTCCAGCAGCGTTCATGGATTTGATGAATAGGGTTTGTAATCCGTTCCTTGATAAATTCGTGATAGTATTCATAGACGACATTCTGATTTACTCGAAAAGCCAAGAGGAGCATGGCAGACACTTGCGAGAAGTGTTAGAAGTCTTGAAGAAGGAGAAGCTGTATGCAAAGTTCTCTAAGTGTGATTTTTGGATTCGTGAAGTCCAATTCTTGGGTCACGTGGTCAACCAAGAAGGGATAATGGTTGATCCAGCAAAGATTGAAGCTTTAATGAAGTGGGAGCAATCGAAAAGTCCCACGGAGATCCGAAGATTTTTAGGATTAGCCGGATATTACCGAAGGTTTATCCAAGGCTTTTCTTCGATTGCTACTCCATTAACAGCTTTGACCCATAAAGGAGCTACTTATGCTTGGAGTGATAAGCATAAAGAAGCATTCGAGAAGCTAAAGATGAAGCTATGCGAGGCACCGATACTTTCTTTACCCGATGGAGTTGAAGACTTCGCTGTTTATAGCGATGCGTCTGGGGTTGGATTGGGTTGTGTTTTGACCCAAAGAGAAAATGTGATAGCATATGCGTCTCGACAGCTGAAGGAGCATGAAAAGAATTACCCGACTCATGATTTGGAGTTGGCAGCGGTAGTTTTCGCTCTGAAAATATGGAGATATTACCTCTATGGAACGAAGTGCAAACTTTTCACTGATCATAAGGGTCTCCAATATCTCTTTAATCAGAAAGAATTGAATATGAGGCAACGACGCTGGCTAGAGTTACTCAAGGAGTACGACTGTGAGATACTTTACCATCCCGGTAAAGCTAATGTTGTTGCTGATGCTCTCAGTCGGAAAGTCAATCTTGCAAGGAAAAGGCCAAGAGCGTTGAGAATTGAAGTTGTCTCAACTATTTTGGAAAGTATAAAGAAAGCTCAAAGCGAAGCTTCTGAGAAGAATGACCGAAAGGAGGAACGTTTGGGCAAAACGTTGGTGTTCGGTGTAAATAGTCATGGACTGAAGGTGTTCCAAGATCAGATTTGGATACCTAAGACAGGAGGAGTCAGAGATCTTCTGATGGAAGAAGCTCACAAAACCATGTACTCGATTCATCCCTGTAGCACTAAAATGTATAGGGACCTAAAACCCTACTACTGGTGGCCGACGATGAAGCTTGATGTTGCAAAGTATGCGGCTGAGTGTGTGACTTGTGCGAGAGTAAAGACACAACATCAGAAACCGTACGGGAGTTTAGAACCATTGCCTGTGCCTATGGGTAAGTGGGAAGACATTGCTATGGATTTTGTCACTAAATTGCCCAGAACAAAGAATGGTCACGACATGATTTGGGTGGTCGTTGATCGATTCACTAAGAGTGAGCATTTCATAGCAGCCAAGGAGAAATGGTCTATGGAGAAGTTTGCAAATTCTTACGTGAAGGAAATTGTGAGGCTTCACGGTGTTCCGTTAACGATTGTGTCGGATCGTGATGGCCATTTCACCTCGAGGTTTTGGAAAAGTCTACAAGAGGAATTGGGTACCAAGTTGTGTTTAAGTACAGCTTACCATCCGCAGACTGACGGCCAGAGTGAAAGAACAATACAAACACTTGAAGATATGCTGAGAGCATGTACCTTGGAATTCCTAGGTAATTGGGATGAACATTTACCTTTGGTAGAATTTTCCTATAATAATAGTTTTCACTCGAGCATTAAGATGGCACCTTACCAAGCTTTGTATGGACAGAAGTGTCATATGCCGTCTTGTTGGCTTGAGGCTGGGGAAAAGCAGTTTATGGGTCCCGAGATGGTCCATCAAACTGCTGAAAAGTTGAAAATAGTTAGAGAAAGAATGTTAGCAGCTCAAGATCGTCAAAAGAGCTATGCTGACAAGAAGCGAAGGCCAATGACCTTCGAAGTTGGAGATTCGGTTTTGCTTAAAGTCTCGCCGTGGAAGGGACTTATAAGATTTGGTAAAAGGGGAAAGTTGAGTCCAAGGTTTATTGGACCGTTTAAAGTTCTTCAGAGGATTGGGAACCAAGCTTACAAGCTTGAACTACCAGAGGAACTGAATGGAATTCACAACACTTTTCATGTGTGTTATTTGAGGAAGTTCACGGGAGAAGTTCCCGATATAATTCCAATTTATGAATTGAGAATTGATGAAAACAAGAGGTTAATTGAAGAACCAGAGACAATTGTTGACCGAAAGACTAAGAAGCTTCGACGCAAGATGGTCGAATTAGTGCTTGTTTGTTGGAAACATTCGAATGGGCCAAATCTCACCTGGGAAACGGAGAGTGACATGGTGAGTCGCTATCCGCATTTGTTTGTTTATGTGTGATTCCGGGGACAGAATCATCCTAAGGGGGAGAGAATTGTAACGCCCGCGTTTCCAGGCTAGGCATTTTCGTTGATGTAATAGTCTAGGTTAACCTTTGTAACCCGTTTTGAAATAATAGAAGTATATTATTTGAGTATTATGTGTTTTGTGCTAAATTGCTTAATTATATGATTTGATTAATTAAGAATAAAATAAGCGTCGAAATTTAAGTGTAAAATAAACTTGATATCTTTTGATAATGTTGTAGTAGTTGAAACGAGGTTTCCGAATATATAAAGAACGCCCAAATACTCGATTTGAGATCGAGCGGTTTTTAGTCGAATCGATCTAAATGAGAATCGAAGATCTCTTTGTTGGTATCGAAGCGATGAAAAGTTAGGCGAGAACGGACGTTAAACGAAGAAGTTATGAATTTATAACGAAGTTTTTTTGTCCCGGCCTACTAAAAATAATTAATAAAAATAAATTCAAAATTAGCCGACGGAGTCTAAACGAAAGTTGTAGAGCGTAGTCTCACCTACGCGTGGATATAAAGAACGTCGAAAACGGAGTTCGTATGAAGAAGATATGAAAATACATTTCTTTTATGAAATGTTATGGTAAACATTGTTTTATCACGTTTTGTTTTTGGGAACAAATTCCGCAACTCTTTCAAATCAAAAGGATTTACTCTGAAATTATTTTAAAAGCATAAATGAAAATCGGTCTTTTCTGTCCGAGATTTTGGGGATGTCACAGGGTCATGGGGAGCACCGAAGTAGTGCTAAAGACGACAGAGAAGATTCAACAGGTCCGGAGCAGGCTTCAGACTGCTCAGATTCGGCAGAAAAGTTATGCCGATAAGCGTCGATCAGACCTGGAGTTCCAGGTCAGGGATATGGTTCTCCTGAAAGTGTCGCCTTGGAAGGGCGTCATCCGATTCAGGAAGCGGGGCAAGTTAGGTCCCAGGTTTATTGGACCATATAGTGTTGTAGCCCGGGTGTGCAAGGTGGCGTACCGACTGGATCTTCCAGCCGAACTCAGTCAGATCCACAACACTTTCCACGTCTCCCAGCTGCAAAAATGTCTGGTGGACGACTCAGCGGTGATACCCTTGGAGGACATTCAGGTTGATGACAACCTGAATTACATCGAGCGTCCTGTAGCGATCCTTGACCGGAAGTCGAAGGATCTGAATAACAAAAGAGTGGAACTCGTGAAGGTGCAATGGCAGCACCGGAAGGGGTCGGAGTGGACTTAGGAGCCGGTGGACGAGATGAAGGAGCATTACCCCAAGCTGTTTCAGGAGCGAGCAGCAGACTTCGAGGACGAAGTCTAAAATAAGTGAGGGAGATTTGTAGCACCTGGTTCTTGGTACGTATTCTTGTATTTAATTCTTTAAATGATTTGCAATTTTGGCCTAGGACTCGGTGAGTCGAAGGAATGACTCGCCGAGTAGAAGCGGGATGAGACGCGGAGTTTAAGCTGTGGACTTGGCGAGTCGGGTCCCGGACTCGGCGAGTAGTCGCTGTCTGGACAAAAACCCTAATCCAGGGGTTTGCACCCTATTTAAACGACCTTATGCATCCTCCATCACTCCTTTATGCTCCCAAACACCCCTCACTGAAACCCTAGCCGTTTTTGAATCAAACTAAGCCTTGTTGGTGGATTTTGGTGCTTGTGATCTTAAGAAGGACAGAGAGAAGCTTGAGGAAGCAAGTAGAGATCAAGGAAACCTGAGTTTGTGCACCTTCTTCAGCTCATTGAAGGTAAAAAGTTGTAACCTTGCTCATTCATGTGTTAGATCCCTTTTTGGGGAGGTTTAGGGCTTTTATGAGCCATTTTTGGTGGCCAACCATGTTTGCAAACATGGTTGGGGGTTTAAGTTTCTGAATCACATCATGAAACGAGTCACTAGGCAGATTTGGGTTGCTTTTGCACCCATGAAAGGTCCCATGTGCCATATGAGCTTGTTTTATGTCCTTTTGAGCTCAAAGTCCCATGCAAGCACATAAAGTTTGTAACTTTACGTGCTAGATCGATTGTAGAAGCTTGGATCTATCTTTTGATCAAAGGATGTACATCATAAAGCAAAGATTTACGGTATGGACGTGACCAACTCGGCGAGTCAATTCTTGGACTCGGCGAGTCTAGGGGGTTCTGTCCCATTCTGTTGAGGGTCGAAAGGACCCAGTTGAGTGTGGAAAGGTTTTAAGGGGGTCTCCGGGGAGTGACCCAACGTTCTGGGCTAAGCCATTAATCTGAAAGTTCATGGGACTCGGCGAGTGCATGAAGGTGCTCGGCGAGTCCAGGGCAATCTTCATAGAACTCGACAAGTTGTTCATCAACTCGGCGAGTCGAGGACAGAACGTGTTCATCGGATAAAGATTAACTCGACGAGTTGTTCATACAACTCGGCGAGTCGGAGGAAGGACCATTGAGTACCAGTTAGGAAGTGAACCCGTCGAGTCAATGCCTAACTCGTCGAGTAGAGACGGGAGTAAGGACAATCGACTGGATATGGACTCGGCGAGTTGGCAAGCCAACTCGGCGAGCCGGGTCAACTGGAAGTTGACTTTGACTTTGACTTGACTTTGGTTTGGAATCGGTCAGGGGTAAAATAGTCATTTTACCCTGGGAATAGTATCAATGTCTGATTAAGTGTTTTATGGAAATATAGTCGGGGGATCACCGGAGCAGCTGTCAGACATTTGCGGATCAGCTTTTCAACAGCCAGCCTTTTGAGGTGAGTTACCTTCCAGTAGGGGTGGGTCTAAGGCCACAATGTCGGCCTACCAAGTAGGAGTATTTTAGATGATGATTATCTTTGTGATAATTGTCTTTGTATGGATACGTGTTTGGTTATGAGATATATCTGTATGATATGTTACGTGTATGATAGGGATAGTTTTCCCCTGACAGTGGTCCTAAGGACCGAAGGGTAGTTCAGCACTCAGATATGCCTGATTGCATGCTTATACCTTGTTGTTGTATGCTAGTAGTAGGGGGTGGAATAGACCCCAGTTACCGGTTAAAAGATACCGATGATGACTACCGGTTGAAAGATACCGATGATGACTACCGGTTGAAAGATACCGATGATGACTACCGGTTGAAAGATACCGGTGGTATTGTATGGTATGTGGTATGATGGGGGAACTCACTAAGCTTTGTGCTTACGGTTTCAGTTTTTGGTTTCAGGTACCTCTTCTTCTAAGGGGAAGGAGCCGGCGGCGTAGCATGACATCACACACACATATGATTTTCCGCACGAAGTTTTTTGGGATTGTACTCTGATATGATATTTGTTTATGACGTGGGTTTCAAACATGATACATTGTTTTATGAAATGACGTGTTGGCATAGTATTTTCTAATGAATGCTTTTATGAAATAAATAATTAAAATGAAATTTTTGGGCTTGAATTTTGGGATGTTACACATAGAGGTCCTAATCCCGATAATACCCGATCTTTGGTCACTACCCCGAAATAGGAAACGATTCGGAACAAGGCGTTACATTATAATTTAGAAATTAAATAGTTATAATGCTTTATTGTTGTAAACACTTGATTTGTGTTTATGTTATGGACTTATAGATTTATAGTTAGGGGAAATGACACATTAGCCCTACTATGTATTACACATTTTCTCATTCGGTCCCTTAAGTTATTTGTGTGCCTTTTAAAGGGACAAAGTTGGTTTGTCAGGTCGAATAGATTCTTTTGTAAGAAATGAAGGGGTCATGTAACATCCCAAATTTCGAGGCCAAAAATTTCATTTTTAAATTTCTTGAATTATAAAATAACTTGCCAAAACATTGCTAAAATCATATCAATATATAAGACGGTAATGTCATGTCTCAAAACCCATATCATCAGAATGTAATAAATATTAGAGTACAATCCTAGAAAACTATGCGGAAACCATGTGTGTGTGTGTGATGCGCTGCTACACCGCCGACTCCTTCTCGTTCAACGAAGAGGTACCTGAAACCAAACCAAAACTGTAAGCACAAAGCTTAGTGAGTTCCCCCATCATACCACATATCATATAATATCGTCGGTATCTTTTAACCGATAACTGCTATCGGTATCTTTCAACCGGTAACTGCCATCGGTATCTTTCAACCGGTAACTGCCCTCGGTATCTTTCAACCGGTAACTGCCCTCGGTATCTTTCAACCGGTAACTGTCATCGGTATCTTTCAACTGGTAACTGTTGTCCGTATCTTTCAACCGGTAACTGGGGACTATTTCACCCCTACCACTATCATACCGTAAACATACAATCAGGCATATCGGGTACTGACCTACCCTTCGGTCCTAACGACCTATGCCAGTGAAAGACTATTCCCTGACACTACCACTGACACAGATATCATATCACGCAAGTATATCTCATAACCAAATCACATAACTAGACCCAGTTAATTATCACAAAGACAACTATCTACTAATTACCCCTGTTGGTGGGTCGGCATTGTGGCCTTATACCCACCCTTACGGGAAGGTAACTCACCTCGATGTCGTGTAGTGTCTGAACCGTCCTCTACGCGAAGATCGACTCTCCTCGACTCCTCAATCCCTACACGACAGTTCTCACGTCATCAACCAGAACATGCAACCCTAACCAGGGTCAATACCATAAATAGTCAAAGTCAACATCCAGTTGACCTGACTCGCCGAGTTGGCCCGCCAACTCGCCGAGTCCATACTCCACTAATCCGATACAACCTCGACAACACTCGTCGAGTCTATCGAGAACTCGTCGAGTTTTCCTTCATCCAAACCATCAGGACCATCTCCATCCGACTCGCCAAGTTCTTCCTTCAACTCAGCGAGTTCATCTCCCTCATAAGAACGTGTCTAGTCTATGGTTCGCCGAGTTGTAGAATAACCCGTCGATTCATCTTCAAAGGTTGGGAGATTGCCTTGGACTCGCCGAGTCTGCTCATACACTCGTTGAGTCCCATGATTCCCAGGTCCCCTTTACAAGTCTGAACAATTACGGGACTTCCTTCCCGAGCCACTGGTCCAACCACATAAAGGATTTAGTGGTCATTACACACTGACTCGCCGATTTCCAAGAACAACTCGTCGAGTCCCTTCTTGACCCTTACTATACAGTCGATTTAAATAGGTCTTAACACGTCAAAATCGTAGATCTAGCCCCTTAATGTCCATTTTATACGTAAAGTTCCAAACTTGGTGCACATGCATGGGGTTTTTAGCTCAAAAATCCATAAAAGGTGCTCTACAATGTACATGAGGCTCTCATGGCCATAGATTTGGCACCTTTATTCCATGAGACCCCTCCAATGACTCATATATGAAAGTAGAACTCCATGAATCACTTCACAAATCCGGAAATGGCTTAGAAAGCCCTAAATGCACCTAAAATCTAAGCCCTAAAGATGAACAACCAAAAGAAAGACCAAAACAGGGGGCTTTTACCTTAGAATAAGATCTCTGGATCTACAAGCCCCAACTCGAATTCCCAAGCTTCTCCCTTCCTTCCAAGCTTCACAACCACCCAATAGCACCAAAAATGGCCTTAGATCACTCAAATCGGCTAGGGTTTCAATAAGAGGTGTTCTGGGAGCATAAGGGACAACGGAGGCTGCAATAAGGCGTTTAAATAGGGTGCAAACCCTCGAATTTAGGGTTTCCCTCAAACAGCACCTACTCGTCGAGTCGGTCTCCCGACTCGTCGAGTAGGTCACTTAAAATGCCTGCGGATCACGACCCTACTCGACGAGTTGGGCCTCCAACTCGTCGAGTCCCAGAAAAAAATAGAAATGCTTAAATTAATTGTGTACCGGGAATCAGGTGTTACATGTCAACCAGTGACTTCCTTATCTAAAACGTTGACCACTGGACCAGTCCATGCCTTATTCTTTGCAACGACTTCCTTTTTTTCTTAGATCCTTCTTCTTTAGTTTCTTCATCTCCTTTATTCTTCTTCTTCTACATCTTCCAAACAAGAAAAGATAGTGATGTGCGATTGTGGAAGTATGGTTATCATAAGGACTTCCACCACTAAGAAGAATCTCGTTAGGGAATACTATGTTTGCTCGAATATGGTACATAGTTCTCATGGAAAATTTAGGCAAGTTCTAAGTTCTAACCTAATTTTGCTAATTGATGGTTGTGAAATCTGCAGGGACCTAGGAGTGGGTTTATTTTGTGGGTTGATGAGGCTGAAAATCATGGTCATGATGTTGAAGTCCAAAGTCAAACCTTAAAGGAAGTGGTAATCCAAAACCAGATCTTGAGGATTTGCTTGAAGGAGGTGGTAAGCCAAAATCGGAACATGAAGATTTGCTTAATGCTCAGTTAGGTTTTGTTTGTTGGCATAATTGTTTACAATTTGTAATATGATGTATCTTAGAACTGAACTTGTTATGGATCAATGATAAGGCTTTTTTGGTTTTTGGCAAAATCAAAACCTGATAATCTCATTGTCCGCCTCCTTAACCTTCCTTCCTCTCGGTGACTCCACCATAAAATCCAAGGAACGATCAGAGATATTTGATTGCAGAAATCGATAATCTCGACTGCAAAAGTAAAAAATAACTTAAGGAACTGAATATATATATATATATATATATATATATATATATATATATATATATATATATATATAGACTACTAAAGGTAGATGGACTAAAAATATTGGTTACTAATAATGTTGTTCCCTTAAAAGACACAAAAATAACTTAAGGAACTGAATGAGCAAATATGTAATATATAGTAGGGCTAATGTGTCATTTCCCATATATATATATATATATATATATATATATATATATATATATATATATATATATATATATATATATATATATATATATATATAGGCTTATATCATGGAAGCGGTGGTCGGAGGTGGCTGTCACCACCGTTACGGTGGTGGTGGTTGCGGTTTTTGATTAGAAAGAAGGAAGAAATCAAAGGAATATCGAAATTAAGGTACCTTTAATGAAGGATCCAATCTCAATCAGAGGGTTGAACAATCGACGGTGTTGTGATCGCCATTGAGGACGCATGATGATGGGTCTCTGGTGTGTGGTTCAACGATTGTGCAAAAATAACAACCATTCTTCCCCTTTTTTATTTGTAGGTTCGGGATTATGAATGATGACGATGATAATCTTGGGTACGAAGAAGATCGTTGATGGGGATCGGTGGAAGTGGTGAGGCGTTGTTGTAAACCGAGGGGGTGGTCGTCGATGGAAGTTTTTTATGGGGGAATAGGGTTTTTGATAGTGAACGATCGTATATAAGAATGAGAAGAAATTAGGTCAAAGTCAAAATAACTAGCATAATTATAGGAAGTATTTGTAGAAGTTATTTATAAAATTACTTTATTACCCTTATTTATTTATTTAATTATTTAATTTTGATTGACCCACATTTATGCATACACTCACACAATAATTATTTTTATATATATATATATATATATATATATATATATATATATATATATATATATATATATATCAGTTTTTAGGGTTTTTTTGTTATTTTATTTGAAAGATTATTTGATTTTAAGGGGTTTTTTAACAATTTTTACAAATCAAGCCAATTTCAACATGTTTATTTAATATGTTGAATTCGAAAAACAACAAACATGTTCCATTTACCAAAATAATTGGGTTGGATTTTTAGTTCTCAAATTAATTAGGGGTTTTTTGAAAATTTAAACAAATCAATCAAAGTTCAACAAATTTATTTAATAGATTGAAACATGTACCATTTACCAAAAAAGTTGGGTTAGGTTTGTAATTCTTAAAATATTTACTTAATTTGTTGGGTTATATATAAATTTTCAATCTATTGAATTAAACATGTCAATCCATTTATGACCTAAACCTAATATCCTGTTATTTATGTAAATAAAATAGAAGTTATTTGATAAGTACATGTTTTATTGAAGTATATAACGACTAATTGATGTGTTTTTGTAAGAGTTTATAGTTTGGTTATTAAAAAATTATGCAAAAATTCAACATGTAGGACGTATGAGTTATGACGTACATGGCTATAATTCTACCATCTACGTAGCTTTGTGCCATCCGCTAACTTAAGATATTGGACAGAACGAATGGGTAACGAAAAAGGAGCCCAGGTGCCTCATCCCTCTTTAATTTTGTAGTTAATATTATGAACTTTTTTTTAATATAAAATCGTAAATGAAAAAGATAAATCCCCGTTAAAATAGAATTGACACCAATGTATAATATTTTACAAAATTTGTTCAAAGACACAAGAACTTGTTACATTACTAGTTGTAAAACCCGTATATTATACGGGTTAATTAAAACATAATGTTAAATATGAGCGATTAAATGAAAAAAAAATTTGAATTTGAAATATGAAATAAGTGAAAATTATGAAAAAAAAACATGTAAAAAATAAATTAATTAAAATTATATGTTTAATTGTTAGACCCGTGTACTAAACGAGTTTTTATAATAAAATGTTAAATACAAAGGTTTAAAGTGTAAATTTATTTGAAATTGAAATTTCAAATTTCAAATTTGAAATTAATAGTTATTATAGTATGTTTAATTTATGAAAACTAAATTAATGATATAATGAAAATGAATATGAATAATGAAGTAATTGACAAGTGGAAAATAAATATATTTCAAAATTTTGACAAAATGACATGTGGCCAATTAAATGAGAGAATGACAAGTGGCAATAACATTTTCATTTATTAGGTAGATTATTAAAGAAAAAAAAAAAAAAAAAAAAAAAAAGATGACAATACCAGCTGAAACCAACATAGACATAGTCACATAAACATAGCAGCCTAATGAAAATGAGATGAAGGTGCACATAATTTGAAATGCTTTTGTTACTTGTCATACTGACTTGGAGTATTCCTAAAAGATGTATCTTCAGTAGACTGAATAAAGCCACAAACAATAATCGTCCATTTAACAGACCAAAACCTTGGTCGTTAAACTAAATCCGATTTTATTATATGAACAAAAACATATATAGAAATTATGCTACGGCTACAGACAAATAAATATACATCAATCATGTAATATGCAAGTTGATAAAGTGAGATATACATTATACCTGGGCTTTGCTTTGGCCATTTAACCTGAGATTTCTATTATGGACTGTTATACGTGTGGAGTCAAAACTGCAAGAACAACTTGCTTAAGAACAAGTTGTTATTGACTTAAGTAAATCGCATACTTATGTTGTAAAAAGATCCATCTCATCTCATATTGTCATGATGTGGCTCGCTGCACAACTTCCTTTAACATGATGATGTCATCACGTGGATGAGCTTCTTCAACTCTAACCTCCACCTCATCCCCAACATGTGTCCCTATTGACACCCATGTAGATGCCTGAAACCCAACCTGCATAAATCATAATAATAGTATGCAACCAAATAAATTATTATTTGTGAATTCAAACAATGATACTTGATTAAATGTTTGGTTGCTTTACCTCCAAAAGCAGTAAAGTTGCATTCCGATCTTTGACAAATTTAAGGATCAAGGCGCGATACTTTCTTTGTTTGGGTTGCTGCCTCAGATACTCTAGAATCCAATAGCGTAAGCTGCTACCAAACAACTTCTTTGCTATTCTAGCATTCATGTTCACAGATGCAGCCATCCCTTCCAGTTGTCCAGCTGTAAACGGAATACCATCGCCTCTCAGAAACGCCTTCACCTACAAACACATTTTTAAAAATTAGTGACACAAAAAATATCCTTAATTAGTTTTTTTATTTACCTGATAATGAGCAAGAAGGTCCATATATCTACGAATGGGAGACGTAAACTGGACATAACCAGGGATCCCTAAAATCCCATGGCGTATGGCCTTTCTGTAATCCATTTCAGCAGCACGCATGATTTTGATGATAGCAGAGTTTCGGACCGGGCCTTCCGGAAGATGATCAAATGCTGACGTGTCGATATTTGATTGGGGCTGGCCTCTGTAGGGTAAAGGGATCTTGTTAGAGGAACCAAATCTGGCTAAAGCTTCCCCACACAGTATCATCATCTCAGAAACAAGCCTCATTGCGGGGTCCGTTTGGTCTTCCACATATAATCGAATCAATGGTTCTGGATCATCTGGATTTTCCACTTTTATTCTAGGTTCCAATGACCCCGTCTCGAATGCACCCTATTAATCGTTTATAATTTTCATAATTATAAAAAAAATAAAACTATACTTAAATGACCAACCTGTCCTCGTCGCCATTGAAGACGTAGACTTGCGGCTTCAGAAAGAGTCCTGAGTTCCAACTCTTCTTCAAGATTTAAATGAAGAAGCTCGGATGCACTCTCGTATGTTAACATATAAGTTGGTCGAATAATTGAATTATTTACTGTGTATTCTGCAATGCTGTTATCAAGTATTGACATTGTAGTAAGCTCACAAAAATATATACATATAAAGGAACTGAAATTCATATTGTTTTATTACCTGCCATCGGAATGCAAAACAACTGATACAGAAACAGCCCTGCAATTTGTTCCTTGTTTCAAGCTCATTCCTTCCATGGCGAGTTTCTCAGGGAACATCGGATACGTGGCAGTTGGTAAAAAAACTGATGTTCCTCTTTGTAATGCTTCTCTACAGTTTAACAAACAATATCTAACATTAGAGTTTAAATCCTTTTTATGTAGACAATTAAATGTACCTGTCGATCATGCTTCCTGGCTGAACAAAGCTAGATGCATCAGCAACATGTATCCAGACTTTGATACGCCCATCTTGTAACTTTGTTGCACTCAGTGCATCATCAAGCTGTAAATTTTTTGTCATTTCAGATACTGGTGGTAGATTTTAATTAGATTAAAATGATGAAAGCATCTTAACCTCATCTGCTTCGTCCACGTCTATTGCGTATACTTTCAGATGTGTCAGATCTATCCTATCGTCCTACCATCAACATGCAGCAGTTAATATCTTAGATTCATGATCATGATGTTCAACATTATAGCTTGAAATAAGAAGCAAATGTACACCTTGTCTGGATCAGGTGATTCTAGAAGAAGCTTTTCAGCAGCTGACAATATCTTATCTGGAAAATCAGTACGTATGCTGAATTTCAGGAGATCAAGATTAACGTGTACTGGGAAATATCCAATATGTATGAGGAGATTTACTGCTGCAGCAGCTGTCTTTGCTAATCCCATTGCCTTCAGGATCTGATAGATGTAAACATAAAAAACACAAGACTCAACATTGCCTTTTTTTGTCTATGTAACACCCAAACTTTTAACAATTTATTATTCTGTATAATAAGTTGTTGGATTTTTATGTCATTTTGTGTACAGGTACTGAGAGATATGTAATGATTCAATTAAATTAAAAGTCTAAAAGTACAATGCCTTAATGAGAAAAAGTAGAGTATGTGTGATGCTGGTTGTCTGAAATGGTGTTCTTCGATTAGTTAAAGACATTCAAAGATGGGTAAGCAGGTAGTTGGGTTTAGGTGATTAAAACACTAAACCCACTATGAGATGATTCATGAAAGTGATACCTTGAGTCTTTAACCCCATTAAGGGGATGTGACTGAATACTAACACAACACTGATATGAAATAAAAATATGCTAGAAAATTACCATTCCCGCAATATTCCTTTGGCCATCATCTTTACAAGCATCTATAGCAAAAGCCTCAAGAGACTCGATTCTGTGCCAAATTCTCTCATCAACTTTCCAAGAACATTTGGAAGGTTTGCCACGTGGAGGCATTGCTTTTGCAGATTTTAGTAACTCTAGAAACTCATCAAATTCCTTATCGGCTGCCTCCTTGGCAACCAATCTACGCCTAATTTCTTCTACCTACATTTTTTACCCAATCATATTTAGTTTCAATCAGTCAATATAATTAAACAGACATCAGAAGAAATAACAATATCATTATATATATACAATGGGAATCGATCAGAAGGCATACCTGAGCAGTTGTCCGAGGACCATAAACAGAATAAGAGCCTCTACTGTCAAGCACAGTGAAATAAATTTCATCTCTTGATAGCAACAGATGTGCACAATAGCTCTCAACAGGTGCAGCACTGCCAAAAATCATCTGTAAGAATGTGAAATGGTCAACGAATAGACTTTAAAAGTCAAACATCACATTTAAGCACACATACCTCAGCCAATTCTTCAACTGTTACCGACTTGTTTGTTTCAAGAAGCTCAATCCATGCAAATTCAAGGAGTGCAGGATCCTGCAACAAATTACATAATATCCATAAGACATAGGGGCGTACATCATAGTCGTTGTATACTTGTATCAAATTCAGCAAGATCCAACCAAGTTATTCTGAGCTCTCTGATTGAAGTCTGATATCTCTGTGGTGCTGAAATTATCAACACCTGGAACTATATAAGTGATCTGTTGTGGTTTAATGGAAGTTGTAACACCATTCTGCATGTTATAAACCAGAAAACAAGTCTTAACTCTTAACACCTAATATTCAACATGTTGCAGTAACTGTTTGTCTGTTTCTAGACATACCTGATCAGAGACTATCCAGTTCTTCCTTCCATCAGGTTTCTGAGTTACTGCGAGCAATATCCTTTCAGAATCTTTCTTAAACTCTAGCAGCAGTCCTTTCTGCAGTACTTGCTTCCGCAATTTATCATCAACAAGCTCTTTACTGCTTGTTAATACTGATCTGAAAAGTGATTGGATAATGCACATGATAGACCAACATGTATTCAAGTCAATTTCAGTAATGTAAACTCCCAGATGACTATGTAGGGATTTCACAAATCACAAGGTAGAAATGATCACCATGCCAAATGAAGTTTGTAGATATTTTGACTTGAAGGCATGGACATGGACCAAAAAAGTTTGCTCCATGCCTATCAAAGCCACACAAATTATATACATTAATCTAACTACAGCATTTTGTAAATTGCATCGCAATAGTGGACATGGTACATTAATCATATGCTTGACCAACTTGTTTTAGATAATATTAACAATTGATATGACTGGATTGCTAATCTAGACATTAGCAACAAAAATGCTACTGATGGTTTGATGTGGAAAATGGTTAAGATGCCTTCCAAGTTCTAACTTGACGACAAGGATGAAAATTGATCTGGTACCTTGGCAGCAAGATAGATTGAAAAAAAAAAAAAAAACATTTTTCGAAGATGACTCTTTCATGGCTCAATGATGTGGATGATGAAATATATATTTGTGATTGGTGAATGATATGATACCTTTTATATATATATATATATATATATATATATATATATATATATATATATATATATATATATACTTATTATCTTTAATACTATCATTGTCTGTACATTTGGAAAATGGCATGGTATGGCTCATGCTCCGCGCACAGTCACTGCTATGGATCAAAGCACAAAACGATTTAGCTAACCTATAGGTTTTGAGAAGGAAGAAGAAAATGTCATCAATTATAGGGGAAAGGAGGAGTAAGCAAGTAAAGCATATATGGCAACAATTTGCAAGACATGTGACTACTCGGTATGCATCATACCAAAACACACTCAATTGACGACAAATTGAAATTCATAATGATATAAGAGAGGAGATGTACTTGTTACTGGCACGAACTGTCCTCCGCCGGCGTAAGGCTTCAAACTCTTCAAGCACGGTATCTACGAAACTTTGGGCGGAATAGCTTCTACTGCGACCGCCTTTTATGTTATGACACCCGAACACTAGCGGCTTACAAATTGAAAAACGAGAGAATTGCATATACTGAAAAGCTCGAATTTGGTGGTATCGGAACGCTACCAATGGCAGGGGCGATGGCGAAGAGGAGGATATGAGAAGTGAAATTGAATTCGCCGTTCGGACCACCATGTTTGAGCATGGAAGGTTGACAACGAGGAGCAGAGCCTGGAGTGTTGGTTCCGGTTTTCGTCTTGTTGATAAAGCTTGAATGGGTATGGGGCAAACCGGAAAGAGCCGAAGGAGCGAGTTGGACCTTTCAGCAACGTCCGAAAATAAACCCGACGACGGACCGGGTCGCAGATAAAATAATCATATTAGAGGTTGGATTATTTGCGTGTTCAACGTCATTATCAATTTTTATAGATACATTTACCGTAATTTATTTTTTATCTAAAGGGTAGTAATTATATATTCTTTCATAATTTATAATAATTTAATACGAAGCATGGTTATCAGTTTTCATTTATATATAATTGTCAAGTTGAATGCTTAGGACATAACATTTATTAGAAATTAGATATAATATTGGACTTTAATATAAAGTAGTAAAGTAGTGTTGTAGGTATTTTTTTTCACAATTGATCGATAAAAATAAACTATCTTATAAGTTAATTTATTGTTGCTTGGTAAAGTCATAAAAGTAATTTATTAGAGCTCATAAGATAGTTTTTTTAATAAGCTATTTTCAATAATTTTTGAAAACTTATGAAGTTCTTATAATTTCCAATATATCTTTACTTATTTATAATGCTAGTTTTTACTTTTTAATTATATATCTAAATTTCTATTTGTATTATTTTACATGTACATTATTGTTTATCAACTATATTTCTTATCAATATTATTATTTTATAAACTAGTTTATTAGTAGTTAGTTTTCCAACTGAAAACTAAGGTGTAAGTGTTTATATTTTTAGTGTTAACACCATAATTTGAGTTTTAATGGAAAAAATAATCTTAAAGCATCGATATCTTTTTTCCATAGACTACGATTATTTATTTGAAGTTTAGTGCATGAAAAATTATCAAAAAATAAACGGAATATAATGTTTTCTTGAAATTAACCATTAATTTTATTAAAGAATGTCCATAAGTTTTGGGATATTTTATATTTGGTTTGATTTTAATTTTCTACATCTTCAATAATTTGATTTTAAGGTCATTTCCAATGTATTGAATTTATATGAGTTCAATGGATTGACACATGTATATTCCATTTATTATACAATTTTATCTATTAAACTCTAATCTCCATTAAACTTTATACAATATAATAGATTGCAACATCATTTATCATTTTCTTTTTTACTTATTGATATTTTTTAAATAATTAAATAGCATAAAATAAAAAATAAAAAACTACAATTAAAATTAACATTAATTAAAATTTTGAATAAAAAATAATTTTAAGATATATATATATATATATATATATATATATATATATATATATATGTGTGTGTGTGTGTGTGTGTGTGTGTGTGTCTGTATGTGGAGAGAGAGAGTATAAAGTCCTGTTCTATTGAATCATAGTCGAGGGTTCAAGTATCGTCGTAGATATAAATAAATTTAAGTGTTAGTTTAGGAGTAGATTAAAAAAAATGAATCCTAGTCATTTTCCTAGAAGGAAGGTTTTGAGTTTATTAAAATTAAACTCCTCGTTAACACCCTTATTAAACTCTCATTCGAGATGGTTAATAGACAATTAAAACTTCAATTTGTTTCATTATGGTTGATTAAGACAAAAATAAATATGAAAAAAAAAACAAATTTTCGATTAGTTTATTTTAGAATACTTTCAAAGTATTTTTATTATGTTTATTGTATTAAAATATATTTTTCGAACTAAAAACTAAATGAAAATATTGTTGCTTTTATTGCAATTTACAGAGTAAGAATGGTAATTGTGTTGAGTCTTTGTTGAAAAAGAGGGTGTTTGAAAATTAAAATGGCCAATGGGTAATGGTCATGGCGTTTGGGAAAGTGTTCTTCCAAGTTGTCCTTTTTACCAGCACCGCCCCACGAAACTCCATGACCTTTCCAATTCAACACTGATATGATTTGCCCTGCTGCCTTGCCTAGCTGTGAATTCATTCCCAAAAAGAAGAAAGTGAATTCCGACACAACTTCTTTCTTCGTGCTTTTTTTAGAAACTTAATTCTTCTTGCACACGATTTTGGTTCTTCAGAAAACATTGATCCCCATCTTTCCGATCGTTTCCCAACTTCATTTTTCACTAAAAGTGAATCCCGACACAGGGATCTAAATACTATCTTTCACTTTATAGGCACTAATCCTTTGATCATCGTGTTTTTGTTGTTGTTGCTCTACTGATTGATCTATTATTACCAATCTTGTTCATGAGCAGATCATATAAAGTTGAAATGGGGGCTGAATTGTTCAAAAAGTATGCTAGCAGTTCAATGAAAATTTTCTACAGATCACTTCTTAGGCATCCGTTTCTTGTGGGTATGGTTTTTATTTTGATTTGGATGCACCGGTTGTTTCCTTTATTCTTTTCGTTTCTATTATCTTCTTCTCCTGTTATTGTCTCTACCGCTGTTCTGCTTGGAACTCTGTTAAGTTTTGGTCAGCCGAATATACCAGAAATCGAAAAGGAACCCAAATCTGGACAATATGAGATTCAGAAATTGGAAAGTAAGGTTATGAGTCAAACTGAAACTGTCGAGAGAGATGGAAACTTTGCTTCAGAGGAAACTAACATCAGTAGAATTGAAGTCGGAGAGAAGTCATTTGAGGTGTTTAATTCAGTTAACGATGATAATTCTTGTGTAGAAGTGAACAAACCTCTTTATTTGGTTGATGATGGTGAGTTTGTGACCGAGGAACAATTTGAGGAAGAACATTTAGTAGACGAAGCAAAGAATGAAATAGATGAAGTGAAGGTTGTTTTGGGAAGTCATTATTCTCCACTTAAGCAGTCAGAGGATGAACATATCGTCTTGGAAAGTGATGATAAATTATGGGAGGGTTCTGCTGATCCGTTGAATTCTGATCCTGCTTTGCTGTGGAAGCGTGTAGAAGGAGACGGCTATGATGAAGATGAAGACGAAGATGATGATGATGATGATGATGATGATGATGATGGTGAATCAGACTCGGGATCTGATCTTGCAGAGAGCTCATCACCAGATGCGTCAATGGCTGATATCATTCCAATGCTTGATGAGCTTCATCCACTTCTTTCTGAAGAACAAGAAATCCGTCAAGAGCATAATGATGATGAAGATGGAATTATAGACCATGAAGATTCAGAACATTCCCTTGAATCGAGTGAAAGTAGCAGCGAGTCTAATGATGAAGATGGTGATGAAAACCATAAAGACGAACAAGTTGGACAAGAAGAAGAAGATGAAGAAGAAGATAAAGAATCTAAACACACTGACAAAGAAGATGAGCCCAGATCCGCGATTACATGGACGGAAGATGACCAAAAGAATCTCATGAATCTTGGAACATCAGAAATGGAAAGAAACCGGCGTTTGGAGAATCTCATTGCCAGAAGAAGGGCACGAAAAACCATGAGAATGCAAGCTGAAAAGAATTTGATAGATTTAGAAAGTGCTGATCTTCCATGGAGCATTCCTCCAATTTCAACTACAAGAAGCAATCCTTTTGATTACGATTCCCAAGATAACATTCCAGGGTCTGCACCTTCTGTTTTGTTGAAAAGAAGGAATCCATTTGATCTTCCATATGATCCGAATGAAGAGAAACCTGATCTTGTGGGAGACACTTTCCAGCAAGAATTTTCAGGTTTTCAACCAAAGGAGCCGTTTTTTCGCAGGCATGAAAGCTTCAATGTGGGTCCCTCAAATTTTGGGGCTTTGAGAAGTGAAAGGCAGGAAACTAAGCTAAGACCTTACTTTGTACCTGAGCGTACTTTTCAGAGACAATTCAGTGGGATTAGTGACTCTAAGGTCAGCTCTGTACCTGATACTGAATCTGTATCTTCAGCTGATGATCTTGAAAACAAGGATCATGAAGATGAACAGTCTCTAGAACAAGAACTGGTTTCTGAAAAAGATCAAGAACATGAACATCCAGAGTTGATTTCTGAAAGCCATGAAAGACCTTACTTTGTACCTGAACATGTTGCTTCATTAGCCTATGAAAGACAATTAAGTGGAGTTAGTGACTCCAAGTTGAGCTCTATACCTGATACAGAATCGGTATCTTCAGCTAGTGATCTTGAAAATAAGGATCATATAGAAGATGACCACCATTCTCTAGAACCCGAACTGGTTTCTGAAAAAGATCAAGAACATGAACATGAAGAGTTGATTTCTGAAAGCCATGAAAGACCTTACTTTGTACCTGAACATGTTGATTCGGTGGCTTTTGAAAGACATTCAAGTGAAGTTGGTGACTCCAAGTTGAGCTCTACATCTGATACAGAATCTGTTTCTTCAGCTGATGATCTTGAAAATAAGGACCATATTGACCTTTCTCAAGAACCAGAACTTATTTCTTTTGAAGATGATATCGATGGCAATGTGGAATCTGTTCAAGTGAGGGAAGGAGATGAAAGACTTCATGAGGATGAAATACGTGTTGGGAATGTGACGAATCAACAAGAAGTAGTGAATGTGGTCTCTTCTATGGAGATTATGGCAGAAGCAGTTCATAGCAGGGCATCAAGTCTGTCATCATCTGATGAAGTAAGTGAACAGGTATATAATGAGAAAGACGGCGATGAGGTGGCAACATCAGTTTCAGAAACAAGTTCTTATTTTGAAGAACATGACAGCTTAATAGAAAGGTCTGAGATTGATGTCACAAGTTTATCAGTGGAAGAGAGTCACCCAAAAGAACCTGTATATGATACAAGTCCTCGATCTGTTACTAGGAATCTCTCATCTTCCTCAATTTCTAATGATCTGCAAGCAATTTCTGAAAGACATGGTTCTTTTTCTGGTCAAGATTCTCAAGAAACTGCTCCAAAAACTGAGACGGATTGCCATGGTAATGATGTAGAGTTGATAGATTCATCAGGAGCAGATGAAGTTGGATCAAGGAGCATAACAAATGTAAGGGAATTCAATATCCAAACACATGGTATGTTATGATTTTATCAGAATACTGATGATGTTAATACTTTGACTGTTCAGCGTGATCTTAATGACTTGGAGCCCTCTGTGGTGGATGATCATTTGCATAAAGATGAAAGCTTTCAGCACACAGATGATCAACATCAATCATTGAGTTCTGCAGATGTTCGATTGGACATGGATGCATCTCATCAGCCAGAACAGGTGGAAGTTTCCTCATCAAATTCTAATGGAAGATCCCATGAAAACACTCAACAGGAAGAAGTTATATCTCAACCAGAGGAGAAGGATCCTGAAGAACTGCAGGTAACAATATATAAATATGTCCTTTTTGGTCCTTTTTTTTTTTTAAATCTATTAGTTTATCACTTTATTGAAATACAGAAATTATCAAAATTTACCAAACACTCAAACAACTGATTATCTAATTGTTATAATCTTGAATAATAGAAGCACGATTAATATCCGTTTGGTGGTGCTATCATAGAAGTTGTTATTTAATAGCTTACAAGTTCTGTTTCTAGACAAAGTTCTAATAGAAAACAGTAATCCAGGAATATCAATATAGTAACAATGTAACATGGGTAGAAAAATTCAACTTCAACTCCCCTGATCTTTCTAAGTGACAGGTTCAAGAACTTAAACAAGGTGAAGTCAATGGTGAAACATATGAAAGCCCTAACCCTACCCATCACCAATTTGTATCTGAAGAAGAAGAAGCTACATCACAGCCACAGGAAGAGTTCCCCTTGTTAGACACATCTGCAAACGAGCAATCAGAAGACAATCCTGAATTAGTGCAGGTAAGATTTTGATACTCCAAATTTATTGAATAACATTTTCAGTTTGTTCTTTTTTTTTTCAACCGATACATGCATCATGATATCTTTTGTCATTGGATGAATATGAGACTGACAATCATAAGAATAACTTTCATTCCAGGTGCACATCACTAGCAACAACTTGGATAATTTGCAGATCGAAGAACCACAGATTGACATTTCACGAAGCTTTGATTCTGTATTGAATGCTAAATTTGATGTGGTTGAAACTGAAGAACCAGGAAACCGAGTGGGTCCTAGTATTGAATGTAATGATGTGCCTGATAACATTGAGGATGTAGATGAGATTCATGGGATTGATGAAAATTTTCTTGTGGAACTGGATGCTGTAGGCGATTTCAGTGTCAATGATTTGGTATCAACTTCAAATGAGATGGAACAGGATCCACATGCCTATGATCATGTTCTTGAGACTAAGCTTTCTGCAGATGAAGATTCTTATTCCAAGGATCTAGGATCGGTTTTGAATGTGAGGGAACAGCTCCCACATGCTTTGGATCATGATCTTGAAACTAAACATTCTGGAGATGAAAATTCTTATCCCAAGGATCTAAAATCAACTTTGAATGAGATGAAAGAGGACTCACATGATCTTGAGACCAAGTGTTCTGCAGATGAAGATTCTTATTCCAAGGATTTAGGATTGGAACAGAACCCACATTCCTTGGAACGTGATCTTGAAACTAAACATTCTGAAGATTTAGGAGCAACTTTGAATGAGATGAAACAGGACCCACATGATCTTGAAACCAAGCTTTCTGGAGATGAAGTGTTGGGATCCACTTTAAAGGAGATGAAACAGGACCCAGATGCCTCTGAGCATGATATTGAAACCAAACATTCTGGAGATGAGGATTCTTACTCCAAGGATCTGGGATTAAATTTGGATGATGAGATGAAACAGGGCCCACATGATCCTGAAACCAAGCTTTCTGAAGATGAAGAATCTTACTCAGAGGCTATAGGATCAACTTTGAATGAGATGAGAGTACAGGACCCAGAGGCCTCGGGGCATGCTCTTGAAACTTTCTATTCTGTAGATGAATACGCTTTCACCAAGTTTGTAGAATCTGCTTTGAATGAGATGAAACAGGAACCACAGGCCTTGGAACATGTTCTTGAAACTAACCCTTCTGCTGATGAAGATCTTTACCCCATTAATCTTTCCAAGACAAAACTTAAGATGGATGAAGAACAAGTAATGGAGTCCCAGAATGAGAAGGAAAGTAACAACATCGAGGTTGCAGTTGCCTCTGAAGGTGAAGCATTCAAGACAAAGTTGACCAACAACAATACCAATGAATTAGTGGTGGCATTGCCCCAAGAAATCGAGTCTAATTCTACTAGTGCCTCAATGGTTAACCATGGAACAGAGAATGCATCAAGCACAAGTAATACGGATAAAGAATGACAAGGAAAGAAGCAGCTCATATATAATATGGTTTGGGGTTTTGATTGGAGATGATGTACTAAGCTACTCTATATTAGTTTCAGTTTTGCTCATTGAGGCTTTCTGCAGTTGGGTTTTGAAATTATGGATTTTTTGGTGGAAAATTTTTGTGTTCTTTTGAGTGTTTTTGGTCTGATGTATTCATTTTTGGTTGAATGTAAAGTTTGCTTGATTAAGGTTAGGGGTGGTTCTGGGGGTCTATGGACCATTGGTGTGTATGTGTTGTATTGCGAGTGTAAAGTTATGTAGTTGAAAGATTTATATACCGTGGCTTGTGTTTTCTCCTTTTTTTTTTTTTTTTTGTCATCTTGCATGAATGAGGTAATGTCATGGAATGAAGACGAGTTATTACCAATTTACTCTTTCGGTCCCTAAAGTTTTAAAAATGACGCCATGACAATTAAACAGTGAATTTCAAACTATCTAGATCAGCAATTGTTTGTTTTGCCAGTTGCATAGCATACATGACATATATGTGTCATCCTATGTGTGGCAATGTCATGTGGAGTTGGGAGTGTCTGAAAACCCTTTTAGCACTCTTTTAAAGAACGTCAAAAGATACCACAAGAGTGGAGGGGTTTAATACTATGATTCTTTATAAGAATAAATGTAATGCCCAAAGTTGGTGCAACTACTGAGGCCTAAAGTTTTTTTAGCCATGCGATGAAACCATGGGAGATTTATGCAAGGGTGTTTGTATCTTATGTGGATGAATCAATTTCAAACACATCAACATTCATCTAATGGTTGACACATGAAAGCATGAACAAAAAAAATATATTCAATTTTGCCACATAGTATATGCCATGTTACCCATGTATGTTGGCAATCAGCAAAACAGGCAATTCGGTATAGATGGTCTTATAAAACCAGGATATGTTGCTTAGTGGCAATAGCAACAATCTTTAAACTCTAGTGACCTAAAAAGCAAATTAGTAATAAATTGGTTGTCATTCCATGACATAAGTCATAAACCCTACACTACAGTATAGCAGTAATAGACAAGAAGTCAAAAATTAAGGAACATGGAACCAAAAATATGTCAAAAGTATAACAGAAAAGCATTATAATGACAGTTGTTTGCAAAAAGACCGATTTCAATCCCTAACTACAGGAGGCAAAGGCACGACACACCCCTCCTGCAAAGTAAAAATAATGGGTTCAGGTTCACTAACTGAATTTATATAATAACTCTCTCTTATCATTCATTCTTCCTGAGCTGCAGATGATTCTGATTGGACTTCTTCTTCTTCTTCTGGAGCTTGACCCTCCGGTTCTGATGGGCCCACTGATTCAGTGTTTCCAGGTCCTGGCCCAGCAGAAACTTTCACCATTGATGGACGCAAAAGCCTCTCACCAATTCTGAACCCTTTGCGAAATTCTTGAATTACCACACCTTCTTCATATTCGGTTGACTCCTCACGCATAATTGCTTCATGCAGCTTTTACCATCAAAAAGACAAATGTCAAAAACACTAATCTACAACCATTACAATTTCTCAACATATAGATAAAGAGGAACTATTTCCATTAATGAAAGAAATTTTAAATTATGTCACAAGGTATTTAGGTTTTCAATAACCCTCACAATGTCAAACCGATGAGTGTGACATGCCAAAATGAATGAAAGAAAATAATCAGATCAACAACAGACTTGAAGTGGCACACCAACCACACAGGAGCCCACTTTTGAGTTTTGACCTTTGAGTGAGTTAGCTCGAATCAATCAAGACTTGGTTTGAGCTAAAAACATGTATTTTTAGGTCTTGATAAAACCTGAATAAAGTTTTTCCATCCTTTGAAAAAGATCATCAAGTACTCGACTGAATTTCGAGCCAACTCTGGCTCTGGGATTTGCCTGCAGCCAATGATCAAGTAGGCTTAATCATTTTCTTCACTTTATTTTTAGCATCATATTTTATCTTATCCAGACAACAACACTTAATGTGAAAAAGAAAGAAAAAGAGGAATTACCAATGGATCAAATGGTTGTCCGGTTGTTTCCACAGAAACAACACCAAGAGAGCCTAAAATCTCCACAAATTGCTTGTATATACTCTGGTAGCTGTTATTAATTTTCTCCTCTTTTTCACCCTCCACTTTTATTTGTGCTTTAGCTCTTTCAAAGTTGTCCAGAACAGCCAAAAGACTCTCAACAACTTCACCTTGAGCATTTGCTACCAATGTGACACGTTCCCTTTCTGTCCTTTTCCTGAAATTGTCAAAATCTGCACTTATCCTAAGAACTCGATCTTTTGCAGTTGAAAGCTCATCCGATAGTGTTGCCACTTGTCTTTCTAAAACCAACTTTTCATCTTCAATTGACTTCAAATGACTTTCAATTTCAGCTATTTTTGACTCGTTATTATCTGCCAATGCCTCTTTGTATGACTGTAGTGATGCTAAAATGGATGCAGGCGATTCTTCCACTTCACTACCATCACTCTCGCTTGAGTCAACCTCTACAGTAGCGTCTTCTGTATCCTCCGGCTATGAATACATTGGTCAGCATGACACGATGTTCAATAAGTGAAGAAAAAACTAAACTTGATAAAGGAAATTACAGATGATTGATTAAAACATAATATTAGCATTACACTGTTTGTGCAAATATTGAATCTGAGAAATTCCAAAACCGTAAGTGACTTAATTTCTTCTACATATACTAGGTTAAGTTTTGGAAATCAAAATTGGGTTTTAAAATCTGGAAAACATAAGTCACAATCAAAAGTGAAGTACTTTTGAGATTACGTGCGCCAACATCGGATGTCAATTCGAATCACTAGCCTAAAACAAATTAACAGTACCTGGGATTGAAATTCTTCGGTGGCGACGCCCTTTTCATCTTCAGTCACAAGGGTTTCGTCGTGTGAAGAAGCGGAGCAGAAGAAGAAGCCAACTGGGAGACGAGATAACTTATAAGAGGGAGAGATTGAGGAGTTGGAGGACATAAGGGGAAGTTGTGTTGGCCATGACTGTCTGCTGCGTTGAAAAGATGCAGAAGAGAACTTGGAGTAGCTGGTAAAGCGATTTGGTGTTAGGGGCAGATGGAGGGTGGGTGTTCTCTGGAAGGTGGTGGTTGTGGTAGCGGCAGCGGCCATTAGAATGTAAAGGGAAGGGAAGGGAAGACGATGGTGGAGTTATGGATAGGGGGATTGGTAATGCTTTCTTTGAGTCGCGCCCAAAAAAATATTTATAAATGGCCCTTATATCGTCTTAATTGTATTTTAGTGCACATAATTTCTCAAAAAAATTTATGAATTTATTTTAATTTTTGATTCATAATGCTACCACACAAATAACTAACAAAAATATCCGTGGATTGGGATTTATCCTTTTTATTTTGGTTTTTCGGGATTTTCTTCATCTTGTTTGGTGGCAATGGTGATTTTGACAATGGATGATTGTTAAACGTCTGTTTAGTGGCTTAGATATGAAAGAAGTAAGGATAAAGCTGTGATTACACAATGAAGGAAGGATATATGAAGAAAAACTTAATAGTGACATTGTGATTACAAAGATTCACACTTGTCTTCTTAACAATATACATAGTACATACAAGGAATAGTGTTGGTGTCCTGAATCCATCAAATCACCCACGATAGATAGATAGATAGATACACTATTCAAACAAAACTACTATTAAACTAAGAAACAACACTAGTACCAAACAAACACAAGAAGCCATATATCAATCAAAACCATGTCTCCTAACAAGTAACAAAAAGTAAAAAAGTAAAAAAGTAAAAACTGAAATGGCTCTCTCTCTCTCTCTACATGATATCTCCTTATCACCAAGAAAGAAATGTTGCTAGAAAGGAGCGGAGCTTGTTCTTCGCAGCTGGTACTTTGGTTCTGGTGGTGGTGCGCTTGGTATAACATTCCCCGCCTCCTGCAAATACAAACCACATCACGTCATATTAATCACCAAAATAAATTCATAATCTTATTAAATCGTCTAATAATCAATCCAGGCTAACTAGTCTCTAGGTGCAATGAATATGATACATGTTTTGCTCTTGGATCAGCTCAAAACAAGAATTGAACGCACAAAGGGATTTCCCAAAACTACTCAAGCTCAAGCTCAACATAGAGACTATTCTTTTGATAAACTTGTTGCATATTTTTAAGGAAAATGAAAATCTAACAAAAACAAAGACTTTGGAAAACAAGCATACCTTCTGTCTCTTAAGTCTTTCGTTTTCCTCTTCCAAACGTGAAATCTTGTTCTCCAGTTCATGGGTGTAAGCCTGTTCAACAACCATAAACAAATCTCTTACACCTTCTTTACAACTTGGAAAGAAATTAAAGGAAAAAAAAAGGTAGCTACCTGCTTTCTTGCTCGTGAGCGTGCAGCAGATTCTCTATTTTTGATCATTCTCTTTTGCCTCCGTTCAACAGTCTTCTCCATGACATCTCCAGAAGCAACTCTTTTCCTTCCAGGAGTCTGTGTATCCGATAAATTATGCATCAAATGTGAAGGAGAAATAGCCATTTGTGTCTCAGGATACCCCATTTCCATCATTGGCAAAGATTGTTGAACAGGATGATGACCTGTCATATACACATGTTGTGGAATTGGTGCAACCTGATACTGCTGCATCCATTGTGCTTGTTGATGTCCATGTCCCACATTTGAATCAACTCCTCCTATAACAGAACCACCACCACCTGTATTTTTCTTTCCAGGAGAAGATCCTGCAACAATCCCTGCTTTCACCAAAAAGTCCTCCAATGTCATCTCACCTAGTGTCGGTCGTCTCTCTCGACTACCCTTCTTATCAGCATTATTGTTATTACTTTTACTCTTATGACCTTGTTGGATATCTTGCCATACTTCATCCACAGTTCTCATTCTTTGATCATGAGAAAGAGTAAGGCTTGACTGGCGAGCTAGAGATGAAGGTTGACCTTGACCATGGTGGGTGTGGGTGTGGGTGTAATCCGCCTGCCCACCTGTCAACGTCATCATACCTTGATTTGCTTCAGCAGTCCAAACACTTTTAAGAAGCTCGTCAAGATTCATACTACTTAAGGGTTTTCCAAGATCTCCTAATTGCTGTTGAACCTCATCTAAAGTTAGGTTATACAATGAACCTTGTCTTGCCAATCCATCTGGTTTTGGTAGTTGGGGCTCGCCACCACGCCCGTTTGATCCCATTTTCTCAGTCTACACTCCGGATGTACCCTCTATTTTACTAAACAATCGATCAAAAGTGATAAACCAAAATTAAGATGAAAACCCCTTCGTTACAATCGATGAAACAAGTGCGGATTGATAATAGCACAGTTCAATTCAAAGGGGACGCAAAGGGTGTTCTAATTACAGTCCCTGGATTCCGACCCCAACCCTCCTAAAGAAATGCAAATCGGGCATAATCATCACAAACAAAGTGTTGCAGGAGATGCAAATGAACAACAACTCACCGAAGAGGAAAAACCCTGACCATCGAAGAGCAGATTTAGTTTCTTCTTCCATGCAGCATCAGCGACAACAAATCTTCAAGAACGTTCTTCGTATCAAAAGAAACCATTTTGTTCAGCAAATCAGAAAATCTAGAACACGAAGTATGGATTTATAAATTGGGTTAATCCAACATAAACGAAACATATGACCACATTCTAGATTCTCGTACTGGTAGAAGAATGGGTGAATATAATATTATTATAGTTGTAATCTATTTTCTCACTTACCCCACCACCACAATTGGGGAGAGAAAATTTTGATGCCAGGTTGATAGAAATTCCAAGTATATATCTGCTGACTATGAAAATATTTATTTAATAAAACGTCGGAAAAAAACAGAAATTGCACGCCCAAAGATCTGATCTTGAATCTTCAAAACGAAAAACGAAAAACTGCCCCCTTCTTCTTTCACTTTTCCTATTTTCGATCTTTTGCCCTTCTTTTTCACGAGTCAAGAGGGGTTTGGTTGGATATGTATGCAGATAATGTAATCAAGCCAAATAAACTTATGAATGTCAATTTCATTATAATCTCATTTCAGATTTTTACCGTTTCTTACTTTTCTAACTTAATAACAATATGGTTGTAAATAATTTTTTACAGTTTTATAATAGAGTAAATAACATGAATAATAACTGTGGTTTGGCGGTAATATGGTAGTTTGGTCTTTTTTTTTTTTAATTTCAAAAGACGGTCGGTCTCCTGAATCATTTTAAAATTATATTTTTTCATAATTATTTCAGAATTGATTCAAACATATTTTGAGTCTCAATGTTAAGAAACAAAGACTCCTGAAAGTCACAAATGTAATAAAGATTTCAAAAAACACACCATTTTATTAAAATCATTAATAACATTATCAAAAAACATAAATATACAAACAACTAATTTAAAGAAAAAAATATCTTTTTTGCCTTTCTAAATGCAAAATTATCGATAACACTATTAAGATCAATTCTATATATCATATCTTCGTTTTTATATAATGATGTAAAACCAATCAACATTTCTTATGATATTATGATAAAACAAACTGCCAAAACCACCTTGATGTGATTTCATGATCGGGAATTGGCGTGGGGTGGTTTTTAACGCAAAAGAGTTATCGGGTTTGCGATTTCTAAAGTTTAGAGGGGTATTTTGTTTGGGGTCCATGGTTTTTTGGTTATGAAATGTTGTGTGTTTTTGTGTATAGATAAAGAAAAGAATTATGTAAAAAATATGAGTGTATAGTGTGGTTTTTATAGGTAAAAGTTGTTAAAATTTATGTTTAATTTTATTATTTATTTATTTTTGGAAAAGTTAACAGTTCAACGGTTATATATTCGGTCAAACAAAGAAACGATTTTGTTGAGCATGCACCGTCGTTCCCCCACCATAAACCAAAACGAAAACGGCCAACCACAAACAAATGTGCACGACCGTTGTTCGTGGCCAGCTGGACCACGAGCATGCTCGCGCTAGGCATATCGAAAGGTCTTACAATTATTCATTTTTCAGGCAAAATGTAGATGCATAATCATTAGTATATTCTCATAACTATGTTATAAACTTTTAGTGTTTAGCAAGTTCTTCTCTAACCGTAAATTATACAAACGTTTGTCTTTTATAGGAAAGAGGTGGTTAGCATATTATGACATATATAACAATGGTGATGTTTAAAAGTTTATGTATTTCATGTAATTATTTTTCCCTTTTCTAATTTCATTATTTTAAATAACGCATTGATTTGTAATGAAATTATGATCATCAAAACGATAATTTACTATTTGCTTATACAATTACTAAAAATGTATTAAAATGTATGACATGTAAATTTAACCTCCTTTGATTTATACAAGAATTCTAATATTTTTTATTTTATATTGGAAATATGATAAAATCAATAACTAGAATAAAAAAATAAAAAAAATAAAATAGAGGATTATAAATTTACTTTTTGGAAAATTAATAAGAGATGGAAGCCCCTAATTGTCTAAAAAAACTACTCATTGTGGCTGCTTCGCATAAAACGACACATTTTTATTTTTAACCAAAAACAATAATTTACTTTCATTTTAATCAAATACATCAACATGCATATATTTTGAAACCAAACTGCATTAACCTAAAACAACGATGCGTTTATGTTTTTGATCAAATATATCACCGAGATGAAACAAACCAACCACTTGTGTATGTAGCTCATAAACTATTCACCGTTCACTAGAAAGGAAACAATTCACAAAATCAAACTATATGCGACCCTCAAAATAGAACGTTCAGAGACTATTCGCCGTCGCCGCTTTGCACGGGTAAACGACAAGTTTTTCTAAACATAAATCCAATTCTTATATCTTTCTATATCTATTTATCCCAAAATCACTAGAAAATGTCATCATCTTCGTCTTCTGAAAAATTTCAGTTTAAGATTTGTAGTTTTTTTCCCTAAGTGTTTAGGATTTCTTTAAGTTATGTTATGGTTTTTTAAAGTAAGATAATGTCTTTTTTTTGAAGTAATGATATGTTATATTTTTTTTATTATTGGGAAAATGACACATACGTCCTATGAAGTTTCTAGGGTTTATCCTTTTAGTCCCTAAATTATGTTGATGACTTTATGAGGGAACCAAGTCCTTTTTGTCCGGTCAATTAAGTCCTTTTGGCTAAAGTGAAGGGGTCACCCGGTTACCCCTTTGCCATATTGACATTTATTGACCAATTTCCCTAAATTGACTTTGAATTTTTTCGATTTGTTGACCAAACTTGCCACATCACCAACTGTGCTCAGTTTGAGTTCTTTAATTTGGAGAGTTTTCAAGACTATCACGTCGATGTGAAGATAAACACCACCATATTTGTATAACAAACACAGTCGAAGGAGATTCGAGATGTTTTGCCCTGATGGGCATCACTGGAATGAACATGACCTCAAAATAGCTTTGAAAACCAAGATTTTGCCATGGTGCTCTTGAACAAGTAATCCTATGTCTCTGATGATCAAAAAACCAAAAAGCTAGTGGTTTGATAAGAAACAATGATGTTGGTGCTTCCAACGAGAGGCAATAGTGGCGGTGTGCTATGTCTATGATGAACAGGAAACAGAAGGATGATATATGCACTGTAGGAGTTAACGGTTGAAGGAAATTTCTGGAAATGAGAACTCAATATCGGCTCAAGGAAGCTTCTTTGATGAAGGTACTTTTGACTAGCCCTTACTCCATCAAACCCTATTCATCGCAAAATCAAATCTCAAGGAAGTTAGACCATGCTCACTACAGATAGAAAAAAAACATAGATCAACCTGTTCATCTTTTGTACACATAAAAAAGGAAGAGAAATCGAATCGCCATCACCGTCCCTCACTTCATTAAACATGTTCGTCTATTCATTGCTGTGTTGCCATTTGGTGGACGAATAAATGGAAGAAGGGAAAGTGGACATGGGATTGAGGGAGGCATAGGAGGGAGTACTGGGATTTGAGGGATTAGAGCGATTGGAAGTGTAATTACGGTTGGGATTTGTGGAATCGAAGATTCAACTGGTGCGATTTGGTTGTGGAGGTGAATTTGTGGCATTAAGTTTAGAGTTTTTATTGTGGGTTTTTCTTGTCGTTGATATCCATTTCTTTGTCATGGATGATGTGGCAAGTTTTGTCTATAAACTTGCTAGAACAAGTAAATGGGACCAAAAAATAGGTTGTCCAACAATCATTTCCTTTAGAAAGCCACAAAAATAATTTAGGAACTAAAAAGGTAAACCCTAGAAACTTCATAGGACGTATGTGTCATTTTTCCTTTTCTTTATTAGAAATAATGTTTTCATTTAAATTAAATTCTTAAAGAAAATATGGCACCACTTGTAACGACCCAATTTTCACGTCCAAAAATTTCGTTTTAAAACATTACTTTAGGAGACATTAATAATTAAAACACTGTTTGATCAAACCATGATACAACGTAAACCGTGTCTAAAAGTCAAATCATACAACCAATCAAAATATCAGAGTATAAATCCCAGAGAATCTCGTAAATGCGGAAACCAGAGAGTGTGTGTGTGACATGCTGCTACCGTGTCGGCTCCTTTCCCCTAGCTGAGGAGGTACCTGAAACCAAAACTGAAACTGTAAGCACAAAGCTTAGTGAGTTCCCCCACCGTACCACATACTAAATAATCTCATAACATACATATATCGTCAGGCATATCTGGGTGCCCGACCTACCTCTTAGGCCCTCTCGACCGGACATTGCCTAGCATATCTGGGTGCTGGCCTCCCTTTCGGTCCTTTCGACCGGATACTGCCTAGCATATCTGGGTGCTGGCCTCCCCTTCGGTCCTACCAACCGGATACTGCCTAGCATATCTGGGTGCTGGCCTCCCCTTCAGTCCTACCAATCGGATACTGCCTAGCATATCTGGGTGCTGGCCTCCCCTTCGGTCCTACCGACCGGATACTTCGGGGACTATCTCCCCCTACTGTCACTAGCACATAGCATCATATCATACTAGCACATAACATAACACAGGTAGTGGTAATACCTAGATGAATATCACAGAGACAAACATCTACAAATAACTCCTACTGGTGGGCCGGCATTGTGGTCGTAGACCCACCGCTACTGGAAGGTAACTCACATCGAAGTAGCTGCTGATCTGATCGGGAACTGACTGCCTGCTGCTGCTCCGGAAATCCTCCGGTTGCAGTTCCCACAACATACTTAATCAAACACTGCTCACTAACCTTTGGGTAAAATGACCATTTTACCCCTGACCATGCCCTAAGTCAAAGTCAGAGTCAACTTTCAGTTGACCCGACTCGCCGAGTTGGCTTTCCAACTCGCCGAGTCCCTACCTAAACGACTGCCCTGAATCCCGATCCTACTCGTCGAGTTAGGCGACGACTCGACGAGTTCACCTTCTAAACCAATATTCAAGTCCTTCATCCTACTCGCCGAGTTGTATGAACAACTCGTCGAGTTCATCTTCATCCGACGGACACTTATGCTAAGACTCGCCGAGTTGTATGAACAACTCGCCGAGTCTGTTCTTGATCTAATGAGATTGCCTTGAACTCGCCGAGTCAGGGCATTGACTCGCCGAGTACCTCCATAGATGAGTTCAGCTTCCGACTCACTGAGTCACACCCCGTGACTCACTGTTCACTCGACACTACGAAAAGGGGACAAACTCGGAGACTCGCGAACAGACTCGCCGAGTCATATGAACGACTCGCCGAGTCGTTGCCATGCACCCATTAAATACACAGATTTGCTCGATTCCAGTCCATGCCATTCACAGATCTGGACTTCTAGGACACGAATCACACGTAAAGTTTCCAACTTTACGTGTGGATATTCACCAATATGGATTTTAGGGCTCAAAATGTCTCAAAAGGGTAGATCTAAGGTGAACAAGCACATGGGGCCATAAAGCTAACAGATCTGAGCTCCTGGAGCTCAATCTTGCCTAGATCCAGAGGCCAAACATCTTATTACGACATATAATGCACATACAAGCTTGTGGATTTGTCCAAAAAAGACCTAAATGAAGTACTAAGCAAAGAATCATGGGGAAAACGGGTTATACCTCAAAGGAACTGCTGGAAGAACACAATAATGCCTGGATGGCTTCCTTTCTTCTGGATCTACTTCCTTCCTCCTTCAAAACCTTCAAAAGCACACAACAAAGCTTCAATTCTTCAAAGAACAAGCATAAACGAGGGTTGGGAGCTCTGGGGAGAGAATGGGGGCTGGTCTGGGGCGGATAAGTCACTTAAATAGGGTGCAAACCCCTGAAACTTAAGGTTTCATCCAACAGCTGTGACTCGCCGAGTCCAGGATATGGACTCGCCGAGTCGCCAACTTAAACGTGTGCCGGGTCCCGCATCCACTCGGCGAGTCGGACCTATGACTCGCCGAGTCCAAGGCTAAAAGAAAGGAAATACTCAAATAACATTTACGTACCAGGAACCGGGTGCTACACCACTCCCACATTTTTGTGATAAAAACTGACGTGTCACTTACGTGACAGTGAAAAATTTGGTAAGAGTAACCCTATTTTCTCCGACCTAATTTATAATAGTTAAAACTTAAAAGTCTTTCGTATCTCTTTGTGTTTTCACCAAAAAAAAAAATAATAATGTTTCTAACGTGGAAAAGAATTAAAGCCAAACTATATATCACTTTTAGAGTAAATTACAATTTTGGTCCCTATGGTTTAGATAGATTCGCATTTGTGGTCCAACCTTTGGAAAATGGTTAAGACTTATCCCTGTGGTTTTCCAATGTTGTAGTTTTGGTCCTTGATCCATATAAATAGAATGTATTGCATTTTTTAATTTCTTTTTCTATTTTCTTTTACTCACTTATAAATTTTGATAACATAAAAAATAAAAAATGTCCGCTATACCAAACCACCCACCCCTACCCCCACCCCACCACAACCCATCATGTTCATCTCTCTCATTCACCACCATAAACATCCTCAGAGTTTTATTCATTGCTGCTACTTCATCTCCCAACATCATCAAACAACACTACCACAAGAAAATAAGAACACATCTATTTTAATTCATCTCCTCCACCTCGGCACAAGGAGATTCTATAGTGGTGATCATGGCTGGTGATTTTCTCCAAGAACACAAGAAGACAATGCACACTTGACTTATTTCCAGTAAGTACCTCCCCTCCCATCAACTCCTTTCCATATCTCCTTTTGAAACCACCCATCACCATCCCTTTGCCTTTGATTCATCACCTTCATATTTCATAGATCCTTCGTCTCCCCCTTCAGTGTCTCAACCTCTCTCCCTCCAGGGACATGTGTATATCTTATCTCTATAGTCAATTTCTATTTCTAACCCTAGTAACATACCAATTATGACAAATGGCTCATAGACTCAAAATTGCATTGTCTGAAATTCAAAATTATCATATCCTCGACACTGTATCAATCATCTTCTCCATCGTCGCCATCCTATTCTTCATCGTCGTTTCCCCCATCTTGATGACTCCACTGCTTCCTATAGTAGCAAACCCATCATCTGCTCCACCAACGTCAATCTCAAACATCTACCAACACTATGATTCTATATGGATTAAGAAGAAGAATGAAAAAAGAAATGGGAAGAAAAAATATGGGGTAGAGCGGCACTCTTGAACAGGGTGAAAGAAGACCGAAAAATGAAGAACAATGGGAGAGAGACAGTGAGGTTGGGGTGGAGGGTTAGGGGTGGTAGGCCCAAAATATATTTATATTTTTAAAAAGAAAAAAAGAAAATAGAAAATGAAATTAGAAAGGACAACATAGTCTATTTATATGGACCAAGGACCAAAACTGTAAGATTGGGAAACCACAGGTATGTGCCTTGTCTATTTTCCAAAGGTTGGACCAAAAGTATGAATCTACCTAAACCATAGGGAACAAAACTATAAGTTACTCTAAGTTTTATAATATGGTTTTAGTATGGCCGTATTTTATTTTCTATGGACATGAAGTCTAGTACATTCAAGAAGAGACCGAAAAAAAAAAAAAACAGAATTTTGTAAAAAATTTGACGAAGTTAGTAAAAAAATGGGGAATATGCTTAATTGTAAGTTATATTGTTGTTTCTTAATGTGAATTCTAATTTTCTTATAGATTACTTACTTGTTTTTCTAATTCTTTTTAATTGTTTTTAAAATGAGAATTTTTGAATAACCAAATTTGATATCTTGGATCTGTATTCGAAAATTCAGAGATATCATAAATCTACTATCTTTTTGGATATCCGATTTTAAACACCATAATCTAATATCTACCACAACTTTCCTAGTTTCCGTCTTTTCAATTCTGGTGTTGATCCGTTTTTGATTTTTTCTCTCCATTCTCTATAATTGCTGGAAAATGAAAAAATATGGATATATATATATATATATATATATATATATATATATATATATATAGAGAGAGAGAGAGAGAGAGAGAGAGAAAAAAAAATATGTTCAAATGTTCCTGACAATTATTGTGTGCATGTATGCACCAATGAGAATTTAGGAAATAATTAAATAATTAAATAAATAAATAAGGGTATAATGGTAATCTTAGTAAATTTAATTATGGTAAATGAATAATTCAATTAATATATCATAAAATAAGGGAACAAACACTACAAAACCTGCATCCCTTTATCAATTGTGGACTAAAATATAATCACGTATCCCTTCTCAAAACCCTATTCCTCTCCATTGAAGGTATGAAATTATAGAGATTCGTGGTCGGAGTTTGGCATTTTTGAAACCCAAAATACCCCATATGATGTTTATGTCTTTGATTCGAATGATTTGCTTCAACCTGAAATCAATGTGAGAAGTTTTTCTCCATCCCTCCTTCATTCTCGTTTCTTGTAACACCCATAAAATTTGAGCCAAATTAAAACATTTTAATTCATTCAAAAGTTATTAAGTTATTAAAACTTGTTTTCAAAAGATTTTAAACATCAGAGTATCCCCATAACCAAATCGTAAAAATCATGAAGTATGAGGAGCGGTACGATCACGTCTTCGCCTTGCCATGATCTCCTGAAGTACCTGAAACAATACACTGAACTGTAAGCCCGAAAGCTTAGTGAGTTACCCCCAAAATACCAGCCACACATAAACATACTCATAACATATCACAAATAGAACAACCATGCACATTGGGTCTACTGTATGACTAGTCCACCCGCATCGGGCCTTCAGTCCACCTGGTCCACCCTCCGAGTCTAGCCATGTACATCGAGTCTACAATGTGATTGGTCCGCCTGCACTGAGCCTTCAATCCACCTGGTCCACTCTCTGAGTCTACAGTATGACTGGCCCGCCCACACCAAGCCTTCAGTCGGCTTGGTCCACTCTCCGAGCCTCGACACGTCTAGTCCGCCCTCTTGGGGCCTTCAGCCTATCCGGACCGCTTGTTGGGCCTTCGGGATATCCGGTCTGCCCTGGGTATGTTGGCCTACATCACAAAGTAGGACCCCCCTCAACCCAACCCCCGTCAAACAACCATGTGCACATAAAACAATTAATCACATAAAAAATTCTTAACCAGACAAACAGTCTAACAGATCACATAGCATATCAACATCCTAACCAGGATTCCGACCTAACCGGTCACTAGCATAACATTACCCTATATACCGGGGTACCGACCTTAACCAGCTCACTAACATAACACCATCCTAAATACCAGGATGCAGATCTAGCACAAACAATACCCGTATTTCCATCCGATAAAGGGTCGGCCTTGGTGCCGTAGACCCTATCGATATAGTGAGGATAACTCACCTTGCAACTGTCTAAACGAACCACGAAAACACTGACCCGAAGCACTGCTCCAAACTCCAACACCTGACGCCATCAATGGACCAAGACATAAATACTCAAAATACCATAACACCCTAAAGGTCAAACGGGTCAAAGTCAAAGTCCTGGCCAAAGTCAACCTTCCTGATTGACTTTACTCGCCGAGTCAACCTGTCGACTCACCGAGTTCTCATACTCAGAAAACTCTCATAGCACGACTTAACTCGTCGAGTCGCCCCAGGACTCGTCGAGTCCAACGATCTCTGAGTTCCATCCTGCCCAACTCACTGAGTCACCAACTGACTCACTAATATGAGGCTTTAACCAAAAGAGGTTGGGTTCTGCGACCATACTCGCCGAGTCCAAGGCAATCTTCAACAGACTCGTCGAGTTGTTCTTCCAACTCGCCGAGTCCATGCTCATGATCATACAACTCGTCGAGTACACCAATGTGACTCGCCGAGTCTCTCCAGTTCTCAATCCAATACAGAGGCTTTTCGATCCATGCAGGGGTTCCAATCCATAAATCCACTCTTCTACAGACTAACCCTCGTTTAAAGTGGCAAACTTTACGTGAAACCAAGGAGATATAGGCCCAAAATACACTAGGGATAGGGTTAAGGACTAGGGGGATTCACCAACAACTCTTAGACAGAAGTTTTATGACATTTTGGACCATCACAAGCCTAGATATGAGGTAGCAACCTCATATCTAAGCCTCTAACCCGAAATAGCTCTCAATAATACCAAAAATACCCCAAATCTCAAATGATAATAGATCTAGATGCAAAAGAGCCCAAGCAACAAATTATTACCTCCAATATAAGCTCCAACTGAAGTAGATCCCGGATCTACACCACTCCTTCGTAGCAAGCCTCTTGATCTTCAAGCCCCTTTCCAAGATTTTCTCCTCCAAAGCTCTATTCTCTCTATTAATGGAGGCTCACTCGACTTTAGGGTTTATGGATCTCAAAAAGGTAGCAAAGAGGCTAAGGGTGGGTTATAATGTGCTTTATATAGGGCACAACCCCGAGGATTAGGGTTTTCTCATTCCAGCACCAACTCGTCGAGTATAGCTTCCGACTCGGCGAGTTGGCCACTTAACCCGCGATCAAATCTCGCTCCGACTCGACGAGTAGCATACCTACTTGTCAAGTAGCTTCCTTAATTTACACTTAGCACCCTTCAACTTCATGCTTCCGAACTTGGGATGTTACATTTCTGTTTTTGGTATGGCTATGAAGAAGCATTAGTTTATCCAATGAAATGCCCAAATCGATCCTTTGGCTACCATTTCAGAAGTTGGGGATGCAATATTGATATTTATGGAAAATGTGAGCCTTGTTCTCTCATTATTATAACTTCTAGTTTTTTCTGTAAATCTAATTGTTTTTTACATGTGTTTCAATCGAGGTTGTCAATCAGTTCTTACACTTGTTTTTTTTACATGAATTTTGGCTTGTTTGATGATAATGCCTAACATGTGTTTGTTGAAATGCCTGAAAGAGAATATAAAGAATATAACCATGTGGTATGCATTTTGTCAGAATTCCTAGCAATGAGTGTTTTATTTCTAGTTTTCTTTATGTAAATCTAATAGTTTTTTACATGTGTTTCAACTGAGGTTTTCAATCAATTTTTACACTTGTTTTTTTACATGAATTTTGACTTGTTTGATGATAATGCCTAACAAATGTTTGTTGAAATGCCTAAAAGAGAATATAAAGAATCTAACCATGTGGTATGCATTTTGTCAGAATTACTAGTAGCACATGTTTTATATAGTATTTATATGCTCATAGAATGAATAGGTTTTTGCATTTTAATATGGAAAAGAAAGAAAACATGGTAAATGATAGTGTAAGAATTGATTGAAAACCTTTCAGCAAAGCATTATGGGGATGATTTCTAACCCTAAACACAACTTTAGGGATGAAGGAAAAAAGAAACCAAATTATGAGGATAATTTCTAACCCTATAGTTTGGTTGGAACTTTCTTTTTTGTTTATGTTTTTAGTTTTTTCTCTAATAAGAAATTTGAAGGCTTTTGCTCTAACAAGAAATTCGAAAAATTAAAAGTATAATTTTTATGTATAGAGCAGTGGTCTTGATTGGATAATTACCACAAATTTTTTATTATGGGTGTATCTGACATCAATTATGCCGGAATGAAAGATCAAGTTCTAATTCTGTCAGAATGAAATCTCGATTTTATGGCATGGAATATGAAATTACTCGTTAGTATTTGAAGGTATATACTCTTTTATTGTAAATATAGTCACATTCATGTCTTTATTAATTACATATGTTGTATGTTTCATCAAATGAAGTATAAAGACCTAAGCAAATGATTTTGCCCGCCAATTGTTTGCTAAAATGTTTGAATTGAATATTTCAGCAAATTTTTTTGTAATCTTTGAACTATCATATCCCTCTCATACTAACTTGGAATGATTTGAAATTTTTTTCTACATGTTCTCCTTTGTGTTAGCTACAAGTTAGGTTCTGAAGTCATTTTAATTGGATTAATATTGGCTGAGTTACAGTCCTTCGAACATTTGATGTTACAACTGTATTTTTAGCACTTTTACTTTGTTTAGAAATTTTTTGTGATCTTTGAACTATCATATTTCCCACATTCTTACTTGTAATAATATGAACTTTTTCCAATGTATTGTCCTCTATGTTAGTTACAATGTAGGCTCTAGAATAATTGCAATTAGATTAAGTCAATTATTTGGATCAAGTGACTCGGGGAATACTTGATCAAATGACCCAAGTATTACATTCTGTTAGAATAAATTAAAAGTCTTTAATGTCTAACACATTCTATTAGAATTTATAGTTTTATTCTTTAGAATATACTAAAAGTTTTAATATTTTAAAGTTGATTATGTTTTCTTTGTGGATATAGATTTTGAAGATGCTGTCATTGATGTAGAAAAAGAAGAAAACATGGAGAATGATAGTATTCTAGCAGAGTGTATAATGTGTTTTTGTTAGATTTTGATGTTTTTATTTTTAATTTTTTAACCATTCTTAGTTTTAATCTTTAAGAATAAATGTAATTCTAAACCATTAGTAATCATTTTTTTCAGAATGAATGTAATAATTATGTAGTCTTATTCTTTACGAATTAATGTAATTAGTGATTCTTAAAAAATAAAATCCGTATTCTTTAAAAAATATTATTCTTGATAATATGTTGTATAATTTTTAAGCATGTTAATTATAAAAAAATATATATTGAATGAACCATATTCTGCAAGAATAAAATCGAAAATATATTTACTAGTTTATATTTGACTCTCTGTTATTCTGACAGAATAAAATCGGATAATATTAGAAATTATAATAGAATTAAATTCGAATTAATTTAAAAAATTAAGATTTAAAAAAAGGATATTAACTATCCATTAAAATCTGGATTTTTTTTAATATAAGTTAATTGATCAAAACACTCTTCTGCTGAAATTTATATGATTATATGGTACATGTTACCCTATTGTAATATCGTAGACTCTCAAATAATGTTCATTGATTTTATTCATCTATTAATCCAGAATTGTAACACACAATAGATGTAAGAAACAAAATAACCTTTATATATATATATATATATATATATATATATATATATATATATATATATATATATATAGGGAATAGTGAATATACCCTTAAGGGTATATATGATTAGGTACCCAATACTTAAAACTGTGTCGTTTTGTTATCGACTTAGTTTGAAAGAAAAATGATACGCGAACACTTCTTCATTCTTAAAAACATTGATACATCATGTTCCCATGATCATAGGTACCCACATCTATTAAACTCCGTAGTTTTAATAAAATGGAACTCGATTCCTCCTGGATTTTCTGCTTCTATAATCAACAATTTAAAGAATTCGGAATTCACAACAAAAATAAAGAGGTTCAATTCACTGAACACATTGATTGATTATTGGTATAATTTTCTGAAAGAAAAAACTATTTCGTTGATCGATTGATATCATTTCCAGAACACATCGGTTCCTGATTAATACCACACACATGTTTTCGATTTATTTTCCGGTTTAAGGAGTCACAGTCGGCCATCGTTCCAATTGGTTTGCCATGCATTTGATTAATTTGTCGCTTTACAACTTGCTTGTCCAACCAGGTTCGTGAATTGCACTCTTGTGTTGGACAATTTTTTGATATAGTTTGTAGCTCATGAGTATCTGAAATAAAACAATCTCATTTTCGATTCTTTTTTCCCTTGTACACTGTGTATAGAGTGAGTTAGGTCTAATGGGCAATGTGGAATCAACATCACTACATGTAACACATTTTCACTATAAACTGTAGTATATGCAGCTCACCCACCAGGTGCTCGATTAAATGTCTCAGTGAAATTTTCTGTGAATATTTCTTGAAAAGCATAGGTTGGAATGGGTATTATCAAAAACCAATGACTGAAATACCCTTGTGAGTGCATATGTCATGGCTCTTCCAGATTCTTTAAGAGCCGAAAGGTTACTATTGCTGCTTAAATCTGACAACGAGGTTGTGGGCACTTCCAAAACAAGAAAAAAAGAAATCTAGTTGCAGTTTACCGAAATACCATCCTAGTCCTCTACTCCTCTACACAACCTTACTAATGACTGAAATACCCTTGTTGTAGGTTCCATGATCTGGAAACCATTTTTGCATAATGATTGAGATGTTAAGAGCCGAAAGATTTGGATCAAAGGATCTTAACAAAAACAAACCTGTAGAGAGTTCGATGTTCATATTCACCAAGGATACAACTTCAATTTGTGATTCAGGTGCGACTATTGCTCTTCATTTTGTCAAATTTGTATGTCATTATTTTCCTGTTAGTGATCTAATAACGTTTTTTTTAGGAGAATGAACAAACTTTGTGCAAAGTAAAACTTCCAAGGCCTTGTTGTTGGAATATTTTCCTTCTCTTCATGATAAAGTGTTGTAACTTAGTTGTTCAAAAAGAAAGTTACTTGTAAAAATAATTAAATGTTGATTTTAGAAATATGATAATTATATTAACAATTTTTTACTTTTCATGAATCAGGTAGATGAAGCATTGCAAGAGAAAAAATGACCAGATGTGATTTTTTGTGAGCAAATGAAAATTTTCATGTGATTCTTGACATTTTTTACTTTCTTTTTTGGTCAACGATGTATGAATAATTTGGAAAGTTTTTATGTTCCTTAACATTTTTAATGATTTCGAATGAAAATTGTTGATTATTTTTGATTTGTGTGTTTAAAATTGAATGTTGGTTGTTGTTATGGGTTAAAAACAAAAGTTTGTTGCATTTATGGTTTGTCCCTTGTTGGATGATTTTCCCCCTGTCTTAAAAAATCGAATTCAACCAAGGTGTTTGATAAACTGCATATGTTGACCATCTTTCTGGTTCTGTCATGTATTCCTCCCTGTTTTGTTTTACTGGTATGCTTTTGAAGGCCAAGCTTCGATTTTCATTAAAAGAAAGGAGGTCCATATATAGAACAACCTGCAAACTAGAGGGGAGATTAAAGAGGAAACACATGATGGAACTTAGGAAGTAGTACAAGATTAGAGACAATAAAAAAACGGAACACATGGTTTTCTCTGACTTTTTCCCAGTTAAATTTTTAACTTTTTCATACAAAGTCATTGGAAATGAGGATTTAAAAAAGACGATAACACCCACCAAATAAAGCGTCATACAAAAATGACAACTGAAATTCTATTATAACAACTTGTAAATTATACATAAAAACTTATACATCGCTCAAGACTCAATGCTCCATCATTAACTATACAAAATTAATGTAATCGGTTGTATCTCATAGCAAAAAAAAACACAATAGAATGAAGTAATCTGACAGAATTACATCATAAATGTCGGAATCATGCACAAAAACACTGTTAATATCTTTCTCCATACTTAGAATCTACATAAATCTTCAACTAACAGCTAATTATCTCACTAAATTGAAAAAAGTAGTGTTATGATATGAGATGACATTTTGTCAAACATATGGTGGACTTTTTTTTTTTTAATAAAGTTGCAAATGAAAAAGAGCTGCCTATAGAGAATAAGTCTCGATTCTTTAAGAAGGCTAGAAAAAGAGTAGAACTTACACATATTCAATCAGAATCATAAATCAATTGTCGACACCAAGTGAATATGTCTCAATTCCTCAAAAATCAAAACTTCCACCAATAAGAAATCAAATAACTTTCGAATGAATACGTCTCGATTCTGAGGGTTCAATCGTTTAGAATAAATAAATAAATAACTTGGAATAAATTCATAAAACCAGAAAAGAATGGGAAAAGAAATTGATTTAAGCATTGATGTTTGCATCATGCAATCATTGACTTAAGGAAATCAATCGATGTGATCATCAGTATGCGGCTTTTTTCCTTTAAGTTCTGTGAAATCCAATCGACATTTTTTTATTTAAAGCTATGATCATGGGAACTTGATGTATCAATGTTTTTAAGAATGAAGAAGTGCTCACGTAACAATTTTTCTTTCAAACGAAGTCAATAAAAATAACAAAACGACACAATTTTAAGTATTGGGGTACCTAATCATATATACCCTTAAGGGTATATTCACTATTCTCATATATATATATATATATATATATATATATATATATATATATATATATATATAGGGAATAGTGAATATACCCTTAAGGGTATATATGATTAGGTACCCAATACTTAAAACTGTGTCGTTTTGTTATCGACTTAGTTTGAAAGAAAAATGATACGCGAACACTTCTTCATTCTTAAAAACATTGATACATCATGTTCCCATGATCATAGGTACCCACATCTATTAAACTCCGTAGTTTTAATAAAATGGAACTCGATTCCTCCTGGATTTTCTGCTTCTATAATCAACAATTTAAAGAATTCGGAATTCACAACAAAAATAAAGAGGTTCAATTCACTGAACACATTGATTGATTATTGGTATAATTTTCTGAAAGAAAAAACTATTTCGTTGATCGATTGATATCATTTCCAGAACACATCGGTTCCTGATTAATACCACACACATGTTTTCGATTTATTTTCCGGTTTAAGGAGTCACAGTCGGCCATCGTTCCAATTGGTTTGCCATGCATTTGATTAATTTGTCGCTTTACAACTTGCTTGTCCAACCAGGTTCGTGAATTGCACTCTTGTGTTGGACAATTTTTTGATATAGTTTGTAGCTCATGAGTATCTGAAATAAAACAATCTCATTTTCGATTCTTTTTTCCCTTGTACACTGTGTATAGAGTGAGTTAGGTCTAATGGGCAATGTGGAATCAACATCACTACATGTAACACATTTTCACTATAAACTGTAGTATATGCAGCTCACCCACCAGGTGCTCGATTAAATGTCTCAGTGAAATTTTCTGTGAATATTTCTTGAAAAGCATAGGTTGGAATGGGTATTATCAAAAACCAATGACTGAAATACCCTTGTGAGTGCATATGTCATGGCTCTTCCAGATTCTTTAAGAGCCGAAAGGTTACTATTGCTGCTTAAATCTGACAACGAGGTTGTGGGCACTTCCAAAACAAGAAAAAAAGAAATCTAGTTGCAGTTTACCGAAATACCATCCTAGTCCTCTACTCCTCTACACAACCTTACTAATGACTGAAATACCCTTGTTGTAGGTTCCATGATCTGGAAACCATTTTTGCATAATGATTGAGATGTTAAGAGCCGAAAGATTTGGATCAAAGGATCTTAACAAAAACAAACCTGTAGAGAGTTCGATGTTCATATTCACCAAGGATACAACTTCAATTTGTGATTCAGGTGCGACTATTGCTCTTCATTTTGTCAAATTTGTATGTCATTATTTTCCTGTTAGTGATCTAATAACGTTTTTTTTAGGAGAATGAACAAACTTTGTGCAAAGTAAAACTTCCAAGGCCTTGTTGTTGGAATATTTTCCTTCTCTTCATGATAAAGTGTTGTAACTTAGTTGTTCAAAAAGAAAGTTACTTGTAAAAATAATTAAATGTTGATTTTAGAAATATGATAATTATATTAACAATTTTTTACTTTTCATGAATCAGGTAGATGAAGCATTGCAAGAGAAAAAATGACCAGATGTGATTTTTTGTGAGCAAATGAAAATTTTCATGTGATTCTTGACATTTTTTACTTTCTTTTTTGGTCAACGATGTATGAATAATTTGGAAAGTTTTTATGTTCCTTAACATTTTTAATGATTTCGAATGAAAATTGTTGATTATTTTTGATTTGTGTGTTTAAAATTGAATGTTGGTTGTTGTTATGGGTTAAAAACAAAAGTTTGTTGCATTTATGGTTTGTCCCTTGTTGGATGATTTTCCCCCTGTCTTAAAAAATCGAATTCAACCAAGGTGTTTGATAAACTGCATATGTTGACCATCTTTCTGGTTCTGTCATGTATTCCTCCCTGTTTTGTTTTATTGGTATGCTTTTGAAGGCCAAGCTTCGATTTTCATTAAAAGAAAGGAGGTCCATATATAGAACAACCTGCAAACTAGAGGGGAGATTAAAGAGGAAACACATGATGGAACTTAGGAAGTAGTACAAGATTAGAGACAATAAAAAAACGGAACACATGGTTTTCTCTGACTTTTTCCCAGTTAAATTTTTAACTTTTTCATACAAAGTCATTGGAAATGAGGATTTAAAAAAGACGATAACACCCACCAAATAAAGCGTCATACAAAAATGACAACTGAAATTCTATTATAACAACTTGTAAATTATACATAAAAACTTATACATCGCTCAAGACTCAATGCTCCATCATTAACTATACAAAATTAATGTAATCGGTTGTATCTCATAGCAAAAAAAAACACAATAGAATGAAGTAATCTGACAGAATTACATCATAAATGTCGGAATCATGCACAAAAACACTGTTAATATCTTTCTCCATACTTAGAATCTACATAAATCTTCAACTAACAGCTAATTATCTCACTAAATTGAAAAAAGTAGTGTTATGATATGAGATGACATTTTGTCAAACATATGGTGGACTTTTTTTTTTTTTAATAAAGTTGCAAATGAAAAAGAGCTGCCTATAGAGAATAAGTCTCGATTCTTTAAGAAGGCTAGAAAAAGAGTAGAACTTACACATATTCAATCAGAATCATAAATCAATTGTCGACACCAAGTGAATATGTCTCAATTCCTCAAAAATCAAAACTTCCACCAATAAGAAATCAAATAACTTTCGAATGAATACGTCTCGATTCTGAGGGTTCAATCGTTTAGAATAAATAAATAAATAACTTGGAATAAATTCATAAAACCAGAAAAGAATGGGAAAAGAAATTGATTTAAGCATTGATGTTTGCATCATGCAATCATTGACTTAAGGAAATCAATCGATGTGATCATCAGTATGCGGCTTTTTTCCTTTAAGTTCTGTGAAATCCAATCGACATTTTTTTATTTAAAGCTATGATCATGGGAACTTGATGTATCAATGTTTTTAAGAATGAAGAAGTGCTCACGTAACAATTTTTCTTTCAAACGAAGTCAATAAAAATAACAAAACGACACAATTTTAAGTATTGGGGTACCTAATCATATATACCCTTAAGGGTATATTCACTATTCTCATATATATATATATATATATATATATATATATATATATATATATATATATATATATATATAGGGAATAGTGAATATACCCTTAAGGGTATATATGATTAGGTACCCAATACTTAAAACTGTGTCGTTTTGTTATCGACTTAGTTTGAAAGAAAAATGATACGCGAACACTTCTTCATTCTTAAAAACATTGATACATCATGTTCCCATGATCATAGGTACCCACATCTATTAAACTCCGTAGTTTTAATAAAATGGAACTCGATTCCTCCTGGATTTTCTGCTTCTATAATCAACAATTTAAAGAATTCGGAATTCACAACAAAAATAAAGAGGTTCAATTCACTGAACACATTGATTGATTATTGGTATAATTTTCTGAAAGAAAAAACTATTTCGTTGATCGATTGATATCATTTCCAGAACACATCGGTTCCTGATTAATACCACACACATGTTTTCGATTTATTTTCCGGTTTAAGGAGTCACAGTCGGCCATCGTTCCAATTGGTTTGCCATGCATTTGATTAATTTGTCGCTTTACAACTTGCTTGTCCAACCAGGTTCGTGAATTGCACTCTTGTGTTGGACAATTTTTTGATATAGTTTGTAGCTCATGAGTATCTGAAATAAAACAATCTCATTTTCGATTCTTTTTTCCCTTGTACACTGTGTATAGAGTGAGTTAGGTCTAATGGGCAATGTGGAATCAACATCACTACATGTAACACATTTTCACTATAAACTGTAGTATATGCAGCTCACCCACCAGGTGCTCGATTAAATGTCTCAGTGAAATTTTCTGTGAATATTTCTTGAAAAGCATAGGTTGGAATGGGTATTATCAAAAACCAATGACTGAAATACCCTTGTGAGTGCATATGTCATGGCTCTTCCAGATTCTTTAAGAGCCGAAAGGTTACTATTGCTGCTTAAATCTGACAACGAGGTTGTGGGCACTTCCAAAACAAGAAAAAAAGAAATCTAGTTGCAGTTTACCGAAATACCATCCTAGTCCTCTACTCCTCTACACAACCTTACTAATGACTGAAATACCCTTGTTGTAGGTTCCATGATCTGGAAACCATTTTTGCATAATGATTGAGATGTTAAGAGCCGAAAGATTTGGATCAAAGGATCTTAACAAAAACAAACCTGTAGAGAGTTCGATGTTCATATTCACCAAGGATACAACTTCAATTTGTGATTCAGGTGCGACTATTGCTCTTCATTTTGTCAAATTTGTATGTCATTATTTTCCTGTTAGTGATCTAATAACGTTTTTTTTAGGAGAATGAACAAACTTTGTGCAAAGTAAAACTTCCAAGGCCTTGTTGTTGGAATATTTTCCTTCTCTTCATGATAAAGTGTTGTAACTTAGTTGTTCAAAAAGAAAGTTACTTGTAAAAATAATTAAATGTTGATTTTAGAAATATGATAATTATATTAACAATTTTTTACTTTTCATGAATCAGGTAGATGAAGCATTGCAAGAGAAAAAATGACCAGATGTGATTTTTTGTGAGCAAATGAAAATTTTCATGTGATTCTTGACATTTTTTACTTTCTTTTTTGGTCAACGATGTATGAATAATTTGGAAAGTTTTTATGTTCCTTAACATTTTTAATGATTTCGAATGAAAATTGTTGATTATTTTTGATTTGTGTGTTTAAAATTGAATGTTGGTTGTTGTTATGGGTTAAAAACAAAAGTTTGTTGCATTTATGGTTTGTCCCTTGTTGGATGATTTTCCCCCTGTCTTAAAAAATCGAATTCAACCAAGGTGTTTGATAAACTGCATATGTTGACCATCTTTCTGGTTCTGTCATGTATTCCTCCCTGTTTTGTTTTACTGGTATGCTTTTGAAGGCCAAGCTTCGATTTTCATTAAAAGAAAGGAGGTCCATATATAGAACAACCTGCAAACTAGAGGGGAGATTAAAGAGGAAACACATGATGGAACTTAGGAAGTAGTACAAGATTAGAGACAATAAAAAAACGGAACACATGGTTTTCTCTGACTTTTTCCCAGTTAAATTTTTAACTTTTTCATACAAAGTCATTGGAAATGAGGATTTAAAAAAGACGATAACACCCACCAAATAAAGCGTCATACAAAAATGACAACTGAAATTCTATTATAACAACTTGTAAATTATACATAAAAACTTATACATCGCTCAAGACTCAATGCTCCATCATTAACTATACAAAATTAATGTAATCGGTTGTATCTCATAGCAAAAAAAAACACAATAGAATGAAGTAATCTGACAGAATTACATCATAAATGTCGGAATCATGCACAAAAACACTGTTAATATCTTTCTCCATACTTAGAATCTACATAAATCTTCAACTAACAGCTAATTATCTCACTAAATTGAAAAAAGTAGTGTTATGATATGAGATGACATTTTGTCAAACATATGGTGGACTTTTTTTTTTTTAATAAAGTTGCAAATGAAAAAGAGCTGCCTATAGAGAATAAGTCTCGATTCTTTAAGAAGGCTAGAAAAAGAGTAGAACTTACACATATTCAATCAGAATCATAAATCAATTGTCGACACCAAGTGAATATGTCTCAATTCCTCAAAAATCAAAACTTCCACCAATAAGAAATCAAATAACTTTCGAATGAATACGTCTCGATTCTGAGGGTTCAATCGTTTAGAATAAATAAATAAATAACTTGGAATAAATTCATAAAACCAGAAAAGAATGGGAAAAGAAATTGATTTAAGCATTGATGTTTGCATCATGCAATCATTGACTTAAGGAAATCAATCGATGTGATCATCAGTATGCGGCTTTTTTCCTTTAAGTTCTGTGAAATCCAATCGACATTTTTTTATTTAAAGCTATGATCATGGGAACTTGATGTATCAATGTTTTTAAGAATGAAGAAGTGCTCACGTAACAATTTTTCTTTCAAACGAAGTCAATAAAAATAACAAAACGACACAATTTTAAGTATTGGGGTACCTAATCATATATACCCTTAAGGGTATATTCACTATTCTCATATATATATATATATATATATATATATATATATATATATATATATATATATATATATATATATATATATATATATATATATATAGGGAATAGTGAATATACCCTTAAGGGTATATATGATTAGGTACCCAATACTTAAAACTGTGTCGTTTTGTTATCGACTTAGTTTGAAAGAAAAATGATACGCGAACACTTCTTCATTCTTAAAAACATTGATACATCATGTTCCCATGATCATAGGTACCCACATCTATTAAACTCCGTAGTTTTAATAAAATGGAACTCGATTCCTCCTGGATTTTCTGCTTCTATAATCAACAATTTAAAGAATTCGGAATTCACAACAAAAATAAAGAGGTTCAATTCACTGAACACATTGATTGATTATTGGTATAATTTTCTGAAAGAAAAAACTATTTCGTTGATCGATTGATATCATTTCCAGAACACATCGGTTCCTGATTAATACCACACACATGTTTTCGATTTATTTTCCGGTTTAAGGAGTCACAGTCGGCCATCGTTCCAATTGGTTTGCCATGCATTTGATTAATTTGTCGCTTTACAACTTGCTTGTCCAACCAGGTTCGTGAATTGCACTCTTGTGTTGGACAATTTTTTGATATAGTTTGTAGCTCATGAGTATCTGAAATAAAACAATCTCATTTTCGATTCTTTTTTCCCTTGTACACTGTGTATAGAGTGAGTTAGGTCTAATGGGCAATGTGGAATCAACATCACTACATGTAACACATTTTCACTATAAACTGTAGTATATGCAGCTCACCCACCAGGTGCTCGATTAAATGTCTCAGTGAAATTTTCTGTGAATATTTCTTGAAAAGCATAGGTTGGAATGGGTATTATCAAAAACCAATGACTGAAATACCCTTGTGAGTGCATATGTCATGGCTCTTCCAGATTCTTTAAGAGCCGAAAGGTTACTATTGCTGCTTAAATCTGACAACGAGGTTGTGGGCACTTCCAAAACAAGAAAAAAAGAAATCTAGTTGCAGTTTACCGAAATACCATCCTAGTCCTCTACTCCTCTACACAACCTTACTAATGACTGAAATACCCTTGTTGTAGGTTCCATGATCTGGAAACCATTTTTGCATAATGATTGAGATGTTAAGAGCCGAAAGATTTGGATCAAAGGATCTTAACAAAAACAAACCTGTAGAGAGTTCGATGTTCATATTCACCAAGGATACAACTTCAATTTGTGATTCAGGTGCGACTATTGCTCTTCATTTTGTCAAATTTGTATGTCATTATTTTCCTGTTAGTGATCTAATAACGTTTTTTTTAGGAGAATGAACAAACTTTGTGCAAAGTAAAACTTCCAAGGCCTTGTTGTTGGAATATTTTCCTTCTCTTCATGATAAAGTGTTGTAACTTAGTTGTTCAAAAAGAAAGTTACTTGTAAAAATAATTAAATGTTGATTTTAGAAATATGATAATTATATTAACAATTTTTTACTTTTCATGAATCAGGTAGATGAAGCATTGCAAGAGAAAAAATGACCAGATGTGATTTTTTGTGAGCAAATGAAAATTTTCATGTGATTCTTGACATTTTTTACTTTCTTTTTTGGTCAACGATGTATGAATAATTTGGAAAGTTTTTATGTTCCTTAACATTTTTAATGATTTCGAATGAAAATTGTTGATTATTTTTGATTTGTGTGTTTAAAATTGAATGTTGGTTGTTGTTATGGGTTAAAAACAAAAGTTTGTTGCATTTATGGTTTGTCCCTTGTTGGATGATTTTCCCCCTGTCTTAAAAAATCGAATTCAACCAAGGTGTTTGATAAACTGCATATGTTGACCATCTTTCTGGTTCTGTCATGTATTCCTCCCTGTTTTGTTTTACTGGTATGCTTTTGAAGGCCAAGCTTCGATTTTCATTAAAAGAAAGGAGGTCCATATATAGAACAACCTGCAAACTAGAGGGGAGATTAAAGAGGAAACACATGATGGAACTTAGGAAGTAGTACAAGATTAGAGACAATAAAAAAACGGAACACATGGTTTTCTCTGACTTTTTCCCAGTTAAATTTTTAACTTTTTCATACAAAGTCATTGGAAATGAGGATTTAAAAAAGACGATAACACCCACCAAATAAAGCGTCATACAAAAATGACAACTGAAATTCTATTATAACAACTTGTAAATTATACATAAAAACTTATACATCGCTCAAGACTCAATGCTCCATCATTAACTATACAAAATTAATGTAATCGGTTGTATCTCATAGCAAAAAAAAACACAATAGAATGAAGTAATCTGACAGAATTACATCATAAATGTCGGAATCATGCACAAAAACACTGTTAATATCTTTCTCCATACTTAGAATCTACATAAATCTTCAACTAACAGCTAATTATCTCACTAAATTGAAAAAAGTAGTGTTATGATATGAGATGACATTTTGTCAAACATATGGTGGACTTTTTTTTTTTTAATAAAGTTGCAAATGAAAAAGAGCTGCCTATAGAGAATAAGTCTCGATTCTTTAAGAAGGCTAGAAAAAGAGTAGAACTTACACATATTCAATCAGAATCATAAATCAATTGTCGACACCAAGTGAATATGTCTCAATTCCTCAAAAATCAAAACTTCCACCAATAAGAAATCAAATAACTTTCGAATGAATACGTCTCGATTCTGAGGGTTCAATCGTTTAGAATAAATAAATAAATAACTTGGAATAAATTCATAAAACCAGAAAAGAATGGGAAAAGAAATTGATTTAAGCATTGATGTTTGCATCATGCAATCATTGACTTAAGGAAATCAATCGATGTGATCATCAGTATGCGGCTTTTTTCCTTTAAGTTCTGTGAAATCCAATCGACATTTTTTTATTTAAAGCTATGATCATGGGAACTTGATGTATCAATGTTTTTAAGAATGAAGAAGTGCTCACGTAACAATTTTTCTTTCAAACGAAGTCAATAAAAATAACAAAACGACACAATTTTAAGTATTGGGGTACCTAATCATATATACCCTTAAGGGTATATTCACTATTCTCATATATATATATATATATATATATATATATATATATATATATATATATATATATATATATATATATATATATATATATATATATATATATTTTTTTTTTTTTTTTTTTGAAGTGATTGAAGGTAGAAACTAAAAACATTTTGGACTTGGGGACTAAAAAGATAATAATTATCATATCTTCCTAGGAAATAATGGGGCAGCTTCCTGTTTCCCCTGAATTTATGTGTCCCCACGTCAGTCTTCTTTGCACTCGGTGATGCTCCATTTATTTTCGTCAAAAGAACGTCATTGATGTTTCAACAACCTTCGTTTATCGGAGGTTATAATAAGTGCGCCATTTTCGGATTATTCTACCGAGTTTTCCCATTTACTTTTCGCACTATAGTTTCTGTTATATCCAGCGATCTTTCATTTCAAAAGCTTCATGTTTTTTCTAGTATAGGGGTAGTGGCCAAGATCAGTATGCTGTGTACAAAGGTACATCGGATTCCCGACTGGTTTTTTTGTTATTCTTTGAGTTTGATTTCTATGCTTATGTGTTAAAACCCTAGTGTATTTATTGTGTTTTTTCGAGTATCTTGTTCTATAGTAGATTGCGAAACTTCGTGTGTCTGTGTTAACGGTGTCTACTTAGGGCTTTGAAATATGATTAGCAACTTGAATGTATTGTCGAAAATCCAAGTTGAACCCAATTAAAGGTTTTCATCAAGTTGACATAAATGGATCCGAGATTTGGTAGAATTTATACTTCCTCAGATGAAAACGGGAATGGAAATGGACGAAGTATACCTGTTTTTCGGGACAATAAGAAATTAAATAATGGTCCTATGTTTGAGAATAGCTTCTCAAGTTATGTTCCAGTCAATGAAGGTAGTAGGTATCGAGATTCCATTTACAGTCAAAACTTCAGAGGATTACATGTTCCCCCTTTAAACAATCTTCCTGTGCCTAGTATGACTCCAAGTCCTGAAGATGAGCTTCATGAAGATTGCGATTTATCAGATGCAATTTTGGGATATATTACTCAGGTACTCATGGAAGAAGACATGGAAGATAGATCTTGCATGCTTCAAGAGTCTTTAGATCTTCAAGCTGCAGAGAAACCCTTCTATGAAGTTCTCGGCAAGAAGTATCCTCCATCACCACCCCCATGGACTTCATCCTCCTCTGAAGGTGGTTTGACTTCTGTTGACCACCATAGAGAAAGCCTAGTTGATTTCCCCTTCTCAACTCAAAACAATTACAGTGGTTACTTACATGATGCTACAAATCTACACAATCTTGGACCTCAAAATGTATCATACACAACATCGTTTGGATCTACAAGCAGTGTAAATTATAACGTTGACAGGGGTTTGGGTTTGGATTTGGATTCTCCTGCAAGCACTTCTGATCATTGTCACGAGAGTCAAATGGCATGGCAGTTTAAAAAGGGCGTTGAAGAAGCAAACAAGTTCCTTCCTTTTACCAACAAATTGATTGTTTCTTCTAATGGAGACGTGTCACTATCATCAACAGTGTCCAGAGTAAGAAAGAATCCTTTTGGGGAAGATGCAACAGATTTAGGACAACAAGAAAGGAATATCAAACAGGCAGCCATTTTTCCTGATTCCACTTTAAGATCCAAAGAGCTTGACTTGATTTTTCTGTCAAGTATGGGAGAAGGTAAGGTTGCTTTAGACTCATTTCGTGACACTTTACGTGTAGAAAAATGTAAAGACACATTAAAAGATTGTGAAGATACAAGTTTAAATCAAGGGAAAGGAAAGAAAGGCAAAAGCAAAAGTCGTGGGAGGAAACAAAACAGGAAAAAAGAAGTGATAGATTTGAGAACCCTTTTGATTACTTGTGCACAAGCTGTTGCATCTGATGATAGAAGAAAAGCAAATGATCTTCTGAAACAAATCAGACAACACGGTTCTCCTTTTGGTGATGGAACTCAAAGGTTAGCTCACTGTTTTGCAGATGGTCTTGAAGCACGTTTGGCTGGAAATGGAAGTCAAATCCATAAAGCATTAGTCAGCAAGAAAACATGTGCTGCTGATTATATAAAAGCTTACCATTTGTACATGGCATCTTCCCCTTTCAGAAAGATTTCAAATTTTGCTTCCAACAGAACAATCATGGATAAATCAGCAAACGCCTCAAGAGTACACATCATTGATTTTGGTATTCTTTATGGGTTTCAATGGCCTACTTTTATTCAACGTATTTCAGAAAGAGAAGGTGGGCCACCTAGGGTTAAGATAACTGGTATCGAGTTTCCACAACCTGGGTTTCGTCCAGCTCAGCGAATTGAAGAGACAGGTCAGCGGTTGAAAGCGTATGCCAAGTCATTCAATGTGGAATTCGAGTATTTTCCCATTGCTAAGAGATGGGAAAATGTTAGAGTTGAAGATTTGATGCTTGATGAAGGTGAGTTTTTGGTAGTGAACTGTATGTATCGAGCTAAAAACTTGCTTGATGAAACAGTGGTTGTGGATAGTGCAAGAAATGTTGTTTTGAATCTGATAAAGAAGATAAACCCTGATATTTTCATCCATGGAATCCTAAACGGGTCCTACAACGCCCCGTTTTTCTTGACCCGTTTTCGTGAAGCTCTTTTTCATTTTTCAGCTTTATTTGATATGCTTGAGACGAATGTGCCACGTGAGAACCCTGAAAGGGCGTTGCTTGAAAGAGAGATTTTTGGGAGAGAAGCTTTGAATGTGATTGCATGTGAAGGCTGGGAAAGGAGTGAGAGACCTGAGACTTATAAGCAGTGGCATGTTCGTAATTTGAGGGTCGGTTTAATTCCGGTTCCTTTTTCCCGGTTTATTATAAACCGGGGGAGGGAGAAAGTCGGTTTATATCATAAAGATTTCTTGATAGATGAAGACAACAACTGGCTTTTGCAGGGGTGGAAAGGAAGAATTGTTTATGCTATTTCTTGTTGGAAACCTGCTTAAGTGTTGATGGAACTCAGTTCAAGGTTTGTTGTTGTTAATTACTAATTAGAGATGAATATTTTTGTAAGCATGTTGTTGGCTTCTTTTTACATTTTTTTTTTATAAAATGTAGCTAGCTGCATTTGATTGAATTTTACTTAACCTGCTTGGTGTTAATGAATGCTTAACTAACTCCATATACTAGTTTCTTGAAAGTTGCAAAGTTTTGAATGATGATTGGCTTGTTTTGAATTATGATATGCGTAGCCCTTGAGTTGTGATGTTGTTCTTCTTAACATGTATATCGTTATACCTGTGTTTTGTATGACGGAATCGGATAAGGAATGGAATGGTTCATTCCATTGACCATTGGGATGGAATGTCCTCATTCGTTGATGTTGTATTCTAAAAGAGTGGATGGAAGGGGAAATGAAAACGAATTGACAATTATAGTTATATTCATGTTCTTGAATTGGAAAGAACCTATTAGACAGTTTTTACTTATATGTTCTCGAGATGGATGGTAAAGGAAGAAAAGCCAACAGCTTTACCATCTTATGCTTGTCTTGACTCTTGATTGATAGTCGATAATTGAAATGAACCATTGATTAAGGTACAATAATAGGAGAGACATTTTATCGTTGACCAATGAACTTATTTGGTCATTAAGCTCTTTTTCGATAAAGTAAATAAAATTTCATTTGGCTTGTACTTTTATATCCTATTGGTTTCGGTTCAGGAGTGAGCAAAACCGATGAAACCAAATCAAAACCATTGGTTTTGGGTGCAGATTTCAAAAGCCAAAAAAATCAACCCAAAGCCCATAAACCAACCCATTGGTTTCGATTTTGAGTTCAAAAATGATCCACTAAACCGAATCAACCCATAACATATATTTCTTATTATTTAATATTTAATACATACTTTAAAAAATAAAAAACTAAAATATGGAACCTAACCCCGGTAATTGAGGATTTGTGTTTTCATGTTTTGGTTGTAATTGATTGGTTGTGTTTTATTGTGTTTTACTTTGATGGTGTTTTTATTTTTTGGTTGTAAACTTCTAAACTTGACGGTTTTAGTATTTCCTTGACTATTTAGTTGATTTTGGTGTTTTTAATTGTTTTAATTGGCAAGAACAATGGAAGAGAATCTGAGTTATTTTGTTGATATTTGCCGGAAATAGGTTTAAAACTAAAACCCACAGCTTTAAATCTAAAACCCGTAAACCTATGGGTTCAAACAGATAAACCAACCTAGAAACTGAACCAATTAAGAAGCCGAATCAAATGGATTCTAAAAACCGAAAAATTAATGGATTGGGTTCAGTTTTGCCCAAAGTCGACATATGTTCACTCCTAGGTTTGACCGGTTGAAAGCAAATGGGGACTTAATGATGTGGCGACTTCATTTCGATCGTGTTTTTACTCTAAATCTATGGGTGTGGTAACATACCACAACTTTAATTTTTTTTATTTGTCACTTCAATGTCAAGTTATTTACCCTTTCATCTAAGAAATAGTCTCGTTCTCTTTGTCTATAACTTTAAAAAAAAAATAATAAATAAAATATTATTTATTAATTAAAAATAAATGAAAGATTAATTTACAGGATAAAAACAAAATCAACATTAATAAAAAAAACATTGCACTGTTTTAAAACTTATAATTTCAAATTCACATAACAACAAAAAAAAAATTATGCTAAATAATCATTCTTCGTTTCTCTATTCCTCATCTACAACACGATAGTTGAGTTATGTAATTATATTCTATGAAGATTGGGATATGTATGTTCGTTATGTATTTCTATTCTATTTGCCATGTATTGTGGAGCAATATAATTTCTTTTTCGTCATACGAACATATCATATTTTTTCGTCTTCTAAAATCATATTATGTAATATGATGTATGCATATATTACATCTTTCATTCTTCACAGCCCCCATGAATGTCTCAGGTTATCAATTATGTGCCAATGTTTCTTAAAGACATCAAAGGCTCATTCAACATCCTTTCTAACTCTTTGAGTTGCCTTAAAACTTTATTCCTTTTTTTTTTTATCATTTGGACTTGTCCATGATTTGACAAATATAGAATATACACTATATATCCTAATGACAAGAACATACTCATACTTATATGATGCTTATGGCTGTAAACGAACCGAACGAACACGAACAAAGGCTTGTTCATGTTCGTTCGTTTAAGTTAGTTGAACAAATGAACGAACACGAACGGATAAACGAACGAAGTTTTCTTGTTCGTGTTCATTCGTTTAACAAATTGTCTTGTTCATGTTCGTTCGTTTATGTTCGTGAACATGCTAAACGAACATAAACAAACGAACATGAATGAACAAAGATAAACAAACACAATTGAACATATATGAACATAAACGAACTATAATATAGTAATGTAATAAAAAACAATTGAAGATATATGAACTTAAAAAAACTTAAACAAACAAACATAAATGAACGTTCATGAACGTAAATGAACGAATGAGACCATAGTTCATGTTCGTTCATTTAACTAAATGAACGCGAATTTATGTTCATGTCCATTCATTTATTAAATAAACGAACATAAACGAACTTCCCGCCGAACAATTCATGAACGGTTCGTTGAACGTTCAGTTCGTTTACAGCCCTAATGATGCTCCATTCACTTCAAATGGATAGACATGTGTAGTTCCAATATAGATGTTGAATATCAACGACTATCAATAACATTAATATCATTGTTGGAACTAGCATCAACAAAGAATGCATGTCAAATCCATAAATTTTGTGAAACCACTGCTTCTAAAATTACTTTTAGGTGTCCATGATCACTTCACATATATTGGTTGTGCCATGTATTTAGGCAATTAGCTCATTACCAATTGAGAGAACCAATGCTTCCATGTATTCTAGGAAAGTCATGTATGTTTACATTTACATGAGCCACATACAATTTTTGAATGTCATTGAATGTAAGCTTATGCAAAATATCGTGCATTGAAAATCCTAATGACACATTTAAAAAACATATAGACGCTTTCTTGTGTGGTTCGCACATACATCTTCAAAAACCTCATTCCATGAATTAGATGTAGTGTTGTATGTTAATAGACGAGCGTGGTTGTGATTTTTTAATGGAGTGAAACCTTTTTACCTCCATCAAATTTTAATTGGAAAACTTGATACTTCCTCTCCAAATCATCAACTATATGTAGGAATAAATTTTTGTATATTCAAAACCGTCTTCGAAACCGGTACGCTTCATGCATAACATACTTGACAAAGTAGTCATGTACGAGATGATCATGTGTAAAACAACTTTTGGTTGTTTGTTTCATCATTCTCTCTCAAACTTAAACTTCCGACTGCAACATTTCTTAGAATTTCAATTGTTTATTTCATCATTCTTACAACAAACAACGATTCCTTCATCGCCCAATTATTCGACAACTATGAAGATAATGATGGCATTTCATTCACAATTGAGAAATGAAGATAGAAGTATGCTTAAAATCCTAACGTATATGTGGTGTGTGTGTGTGTGTGTATATATATATATATATATATATATATATATAAGTTGGAATATTGAAAAGTGGGGGAGGGTTGTTGCATTTTTCTACCGCAAAAGGCAAAGCAGTGTGGTGGAGCTTTGGGGGGGTGTTTACCACATACCACCACAAAAACCTTACCTTCACCTAAGTGGCTCACCTCTCCATACCCTACAACTAAACCCTTGAGAAAATCACTTTGTTATATTCATTCCCCTTAAAGTCACTTTTGAATTAAAGAACCCAAATTTAAACCACAATGGAAAATGTTGTTGTCACAAAACTCGACGACCAACAATCTACTTCCCATTTGTAACACCTTATCGGTAGGTATCCCCGTTTGATTTAGTTTCCATCCAACCAAAGAAAGAATTTCTTGGACCTTTGATATTCCTAAGAGAAGGTTCATATGGACACATTCACTGGTTAGTTCATCTTTGTAGCATGATTTATGGTTATGTTTGTGCCTTGATTTATCCTTAATATGCATGGATTTAAAATTACTTTTGTGAGTTTTTATCTTCGTATTTTTTTCTTATCATATTAGGATAAAAATGTGAATACTTAAACATCGATGGAGGTTGAAAACTAATTTGAATAGAAACGAAGAATTATAACATCTTGTTCCGAATCGATTCCTAGTCTGAGGCTGTGGCCTGAAGATCAGTCATCATAAGGATTAGGGATTTTGAAAAGGTAAGATCTAGGCCCATTTGGGTGTGGGTGATGTATTAGAAGTGATTTGGGTGTTTGGTTCGTGTTTTGGAGCCTAGGGGCATTTCAGTAAAGTGTCGGTTGGGCTTTTGTGGAAAATAAATTTTTGTATGGAAGGTCTTAAGAAAGGTATGAGTTGATAGAAGTGTAGGGCTTCTCGTTACCTTTCCATTGATATAAAGATCGTCGGAATCGGGCTTATAACGAAGAAGTTATGGCCTTCGGAAGTTTCATGGTTTTCAAGCTTAGCCGAGTACATGGGGCGTACGAGGGGCGTACTAGTGAAGAAGGTAGTACACGGGGCGTACCTTGGAGTATGTTGGGCGTACTGACCAGGATGGTCGCGAATGTTCCCCGGAGTACACTAGGCGTACGCCAGTCAGATCAGAACCCTATTTTAGGGTCTTGGACCCTATTTAAGCTCCTTATCTCATAACCTAACCCTAATATCTTTAGCCTCCACCCTCAAAAACCTTAGAAATCATCCTTAATCATTCATGGAGGCATTTTGAGCTTATGGAGTCCATTTCTGGAGTGTTTGGCCCATTTCAAGAAGGTGGAGTTTGATGCAAAGATGGGGATCAAGGAGAAGCTTATGGATCTGGCTTTTGTGACTCATCATCAGCTTGATGAAGGTATAAAGCTCTGAACTTGACCATTGAATGCTTAGATATATTATGTTGAGTTTTTTGATCTTTTTGGTCCCAAGAATGGAGCTTTTTGGTTTCAAATTCGTTTTTAGGCTTTGGGTTGACACCCTTGCTGCTAACTGAGTCCCTAAGGTAGAAAGTTGCCATATTGGAGGTCTTAATGGGTTCATGCAAGAGTTGTGGTCATTTTCATGGAAGTAGATTGCTATACTTTGAGTTTGGGTTCATGTGGGTCATATAAAGTCACCAAGTCAGTGACTTTATGGATTAAGACGTTAAGTAGAGCTCAGATCTGTAATTTGGTCCCTTGGTTTGAAGAATTAAGTGCTTAATAGCAAAAAGGACTTAATAGAGGAGTACGTTGGGTGTACAAGATGGTACGAACAACGTACAAGTCACGAACCTAGTACGCGTTGCGTACAGCTGAATACGCCCTGCGTACTCAGTTAGAATGGGTTTTGCTTATTGGGCTTTGGTATGGGCCAGCTGTTGGGCTTTTTTATCTTGGGCCCATTGGGCCATCAGTTTGTGGGTTGTTAGTGATGTTGGAAAAGGCCTCGGAAGGATTTGGGCCCAATTTGGAAACTTGGGCCATGGTTTGGGTCACGAGTTTTTAGCATTTTGGGCTTAAGTGTTTGGATTATTATTGGGCCATCAGAATATAGAGTGTGTTGGACTGAAAAGAAGGATTTGGGCCTCATGGCAAGACCCATGTAGAGTTTTGGGCCCAATTTGGAAAATTGGGCCATTGATGGATTTATGGACATTATAGTATTGGGCTTTTGTTTTGGGTTTGGGCCTTAGTTTTGGATCATACTTGGCTAGGGGTAGAATGGTCATTTTACCCCCCATGCATGGATTAAGGATTATGGTATGGGACCCAATTGCTAATTGGGTGTATTGATTGGTATTGATAGCTTAGGAAGTGGACAGGGCAGCAGTTAAGGATTTCTTTCAGGAAGCTTCTGCATTCGAGGTGAGTCTCCTCACCATACCAATGGGTCTAAGGCACCAAGGTTGGCTCATTTATTTAGTTGTGATGATTATTAGGAATGTGCTATCGATACATTATGGATTTATGTCAAGACCATGCGGGGGTTCCCATGGCAACTAGTTATATGTTGTATGCTAGTTGATTGTGTGATATTTGGTATGCTAGTTGTCTTTGTGATACTTGCATGGAAGACCTCGGGGGGTTCCCGGGGCACCTAGGTATAAGACCTTGGAGGGTTTCCATGGCATCCTAGGTAAAGAGCTCGGGGGTTCCTGTAACGCCTGTAGATTAGGGCTAGTCAATTTAAGGACAATAAGCGTCAAAAAATGAATTTTTTGATGGAAGATTATTTTGAAAGAATAATCTTAACTAAGTTGTAGTATATGTTACAAGGATCCCGTACATATAAAGAATGCTGAAATCCGAGTTATAACGAAGAAGTTATGACATGTCGAAGTTTCGCGATAGAACCGACACGACGCTGAATGATGTAAAAAGTGAATTTACGTTAGAGCGATTTTTAGCCTTATCAATCTAAACGAAAGTCGTATAGTTTGTTAAACCGTGAGCGTGCATAAAAAGAACGTCCAAATCTGACTTCGTATGAGGAAGTTATGATTTTTCTAAGTTTCGACTTAGCGGTATGCAGCCCGAATACTCGATTTGAGATCGAGCGGTTTTTAGCAAAAACAATATAAACGAGAATTGAAGATCTCGTTATTAGTAGTGCAATGATAAAAAGACAGACGAAAATGGACGTCGGATGAAGAAGTTATGAATTTATAACGGAGTTTTCCTGTCCCGGCATACTAAAATAATATAATAAAAATAAAGTCAAAATTAGCCGACGGAGTCTAAACGAAAGTTGTAGATCGTAGTCTCACCTACGCGGGGATATAAATAACGTTGAAAACGGAGCTCGTATGAGGAATATATGAATTTTTGAAATTTATTAAATAATTAAAGTATTTAATTTAAATATAAATTCGCTATTATCCGAAAGTGGGGGGGGGGGGGGAGTCACCGGCCTTATCCACATTACGCCCAACGTAAATCGTGAATCCAGCCCCTATATAAAGGGTGCAAGGCTGCCTTATTCCTTTGCTCATTTTCTCTTCTCTCTCTCTCTCTCTCTCTCTCTCCCGTTTTACCTCGATTTTCATGCAAGAAATATCCCGAGCCGCGAAGCAAGTCCTGAGGCCCCGAAGGTCCCGAGAAGTGAAATTCCCAAGCCGAAGTTTTGCCCGCGAGAAGCCCGGTTTTTGTGAAGATCTTCCAGATCTACCGAAGAATACTACTTTTACAAGCTGTAGTGCTATCCGAGCATCGTCTAATCAAGTGAGTGTATAGTTACTTTCTTCTAACACATAAATATAAAGTATTAGCTATGAAATACGTGCTATGTGTTATATATTATTTGTTTATTTGAGATGAGCTTGGAATTGATGTTTTTATACGGGTGTTAAATGATTTAAACTGTGTTTGTATTTATATCTACAAAAATGTTGGGTAGAACATGGGTAGATGGAATAGTTGGTGACGATGTGACGTCGTGCCTATTGAGTAAGCCTTGGTGACGATGTGACTTCGTGCCTATTGAGTAAGCCTTGGTGACGATGTGACTTCGTGCCTATTGTGTAAAACTTAGTGACTATGAGACGTAGTGCCTATTGTATGAACCCTGGTGACTATGTGACGTAGTGCCTGTTGTATAAATCGTGGTAGCAAATGGACTTTGTTCCAGTTCCGTAGGTAAATCCTTAGGAATGAATGAATGAAGGATAGTTGGTTCTTAGGGTAAACCCTTGAGAAAATAAAGGAGATATGGGGATGGGTATTTGGGTCGATTGTTTGATAATTGAATATAATAAATGTATTATTGTGGGTTGAAAACCCTATATGCTCACCAGGCTCCCAAGCCTGACCCACTCAGTTTGCTTTGCATTACAGGTAATGGCACAAGGGTATAAGTTGGTGGACTTGACGAGAGATTTTGGATTATAGATCAGTAGTTATAAATAACTGTTGTAAGGTCTATTTTATATTGTTTATGCTTTTGGTCTGTATCGGAACATGACATCCCGAGGTTTTATTATTTAATGAAAATACATTCTCTTAAGAAACGTTTTGATAAATTTTATCATATTTTTTTTTGGGAACAAATTCCGCAACTCTTTTAATCAAAGGGTTACTCTGATTTTATAAAGCAAAGCATAAACAAATCGGTCTTTTCTGGCCGTGAAATCGGGGATGTCACAGTTCCCAAGGCGCTAGGGTTTAAGATCATGGAGGGTTTCCATGGCTTCCTTAGTTAAGACCATGTGGGGGTTCCCATGGCATTGGGCTAAGGCCATGTGGGGGTTCCCATGCACCCGGTGTAAGACCCTTGAGGTGTAGCACCCGGTTCCTGGTACATACTCCTTGTGATTTATATTTAAAATGGTGCATTTTTGCCTTGGACTCGGCGAGTTGAAGGACCAACTCGCCGAGTAGGAGCGGGATAAGACACGGGGTCTGAACTTTGGACTCGGCGAGTCAGGCCGTGGACTCGGCGAGTAGACCCTGTTTGGGCAAAAACCCTAATTCGGGTGTTTGCACCCTATTTAAACGCTCTAACTTGGCCTCCGTTGTCCCTAACACTTCCAGAGAGCTGTAGAAAGAAATCCTAGCCCCCATATTGTTCTTGAGAGTGATTTTTGGCTCTGTGAAGAAGGTTTGAAGCTTAGAAGAAGAAGGAAGAGGTTGAAGTGTTCAAGGAGGGGAGGTAGATCCGGAATCTACACTGTGAGAAGCTTCCATTCAGGTAGAAAAGTTCTTACCTTGATCACTAGTTCATTAGATCCCCTTTTTGTCCCAAGTTAGTGGTTTTCAAGCCCTAAAACCTCAAACTCCATGTATTTATGCTCTATGTTCTGAAAGGACTTCAGATTGGGACCTTATGGACATCTTAGAAGTGTAAAGTCTCTGTGGTTGGAGTTATTGAGGTCCCTATTGAGTGTATGACCTCTTAAAGAGCTTGGATTTTCCTTCTTGAGCTTATAAGGCCATGCATGCACGTAAAGTTTGCAACTTTACGTGATAAGCATGCCCTAGGAGCATAGATCTATGGCTTAGAAGTGTTGCATGTCTCAGATTTGGTCTGTATGGGAAGCGGGTCGAAGGGACTCGGCGAGTCCCGAAGTGGAACTCGGCGAGTTCTATGAAGATGGTCTTAGACTCGTCGAGTTGGATAAACAAACTCGGCGAGTCCTATGAAGATTGCTTGGAACTCGACGAGTTGTTCTTCAAACTCGGTGAGTCATATGAACTGTCACTGAGTAAGAGGGGTTTAAGTGTTGAAGGTCCAACCCTTTGTATATGCACGCGGAATTAGGAATTTAACGTGTAGCAATAGTCCCAGAACCCCAAATCCTCTTAAGGGATGCTCTGGTGAGGATTTGGAAGCGAGTAGGAGATCTGCTCGTGGGGACTCGGCGAGTTGTTCTTGGACTCATCGAGTCGGATCACGATTCGGTTCTATAGTCTCGAGTAGTGAGTTAAGGGTGACTCGGTGAGTGGGAAGAGGGACTTGGCGAGTAGGACCGGGTTAGTAGAAGAAGGACTCAGCGAGTCTGTGCCACGACTCGGCGAGTCCAGTCAATTGGAAGTTGACTTCGACCAAGGAGTTGACCTTGGACCAGGGGTGGGTCAGTCAATTGACCTAAGGGTATTTATGAGTGGCTAATCTATGTTTATGGATTTGTAGCCGGAGGATTACCGGTGCAGCAGCCAGACGTCTAGCATCAGACTTTCGGTAGCTACTTTCGAGGTGAGTTTCCTGCCAGTAGTAACAGGTCTAAGGCACCAAGGCCGGCCCGTATAGAAGATATGTTAGTGTCGGAGTGTGGGCAGAGCCCGTATCTCATGGTTGAGTTTGATTATGATATATGCCAGTATGATAGAATTGTTTATACTCGTTGTCTGTGTGATACTTGTATGTTATGGTTTAGCAGCTGAGTGTGGGCGAGGCCCGTATCTCTCTGATAGTGGAGTGTGGGCGAGGTCCGTATCTCTTAGATAACAGAGTGTGGGCGAGGCCCGTATCTCTCAGATAGGGGAGTGTAGGCGAGGCTCGTATCTCCCAGATAGCGGAGTGTGGGCGAGGCCCGTATCTCCCAGCTAGCAGAGTGTGGGCGAGGCCCGTATCTCCTAGCTGTTCATTATATGTTTGTATGGTACGAGGTATCATGGGGGAACTCACTAAGCTTCGTGCTTACGGTTTACAGTTTTGTTTTCAGGTACCTCTTCTTCAAGGGGGAAGGAGCTGGCGCGGTAGCGGCACATCATACACGCACCTTGTTTTCCGCACCATGAGCATTCTAGGATTTTGTACTCTGATAGTTGATTGTTTTCATGTTTCGGTTTTCAGACACGATGTATGTTATGAAATGGTTTGACCAGAAAGTGTTTTAATTACAATCGTTTTCTAAAGTATTGATTTAAAAAGAAAATTTTTGGACGTGAAATTTGGGTCGTTACATGAGGGTTTCCAGTGCATCCTTATATGTTTGCATGTTTAGCTCGTATGTTTGTATGTATGATTTGATTGGTAGTTAGTGAAGACCATGTGGGGGTTCCCATAACAGTGGGCTAAGACCCTAGAGGGTTTCCAGGGCACCCGGAGTAAGACCCTGGAGGATTTCCACGACATCCCTATATGTTGTATGCATGGCTTATATGGTTTATGTAGCCTTTATAGCTAATATTGATTATGTGATTATGTGGACTGTGTGGGGTATGCTATGGGGAACTCACTAAGCTTCGTGCTTACAGTTTTGTTTATGATTTCAGGTATCATTGTTTTGGAAAGGAAGGGCTCAGCTTGATCGCAGCACACACACCGATGTTTTCTATATTAAATTGATTTTGGGATGAACTCTGATAAATGTTTTTAATTAGTAATGTTTTGAAATACTTGGATTTAAAGATATTTGTGTTTTGACTCTAATAAAAATGAAATTTTACCCTCGATTTTTGGGTCGTTACAAGAATTAGGGGCAATGATGAAGGTTGAAAAGAAATTTATAGAGCTAGAAGTTTTGATGGTTCAAGATCAATAAAAGTTTCAAACGCATGTGATGGAGATTAGGGTTTAAGTCTAGATGCTTAGGACCAAAATGAAATGGACAAATATGTTTGTGTTTTTCTGTCTATGTGCCTTATCTTATAGTTTGTTCATGGTTTAAAATTGATAGTCAGGGCCTATCTTATATAGTTTTGGTGGGGGAAGGGTTAGTACTTTTGTCTAGGGTAATACTAGCTAGTAGATGGTTGTTAGTTGTTAAAAATGATCTTTTAGAAGAATGTTCAGATTACAAATTTTTACCTAAAATATGAAATGCAAATATTTCTAGGATCAATTGAAAGGTTCCCTTTTGTGCAATATTTAATTGTTGGTAAATTTTGGTGTACTTCCATGGAACCCATACACAGAGAGGGAACCGAACCATTTTATATTGAAGTTGTAGGTGGTTCAGAGACAAGCAACATGGATCCACATGTTAATGTTTCTTGTGTTTCTTTAGTACTTTCAAAACACAAACATTGAAAGTGGAAATGGTGTAACAACCTATATTTTTCATAAACATTAAACATTTAAATTCTGGGAAATATCAGATTTTACATGTCATCACAAAAACCAGTCTAAAAAATCTTTAAAAGTATTCCCAAAAATTGTAACGCCAAGTCGTGGGTATGTTTCTTTTAAGTAATTTAATATTTTTGATGTTGGATTCTTGGTGGCCACGACGTGGTGATAGAGTCCCATGACGTGGCCAAGGCCAAAGTTTTGTGGTCACTAAGCTAGTGTCACGGCGTGACATCTATTCATCACGACATATTCATTGTTTAATAGCAAACCCTAATCCAGGGTTTGAACCCTATTTAATGGAATGTGATGGCTAGGGTTGCCCACCATCAGCCTCAATCACTCTCCCTTAGCCTCCAAGAGAAAACCCTAGCCTTCATTGCTAACCTTTGAGTTTTTTGGGTGTTTGGTGGTGTTTTTAAGAAGAAGAAGACACCCTTTGTAACACTCGTGTTTCTAGCCTAGGCATTTATATTGAGTTGATAGTCTAGGTTAACCTTTGTAACTCATTTTTGAAGAAATGAAAAGGAATTATGTGAATATTATGTGAATTATGTGTTTTATGCTTAATTATTAGGGTTTAATTAATTAAGAATAAAAATAAGCGTCAAAATTAAAGTGTGAGATAAGCCCGATATCTTTACATAAAGTTGTAGTGGTCGAAACAAGGATTTTGGGGATATAAAGAATGCCGAAATCCGAGTTATAACGAAGAAGTTATGACCTGTCGAAGTTTCGCGACAAAACCGGCACGGTGCTGAATGTCGTAAAAAGTGAGTTTTCGATAAACTACTTTTTAGCCTTAGTAATGTAAACAAAAGTCGTAGTATTCGTTAAACCGAGAAGTTCGATAAAAAGAACGCCCAAATCTGACTTCGTATGAGGAAGTTATGATTTTTCGAAGTTTCAGCTTAGCAGTAGACAGCTAAAAACTCGAATTTTAGATCGAACGATTTTTTGCCGACACAACCTAAACAAGAATTGAAGGTCTCGTCATTAGGAGCACAACGGTAAAAAGTCTGATGAAAACGGACGTCGGATGAAGAAGTTATAAATTTTTAACGGATTTCCTGTCCCGGTCTGTTAAAAATAATAATATAAAATTTAAAGTCAAAATTAGCCGACGAAGTCTAAACAAAAGTTGTAGAGCGTAATTTTAGCTACGCGTACATATAAAGAACGTCAAAAACGGAGCTCGTATGCGAAAGTTATGGATTTTAGGAGTTTTGGCGCGAAAATCGAGAAAATCCGCATAGTCACGAGTTGCCACGTCACCCTCGCTAAAAAAGTGCCACGTGTCCTGCTGAGTCACCAAGCTGCTGAGTCACCAAGCTGCTGAGTCACCAAGCTACTGAGTCACCGAAGCTGCTGAGTCATGCGAAGCCACATGTAGGATTCTGATTTGACCGAAGGGAGGTCCAATCCGAGGCTAGCATATGGACCGAGCCTCGCATAGCCTAGCTCCGAGTCTCGCATACCCTAGCTTCGAGCCTCGCATGTGTGATACGAATCCGCGGTCCAATCAGCGAATGCCACCGAGACCCTCGCACGTGCTGACCACCTGCGCACCGGAACCAACTTCGGACACACGCCTCGGTCCAATCACAGACTGCCAGCGAGCCCTCGCATGCGCAGACCATGTGCGAGCCACCCCCCTGCGAAGCCTCTCAGCCGTCAGATCAGAAGACTCTCAGCCCTTGGATCAAGACTTCGGACCCTATAAATAGAAGGGTACCTGTGAAGGCTCTCGGTTACTTTTGGAGTTTTGCCATATTTAGCCCCTCTCTTCATATTTTCTTCATCTTAGAATCCCCCAAAGCCCCGGTATCGATTGTAAAGCCCGAAATACGCCACGAAGTGCTCGAGAAGCCCAGAAAATTTATTTTTTCGATTTCGAAGCCCTACCTTTGCAGAGCCCAGTTTCTCAATAAAACTCCCGGTTTTATTAGAAACGATCGTTTTAGGAAACGAATTGCTGCCCGGTTATCATCAAATCATGTGAGTGTATAGTCACTTTCATTTTACACATAGATATGAAGTATTTAACTTATAATACGTGCTATGTGTAAATATATTAATTGTTTATTTGAGGTGACTGTTGAGTTGACGTTTTATACAAGTTTTAAACTGTATAAGTATTTTTATCTACAAATATGTTGGGTAGAACATGGGTAGATAGTGATGTGTGATAAAATAAAATTTGAGGAGAGGCCTCGATGTGTTTTGAGATCAAGTCATCTAGCAGAGTTTGGATGACGACCACAGACTTTCTAGACAGTCCAGCGGGAAACATTAGCAGGTCCGCAACCTGTAGGTGTTAATGAACTAAGAGTGTTCATTCGTTGTACTCCATCCCCCTCATGGTTGCCTTTAGGACATGTATGGCTGGGGAAACCCCTTAACAATAGTGTCCATCCCGATGATATTCTTTAGGCTAGGTCCCTTGTGATAAGTGTTTAGGGACATAAAGTAAGGATAACGGGAACGGGTAATCAGGGTTATTGTTGATTGATGAACTTAGTAAGTTTATTATTATTGTGGGTTGAAAACCCTATATGCTCACCAGGCTCCCAAGCCTGACCCACTCAGCTTTTTATGTTACAGGAAGTGGACCCCGAGCATAGTCGGAGGACGACGAGAGATTTTTGGACTATAGGCCAGTAGTTGTAAATAACTGTTGAAAGGCTTATAATGTCTTGTTTATGCTTTTGATCTGTATCGGAACATGACATCCCGAGGTTTTGATATATATGGAAAATATATACCTTCTTAATGAAGGATTTTGATAAACTTTTATCATATGTTGTTTGGGGACCAATTCCGCAACATCTTTTAAAAAGATTTCTTTGATTTTATTTTAAAAAGCAGAAATTAAATCGGTCTTTTCTGGCCGAGAAATTAGGGGATGTCACACCCTTGGGCTTTGTTTCAGCAAGCGTCTCTCCCTATCCTCTTGTGCATGTTTTTTGGACTCTTGTAAGTCCTCATGATCTAACCTTTATGTTACTTATCTTTAGACCTAGCCCTTTTGTCCCTTAATCTTCATGGTGTGAGAAATTGGAAGGTGGGATCTCATAAAGCTGGCAACTTTATGGATCTATGTGGTCATTTTAGTGTCATATGTTCCAGATCTGAGGATCTATCGAGTTTTGGTCCCATGCTTAAGCTTAAGTTCCTTATTGCCTTGTTTTTGACCTAAAATGGAAGGGACATGCATTGGACATGCATGTCCATAAAGCATACGATTTTTATGGCTTATTGGGTTGAGGCAATACTGCTCTGTGTGGAAACCAACAGACCTGGGAGCAATCTAGAAATAAATTGAGGGCCGAGAAAGCAAGTTAGACTTATGTTGTGGACTTGAGAGTAATCCAGACATGATCTATGGGTTGGGAGGGCAATACAGAATTATTTTATGGGCTCAGGGGTAATCCAATCCGATGGTTGTGGACCCAGTATACATGTCGTTATATGTACGTGTATGTGTTGGTATTTTGGGGGAACTCACTATGTTTTGGCTTACAACTTGATTTTATGGTTTCAGGTACATTAGAGGATAGGGGCAAGACGAAGGCGTGATTATACACATCATACTGAATTTCGTTAACTTATGATTTTGGGATACTCTGATTCATGATTTTGGTTTTGGAAACTATGTTTAGGCGTAATTTATGGATTTTGGAATGGTTTTAAAAACAAAAATTTTGTCTTGATTTTTTGGATGTTACAGAAATATCAACAGGTGTCACTAATTCCTATCCTAACTATAACTAAAGCAAATAATGATAAACATGAAACAAAAGTCTAGGCTGGTGTCCTTGATGCTTCTAAGTCCACACACTCTATGGTTTGTTACATGAACCTGTAAACACATGGAAACAATATATGCCAAACTCTGGCGAGTTATAACATAACATAACATACAACATAATCATAACATAATAATCATTCTTCACATATCTAACTAGTCACCTAAGTGACAATACATCTACACATTTACCAGATGTTAAACAACCAGACTTCATCGTTTTGTTGTTTCCATGCAAGACTCTAAGCACATTCTTCATAGGGATCCCTTATTCTAGCTCATTGCATGCATGTTGTTAGGGTGCAAAGTCACTCTTGGATGTAGTGTTTTAGGCTTACTCTCTTGTATGTGTAAATGGGTTGAGTCTTTCCTATAAATAGGAAGTGAGTGACTCCCATTATGTAAGGAATCATTTTGGAGTGTTAGACTAGAGAGAGAAATTGTATACAAACCCATTTGTATAATCTTTCTAGATCTAATAAGAGCTTACAAAGAATTATTTACTCCTTGTGTTCTTGAATTTGTATGATGAATTACTAGATCTTTTCTATTCCGCACATGCCATCAGAATCAACACCACTTTAATTGGTATCAGAGCGGGTGTTCTTGATTTTCATCAAGAATTGATCCTTGATGGCTATTTTGATTTGGTGATTCTTTTTGTTCATTGATCTTCGTGTTTAGAGAGTGTTTTTGTGTTCTAGAAGTCGAATTTTTCTTTGATTTGATCCATAATTCGACTTTCTCTCTCTAGAATACTTGTTTGTATCACTTTATCTCTCTAGAAAACCCATTCATAATCACTTTCTCTCTCTAGAAAATTTCAAGTTCTTGTAATCATGGAGAAATGGATGATACGTAGTGATGATGTTCAAAGTGAATGCTCATTTGAATATCTTCTTTATAGCTTAACTGTTGGATTGATAAGTGAATGTGATATTGTTGTAAATGGAGAAAAGAATGATGTTGGAGAATTAATTAGTTGTCCAATTTTTCGAACCAAACATTTGTTTGATCGTTTGATTACAACATATCAAAAGAGACGAAGAAATAGAATAGATGGAGAAGTCATAAAAGGAATTTCCCGTGCTGAATGCAAATATGGAAGCAATAAACTTGAATATTATGCAGATTGTCATGAAGCTCGGGATGGTGTTCTTGATGATCTTGATGTACAAGAAAAAGGAGTTCAAGTTGATTTTGAAGATGAAAAAGTTTTTTGCTCGATTGGAGTTCAAACCGATGATATTTTGTGTTCTTGTGATTCGTTTGAAGGAATGATTCCTTATCGGAAGCCGGTGGTTCAAGAAATTCACAAATATCAAACTCCAAAAGATTTGATTCAAACTCAAAATGTTCATGTTGTTGAAAGTGGGTTTGTTCATGAAGTCAAGTCTTCAAGATGCAAAAAGATGAGAAAGAAAAAGAAGAAGAAGAGCGGGTTTACTCACAAAAATCGTCATATGTTGTGAATCCAAAATCCGTGAAGCAAATTTGGGTTCCAAAGCAACAATCTCCAAATGTTGCATTGAATTTGAAGTCAAAACCCAAAAGTGTTGGTGGTTCTTTTGAAGATGTTCTTGGATCGTTGAAGAACACGAAGAACGAGTTGTACATCTCGCATAATGGGTGGTACAATGTTCAAATCGGAGATTTTCTTATTCCAACAAAAAAACCAAGATCTTTCAAATTTGATTCGTTTATTGAAAACGGAACTCGATTCGTCAAAAAGGTATCTCAAATTCTCAAATGGATTCCAAAACGTCCATGATTTCGATTCGTAGTTTGCGTTTTTCATTTTGTTTTATGATCCAACTATTTGTTTTATGATCAATAATATTTGTTTTGAGGCTAATTGTTGTTGATCCAATTCATCTTTTCTTTGATTAAGCCCAATTACTCTTGATTTAGCCCAAATTTTGATTCATTCCTCCTTAAAATGATAATATGTCACTGTTCATAAATCAATTAAGCCCAAAACGAATATTACTTACTGTTCTTTTGATCCAAATTCAATATTAAAACTAAAAGAGTCCATTAATAGACAATTCGTCCATTCCTCATCATAACGCTTAAAAGACTTGTACGTTCCATAAGGTCAAATCTAAAAGTCAGAATCGATTGATTGAGAAATCTGAAAATCGAAATTGGTGATAATCGACGAATCGAGTTTGAGTTGGTGTCAAAAGCTTGATATTTTGGGAAGATCTGTCAAACGAAGCATGTGATTGTGAGATCATATGAAGGTTTTCAAGATCCGACTGGTGTTCAATTTCGTTGAATCAGGTTTGTTCAAAGTGATGAAATTGATGTTTGATTGTTCGAAATGGAAAGTTTGTTGATAATCGGAAGGAGTTCGATATTGGAACGTGTTGATGAATGTTGATTACTGATTTTGAGTTTGTTGATCGAATGTGTTGGTATCAAAAATCAACTGGAACAGTTTGGAAGTAAATCGAATGGTTTGATAGTTGAGTTCAAATGTGGTGCTTAAGGAAAATTTGATAATGAATCATGTTGTGAAATCGATTCGAAGGTATACAATCGATGATTTTTGGTGATTGATGTATGATGTGTGTAAAATGCACTTGTTTTATCCCTACTTTTAATTAATAAATTTAGCACACAAAGGCAGTGAACCTGTCTTTTAGTGGTATAGATTAGTAAGTAAGGTGTCGAACTCAGGGAATGGAAAATTAAACTAATAACTAATTTTAACTAAACAACTAATAAAAGTAAAAGGGTTTTCTTCTAGTTTTGCAAGACTAGAAACTTAGGCACTCTAAATTAACTAAATAACTAAAGCAACAACTATTCACCAAGTTTGATAAAAATGTTTCTATTTAGGTTCAACCAATTCATCCTATGGTTATTTGTATTTATGATAGATTAATTGCTATTGGTTACCAATTATAATGGTTAAGTTCATGTTCATTACTCCTAACCCTTAGACAATTAACTAATTTAAGTGGTGATCAAGTGTTTAAACTAATTAATTCCCTAGATTAATGGTTTGGATTAAATAAGATTTGTAATGGTCAATTAAGTTATTAATTCAATTAACCTCTTGTTTGATGGTTTCTCAAACAAGCTCACACATTAATCTTCCTATTGTCTTATTAATCTTAGTTTCATAATCATTACTTCTAAGCATATGGTTTAGTATTCACATAGACATATGAGGTTAACAACTAAGAGATGTTCATGCAGCCTAATTGTCTTCCAATTAACAGCAAATAGTAGTGATTAATGCATAAGGGTCTTTAACAAACTTAATTTAACAAATCACCAATAAACAATTAATCGAAATTAAGAATTAAACCATAGGAGTTCCTTGGTATTCCCCAAACAGAAACAAAAACGAAATTAGTTCATAGTTGCAGTAAAAACAAACATAGAAACAAATTCAACTAGATTAAACATCATCAAATCCTAAGCTTAAGTGGAATGATTAACCTAGTTGCTTCAATTCTTCAAAAGGTTGAAGATTAGGGTTCCTCAGCGTCTTCTGGTGCTCTTAATCGCAGAAGGATCTTCAAAAATCGCCAAAGGTCTCTTCTCCTCGGATAAAGGTTCGATTTTTATAGATATCTCAAAACAGGGGGTACTCGGCGAGTAGCAGACCCAACTCGCCGAGTAGACTCGTTGTTATCCGTCTTAGATCAGGAAACGTGGTTATCTTCTGGAATATTCAGCTGGAATCGCCGAGTAGACGCGTGTACTCGCCGAGTAGGTATACTTTCATTCCTCAATCTTCACTCGTTGGTTTTCAATTGCTTTCCCTTGCTCCCTTTTACTCCCAAACATATCTTTTGGACTGAAAACAAAATTTAAACAATATTAAGTACCTTTTGTCCATATTATTCACATAATTAGTTAAAAATGAATAAAGATCTATACTAAATAATTAACTAATTATGCACATATCAATGTACAAAGTGAAGAAGAACTGTAAGAACTGATGGTTTACACGAAAAAGCGAAGTATTGATTTGAGTTTCGATGACTTGGTATGGAATCATTGATCGATTTCTATGTAGTCGATGTTTTGGATATCGATTTTGGTTTCAATCAAAAAGCGAAGGGTCCCTGTGCTTGGAATTGAAATCGATTTGGGTTAAGGTTTGATTGAAGATAATCAATTTTTGGTTTCTGTAATGAAATTGAAGGTTCTTGATAATAAAGAATGATTGGAGAAAACGAAGAACGAAGGATCGACAATCAATTAGGGTCTAAGTCGATTTTGGATATTTGGAAATTGATTTGGGAGTCAAACCTTGAGAAGAGATTTGATTTTGATAGCAGATGGGAATTTTTTGTTGGAGGAGTCGATGTTCGAAGGCGAAATAAGGATCGATGGTTACTTGGATTTTGAGGTCCCTGTATTGAAAGCGATGTATGTGTAGCTGAATTTGATTGTGTTTGGGATTTGAACGAACGAAGCCTTCGTTATTTGATTGATGAATTGGAGAAGAACTGTGTTGATGTACGAAGGCTGTGAAATCGATACTTGACAAACGAAATTTTGATTGTGAACAAATGACTGGGTTGGAAATCAAAGCTTAACGGAGTATAAATCATTCGAAGAGTATTGTTCTTTTAAAGGAAGATTTGGAATAGCTGATAATGTACGAAGGGTGTGTGATGAAGGGTTAAACTAACGAAGGTTTTGGTACTGGTAAATTTCGAAGGTTTGGTATGAGAATCGGGAATCAATTAACGAAGACTTGATTGTTAAGTAACGAAGGGTTACTGGATTTTTTTTTTCTCGAAGGGGAGAAAGATAGAGTCTTCGTATGAAGGGTTGAAAAAAAAAAGTCTTTGTAAGTTACTGGTTTCAAGTCTTCGTTTCTGTGTAATTGGGGAAGAAACAAAAATGTTTCAAAATTGGACCCTGAAGTTTCGAAGACATGGCACAAATGGTCCAATTTCGAAATGGTGACAAAAGTTGTGAAGAATGACAGAATTTCTCTATTAGCCCCAGCAGTTTCGAAATATTGGCAGAAAATACCCAACTTCGAAATTGGGCAAATTTTCTGAGAAATTGAAGAATGTTCATTTCTGGTCCCTGCAGTTTGTGCAAATTGACGCTTTCTACCCAGCTTTGGAAAAGGGGAGAGTTTTGCATATTTGGCTGTTTTGGACGCAACGGGTCCCTGCAAGTTTCAGAAAGTGACAATTTCTACCCGAATTTTGAAAAATCTTGCAACTTTCACCCAAAAAAGTCAAAAATTTTCATAAATTGAAAATTTTTTGTGGCTTTTTCGTGATTGTTTTTCCGTGCAAGATTTTTGGTGATTCATTTTTGGTACACATCAAGGGGGAGTATCGTGAAGACTATTCCTCGGGCGCTTCTCATCCTTAGTGGGTTTTATAATCATTTTTTGATTATAAAAAGGGGGAGAATGATGGGTATTCGAAGCTTCTCGGGTTTGTCGAATATTCATTTGCGGATTTGAAGACCGGTGTTACTTCGAGGGGGAGTTTGGTCTTGATCGCGCTAGCTCGTTGGAGATTAAAGCCGGACATCCAATCCTAACTTTGAGGGGGAGAATGTTAGGGTGCAAAGTCACTCTTGGATGTAGTGTTTTAGGCTTACTCTCTTGTATGTGTAAATGGGTTGAGTCTTTCCTATAAATAGGAAGTGAGTGACTCCCATTATGTAAGGAATCATTTTGGAGTGTTAGACTAAAGAGAGAAATTGTATACAAACCCATTTGTATAATCTTCTAGATCTAATAAGAGCTTACAAAGAATTATTTACTCCTTGTGTTCTTGAATTTGTATGATGAATTACTAGATCTTTTCTATTCCGCACATGCCATCAGAATCAACACCACTTTACATGTGCACACACATCATAAAACATAACATAAGTTATTCAACATAACAAAATATAACAATGACTTAATCAACAATTACATCCTTATATCCACATGCTTTAACATAATCCACTTCTCATAATCATACTCTAAAAGGATGGTATAACTAACTTCTTGTAGTAGAATTGCAACCTACTTCCAATTTCTGCAAAACTTCTCTGATAGGCTCCAATTTCTTCCTTGCCACAACCTGTAACATTCACATACATTAAGCCCTTTAACACATGTCTTAATCTATTAATACATCAATAAAGATTTTAACCAAAAACTCATATTTTTGGTAAAACACCAACTCGACAATCCTTTGTCCAAATACTAGCCAAACTACTCTCATCAAACTATTTATCACTTAATATATCTAGATTATACTACATGAACACTTTCTTCATCATTTTCCATTTATAGGGTTTCAAACCCTATAATTAAAACATAGATTTTAACCATTAGAGCTTCATAAAAAACATGGATTAACCTTCCAAACACTTAATCACACACCAATAACAAACTAATCAATACAAATCTCACATATCAAGCTCAAACCCGAAAAATCACCATTAAAGCTCCATAAACTAGAGAAATGGAGAAGACAACTACCTTAGGAGTTTAAGATGCACGAACCTTGCCTCTAGCAATCTAAATTGCCCCTTGAATCCTCTTAAACATTGAAATCTTCGGAGGTAAGCTCTCAAAGAAATGGGAGTCGTTTATGAACAAATGAACCTTAAACATCGGATTTATTTCTACTTGAAACCGCGTTGTGGCGAAGACCTCATCGCGCAGCGGTGGCTTAAATGATTTTGTGGTCTTCCTTGTGTCATGTTGTGGCAACCAATATCCATAGCAACCTACTTTGACCACTACGTCGCGACACCTAAATACCGCGTCATGGTGCAAAGTACGTTGCCCACGACTTATGACGGAGAATTCACCTAAATCACCGCCTCACCCACCATGTAGCGACAAGGATCTTACCATGTCATGGTATGGCTGAAAACAACCTTTCCATTCCATTTCCTAAACATTTCCAACCCAATATCATTTCTATTAATTCCATTCCTTTCTTCAATCAACATAACACATTAAATAACTTCTAAACATACCATAAACACATATAATACCATCCTACAAATCCAAATATCATCAAAAGGACCAAAATGTCTTTGACATCAAAATAACATTATATATCATAAATATCCCGAAAATATCGGTTCTTACAAATGGACTACATACTCATACATATAATTCAACATATAGTTCCATTCATTAAAAACACATAAGTTTCATCCATGAATATGTTTGGGTACAGTCACATGTAACAAAAAATGTTAAAAAAGGTGCACCATAATGTTTCCATACCCATGCAATTACCTACCACATACTCAATACAAAAAACTAGTCTAAATTAACTAGTATGTTCTTTGAGTTTCCTTTTGTATCTTCCTTGTCAACTTGTTTTATTATTTTCTTCTTCACAAACCTCTTACTCTTACTCATTCTTCATAAGAGATTATCCAACTTATGAGTTGAGACGCTTCATTGTGCACTTCATGACCATGCACTACAACGTTGTCAACTTGGTTTACATGTTCATGTTTATCCTATACATGAATTTGACATAACTTAATGTTACTACCAATATTGTAATGCATTAGAATATAGTGAAACATAAATTTTGTCTCTTTTATTTTTTAGAACTTTTAACCTTAACTTTAATATTTTATTCCGCCTTCTTACTTGTATCCTTGTTATGACAACTCTATTTACATGTGCTGCCAAATATTTTTTTTTCTAACATTTGACATTATATATCTACCATCCCTCTTTGATGCATCCTTTTTTCTCTTTATAGTTTGTCTTCCATGCATCCTCGTATGTTTGGTGGCTAAATGTAAAGTATATGTTTTGTCTGGCAATATGTTGCTCACACTCATACATGCAATTCTATACATGTACGGTTGTAAATGACCCGAACAAACACAAACAAAGGTTTGTTCATGTTTGTTTGCTTAAGTTACCCGAACAAACGAACGAACACGAATGGACAAATGAACAAGTGTTCTTGTTCATGTTCATTCGTTTAATGAATCACATTATTCATGTTCGTGAACATGCTAAACGAACATAAATAGAATAAGATAAACAAACATAATTAAACATATATTCACATAACTAAACATATAATATAGAAATGTAATCAAACACAATTGATATATATATATATATATATATATATATATATATATATATATATATATATATAAACTAATGTAAACATTCACGAATATGTTCAAACCAAACTATTGTTCATGTTTGTTCGTTTAACTAAACGAATGAGAATTTGGATTCATGTTTGTTCATTTACTAAATAAACGAGCTTCATGTCGAACGATTCACTAAACGTTCGTTTCATTTGCAACGCTATATACATGTAAGCATTCTTGTACATGGTTTTATTAAACATATGATTCTACGTCCCTGTTTTAATAGCATACAACTACTAAACGTACACATCTATAACCATTAAGCCATCTTTCTCAATCTCCACCTTATATGCATTTCCACAAAATCTTGTTTCAAACTGAATTAGACCCCTAGCAAAGATATGTCAATACCTTTGTTCAATATTCAATTCGTTCAACGTTTCTCTTTTTCCAGCAGGACACACTTGGTTTATCTAAATCCATCGTTTCGGTTTTTATATCATGTCCATCCCATAGATTCTTATTTCCACTAACATGATAATTATTGACTTCTTTCTAACATCTATTATAAGATCACCAAAAACTCCAAGTTTCTATTTTCTATAACAACACAACTCTTACCAATTTAAAAATATCATTGGTTGTGTTTGGGTCCCTCTCCATAAGTGTATATAAATATTGGGTTGAACAACTCAAGTTTCCTTTATAATTGCTTTAAATGTTGGTTCTTTAGTATACTTACATGCTTTCCAAAAACAAGTAAACATTTTCTTTAAGTCGGAGAAAATGTGTCTTGCACATTACATATGTTATATGCATTAGAAAATAACTCCTTAAACAAGCTCAACTAATCCCTACAATATAAACAAATTAAAGAAAAAAATAGTAAGTACATAAAACGTATATATGTAAGGAATATAATCATGTACCTTGTATTGGTCAAACATTTATGTCAAACCATGTTGACTAGAGTTCAAGATCACCCAATAGGAAATCTAAAAACTAATTTTTGTTTTCCGTGTTTACTACACAAACCACAACCTAAGCAATTAGAAAATTTTAATTGTTCACATCATTACAAACCACACATCAATTTCCCAATGCATTATACATATACATTTTAAGAAGCAGCCATCTACCCGGTTATCATTTGAGACCCTTATATCTACTCTCTCATTACTCCATCAAATACACATAAAACTTACTAAAGTAATTATGAGCCTCTGGCATTGTCAATATATCTATCTTAATTGTAGAATATAGGTTTGAACTTCTAACCGTTTTAATATATTACCATAGTCTAACATAATGTTCTAAGGGATTTTCTAATATATGCTTAAGGACACATATAAGAAGAGTTAACTTGGGTAGTGACCGGTTCAGCAGTAGGCGGTGTAGTGGGGACGGGTTCAGCAGTGGGAGCTGTTGGTTCGTCGACGGGTTCGTTGACAAAACCGGGTGTTGTAGATGGTATGGGGGTTTGCCGACGTTGGCGAACGTAGGTACGAAGCGATATGTTTGCTGATGGCGTATCGATGGGAGCTTGATCAGTAGGGTAGCTAGATACGTAAGGATCTGGTGGTGATGGTTTAGGAATTTGGTGACCAGATGTGTCGGACTGAAAGGGGAAGTGTTGTTCGTTGAAACGAACATGTCGGACAATGTAAATTCGTCCGGTGGTGATATCTAGACACCGATAGCCATGATGTGATGGACTATAGCGAGGAAAACACAGGCTATGGACCGAAAATCCATCTTGTGCTTGTTATAGGGTCTAATATGAGGAAAACATTGTGAACCAAAGACCCGTAAGAATGAATAGTCAGGTTTCCGAGTGAACAGGTATTCAAAGGGAGATTTGTTAGCAAGGTTCCGTGAGGGCATCCGATTAATGAGATAAACAACGGTGTCATAAGCAAAGTGCCAATACTTACGCGGAACCCCGGATTGTAAAAGAAGTGTGAGGCCGGTTTCGACCACATGCCGGTGGCGGCGTTCAACAACGTCGTTCTGTTCACTTGTGTGGGGGCATGAAAGTCGGTGAATAATCCCAAGAGAGGTGAGAAATTGTGATAGATTTCGAAATTCCCCACCCCAGTCGGTTTGGAGAGATTTAATTTTGGTACTAAATTGACGTTCGAGCATGATGGTAAACTGTTTAAAAACGCCTAACACATCCGACTTCTGTTTCAACGGAAAGAACCACATATATTTAGAGTAATCATCAACGCACAATAAAAAATAGTGATGACCATGAATAGAAGGGATAGGGGCGGGGCCCCATACATCACACACAATTAAATCCAAAAAATGATTACTCTTAAAATTTGAGGAAGACAAATGTAATTTAGACGATTTGCCAATATGACAAGAATTACAAAAAGAAACAGATTTTTTATTGCAAACTGGAAGACTAAATCTAGAGAGCATAGTATTTAAAAGCTGGGAGTGCGGATGTCCAAGTCTTTGGTGCCAAATGTCTGGAGAAACACGAACAGCTGTAAAAGCGACTTTCGGAAGACTGCAAAATTGTGGGAGACGCATGGAATAGAGTCCGTTGTTACTTGGACCCATAAGGAGGGTGGTGCGTGTGAGCTTGTCCTTAACAGCAAAAAAAGAGGAGTGAAATTCAAAGAAAACATGATTATCTTGACAAAAACGTTGAACAGAAAGAATATTTTTTTTGATTTCTGGAACATGAAGAATATTTGGGAGAGAGAAGGTTTTAGAGGGCGAGTGAAAACTAGTGGAACCGACATGAAGGATAGGTAAGCCCTTACCATTGCCAACGTGGAGGAAATCATCACCGTAGTAAGGTTCATGGTGATCGAAGGTCGAAGTGTCTTGTGTGACATGGTTGTTTGACCCAGTATCAGGAACCCAAGTGTGCATTTGTTGAGATCTGAAGTCTGCGAAATTGGCAGATGGTTGCTGAGGTGGTCGTTTCATGGTAGCGGGATCACGGTTAGGGCATTGGGAGGGTACATGACCAATGCCACACCTATTGCAGGTTCCGTAAATGGTGTTCTGATTGGTTGCCCAGTTGAACTGTTGGTTTCTGTTTCCCCCTGTTTGCTGATTGTACGAGCCTCATCCACGAGCGCGGCCACGTCCGCGAGAATTCTGGGAACGAGATGAGTAGAATGCCTGAGCAGGTTGGTTAACCGGTTGTAGTTGTAAGCCAAGTTGAGATGCCAGTTGTTGTAGAGCTTGAATTGTATCAGCTTGAGGAGCAGATGTAGTAGAGGGTAGTCGATTGGTGGTAGCAGTAAAAGCTTGAACAGGAGAGATGGCAGGTGCAGATTTCCGAATCATATAGTCATGATCTGATAAAAGGCCCTGTAGCTCGACAAAGGCGATGGGATGTTCTCGGGCGAGAAGGTTAGACTTAAGGCCATTGTATTCATCGTGGAGACCGGAAACAACAAACATAACGAGGTCCTCTTCTTTGACCGGTTCTCCAATGTTTGCGAGGGCTTCGGCGTATTCTTTGGCTCTGGAAAGAAAGGTAGAGATAGATTCTTCGGGTTGCATCTCTATCTTGAGTAGTTGTGACTTGAGGGTGTATTCCCTAGAGATCGATTGAGGAGCATATGCACGTGCGAGGGAGAGCCATATATCTCTGGAGGTATCGCCTTGAACATGTGGGAAGGAGGCTTCGGAGATTGTAGAGATGATCAACATGCGAACGTGTGCATCATTCAAGATCCAGATAGCATAATCTGGATTCTGTTGAGTTTTGGGTTGTGCTTCGGTGGATACACCTGGTAGTGTTTGAGATGGACATGGAAGAGAGCCATCAACGTATTGGAAAAGATTGTTTGTGATAAGAAACGGCTGGATCATTGTTTTCCAGAAACCGTAATTTGTTGGAGATAGGGTGAAAGCAAATTTGTGTGAGTTGTGCGAGTGTTTTTCTGTTGTTGTGAAGGCTTGAGTTGCCATGGTGAGCTAACGAAAAAGACAGGAAAAAAAAAGATGTTGTTGCAGAGGGTAGGGCCGGCTAGCTCTGATACCAAGTTAACTTGGGTAAATTGTGTATTGTGTATTATACGGGTAAAGATACAAAGGAATATAAATAGAATTCATATTTACAGTTAGCCTCCTCTAACTATTCAAGTAATCTAATATGGACTAAACTACTTTGTCTAATAAGAAGTATTATTATAGGAAATATTACCATAATTAAATATGAAATGCATTAATTATATATAATATTCTCTATAACTAATGTATTTCACACTTTTCAATGAAAAATATTCCCTATAATTAATCATTTCATATATAATAATTATGGTAATATTTTCATAAATAATATTTCTTATGTATATCCTTAGGGCATATATTAGAAATCTCATGTTCTAAAAGAGTGCCATCAAATAGAGTCGATGCATGTTTTCTTGGCCCTCCTACATTGTCCAAGATTAACCTCTTGCAAACTTTATTATAACCTCCAATCTTAATCGTCTAATACTCAATTCCCATGCAAAATTTCCTTGGTGTAATGAGTATCAATTTAAGAATATGTTACAGTTGAACCCAACTTGAAATTCCTAGCGCAGTTGTGTTGAAGTTTCAAAGATTTAATTTGGAAAAAACGTTCACCCATCCATGATTTCCATAACTTGAAAGTGCATTCACCATGACAACACTTCTCGAAGAGCCTTCCACTATCATTTTTTTTTCTTTGTAGCATAGTTGATGCCTATCAAAGAGTCACCATGGGTCATGGCTTTTCTTGTCCCTACAATTCAATTCGTGTTTGACTTCAAGATCAACCGACAAATTGTCTGATAGCATATCATCATTTCCTTGACAAAAAAAATACATGATTTGACTCACCGCTTCTTCTTTGTCCTCTTCAAACCACTCCTCTAAAGCATTACCAAAGTGGTCAAGAAACATGGATATTTGACATCCAATATTGTACATAGTATAGTTTCTATGAAAATTTCATATTCCATTACAATTTAGTTATATATATCAAAGACCCAAATAAACATGCTCATTAAGGACACAGTGCACAATGCTCTTGCTGCTCATCACGCATCACAAAATATGGGGAAACAAGTTTATAGCCGAAACTCAGTCACACACACACACACACATGTTTAAGGTTATACAACTTCCATTGGTTATAACCAAATATTTTATATTTTTCAAGACCACAGACACCCATACAAACATAACATAATTTTACACAAAATATAACAAACTAACCAACCATATGTTATCACAAGAGTTCTTGCAACTCACCATGGGTTCAAACTTAACATCAAGTAACAACACTCTTTAAGAGCAGTTTGTATCATAACTTGCAAGTCCCATCAACTCTGGCCCTTCCAAACGAGGATTGTTTTCAAAGCTGCAAAATTAAACCACCATTTTTATCAATTTATTATTTATCCCACAACTAATTCAATAACACTTGTTTACTTACTTGTTCAAAGGGATGTGTTCAAATGGACCAGTGGTAGGAATTGTTCCACATAGGTTATTATTCGATACATCCCTGAAAAATAAATTCACACACACTTGCTTATTTACTATATTAACATTTTGTAACAAGAATTTTGATGAGGAATAAGTACATACACAACTTTCAAGCTTGAAGCACCAACAAGTTCCCTAGGGATTCTTCCAGTTAGATGATTATCATTAAGACGCCTGTGCCATTGACCAATGACAAGTTTATAAATTTATATATACCATCTTGGTCAAACTAGAGAGTAAATACTAAATACTTTAGTCAAACTCACAAGAACACTAGAGATTTCAATTTCCCGAGTGAAGGTGGAATTTTGCCAGAGATATTGTTGTTGTACAAATCCAAGCTTATGAGGCTCTTCAAGTTACCGATTTCTGCAGGAATTGTACCCTGAATGGTATTTTTGTAAAGCTCCCTACAGCAATTATTATAGTTCATTGTAGCTAATTAAAGATCCACTAAATGAAACAAGGTAAAAAGAAATTGAGTAACTCACAGATACTGTAGATGTTCAAGCTTTCCTAGTTCAGGTACAAGATGGCCAGACAAGTTTGAATTTCCAAGATCCCTGTAAAAAACCAATTGTAACATAATGAATCATAGTTTCATAATTAGTTTAATAAGTATTTGATTGTACATATGAAGTCAAGAATAGATTTTACAATAGAAGAAAGTGTTGTTCAAATTTTGAGATCAATCTGACAACTCCCTATTACAAACTTCATATAGATTTGTAAATCTTAGGGAACAAAAGAAAGTGTTATTGGTATCTATAGATGATTTATATTAGGTATTTGACACTTGTACCAAAGATTTTTTTTTTTTTTTTTATCTATGCCATATTTTTTAAAATGGGAGGGTTAAACATATAACCAACAGATGGATTAGAACAGAAAAGGTTTTATAAGCTGCTTTTTATTACTAAGAACTCCCTAGAGGCACTTTTTTTTTCCTTCCATCCCTGCATCATAATTCACTTGATTCTCCATAAAATTATTTGAACACAAGCAGAAAATTACAAGTGATTCTATTTACAGAAAAAAAAAAATGCGCCAAGCTCATCAAATGACCAGAGAAACACATAAACCCTAAAAACACTACTTGGGAACAACGGGTTAAGTCACATGAGACCAAGAACAAGAACTCAGGTCTACTTTGAGAAACTTAACAACAACAGTCTTTACCTGCCTCAATATACCTTTAAACTTTGTCAAGAAACATGACAACTCAAATGATGATCTTTAAAATCTTCAAGCCGAACTTCATTAGTACTATGAACACTTAAAACTGATCCTTCTCAAACTTCTTAAGTTATAGGTTTCAAAATTCGTTTAACTCTCTAAGTTAGACGCAATTAGGAGTTTCCAGTTGACCAAAATAATATAATTTTCCCTATTTTATCATTAGAACAAGAGACCGCCAAAATGGACTATGTTGGACCAAAGAGCAGAAAAACATATAAGGGGATGCCGACTGGATTTGGAATTTGGGTGTAAAGGAGAAGGGCTTACACACGAGTAACGTGGTTGTCTTGATTGCAGGTGATGTGAAACCAGGTGCAGGGACTAACAAGATTAGGATCCCAGCTCTGAAGTACTTTATCGGGATCGTTTAAGCTCCGGCGAAGGGCGTAAAGCGCGTCCCCTTCAGAATTTCCACTAACCGTCGATGTAAACTCTGCCGCTGCTACTAATACGATTACCAAAGCAACTAAGGTGCCCCAAGCCATGATATGATGGTGCTAAGTTCTTCCCCCTTAGTAATTTCGATTGACGAGGGTTTGAACAAGAAACCGATTACTAGTTTTGCAAGGGAGGGTTAGAGAAAGAGGGTTTGGTTTGCGTTGATTTATGATGATGTATCGGAGTCGGTCAATGATGAATCTGAGTGGTTGGGTGGGTGGGTCGATCGATAGGTATTGGACTCGCTTTTGACCAAAGTAGCAGGGAAGAGAATACAAATGAAACAAATAATAGGGTTCCTGGGACTCTTTCAACTTTCAACCGTGTATAGTTGTTTTTTTTTTTTATTCTGATTCTCGTTTTAAGCTTTTTGTTTTTTATTTTTAATAAACTTCGAATCTGATTTCAAATGTAATTTTATAAACTTATATTTGATGATAATAATAATAATAATATTATTATTATTATTAATATCTTGATTTTTTTTAATATAAAAAGCAACTAGGAGTGAGTTTGTAACTTTAGCTTAACAAAAGTCAATAGGAACCGAGAATTTTTAACTTGGTTTATTTGAAACTTAAATTAGATTTTTAAATTAAGAGGATTTTGAAGATAGTCAAATTTTCTTTAGTGAATCGGTTTTGAATATTTAAAAAAAAATGATTACATTTTGAGAAGCAAACAAAAAGGTTGTTAAAACACGCTGATTTAATCTAATCAAATGTCTTTTAATCAATCTAAGGGCATTTGTAAAATTATATAACTATTTCTAACTCTAATCAAATGTCTTTTAATAATTCTGATTGTGTTTGACATGGTAGAAAGTTATACTTTATTTTTATAAATATGATACTTCCATTAAGATTTCTGATTCAGCCACTTTGAAAACAAAAATGATTTTGACCTCAATACACTATACTTTAATTGAATAGAAAAAATCTTGAGTATTGTTCTAAAAGGCAAATCACATTGTTTTTTAAAAAGATAAGTGAAAATATCACCTCCTTTCCATTTATGCAAGTGTTATGCAAAATTAATTGTTAGCTTTAAATATAAAAAAATTAATAAAACTAAACACACATAAAAACTACTTGAAATAGTTTCTTGATTCAAACTTTTTTTTGTTTATAATAAAAACTAAAAACTCCTGATGCCAAACAAAGTTATTTTTTTAAAACATTTCTTAAGAGCTAAAAACTCCATGTCAATTGCCAAACACACACACACATATGATTAGAGTATTCAGATACCACTAAAATTATTTGGAAAGGAAAAACCAATTTCAATCAATCAAATAACAATAAAATTTAAAAAATAAATAAATAAATAAATAAAGCGAAACTATTAACTTTTATATTTAATGGATATGGTCATGAGTAAATTGAATTATCATTTACCAACTCACCTACTCCTCCATAGGATTGATGAATAATTAAAGTTGAAAAGGTTTCCAAAAATTGTCAAATATACCTCACAAGCCCAAATACCAAATGCACAAATGCAATCAATAATCAAAACACATTAATCCTCGACTTGACTTGACTTGACTTGACTTGAGTTTTCCTTTAGATACAAACTTTTTTACCAATTTGACATGATGGACAAAATATGCCGCGATGGAAACAAACAAAATCTCATCACAATTCAATATATATATTTTTTTTTTCAACCAACTCGATTCCCAACACTTTGATAAAGTGACCTAAGCTGCGTGTTCCATTTCTCCACAGCAGTGTATTTCTTCATTCCCTTTGACCTGCCACCATTCCAATTCCAGAGTCAAACACAAGATTGGAATGGAATCAGGAATAGTAACTATTGATATAGATATAAAATTTAACCTGTCACCACGCTCCAACAGCCTGTTAACTTGATCGATGTGACCCTGCACTTTGTTGTCCAATATCAGCGACACTAAAAGCTGTTCCACATCAGCCTCTGGCACATTCAGCTCCTGAAATACACACACACACACATGTATGTATAATAATAGTTATATCAAAATAAAAATAAAAAAATTGAAATGATACCTTGGATATGAAGGGGATCCTGATCCTGGTGTATGGCTTAATTAGCTTGAGTAACACTTGGGTTCTAATGTTTTTCAGAAGATCTTCAATGTAATTTCTGATAAAAGGATCATCCATGATTGTTCTTCTGTTGCTCTGTCACATAGAGAAATCATACAAAACTTCTTTTAATTATTATGTACATATATAACCTATGCTGCATTACATAAATATGTTCAATCTTTTACTTTTTACCTTGAGGATTTTCTCAAATTCTAATATTTCATTACGTTGATATGCTGCAATTAAGTTTGTCATAGCCAAGATTTCTGGATCGTTTTTGTATCTGCAGTGTTATTAAGCTAGCAATCAGAAAGGGTAAAACAGTAATTTAGAAAAAAGAAAAAGAGAATCACGTTTATCACATACGGTTTAGCCTCTTGACCATCAAATGGATTGACCTCAGATTGCATAAGCATGTTTGCTAGCACCAAGTATCTGTAATTGCAAGATTAGAGACAGTTAACATTACAAAATTAGGTTTAATGGAAAATGACAAAATTAGACATACTTCAGACACTGGATTCTTCTCTGATTCCCGGCTTCATCATAGTTTTTAAAAGCTTCAAAAAAGTCAGTAGCTGCTTCTGCCCATTGGCGTTCTGCCATATGCATTTTGCCACCACATTCGTGTATTATTCCCATGATTCTTGGATGTGGGATTGCAGATTTAATAGTAAGGGCTTTTTGGTACAATTGCTGTCACAAACACATACAAAATATTTTGTTACATGTAATCATAAGTTTATAACATAACATTAGCATTTAAAGATTCTCTACCTTGAGTTTTTTGTTGTTCTTAGTCTCTGTGTACATTTGAATCTCAATGGCATACACTTCCAGTAACTGAGTTCCTTTCTTTTGATCATCAGTCCCATCTGCCCTTTGACAAGATTTATGAAGCTCCTTCAAAATCTGAAAAATATAATGGATGTTTTAGTCAACAACAGACTAAAAATATAAATAGTTAACAATAGATTTGTGCCATACCTTATTCATTCTACCATATTCACCCATGTCAAACCAGATCTTGCAAAGCTTAAGATTTGTCTTGAACCATAATCTCTACAAAAAAAAGGACCCAAATTTTGAATAATTTCTTAATTGCAATCCTAAAAAAGTAAGTAATAATTACCTCATTCTTAGCTTCTTCAAGTGCTTTCAAAGTGGTTTGATAGAACTCTTGTAAAAGACCAAAGTTTTGACTAGCAGACCCAGAGACAAAATCCATGATATTGTTTATACATTTTTCACTGTAATTTCGAGTTACTGCAGATTTAATGTAGGTTAACATTTCCCTATATGCATCTGTCATCTCCTTGTACCTCCCTAAACGGTAATAAAGTTTGACAGTCTGTTTTAGTGCTTTGAATCCCCTGTTAAACACAAAAGAAGAATGATTATCGACTTCATAAGTGAGGATTCAATAAAGGTTGCTACAATTTTAGCTTCTTAGATTCTTTGTTAATGTCACAATCTAGCTTACTTAATACTAATACACTTACCATTCTGCTTTCTCAGGTTCCATCTGAACTACTTCAGCAAAACCAGTAAGTGCACCCTCTGGATCAGTCTCCACCAAACCTGTCAAAAACAAAGAATGGGACACCAATCAATAACCCATATAAGATGTTACAAGAGAAAATATAGTTGCAAGCTTAGAGATAAGACAACGGTCGTAGTATTAATGCGATTATCTAATCTAGCTTTCTGCCCTAAAATTAGCATTATAATTATTCGTCAATTACACAATCACGCCCTCTTTCCGGTTCCACTACTGGTAAGGATAAGAGTAGCAATCAATATGGAGATGAGAATCCAAATCGATGTGTACAGTAAGTATTGAGGGGGATTCAGTACCTTTAGAATTGTAATATTGATTTTCAATGTCCACGTCTTGCTCTTCAGGTTCCTCCTCAGAGTACTCAAATCCATAATCCTCCATATCTGCATCTAAATGAGAGAGAAAGAAAGAAAAAAATTGTAAATACATGCTTACACTAGAAACACTTTGTACAACCGCGGCATCTGTGCGTTTCTGCATATGGGACATTTAACTAACTAAAATTGAAGCCGAAACTAAGAAATCATGAAGCTTAACCTCACCTGAACCCATGATTGCTTGACGATGATGAGAAGATGATGAATACAGTAGCGATCAGTGGTCTCTAGGGTTTGGTTTACAAATGCAACACCTGTGAAAATAGCGAGTTTAGTTGCGGGACTGGACCCTTTCGTCATTTTGTATGCGGGTCTTTTTATTATTATACAATTTTTCTAAATTTTATTTTATAAAATAGCTAAAATATCAAAATAAATAAATAAATAAGATAAGGTCATACTTTCATAACTTTTATTATGGATAAGTATTTAGAGTGGATTAGCTCTTAGACCTGACGGGTATGTTAGTGAATTTTGAATTTTGGACCGAACATGTTGAGTCTTATAAGTCCAGGTTTAGGATCAATTCTTAATTCTTGGACATATAGGTGAACATTTGGAGCGAACTGATTTTGAAGAAATTAGTGGATCTTGGACTGGACCTGTTAAGGCTTACTAGGTCTAGATCTGGTTTCCGATCTAGTTCGGAGGTCCAAATGTTCATCCCTAACTTTTATATACGAAATTCTCTTAAGCTAGTTCTTTGTCATTGTGTTCTTTGTAACTAAGTTTTACATTAATATTTTAAATCCAAATTTGGATGTCGGAAAGTTATATTTTTGAGCTCCCAAGTAGGTTATTCGATGAAAAAAATTAAAAAAACATAACTTTAATATTTAACTTTTGCATACAAACTTCATTTTAGTTAAAAAATTTCTCATTGTGTTCTATTTAATAAGATCTGTCCATGGACCCGTTACACTCCTAATTTGGATATCGAAAAATCATAATTTATAGCTCCAAATTAAAATATTCAGAAAAAAAAAAAAAAAAAAAAAAAAAAAAACTTTATAGCTTTTGCAAACAAACTTTATAACAATGATCATATCATCTAGGTTCTTCTAATTAGAAGAATGACCTGCAAAAAATCTCAAAAAAAATCCAAAAAAACTATATACACCTAGATTTTTGTAGGTGTTGATCTGCAAAAATAAATAAATAAATAAAAGAAATTGCAGCCCATCTAGATTTTTACATGTGATGATCTTTGAAACTTTTTAGCTAATAAAAGCGCTCCATTCAACTTGTGCTTGTAATTACTAGAAAATTGAGATAAATGTATTGGCCTTTTATTTGTTTAAAAAATTTGTAAAAGTATATGATTATCTATAACACTCTTTAGGATTAATCGATGTGTTCCATGCTTAAAGAAGAATAAACATGTTTCGTAACCCCCAAGTCCCAACTAACGAGCTTCATCATTGCACCGGTAAATCAAAATTGATGGTTATTTTGAATGAGATCATGAATAAAATAAACCCTAATATAAATCACTTTTTAGTTTTAAGTTATTATTTGTTACCCACTTATTGAAATCCGTTTATTTTAACTTCAACTAATCTAAACACTATAATCACATCTTAACAATAAAACCAATAATCACCTTAAACACACATCCATGATCCAACACCCCTTTGGTCATCAACTTCATTATAATTATCACAAACTTGTAGCCTTACACGATGGTGACAGCATTGCAGCTTTTGAAATATCATCAAATCCACGTTTTTCAAGTATTAATAGTTGCTCGTTTACAACAAGGAACGGAAAATGAAATAGCATTCAACAAACGACATAATGTAACGCCTTCTTATTTCATGATATTGCTTAAATTCTTGTAGTGTTTTTAACTTATATAATAAACACATTTTAAGCTTAATTTATTAATATTCAGCTACTCCTCAAAACTCAAATCTCACCATCCCAGAGTACCTCAACTGTTTTATACTCGCCATAAATATCATTCACCAAAAAATCACCTCTCACAAGTCTTGCCTGCATCAAAACCAACTTCATATGTAAATAATTGAATTTTATATAAGGATTGATTCAATCAATCAAATAAAGCAAAAAGGAGAAATCTTGCCTGTTCAATTTTGGACAACTCTGTGAACAAATCATCAGGAATCAACCAATCAGAAACTGCAAAATTCTCTTTGATACGCGCTTCATTAGTACTTTTGGGAAGAACACTATGACCCATCTGTAAACCCCAACGTATGGCAACTTGTGCAGGAGTCTTCCCTAATTTATCTGCAACTGATGTCAAAATTGGATGCTCAAGCACATTGCTCTTTAGCCATTTTGTCCCAGGTGAACCAAGTGGTGAGTACCCCTGAATATTATTTATTATTCAAAATCAAAATTAAAATAAGACACTTGTCGACTTAATACAGAAAGAACGACTTAACAGAGAAAGCCATGTTTATGATGACTTACTGAGAGATGAACGCCATTAGATTTACAAAACTCCCTCAATTTGGTTTGATGCCATGAAGGATGGCATTCAACCTGATTCACAACAGGGGGAATGCGGGCCACCTTCAACAAATCTCCCAATTTTTTTGAAGAAAAATTGCTAACACCTAAACCTCGTGTCTTCCCTATATCAAACAGTGCTTCCATTGCTTTCCATGTGGCAGGTATGTCTGTTTTTAGCAGATTTTCAGGTTTGAAGCCAGCTGTCCCTTTCTTTGTCCTTACTGGCCAATGAATCTTGAATAGAATCATAGATAGATGGGTTCATTTGGTTAATGATTGAGTGATGATGAAATGATATAAAAATGTGTATTATCAAAAGACTTACAAGGTACAAATCAAGATGCTCAATCTGTAAGTCATTCAGAGTTTTCTCTAATGCAATAGGTACATCTTCAGGGGCATGATTGTTACACCTGTAAAGTTTAGGGTTTTGAATATTTAATGAAGATGAAATTTACGTACACAAAAAAAAAGGATTAGAACAAACCAAAGTTTAGAGGTGATCCATAAATCTTCTCGTGCCACCACACCATCTTCAAAGAGTTTCTTTAAAGCTAAACCAATCTTGAAAGCCAAAAAAGATATAAAAGAATTGTTGATGATAGCAAATATAATATTTTTTTATGAATGGAAAAAGGAAAAAACGCAAAAAAGGCAAAATCTTGACTGATTTGTTGATGGAATTTTAGTGAAATCTGCATACCTCCTTTTCATTGCCATAAATTTGGGCACAATCAATGTGGCGATACCCAGCCTGCAGGAGAGAAACATAGTGAGAAGATGATATGCATCATATCATATCATATCTACTTTTTACTTTTTTCCCTATGTTTTACTTTTACATATTAATCTATCACTCAAAGCAACAAAAACAAATGCTTCCCCAGTTGAAGGGTTTTAAGAGTTTATTGATTGAATTTGAAACACTACATGATTACAAAGATGCACTAAATAATTACAAAGATTTTGGATGATATTTGTAACAAAAGTCAAAAACCATATCAATTCGGGACCACGATAATTCTTTTGACCTCAAAAGTCCAACTTTAACACTCAAAACACCTTTAAGTCTGCATTCATATTTCATAACAAAATAAAGTAATAATAAGAACCACAAAGTGAAGAGGAATCTTATTCTGATGATAGCTCAAGGAAGAAAAGCTACCTAATAGAATTAAGACCATATTTACCAGTCAATGAGCAATAACTACTTATCAAATCATAGGATACATTGTTTGGGTAAAATTAGCATCGAGCATGGAAACCATAGATGAGAAGAGTATTATAGTCAAAAACTTACTTCGCCGTTTTGGTATTAGTTTGACTAAAATCCAAATCTTATTCACGCAGAGAACAAAGGGAGTAGAGAAAGAGGGGAGAACCTTGACGGCAGCAGTGACGGCTTGGCCAACAAGACCAGGTTCCGATTGCCATGTCCCAAGACCTAATGATGGAATCTGAGTTTTGTTTATCAGATCAAAGGATCGAATTTCAGTCGCCATTTTCAATCAACTACTTCGCTGAAAAGATGTAGAGAATAACGGGGAGGACGACACAGATATGGAAATGATGATGATTTTACGCTTGAGGTATATATGCTAAAGATCCACTGGAGTCTGGAACCAGGACCACCACCGTCCACCAACATCGTAGGGGACCCACCCCGTCACAACATTGCAAATGGTTACATTCACAACATTAATGCACATATAATGTTATACATAATTATATATTTTCTAAAATAAACAGTTCAATATTAATCACCGGGGAAATGATTTTCAAGGGTAATTAACTGCTAAGTTTATTTTTATTTGGTTTTTTTTATACCCAATATCCAATCGAACTTGTTGTTTGTGTTCATCATAACCATCTTGACTCGTTTTTAACCGGCTATCACCCTGTGATAGTCGGTCAAAGGTTTATGGTGAGCACAAACAACAAGTTTGATGGTATATTAGGTGCAAAAAAAAAGGGACCAAATGAGAACAAACTCAACAATTGATTACCCTATATAGTCATTTTTCATTTACTCACGTCATCTCCTGCTCATATTAATTATTTTATAAGATTCATTCTTGCTTCTCTTCAAAACATAACTTACGAAAAAACATTATTCATACATGTATAACTTTGTAATGCACTTGAATATTTATTAGGAGAATCTTGATTAAGCAGGTGCATTTCATGACTACATTTACATTTCCACTCAAATGATTTATCATATCATGGATTATGGATAAGTCCACAAACGAGTGAAATCACAAGTGTTGTGATTTTTGAGTTTGATTGGTTTTAAGATTGAATTCGTGAGATAAAATACAACATCAATATGTACAAGATCATGCAGCTTTTGCAGATACATCACCATAATATACCTTGAAATAAACGTTTATGCTGATAAAGATACCTCTTACAATTATATCCTTTTGCAGACATGGTCATATCCTTTTGCAAAGAGTTGTTGACACTTAACCACAGTAAGTATAGCATATACTATATTTTGACGAAGCTACCCCTCCGAAACGTTCTTCATGTACGTTATAGCCTAAGAAGGTTGCAGTTTTTGATATTTTTGCAACTTTAATTTCATTTAACTTTTTGAGGACAATGACTTAGGAGGGTAACCAATTGTTGAGTTTGTTCTCATTTGGTCTCTTTCCTTTTTATACCCAATATATCATAGAACTTGTTGTTTGTGTTCGTCATAACCCTTTGATTAGGTGATAGTCGGTCAAAAAAGGTTATGACGAACACAAACAACAAGTTTGATGATATATTTGATACAAAAAAAGGACCAAATGAGAACAAACTCAATAGTAAGTTACCATTCAGCTCCATTTTCCCTTAATTATTCAAATCACGCTTATTAAAATTTAAAAAAAAATAATGCATTATTTGTAGGGGTGGCAATCGTTGACACGACACGACAAAAATACAAGACACAAAACGAAATTAGGACGAAACTGAAATTTGAATTCGTGTTCGTGTTAAATGTAAAAAAAACACGATGTCGTGTCATGTTCGTTTTCAAAATTCGACACGATATTGAAACGATTTAGCATTTATTTGTCGTGTTTGACGTGTTATATGTGATTAAATATTAATTAAATACACTAATTATTATATTATGTTATTTTTGTCGTATCGTGTCGTGTTTGTCATTTTTTAATTGGTTCGTTTTCGTGTTAGTTAGAAAAAAAAAAAAACATGACATCGTGTCGTGTCGTGCTGTGTCAGACAAAAACACGACATGAGGGTCCGATTTGTCACCCCTAATTATTTGCATACAATTTATCTTAATAGTCAAGAATGTGCTTTTATGTTTTATGATTTCTTTATCTTCGGAATCATCTTTTTGATAAATTTATTCATTGTGATTTTTTTTGTAGGAATTATATTAACATGTATATTGTAATTATTGTATATTGTAATTATGTTTTATATATTAACTACTTTGGTCCAAGTCTTCTAACTAGAATTTGTAAAAGAATCGAACGAACACGTAAGGGGCTTGTTCATGTTCGTTCGTTTAAGTTAACCGAACAAATGAACGAACACAAACAAGTTTTTTTGTTCATGGTTGTTCGTTTAATAAATTACATTGTTCATGTTTGCTCACTTATGTTCATGAACATGTTAAACGAACATAAACGAACGGACGTAAATGAACAAAGATAAACAAACATAATTGAACATATAATGTAGTAATGTGATCAAACACAATTAAACATATATGAACATAAAATGAACTTATGTGAACGAACATAAATGAACATTCACAAACATAATCGAACAAACGAGACAATTGTTAATGTTCGTTATTTAACTAAACGAACGAGAATTTTTTTTCATGTTTGTTCATTTATTAATTAAACAATCATAAACTAATTACCCGCCAAACAGTTCATCGAACGTCCAATTCGTCTACATTCCTACTTGTAACCTAATATTTGTACATTGTCTTTGTATCTATAGATTTACTATACTATGTAATTTCTTTTATCATATACATTTAAAAATGTATATATAATTTTAAATTTTAAACTAATTAATAATAACCACTAAAAAATTTACCTTTCATTATATATATATATATATATATATATATATATATATATATATATATATATATATATATATATATATATTCAACTAATTAACCGTTATAATCCATATTTTTTTCAATTATTCATTGAAATGACCATGTAATGTTATAAAAAAAAATACCATCAAATGACTAGGATGTCAAAAAGTCCCGTAGGACCCCGAACCCGTGGGGCCCCGATCCCATAAGGGAGATATTTGTAAAAAATAAATAATAAAAATCGGGGGAGGGGGGTGTGGGCAAGTTTGACCCATATATATATATATATATATATATATATATATATATATATATATATATATATATATATATATATATATATATACTAACTTATAAAAGAAATCTTACTATTTCTATAAATAGATTCAATATAATAATAATATTTTTTTTAAGACGTTTACATCTTTAAGACTAAAGTACAACTAATTTTAAATAAAATAATATTAAAATTTGAATGAGATTGTTTACTCGGTCTCACATTGTTAATCAAAGCCTCATATCTCGGTCGTCCCCATCTCCAGATTTTGAGCTCTACCTCTCAACGCCTTTCTTCGGTATTTTCAACTTCCTCCTTTCTCCGGTATATTCAACTTCCTCCCACCATGACATTCACCATTGTTCGACACGGGCTCCGTTTCTATGAAATCGCCTCTATTTCTACCTCTGCATATTCTCATTACCAAACACTGATCGAAATATCTGATACACCTTCACGCTATCAATACTTGGTTTACACACTCCCTCAATAATTCAATCTCTCCCTTCCTTCTCTCTACAAACCCTAAGCCGCCGCCACGACCACCAACATCGATCACCACATCCACCACCACCATCACCGCTGACCGCAGTCGCCCACCTCACTACCATTGTCAATATGCTTCATGGTAGGTTCTTCTTCGATCTCCGGTATGCACTTTACCACCATCAAACATGCTTTTCTTGTAAATGGGTTAGATGTTGAGATTTTTTTGATATGGAACCTTTAAAACTGTCTGTGAATGTATATATCTTTTCGCACATGTATGTATTAAATTTTTTACTCCTCTGTTTCTCTCTTTTTTTTTTGATTTCGATATGGAACCTCCACCTTTCACTGATCTTTCACGCAGCTATACGAATCTCATCTCGAAACCTTCTTATAAAGCTTGGTTCAACTTGGATGCAGAATCAACAGACAAAGTGATGCTCCGTTAGTTCAAGAAAGAGGTGAAAGAGCGGATTAATGTAAATAACTGCTTCAATTCTATTCTTACACAGAGATTCTCTAGCTATTTCTTTGCTTTTCTTCATTAATTGCTGAAAAAACCCCGAATTTGGGGTGGATAGGATGGGCGGCGAAAGCGATGATGATGTTGTAACCGAAGTTATTGAATCAAGCAAGGCTAAAGACGACGATGCCGTTACCGTTAAGCTTAGAATTGCTTATTTATTGCCAGATTAATTAAAAAAAATGGGGTTACTGTTGTTTTCTTTACAGGTTTACAAAACATGCACATCAAATGTTTGATGATATGCCTCAAAGAAAGTATGACCCAAGTTTAGTACACTCATTTCTCAATATGTATCAGTTTGGCTTTCCAAACTTTCTTTGGTTGTTTTTTTATATTTCCAATTTGTTTTAGTAATGACAAGATTATACCATGTGGCTATTGGATTTATAGTTAATTAATATACTCATCACTTTTTGCAAAGTACAGCGAAGTCCATGCATATCGACTGTCTTTATCTGAGGACACAAAGGCACTAAATCAACTGGTATGTTGCTCTTACAACATTTCATTTTGAATCTTGAAAAGAATGTTCCCAATATATTTGTCATTTGGCTGTAATCTAAGTTCATCTAACTCGATCTAGAACTTTTTGTACATTGGATTATGAATATCTCTATATACTAATTTCTTATATATTTGTAGAATACTCTTATCCAAGAAGGCAGGGAAATGGTATCAGTCCTTTGTGCATACGGGAGTTGTGTCAAAGCACTTCCTGAGGTTTGATGAAGAAAATTCTTGAAAAGTTTTTTTTTAATAATAACTCTATATAATGTAAAAATTTATTGCCGACTTCCAGATTCTATGAAGCAAAGCCAGACTGATTTGTATCTAGAAACATGTCAGGTAATGGACTTGGAAATGAGTCGCTTCGTGAGATACAAAGATGGCAAGCATCAGCTGCAACTAAAGTATGTGCCTTGACTCTATCATTTTCCAATATTGCCCCTTTTATTCCACTGTAACTCATTTTTAATCATTTTCCAATATTGCCCCTATTATTCCACTGTAACTCATCTTTAGTCCATGTTGATATTACTTAATGTTTTGGTTCAACTTGATCATCTAAAAAATGCAAAAGTCAGCATACTTTATGATTTCTCTTGGTATAAAAGGTAAGCTTAGTATTTTTCATTTATCATGCTACTCCAATAATTATGATTAAAGTTGAGTGAAATCGTTTTGCTATCTGGCGGCAATATGAGGAAACCAGGTGGTCTTTTTGGGAATAGTAGCTCTGAGATTCCTGCAAATGATTTGAAACAATTGGAAACCTTTTTCTACAAGCTTAGTTTCTTCCTGCACATACTAGACTATTCAGGTTAGCTATTTTTTGTATTCTAATGAATAATTTATTTTTTGGTTTGATTATTGATCATATCATTGCTAAAATAACCTTTTTCTTTTTAGCATTTTAGTTATGATTGCAACGTTGACAGATCTTGGTTTCTTATGGTTTAGAGAATTTTATTTGAAATCTTCTCGTGTAATTCAAGTAAGCCTTAAAATTCAATAACAAATATATATCAGCACGATTGTTTACTGATCTGATCTGCAACATTGAAGTCTTAAATCCAGGTGGCGATTATTGTTGGTGGACGAAATTTCTTTTGTGGTGACACATGGGTAACATCAAATTGTCTTGATATAACTTCTTCTTATTAAATTGGCTAATGCAAGTGTACTTTAAATAATTGTGAAGTATATTCCAAAGGGTTAATTTGGTAATTATCTTTTCATATATGAACAGTATGATGAAAACTGTGATGAATTCCATTATACTCCGATCAACATTAGGAAAATTAGGTGTTGAGGCACGTCTACAATCATCATGTTGTATGCCAGAAGTTTCTGAACCTTACAACAAACAAAGATCAATTCGACATTTAGAAAATGATATTGTTGTGATGGTGGTAAACTTGAGTTAGTGAAAACAGAATCTGAAAGTTTTATATTTTTGCTTATATCAACTGATCTTATAAATATGTTGCATAAACTAAGGTGACATTTTGTTGCATATTTTAATCATAACATTTGATGTTTTTCTATCCTGTTCACTAGAACATCTTTCTAATGGGTATCTTTTTTATTCATGTTAGGTTAATTTCTCTTCGTGCCTCACAAAGCGTAAATGAATGACACATTTTTACCCTTGTATTGTATGTTCACACCTATATGCAAAATAATATTTGACTTCTAAGAAAAATGTCGTTAAGGGACAAATCTAGAGAAAAATATGACATGCTTTAAAAAATGAAATGTCAAAAGAAAATTATTTAAAAAAAAGGAACTAATTAACGCTCAGAAAGTATTTGCCAAAATGAAACTAATATTCGCCTGTTCATAAAAAACCCTAAGAACTTTTTAATGGCATTGCAATTCGGGATAATCAGCAACATACCAAAACAATGTGTCAGACTTTTGTTGAATGCAATCGAGTTCTGATACATTTCATGTTCTTAAGACGATGAAATGTTTCTGTATAGAAACTAAGCGGTGAAACAAATATAATAGCCAAAAGAAACTAATTAGCGAAAGGAAAGTAATTGCCAAAAGAAACTAATCGCTACCGCAAAACCGATTAATAACATTATGTATATGTTTTGTGTTCCTTGAAATATAACATGTCTTCCGAATAAACTAATCGTTGAAAAAAACTAATTGTCGAATGATGTTATTCGTCATCGCAGCTTTGCGCGGGTAGACGGCTAGTATATATATGTGTGTGAGTATATATATATATATATATATATATATATATATATATATATATATATATATATATATATATATATATATGATTCTTGCGCTTGCTTGTGCCCCATTAGGTGAATGCTTCTCCTGGTTCAACCTGTAGCCTCAGTATGTAGTTTGGGATTTACCACCTCCCATGAGTATTACACCAAGAATTGACAAGCCTTTAGTTGTACGCTTTCTATTTCTTACGTGACTTCGAGATCGCTTCACACCTCGCGGTACTTACACCGATCCGACGTGAACTTGCACGACTGAGTTGCGCTGCATTTGCCTAACTGGGTGAAGGATGTAAAGGAAGAGAACTGGAAGAAGTAGACATGGTATGAATGGGATTGAGAATACCCAGTCTAGGGCTGAAGGGAGGGGGGCTAAATGCAGAGACAAGGCCCAATCCCTTCTCCTCAAAGAGCATTAGTTTCCTTTCAAATTCTAAAAAATAAGAAGAACTCAAAGATTCGACCTCTGGAAAGCGCCTACACCTAATGGCTTGAGTTGTTGTTCCCATTTGCTCGCTGACCAATCATGCAAAAGGTACGCCGTTAGAGTGATCATGGGGGATAGCACAAGGGCTTAAGGCATTGATTTGCAAATTCGACATACAAGAAGATTGCATCATGCAGGGTTTGAATCCCATTTCTTCCAGTCTTTTCTTACTGAACACTTTCCTACTCAAGATAGGTACTAGAAACGGATCATACGAAGGCTATGTTTTAGGTGCCTGTTGACACAATCCCATTTCTTTCTCCATATTTTCCCATGTATTTCTTGGAAAAACCAAGGCAATTGAATTGAATTAGCAAGTCTCCAGACTGATTTATTGGAGTAGGAGAAGTGACATCACTGAATCAAGATGCCATTAACTTTATTCCTTACGCTTTTGGTAAGACGGGTGTGTAGACACACAGGAGAGGTTTTCTAGTCGTTTTGTTCACCGGATAAGGCCTCCCATTCGGTTGAGAAGAAAGGGATAGGAAGAGACATATGGGTTATCTATGAAACATTTTCATTGCCCCTTTCTTTTGGAATAGTTGAAAGTCCTTTTCTTGGGGGATTTTCTTTTTTCTTATCAACATTGAATAAAGATAGCTTCACCTGGAATGAAGAAGCAACAAGGGCTTTCAGTCGTGTTCAGATGCACACCAACTCTTTGTCACAAGTTATAAGTGAAGTTGTGCTTGTTCTTGTGCACCTTTGCTTGGATATGATTTGTCATGTGACATATGCTACATTTTGTTTGTCCATGAAGTGAATTCCTGTGGTTCCTACCCGCACCACTGCCGTATCCATTCTTTTCATTCCAAAGAACGAAAGTGTGAAGGGGACCACCTCACATGGAATACGGGGTTAGTGGAATCCATCCGGACAACTTACCCTTAAACTTTTTCCAACCCTAGAGAAGAGACACATCGAATGTGTTCCCACCCAGTTCACTATTTTAGAGTTATATCCCTTTCTGGGTTTAGTTTTCCTATCATCCGGAAGGGGGCTAATTCCTTGGTCTTACGAGCTGCTTACGCTAACTCAAGCAGGTACCGAGAGGGACATCTTAGGCAGTAGAATGACACACTATTTTTTGTTTATAAATAGATATAGAATTGAATATATTATTACGTCCAAGTGCATGTCGGATTATAGAATCTGGAGTAATGATCGAAATTTAATGTCTTTAGTTAATAAAACGACGAAAGATGTCCTTGCCATTGAAAAGAGTGTCATACAAAAGAAAAACAAACTAAGATAGTTAGCATAAATAGGACTCCAGTAAGCATCGAAGTATATCTCTGCTAAACAAAGCCAGTGAAATGCATCAAAACACCCTGCTATTACCACCCACTCTACGTATTCATTGTAGTTTCTCTCAAATAACCGCTCTAACTCAGGTGGAGCGCTTTGTGTGTCCGACCTAGTTGGAGAAAGAGTATTAGAGGTACCACCTGAAGATAAAGAAAAACCCTCATCTACTTAAGCAGAGATCTTTCTTCAAATTATTGGCTTGCAAGTTGGTGAGCGATCAATCAATCTCTACGACCGGATCCAACCTGAGAGATGAGCTAGCTTTCTTTCGGGTGTGAGTAGAGCATAATGAGTGTGTGTAACGTCCCAAAATTTAAGACCAAAAATTTCGTTTTAAAAACATTACTTTAGAAAACATTAATAGTTGAAAACATTGTTTGATCAAACCATAGCAAAACGTAAACCATGTCTAAAAGCCAAATCATACAACCATCAAAATATCAGAGTGTAAATCCCAGAGAATCTCGTAAGTGCGGAAACCAGTGTGTGTGCATGATGTGCCGCTACCGCGCCAACTCCTTCCCCTTTGACGAAGAGGTACCTGAAACCAAAACTGTAAACTGTAAGCACAAAGCTTAGTGAGTTCCCCCATCATACCACATACCATACAAACAAATAACATGCATACTGTCAGGCTATTCTGGGATGCCTGACTACCCGATACGGCCATTCTGGGGTGCCGACTACCCGTGCCAAGCCATTCTAGGGTGCTGACTACCCATGTCAAGCCATTATGGGGTGCTGACTACCCGTGTCAAGCCATTCTGGGGTGCTGACTACCCATCGGTCCTAACAACCGATCCTCGGTGACTAGTCCCCTCCCACTACCACTATCGCATATAACATAACAGGCCAGCATGCAAACATATCATCACGTACTGTCAGACATTTCTGGGGTGTCTGACTACCCTCCGGTCCTAACAACCGAACTCTACTATTGTCACATATAACATATCATGCTAGCATATACCATATCAGATAGTAGCAACTTAGATGATATCACAAAGACAATCATCTAACATACGACTCCTACTGGTGGGCCGGCATTGTGGCCGCAGACCCACCGCTACTAGAAGGTAACTCACCTCGAAGTAGCTGCTGATCTGAGCGGGAACTGACTGTCTACTACTGCTGCTGCTACTCTGGAAATCCTCCGGCTGCAATTCCCACAACATACTCAATCAAACACTGCTAACTGTCCTTTGGGTAAAATGACCATTTTACCCCTGATCATGACCTAAGTCAAAATCAGAGTCAACTTTCAGTTGACCCGACTCGCCGAGTTGGCTTTCCAACTCACCGAGTCCCTACCCAAACGTTTGCCCTGAATCCCATTCCTACTCGTTGAGTTAGGCGACGACTCGACGAGTTCTCCTTCTTAACAGATACTCAAGTCCTTCATCCTACTCACCGAGTTCATCTTCATCCGATGAACACTTATGCTAAGACTCGCCGAGTTGTATGAACAACTCGCCGAGTCTGTTCTTGATCTAAGGAGATTGCCTTGAACTCGCCGAGTCAGGGCATTGACTCGCCGAGTACCTCCATAGATGAGTTCAGCTTCCGATTCACTAAGTCACACCCCGTGACTCACTGCTCACTCGACACTACGAAAAGGGGACAAACTCGGAGACTCGCGAACAGACTCGCCGAGTCACATGAACGACTCACTGAGTCGTTGCCATGCACCCACTAAATACACAAATTTGCTTGATTCCAGTCCATGCCATTCACAGATCTGGACTTCTAGGACACGAATCACACGTAAAGTTTCCAACTTTACGTGTAGATATTCACCAATATGGATTTTAGGGTTCAAAATGCCTCAAAAGGGTAGATCTAGGGTGAACAAGCAACATGGGTCCATAAAGCTAACAGATCTGAGCTCCTGGAGCTCAATCTTGCCTAGATCTAGAGGCCAATCAACTTATTACAAAATATTATGCACATACAAGCTTGGGGAATGGCTCAAGAATGTCTTAAATAAAGCCTTAAGCATAGAAACATGGGAAAATGGGATATACCTCAATGGAACTGCTGAAAGAACACAATAATGCTTGGATGGCTTCCCTTATTCTGGATCTACTTCCCTTCTTCTTCAAAACCTTCAAGAGCACACAACAAATGCTTCAACTCTTCAAAGAACAAGCTTAAACGAGGGTTGGGAGCTCTGGGGGGTGAATGGGGGCTGGCCTGGGGCGGATGTGTTGCTTAAATAGGGTGCAAACCCCTGAAACTTAGGGTTTCATCCAACAGCTGTGACTCGCCGAGTCCAGGATATGGACTCGCCAAGTCGACAACATAAACGTGTCCCGGGTCCCGCATCTACTCGGCGATTCGGACCTGTGACTCGCCGAGTCCAAGGCTAAAAGAAGAGAAATACTCAAATAAGATTTACGTACCAGGAACCAGGTGCTACAAATCTCCCCCACTTATTTTAGACTTCGTCCTCGAAGTCTGCTACTCGATCCTGAAACAGCTCGGGATAATGCTCCATCATCTCGTCCACCGACTCCCAAGTCCATTCTGAACCTTTGCGGTGCTGCCATTGCACCTTCACTAGCTCCACCCTCTTGTTCCTCAAATCCTTCGACTTCCTGTCGAGGATTGCGACTGGGCGCTCAATGTAATTCAGGCTGTCATCAACCTGAATGTCCTCTAACGGCACAACCGCTGAATCGTCCACTAAGCACTTTCGCAGCTGAGAAACATGGAAAGTGCTGTGGATCTGGCTGAGCTCGGCTGGCAGATCCAACCTATACGCCACCTTGCCCACCTGGGCTACAACCCTGAATGGTCCGATGAATCTCGGGCCCAACTTGCCCCGCTTCCTGAATCGGATGACGCCTTTCCAAGGCGACACCTTCAGGAGAACCATATCCCCGACTTGAAACTCCAAGTCGGATCGACGCTTGTCGGCGTAACTTTTCTGCCGACTCTGAGCAGTCTGAAGCCTGCTCCGGACCTACTGAATCCTCTCGGTCGTCTTGAGCACCACTTCGGTGCTCCCTATGACTCTCTGGCCAACTTCACCCCAGCATTTCGGGGTCTTGCACCTTCGTCCATACAACATCTCAAATGGAGGACGATCAATACTCGCGTGGTAGCTGTTGTTGTATGAGAACTCGGCCAGAGGAAGATAGGTATCCCAGCTACCACCGAAGTCTAGCACGCACGCCCGCAGCATATCCTCCAGAGTCTGGATGGTCCGCTCACTCTGACCATCCGTCTGCGGGTGAAAGGCGGTGCTAAAATGTAGACGAGTGCCCAACTCGTCATGGAATCTCTTCCAAAATCTGGAAGTAAAACGCACATCCCTGTCCGAGATCACCGATACCGGCACCCCGTGCCGCGCCACTATCTCCCTGATATAGATGTCGGCCAATTTCTCGGCCGATATGCTCTCCTGAATCGGAATAAAATGAGCACTCTTGGTCAATCTATCCACGATGACCCAAATCGAATCCACTCCACGCGTGGTCCTGGGAAACTTCGTGATAAAATCCATCATGATATCTTCCCATTTCCACAGTGGAATATCCAACGGCTGCATCTTGTCATGCGGTCTCTGATGTTCGGCCTCGACCTTCCTGCAGGTCAAATACCGCTCGACGTACCATGCCACATCCCGCTTCATGCAGGGCCACCAATAATCTAGACGAAGATCCCTATACATCTTTGTCGCCCCGGGATGAATAGAGAATCGGGACTTGTGCGCCTCCTCCATCAAAGTCTGGCGCACACCTCCGTGATACGGCACCCACACCCTACGGTGTAATGTCAATAGTCCTCGGCTATCATAATCAAAGGAGGAAACCTGACCCACCACACGCTCGCTCTTCCGATGTTCCTCCTTGATAGCCTCCTGTTGAGCCTCCCGGATTTGCTCCAACAGGGGAGTCACCACGGTCATCCTCATGCAAACATCCCTGATCGGCGCCGCCTTGCGGCTAAGCGCATCGGCCACCACGTTGGCCTTCCCCGGGTGGTAAAGGATCTCGCAATCATAATCCTTCACCACATCCAACCACCGACGCTGCCTCATGTTCAGATTCGGCCGATCCATGAGGTACCTCAAACTCTTGTGGTCCGTGTAGATGGTACATCAAACCCCGTAGAGGTAATGTCGCCAAACCTTGAGGGCAAAAACCACCGCCCCCAACTCCAAATCATGCGTCGGGTAGTTCGCCTCGTGAGGCTTGAGCTGCCTCGAAGCGTAGGCAATGACATGCCCCCTCTGCATCAGAACCGCGCCCAACCCAGAAATGGACGCATCACAATAAACCACAAAATCCTCTACACCCTCTGGCAGAGCTAAGATCGGCGCCTCGCACAATCTCTGTCTCAGCGTCTCAAATGCAGCCTGCTGCTCGGGTCCCCACCGAAAGACCACAACTTTCTTCGTCAGCTGCGTCAGGGGCATGACTATCTTGGAGAAATCCTGGATAAATCTCCGATAGTAGCCTGCCAATCCCAGGAAACTCCGAATCTCAGATGGAGACTTCGGAACCTCCCATCTCATCACGGCCTTGACCTTGGCCGGATCGACCAGAATCCCGTTCTGGTTGACGAGGTGTCCAAGAAATTGCACCTCGCGCAACCAAAACTCACACTTGGAGAACTTGGCATAGAAGCTCTCCCTCCTCAGGGTCTCCAACACCTCTCTCAGATGCTCCTCATGTTCCTCCCGAGTCTTGGAATAAACCAAGATGCCATCGATAAAGACTATCACAGACCGATCCAGCATCGGTCTGCATACACAGTTCATGAGGTCCATGAACGCGGCAGGAGCATTGGTGAGCCCAAACGGCATCACCACGAACTCATAATGGCCATAGCGCGTCCGAAACGCGGTCTTCTGCATATCCTCCTCCCTGACCCTCATCTGATGAGAACCCGAACGCAAATCAATCTTGGAGAACCAAAATGCTCCCTGAAGCTGGTCAAAGAGGTCATCAATCCTCGGGAGCGGGTAACGGTTCTTCACCGTTACCTTGTTCAGCTCCCGGTAATCTATACACATCCGGTGCGGCCCGTCCTTCTTTTTCACAAACAGAATCGGGGCTCCCCAGGGCGAACTGCTCGGGCGAATAAATCCCTTGTCTAGCAGCTCCTGCAGCTGCGTAGACAACTCCTGCATCTCGGGAGGAGCCAACCGATACGGCGCCTTGGCTATCGGAGCCGCACCAGGAACAAGGTCAATCATGAACTCCACTTGTCGCTCCGGAGGTATCCCAGGAAGCTCCTCCGGGAAAACATCTGCAAAGTCTCGGACCACTGGAACCTCGCTCACTGTCGCCTTACCCGCCTCCCGGGTATCCATCACATACGCGACATATCTTGTGCATCCCTGCTGAAGGTAGCGCCTAGCCCTCGCTGCTAAACATACAGTGGGTCCATACTGAGGCCTCTCACCATGAATCACTAACTCTCCCCCGCTTGGGGTCCTGACCCGCACTAGCTGTTGCGCGCAATCTATCACCGCCCCATATGGGCTCAGCCAATCCATGCCTATAATCACCTTGTTCCCACGCAACGGAATGGGAACCAAATCTACCAAGTAGCGCTCCTCAAACAAACGCAACACGCAATCTCGAAATACCATCGATGCTCGCACCGATCGATCATCAGCAATCTCCACCTCCAAAGGGCAATCTAACTCGCCCGATGACTCATGGAACTTCTTGCTAAGCGCAAGGGAAACAAATGATCGGGACGCACCCGAGTCGAACAACACCTGAACTAGAAGGCCGTTCACATGGAACGATCCTAATGCATACATATACATACGGAGCACATATCAATAACATAACATCATAAAAATAAGATAGAGGGAAAGAATCATACCCGTCACCACATCGGGTGCGGCGCGTGCCTCCTCGGTAGTCAGCTGAAATGTCCGGCTCCTCACCACTGGAGCCTCTGCCTTGCTCTGCCGGCCATCCGTGATCCGCAGGGTCGTTGGAGCTGGCGCCTTCATCGGCGCTGAAACTGTCAACTGGGGGTAATCGGCCTTCTTGTGGCCCCTCTGGTTGCAGTGGAAACACAACAACTCTGATGTCTGAATAACCGCTGCCGGAGCAGTGCAATCCCTGCTGATGTGCCCAGACTTGCCGCACTTGTAGCAGCCTGATGATCCCATCCTGCACGCCCCCTCGTGCGGCCTGCCGCATTTCCTGCAGCGGCTCGGTCCTGACTGGCCTTTCGGCCTACCATCTGATCCTTTGGGCTTCTTCCCCGAAGCCCCTCCTGCCTGTCCCTCCTCTAATTTCCGTTTCCGGATGTGCTCCAAATCTATCTCCCTCTCCCTCGCCCTGGCAATCATAGAGTCCAAGGTAGGGCTAGCCGAAAAGCTAACATGCTCCGGATGTCAGCTCATAGCATATCGTGATAACGAGTCCTCCTCATATCCTCGTCACCAGCATACTGGGGCACCAACAAGGCCCTCTCCCGGAACTTGGCGGTGATCTCCGCCATAGTCTCCGTCGTCTGTCTCATGTCTAGAAACTCCCTGGCCAGCTGATGAAGCTCGACAGCCGGCGCAAACTCTGCCCTGAACCTGGTCACAAAGTCCAACCAGGTCATAGCCTCGATAGCTGAGGCTCCCAACGAGTCACCTATTGACTCCCACCAATCCCGGGCTCGGTCCCGTAGACACCCTGCTGCATACCTCACCTTCGACCTCTCGGGGCAGAAGCTAGTCAACTGGGCAGACTCGATGTCTGCAATCCATCGCCTAGCAGCAATGGGGTCTTTCACCCCATGGAAATCCGGCGCACCACTGCCCCTGAAGTCCTTGAAAGACAGTGTGCGAGATCCCGACTGGCTAGATGCCAAATCACTCCTGAATGCCCGCAGGCGATCCTCCATCAACTCCATGATCCCTTCCTTGATCGACCCAAATAGGATGGGAGTCGACTCAAGGATGCCTCTGGTGATCTCTGACGCGATGAACTCGCGTAGTCCCTCATCTACCGGCTCGGAACCTGATCCCGAACCTGACCCCTCTCCTGAACCGCCATCTACCGGCCTCGATCGAAGTACCACCATTCTGCAATACATCACAACAATAATTAGAGATACTGATACTTCCTGAGGGATCACAACTACTTACAAGTTCCCTAGTCTTGTCTTGGCCTTCCTTGGTTCGGGTACGGATCCTCTGCTTTCAGTAGTACGGGCCCATACTACCTTCCACATCTATCCGTACCTTCTTCAAGGACTGCCTCGACTCCACCAGATCCCTTTCCCTATTGCTGGTCACTACTATACCCATCCCAGGATCGCCCTAGGAAATCTCCGACTCCACTCGATCCAGTCCTCAGCTGCTGCAGACCTCCTTGTAATGCCAATTAGCCATCACCCGAATACCATCACACGCGACGAGACTCAGATAATCCTTCGAGTACCTGACTCGTCCCTACAACGGTTGGACTCAAACAAGAGTTGCGCAGTAGGATCAAATCCGGTACTCAAAGATTATTCAACTCGAATCACATGTGACGTGATGTATTCGCCTAATGGCTAATTCCCATTATTCGGAGTCCCACATAGCACGAAGCAAGCAGCATTCAGACAATGGAAACAACCTCAAGCAATTCCGCTCTCTTGGAGGGAAACTAAACTAGCACACAGTGCTAACTCATACTATCGGGCACAACCCTAACAGGTTACCCTACTGCTGTCTACTCGATACTAGCATGCAATTCTCATACAGCGGGAACACATAAAGCAGGCACATAAGGCATCACTCCTAGATCCTTAGCCCTATTCTAGCATGCTGTTCTACAAAAGCTGATAAACATAACATAAACTTGTATGGGTACTTTGGGGAATACTTACTTGAGCTCGGCCGGTCGCGCACATCACACACTTCGTTCTTTCTTAAACTCTTTTCTCAATTTTTAGAAAACATTTTTTTTAGAAATTCTTTTAATCCCTCGATTTGAGTTCAGACACCCCCGAAGGTGAGTCTGAATCCCTCAAACCAGGGCTCCGATACCAACTTGTAACGTCCCAAAATTTAAGACCAAAAATTTCGTTTTAAAAACATTACTTTAGAAAACATTAATAGTTAAAAACATTGTTTGATCAAACCATAACAAAACGTAAACCATGTCTAAAAGCCAAATCATACAACCATCGAAATATCAGAGTATAAATCCCAGAGAATCTCGTAAGAGCGGAAACCAGTGTGTGTGCATGATGTGCCGCTACCGCGCTAGCTCCTTCCCCTTTGACGAAGAGGGACCTGAAACCAAAACTGTAAACTGTAAGCACAAAGCTTAGTGAGTTCCCCCATCATACCACATACCATACAAACAAATAACACGCATACTGCCAGGCTATTCTGGGGTGCCTGACTACCCGGTACGGCCATTCTGGGGTGCCGACTACCCGTGTCAAGCCATTCTAGGGTGCTGACTACCCATGTCAAGCCATTCTGGGGTGCTGACTACCCGTGTCAAGCCATTCTGGGGTGCTGACTACCCATCGGTCCTAACAACCGATCCTCGGGGACTAGTCCCCTCCCACTACCACTATCGCATATAACATAACAGGCCAGCATGCAAACATATCATCACGTACTGTCAGACATTTCTGGGGTGTCTGACTACCCTCCGGTCCTAACAACCGAACTCTACTATTGTCACATATAACATATCATGTTAGCATATACCATATCAGATAGTAGCAACTTAGATGATATCACAAAGACAATCATCTAACATACGACTCCTACTGGTGGGCCGGCATTGTGGCCGCAGACCCACCGCTACTAGAAGGTAACTCACCTCGAAGTAGCTGCTGATCTGAGCAGGAACTGACTGTCTACTGCTGCTGCTGCTACTCCGGAAATCCTCTGGCTGCAATTCCCACAACATACTCAATCAAACACTGCTAACTGTCCTTTGGGTAAAATGACCATTTTACCCCTGATCATGACCTAAGTCAAAATCAGAGTCAACTTTCAGTTGACCCGACTCGCCGAGTTGGCTTTCCAACTCGCCGAGTCCCTACCCAAACGTTTGCCCTGAATCCCGTTCCTACTCGTCGAGTTAGGCGACGACTCGACGAGTTCTCCTTCTTAACAGATACTCAAGTCCTTCATCCTACTCGCCGAGTTGTATGAACAACTCGTCGAGTTCATCTTCATCCGATGAACACTTATGCTAAGACTCGCCGAGTTGTATGAACAACTCGCCGAATTTGTTCTTGATCTAAGGAGATTGCCTTGAACTCGCCGAGTCAGGGCATTGACTCGCCGAGTACCTCCATAGATGAGTTTAGCTTCCGATTCACCGAGTCACACCCCGTGACTCACTGCTCACTCGACACTACGAAAAGGGGACAAACTCGGAGACTCGCGAACAGACTCGCCGAGTCACATGAACGACTCGCCGAGTCGTTGCCATGCACCCACTAAATACACAAATTTGCTTGATTCCAGTCCATGCCATTCACAGATCTGGACTTCTAGGACACGAATCACACGTAAAGTTTCCAACTTATCGTGTAGATATTCACCAATATGGATTTTAGGGTTCAAAATGCCTCAAAAGGGTAGATCTAGGGTGAACAATCAACATGGATCCATAAAGCTAACAGATCTGAGCTCCTGGAGCTCGATCTTGCCTAGATCTAGAGGCCAATCAACTTATTACGAAATATTATGCACATACAAGCTTGGGGAATGGCTCAAGAATGTCTTAAATAAAGCCTTAAGCATAGAAACCGGGGAAAATGGGATATACCTCAATGGATCTGCTGAAAGAACACAATAATGCTTGGATGGCTTCCCTTCTTCTGGATCTACTTCCCTTCTTCTTCAAAACCTTCAAGAGCACACAACAAATGCTTCAACTCTTCAAAGAACAAGCTTAAACGAGGGTTGGGAGCTCTGGGGGGTGAATGGGGGCTGGCCTGGGGCGGATGTGTTGCTTAAATAGGGTGCAAACCCCTGAAACTTAGGGTTTCATCCAACAGCTGTGACTCGCCGAGTCCAGGATATGGACTCGTCGAGTCGACAACTTAAACGTGTCCCAGGTCCCGCATCTACTCGGCGAGTCGGACCTGTGACTCGCCGAGTCCAAGGCTAAAAGAAGAGAAATACTCAAATAAGATTTATGTACCAGGAACCAGGTGCTACAGTGTGAGTTAAGGGTGTGATTGCTTTGATGGAAAGAGTTTGGATCAAGCAACATATCTTTTGGTTCAAAGCGAGTCCAGGAATATCTGACAAGTTGGACGGACGGTCTCTTAAAGGAAGATATAGTAGGGGTTGCAAACCAGACGGTACACGACTTGCTTTTGGAAGATATGGCACTAAAAGTTTTAGAGTTGGTCGTCTTTCATATCGAGCCATTGAAGCAGCGCATCGAGCTATAATTGGGCAGACACAAATCATATCGTACCAAGAACTTGCCATTGACCTCATCAATTGTTTTAGGGAGATCGCCTTCACCCATGTTCTGAGCAAGAGTCTCCCATTTGAATTCCCTGAGCAAGCTTTCCCCGTCCACGTTGCTGGAAAGGGCTTAGCCACCTTTGGACAATGACCCTAGCTTCATTCTCGCTTTGGGATCATCTCGCCTTCATAGGTCTCCGCTTTCCAGTTGCAGAAACCTCGGGATGCTTTACTCCTAACCCTACAAGGTCTCAAGACGTAGCTTAACCCAATTATCGGTTAAGAACGGTGATGACCTATGTTTCACACGATACACGATTCCATGGATAGTTTCATTCACGCTAAGCTAAGATCAACCACTTGGAGAACGCGGAGCCTTTCTTTCTCGGTCGTCTATTTTAAGAAGTTAAGCGGATTCTTATTCATGTGGTCGTTCTCTGCTGCATTGGTGTTTTCACTCCCCACTCTCCACCAGAACATATATATGTATGTATATTAAATATACATATATAATAAATAATAGCAACAATTTTGAGCTTCCAAAATTCAACAAAAAATATTGTTTTTAAGTTGTTAGTATAATGTTTTTTGAGATGTGATAATATTTTTTAGCTTCCAAAATTCAACAAAAAATCTTGTTTTTAAGTTGTTAGTATAATGTTTTTTGAGATGTGATAATATTTTTGTTTTTAACATACAAAATTATGTTATAAATAATTATTTTTAACCCAACAAATGGTCTTAAAGCCCAAAAAAATTCTTTTAGACAATAAAAAATATCTCAAAATCAATCGGGATGGAAGTAAGGAAATTTCGGGGGCTTAGGAATGAGAAAATTTTAAAGGTGGCGTTGGGGTGGAGGAGGGGGATCCAACCGCGTCTTGTTTAGTCCCGTTGGCATCCCTACAAATGAACCATTTTCTTCATGAAGAAAATTTGTGATTCTAAAACCTACTTTTTCTAACATAAAAAATACTTCAATGATAGGAGTCTAAAAATATTGTGGACTCAACATTTTTTTGTGAAAAAAAATAAATATTCTAGCAAGCATAACAACTACTAAATATTTAGTTAGACATGGGTTGTAGCCCAGCGGTATCAGGTGGTGCCCTCCCTCTTTGAGGTCGAGGGTTCAAGTCCCGTTGTGGACATAGGTGGAATAGATGTTGTTAGCTTAGGAGTAGATTAGATTTGTCGGTTCAAAAAAAAACATGGGTTGAATTCATGGGTCAACAAATAACTACACAAGATCACCAAACACCATATTCAATACATTTGTCTTCTCTTGAGAAAACCTTAAGGCATTAACAAATTTGTAACAAGTTGTTTTCATTTTATAATGTAATTTAATATAAAACGCTTGTTGATAAAATTCAAAGTATAAATATATTACTTTTAGCCAAATTAATTTTCGTAAAAGATGTAGTAAACATTATTACGAATCCATGACTATAAAAAAAATGCTTAAATATGACTTCATATGAATTAGTTACTAGGCGATATTACGCACGTTGCGTAATTATAATTAAAAATATTGATAAATATATGTTGTTAAAATAAATATATGATTGTTAGTAAGCTTGAATTAGTAATTCTTAAAGTGATTTATTATAAAATATTCTATGTATTTTAAATAAATTATAAGCATTAATGCATTATAAAAAGTAAGTGTATGAAATTACTTTCGTAATAGATTTATGAGTATTAAATAATAGATCTCATATTATTCTATTTAAAATTGCATCATCTTTATAGCCGTTACTCATAAAAATAAAAATAAACTCAATTTAGAATATACAAAATTTATTTTTAATGAATTTTAAAACTATTTTTTGATACATGTTTTATATTTAATATTTTATTTAAACTTTAAATATTTTTAATTTATTTTAGACTATCTATTTTGAGGAAAATATAATTATTATATAAGGTAATTTTTAACTAATTAAATGATAAGCATTATAACAAATAAGTGTATATCTGATATTATTCTATTTAAAATTGCATCATCTTTATAGCCGCTACTAATGAAAATAAAAATAAACTCAATTTAGAATAGGCATATTTTATTTTTAATGAATTTTAAAACTATTTTTTGATACATGTTTTTTATTTAATATTTTATTTAAACTATAAATATTTTTAATTTATTTTAGACTATCTAGTTTGAGGAAAATATAATTATTATAAAAGTAATTTTTAACTAATTTTATTTGTAATTAATTTAACATTTTGATTTAGATTTTACATTTAAACGTTTTAACTATTTAAAAAAAATAGGTTTGAATATATTATAAAAAATATGTTTTAAATTTAACATCATATTTAGATTAACAAACTAAATATATTATATTGAGAATAAAGAATTAATATTGAAATTACAATAATATTGGATTTAATGTTTTAGTTTAAGAAGAAGTTCAAAAGTTTGGTGTTTCAAATGAATTTGGTTGAAGAAAAAATGTCACTTTTATAAGTATATTGGACGAATGTCCGCGCGTTGTGCTGAAACACCTATATAGTTGAAATCTTTATAAATATATGTTTTTTTAAATATAACAACAGCGTTGTTGTTAGACTTGATATAATAATTTGTATGCTAAATTGATATAATATCTACCCGCAAGTTACTCATTAATAAAATTAAATATAATATATGATTTAATGTTATTTATAGTTGTTGTTATTGTTAATTAATTTTTTAAAATTTATTTGCTTAACATTTTAATTTCTATCATTATAATTATTTAAAGAATCAAACATTGTTTTTTGGTTTTAAATCTAACAATATAATCATTTATATATAGTTATTTTTAACTGTTATTATTATAATTTATTTTAAGCTACTTAGGGGCTGTTTGGTAGAATCTGAATTTTTAAGAGATCTGAATTTCTAAGAGGATCTGAAATTTTAAGAGCAGAATGTTTAACATGCTGTTTGGTTGGGACCTCTGAATTGCTGTGTTGAATTATTAAAATGACTATTATAAAAATATCTTAATGAATTATTTTAGTTAAATTTAGATTACAATTTAGTTTTTGCATTTAGCACTAAAATTTATCACTTTTAACTATTCATAAAATATTCTTTAGGTTTTGTAAGTGGAATGAAACTTATATTTAATTGACATTGTAACGTTATGTTTAAATTAAGAGTTTAAATATTTTGTCCAAATTGTTTCAAAGTTGTAGCTTTAAATTGATAATGATTTACATACAACAACATATTAAATCTAATGAATTAAGTATAATATGTTAAAAGTTAGAGACATAACTTGATAAATAGAAGTAAATATATTATTTTAATATTGAAATTTAGTTTATTTATGATTACACTTTAGGTTCGATATTTATTTAACCTTATTAACCAACTTATAATCATTATTAGAAAGACTCTACAATTTATCACTTTTAACTTCTTACAAAATATTCTTTGGGTTGTTTAAGTTCAACTAAAATTTATATTTAACTTGACCCTATAATGTTATATTTAAATTAACAATTTAAGTATTTTATACAAATTGTTCAAAAGTTGTATCTTTAAAATGATAATGGATTTACATCCAACAATATATTAAAACTAATAAATTAAGTATAATATGTAAAAAAAACATAACTTTATAAGTAGAAGTAAAAATATTCTTTTAATATTGAAATTTAGTTTATATACGATTACATTTTAGGTTTGATATTTATTTAACCTTTTTAACCAACTTATAATTATTATTAGAAAAAAATTGAAAAGTCATGAGAGTTTCAAATGAATGTGGTGAAAGGAAAAATGCATAAGAGTTTCAAATGAATGCGATGAAAGGAAAAATGTTTCATTTATAATATAGTATGATATGATGATTTCTCGAAGTTTCGAGTTTGACACGATACAACAATGTGTGTCATAAAATATAAACGGGGATAGGTTACTTTTTAACCAAAACAATGTAAACGAAAGTGGATATCTACATAATTACGAACCCGTCGATATAAAGAACGTCGAGAATAGAGTTCGTATGAAAAATTATGAATTTCACAAAGTCTTTTGCAATGTAACCTTCATAAACTGTAAAATAAAAATAAAATGTGAATTAACCGACGAAGTCTAAAGGTAAGTTGTAGTACTCATCGATACAAAACTGTATATATAAGGAACGTAAAAAAACGGAGCTCGTATGCAAAAAATATGATTTTTTGAAGTTTGCGAGCGACGCACCGCCACCCAAAAATTGACACGTATCGCATCGAGAGGCGGTCCTTATTGCCGAAGCTAAGGTGCGGTGTGTCTAGTAAGAGAGCCTGACGTGCCCTCCCTTCAGATCCCCTATAAATAGGTGTTGACCACTCCTTCCTTCTTGCCCACCTCCTCTCAGCTCTCTCTCTCTCTCCCTCTCACCTCTCACGAACCCCCGAGATCCGACCCTCTGAGACTTGAGTATTTTAGAGAAGCATTGTAGTGTTGGAAGCTTGACGAAAAAGAAGTATTCATAGTCGAAGTTCTGTCTGCGACTTCCCGAACTTTCACTAAGAAACTTGTAAGTTGAGTTATACTTGTTATGCTTTAAGTGTAACTTACATTTTATGTTCATAAATGTTATTAGGAATCTATAAATAAGGTTTATTAGTCGCGTATTCCGGAGAATCTACTCGAACGACTTGGAGGACCCAACTCGACGAGTTGGAGTTGATTATGAAAAACCCTAATTTTTAGGGTTTTCACCCTATTTCAAGGACCTTAAGTCCTTTCCTTCTAGCCTCCTTACCACCTTTTCACGTCCATAAACAAACCCTAATCGATCTAAACCTATTTTGAGTGTGTGAGGCTAAAAGTGTGTTTTCGGTGCATTTCTTGAAGAGGTTTGAAGAGTTAGGAGCTTGGAATGAGAAGGGGCTTGTAGATCCAGCATCTACATCATTTTGGAATCCATTTGAAGGTAAAAAGTCATTACCTTGATCATTCTCTTACTATAGCTATTCATCCAAGAGTTGAGGGCCATTTCTAGCTTATCTTTGAAGCAATTCTAATTTTGAGCATGATTTGAAGTTGTAACTTCATATCTGGACTCCTCTAGGCCCTCTTTGACATAAAGCCTCAAGATTTATGAAGATATGGCCCTTCTCCTTAGCCTAAATCTCTTCTTAAGGCTAGTTTTGAGTGTTTTGGCTTCTTGAAGCCTTGCATGCACGTAAAGTTAACAACTTTACGTGATAGCCACACCCCAAGAGTTTAGATCTACAATTTGGGAGCCTTGGTTTTGCTTAGAAACATCTGAATAAGAAAAGGACTGAAGGAACTCGACGAGTTGCATAGTCAACTCGACGAGTTGGATGAAGGTTTCCCGCTTTCTAGATTTTGCATGAACTTGATGAGTTAGCAAGATGACTCGATGAGTTGGTTAAGGTTTTCCCAATATTTTGGATGTTGCATGGACTCAACGAGTTACTTTGTAACTCGGTGTGTTGACTAGGGTTTTTGCTACTTTTCTGAGTTCTAAAGGAACTCGACGAGTCTGTAAGCTGCACTTGACGAGTTGGGTCAACATGTACTGTTGACCTTGACGTTGACTTTGACTTTGACCAAGGGTTGACCGGTTTGACTTCTGAGGGTATTTTGGTAATTTAGATGTTCATGGAAGTGGATCATTAGTGGTTGTAGGTGTTGGTGTTTGGAGCTGTCTTTCGGGAGTTTGATATTTCAGTTCCGACCGACATTGTGAGGTGAGTTGTCCTCACTATACTAGCAGGGTCGATGGCACTAATGTCGACCCTTATTGGATTGTTATCCTGGTTATTGCATGATGATATGCTTAGTGACCTATTAGGTCGGTATCCTAGTATATAGGATGATTTGTTAGCGACCTGTTAGGTCAGTATCCTGGTATATTGGATGATGGTATGATTAGTGATCTGTTAGATCGGTTTGATTGTTTGTACATGCTAGCTGGCTTATGATATTTATGTGTTGATTTTGTATGTGGGGTTGGGTTGAGGCGGACTTGCTTTGTGCTGAAGGCCAACAAACCCAGGGCGGATCAGATAGACTGTATACCCATTAGGGCATATCAGTTAGGCCGAAGGCCCGAAGAATCGTCCAGACAGGCTGAAGGCCCGGATGGGCAGACCAGACATACTGAAAGTTCTTAGAGTGGGCCAGTTAGACTCCAGGCTTGGTAGGGGCAATCCAATCTTATTGTAGACTCTATATGCATGTTTTTACTTGCTATGATATGGTTATGATTGGTATGTCACTGGTATTTTGGGGGAACTCGCTAAGCTTCGAACTTATAGTTTTGGATTTTGTTTCAGGTACTTTGGATGATTGATGGAAGGAGAATGTGTGATCGTGCACCTCCTTACATTTTTATGATTTGATTTCTAGGATACTCTGATATGAAACTATTTTGAAAATATTTTGTAATAAATGGTGGTTTTTGAACGCTTGAAAAAGTTTTAAATTTTCATGAATTTTATGGATGTTACAAGTTGGTATCAGAGCCTTAGTTTGAGTGAATTGGAGGAACACTCGTGTGAATCCAGTCTCAACCCAAGGAAAAGGTTTTCAAAATGATTTTCAAATGGTTTTCAAAATACTAAAAGAGGATGCATAGTGTACGATCAGTCAGAGCCAGTAAGTAGACCCCAAAATACCATATTGTTATTTGATATTGTGATATATTAGAACAACATGGTAGTGATAGGCTAGGGATCTTCAGGAATTGCATGATAGAATTGCCTGATTATATGATGCCTTAGTTCATATAGAGTTCTCTTATTGAGATGATCCATAACTATTTCGCGTGTGAACTGGCTATTGAGTGGATACACTAAGTCACATATTGCATGGTTTAAAGGATCTTAGACTGAGAGGTTTGGCCATGCTGCGCAGCTCTCATCTGAGTCCAACCGTTGTGGGATTGAATCTTTTAGCCTAAGATTGTTTAAACTGTGGGGGTATGTGATTGTATTCATGCGATAGTCATATGGCACCAATGGAGGATCGTGTGGCGGTTAGTGGTAGGATGGGTGAGTTGTGTGGGGTCATTCGTCCAATTATGAGATATTTAGCCTTCCTCTAGGAGTGAGGATTGAGTGCTCGCCTATACTTATGTACACTGTTAGGGTGTTGTGATGATCCTTGAGACAAATATGGGTATGTGTGGACTCGTACTACTAAAAGCACAGGACCCATACGCGTAGCAAGGAAGTCATAATTCCTTAGGGTTTTGTTGGTAGTTGGTTTTATGTTGTTGCACAGAATGTCTTATATCTTCCGGGTATATTTTCAGTATGGTGACTACGAGGCGATTTAAGGGCGGATCCGGGTCAGGATCGGGCGCTGGCAACCAGAATAAGCCAGCATTAATAGAGGATTGTGTCAGGGAGATCATCCATGAGGAGGTGGTCGAGGTTGTTCGGGGTCAGATTACGGAGATGTTTGGGTCTATTAAGACCGCTATGATGGAGTATTTTGATGATAGATACACATCCATTGTTGAGACTGTTGCAGCTGTGGCGGATGCGGGTGTTGGGCCAGTGCGGGTGTTTCGGTATCGGGACTTCGATAACACAAAGCCCATGACTTTCGAGGGTTTTCAGGATCTGATTATAGCCATGAGGTGGTTGTCTAATGTAGAGGGATGTTTCTTCACTTGTTCCTGCACTACTGACCAGAAGGTCATGTGTGCTCCAAACCTGTTGAGGTCCGGAGCAAAGGATTGGTGGAGGTTGATTAATGGTTCGTATTCTGACAAGTAGAGAGTTGTGGTTACGTGGGATCGGTTCATGGAGCTATTATGTACTCGATACATTCCATGGGTTGAGCGTGAGTGGTTGGCTCATGAGTTTTTAGAGCTGAGACAAGGAACAGAGACGGTGACAGAGATCACCCATATGTTCACTGAGAGGGCGATGTTTTGCCTTGAGTTTGCTTCCAAGCAGGTGTAACATCCCACAAATACAGACCAAAAATTTCATTTTCGATATAACGATTCATAAAACAATTTATAAGAAAACATCATCAAGTTATTTCATTTCATAAACCATAGATCACATGTCTCAAAACCATATAAGAAACAGTAATAATGTCAGAGTACAAATCCCAAGAATCTCATATGCGGAAAATCAAGTGTGTGATGCGTTGCTACCGTGCCGACTCCTTTCCTTTCGAAGAAGAAGGACCTGAAACAAAAACTGAAAACCGTAAGCACAAAGCTTAGTGAGCTCCCCCATCATACCACATACCATACCATAAACATATTGCCAAGCATATATGGGTTCCTGACCTACCCTGTTGAGTATATATTGGTGCTCAACCTACCCCTGTTAGACATACCGGGGTGCCCGACCTACCCCTTGTCAAGCATATATGGGTGCTTGATCTATCTTGCCAGGCATATCTGGGTGCCCGACCTACCCTCAGGTTTATCTCAACCGGTTACGGGGACTATTTCACCCCATACCGCTACCACATAATAACATATCATAAACCTACTGTCAGACATTTATGGGGAGCCCGAACTACCCATGTCAAGCATATTTGGGTGCTCGACCTACCTTATCGGTCCTTATAACCAATAACATGGTCTATCTCGCCCCTCCTACCACTATCACATACTATCATAACATACTAGCACATAACACATAATAGATAGTGGCATACCAGACAATTATTACAAAGACAATCATCTCAACTATAATCACCTACTAGTGGGCCGAACTTGGTGCCTTAGACCCACTTCAAGTGGAAGGTAACTCACCTCATATTGTTGAACGTCACTACAAGAAATCCTTAATTGTTGCCCTGACAACTCTTCAAGCTATCAATACCAAAATGTCACCCAATTAGCACTTGGGTTCTATATTATGATTCATAATCCATACGTTGGTAAAATGACCATTTTACCCCTAGCCCACAAGATACTTAACTAAGGCCCAAATCCGAAACCAGTCAAGTCTAAAACTCCAAAATTTGTAAGAGCCCACTAATGGCCCAATTTTCGAAATTGGGCCCCAACCCTTACATGGGACTACCCTCTAGCATCCATTTCATACTTCATGACCTTCTAAGGGTCAACCTTGGTCAAAGTCAACATCAAAGTCAACATTCTGGTCAAAGTCAACACCCTGGTTGACTCAACTCGCCGAGTTGGTCCATCAACTCATCGAGTTCTTGATCCATAAAACTCTGGAAATCTCGATCCTACTCGTCAAGTTTTTTCATGAACTCGTCGAGTTCTTCCTCAGAACATAGTCGAGACCTTTTTCTTACAGCTTTCCAAGTTCCTCCTTGAACTCATCGAGTTCTCTTTCATATATAATCAAGACTTTTCACTCACAACTCACCGAGTTCATCCTTGAACTCGTCAAGTTCCTCTTCATATTAGTTGGGGAATTTTGCTCTCAACTCGTCGAGTTCATCCTCGAACTCGTTGAATTCCTTAATCTTCAAGTCCATAAACACGTCCAAATCACTGAGTAATCTTCTAGACTAAACGAGTTTGCCCAGTAACAGCAAAGGTCGGGGGACCACGACCCAACTCGCCGAGTCGTGTGAACGACTCGTCGATTCCCACAAATTCCAAATTTTTTCAGTCGTTTCTAGTCAGGTTCAAGGCTTCCAAACCATAGATCTGACCTCCTAGGGTCGATATAACACGTAAAGTTGCAAACTTCATGTTCATGTATGGTGTTATGAAGCTAACAACACCAAAACCAAGCTCCTAAAGAGACCTAAGGCATGGAGAAGGGCCAAGACTTAATAAAGCTGGCAACTTTAAGTCTTATAAGGCCATGCACATCCAGATCTGAGGTCCTAACTCCAAAACCTGCTTGCATCCATGAGTGGTTCCAAAATGGGCTTCTTAAAGCCCTAACCACTTCCATGAAGAGATCTAGTAAATGAATAGCCAAGGTACATAATTTATACCTCTACTGAGTCAGAAATGCAGCACCAACTTTGGATCTACTTGCCTCTTCTTGTATCCCTGATCTTCCTCTTCCTTCTCGAGCTTCAAAATCGCCAAGAACACACCACAATGGCTCAAGAACACTTAAAATGGATTAGGGTTTCGTGAATAAGGCTTGGAGGTGATGGAGGCCGGAGTTGAGGCCAGTTAAAGTGTTTAAATAGGGTGCAATCCCTAAAAATTAGGAATTCACTATGGCAATCCTACTCGTCGAGTTGGGGCTCCCCAACTCGTCGAGTAGGTTTCTTAATCCGCGTCCAAATTCCCATTTATACTCGACGAGTTTGGGGCCTCCAACTCGTTGAGTCCCTTTGTAAAAATGAGAATTATGATTTAAAATACCTACCAGGAACTAGGCGTTACAGAAGGCTCAGATTACTCGTTATCTGAGTATGCTCAGGAGGGACATCCGATGGTTCATCTCCACTCAACGTTATGATACATTGTTGGAGCTACAGGAGCCCGTCAGGCGGCGTGAGTTGGTGATTGAGCTTCAGTTAAGGGAGCAGAGACAGGTCTCGACGCAGTCACAGCCTACACCGAAACGGTTAAGGGTCGCTAATTTCAGCTAAGAGAGCCAGAGGGGTCGCACTTGTGGGAAATTCAGCAAGGTGCATGATGGGGTTTTCCGATCTTCTTTAGTATGCCACAAGTGCAGCAAGGAGGGTCACATCGCGAAGGATTGTAGGCAGCAGACTCCAGGTGCTAGTTTTAGACTTTGTTACCATTACGAGCAGGTGAGCCATATAAAGGCCTAGTGTCCCCTGCTAGCTGCCAGGGTAGTGCCGGCTCCAGTGCCGACTATGAGGATCACGGACGGGAGCCTAGGTAGGGCAGAGCCCCCGAGGGCTCATGGACGTGCCTTCCAGTTCACTGTTGAGGAGGCCATGACAACACCTGATGTGACGACCGGTATGTCTCTACCATTTATCTTATAGTTTATGGTTGTATTGTAAACTTTCATATGCCTTCTGCATGAGACGTTAGGACATAGAAGGGTCAGGGGAATTTATTATCAAGGGATTGTAGATGGCTAGAACCCAGAGATGCATTTGAGGATGAGAAGTTAGGGTAGAGAATCGTCATTCCCGGGTAAGTAATTGTAATTTGGAAATTCATAAGTATTCAGTCGGGATTCAAATTTCTCTTGAAGTTCGGTTGCTCCATGACGGGAGGATTGTTCTGCGTAGGTTATTCATTCCAGGGTTCCATATGGTAATACCTGGTTGGGACGGTTAAGTCGTGTATTGGTTTCGCCACTAGTGGGTAGTGGTTAGTGTACTAAGCGGGGGAGAATTGATAATTCTCAGATGGAGCATCAGCCATAGAAGGTTTTGTCTGTTGTTCGGATAGTGGTTTCTATAGTGGTTGGGCGATCAACCATAAGGTTACAGGTTTCCCCAAGTATGTGCATGGAGGCGATTTTTCGAGGGTATCTGTAGGTGTTCAAGGTAGCATTGGGGTTTAGTTCGACCTAAGTGTATGGTTAGGTCAGGATTACAGTTTGCAAATTGGACCAGGAATTCGAACCCCAAGTGGGGGAGAGTTGGATATTTATGGAAAGGGCACCAGGATGGGTCCAGGGTTTTGGTTCAACAAACCTAGAGCTCCCCGATAGACTGAAGGCCCAACGGGGCGTACTAGTCAGGCCGAAGACCCAGAGAACAGTCCAGACAGCTGAAGGCCCGGAGAGGCGGTCCAGACATGCTGAAGGTTCTCAAAGTGGTCCAGATAGGCTAAAGGCCCGGTGAGGCGGTCTAGTCATGTTGAAGACTCTATATGTATTATGTTAGAAATATGTTCAGGTATTGAGTGTGCTGCTATGCTATGGCAATCAGTAGGTCTATGTCCTGGTATTGAGCATGCTAATTTGTGATAATAACCTGTGGAACTGTATGTTATATGTGGTTGCTGGTTATCACCTATGGAGTGCCCTTAGGGATTGTCGATAGTCATCTAAGAGAGCATGAAAACTCTTAACCGACAATTTGTTTTATAAGGGAATCGTGTATGGTAGGATTTCTGTATCGTGAGGAGGCTTGTTTGGTGTTGTGTGTGATGGTGATTAGGTCCCCTTAAGGGAGTGAAATGAGGAGAGTATCTTTATGGGTCATGAGGATGGGCAAGCAATGTAATACCGACATGGTCGGTATGAGATCAGGAGCATTTCATCCAAGGACTGAGGATCTAGTGGAGCCATTCTAGTCATGAGTTGTAGGCCAAATGGTCATAATTGATCATTTAATCTCTTAGTGATACTCTTAGTATTGACGCGTTGATGGATATCGGAAGACCCATTAATTAGTTGGTTTGGATAGGGAACGGTCAAGGTCCGTTGCGAGTGTCAGTCGGGTATCAGATTGAATCTGAGAAATGTTTGCCCCGTATTCATGTTTGTTTGCAAGTTGTTGTTAGGGATCGGATGAAATGCAGAAGTTCTTGGTTTGATTATCTTCTTTCTTCACTTCGAAGGTTGGTAATGACATGACAGAGAGTCAAGGGTATGCTAAGGTCTTGGTGAACATATGGATTCAGATTGTTAAAGGTTCGCTATCGACTTGTTTGAGGATCTTTTCTGCACGAACGGTGGTATCTTCAGTCATAAACTTGGGGTGTATTCATGGATGGCCATTTCATGATGGCTGATAGTGGAAATTTGCATTTAGAATCGCAAGTGAATCCGTATGAGGCATGCATTCTGGAAGTCGGTGAGGTAAATGGGGAATCTTTTGGTTTGTGGTGGGAGTCGCGAGTTTTAGGCGAAAGGTGTGATGTTATCGATGGTGAAATAGAGGTTTGCTGGGTTAGAATTTCCTTGTCTTCCAGGTGATGGGAACCGGGTTAGATCTTTCTCCTAATTGTCTATGGCGACATGTTGTATTTGGGAGGGTTGAGACGATCCTGCTCTATGCAGTAGGCCAAGATACTCGGTGCGGGCCGACTAAAAGTCGTAGGCACGAAAGCTCCATGAGAGTAGTAGGGTTGAGGCGGTAGGCCAACAAACCCTGAGAATTTCAATCTGGTGGTTGATTGGATTCGACACGTTGATTGGATCAGGCCAGCCATAGGTGTTTGTGGTTATGTGCTAGCAGTTGGCTGTTACTATATATAGGTTCGGGAGTTGAAGGAAGCATTATCCTGTCAACACAAAAAGGGTTCATCTCCCAGTTGTCTTCCGTGGTTCGTGTTATCCCTGTAAATTAGGTCATTGAGTGAGCTTTCCCATTGAAGGAATACATAATCTCTTTCCAGCAAAGAATTATCGGTGGCAGCATATAATCCATGATTCTATTTCTGACGAGAACTTCAAGTTTTCATGTGTAAGGGAAGATGGTGCCCGATACAATGGGTCGTTTCGAGTTGTTACCGAGGTTGGCAAGGCGACGTATCGATTGGGTCTTTCGGAGGATTTCAGTGTGATTCATAGCACTTCCAGTGTTTTGCAGTTGCGAAAGAGGGTGTCAGACAAGGATGTCGTGGCATCATTGGGTGATCTTCAAGACGATGAGCACCTAAACTACGTCGAGAGGCCAGTGGCCATTTGGGAAAGAAACGTAATCCAAATCAAATAATCCATTCCATAAATTCAATCCATAGAAAGGGCACTACTTTTTTTTTCTTAATCTATTGCACAAAACTATGTTCTTATTTATAGATTTCGTTTTAAAGACATTACTTGCTGTAGATATGAGATAAAACTCATTACTTCTGTTTAGGTAGACTATCTTGTTAATATGGATTGAATTTATGGCATGGATTATTTGATTTGGTGAGAATTGTTTTGTTAAGCTTGTAACCGATCCTTATGTATTGACAACAATTATTTCTATTACTTATCAAGTCTATTAAGTTGCATGAACATCATCTTAATTGCTTGCTTCATATGATTTATGTGAAAACAATGTTATATGCCTAGTATTAGTGAATATAAACCTAGGATTAATTAGAGAATATGTAACGCCCGCGTTTCCAGGCTAGGCATTATTGTTGATGTAATAGTCTACGTTAACCTTTGTAACCCGTTTTGAGATAATAGAAGTGTATTATGTGTTTTGTGCTTAATTGTGTGTATTAATGTAATTAAGAATAAAAATAAGCGTCAAAATAAAATGTTAGATAAAGCTGATATCTATGTATAATATTGTAGTAGTTGGAACGAGGTTTCCGAATATATAAAGAATGCCAAAATCCGAGTTATAACGAAGAAGTTATGACCTGTCGATGTTTCGCGACAGAACCGACAACGTTGAATGACGTAAAAAGTGAAATTTACGTTAGAGCGATATTTAGCCTTAGTGATTTAAACAAAAGTCGTAGAGTTCGTTAAACCGAGAGCGTGCATAAAAAGAACGCCCAAATCTGACTTCGTATGAGGAAGTTATGATTTTTCGAAGTTTCGACTTAGCGGTATGCAGCCCGAATACTCGATTTGAGATCGAGCGGTTTTTAGCCGAAACAATCTAAACGAGAATCGAATATCTCGTTAATTGTATTAAAACGATAAAAAGATAGGCGAAAACGGACGTCGGATGAAGAAGTTATGAATTTATAACTGAGTTTTCCTGTTCCGGCCTACTAAAATAATATAATAAAAACAAATTCAAAATTAGCCGACGAAGTCTAAACTAAAGTTGTAGAGCGTAGTCTCACCTACGCGTTGATATAAAGAACGTCGAAAACGGAGTTCGTATGGAGAAGATATGAATTTTTGAAGTTTATTAAATGATTAAAATATAAATTTAATTAATAAATCCGATATTATCCGAAGGGGAGTCACCGGACTGATCCGAACTACGCCCAGCATAAGGATGTACGCCCAGCGTACAGCGAAGCATGACGACACTCGCACTCGAGTTCTTCGGATACGTAAGTAGTGACGATTCCGGAGGAGTACGCCCCGCGTAAGGGCATTACGCTCAGCGTAATGCGAGGCCTCAGCCTCCTATAAAAGGGCATGCGAGGGCAGCCTAATTCTTTTGCCAAATTCTTACTTTCTCTCTAGTTTTTGCCTCGATTTGCGTGCCATTTATACCCCGAAGCCCCGGTATTATTCCCGAGCCCCGAAGCAAGTCCCAAAGCCCCGAAGATCCCGAGAAGTGCAATTCCCGAGCCGAAGCTCTGCCCGCAGGGAGCCCGGTTTTTATGAAGATCTTCCAGATCTGCCGAAGAATACTATTTCTACAAGCCGTAGTGCTGTCCGATCATCTTCTGATCAGGTGAGTGTGTGGTTACTTTCTTCTAGCACATAATTATGAAGTATTTTATATAAAATACGTGTTATGTGTATATTTTGTTGTTATATGTGTGAATATATATTCACTTTCTTCTATCTCATGGATCTGATTTATTCTTTATGAAATACGTGTTATGTGTGTGTGCCTCATCTGTTATGTGGAATATGTATTGGTTGAACATGCTATACTGGTTTTAAACTATGTATAAAAATATATATTTTTCTCTACTAATATGTTGGGTAGAACATGGGTAAATAGTTGATGTGTGATAAACAAATGAGAGGCCTCGATGTTGCTTTTGATTAAGTCATCTATCGGAGTTTAGATGACGACCACAAACTTTTCTAGATAGTCCTGTGGAACGCTAGCAGGTTCGCCACCTGTAGGTGTTAATGAACTTGGGTGTTCATTCGCTGTACTCCATCCCCCTCATGGTTGCCTTATTTGACATATATTGTCGGGAAACCCCCGAATGCATGTGTTGTCACCCCGATGAAATATTCTAAGACTAGGTCCCTTGTGTTAGTTGTTTTAGGGACGTAAAGTGAGAATAACGGGAATGGGTAATTGGGTTGTTGTTGGTTGGTGGAATTAAATATAATTATTTATTGTGGGTTGGAAACCCTATATGCTCACCAGGCTCCCAAGCCTGACCCACTCAGTTTATTTGTATTACAGGAAGTGGCGCAAGGGCATAAGATGGATGAATCATCAAGTTGTTAAGTTTGTATATGTATATATTTGTTGAATGACTTGTAATGTTATCGTTTATGCTTTATGGTCTATATCGGAACATGACATCCCGAGTTTTGATTATATAATGAAAATACATTTTTTGACGAAATGCTTTGGTAAATATTATTTTATCATACTTTGTTTTTGGGAACAAATTCCGCAACTCTTTCAAATCAAAATGATTTACTCTGAATTATTTTAAAAGCATAAATGAAAATCGGTCTTTTCTGGCCGTGATTTTGGCGATGTCACAGAATAAGTAAGTTAATGTGTAAGCTTGTGTGATGAACAACCATACAAGATGTTAATTTAATTAGAAATTTAATTAGCTACAACTACAAGTCTTACTTAACCCGAACCAAAATACTAGGAAATTCATTAGTTTAATCAATTGGCCACTGTTTAAATTAGTTTATTTTCTAAGGATTAGTAATAGTGAACATGAATCTAATCACATTAATCGGTATCCAATGAAAAAATAATCCATTGAACTTTCCATAAAATCAACCATAGAAACAAGTGAGTCGAACCTGAACAAAAGTCTCTTTTATTATTGAATTCAATTCCTTCTTATTTGCATTAGTTGTTACTTATCTTAGGTTAAGTGTTAGTATTTGTTTAAGTTTCTAGTCTTGCAAAACTAGACAAAACCCTCTTTATATTGTTAGTTTTAATTAGATAATTCTAGTAGTTAATTAATTGTTACCATTTCCTGTGTTCGATACCCTGCTTGTTTGAACTGTATTGCTAAACGATAGGTACACTGCCTTTCATGTGTTTAATTGTGTTTGAAATAATGGGATTAAAAACTAGTTCGTTTTACACACATCAAATACCCTAATTTCCAGGAATGAAATTTAGGGATTTGTGCACATATAAGAGTCTACTCGATGAGTTGGAGGCCAAAAATCGTTGTGTAGAAACCAAGAAGGGCTGCATATTCCGGAGAACCTACTCGACGAGTTGGAGTTGGTTATGAAAAACCCTAATTTTTAGGGTTTGCACCCTATTTAGAGGACTGATGTGTGTGAAACGAACTAGTTTTAATCCTACTAACTTAGACACAAAATAAACACACGAAAGGCAGTGTACCTATCGATTAGTAATATAGTTCAAGCAAGTAGGGTATCGAACACAGGGAACGGTAAACAATTAAAATAAATGCTAATATTATCTAAATAAAACAAATAACAAAAAGGGGTTTTCTCTAGTTTTACAAGACTAGAAACTTAATTAGAATAACCAACACACAAATTAACTAACTAGCAGCTAAAACAATTAATTACCAACTAAATTCAATAGTAAAGAGGACTTCTGTTTAGGTACGACTCATTTGTTCCCATTGATGATTTTAGTGTATCAGATTAATTCTTCATTGGCTACCGATTAAGATAATTAGGTTCACGTTCGCTATTCCTAATTCTTAGAAAACAAATTAACTCAAGCAATGGCCAGTTGTCTAAATTAACGGATTTCCTAGTTATTGATTCGGGTTAAATAAGACTTGTAATAGTTAATTAAATTGGCCCTTCAATTAACCTCTTGTTGATGTTCATCAAACAAGCTCACACATTAACTTACCTATCTTCTAGTTAATTCTAGTTTCACATTCGTTATTCCTAGACATACAACTATGTGGTCACAATAAATCATATGAAATTAATAACTAAGAGATGTTCATACAACTTAATTACTAATTTATTAACAGAAGAATAGTTATTGTTAACACATAAGGTTCTTTAACAAGCTTAATAAAACATAATTACCAATTAAAATAATCCTACTCAAATAATCAATCAATGTTCACAAATTTGTCTACCCTAATAGAAGAATAAGTTTTTAGCTCATGATTGCAGTAAACATAAACTCAAAAATGAAATCAAAGTATGTAAACATGATTCAAATCAAAAAGTTACTAAGAATAAACCAAATTTGTCTTGATTCTCTTCACAATTTAATGTAGGGTTGATTCTTCAGTTCCTCACGACCTAGCAGCACTTCCAATCGTTTCTCAGCCTCCTAGGGTTTCTCTCCATGCTAGGGTATCGATCTGAAAGTCCCTTTATATAGAGTTTCATAAAACATAGGCTACTCGGCGAGTCCAGTGACCTACTCGGCGAGTCCGTCACTTAAAACCCGTATACGGCAAGTCAGCGCGTCCAGAATCACGAAAGTTCGATACAACTCGCCGAGTAATCGACCCTACTCGCCGAGTACGTTTCGAATCAGCATTTTTTCAAAACATGAAAGTCGTCCGAAATTGTGTCTACTTTTCAGAACATTTTGAATCTCATCAATCGGAGTTACGGTTCATGAGATATGGCCAAAACACTGACGAGGGGTCAAGCTGTCCAGCAACATCCTTCTTTCTTCAAAATCCAAGATCCAAGCGTCCAATCGCCAATTCCACTTCATTTTCCTTTCGAGCATGTCATTGTTGCTGAAAAATGAAATTATAAACTAATTAAGCACCTTTTTTCATTAAATGAGACAAAACAACATAAAGTATTAAGATAATGCATGAATTTTATAACTAAATATGCCCATATCAAGGACCTTAAGTCCTTTCCTTCGAGCCTCCTTACCACTTTTTCATGTCCAAAAGCAAACCCTTATCGATCTAACCCTATTTTGAGTGTGTGTGAGGCTAAAAGTGTGTTTTTTTGTGCATTTCTCAAAGAGGTATGAAGAGCTAGGAGCTTAGAACGAGAAGGGGCTTGTAGATCCAACATTTACATGATTTTGGTATCCATTTGAAGGTAAAAATTCATTACCTTGATCATTCTCTTACTAGATCTATTCATCTAAGAGTTTAGGGCCATTTCTAGTTTATCTTTGAAGCATTTTTGATTTTGAGCACGATTTGAAGCTGTAACTTCATATCTGGACTCCTCTAGGCCCTCTTTGACATAAAGCCTCAAGCTTTATGAAGCTATGGCCCTTCTCCTTACCCTAAACCTCTTCATAAGGCTAGTTTTTAGTGTTTTGGCTTCTTGAAGCCTTGCATGCACGTAAAGTTAGCATCGTTACGTGATAACTACACCATAGGAGTTTAGATCTACAATTTGGGAGCCTTGGTTTCGCTTAGAAACATCTGAATAAGAAATGGACTAAAGGAAATCGACGAGTTACATAGTCAACTAGACGAGTTGGATGAAGGTTTCCTGCTTTCTAGATTCTGCATGAACTCGATGAGTTCGCAAGATGACTCAATGAGTTGGTTAAGGTTTTCCCAATATTTTGGATGTTGCATGGACTCGACGAGTTACTTGGTAACTCGATGAGTAGAATGGGGTTTCCGTGACTTTTCTGAATTCTAAAGGAACTCGACGAGTCTGTAAGTTGCACTCGATGAGTTGGGTCAACATGGATTGTTGACCTTGACCGTTGACTTTGACTTTGACCAAGGGTTGACCAGTTTGACTTCTGAGGGTACTTTGGTAATTTGGGTATTTATGGAAGTGGATCATTGGTGGTTGTAGGTGTTGGTGTTTGGAGCCGTGTTTTGGGAGTTTGATATTTCAGTTCCAACCGACATTGTGAGGTGAGTTGTCTTCACTATACTAACAGGGTCGAAGGCACCAATGTCGGCCCTTATTTGATTGTTATCATGGTTATTGCATGATGATATGCTTAATGACCTCTTAGATTGGTATCTTGGTATATAGGATGATATGTTAGGACCTGTTAGGTCGGTATCCTTATATATAGGATGATGCTATGATTAGTGATATGTTAGATCAGTCTGACAGTTTGTACATGCTAGCTAGGTTATTATATTTATGTGTTGATTGTGTATGTGGGGTTAGGTTGAGGCGGAATTGCTTTTTGCTGATGGCCAACAAACCCAGGGCGGACCGGATAGAATGCAGACCCATTAGGGCATATCAGTTAGGCCAAAGGCCCGAAAAACGGTCCAGATAGGCTGAAGGCTCGGATGGGCGGACCAGAAAAACTAAAGGCCCGGATGGACGAACCCGACATGCTGAAGGTTCTGAGAGTGGGCCAGTTAGACTGCAGGCCCAGTAGGGGCAATCCAATCTTACTGTAGACTCTATATGCATGTTGTTACTTGCTATGATATGTTTATTATTTGTATGGCGTTGCTATTTTGGGGGAACTCACTAAGTTTCGGGCTTACAATTTTGGATTTTGTTTCAGGTACTTCGGATGATCGCGGAAAGGCGAAGGCGTGATCGTGCACCTCCTCGCATTTTTATGATTTGATTTCTGGGATACTTTGATATGAAACTATTTTGAAAACATTTTGTAATAAATAGTGGTTTTTGAATGCTTGAAAAAGTTTTAAATTATCATGAATTTTATGGATGTTACATATGTGTTGGTCAAGTTGTTTGTAAAACTACATACTTAGCGATTTCGAGAGTATTCGGGCGAGTTATCACATTGTAATATGTATTACAATATATATTCATGTATAATATGATTTAAGAGTTAATATGCATAGACTGGTAGAGTTTCTGTATGATTGAATATGTTGCTTATATGTAACATCCTGTTTTGGGGGCTAAAAGTTTTGGGCTTTTTGGTATATATATATATATATATATATATATATATATATATATATATATATATATATAAATTTGGAATAAAATAAATGAAAGCGAAATACATTAAATAATAGAAATATGAGTAAATGATAAAAATATAATAATAAAACCTTTTCATTACTTGGTATTTTAAATAATTTAGAATTTTAACGTCTAACGAAGTATTTTTGTTAGAATGGTCATTTACCTCTAATATGTGAAACTTAGGTGTAACGTTGGAGATTTATTCATATGCTCTTTTTTCCTCTCGTTGTGAATTCCTTTCATTTTAAGTGCATAGCCGAGTACGCTGGGCGTACTGGCTCGTTTGATGGTCGCGAGGGAGCCTACGTACGTTGGGCATACCTGGGAGTACACGGGGTGTACGCTAAGCAGGGACAACCCATAATTTTTAGGGTTTGTGCACTATTTAAAAAACTTATGTTGCCTTGGTGGTATCTTTTGGTCGATCTCCACCCCCTAAACCCTAAGAATGAAACCCTAAGTGTCATTTGTGAGTTTTGAGCTTTGAAGTGAGTTTTGGTGGTGTTTTTGTTGATTTGAAGGAAGAAGAACACTTAGAGGTTGCTTTGGTGTGGCTTGAGCTTGTAGATCAAGAACCATCATCAACTTTTCAAGCTATTTGAGGTATAAAGCTCTTAACTTGATGATTTCTTATGCTAGATCTAGTTTAGGGCCTTATTTATGCATTTTTGGGTCCTTTAAGCTTTGTTTGGGAGTATGGGCTACTCCAGCAACTTGCAATGATAGATATAGGCTTTTTTGAGGTCCATTGTTTATAAAAATGATGACTTAATGGGTTTTGTGCAACCATGCAAGGTTGATGTTTCACTTAATGGATTTAAGATGCTAGAATTAGACCTTGGGGTGCTTTTAGCCATGCAAAGGCTTAAAGCCTTCAACTTTATGGGTTAGGACCTTAATATGATGTTATTTTGTGGATTGGATGATAAGTTCTGAAGTGGTTAACTCGTTTGGCCAAAGGTTTGAGATCAGGCCAGTATGTGGGGCGTACTCCTAAGTACGTTGAGCATAATAGGTGCAAGCCTATTTCCCGATCGATCACATACACAGGGCGTACGAGCCTGGTACACCGAGCGTACACTAGTTTAGGGTCTAATGTGGGCCCAACATTAGAAGTGTCCCAACAACAAGAAAGTCTAAGTTCCAGTCCAACAAGAAAGACCAACGATTAAGGCCCGAAAATCACTCCAGGATGGACTGAGCCATACGCTTGGCATACCAACTAGTACGCGCAACGTACTCAGCCGAAATGGGAGGACCGCGACTGGGATGCGGTACACACGACGTATAAAGAGTTACGTTTGGCGTACGCACCCCTCATGCAAACCCATGCAAAATGTCTTAATGCTTTAAGACCCTACGACCAAAACTTAGATCTGAACCCACTAAGATCCCTAAGGTCATAAAGTTGCAAACTTTATGCCTTTTTCATGGCTACAATAAGCCCAACACTAAAAACCTAGCTTACTTCACCCTTTTCTACACCCTAACTCTTGGATGGGAACAAATCAAGGTCTACGCTTGCATCTTTATGACTTGAAATTTCATAAAACTTCTTAAAGGACACCTCAAAGGCTTAGGAGTACCTCATATTCACCAACCCTAGACTTTTGGACAAAAAGGAAGCAAAATCAAGGCTTAACTAAGATATAGAGAAACATAAGCCAAGTTTGGAGCTTTATACCTCCAAATGGTGCAGAACGAAGAGGAGACGATGGATCCAAAGTCTTGAGAGAAAATCTTACTCCTTGAAGGTCCTTCTTTACAACCAAGGAAGAACACAATCACTCCAAAAAGCTCAAAATGCTCAAAATGAACAAGGGTTTGCAATGGTTGATCTTGGGATGGAGGGCTGACAAAGGGAAAGGTCTTGGGGCCATAATGGTGTTCAAATAATACACAAACCCTAATTCTTAGGGTTTTGGTCTAAACCACGTACACCTTGCGTACTGGAGTATGTGCAACGTATAGGCACGGGATATAGTACGCTCAATGTACCAAGGCGTACGCCCCACATACTCGAACAACACCAAAAGTCATGGATTTTGACATCGGGAACCCTTCTTGCAACAAATGAAAACTAAAGGCTCCAAAATCAAACCTTAAAAAAATAGATGTTACACAAAGACCTGCGGTCCCTGAGTGTCCGACAAGTACTAGCCATCGAGTAGGAGCCCTGCCGATACAAGTACTAGCCATCGAGTAGAACCCTGCCGATACAAAATCAAACCTTAAAAAAATAGATGTTATACTCTGTTCTATTTTAGTGTAATTTATATTTAAATTCATAGTCGTTGTTATGAATTTATAAATAAGATTTGTTAGTGGTTCCAACATCATATTACTGATTGATCTACTTACGGAGATGATGTCTAGGTTGGATTTAGTGAGGTGTTTAAAGTGAGATTTTCAAACAGTATACTCTGTATACCAAAAGGACCCTACCTCCGATATGATCCTACCTAGTTGTCTCTTATTAGCTATAGATTAGTAGACATTGAGATTGTTGAGAAATTTAGACTATTAATTAGTCATAAGAGGTGATAAACTAAAACTTAGAGATAATTGAACCTATGCTATATAAAAGGAAAAACCAAGTGTTGAAGCCAAGCGTTGTCCAACTTGCTAGACATCCACTTTAACAAGTGAGTGAATAGTTACTTTTATCTTACACATAGATATGAAGTATTTAAGATAATTGCACGCTATATGTGCTTATTATCCGTGTTCCAGATATCTATGCTAGATGAACAATTTATGCATGTTTTACTTGATTTAGATTGTATATATATATATATATATATATATATATATATATATATATATATATATATATATATATATATACCTATAAATATATTGGGTAAAAGATGAGTAGATAAAAGATAAAATAGATAATAATAGGACTTGACGTTAAAGATGATCTAGTCATGTAACAAAGTCTAGATGATGAGAGGCCTTGACTTTAAAGATGAATTTTGGCCCCCTTGGTTTTGAGCTTAGTTTTCAACTTTATATGTAGTGTAAGTTACAAAAACCTTTTATTAACCCATAATTAAAATCATTCGAAAATCACTAATTAAATCAACAGAATCCTTGATAAAATCAAGGGAAAAGAAACCGTATAATATTAGGAAAAAATTAAGCTAATAAACTCTCTCTTAAACTCTATACGACAAAAGAAAAAATAAATCTAATCATAGACACAAATTTTTGAACTCAAATATTTGAGTTTAAAATAACAATAAAGACTAATAAATTTCAACCCTACAAAACATCAAAATTTCACCGAGGTAACACCGCTGCCCGTTGCCCAACTGCATCTCCCACATTGGTCTATGTCGCTACTTATCGGACCATTGCTTCTTTGTTGCCGAACTATGACTTCTTTGCCTCGATCTTTTTTCTCCGTCGTGTGCTATGCTTGGTGCCGACGAAATAGTGAATGCTCTCTCTCTCTCTCTCTCTCTCTCTCTAATACCCTCCTGACCTCTTTGATCTCATTTCCATAATGGTAAACATGTATTTTGTTTCTCATCTCGTTTCTCTCTTTTTAACTCTCTTAGACTTTTTCTCTCTTTCTCTTTCTTTATGGTGTAAACTGAGAGATGATGGTAGAGTGTAACCTACAAATTAGCTTTATTAATGATAACATCTATTTTTAATTTATTATTTTCGTATAATTATAATAAACACTAAAAATCTAATAAAAATATACTTATATATTTTATATATATATATATATTTGTATACAGTGCAGGGTCGGCCGGGAGATTTTGGAGGCCCTGTGCAATTTAACAAAAACTAGGTCCTACAACTTGAAAGATCTAAAAATTTAAGCAAAAAACTATAAATTTTCATTTCTATTGCAAAATACATAAAATTAAAATTTCATTCAAAATAATACACAATTTTTTTGCTTATAATTGAAAACAATTATCATCATAATATTCATTGAAATAAACTTTTTAATAATATCTTCATCACTTACTTTATCCAAATTGGTGCTCTCAATCGTCATCTAAGTCAATCCATTAAGTTGTTCTTTGGTCAATGTAGATCATAAGTATGATTTCAAAATCTTCAATTTGGAAAAACTTCATTCTGCAATGCTAAAAAAATCATATTTCATTTCAAATGAGTAAGATATATATTTCATTATCACAAAAAAGAAAGAAACAATAATATAATTCTAATATAAAATCCAAAAATCAAAAAATTACTTTCTAATTTTGGACAATTCAAATCAACGAGAAAGGGTATCAAAATGTAAAAAAAAAAAAATCAGATATCAATCAGCAAGATATATTTCATAATCACAAAAAAAAGAACATTGATATGCTTCTAATAAAAGAATTCTAGATATCAGAACATTAGTACATTACTTTCAGATTTTCTGATTTTAACACTTCAAAAAAATTTGAAATCAAAAGAAAAAAAACACTGATTTACATCTTACAAATTAGAAATCATATCACTAATTAGAAACGGAAAAAAAAATAGAACTAGATTTATTTGTACCTTAAAATTTCAGAAATTGATTTCCTCAATTCCTTGTTCTTTTGATTTTCGAAAATAGTTTCCTTATTCCTTCAATTTTGGAAACTGATTAAAGAATAATTGAAGAAAGAAGAAGTGAAGAAAGATTATACTTAACTAATTAGAGAAGAAAGAAGAAGTGAAGAACGATTTTGGAATCTAATTTTCGGAATTGGTTGCAACCATCAAAATTTCGAGAAAAATAATATATAATTAACTAGTAAGATTGTTGATCAGCTGATTGGAGAGAGATTTGACCGTGCGTCCGTGCCCCATGCGTTATCAGTGAAGATGAAGGAATCGAGGCGTTTTTGCTTTTCACGAAAATTCTGATTTTCCCGCTCCCTCGCCTGTTGCGTCGCCTGATAGAGAAACGTAATTTGTTTTTGGGCTTGTAACTGTACATAATACAATATAGTATAATTGTCGAAAATAAATTGGGCCCTATGATTTTTTGGGCCCTGTTCATGGGCACCTTTTGAACTCCCCATGGGCCGGCCCTGATATAGTGAAATTAATAAAAATATAATATTATGTCTTTAGAATTTGATATAATTATAAAAAAACTTGTATTTTTTATAAAAATATACTTGTTTATATAATATATTTGCCGGTTGTAATTTTATTTTAGTATTATATATTGTTATTTATTAATTGCTAGTTAATTAATTTATATAATACATATCAACATGAAAAAAAATCAATTATTACTGAGCTATTTAAAAGAAAACATGTTAATTTTATTCAAGAACCTTAAAAACCATTAGAGATTGTTTTGAGTGAAAATACTATAGCGTCTAGTATTCCAATTATGGAGAACTCAACGTCTAGTATTCCTGGTGCAAGACTTTAAAATTATAAAAGATCGGCAAGTTCCACTTTGTAGTGTGATGTAACAACATTTGTTACTAGTTTTTCTTGTTACTAATTTTGATATGCCATCATTTTGAACAATTTTTTTTATCTATATGGTTTTCTTTTGAAGTTTTGATTTCGACGCCTTAGTTATAGTGATTGTGTTCCGCCCCTGACGACCATGACCATGCACACCATCCCGGTGGGTCATTGTCTATCATGGTCATGGTGGGTTGTGATCACCACCATATTTGACAACGAGTTCTTATCTCTTGCAACATCTTCTTCTCCCTTAATTTTTTTTCAAGGATAGTAAGTATATCGGTGATGTGTGTTGGCTGACATGGAAACTCTCCACATCCTTTGGTGTAGAGAGTATACCAGAAGGCCTACAACTAACTTGCAACATACTTCTTATATGGGAAAACAAATATTTTTTTTATAAACAGACTAAACTACCCTTAATTCATTTTTTGATTTTGTTTGTAGCATTTGATCAATTTGGAGGTCACTTTAAATCCATATAAATAATACATTAAATTTCTCAGAACTTGGCTTATCATTTGTAATTATCTTTTTGTTTTGTTCATATTTCGGTAAGTTCTTTTTTTGTACACACCTAGGTAATGAACTTGCTGGAACTGTTCACATATGATCGTTATGACATGTTATAGTAAGTTACAACTTATGTGACATATATGTCTGATAGTTACCAGGATGGTAATGAACTATTAGCTTTGTTCACATCCAGGTTTTTTTTTTGCTCAAATTCGACCATTCAACTTGTTGAAATTGTTCACATGATACCATTATTTCAAAATTTCAAATCGGTAATTGAAGTCGTTCGTCTAACTTGTTGAAATTGTTCACATAAAACCATTATTTATGAAATTAAGACACTTGGTTCGATGTAACACAAGAAAATCATTTGTTTCTTAGGGTGGGTTTGAACCAGACGATTAAACTTTTGTTTTATGATTATTATCCTAATGGAAGCTTGAGCTCGCTCCTCCATGGTGCAAGGACTGGGAAACGAGGAGCAAAATGAGAGACTATCTATGAGGTTATACTAGGCATGGCTCACACTCTCGCGTATCTACATTCTGAATGTGTGCTCGTTATTTTACATGGAGATGTGAAAGCCATGGATGTGTTATTGGGTCTGAACCTACAACCCTACCTTGGTGATTTTAGGCTAGCTAGACTTGTTACCGTTTCAAAATTCTAAAACAATGATATTATGTGAACAACTTTAACAAGTTAGATGATCGAATGTGAACAAAAAAGAAATTGTCTTGATGTGAACAAAATCAATAGTTCATTACTCTCCTAGATAATTATTTTTGCAACGTATATGTCTTGTATACGCCACATAAGCTATATCTTGCTATAACCGGTAATAATTGTCATATATGAACATTTTCAATAAGTTTATTGACTATATATACAAAAGAAAATTATGAAAATGTAAACAAAACAAAAATATATAATTCCCTATATTTTCTACAGGTATCATATTATATGATTAAATTGCGTTAAAAAATGATTTTAAATAATTTGTAGAGAAAAGACATAAAGAAGCGTTAGGTGAGAATATTCCAACAACTGCAAACCACAAGAGGTAAAATTACGTGGAATAGAAAGAAAAAATAAAATCCACCTGGCCTGGATTAGTCGAACAAATCGGGATGCCAATGTTCCGACCAAACTGCTAATCAGCTTCGGTACCTTCCACTTTTCTGTCACTGAACCCGCCCCACACACACCTTTCATTATCAACATTCAACACTCAATTAACCCCAAATCCCCATCTTCAATCGATTCTTGGAGCTAAATATACCCCCAGACCCAGTAATTGAGTTTGCTTTTTGTATTCAATTTTCATGCTAAGATCTATTCATATTCATATGGTGAGGTATTTTGGAATCTAGGGCTGGAATTTGGGCCCTTTTGATCTGGTGAAAAGAAGGGCCCCAGAGATATGAAGGATATGTTTGGAAGCCCTGGAAGTGTGAGTGGTTTGATGTTACGAATTGGCCAATGTTTATGTGCTGCTGCTTCGATTGGGTGGATGGTTTCGGCTTCCGGCTTTTCCAACTATACTGCATTCTGGTATGCTGTTTTAACTTTTAATTCACGTAACATCACATGATTTGCTTAAACAGCTGATGCTTCCGTAGTCGATCTGTAGATGTAAAATCTTGAAAGGATTAATTACTGTACTAAACATGCTTTTGACTTTTCCCCAATTCAGATTTAGAATAAGGATACACTACTATTTTGGTTAAGCTTAGGGTTAGGGTTAGGGCAAACAAATTACTCCTTCACCCCCACAATTAGAGTAAGAGGGATTTGAGTGTCTGGTCATTTTTGCACTAAGATTTCAGACTCCTTTTCTGGAGCAACAAGATTTCAGAATTTGGAAATCAAAGCTTAATAGGAAACAAGTAATAAATATTCATATATTCCTTTTTTTTTTTTTTTTCTTCTTCTTCTTTTGGTTCGTGCCTTAGATAACCTGATAGTTATCATCCTTTTTTATCTGATCAACATATAATGTTATTCTGGTGCAGCTATTTAATTGCATCAATGGGGCTTCAAGTGTTGTGGAGTTTTGGCTTAGCATGTCTTGATTTTTATGCTCTTAGAATCAAGAAAGACCTTCAAAATGCTGTCCTAGTCAGCTTGTTTGTCGTGGGTGATTGGGTATGTATATATTATACATCTTTTCACTTTTCATTTAATTTCTTGTTAATAACTTTCTGAATTGTAAAAACTTTGTAACTGTATATGTAAAATGCATGCAGGTGACAGCTACGTTGTCTCTAGCTGCTGCTTGTTCATCAGCAGGGATTGTGGTGCTATATGCAAGAGACTTACATTTCTGCACAAACACTAAAATGCATCTTCCATGTATCAGATTTGAGATCTCAATTGCCATGGCGTTCATCACCTGGTTCTTAATTGCCATATCTTCTCATGTTATGTTTTGGTTATTAGCCTCGGCTTAACCAACTATAAACTATTCCTCTTTATTCATTCACCTGTTTGTTGTAAAAGATTCATGTTTAGAATGTGTGTGTGTGTGTGTGTGTGTCTGTATGTGTGTATGTTGTTCTTACAAATTACTCAAATTTTGATAATGTAGAAGATTCATGAATGAATTTATTGATTCCATATTGTTTTCAATTCTTTGCAGAATTCAATTACGTTCAAAATCATTGGATGCCAATAATACTATTGGCATGTTAGGTCTAAATTATTGACAAATCTTTTATGAATTCTACATCTCAACGGCTAGGCCATTGTCATTGGAGTAATGTGTGAAATTTTAATCTTACATAGGAAATTTCAGTCTTCTATGCATGGTTATGATAATTTTGATGTATTTTTGCATGTCTACAAGTCTATAACAAATGAAATGACAAAATTAATTGTAAATGTTCAAATTAAAGGTGTCATTTTCAAGTAAGTTATTATGAATGATCCATTTCGGGTATGTTTCACCTGTAACAGACTAACAGGTGAACTAGGTTTGACGAGCCATCGAAATTGTATCTTTGGGCTTTTCTCATAGGTGACATAACTAACCAAACAAAACATTAAAAAAAATATTTTTTCTTTATATATACAACCAACAAAATGAAATTTTATCATTACAAAAAAGTATACGAACATTCTACTCTGTTTAAAAAGAAAAAATTTTATAAATTTTCGTGTAATTTGTTTTTTTTTAATATATTTTTTAAGACATGACGTGTAATTTACGAATATTAAAATTTATTTTAACATAAACGAAAAAATTATCTACTATAATAAATGAAGGTTTTTTTTGTCACATGTCCTCTTCTCATTCATTTGGACACATGACATTTTTTAAAATTTTTAAAATTTCTATTTTCCACTTGTCATTTTATTGTATTTTTTATTTTATTAAATTAAAATTCCACATTTAATGTGTAAGGTAATATATATGTAAAGTATTTATTAGAAACAATTTATATGTTACATTAAAGTCTCATTAATTTTAATAATTCAAATTTTTTTCATTTTTCTTATAAATTCAAACTTTTCAAATTGTTAAACTTTTATATCTGTTTTTTTTAATTAAACCCATGTAATACATGGGTCTCACACTTAGTACCAATATTAAACCTCCTAGTGATATCAACACGTCACTTTGAGGAGCTGGGTAGGCTGACGCCTTAGGCTAAAATGTATGGTGACTTTTTGCCAATGGTAAAAAGGTGTGATATAGGTGTCATATAAACTTTTATAATTTTTGTCATGCTTTGTCTATGAATAGGGTATGGTGATTTTTTTTACCAATGATATATATATATAGTTAGTTGTATTTTATGTTATAAAAGAAAAAGAAAAAAGAAAAGAAAATTGCAATGACTAATTAGGAAATAAAAAAAGGTTTACCATTGATATTTGTCATTGGTGAAAGTTTACTATTAAGATTTACCACCGGCAAAAAAAAGGTTGGGGTGTGGTGTTTACCGCCAACAAAAGTGCCACATAGGCTTTTCTTGATGACAAAACTCTCCCACACCGTTTAGCCTTATGCGTATAGTTAACTGTTTTTTTTTTTTTTTTTTCTAAAAATACATATATTTAGACCAGAGGGAGTGGTGGTCAGTGTGACATTAATTTTGAAAGAAAAAAAAAGAATAAAACAAGAATAAAAAGAGTATCATAACCCACCCACACACCCTTTCTCCACCTTTTCCCCCTCTCTCTTTCCTTTCTCCTCTCGCTAGTGAACTAACACATTGGCCTTGGCAACGACCCTTGGCATGAGCCAAGGGCCGATTTGTGGCGAGCTTGGCAAGCCCCCTTAACGCATCCCACTCCACTTAGTCTTCGTATGTAACGTCCCAAATTTCAAACCAAAATTTCCAATTAAAACCATATTAAACATTCAAAACTCATTCTTGAAAACATGTTTTATTATTCATTGTTTCGAACACATAAGGTTTAAACTTAGTTAAATTACAAAACCATCTGAAGTCGAATAAACAATAAACCTTCAATGCGAGTGTACATTCATGCCACGCCCTTTCCTCGAACAACTTGAAAAACATTAAACTTAACAATGTAAACACAAAGCTTAGTGAGTTCCCCAGTATACCACACATTCCATTATACATACAATGCATACAAACAGATGCTCTCAGCTCTAACCAAACCACTAACATAACGTATCAACATACATATCAACCATAGGCACTTTGACCACAAACCTCTAAAGGCTCTCAACTACCGGCTCCCAACTACCGCACAACCACCGACTCTTAGCTGCTCCACAACCATACCGATGCTATTACTAATATTGACAAGTCACGTTATGAATGCATAATCATATGTAGCTAATAAATAGGATAGACAGTCGAGCATATAATCCTACCCGAGAGTAATCAATCAAACAAGAACCATGTAATAAGGCCTATACCAGAGTTCTCAGGCTATCCAATTTAAACTACATATAATCCCTAAGGTATTTACTTAGCATTTAATCAATACTACCAATACCTACCCCATCATGACACATAACAATATCACACAATTAATCAATCACATATGTAACAAAAACTACCTAGTTTACTAGAGTACCCGTACCCTAATAATATCTATATCCTATCATATAAAGGATATACAATATCACACATAATATAGTGAGACAACTCACCTGGAGTTACCTGATCAACCACAAACCTCACATGCAAGTCCACCGACGAATCTAACAATACGAACCACCTAACATTATACATGGAATGATCCTTAGTTCGAAACTCATAACCTTCAAAGTTTGACCAAAAGTCAAATTGGTTCAAAGTTAATGGTCACTGATGAGTTGTTTAAAGTCACTGATCAATGGTCAACTGGTCAAAGTCAACGGTTAAACATGTCAACACACTACGACCACCAGGCGACAAAATAATCACGACATCATTGTTGAGGTTTAGTTCAAAATTAGTTTCATAAAACTCATAAATATGGCAAACAGAAGTCTTTAAATTTCGATTTTCAAACTTAATAAGCTAGTTACAACCCACCAAGGATTATTTTGCAAGTTATGGAAAGATTAAAACACCAACAAAAGAAGAGATGAAGAAATAACAAGCTTTGTAGTTTTTTGGGTCCTCTTGGGAGGCTTGGAAGTTGATGAAGGATGATGAACTTTAGAGAAACCAACAATGAATCAACTTGATGTAGAATGCTAGTTCTTTTATAACCTCTTAAGATTGAAGAATAAAACCCAAGTATTATCTCCAAGAGAGTAAGCAAGTAACCAACTCTTAAGATTTTTACATGAAAGAATAAGAGAGAGTGTGAGTGAGAGGATTTTCGGCCAAAATTCATGCAAGAGTGTGTCCCCAAAATGAAAGCCTCTAAAGTCTTCATAAAACAAGATTATTACCCACAAGTCCTTAACCCATTAACTACTCCATGTACCTAAGGCTACTTGTCTCCCCATGCTTTCAACCCATGCTTCTTTTCCTTATTTTAATAAAAAGACCATCACTTCTTTACACCTAAAGAAGCTACAATTTTGGTAATAAAAAAGAGAAGAAATTGTTTGAATTTTATAAACCCAAGTTTATAAAATATAAATTGTCTTTAGGTAAAATACAAAAAGGATTCAACTAGACTAAAAGTTGTGCATGAATTATTAATTACCATATGAAATAATATGTTACTTGCTAATGAAAATTATTATTTTCATGAAATAAATAATTTTCAGTTAATTATAAGAGTTTATTGAATATGTGTTAAAATCAATTTCTAATAAATAATTAATTGTTTCAAGTTGTTGTTAGTGTGATCCATTAGTATCATATGTTAATTAGCAATATAAATTTAATATGATTCCTAATCATACAAGATCCTTCAATCATACCCATATTCACGACGTCAAACTTCCTTGGTCGTGCTGCAATCTTCGCTGTAGATTACTTATTTTATTAAGCGCTCAATCCCTTAAGATTAAGGATCCAACTTTCTAGATCACATCAAAATAATGAATTAATGGATAAAGTTTCCAATATTATCCATTTGCATGCCTCAAACACACTATTCTCTATCCTACGTCTAAAATGGGAGCAATATGCTACAATCTTCATACATGGCTCAAAAGGCTTGATGACAATCATTTATTTCCACCACAAAGGTTCCATAGAACCATCAAATATAACCTTTAGCCCTCGAGTTTTCCGAACTCCACCCAAATATCAGTAAGGGGACTAAAACATGGTCATAATCCAAGATCTACTAAGCAGAACACATAAAAGCATGAACTTGATGACTTACAAAGGTACAGAAGGAGGTTAGAAGGATGAATATGCTCTAGATCTAGCCTCTTGAGTATAAAATCCACTTACTTCTTCACTAAGGGTTACCAAAACACCACTGAGGCACAATGAGGAAGAAGAGATGCTAGGATTTTGAAGTTGGAAGGTTCTAGAGGTGGAGACTAATCAATGAGGTAAATTGTTAAGTTGCCAGACCCAATAAATAAAGGGGTATAATGCACTCGGAAATTCACTACCAAACTGTAATTAAAATGTAACACAGAGGAAGTGGGGTAAGTTATAAGAGACATGCAAATCATTGTAAAATGATTGTATTTTTGCACAAGACGAATTGCAATGAAAAATAGGCAGGGGGCGTTTGATCAATTAAAACGAACTAAACACATGCAAAACTAGTAAATGAATTCAATAAAGAGAAGATATTACGGTCCTATGTTTTACTATGTGGTTATGCTATATTAATCATGAAATAATGTCATATTCACTCTATCTAAGTTGGTACTCGGAATCGCTAACAAGCTCTACCAACCCCCATTCCCCATATTGATTAAACAAAATAAGCTCTTTAATTAATCTTAACCTTACTAATCTAATCTAAAAAAGCTCTTAGAGTTAGATTGAAAGATTGCATGAATGTTCCCAACATTGCCCAATACTTTTCATAGGCTCGGAAGCGTAAATACATGCAATTATAGTTTACACTAACGTTAATCTCAACACAAAACTAATTTGATGTTGTCACTTAATATCAATTTCACAAAACAATTATGGATTTTATAAAATTAAATGACAATAATGACCTAATTATAATTCAAGTGGCTACCATGAACCAAAATTAAAATCAAACTTTTTCTTAAAACAAAACTAAAATTGCTAGATAGATGATTAAACATAACATTAAGTCATTGAGTTAAAAATACATAACATCAAGCATCCATAAAACAAGAGATAGAAAGGATTTAGCCATACATGACTAAATCAAGAACAAAGTCTAGAATCTAGCGAAAACACGAATCATACTTACAAAATATAATTTGCAATAGTTTCCAAGTGTGAATCCAAACTAAAAAATGCTCCAGAATCGCCCTTTCAAAGCTCTACAACTCGATCCCCCCAAAAATGAAGTCAATGGCCCCCCTTTTTAGGAATATTAGAAACCGCTTCTAAATCCATGCTCACGTTTCCACAACCTTGAAAATTAACACTATGAGAAAACATGACCATGGAAGTGCTCAAAGCACAATGCTAATATGAGATGGGTCTTCAAAGTAGGTTGCTGAAATGGCAACGTAAAACACAACCGTGGAAATTCATGCCTTAAAATCCACGACAGTGGATGTCTTTACTAAAGGGCCTTACTCAGTTTTTTGCAACTTCTAAAGTCGGTAAATCTTGTTCGTAGCTTCTAGTCATCTCACCTAATAAAACTTAACCTCTAAAAGTCCCTGAAATATTATAGAAATGTGTGAGTGAAACAATATCATGAAATGTCCCGGAAACATGTAAAATGTATGATTTTAAGCCTAAATTCGATGCAAGGATATGAAATAAAAGTGAAAAAATAGGCGCATAAAATGTACCTTACACAAACCCTAAACATCATAATCCTTAAATAGGACTAAAGGCCCGAAATCTAGGGTTTGGTTGATTACGGCTTTGCGTAGTGACCCTTACCTTGATCACGCTGCTACTTATGACGTGGCTCGTAACACCACACTCTACTAATCGTGTCACAACTACGAGTTTTCATAAACCTCCAAATCTTGAAATGTAACATCCGCTTCCAGGTATGATTATTTCGGTTCTAATTTCTTTAAATCTAAGTTTTTTTTTGGGATTTTGGCTTGGCCACGATATGGTGATGGAATGAGCACAACGTGTTGGTTCAGAAAAACATGCATCCACGAACCACCATGACTTAGCAATGCTTTCGGCACAACGTGGTGGCGGGTGGGGTTCAGAACCATAGACGATTATGGGATTTGTGCCATATTTAAAGGCACTAACTCCTAGGGTTGCATCATTTGGTAGCCTCCATCCTCTAAAATCGATTCGCACCCAAACCCTAGCATCTTTGTGTGTGTTTTGCGTATGTGAAGCCATTTTTGTAAAGATTGAAGGAGAAAGGAGTCCATCTCATGGTTTGTAAGCTTGGTTCTAGCTTACATCCAACATCGTCATCATGTTTCTAACCTTCTGGAGGTATAAAATATTAGATTTTATCATTACTTCTCTAGATCTTGTTCTAGGTTGTTTTATGATCTTTTTGGTCCCAATCTTCATGTGCTTGGAGTTTGAGTGTACTCTAGAGCATTTGAGTGCATCATTTGGCTTCTAGATCATTATGTTGGTTGGAAAGTAGTTTTGCATGATTTAGTTTGGTGTCTATGCATTTGGTGTAACCATTAAGAACTTAGGATTAAAGATCTTGACTTATTGGGATGTCTTAATGGATAAATTTGGAAAATTTATCCATCAAGACCTTGAGGAGTTTCAGATATGAGCTTTGGAGATCTTAGGATTAGGGGTTAAGTGCTTAATTCGTTAAGTTGTCCTTATAAAGTTACCACGATGTAGTGGCTAGTTTGGTTGCAACTACTTTGTCGTGAAGCTGCCACGACGTGTTCACTTTAACCGTTGACTTTTTGACATTGTTGACTTTTGGTCAAATTGCTAGTTTTAGAGTGTAGACTAAGGTTTAAAATTGGGTGTTTCGATAGGTGGGTTGTAGCACTGGTTTCACGTTTATACGAGCTGTTGTATATTCAATTCGAGTGTGAGGTGAGTTTTCTCACTATACTATGTAGGATGTCATTTGTCTTTGTGACTATTGCATGTATGTTGGGCGGGACCCGTTATGTATGATGGGTGGGGCCCGATATGTGATTTGGAAGGGGGCCGTTATGCTAATTGGGTGGGGCCCGTTATGTTTGTGGGCGGGGCTCGTATAGTTATGTGGTATTTATGGGAACTCATGAAGTTTTGTGCTTACGGTTTTATGTTTAAATGTTTAAGATACTTTTGGTTCCAAAGGGAAGAGTCTGACTTGATCTCACTACATCCCTTGGATTTTTATTATATATTATCTTTTTATGACTCACTCTGATGTTTGAGAATACATTACACTTTGATTGTCTTTGAAACAAATGAATGGATGTGTGGGGTTGTTTTAAAAATGAAATTTTTACTAGGTACTTTTGGGACGTTACATGAAATAATCAAATCTACAATTTGATAACCTCATAAATGGGTGTTACACAGTGGTGACCAAATATAGTTTATCTCACTAATGAGACTAGTTGTAACATCCCTAAAAATTGAGACCAAAATTTTTTGTTTTAATTATATTGCTTATAAAACTTGTTTGAGGAATACATTACTAATATCATATAAATTCATAAACCATAGTTACATGTCTCAAAAACCATATCGTCAATTAGTAATAATGTCATAGTACAATCCAAAAAATATCAAATGAGGAATCATGTGTGTGCGATGCGCTGCTACCCTGCCAACTCCTTCCCCTTCGACGAAGAGGTACCTGATCAAACTCTTCTCGACTCCTCAATCCCTACACAACATCCTCTCTACATTAATATTTCATACTCATAACTCTTACAAGGGTTACTCAATTCCAAGTCAAAGTCCAGGTCAAAACCCTGGTCAAAGTCAACATCTGGTTAACTAGACTCGCTGAGTTGGTTCACCAACTCGTCGAGTCCCCACGTCCACAAAATTCTACAACCTTGTCCCTACTCGTCGAGTCTAGCAAGAGATCGACGAGTTCGCCTTCAACAAAATAGCGGGACCTTCTTCAACTGACTCACTGAGTTCATCCTTGAGCTCGTCGAGTTCATCTTCATCCGTATGAAGGTGTTTGGTCTATGATTCGTCGAGTTCTCCTTGAACTCGTCGAGTCCGTCTTCATGTGGTTGGGACATTGCCTTGAACTCGATGAGTTCCTCCTTGAACTCGTCGAGTCCTTCGATCTTCCAGTCCATAATAAACCCCAACGTACTGAGTTTTCCTTCAACTCATCCAAAGACCATTTCCAGAAGACGTTTGGGGGGCAACTGTGACTCGACTCGCCGAGTCACCTAAGCGACTCGTTGAGTCCCTCTTTGTCCAAAACTATACAGTCGATTTTAATCGATCTTAATGTATCTAAATCATAGATCTGACATCCTAGGGTCCGTATTATACGAAAAGTTCCAATCTTGACGTCCATGCATGACGTATTTGGCCCAAATGGTTCTAGAATGGAGTATACAAGATGCATGGGGTGCTTATGGCAATAAAGTTGGCACCTTTATGCAAGGTTGTAGAAGTCGTTATTCGGTACCTGTTCGGCCGACTACCGAGTAGCGAGTACTCGGGAGTACTCAGGAGTACTCGGGGAGTACTCGGATTCGGTAATTTGTGTAGAAATATTTTGAGAGAAATTATATATGTCAAAATCATAACTTAAAATCATAAGTTGATTGAAATATATAACAAAATTAGATACATGTGAATACACAAAAACTGAAAAACACATAATGGTCTCACTTTGTGAATAATTACTGAAAATTTAAGATACATATGTAGTAATAATCACGTGTGTGCGAGCTAAATAATAAATAATTAAGTATATTATACATATTAATCACCGAGTTGACCATATTCTATAACATTACTCAGTTCAGTAAGGGCCAATCGGGGACTACTCGGGATTCTATAACTCGCCTCGGTAAGGGACCGAGTAGCGAGTACTCGGAGGAGTAATCGGCCAACTCGGCAAGTTTTAGAACACTGCCTTTATGCCATAAGAACCCCCAATGGTTCTAGATCTGAAGCTATACCCTCCATGAACCACAAAATTCCGAGTATGGTACCTCTAAGGCTTAGAAAAGGTAGAAATGAACCCCAACTAGAGAGCTAAGAGATAGATGGTCAAGGTTTCAGCTTTATACCTCAAATGAGCTGGAAATGGGGCACAACCTCTAGATCTACTAGCTTGCAATTGAACTTCCAAGCTCATTCTTCCTTCTCAAGCTTCACAATCACCACAATCACAAAAAAATTGCTCAAGAACACTCATATAAGGTTAGGGTTTCGATTTAAGGTTTCTCTGAGTTAGGAGGGGCGATGGGGGCTGGGTTGAGGTAGAATAAGTTGTTTAAATAAGGCGCAAACCCTAAATATTAGGGTTTCATCCAGACGGCCCTACTCGTCGAGTCGGTCTCCCGACTCGTCGAGTAGGTCACCAAACCTCCTGGTCAAAATTGAGTCTACTCGACGAGTTGTGCCTCTAGCTCGCCGAGTCCTAGAGCAAAATATGAAACTACTTAAATTTAAATACGTACCATGAACCGGATGTTACACTAGTTTAGATTGAGATGAGCGTATGCTGGTACCCGCCCTAATTATCTATAACCGGAATCGGCAGTTTCTAAAATGTTGGAACCGTAATTGAAATCGGTGGGTAGCAGTTCGAATACTGGGCACCCAATTCATTAAATTTATTATTTTTTTAAAACTCTATATATATATATATATATATATATATATATATATATATATATATATATATATATATATATAACTTAGAATTCAAAGAAGCGAAGTCCATAACTAAACTAATATTTTTATGAGTTAGAATTTAACTTGAACATAATAATACATTATGTTTACTATCTACAAATTCATTTTGAACATGGATTGTTTAAATTCGAAGTGAAAATTACACATGGACATTTAAAGATTGAAAACAAATATTCAAAATTCAAGAATTTTAAATGATGTTATTCAAGATACTATATAAAATATATGATTATGATTTATATTAATGAAATAATAGTTTTAGGTTGTCATTTGTCATTCAATTATGTATTTGTATTTATTATTTGCCACATGATATTTTCTTAGAGCTCCTGGATATAATCATATACAAATAACTTAGCTAATATTTAATTTGTATTTTAAAATTTCATATTATACTTAAGCGAAAATGACATATATGCCCTATTAGGTTTCTTGGGTTTACCCAGTTAGCCAATTAACTTATTTTGTCGCTTTATGAGGGAACGAATTTCTGGGCAACCTGTCTATTTAGTCACCTAGACATATTTTAACCGGTTTCCTTATCACATATACATTATTTTCCACATCATTCAAGTCAACACTTCAAAAAGGACGAGAAGAAGAACACTCTTCCTTCTAAACCTAAAACCCCTCTCTCCCTTCACAATCTCCATGTCCTTTTGCCTTCCCCTGACAAGACATCAAAAACCAGACTTGATGTCTATGGGGATGTCACCGACCTATATGGGTCTCGTTGTAACGACCGAAAATACAACCAATTTAAAATTTTTCAAACAACTCGATTACATTTAAAATCTTTACAAAAAGGTTTCCAATACAAATCATTTAACGTGTTCCCAGAATCACATCACTATAAAATCATGAGGAGCGGTACGATCACGCCTTCGCCTTGCCACAGTCTCCTGAAGAACCTGAAAAAAACATGAAACCACAACTGTAAGCCCGAAAGCTTAGTGAGATATCCCCAAAATACCAACCATAAATACCATACACGCATAACATGCCATAACATATCCGATCACAGAACAGCCATGCACTTCGGGTCTATTGTGTGACTGGTCCGCCGCACTGGCCTACAGTCCACCTGGTCCACCCTCTGAGTCTATCCACATCCATCGAGTCTACAGTGTGATTGGTCCGCCCGGTCCCGGACCTTCAATCCACCTGGTCCACTCTCTGAGTCTACAATATGACTGGTCCGCCCGCACCGGGCCTTCAGTCTATCTGGTCCACTCTCCGAGCCTTCGGCACGTCTGGTCCGCCCTTTCGGGGCCTACAGCCTATCCGGGCCGCTCGCTGGGCCTTCGGGACAACCTGTCCGCCTTGGGTATCTTGGCCTACCGCACACAGCAGGACCCGCCTCAACCCAACTCCAGTCCAAACAACCATGTGCACATATACATACAATCATATAGCAATTCACAGTCAACAAGCAGATCAACAGATCACATAGCATATCATCCCCCCTCTAACTAGGATACCGACCTAACAGGTCACTAGCATAGCATCACCCTATCTCTCAGGATACCGATCTCAAACAGGTCTCTATATACCATCCTAGCTCTCAGGATGCAAACATAACATAGCAACAACATAACAACAACTACCCGGATCTCAACCCGATAAGGGCCGGCCTTGGTGCCTTAGACCCTGTTGATATAGTGAGGATAACTCACCTCGAAACTGCCGACTGAACAGATAACCCGAACTGCGCCGATCACTGATTCGATCTCCACCACTGGACAACCGCCAATGCACTGAACTCAAAACAACAATCAACAATTACCAAAATGCCCCTGGAAACCACTGGTCAACCCTTGGTCAAAGACAAGGTCGAAGTCAACTCCTGACTGACCCTACTCGCCGAGTCAACCCTATGACTCGCCGAGTTCCCATAATCAGAACTTCACTCAATCCGCGACCTAACTTGCCGAGTCACCCCGAGACTCGTTGAGTTCAACAACTCTGAGTCCACTCGCATACAACTCACCGAGTCATCCCTTGACTCGCCGAGTCCAAGAACAGACTCGCCGAGTCTAAGGCTATCATCAACCTACTCGCCGAGTTGTTCATACAACTCGCCGAGTTCCAGGCTATCTTCATCCGACTCGCCGAGTTGTTCTTCCAACTCGTCGAGTCCCAGCTCATCTTCAAGTAACTCGTCGAGTTCACCTATGTGACTCACCGAGTACCACTGATCTGAATCCATTCAGAAGCATTCCAGGCCATGCAATTGATCCAAAACATAGATCTAGCCTCATACAACTCATCCATCACGTAAAGTGGCAAACTTTACGTGAATCCAAAGAGATCTAGGCCTTATTCACTTATAACTAGGGTTTGGGACATGCAAGCTTCACTAAACACTCCAACATAGGGACTTTCATGCTTTCTGATTCTTCTCCATTCTAGATCTGAGGTAGCAACCTCAGATCTAACCTCTAGACTTCCAATTACATCCATAGACAAGATCCCACAAACCCCAAAATGAAGAAACAACATACAATCAGTCCAAGAACGAGATATTACCTCCAATGGACGCCCCAACTGCTATAAAATTCGATTCCAAGCGAAGCCCCTTGCCCTAAGCCTTCAATCTCACAAAATTCCTTCAACAAACTCCTTAAATGCTCCAAATACACTCCAATCTTCTTCAATCGCACTTTCTAGGGTTTCTGGACTTCAAAGGGGAATAAAGAGGCTGGGGGAAGGGTATAATGTTCTTTAAATAGGGCTCAACCCCGAGGATTAGGGTTTTCTCCACTCAACGCCTACTCGCTGAGTCCATCTCACTGACTCGCCGAGTCGGCTACTTAACACGCGACCCAGTCGCGCTCTACTCGCCGAGTCCATCCATGGACTCGCCGAGTCACTCCTTCCCAAATAACACTTTTAGCCCTTCAACTCTACTCTTGCTATTCCGGGATGTTACAATTCTTCCCCACTTACATTAGGCTTCACCCTCGAAGCCTACAACAACTCAACTTCCAAGATACACCCGCAACGCGCCACCTGGCCTCAACCAGACCAGGTCCCTCAAGGCATACCCAAACGAAACTCAAACGCACTTTCCCTTTCTCACGGTGTCCTGACCACCGTCTCAAATCGGGCACCGGATTCACCCTCTGATAACTTCACTTAATCACTGAGTACTACTCATAATGCAACACTGTTCCAAATCACAACCATCACTCGACTCATAAGGCTAGAAAACCATGAACCATCGAATCCCCGATCCGAATCTCACTCTATCCATTCCGTGACGAGGGAAAGACTCCTTCTCTTTCTCAGAGCAACTCCCACGAGTTCTCCTCTTGCAATTGCATACACATGCTGAACTAGCTCTAGCACCCGCAGGTTTGGAAAACCCGATACACTGATGATATCCTCCAACATCCCTCAGGATGAACCACTAATACACACCCAAAACCCTGATCAGAACCACACTGAGAGCCTAAGACTCTCTCCCTGCATCCCTTCCGAGTCTCTTGGCTCTATATCTGCGGAATTCCCTCCGCGATCTCAGCAAACATCCCAAACTGGATGAGCTTTTATTCCACTGCCTCAAACACGCTGCTCAATAACCATACTCGAATTACTCTATTCATAACTCTGCTCTGCCGCTTTCACTTCCGTGAACTTGCACTCCCTCTCGGAGTTACACACTTCTCTCACTTCCTTTTCCAAGGAATCTACTTGGCCATATAGCCACTTCAACAAGTGCCACGGTGCTCGCCCAACGCCACACCACCCTTTAGCGTATCCGCTATCCATCCAACACACATACTCTGACTCTCGTCGCAGGGACTCTCAAGCCCATGCACTAACTCCACTAATCAAGATCACTACCCGGGGCCAGACCTTCTAATGCAAACGCACTGCAACGAACACAATCCATATACTCAAACTGATCCAACAATACCTGCAGAGTCTTCAGCATGACTGGACCGCCTCACCAGGCCTTCAGCCCATCTGGACCACTCTCTCAGAACCTTCAGCCAATCTGGACCGCTCTCAGTGCCTTCAGTTTGACTGGACCGTTCTCCGAGCCTTCGGCCTGACTGGTACGCCTACCGGCCCTCAGTCTATCCGGACCGCTCAACTAGCATTCAACATTCCGGGCTATCCTCCCGGAAAATCTCCCATGCATACCGTTCTAGCCCTCGAGGGGTTCCGAACTCTAACTTCATCATACATACTTGATCCCGGCCTGCTCCCAGGCCCTCCACAATCAAATGCCCTAGGTCTGTATCCTGCCCCACATGCTCGACACTTACTCCTATCAGCCTACACTCTGGGCTGACAGAACACTTGCTGAATCCCAACAGCTAAGTACCCTCAAATACTCATCAATCTCCCGGAGAATTTTCCAATTCTCCCCCACTTAAAGCACTGACCAGCAACCACCGGTCGCCATCAACGACCTTCCAGAACAACCCTGCACAAAGAGAACACTTACACACTGACTGCTTCCCACAAGCATAAACAACCCTCAGCAAAACACATCTCCTCACTGATCAAACCGCTCAAAAGAATCCGATCTCTAATTATCCATTCCACGAATGTAGATGCTACCCGACATTCAACCTAATGTCGCATCTCCACTACTAACCCTTACGAACGCTAACCAACGAAAGCACCAAAACACCAAACTATAATCATACCAAACCCTCAGGGAACAACGGATACCAAGACGAAAACCCGAAACACAAATTCATAACTCAAACCACAACCCGCAAAACAATAAATACCGCATCGAAATCCACACAAAGATACCAGCACAAACCAATACACCACAAAATCTCAAGATAACAAGACATCAAGAAAGGAACGTACCCGCAGCTGTCTCTGGCACTTCCCTGACCTCCTCTGCAACAAGCTGATAAGCACGACCCTGAGCCCTCGGGGGCTCTGCTCCACCCTGACCTCCACCTGTGATCCTCAAAGTGGCCGGTGCTGGAGCCTGCACCGATCCTGCAGCAAACTATGGACAGTTGGCCCTCAAATGTCCAACCTGATGACAATGATAGCATATCCTCAAATCCCGAACTGGCACTGACTTCCGACAATCCCTCGCATAGTGCCCATCCCTTCCGCACTTGCAGCATGCACCACCGGTCCTACAAACCCCGGTGTGACCCTTCCCACACTTCCCACAAGTGTGGCTGCTCAAATCCCCCACTCTAACATCAACGGTCTTGGACCGCTTTGGCGCTGGTTGCGACTGCACCGGAGCCTGCCTCAACTCACGCACCTGCAACTCAATCTCTAACTCACGCCGCCTAGCGGCCTCCTGCAACTCCAACAAGGTCTCGCACCTCTGTGCAGACACAAACTGTCTGATATCCCTCTTGAGCATGCTCAGATATCGGGACATCTGGGCCTGCTCCGAAGCGAACTCTGGGCAAAACATCGCCCTCTCAGTGAACATCCTGGTGATCTCAGTCACCGACTCCTAATCCTGCTTCAGCTCAAGGAACTCCTGAGCCAATCTTTCCCTCTCAACTTGCGGAACATAACGAGTACTGAACATTTCTCTGAACTAATCCCACGAAACCGCAGCCCTCTGCGCATCCGAAAGTGACCCCGTGGTCAATCTCCACCAATCCTTCGCCCCGAGCCTCAACAGGTTCAGAGCACACCTCACCCTATGATCAGCGGGGCATGAACACGTGAAGAAACACCCCTCCACGTCTGACAACCACCTCATAGCAACAATCGGGTCCTGAAATCCGTCGAATGTGGGAGGCTTCGTCTTATCGAAGTCCCGATACTGAAAACCCCGACTAGCTCCTCCCCCTGCCGCGGCTACAACTGCTGTAGCTGCCGCGGCAGCCGTCTCAGTGAGAGCCGCATAACGCTCATCAAAATACTCAACCATGGCGGTCTTAATCGACCCAAACAGCTCTGGCAACTCAGCCCGGAACAACTCAGCAATCTCGTCACGCAGGATCTCACGAATCCTCGCGTCCAACTCACTCGTGCTCATCTGACCGATAATCTCGGGCGGCACCGATTCGCCCGGAACTCTCTCTCCAGCTCCCGATCCTGACCCGGATCCACTCTCATCATGCCTCGGAATCTCCATATTGAAAAGAAACACCACACAAAATCTCAGACTCCTCCCACACCCTGGGATCCAACTCTCCCTCTCAACCCACCCTAGAGATCATGGTTTCCCTGATACGCGTATGGGTCCTGTGCTTTCAGTAGTACAGGCCCATACTACCTTCCACACCTACCCACATTTGTATGAAGTACTACCACAAAACCCTAGAGAACATGCATAACAACGATCAACCTCACCACTAGAGAAACACTGAGAATCTCCCATAAGGGACCCTAGGCTACAGGCATCACAAATCAGGCAACATATCATGAAATCCTGAAGATCCCTAGCCTAACACTAGCATGCTGTTCTATCAAAGCTCAAAAACAAATAACATGCATGGTATTTTGGGGTTACTTACTGGCTCCGGCTGATCGTACCTCCGCGTCCTCCTTTACTCATTTTGAAAACCATTTTTAAATACTCTTTTGAAAACTCTCCTCGATTTGAGACTGGAGTCACACGAATGTTTCTCCAATTCACTCAAACCAAGGCTCTGATACCAACTTGTAACGACCGAAAATACAACCAATTTTAAAATTTTCAAACAGCTCGATTACATTTAAAATCTTTACAAAAAGGTTTCCAATACAAATCATTTAACGTGTTCCCAGAATCACATCACTATAAAATCATGAGGAGCGGTACGATCACGCCTTCGCCTTGCCACAGTCTCCTGAAGAACCTGAAAAAAACATGAAATCACAACTGTAAGCCCGAAAGCTTAGTGAGATATCCCCAAAATACCAACCATAAATACCATACACGCATAACATGCCATAACATATCCGATCACAGAACAGCCATGCACTTCGGGTCTATTGTGTGACTGGTCCGCCGCACCGGCCTACAGTCCACCTGGTCCACCCTCTGAGTCTATCCACATCCATCGACTCTACAGTGTGATTGGTCCACCCGGTCCCGGACCTTCAATCCACCTGGTCCACTCTCTGAGTCTACAGTATGACTGGTCCGCCCGCACCGGGCCTTCAGTCTATCTGGTCCACTCTCCGAGCCTTCGGCACGTCTGGTCCGCCCTTTCGGGGCCTACAACCTATCTGGGCCGCTCGCTGGGCCTTCGGGACAACCGGTCCGCCCTGGGTATCTTGGCCTACCGCACACAGCAGGACCCGCCTCAACCCAACTCCAGTCCAAACAACCATGTGCACATATACATACAATCATATAGCAATTCACAGTCAACAAGCAGATCAATAGATCACATAGCATATCATCCCTCCTCTAACCAGGATACCGACCTAACAGGTCACTAGCATAGCATCACCCTATCTCTCAGGATACCGATCTCAAACAGGTCTCTATATACCATCCTAGCTCTCAGGATGAAAACATAACATAGCAACAACATAACAACAACTACCCGGATCTCAATCCGATAAGGGCCGGCCTTGGTGCCTTAGACCCTGTTGATATAGTGAGGATAACTCACCTCGAAACTGCCGACTGAACAGATAACCTGAACTGCGCCGATCACTGATTCGATCTCCACCACTGGACAACCGCCAATGCACTGAACTCAAAACAACAATCAACAATTACCAAAATGCCCCTGGAAACCACTGGTCAACCCTTGGTCAAAGACAAGATCGAAGTCAACTCCTGACTGACCCTACTCGCCGAGTCAACCCTATGACTCGCCGAGTTCCCATAATCAGAACTTCACTCAATCCGCGACCTAACTCGCCGAGTCACCCCGAGACTCGTCGAGTTCAACAACTCTGAGTCCACTCGCATACAACTCACCGAGTCATCCCTTGACTCGCCGATTCTCGACTTGACCAGAAAATATTGGGACTCTTCGACAAGACTCGCCGAGTCCAAGAACAGACTCTCCGAGTCTAAGGCTATCATCAACCTACTTGCCGAGTTATTCATACAACTCGCCGAGTTCCAGGCTATCTTCATCCGACTCGCCGAGTTGTTCTTCCAACTCGTCGAGTCCCAGCTCATCTTCAAGTAACTCGTCGAGTTCACCTATGTGACTCGCCGAGTACCACTGATCTGAATCCATTCAGAAGCATTCCAGGCCATGCAATTGATCCAAAACATAGATCTAGCCTCATACAACTCATCCATCACGTAAAGTGGCAAACTTTACGTGAATCCAAAGAGATCTAGGCCTTATTCACTTATAACTAGGGTTTGGGACATGCAAGCTTCACTAAACACTCCAACATAGGGACTTTCATGCTCTCTGATTCTTCTCCATTCCAGATCTGAGGTAGCAACCTCAGATCTAACCTCTAGACTTCCAATTACATCCATAGACAAGATCCCACAAACCCCAAAATGAAGAAACAACATACAATCAGTCCAAGAACGAGATATTACCTCCAATGGACGCCCCAACTGCTATAAAATTCGATTCCAAGTGAAGCCCCTTGCCCCAAGCCTTCAATCTCACAAAATTCCTTCAACAAACTCCTCAAATGCTCCAAATACACTCCAATCTTCTTCAATCGCACTTTCTAGGGTTTCTGGACTTCAAAGGGGAATAAAGAGGCTAGGGGAAGGGTATAATGTTCTTTAAATAGGGCTCAACCCCGAGGATTAGGGTTTTCTCCACTCAGCGCCTACTCGCCGAGTCCATCTCACTGACTCGCCGAGTCGGCTACTTAACACGCGACCCAGTCGCAACTCTACTCGCCGAGTCCATCCATGGACTCGCCGAGTCACTCCTTCACAAATAATACTTTTAGCCCTTCAACTCTACTCTTGCTATTCCGGGATGTTACACTCGTCATCGCTGCAACAACCGATTTTCTAATATCGGTTCACCCATAAACAATAAAAGACACATGTGGTGAATGGAAGAGATTCAAGAGGATAAGGATCTGGTTGTTGTTGATGAGTCCATCGTTGCTAACAACAAACCAAAGAAAAGGAGACATAGTGGTAGATCGAAGAAGGAGAAATCGATTTCTTTCTGTTTCATTCCATCCCCGAGTAAGAATAAACAGATTTAGCACCCGACAACTACAAGACCTGTCAGATGTCGCTGGCGATTCTTGGTTAAAGTTCAAAATTTTACCAATACAAGAGAACAAACTTATGCATCTAAACTTATATTCGAATTCACATTAGAACACAAATAATCTTTAAGATTCCGGCCAGTTTCTGTTGGGTTTTCTTGAGATCCGAAGTTTGTGAAGAGGAAGGAAGAAAAAAATATAGAAAGCTCAAATGGAACCTCCAAGAGGGCTTTTGTTGCATCTATGGAACTTCATCCGTTTCTTGCCTTACTTCATTGGCCTTCTGCTTGTTGGCTTTCTCAACGGTCACCCCTTTTTCATCTTTTGATCATATTTGATTATTTTTCTGTTTAACATTCTCACTAATTAACTTGCGATTCAAATGGGTGTATTTGATTTCAGGTGCCATTGTTGCCCCAATCGTTTGTGTTCTTATGACAACCAGAAATTCCGTGATTGTTCTGGGTCTCTAGTCAACGCATGTTGTCTGGGCTTATTTTTGCATTTTAAGGTCTTCTCATTTTCCTATTTAAGTTTGGTTATATTCTTTCACTTTTTTACATGTTTGTGGATGAAAAGTAATAGCCACATCTGATTCTTAAAACCTAGATGTAGAACGGAAGTGATTATCTAGATGGTGACAGAAGAATTTGAGAGAGAAAGAGAGAGAAAGATCGATGTGGGCCCAAGGTTATGGGCAAATTCAAAGTCAATGTCGGAATATTGGTCAACAAATAGCAATTTGTCAAAGAGGTAACCCGATGATCCCTTCACTTTGACTAAAAGGATGTAATCGACCCGACAAACACAACTTTGTTCCCTCATAAAGACACAAAATTAGTTTAAGGACTTAAAAGATCAACACTAGAAAGTTTGTAGGACATTTATGTCGTTTTCCCTATACTTAAAGATTTTCAAAAAGTGTTTATATCATAGTCAATAAATCTGGAAGCTATTATTATCAAAAATCAAATTTGAAATCATACACATTTTTTTAATTTATAACAAAAAGTTTGTACATTAAATAGAAAAAACTAAAATTTACAAAATAAAAAAATAAAAATCTCAAAATAATCGTTTAAGTGAAAAAAATTCTTATGTGAAAAAAAATATGTTTAATATATTTTAAGGGTAATAAATTTATCCGGTGTATACATTTAGTTTTTAAATAATATATTATCTGCAAACATCATTTTATATTTTATTAATATTTCTCTCTCGCTTTTTTAATTGTTCTTTATTCTAACTATTTTAGTTTGTGAACCGAGGAACCTATGAGTTATAACCTAGTGTGTGTGTGTGTATATATATATATATATATATATATATATATATATATATATATATATATATATATATATCGATTATGATGAATATATAACGGGTAGCGGTTCCTTAAAAATGAAAACCGAAATCGAAACCGCTTAAGATTTCAGCAAGACGGTTTTTGTTCCGAAAACAGATACCCAATTTTGTTGCTCATCCCTAGTCTTAGAGCATCCACAAATGATAATTTTAATTGTAATTTAATGAATGAAACTCTACCATTGTTAAATGTCACATTGATATTCAATGAATTTGAAGTTCAATAATCATTCTTTTTTTAATGGAAAAAAGTTTTATAATTCTTAAATAAATATTATAAATTAGTTTTTGTAATGCTCCATATATGAAATGTTGAATAATGGTGTGATAATCTATTAAATTCTGTTGAGTTCAATACATTATGATGCCCTTAGTACATGCTATGACTCGAATTAAATTACAATAGAAACAAAACTAGTGTTTGCACCTCCCATGTATTGTAGCGAAGACCATATGTTATTTTGGAAAACATAATCTAACAAATATATAAAAACTATTAAAAAACAAATTAAAATAAACAAATCCTGGAAAAATATACACGTAGAATCTGACAAATATATAAGAAAGTAAAAAACATTACAAAAAAAAGTTGAATGATCATAACAAATAATTCATAAAAGATGTAAAAATTTAATTATGTAATTCATTTTTTATAAAAATAAATTTGTAGAAAATAAAGTTGTAAAAAGATGTACAAGAAGTTATTTTAATTTTAACTTATAAAAATGTCAGTTTTAACAAACATAAAAACTAAAAACTAAATAAAGATGGGAAAATTTTGTAAATTTTTTAAAAAGAAGTTATAAAAACAAGTGTAAAATAAAATCACTTTGTAAAAATAAATAGTTAACAAAGCAAAGCAAAAATTTGGAAAATTTCGTAAAAGCCAACAAAAAGAGATGTAGACAGAGTTGTATTTTTAAAAAATTAAGTAAGTTATAAAAATAAAAATAAAAATAAAATAAAGTCGTAACTTTTTTGGGAAAATTTTGTTATATCCAAAATATGAACCAATTTCAAGAAACATGACATTGGGCTAAAAGCCTAAAATTATAAAATAAGTATGCTAAATTGGTAAAAATAAACACACGCGACCTCACCGTTTGGGATAAACTACTAATACTGTAATACACATTAAAAGATACATACTAGATATAAGTAAATGTTTATCATGTTCATCAATATTAGAAATTATATGTGGTATATTAAAGCTTCTAAGCCATATTAAAGCAAAATAGACAAGTTGGATATATAAGGCTTATATGTGAGTAATGAGTTTTTTTTGTCTATATCTTAGTAAGCTTCTCAAAGATGTGTGAGTGTGTTTTTTTCACGTGTCAAATCTATATCGGCAGAAGAGGCTCTCTGAAGTCTGAACTAGTGACACCAACAAATGAAATTCCTCAAAATCGAGTGAGAAAAAAACGGTCCTCAAAATCCTCCACTCCATAAATCCTCCATAATTTGTTACAAGAGAATCTGTGTTTGGTGCAACAATATGACAAACAAACACCCAAAAACCCTCCATAACAAAATTTTAACGAAGAAAACAGAAGAATATTGTACAAATTGCTTCCAACTTTTATTTTTTTCGAAAGATTCCAATATTTTGAAGCCTCTGCCTTGGCTACAATCCAAGGCAGAGATCAGACGAAGACGAAGGCATTTTGCCTTCGTATTAATAAAGTCAAATCATGGCATTTCAAGATTTTGACCAAATTACAGAACGTCGAAGACTTGAAAGAAAACAGAAATTGAAAAGGAGAATCATACTTGGTGTTGTCGTAGCCGTTCTAATTCTTTCAGCAGCTATTGTGGCATTCTTGATATTCCTTAACAATGCCCAACAAGATGAAGCCGAAGGGGATGACGTACCCAACGTGGAGAGTGCCAACAATGAAGATAAGGACACGTCACCTGGTATCTCCGGTGATGATGGAAATAACGACCAAAAAATCTTACAAACCCAAAAGGCCGTGAAAACCGTATGTCAGTCAACGGATTATAAAGAAACATGCGAGAGTCATCTTGAGAAATCGTTGAGTTCTACAAAACCTTCGGGAATACCCCAACCCGAGGATCTTGTGAACGCCGCCATATCCGTGGCCTCTGATGAGCTCAATAATGCCATCGAACAAACCTCTAAAGCCATGAAAGACGAGGAGAAAGGGATACACGATGTTTGCAAGCAAGTTCTCGAGGATGCGCAAGACGACTTCAATAGGTCACGAAATGCAGCCATGGATGGCACCGCTGTTCTTGATTTAGACAGTTGGTTGAGTGCGGTGATTGCGTATCAACAAACCTGCATCGATGCAATTACAGAGGACGCAACTAGGGCTAGTGTCGAAAAGGTTTTAAAGACCACCAAGGAACTCACCAGCAATTCTCTGGCCATCGTCTCCTCATTCGACAAAGGAGCAGCACCACCTGCAACCGCCAATCGACGGCTTCTATCTCAAAGCCCAGATGAACTTCCCATCTGGATGACGCATGAAACCCGAAGGTTACTAAAGGCTGACGCTCCAACCCAGACTCCAAATGCGACTGTCGCTAAAGATGGTTCGGGTGATTTCTCCACCATTTCTAAGGCGTTGGAAGGGATCCCGGAGAAGTATGAAGGTCGATATGTCATTCACATTAAAGCAGGCGTGTTCGAAGAGAACGTGATTGTAACGAAAAAGATGGTAAACGTCACAATGTATGGCGATGGATCGCAAAAGACGATCATCACGGGGAAGAAAAACTTCGTAGACGGCGTGCCTACATTCCAAACAGCGACATTTGGTATGCATGCATCTATACAACTCTTACCTACAATTTGCTTGAAGCTTGTTAGTTGTTATCGTTATGATGAAGTAGCGAAGTTGTTAATGACTGAACGTATGCAGCGGCTATCGGGGAAGGATTTATCGCTCAGTCAATTGGATTTAAAAACACAGCAGGTCCTGAAAAACATCAAGCAGTCGCACTGAGAGTGCAATCTGATCGTTCGATATTCTTGAATTGTCGGATGGAGGGATATCAAGATACATTGTATGCGCAAACACACAGGCAGTTTTATCGTGGGTGCGACATACTCGGGACAATAGATTTCATATTTGGAGATGCTGCTGCGGTCTTTCAGACGTGTGAGATTTTGATCAGAAAGCCGATGGAGAAACAAAAGAACACAGTGACAGCTCAGGGAAGAAGCGACAAGCGTCAAACGACAGGGATGGTGTTACAGAAATGCAAGATTACTGCAGATTCATCTCTGGAGCCTGAAAAGTCAAAGATTGAAAGTTACCTTGGGAGGCCTTGGAAAGAGTTTTCGAGAACAATCGTTATGGAATCAGAGATTGGAGATGTTATTCGTTCAGATGGTTGGTTGCCATGGGAAGGAGACTTTGCGCTTCAAACGCTTTACTACGCAGAGTATAACAACATAGGTCCGGGATCTCAGGTCAAAGATAGAGTTAAATGGCCTGGTTATCAGAATGATTTCAAGAAGGAAGAAGCGATCAAATACACTGTAAGCCAATTTATACAAGGCGAAAGTTGGTTAAAAGGTAGCAAGGTTCCTGTTCGTCTTGGCTTCTATAGCTGATTGAGTTAAAGATTATTCTCAAAGGTTCCAAAAAATGAAAGCAAGGCTAACACTTCAACGACTGCATATGATCGATTAGCCATGCAACGGGACTCGTTTTACTCGAATAAAGATTTGCACAAGTAGGTACGATCACATTTTTTAGTATGAAACATGTTTAAAAGTAGTTCATAGTGTTGGTTTTTCTTTAGAGTTGCTATTTGTATTGGAATAGCTAATTGTGGTCGCATTAAGAATCCGTAGCGCAAAACTAGCTAAAAGTTTGATGATGAAATCAGTTCGAAGTGGATAGGTTTTGAAGACTCCTCCAATCTTGGTGCTCAGAATTTTTGTATACTGTTTATGTTGCATCCAAACCACCAAATAATAATTGATAATTAGGGTCGGTTGTTAATAAAAAATTAAACTAAATAATCATGCTAAAATACGATAAAGAAATACTAATTCATACCAGCTAGCTAGTTTGTTTGTTTTTTTTTTAGAAAAACAAGATAGCACACACATTCTAATGTATATTGGTTAATTAAATTGAGGGGAACATCTTACTATACCATTAGGCCAAATGCATATTGGCTAAATTGAGTTTCATTAACATGATATTAGTACTAGAACACCATGAAAAAGCTCGGAGTGTAATTAACACTTTATTGATCTGGGTCAAGATCTCTAATTGGAACCCTAAATGGTTAAAGTATGTTGCAATTATAGCACATAAAATTGACAATATGAGTTGGATTATTCAAAGATATTACAATGTAATTTTTATTATTAGATTGGGTTCATGAATATTGAAGTATTAGTATGACCTATGGATTAGAAGATCACTAAAGTACTTCATAATTGGTAAAACTCTGTCGATTTGCGATTATGAACTGATCAGTTGGGATATGTTTTCATTAGAAGGATCAGTATTATGGAAAAAGGGATACATGATGGATTTGTTAAAATTTTGGTTGTTGGGAATTTGATGTAATCTAAAAGCTTTAAATAAAACAAGTATTACAACGGAAATAATATTGTAAAAGTTTTAATCTCATAGGTATGGATCCAGTCAGAAAAAGACTATTAATCGTACGATGTTTAGAATGCTTATTATTACAGTGTTGGATTAGATGTTTAAGCCCGTAAAAATATTTGGTATGTACTTGACCCGATTATAGCATGGTCTTTTTGGGTTGTCTTCACCAAAACAACTTGACTGGAAGAATAATAGAGAAAGAGGATAAAAGTGATTTATTAATATATTATATGAATAATATATTAAAATAGAAATCGTAGTATTTAATTAATTGTAGCCTTGGACGAAATTCTTGTGGTCAAAAGAGATTAATTGAATTAAGGGGATTGATATTGTAATTATGTGAAGTTGCAATAATGGGCTGAGGACCTCTTAGATAAGAGGTGGACGAAATCTTATGGGAGCCCATAAGGATTTCGTCCAAGGTTAGGGTTCTGGAAGATTCATATGGGTTGCTTAGGGCTTCAGCAACCAGATTAGGTATTTGACTGAAACCCTAATCCCTCGCCTATATAAAGACCATTTGGCATCATATTTTCGGCTACAAGAAACCCTAGAAGGATCCCTAGAGCCGAAATCATCCCTCCTCCTCCCTCTCTAACATTCTCCAATTTCCTGTGGTGTTTGTGATCAATTAGAGGTATTACATTTGTGATACTAGGCTCTCAAGGCAAGGATCTTCAAGCTTCAATTGAAAGGTAACATTCTTACTTGTTATTTATGTTGATTTCGATTTTGATATGCTAGAATTAGGGTTTACAAGCTTTGGATAATTATTGCATGTACAATTAGAAAAACCTAGATCCAAAGCTTTAGGGTTTGCATGTGCATTATAGGATCGATGTTTTGCTCATAACACAACATTGGTATTAGAGCCTAGGTCGTTTTTCTATCGTATTTGATGCATGGCTAAATTGTTCAAAGCTAAAAAAGTCGAAAAATTTGCTTTTGCCCAATGAACTCGTTGAGTCACCTGATGAACTCGACGACTCATGGCTACTCGACGAGTCCAGTCGGTGACGCGGCGAGTCGGCTCGTCTGTTAGCAGATTTTTTGGGATTTTGACTAGAATTGGGTTGGGATAATTACCATAAACGTTTTTAATTAATAAAATCTGATTTTTTCAATATGGTATTGATTATCCTCATCAAATTAGAAGATAATTGTTAAATAATATGGTAATTGCTTGTTCATACGATAAAATAAATTATTTGTATTATTTAATATGAACTAGAGGGGAATCATGCGCGTCGTTGGCGCTGTGTTTTTTTCCTTATTTCAAGTTGTACCAAATGATAGAACATAGTATAATATTAATCAAAACATATTACATATCCAGAAGGGGTTTTCATATGACAAACAAATCATTGAAAGTATGTTGCATGCAAACTACCCCTCTACCCCAGTAAACATGCAAACTATCTTCACTGTTTCCCCGAAGCATGCAAGCATACCATCAGCTTGTTCCACTAGAAGTTGCCTGAGAAGTAATGTAGCACCTGGTTCCTGGTATAAAAAATTTATCTAAGTATTTTGCATTTTTAGCCTTGGACTCGGCGAGTTGTAGGCCTGACTCGCCGAGTAGAGCCGGGATATGAAACACGTTTAAGTTGGCGACTCGGCGAGTCTATATTCTGGACTCGGCGAGTCCCCACTGTCTGATGAAACCCTAATTCCAAGGGTTTGCACCCTATTTAAACCATCATATGTGCCCCCAAGTGTTGGATTAGTGTCTAAGTCCATAACTATTTTGGTATGTACTTGACCCGATAGTCCATGGTCCTTTTGGGTTGCCTTCACCAAAGCAACTTGATAGGATGAATTATGGAGAGAAAGGATTAACTATGATTTATTAATATATTATGGGAATAATATATTAAAGGAGAAATCATATTGTTTAATTAATATTAATCAATAATTAATTAGTAATTAGTTTTGTGACTAAAAGAGATTAATTAAACTTAAGGGACTGGAATTGTAATTATAAGATAATTGCAATTTGGGCCATGGATTGCCTTTTATTATAAGGTGGACGAATTCTATGGGGGAAGCCCATATAAAATCGTCCAAGGCCTTAAGGAAAGGGCTCCATGGGTTGCTTAGGGCTTAAGCATCCAAATTAGGGTTTCCTTGTTAGATAACCCTAATTGCCTCACTATATATAGATCCCTTAAGGACCAAAAACGTGGCTAAGACTTCTCTAGGGTTTGTAGACGTTTTTGGGCAGCCTCCATCCTCTCTCCTCTTCATCCTCTTGCTTATGGTGTTTGTGAACCATTAGAGGAGTGACAATTGTGACTCTAGGCTTTCTAAAGTCAATACAAGGAGATTTGGGATTGTTATTGCTACATAACAATCAAGGTAACATCTTAAACCTAATCTCATGTTAATATGATTACTTGAATGCTAGAATTAGGGTTTATAGTCTTGGATAACTTGCATGTACAATAAAGAAACCTAGATCCAAACATTAGGGTTTGTATGAGCACATAGGATGTCTTATGACCAAAACCCATCACCAAGCTCGCCCCCTTCACCCATAGAGCTCCCTATATCGTCCTAACCCCGTTCGTTGTGAGATTGAAGTACTTTGGTGTGATTTCTTGAAGATTTTGAGAGAAAAAAGGAGAGTAGATCAAGAGGAGAAGAAGGAGGCCAGACATCTTGGTGTTATTTCAGAGATTCCTTGAGGTATAACTCAGTTTCCTTCTGTTTTCATGCTAAGAGTCCCTTAGAGCTCCATTAAAGTCCTTCTTGAGCCATTTCCAAGCTTGATTATGAATTAGGGTTTGTGATAAGTTGATTAACATTTAGATCTAGGCATGATTGAGCTCCAGGAGGTCGGATCTTCTGCCTTTATGGAGCCATATTGCATGAAAGCCCTAGATCTACTCTTTTAGTGCATTTTGAGCCCTAAAACCTTCATTGGTGTTTATTTACACATAAAGTTGGAAACTTTACGTGTTAATCAAGCCCTAAGAACTCAAATCTATGTAAGGCATGAGCTGGATGCAAGCAAAATCAAGTATATAATTATTGCATGTGAAAGACTCGGCGAGTCGTTCATCGGAAGCGGCGAGTCGAGTCGCGAGTCCCCGAGTTTTCCCCCTTTTCGTGTTTGCTGAGTGGGTCGTGAGTCATGGGGGTGACTCAGTGATTCGGAAGCCAGACTCACTCATGGAGGAACTCGGCGGGTCAATGCCCTGACTCGGCGAGTCCAAGGCAATCTTCTTGCCTCAAGAACGGACTCGGCGAGTTGTTCATACAACTCGGCGAGTCTCAGCATAGAATGTTCTTCGGATGAAGATGAACTCGACGAGTTGTTCATACAACTCGGCGAGTAGGATGAAGGACTATTGGACATCAGTTTAGAAGGAAAACTCGTCGAGTCAACGCTTAACTCGACGAGTAGAGACTGGATTATGGTCAATCGAATGGATAGGGACTCGACCTAATTGGCGAGCCAACTCGGCGAGTCGGGTCAACTGGAAGTTGACTTTGACTTTGACTCTTGGCTTGGTTAGGGGTAGATGGTCATTTTACCCTGAGGTCGGTTAGCAGTATTTGACTAAGTGTTTTGTGGGAATTATAGCCGGAGGATTTCCGGGGCAGCAGCAGCAGAAGGCAGTCAGTTCCCACGCAGATCAACAACTATTTTGAGGTGAGTTACCTTCCAGTAGCGGTGGGTCTACGACCACAAGCCCACCAGTAGGGGTTGTATGATAGATGTTTGTCTCTGTGATATTCATCTAGGGTTGTTACTACATGTGATGTGTTTATGTGCTAGTATGATATGATGCTATGTGCTAGTGACAGTAGGGGAGATAGTCCCCAGATTACCGGTCGATAGGGCCGAAGGGGCGGTCATGCCCAACCATGCTAGATAGATTATGTGATATGTGTTATGTGGTAGTAGTAGGGGGTGAAATAGTCCCCAACATCCGGTCGAGAGGACCGAAGGGGAGACCAGCACCCAGATATGCTAGTCAGCATCCGGTCGAGAGGACCGAAGAGGAGGCCAGCACCCAGATATGCTAGTCAGTATCCGGTCGAGAGGACCGAAGGGGTAGGTCGGGCATCCAGTTATGCCTGACAATATATGTATGTTATGTGGTTATATGGTATGTGGTACAGTGGGGGAACTCACTAAGCTCCGTGCTTATGGTTTACAATTTTGGTTTCAGGTACCTCTTCTTCGAAAGGGAAGGAGCTGGCGCGGTAGCGGCGCATCACATACATGCTTTGTATTCCGCACTATGAGATCTTCTTGGGGATTTGTACTCTGACGTTATTATGTTTTATAAAATGGTTTCCAGACACGCGACATCTTTTATGAAATGATATGATCGGTGAATGTTTTATTTCTAATGTTTTGCAAAGTATATGTTTTAAAAATGAAAAATTTGGCTCGTATTTTTGGGATGTTACAAGTTGGTATCAGAACCCTGGTTAGAGGGATTCAGACACACCTTTGGGGGTGTCTGAACTCAAATCGAGGGATTAAAAGATTTTGAAAAAGAAAATGTTTTTTAAAAGGCTAAGTATAGAGTTTTAAGAAAGAACAAAGTGTGTGATGTGCGCGACCGACCGAGCTCAAGTAAGTATTCCCCAAAGTACCCATACAAGCTTATGTTCTGTTTATCGGTTTCAGTAGATCAGCATGCTAGAATAGGACTAAGGATCTAGGAGTGATGCCTTATGTGCCTGCTTTATGTGCTTCAGTGTATGAAAAACTGCATGCTAGAATTGAGTAGACAGCAGTAGGATAGCCTGTTTAGGTTATGCCTGATAGTATGAGTTTAGCATTGTATGCTAGTTCAGTTTCTCCCTATGAGGACGGATTTGCTTGAGATTGTTCCCTTTTATCTGAATGTTGTTTGCTTTGTGCATCGTGGGACCCTAAGTGATGGGAGTTAGACATTAGGTGAATACGTCATGTCACATGTGATCAGGGTTGAATAATCTTAGAGTGCTGGATTTGGCCCTATTGCGCAGCTCTTGTCTGAGTCTAACCGTCGTAGAGCCGAGTCTGTTACTCAAAGAATTATCTGAGCCTCACCACATGTGATGGTATTCAGGTAATGGCTAACTGGCATTACAAGGAGGCCTTCAGCAGCTGAGGACCAAGTAGGGTGGAGTTAGAGATTTCCCTAGGGCAAGCCTAGGATGAGTATAACAGTGATCAGCAGTAGTGAAAAGGATCTGGTGAAGTCAAGGCAGTCCTTGAAGAAGGTACGGATAGATGTGGAAGGTAGTATGGGCCCGTACTATTAAAAGCAGAGGATCCGTACCCGAACCGAGGAAGGCCAAGATAAGACCAGGGAACTTGTAGTAGGTGTGATCCCTTCATAGGTATCCGTATCACTAATGATTGTTATTTACGTATTTCAAAATGGTGGTACTACGCTCGAGGCCAGCAGTTGGCAGTTCAGGAGAGGGATCGGGTTCGGGATCAGGTTCCAAGCCAGTGGATGAGGGGCTACGCGAGTTCATCGCGTCAGAGATCACCAGAGGCATCCTTGAGTCGACCCCCATTATCTTCTGGAGGCTGGACTCGCCGAGTCCATGCAGACTCGCCGAGTCCAAGCTTGACTCGACGAGTCAACTCGTTAGATGGGGATATCTTCGCGATTTCTTGCTGTTTTTGCTTATGGATAGTTACCTTATCATATTAGATCAATATAAATCCGATTTTATGATATATTTGACTATATTCTTGATCTAATTGAAGATATTTATCAATTAATAAGATAATTGTTTCCTTATGTGATAATTGATTAATTATTTTGACTAAATTGATAAATTGTTTTGCAAGAAATCATTAAATAAATCAAATATGGATAATTATGTGATTAATTGTTAATTTAGATTATTTGTTATTTGATCCTTGTTGTTATGAAAAGTTTCATATTTTCCCCTTTAGGTTTTATAGTTTAAATTTGAACCCAAAAGTTTTGTTGTTTTGAAATTTAAATAGTTAAAACCCTAATGTTTTGAAAAAGGTTTCAAAACTTGCCCTCAAGTTTTGGAATTTAAATTTTGATTAATAGTTTAATTTTGATGTATATTTAAATTCTAAACCCTAATGTTTTGAAATGTTTCAAAACTTGCCCTCAAGTTTTGGAATTTAAAAGTTGATTAAAAGTTTAATTAGGAATGTTAAATTCTAAAACCCTAGTATTGTTTTGAAAAAGTTCAAATCACACCCTTATGGTTTTATTAATTAATTAAGGTGTATAATTAAAAGAGGTTTAATAAATCCATAAAAGTTTAGGTTAACAATTTAATTGAATTAAAAGTGTAATTATTAAATTTGACCACATAGTATTTTAAAAGTGTAAAATACACCCTATACTATATATAACATTAAAAGTCTAACATTATATATATGTATGAGTAAAAGTCAGTCTTACCGTTAGTAGGCCTCATTCACGAAGCTGGTCAATAAGGGGTGTTTAAGGAAATTGCCTATAAAATGGTGATTGAATGGGTATCCACTCTTACCCACCGCACTCTTGACTAGTGGAGGGTCGTTAGCCGAACGGGTAGGATAGGACGAAACCTTCCATTATAAGTATAATGAATTATTAAAGTAACTATATGTTTTCATAAAATTCCCAATCTTAGTTACTTAGGCAAAAGTGAATTGATGCAATTCCATGAAATTACACTTTGTGCCCTTGCAAAGACGTTAGTGGAGCGTGTGTGGTTTACCGGCACACTAAATGGTTCTAAGCAAAGGTAGCAAAGGGTGACTCAATGTTTGTCATAGTTCGGTGGAGCGTGTGTGGTTTACCGGCACATCGAATAGGTGACTGTAACATGTGAGGGTACCATGTAAGTTTGCATGGTTATTCACACCCGTTTTGTGATCCTAGGCATCCCAGTCACAAACAAGAGGGGCATATCGAGATTTAAACATGCCATTGAAATGTTCAATGAATCTCATAGGATCTAGGAGTTTTCATAGATTTAAAACTTAAATTTCTTTTTCGTTTTTCATGGTGGAAATTGGTGAATCGTCATTCACTTACCTTCAAATGTTCTGCAATTTGGGTTACGGCATCCCTCTCCCGAGTTGTAGAATATTGTGTTGGGTCCTAGCCTTAGTATCTCATTTGGGTGATTTACTAAGGACTCAATCAATCAACTAACTTGAATTCATTTTCTCCCGTTTTGTAGATGTCAAAGTTTGACAACTATGATTTTCCCAAATCCCGTGGAACAAGCATTCCACATGAAGATGATATTCCACGATTCGATCGAGGAACAAGAGATCATACTTCACTTCCTCCTCCTCCTCAAATTATTCTCCCTAACCCACAAGTTCAAAGGCTTGAAAAATTTCAAGATCACTCAAGCCCTTTTGGTAAGTAAACATAAAGAAGGAAAGTCGGTGTGTGCACACGTCCTAGGGATAAAGTCACACATTGATAGGTTAAGAATGTTGGGATCCGTTGTTTGTGAGGAAATGGCTGTTGATTGGGTTCTTCAGTCACTTCCTAACTCATATAGTGAGTTCTTAAGAGAGTACTATATGATGAACCGCGACGTGACCCTTATAGATCTCACCTATATGCTTATTGCTGCTGAATCAGCAATGGTTTGCCGCAATAGAAAAACAAAGTTGATTGGTGAATCTGTCTTCAAGACCTCTATGGATATAGACAATGGCAACGAAAGACATGCTATTATCGAAAAGTTTGATCATAAGAGAAAGGCAATGTCTGAAGTAGTTCCATGTCCTGTTCCAAGAGAGTCAATCTGCTTTTATTGCCAAGAGAAAGGGCATTGGAGACGAAGCTGCCATATTTACCTAAGAGATCTAAGAGATGGGAGAGTCGAAACATATGGCTCTAATATAGGTAAAATCCATTAACTAACTCTTTTAAGCTTCTATTCTATATTCTTAATACATAATGTGATAAGATTACAATTGATGTTTTGTAAGATCGAAGAAAAGAAAGGAAGCTTAAGGGAAGAAGTGAGCAAAATCTAACTGTGAAGGAATGGATTTCGATCGCATTTCTCGAAGATTAGATTCTTGAGATACTACTTATAGTTAGAATTAGATTGCTAAGAAAGATGTATTAGCATAGTTTTTCAATGAATTGCATTGTAAGGACAAAATTTTTCCGCAATAAAATAAATTTTGATTTTATATTATTTATTTATCCTTGCAATGGCGTATATGAAAAATTGATGTTTGGATGGTTCTATTATTAGCAATAATGGATTTGGTTCTTATTATGTTATTTATGGAAAGTCAAGAATTTACCAAATAGGGAGTGTTTCTCATCGCCCAAGTTTCAATTGGACAGAAACTTGGAATCATGCAACTTGGTTGCACGATGAATGAGAAATTTCATATTTGGAAATTAGACAAATTCATTGACAAAGTGTCAAGTGAAGGACTTGGAGATCGAATACACAAAGTTGCGTCCACCATAAGAGTAACAAAGATATTTGTCATGATTTACTAAAGGTTTAGTAAATATGATTATACTTACAAGATTAAGTGTAATTCTGAATTGATTGAAAAAGTTTAAATCAATAGTAGAACGAATAAGAAGAATCAAGTAGGCAGAAAGATAAAAGTTTCTCCATTCTAAGAAGAAGGGAGAGTACCTTTTATTCTTTATGATAGGTCTTAATGATTAAGAACCATATCTCAATTGATCCTCTAAGTAAATCTTAGCACAATTGTATGTTTAAGAAGAGGAATCAAGGATTGAAGAAATGGTTAAATCAAGAAGTCTATCATACTTTGTTCCAAAACAAGTCTTAGAGTTAAGATTGCGACATTGAGTGATAAGTATTAAGAAGGTTTATAGCATTCATCAAATGTGGAAAAGTTGTGATGTCTAGGATAAGACAAAGACCAACTAGGACCAATTTATGAAGTGTTTTGATTAAAAACTACACTAACTCTTGAATATTTGTTTGTCAAGAAATGTTTATTGACAAGAAAATTTTATATGTCAAGGAGTCAGTGGGAGTCTTAAAGGTCTTGAAAGGCTTCAAGAACAAATCAAATAGACCTTATCGATCATCACTAGCACACGAGTTGAGGTTTACAACCTATCGTGTTAACATTATTTGGTTTCTGTGTTGTTCCAATCGAGTTAATTATTCATGTGAGTTCTATGAGTTCTCATTTTGAACGCATAAAAGGAAAAGCACCTTAATCAATGAAAGGTACATTGATAGGAAAAGGTGAGCTGCTTAACTACTTGGAAGACGTGGTGGGCAGCTGTGCTACCATAAGGCAAGAAATCAAGATTAAGAAAGTTCGGTCCATATGAGTTTGAATTTGTCGTAAACTTTGGTTTTAACAAATTCACATGGATAGGAATACATACACCGCTCAAATCTAAGTGTCATAAGATTTCCTCCTTCATTAAAATGATTGTGAGGAAATACTTTCACTAAGAAAGATTTTAAGAAGATAGTGATTGTAAAATTGCATTCTCGAATTCGATTATGGTTACGGTATCCCTTTCCATGATTTGAATCGTGAGGTTTGGCAATTAGTATTAATTGTTTAGACACACATATGAACTATCTAAGGCAAAGGTGTATAACTTTAAGAGGCCTTCATAAAAAGATTATCAAAGCATTAAGTATTAGAAACATGGATTTAAGAAATTTAATAGGTATTGTTTTTCTGAAAGTTAAGATGTTTATGAATACATGTCGAAGCTAGTGGGAGCATAAGTGTTATGTTTTATAATAATCATCATGATAGTGGGAGCATAAATGTTATGATTGTATGATTATTAAGGAAAGTATTGCAAGTTGGCAATATTAATTATAGAAAACAAGAGTCATTCTTTGCAAAGTTGTAAGGATGGAATAGTTGTTTTTCTATAATTAAGGAAGAGAATATTATGCTTCATTTCAAATCTAAAGGTTTAGGTTGAGAAATGTTAATAAATTTAGTCAAGGGTACATAGTGTGTTCTTAAAATTTCGATTATGATTACGGCATTCCTCTTCATAATTCGAATTTTGAGAACATAGCTAATAAAACATTATGCATCGTGTCCCATACGCTTCAGGTATAGGATCGATTGCAAATGCTTTAATATTTGACCATTCTAAAATTTTCCAAATGTCGAGCGCATTTAGAGGGAAAAGGGACTAGAATTGGTTTTGACTAAAATAACTAAACAACTATCAAAGGACAATCCAAAGTTCGACGAGGATTGGTTACTTGTGAGTAGTTGGAAGCATGGTATTGAATGGACCATATCGACATTATTATAGAAAAGATTCTATTAAGAATGAGTTGTCATATGGAAATTATGGAAATGTTTCCATATTGGATGGACCATATCGACATCATTACGAATAGATAAGATTCTATTAAGAATGAGTTGTCATATGGAAAATATGGAAGCGTGTCCATATTGGGAATTGAATATTGAAAATCTATGTCTAGATTAGAAACTTTTATGCAAAAGGATGTTCAAAGGAATGTACTTTGAGTGAGAGACATCATATCTAAGGAATTGTCTTGTAACAATGTCTGATAGAGGACTTTGTAATATCATTGGCAATAGTCTTTGTGACTTTGGTGCAGTGACATTACAAAAGGATCATTGCATAGAATGTTAGAATCTAGCATATTTTATAAGTAACAAGAATTTGATATTCTCACACTTATGAAAAAGGAGTTGGAGTTGTGAAATGAGAATGATTGGAAATGTGTTCAATGAGATCTATTTCACAAAGTAAGAACCATAGGTAAACATTGTGTGCATGCTAGGAGCATGGGACAAGTGTAATAATTCAAGTAAGAAGTTGATTACCCGAAACGACAAATAATGAGTAATCGATATGGTGATAAATAAAAGGAGTTTTATTTATACTCAAAGGTTTGAGGCCATATGGGATTAGTATTATTCTTGTGTTTCACATTTGCATGTTTTGACTTCTAGAATAATTGAGTTTATTAAGAATAATCGAATTATTCAAACGGGCCACAGTCGTTCATATGTTGGAAGTAGATATGAATGAAGATTGTCATGAATTGGTGTGTGGATTGTCTAGAGGAGTGTTAGACATAAGCAAATGTTTGCTGCAACATTCGTGAGTGCTTATAAATATGATTTGAGCATTGGATTAAACCCACGCTCACTTGGATCACTCCATGAATTGTATCACGAGTGATTGGTGAGACGATAACATCTTATATTCTTGAAACCGAGATGTGTGAGTTGTATCTTGCGAATCGGTTGCACGTTGATAATATGTAAACGCACTAGTAACTTGGTGTTATAAAACATATTGTTGTGTGTGATTCGGTGAGTGAGTGCAAGCAAGCATTGTATCAAAGTTTATCCGTTCATTTTATCCAAAGTAGGATAAAAGCGATATCTTTGGGCCCCTTGATGATTTAGTGATGACAAACGTAAATGCTCGGCCGGGCTAAGGCTAATTTGATTTGTTCAATTAGTCAGTCTTCATAAATCGGAAATCGAGATATAGTACAAAGAGAATGATTTGAAATCATATCTCATACGATATCTATAATGGAGGAATATATGATCCCTTATCTAAGGACACGCGTATCTGATAGGATCAGAGTTGACAGCGGCTTTGGAAAGCTACGATTGCAGATCAGGATCTGAAGTCATACGCATAATAGTTATTAGACTTATCCAAGTGGGAGACTGTTGGATTAGTGTCTAAGTCCATAACTATTTTGGTATGTACTTGACCCGATGGTGCATGGTCCTTTTGGGTTGCCTTCACCAAAGAAAACTTGATAGGATGAACTATGGAGAGAAAGGATTAAATATGATTTATTAATATATTATGGGAATAATATATTAAAGGAGAAATCATGTTGTTTAATTAATATTAGTCAATAATTAATTAGTAATTAGTTTTGTGACTAAAAGAGATTAATTAAACTTAAGGGACTGGAATTGTAATTATAAGATAATTGCAATTTGGGCCATGGATTGCCTTTTATTATAAGGTGGACGAATTCTATGGGGGAAGCCCATATGAAATCGTCCAAGGCCTTAAGGAAAGGGCTCTATGGGTTGCTTAGGGTTTAAGCATCCAAATTAGGGTTTCCTTGTTAGATAACCCTAATTGCCTCACTATATATAGATCCCTTAAGGACCAAAAACGTGGCTAAGACTTCTCTAGGGTTTGTAGACGTTTTTGGGCAGCCTCCATCCTCTCTCCTCTTCATCCTCTTGCTTATGGTGTTTGTGAACCATTAGAGGAGTGACAATTGTGACTCTAGGCTTTCTAAAGTCAATACAAGGAGATTTGGGATTGTTATTGCTACATAACAATCAAGGTAACATCTTAAACCTAATCTCATGTTAATATGATTACTTGAATGCTAGAATTAGGGTTTATAGTCTTGGATAACTTGCATGTACAATAGAGAAACCTAGATCCAAACATTAGGGTTTGTATGAGCACATAGGATGTCTTATGACCAAAACCCATCACCAAGCTCGCCCCCTTCACCCATAGAGCTCCCTATATCGTCCTAACCCCGTTCGTTGTGAGATTGAAGTACTTTGGTGTGATTTCTTGAAGATTTTGAGAGAAAAAAGGAGAGTAGATCAAGAGGAGAAGAAGGAGGCCAGACATCTTGGTGTTATTTCAGAGATTCCTTGAGGTATAACTCAGTTTCCTTCTGTTTTCATGCTAAGAGTCCCTTAGAGCTCCATTAAAGTCCTTCTTGAGCCATTTCCAAGCTTGATTATGAATTAGGGTTTGTGATAAGTTGATTAACATTTAGATCTAGGCATGATTGAGCTCCAGGAGGTCGGATCTTCTGCCTTTATGGAGCCATATTGCATGAAAGCCCTAGATCTACTCTTTTAGTGCATTTTGAGCCCTAAAACCTTCATTGGTGTTTATTTACACATAAAGTTGGAAACTTTACGTGTTAATCAAGCCCTAAGAACTCAAATCTATGTAAGGCATGAGCTGGATGCAAGCAAAATCAAGTATATAATTATTGCATGTGAAAGACTCGGCGAGTCGTTCATCGGAAGCGGCGAGTCGAGTCGCGAGTCCCCGAGTTTTCCCCCTTTTCGTGTTTGCTGAGTGGGTCGTGAGTCATGGGGGTGACTCAGTGATTCGGAAGCCAGACTCACTCATGGAGGAACTCGGCGGGTCAATGCCCTGACTCGGCGAGTCCAAGGCAATCTTCTTGCCTCAAGAACGGACTCGGCGAGTTGTTCATACAACTCGGCGAGTCTCAGCATAGAATGTTCTTCGGATGAAGATGAACTCGACGAGTTGTTCATACAACTCGGCGAGTAGGATGAAGGACTATTGGACATCAGTTTAGAAGGAAAACTCGTCGAGTCAACGCTTAACTCGACGAGTAGAGACTGGATTATGGTCAATCGAATGGATAGGGACTCGACCTAATTGGCGAGCCAACTCGGCGAGTCGGGTCAACTGGAAGTTGACTTTGACTTTGACTCTTGGCTTGGTTAGGGGTAGATGGTCATTTTACCCTGAGGTCGGTTAGCAGTATTTGACTAAGTGTTTTGTGGGAATTATAGCCGGAGGATTTCCGGGGCAGCAGCAGCAGAAGGCAGTCAGTTCCCACGCAGATCAACAACTATTTTGAGGTGAGTTACCTTCTAGTAGCGGTGGGTCTACGACCACAATGTCGGCCCACCAGTAGGGGTTGTATGATAGATGTTTGTCTCTGTGATATTCATCTAGGGTTGTTACTACATGTGATGTGTTTATGTGCTAGTATGATATGATGCTATGTGCTAGTGACAGTAGGGGAGATAGTCCCCAGATTACCGGTCGATAGGGCCGAAGGGGCGGTCATGCCCAGCCATGCTAGATAGATTATGTGATATGTGTTATGTGGTAGTAGTAGGGGGTGAAATAGTCCCCAACATACGGTCGAGAGGACCGAAGGGGAGACTAGCACCCAGATATGCTAGTCAGCATCCGGTCGAGAGGACCGAAGGGGAGGCCAACACCCAGATATGCTAGTCAGTATCCGGTCGAGAGGACCGAAGGGGTAGGTCGGGCACCCAGTTATGCCTGACAATATATGTATGTTATGTGGTTATATGGTATGTGGTACAGTGGGGGAACTCACTAAGCTTCGTGCTTACGGTTTACAGTTTTGGTTTCAGGTACCTCTTCTTCGAAAGGGAAGGAGTTGGCGTGGTAGCGGCACATCACATACATGCTTTGTATTCCGCACTGTGAGATCTTCCTGGGGATTTGTACTCTGACATTATTATGTTTTATAAAATGGTATCCAGACACGCGACATCTTTTATGAAATGATATGATCGGTGAATGTTTATTTCTAATGTTTTGCAAAGTATATGTTTTAAAAATGAAATTTTTGGCTCGTATTTTTGGGATGTTACATATAACAAAATCCAGAAGAAGAAAGTGTAAAAAAAAGGAAAAAAAATTAGACATTCTTATTTAACTAAGATTCCGTCATTTGTCCTATGAAATATATATAAAATTAAAGCCGAAAGAAATTTTTTTTTCACAGTGGAACAACATAAAGATTATGATAGACTACACAAATCTAACTAAATGACCATTTTACCTTTACATTCCAAATAAACAATTCTCACAAAATCCATTAATTTTTGACAATATTCATGAATCTTAAACGATAAAGTCATTATGTCCAGATTAATTCCTACCCTAATTAAGTTATGCTAATAAAAATTATGAAATCACAAAATCAATCAAGATTCAAGAGAAGATGCTCACCATTGTAATTTGTTATGTTCTTTTGGATCACAGGGTTAGCCTGTAAAAAATCATTCAACCAGAAAATAATTAGATAACCAAAAATACAAGTCTTTAGTGATTCTTAAAAATCTTATGACAGACCTTTCGTAATTTCTTGAACTTTATTTCATTCGGATGTTCAATTACATTCTTCATTATCTTAACCAAAGTCTGAAACACCATTGAAGCCTCTGAAGTTCTAACTTCAAATTGCAGGGACTGAATCGACTTTTTCAATCGATTACATGCCACCATTACAGGATCTTGAATTCTTTGCAGCTCTTCATCATCAGGATCTGGCTCAAATTCATTGCTTTCCATCTTCATTTCATTTTCAGATGTAATTCTGATTTCAAACTCCATAGGTTCATTTACACTATCATCTGGATCAGGTTCTTGTTTTTTAACCACTTCATTTTCATCAGGGTCAGGTTCGTAATTTTGTTCAATGATATCAATACAAGCATCAGGGTCAGGTTCGTAATTTTGTTCAATGATATTAATAGAAGAATCAGGGCCAGGTTCGTAATTTTGCTCAATAAGTTCCATAGAATCTCGATGATTACTTAAGATTGCAAATCAAATGACAAGCTTTACACACAGTTAACCTTCTCACTTTGGTTTCTTTCTACTCTGGATTTTGTTTTCTTATTTGGACATCATATTACAAATTAACACACTTTATGCAATGGAGTAGTTAAAGTACATTACTATTACAGTTTACCTATCATGTTCTTCCACTCCTTTTATTATCCCTATCACATTCTGAATCGTTCTTATCACTTGTTTTTCCTGCAACATCAAGGACAAAAAACATTAGAAACGAAAGCACCATCCAAAAAAATACACAAAAACAATAACTTTACCTTGTAATTGAGGTCTATAATCCCTAAAGCCGGTAAAATCCTATAAACCGGAGCATCTTTGTCACCCTGTCCTCCTCATCAAGCACCACTCCACCTATACACTCTAACCCTCAACAATAGGTTACCTAAATTGGACATAGAATTCTCATTCTAGGAAAATGATACAAATGAGAAAACAAACTTCCCTGTAGAATCAAGAATCAGAGCCCTAATATTACCAGTATGCCCACTAAGTTTCATCATCTTAGAACCACTTCATGAAGCCCAAACACGTACAACCTACAAAATTTTAAAAACAAAAATCACCAAACTTATTTGCTTTCCATAAAAAATACCAATCTGTTGAAATACGAATCGCTAGAGTTTTAGGGTAGGAGAGAAGAAAAAAAATTGTATCTTTTTCTTTATGTTTTCCGAAAACGGATAATAAAGGGCTAAATGTTCACCGTCTCACCAAATTTACCTAGCCAACGACGTTTATGCTCCGGTGACACCAGCAGATCAAAGCCGATGGAAAAGGCTATCTCAAAACATTGACTACAAATTCCAGATGGTACAATCAATTAGCCCCAACTTTTTTATGTCACGTTGGTAGAAGTAGGCATAAGAGTGACGGATTTGAAGCACAGTCAGCAAAATCTTGAAATCCCATGGGTCGAGTGTTTGTAAGCCGTTGGTTGATTAAAAAACCGATTAATTTGAAGAACCAACATGAAAACATACCTCATGATTCATGGAATCAAGTCCTCTGCAAAGCATAAAAAAATTTCACCGAATGATCAGTTAAGTAAAGAACAAAAAAAATAAATTTAGGAAGAGGTACGATGAAAACGAAAAAGTAGGAAGGAATAACATATGTACCCAAAACCGCCACTCTTGACTGATTTGGCCAATGAAAAAGCGAAGAAGATAGAAAAAGCGCGAACAACAACGTCGCAAAAGGAGATGTTATCGGTCTATTCGACCATTAAGCAAAGCATATTCGGTCACCCTTTGGGCGATGATGGTGTGATGGCAGAATCCGACAACCATTGTTGCCGGTGGTGGCCATGAGTAGAATCGAACCCAAAAAAAGCATACATGAGGGTATAAACTTACCTACACGATGTATGGCCGGAATACACACCAAAATCCCAGCTCTATGTAAAGTCGACAGAAGCATAGAATAACAGATGTTCGCCGGAATTGCTACCCTTTCCGGAAAAATCCGCCACAGCTTCATCTCTCACTCTCGTTGTATGTGTCGCTCGGTATCTCTACCTGGTATATTTCCCACTGATGGCTGTGGGAAGATATATGGCATGGAATACTTCAACACATGAACTAACCCTTCAATTAGGGTTCACGAATTAGGGAGAGGTCGATAGAGATACATGAGTTGCTTATAAACTTCACTTGAAATCAAGCATGAGACAGAAGACTCGATCGATTAAGGCTGAGCATGTGAAGCAAGTCGGTCGACCAGGAATCCAAAAAAAATGTATGACTGGGAGGCAGGAGGTCGAAATGGAGAAAACAAAGACGGAGAAATAAATTAGAAGGAAGGTAGAAGAAGGTTGGAGAAGGGTTTTCTTGCATCTGATTGGTGAGGCAAAGGGTGGAAACGTAAAGGTGAGGCAAGGCGGTGGAAGATAATAAGGGAGGTAAGTGTAACATTTAACAAATTTTGTGGCAAATGTTTAAACTTTAGAGAAATCTGTGGCAGAAATCAAAATCCCAAAAGGTTCATGTTCACCAACTTTTTAACAATTAATAGTATATATAATTATCTTGTCATAAATTAAATTAAGTCGAATTTAGATAATCACAAATTATTTGATTAATTTAATTATTTGAAATTTCATCTAGAAAGTTTTGAAAAGTTTCAAAACTTGCCCTCAAGTTTTGGAATTTTTTGATTAATAGTTTTAATTTTGAAATATTTAAATTCTAAACCCTAAAATTTTACAAGTTTAAAATTCAACCCTTATACTATTATAATATTGTAAGATTAATATATATATATATATATATATATATATATATATATATATATATATGTGTGTGTGTGTGTGTGTGTGTAAGATAAGCTAGTCTTACCGTTAGTAGGTCTCATTCACGAAGCTAGTCTATAAGGGGTGTTTAAGGAAGCGGTCTGTAAAATGACCGTCATTGGGTATCCACTCTTACCCACCGCACTCTTGACTAGTGGAGGGTCGTTAGCCGAATGGGTAGGACAGGACAACTAATTCTTCATTAATAAGTATAATGATATGTAAAGTAACTAAATGTTTTCATAAAATTCTCAATCTTAGTTACTATAGGAAAAATGTGAAAATGATGTTATTCCATGGAATTATACTTTGCACCTTGTCAAGTCGTTAGTGGAGCGTGCGTGGATAACCGACACACAAATTTGGGACTAGCAATGATGGAAAAGGGTGGCTCGATGTTTATCATAGATCAATGGAGCGTATGTGGTTAACCGACATACTGATTAGGTGGTAAATGACATCGAGAGTACCAAGTACATTTGCATGGTTAATCACACCTTGTTTGTGATCCTCGATATCCCAGTCACAAACTTTAAGGGCATATCAAGATTTAAACATGCCATTGAATTCAATGAATCTCAAAAGAATCTAGGAATTTCAATTCATTTAAAACTTAAGTGTCCTTTTTGTTTTTCATGGTGGAAATTGGTAAATCGTCATTTAACTACCTTCAAATTATTTACAATTAGATTACGACATCCCTTATTTGAATTGTAAATAATTGTGTTGGGTCCTAGCCCTAATTTCTTATTTGAGTGTTAAATTGGGGGTTCTTATCTAATCTAAACTTTGTCTATTTTCTTTTTCAGATGTCTACTTCAAACAACAACACTTATGGCTCAACCCCTTCTGGCTCATTCTCACCCATGAACTTGTGTGGGAGGGAGATATTTGATGGTCCAATTTTAACGATTGGATCCGCAACATCCGCATGGTCACTCGCTACAAGGATAAAGAGTATGTTCTCAACAAGGAGCTGAAGGAGATTGATACCAACACTGCTACTCTCGAAGAAATTGTTGCGTATGAAACTCATGAGGGAGTTGCTACGAAGGTTCACTGCATCATGCTCGCAACAATGACTGTTGAACTCCAAAAGTCCTACGAGGACTACTACCCATTCGAGATGCACCAAGATTTGATGGAAATGTACCATCAAAGTGCTAGGCAGGAGATGTACGAGATCATCGCCTCGATGATCACTACCAAAATGAAGGACGGAGAGTCCATCATGACCCACTTGTAGAAAATGCAGAGATATGTGGACCGCTTGCTGAAGTTGAATGTCAAATTCGATGAGGATCTGGCCATAAATATCATTCTACACTTCTTGCCTCCTTGTTATGACCAGTTTCGTATGACCTATCATATGAACAAGGAGGAGGTCACTCTAAGAAAGCTTAAGGCCTGCTAAGGACTGTTGAGAGTAGTCTAAAAGGCAAATCTATTGCATCGACTCCTACTACTGTTGCCCCTGTCTTGGCTATTGGGCAAGGAAAAGGAAAGAAGAGGAAGGCTCTTTCTAAGAGCCATAAGGGAAAGTCTCACGATGATACCTCTTCAAGTGGAACCAAAGCTGGTCCTGCTGCTCCCTCTTCCAACCCGAAGGATGCAAAGTGCTTCTACTGCCACGAGAAAGGGCATTGGAAACGAAGTTGCTTGAAGTACATGCAAGACATCAAAGACGGGAAGATAAAGCCCACATTCGCAGGTATTTATACTATTTTGTCCAATAACACATCACATGCTATGTCTTGGGTCCTCGATACAGGATATGGTTTTCACATTTGTTCTGATTTGCAGGGTCTAAGAAGAAGTAGGTATGTGGAGCATGGGAAGATAAACATGATCAGGGGGAATAGGAAAACGTCGCTTGTCACCAAGATTGGAGTTTACTCTTTAGTGTTTAGTAGTGGGTTAGGTTTATATTTGAATAAATTGTTGCTACTCGTCAGAAATGACACGGAACATTATTTTTTTTCATGGTTTGTATAAACAATGTTGTAGATTTTCGTTTAATAATGAAAATGGTTCTATTAATGCTTTCTTTAATAATACTTTCTATTTTGAAGCATTGCCTTGTAATGGTATATATGGAACTGTGATGGTTGTAGACAACTTAGGAAATGATGTGTTGCATGTCGATTCTTCTAATGGTTTAGAAAAAGCATGCTTGTGGCATTGTCGTCTAGTACATGTCAACAAGAAACACATAGCCCAAATCCAAAAGGATGGAGTGTTGGAGTCATTTGACCTTATGGACGATGACACGTGCGAATCTTGTTTACATGGAAAGATGACCTAGTCACCCTTCACTGGTACTTGTGAAAGAGGTGAGGGTTTATTGGATCTCATACATACCGATGTATGTGAGCCATTTAGATCCACCACAAGGGATGCAAACTGCTTCTATGTGACTTTCACCGATGATTATAGCAGATATAGGTATATCTACTTAATCAAGCACAAGTTAGAAACCTATGAAAAGTTCAAAGTGTTTAAGCAAGAAGTGGAGAATCAGCTGGGTAGGAAAATTAAGATGCTCCGATCCAATCGAGGAGGTGAGTACCTTAGTATTGAATTCCATAACTACCTCAAGGAATGCAGAAATGTTTCGCAATTGACACCACCTAGGACACCATAGTTGAATGGTGTGGCAGAGAGGCGTAATCAAACTTTTTTGGACATGGTTCATTCCATGATGAGTCGAGCTTCGCTACCTATCTTATTTTGGGATTATGCCTTAGAGACTGCCACTTACATCCTTAATCTAGTCCCAACTAAGAAGGTTGCCAAAACACCTCACAAGATGTGGACATGGAAGGCTCCCTCGTTGGCACATATCAAGGTTTGGGGTTGCGAGGCTTTCGTAAGAAGAGAGAGTCACAACAAGCTCGAACCTCATAGTGAGCAATGTATTTTCATCGGATATCCGCAGAAGTCCTTTGGATATCTCTTCTATAAACTGAGTGATAATGTTGTCTTCATTGCGAGGAGAAGGGTGTTCCAAGAGCGAAAAATCATATTTCAAGAGGACATTGGGAGGCAAATTGATCTTGAAGAGCTTCAAGAATCAAGCGATGAAGGAACCTCTAACAATGGCGCTTAACCCGGGGAGGAAACTCATGTTGAACCAATTAATGAGTGCTTACCTTTTAGACGTTCCAGTAGAGTTAGTGTTGCACTTGTGTTGTATGGTTTTCATATACAAACTGAAGGTGATACGTTTATCAGTGATAGTGCATTGATAAATTTGGATGAACTTAATAACTACAAGGAAGCCATGACATGCCCGGAGTCTGCAAACTGAGAAGAGGCTATGGACAACGAGATTCAGTCCATGTATCACAATCAAGTTTGAAACTTGGTTGACAATGTGACAGGTCGTAATATGGTCGGGTGCAAGTGGATCTTCAAGAAGAAGACCGACATGGATGGGACAGCACACGTATAAGGTGCGATTGGTTACGAAGGGCTTTACTCAAACTCCCGGAGTTGACTATGATGAGACTTTCTCACCAGTAGCGAAGATTACATCTATAAGGGTTATGATAGCCATAGATGCATTTCATGATTATGAAATATGGCAGATGGATGTCAAAACCGCTTTCCCAGATGGGAAGTTGGCAGAAGATGTTTACATGAGTCAGTCAGAGGGTTTTGTCAGTGCAGAGCACCCTAATAGAATGTGTAAGCTTGAGAAATCCATTTATGGATTAAAACAAGCATCTCGCAGATGGAATCTTTGTTTCGATGAGAAAGTCAAAGAGTTTGGTTTTTCGAGAAGCGAGGATGAGTCCTGCGTATATGTAAAAGCTAGTGGGAGTATAATTAGCTTTCTCATATTGTATGTGGATGACATAGTGCTTATAGGAAACGACGTCCCAACCTTGTAGGAGGTTAAGTCCTGGCTTGGGAAGTGATTCGCTATAAAGGACCTCGGGGAAGTTGCTTATATTCTTGGGATAAGGATATTGAGAAATATGAGTAAAAGACTAATAGGACTTAGTCAAAGTACTTACTTGGATAAAGTGTTAAAACGTTTTAGCATGGAAAATTCCAAGAAAGGGGAGTTACCGATCCAAATCAATACCAAGTTGAGTAAGACTCAAAGCCCAATTACCGAAGCCGAAATAGCAAAGATGAGCCGAGTACCTTATGCTTCTGCAGTTGGCACATTGGACCGCAGTAAAGAACATTCTCAAGTACCTACGAAGGACTAAGGAATGGTTCCTTATCCTCGATGGGAGTGATGACTTGAGAGTGTGAGGGTATAGTGACGCTAGTTTTTAGACCGACCGAGATAATTTCCGCTCTCAGTCGGGTTGGTTCTTTACCCTAAACGGAGGAGCAGTGACTTGGAAAAGTTCCAAGCAGGAGACCGTAGTTGATTCAACGTGCGAATCAGAGTACATAGCAGAGAGTGAAGCGTCAAAGGAAGCAATATGGCTTAAGAACTTCATCAGAGACCTTGGAGTTGTACCGGCCATAAAGGAGCCTATGGAGATTTTATGCGATAACGAAGCCATTGCCTTGACCAAGGAACCGAGGGATCATGGCAAATCCAGACATATCGACAAAAAAATATCATTTCATTAGAAGAGGTACTCCTCGTATTAAAGAGGGCATCGTAAGAGGATAACCCAACAGATCCTCTTACGAAGGAACTGAGTAGGGTTAAGCACTTGCAACACGCTAGGAGCGTTGGGCTGAAGGACGATATTAGTTTTAGTGATTAGATAGGCTTTAGAAACTTGCATTAGATAAATTGTAGTTGACATTTTGAAGATTAAATAAAGGTGTTTTATTTATACGTAATGTTACTGTCTTGTGTCAATTATTTACTATTGTTTCACTTTGCATGTTTTGACTTCCTAAATAATAAGATTATTTAAACTGTCCATAGTCGATCATACATTGGAAGTAAGTATGAAAGAAGATTGTCATTAATTGGCTTGTAGATTGTATAGGCGTTTATACATAGTAAAGGTTTGTTGCAACGTTCATGAGTGCTTCTGAAATATGATTTGAGTATTGGATTAAACTCGCGCTCACATGAATCACTTCATGGAATTAAATCATGAGTGATCGTGAGACGATAATATCATATAGTCTTTAAACCTAGATATATGAGTTGTTGTTTACGAGTTGGTTGTGCATTGATAATGCGTAAACGCATCAGTAACTTGATGTTATAAAACATATTGTTGTGTACAATTTGATGAGTAAATAGTACACGCATATAAGTCGAAGTTTATTTGTTCCTTTTATCCTACGGAAAATAATCTTTTATGGAAAACACGGTAACCTACACGTGCTGGTACTCAACCTCGGGTGTTGATATTCCAACATTCTCATAAGCAGACAACATCGGGTTGTCTAGGGTCATTCTCTTTATACTCTCACAAACATTAACACACATGCATTAATACAAGATCGAACACAAAAATTTCAAACTGTTTTTTCATAAAATATCGAATTTTCTGGTGTTTACAAAGCAATACAAAATATTTTACTCAAACATGCTTATGAACTCACCAACATTATATATGTTGACCTTTTCAAATTAACTTGTATTCTCGGGAAATCGTTGAGCAGGTTGGTCAGCAAGATTACATGGACATTTTGTTATGTTATGTTTTCATCATACTTCGGATATTTTGGCATGTAATATTGAAATACAGTACTTGATTTAAACTAGTGACAGTTGTAATATTACATGTGTGATGTTGATGATGTTTGGTTTCAATTATATAAATTGTTATGATACTAAGAAAATAAAGTCACCCATACCCCCAGGCGTTTCCGCCGTCTGGTTCGGGGTGTGACAGCTACTGCCCCAGCACCGGCGAAACAATATGCTGGGAATCTGCCTAAATGCAACAAGTGCAACGCCCATCATAATGAAGCTTTCCAAAAGATGCACTGCTGCAACTGCAACAGGAAGGGGGATACCGCTTGTTTCTGTAAGGTGCCAGCTCAATAGACCACACAAACCACTAATGTTGGGGGTAAGTCAGGCGTGTTACGGATGTGGTGAGATGGGAAATTTCAAGAGGGAGTGCCCAAAGGAAAAGAACAAGAATATCGGAGGCGTGGGAAGGGTCTTAACAATGGGGCACCCCGTTGTGGTTACCGGTACGTTTCTCCTCAATAACTTATATGCATGCATACTTTTTGATAGCGGTGCGGAGAGAAGTTTAGTGAGCCATAAGTTTAAACACATACTCAAACAAAACCTTAGTTACTCAATGAAATATTCATGATAAAAATGACAAATGGAAAAAATGAAAGTCATCCACCTCCAGACGTTTCCGCCATCCTGGTTTGGAGGTTTGACAATGGTGGCGGCGCTGCAAAAGAGGCGAGTTTGCGAAGGGTGGGGGTTAACGATGGGGTTGACAATAGTTGGAGAAGGAGAGAAGACAGCTAAGGTGAATGTGGTGGTTGGTGATAGAGGCGGAGGTTGGTATGGAGAATGGAGAAGATGATCTGATAGGCTGCTATGTTTAGGGTCAATAAGAAATTTCAACTAATTATTTACATAAATGGTCCCTATAATATGTAACTTTTATCAAGTTAACACGAGGAAAAAATGTCTTTTTACATGCATTTAACAAGGCATCTTAGACAGTAACATCCGTAAGGACCATAAGTGCAACTTTTAGAAATCACAGGGATGATCCATGTCAAAATTCAAAAGTTAGACTAAAAACTATATACAAAATTTTACACTTGGTCCCTATGGTTTACATAATATCTCACTTTGAGGACTTCCTAGCTAAAAGTCACACAGATGGTCCTTAAGGTTTCAGTTCATTGCACGATTGGTCCATGACCCTAACCCCGTCACGTTTGAACCGTTAGTGCATGGGTAATTTTGTCTTTTCAACTCGCAGTCAATGTAATAATCCTTCATTATGCACAAAATACACGCATGATCTCTACAATTAAGTACAAAGATCATCTTCCCCAGCTACCCATTACCCCTTCGCATTCATCTTTTTCTTCTACAACACAACACAAGGCGAGGATCATCTTCCAGTTTGATTGAAAATGATAATGGTGTTAACGTTATGGTCAGTTCGTTCTAAATACACGAAAGCGTCAAACTATGACTTGGAAAGAAGATATCGTAAGTGACTTACTAAAGTGATCATAGATTTTGTCGATATGAAATTACACCCAAATCGTTGAAATTTTTTTGTTATTCTTTATTTTAGAGGGAATAAGCAACTACTTCACACTGAAAATCCATCATGATGGGATATTCACGAAAAGCCCTGGGAGAAGGTACGTAGATGGAACAATAGACTATGTTGACTTCGTAAATATTGACGTTTTCTCTGTGCATAAGTTGGATACAATGGTTCGAGAAATAGGGTATGTAGAAGGGCAAACTTTGTATTATCATTTTCTTATTCCAGAAGTAGAGTTGGACTTTGGTCTCTTACCTCTAGGAAATGATAGGGATGTGCATGTCTTGTCATCTTATGTGGAAAAAATAACCTTTTAAGTATCTACATAGAGCATGGGCAGAGAAGGGTTAACAATTATTTTTTGTCCCCCACAAAGGTTATTATTGAGGACTTGGTTAATGATGTGTCCCCTGAACTAGATAGGAACCAAAAAAAGGGAAAAGTTGTTGGATCTTCTAGGAAAAAATTAGACTACTCCCAGTCCATTGTGCTATATGGAACATTTGGTGGATCTTCCCAAGTGATACAGGGTAATGAGCCAATCATGGATGATGAGCCAATTATGAATGATGAGCCAGTCATGAATAATGAGCCAATCATAGATAATGAATAACGATGAATATGATTGTAAGGATAGTGAAAGTGAATTTCATAGTCAACATGATGCAAAAAAAAACAGTGTTTGATGTGGAACCTTTGATAGATGATGTGGAGGTGAACAAGATCAACTTCTATAGTGTGCTTGATGAAGACATTGAATTGGGGCAACCTGATCCGACAAACAATAATATAGAGGAACATGAAGACATTGAAGATGAACCTTTAGAAGTCTTAGATAATGATGTGTTTGAGTCATTTGCTAGTGAGTAGGAGCCTAGAAAGAAATTGTTAAAGTTCATTCTAAAACCAATTGCTTATTCATCTGGTAAGGTTCACACTAAAGCTTTTAAGATTGGTCAGACATTCAAGGAAAAGGAAAAGATCAGAGAAGTTATTGCCAACTACTCTGCAAAAGAAAGGATGGATCTACATTATGTAAAGAATGACAAGACAAGAATTAGGGTAAAGTGTAGGGGTATTGTTCCTTAATTAACCGGTGACAATAATAAGGGTAGGGGCAATTTAGTACTTTCCAAGAAAACAACGTGTCCATGGGTTTTTTATATACAGGGCAGATAAAAAAGAAGTTTGGATTGTCAAAACATACGAAGATTGTCATTCTTGTTTGCAAACAAGGACAGTGAGGTCTTGCTCATTTAAGTTTCTATCTAACAACATACATCAAGTTGAAAGTAACCCGAAGATCCCTACACATGCTTTACAGGAGGACTTAGTACAGAGGTATTCACTTTCGATATCAAAGATGAAAGTATTCCGGGCCAAAGCTATGGCAAAACAATTTGTTTATGGTGATTATGAAAAACAATATGGTATTTTGAGAGAATATGCCATGGAATTGCAGTCAAAGAATCCAAGAACAACTGTGAAGATAGATGTGGAAAATGAACCGAACTTGTGTTCTAAAACAAGGATCTTCAAACGTGTATATATATATATATATATATATATATATATATATATATATGCTTAGGTCCATTGAAGGAGGGATTTTCTTGGATTTGATGGTATGTTTTTTAAGGGTCCATTTCCTAGACAAATCCTCACTGCAGTTGGGCTTGATTCGAACAATGGCATTTGCCCAGTTGCATATGCCATTGTAGAAACTGAAAATATTAACATTTGGACATGGTTTTTGGAACACTTAGGTGATGACTTAGATTTGAATTATTCATCTAACTTCACATTCATTTCAGATCGGCAAAAGGTACCCTCTAACTTCAACAAATTTTACTTTTTTTTTTAATTTCATTTACTAACTTATTTTAATTTTACTCACAGGGAATCTTGGCTGCTATAGAGAAGCTATTCCCATCAGTTGAGCAAAGGTTTAGTTTAAGACATGTGTATGACAACATGAAATTGAAACACAAATGAGATGAATTGAGGGAAGCAGTATGGTGTATAGAAAAGTATACAACATACCAAAATTTAATAGGGTATGGAGAAACCGAAAAAACTTAACCCAGAAGCACATGAGTGGTTAAGTAAAATTCCTGCAGAACATTGTGCAAGATCCCATTTCTCTGGTAAGTATCATACTCTTTTCACTAACATATTTCATAACTAATTTCACTAATTAATTGTTTGGTTTTATACATAGGAAGGGCATTGACTGATAGTTTGACAAATAACTTGTGTGAGGTATTTAACTCCAAGTTAGATGAGGTTAGGGACAAACCTATAATCACTTGTTTGGAATTTATTAGAGAATACCTCACAAAGAGAATAGTAAATGTTCATAAAGTGCTAGACAAATGTAAATGTTCTCTAAGTACAACTGCAACAACAATCTTAGAAAACAATAAGACCGAGGCAAATAAGATGAGGGTTCTATTCAGTGGAGCTGATAAATATCAAGTGACTGGTCTATGGATGGAGCAGTATGTTGTGAACTTGAAAGAGAGGAGTTGCACTTGCAGGAAATGGGACATTACAGGTATTCCATGCCAGCATGCTATTGCTGCAATGTATGATAAGATGCAGAATGGGTCAGAATGTGGAGACCCTGAGGCTTGGGTGAGCAAATGTTACTGGCTTAGTACATAGAATGTTATGTACCAACACACAATTAACCCAATAATTGGAAGGAGCATGTGGCCTAGATCTGATTGTCCAACAACCCTTTTCCCAACCAAACATCACAAACAGGTTTGTTGTTACATGTTTTGCATAATTTAATTTGAAACTATTTACTAAACTTGTTGATATGTAACCATATAAATTTGTTTATAGGTTGGCAGGCCAAAGAAAAAAAGGAAGAGGGCAGCCAATGAGCCAACTCAAAGTACCAATTTAAGTAGGAAATATTTGACAGTCACTTGCAACAAATGCCACAACAAAGGTCACAATGCCAGGACATGCAAGGGGCAGGGAGGTCCTAGTGAAGCTGGAAAGGAGAGTGGACAGAAGAAGGGGAAAGATGTTGTAGTTTAGTTTGTAGTTTCAAGTATGCTTTTGCTATAATGTTTAAGTAGAGTTAGAACATGTTTACTAAGTTTGGTTATGGTATGTTTGTAGAAACAAATACTTTTGATAGGTATTTTGGGTAATGTATGTATGTAACATGATATTGCACTTACATGCATTATGGTTGATGGTATTTTGCTCTGCTATGTTTGAACTAGTACACTTTCAATTTTGGTAATGCCACTTTGGTAACTAGTTTTTTGGTTATGTTATTGCACATTAATAATCAACATTACACTTGCATGCAATCAAATTGACAATTTGCTTCCTTGCTAATACCAGTTCACATTAAAACTAAACATCAAACTTACATTACATATAATATCCATTACATTTTCTTGTCCCAACATTACATACAATCACAGGGAAAATCCTTCAAAAGCTATAACAAAAATGGGACCAAAACATAGATTCCAAGTCACAGATTCCCCCCCAAAAGCTTCTTGATTTTTTACTTGAAAATGTAACACACCATGAAAAACAACCAACTCAGACAAAGTAACCATTTCACCATCATCAATGTTGCTTCGAGATTGTTTCTTCCACGCATCAACCCCGGAATCACAACAGTTGACCTAGGGCACATGGGAGGGTTGAACCATCCAAAAAAGCTGCATTTTCCTCCTAACCTTGAGCATGACCAAAATCGACGACCTGGGTTCAAATCAGTCCACGATGTCACCAAAATCGGCGGCCTTCCACAATGGCATATCACCATCTTCTTCAACTTTGGAATAGAATTTGAGTGGGGAGGGAAGAACAAAGGTAAGGAACGAGAAGTAGAAGGCAACAAGGTGGGGCTTACATTATATACTCTGATGCACAACAATATGAAAAGACAAAATTACCCCTGCACCAACGGTTCAAAAGTGACGGGGTTAGGTTCAAGGACCAATCGCGCAATGAACTGAAACCTTAAGGACCATTCGCGTGACTTTTAGCTAGGAAGTCGTCAAAGTACGATATTATATAAACCACAGGGACCAATTGTGAAATTTTGTCAAAATTGTATATCACAGGGACCAAAACTGTAATTTACTAAAAAAGAAAACAAAACTGAATTCCGGGTCTTGCAAAAACCCGCTCCATATTTTCGTTCCTTTCAGCATACGCATTAATTTGGCGCCTGGTGATCCTTTCAAATGCAATTCTTGCTTCCCCTTTAGCTTCGGCACCATTTCACTCATTTGGGGTCTTGGGGAGCACAGTTCTTCGTCTGATCCCAAATTGATCATAGCCATGGAGCAGAGGCAGAGAAACCAGAAGATGGCTCACCAAGAAGACCAAGAACAGCAGCAGGATGAACAATCAGAAGAAATGCAGCATGGCCCTTTTCCAGTCGAACAACTTCAGGCATGTCATCATCCATTTAATCCGATCTGTAGTTTCGTAACTTATTCTTGATCAAAATAGGGTTCTTGTAGTGGGTTTCTTTCAACTTCTTTAGTGGTGTGTTTCCTCCAAAGTACTCTGCGAAAAATAAGGGTTTACTTATCAAAATTACTAAATGGATATTCGAATTTATTCCGATCCATTTTTTATTCTGTAAAAGACTGTCTTCTGTTTTATATCGAAACCGGGTTTTTATCTTTTTCTCTTATCTTTTGAAGTATGATTCTTCTGATGCTAGGGCTTTGATTATATCTTGTGTTTCTTGACGGGTTTTTTCAAGATTTAGCTCAAACTAGGGTTCTTGTAGTGGGTTTCTTTCAACTTTTTTAGTGGTGTGTTTCCCCTAAAACACTCTTCGAAAAAAAAGGGTTTGCTTATTGAAATTACTAAATGGGTATTAGAGTTTGTTCCGATCCCTTTTTATCCTTTATACAACTGTTTTTGTTTTATCTAGAAATAGGGTTTTTATCTTTTCTCTTATCTTTTCACATATGATTCTTCTGATGCTAGGAATTTGATTATATCTTGTGTTTTTTGATGGATTTTTCAAGATTTAGCTAAATTGGCCAATTCCCATTCCTGGGGTTCCGATAAAGTTCAAAACCCACAATAACATTTCGGGGGTTTTACCAATTTTGGCTAAAAACCGACGTTGATAGTATTTTAGTCTTCAGAAGCTAACTTTAAACTTCAATTAAACCCTAAAGGCATCTGGAATCGCTGCCATTGATGTAAAGAAGCTGAAAGACGCTGGTTTATGTACAGTTGAATCTGTAGCATACTCTCCTCGGAAGGAGCTTCTGCAAATCAAAGGAATTAGTGAAGCTAAAGTTGACAAAATTATCGAGGCAGGTATGTCATGACACTCATTTTGTTCTTGTGATGTACTTTCCCTTTCCCTTTTCCTTTCCTTTCAATCTTTAGATTCCTACAATCTTGAAGCTTAATATTCTTTCATTATTCATTTCTACAGCTTCCAAATTGGTCCCTTTGGGTTTCACTAGTGCAGGCCAACTCCATCAACAAAGGCTTGAAATAATCCAAATATCTTCAGGGTCAAGAGAGCTTGACAAGATTTTAGATGGTACATACCATTCAAACTTGTAATTTATCAAAGAAGCAACATTATTTAGAAAGTACCTTTTTTTTTTTTTTTTTTCTATGAAGCTATGGCTCTAAACATTGCATTATCTTTCTTTAACAGGAGGAATCGAGACTGGATCTATTACTGAGCTATATGGTGAATTTCGGTCTGGAAAGACTCAGCTTTGTCACACTTTATGTGTAACTTGCCAAGTATGAATGTATTTTTGATTTGAAACCTTTTTTTTTTTTTGAATTTCTTTTTCTGTAAACATGCTAACTTTTACAGTTTTACTTTTGAACTTTCAGCTTCCATTAGATCAAGGTGGTGGTGAGGGGAAAGCAATGTACATTGATGCTGAAGGTACCTTCAGGCCACAAAGACTCTTACAGATAGCTGACAGGTTGTGCAAAGTTTCCTCACTATCATTGTGTTTCAATTATTTTTTAACCCTTGTTAAGTCCTTAATGGATAAAGTGGATGAATGGGTAGTGATGTATGTCTGGATAAAGTTTTGTATACATAAAGTCTTTCTTTTCTGAACTGAATAAACCATCTGAAGATTAAGTAAAAAAGAAACAGCCCTTTAGTTTTTGTACATTTATCTTATCATGCCGCATGTTGCAGGTTTGGGTTGAATGGTAATGATGTATTGGAGAATGTAGCATATGCACGAGCATACAACACAGATCATCAATCAAGACTCTTGCTTGAAGCTGCTTCAATGATGGTCGAAACCAGGTTTTTTTTTTTCATCAACAAATCTGTATTGTATTCTAATAAGATTATAATATTAAAAAAAAAAAGAAGAGTTTATAAATATGTTTGTGTTTGAAGGTTTGCACTTATGATAGTGGACAGTGCAACTGCTCTTTATAGAACTGATTTCTCTGGTAGAGGCGAACTATCAGCCAGACAGATGCATCTTGCAAAGTTCTTGAGGAGCCTTCAGAAGTTGGCAGATGAGGTATTAATATTTTTATCAATATAAAATAAATTATGTCTGAATGCTAAACTATTTGTTTATTAGTTTGGTGTAGCTGTGGTGATCACTAATCAAGTTGTGGCCCAAGTAGATGGTTCAGCCATGTTTTCAGGGCCTCAAATTAAACCAATTGGTGGTAACATCATGGCTCATGCCTCTACAACAAGGTATGTGATAATTGATAATTCATATGTTGTTATTAATGGAAGTTAAGAAAGTTTGTTGCTATTGATGACTGAGTGACAGGCTGGCTTTGAGGAAAGGAAGGGGGGAAGAACGGATTTGCAAAGTGATTAGTTCCCCGTGTTTAGCTGAAGCTGAAGCTAGGTTTCAGATTTCTACAGAAGGTGTTAATGATGTCAAAGATTGAATTTGGCTATAAGCTTTGTTTTTGTGTTTTTCTGTTTTGAATTTTGTATCTTTGTGTCATATACAACACATGATGACAGTATGAAATACAAATACAAAATTTCCCTTTCTATCTCTATATTTTTTGCTTGAGAACATATTGTTAAGCTGGGTAATAAACCTATAGCAAGTTATGTTATTTTGACTAAAAACCAAAATGGTCTTGATCTAAGAAAGAACTTGTTATGACTATCACTTAAAGATTTTGATTATTTTGTTTCAAGTTTTTGCGACTTATTACATGCTTTAGAATCTGAAATCGTATGGATTTTTATTAGATATCAAAACAGATGTATCAGCTAATTTAATAGACAAAGTCCATCACTACCAACCAAACTAAAGTTGTCTTAAAGCGTATTTAGATGTTAATGATTGCCTAAACCGTTCATTTAAATAATACTTATTGGTTATAAAACATTGATGATTGATAATTAATCCCAATTTGTTTTGACCTACACTTAACAATTACTCATCTATTTCGTCCATTCAGCTCCTTTAATAATTTATGTAGGATATTATAATATCATGTTCTTGGAAGGTCTCAATCACAAACAAATTAGCAATATTTTATGAGACAATGAAGAATGGCCCCAAACGCCTCCAATTTGTTTCAACAACACCAATATATATTTATTTACAGAGAGACACAGACGCACATCCACATCCATATCCCATCCCATTTCAGCGACAGGCTGGCTGTGTAGATACTATATAAGAAACCAACTTCAATCCTCTATTTCTCTCTCATTAGATATCTCCACTCCCAAAACCCTCTGTTTTAGCTGGGTGGTTTCAGAATTCGGATAGATAATCAATGGCGAAAGGTGGAAAGCTAACCAAGATCAAATCGGTGCTGAAAAAGTGGCATTCATTTGGAAACGGGAAGCCACCTGGTGTGACGAAATCCAATTCCGATGAGGATGACTACCTGCAGCAGAACTTGACCCATTCGAATTCTCATGCTGTCTATGTAGGCAAATCACGGCGGCGCTACCTTATAAACTCCGATGTGGCCCAACACCCGTTGTTCCAAGAGCTTGTGGAACGTTCAGGTTCAGGCGATGGGGATACCAATGTGATGATTGAGTGCGAGGTTGTGTTGTTTGAACATCTGTTGTGGATGATCGAGAATGCAGATCCTCAACCTGACGCTTTGCATGAGCTTGTGGATTTTTACGCTTGCTGATAAATCGATGCTTTAATTTTATATTTTATATTTTATCTTCTTTGTTGATTCTTGGCAATTTGTACTTGAATTCATGTCCTACCATTTATTTTTGTTTTTCGACAACAAGCAGAGCAATCCAGAAATTCTTAAACGGTTATACCGTTTCATCTGTGGTATCCAGTATCGCAAAATCTATTTCCAAAATTTCCAAATTCTGAAAAGTTAATTCCAGTTTAACATAAATAACAATAAATCTAACATTTGTTATAATTTATAAACACGCAGTATATTAGATAAATTCTTATTAGTTTTTTAGTAACAGTTTCAAAAATAACTTTTTAAACATGCCCAAAGGCAAAAATACTTGTGTTTTTTCATAACAACCAACCTAAAAGTATCTCTAATGTGAGTTCTTTTCTATAGTTTTTACTATTTTTTTATTGACCATTTAAAACTATTAAAGTATACAACTTACATGTTTATTTTCATTGACCATTTTATATATATATATATATATATATATATATATATATATATATATATATATATATATATATATATATATATATATATATATATATATATATATATATAGAGGTTAATAATTCAATATACATTTTATGTTTAATACATCTAACCCCTCATTTTTAATCATTTTACACTATCAATTATATTTTAGTTTTAAATATTTGTTATTTATTTACTAAATAATTATTTTTATTGAATATTTAATAACAATTTATTTATAGGATATTATTTTTATATCGATTATATAACATTTTCATTTTTAGTATAACCATAACGTAATGAATTTTTTGTATATATATATATATATATATATATATATATATATATATATATATATATATATAAATAAAGACTCAGACATATTTATATTTTTGTTTGTTTATGACATTTTAGATATAATGTATGTTTAAAAATGATTAATCAAATAAAAATGTTTATAGACATTTTAAAGAGATGATTATAGATTAATTATATTAGAAAAAATAAAAATCATTGAAAGATGTAAATAATTAGATTAATAGAATTATGAGTTTAAACTATCCAATAGCTCCGATGGTTTTTTTTTTCAAACCTCAACGTCTGTCCCTATCATTTTACAAGAAAGAATGTATCTATTATCTAGCATGGTTTCGTACGACCTCGTTGATATTGAATGGGACAGGTCTCACCAAAATTGGATAAAAAATAAATTACTAAAGAAAAAATAAAGGCAATTAATTGGTGAAAGAAGGGTGGGGAAATGATTGGAGGTTGGTTGGATGCTTTTGTTTAATTAATCAAGGTCTATGTACCAAACAGCAGAAGGAGACCCCCTTTTAACACTTAACACCATATTTTAGAATATATTTATTTATTTGAAAAAATACAAAAGCAAGCATGGAAGAAACTATAATTATATAATGGAAAATACGTATAAAGAAACGCGTTTTCAGCTGCTCTCGCTCTATCGTTTATTTAAACGGAAACCTAGGAGAATATTATAAATTTTTTCCTAAGGGTAGTTTTGGAAACATGATGCTTTGGGATAATTTAAGTTTATTAAAAAATAGTTCCTACGTTTCTGTAAAAAGAAAGAAAACAATAGAAAATGAAAATGTAGACAAAATGAAATAATGGGGAAAGAAAGAAAATCGTGTTGTCGTATTTATGAGTTCGCAACAAAAGAAAAGGAGTTCTGAGTTGGTAAAGACAATGCATGATCAGCCAAGCGGATACATACAAACGTTGCTGAAGTCTGAAGAAGATGATGCATGTACACGATGGATATATACATTTTCAGGAGGAAGGAGTCATTCTCTCCCAACCTACTAAACCTACTGCCACATTGATTTTTTATTTTTTATTTTTCTTCATCTTTTCCAACCCACAACATATCGAAACCCGATCTTTTTGAACACACTCAATTAAAAAAAATACAAAACAATTAAAGGTAAAATCTTAATTAGCAATAGAGTTATCGACAGTACCACTCCCGCTTCAACGAGTGGGTTGATTGGTTTCACTAACCCACTTCATCATTACTCTACTTTCTCTTTCTTATTTTCTTTTGTACCATATGTTTTAAAACTTGTACCTTAGTTTTTTTTTTTATATTTTTTTAATTGCATGGGTTGAATGGGTTCAAAAAGATAGGATTTCTGTGTGTTGTGGGTTGGAAAAGATGAGAAAAAAAAGAGACAAAAATTGATGTGACAGTGAGTTCGGTGGGTTGGAAGGGAATGACTCCCTCCTCCCTTAGAACTATAAGTTGGTAAATATTGCAGATAAACATGACAATTCTTTCCTTTCAAATATCTTCAATTTTGGAGGAACGATTAAGAGAGAAGATAAACATGTATCTCTTTTTCTCTTTTCTTTTTCTTCATCTTTTTGAACTCACAACACACGGAAACCCTATCTTTTTGAACCCACTCAACCCACTCAATTAAAAAAAAATACAAAACAATCAAATGTAAAATCTTAATTAGCAATAGAGTTATCGGCGGTACCACTCCCGTTTCAACAAGTGGGTTGATTGGTTTCACTAACCCACTTCATCATCTCTGTCTACTTTCTCTTTCTTATTTTCTCTTGTACCACGTGTTTTAAAAATTGTACCTTAGTTGTTTTGTATTTTTTTTTAATTGAGTAGGTTGAGCAGGTTCAAAAAGATAGGATTTCCGTGTGTTGTGGGTTTAAAAAGATGAAGAAAAAAAAGAGACAAAAATTGATGTGACAGTGGGTTCGGTGGGTTGGGAAGGAATGACTCCCTCCTCCCTTAGAACTACAAGTTGGTAAATATTGCAGATAAACATGCCAATTCTTTCCTTTCAAATATCTTCAATTTTGGAGGAACGATTAAGAGAGAAGATAAACATGTATCTCTTTTCTCTTCTCTCTGATTCTCTAAAAAAAGATCCCGAAAACATACAAATTTGTCTGTTTCCTTCAATTTCTCTTCACTTCTTTCCACTTCCGTTTTATACCACGACTCAAAAACTAGGCGCTAGAGCTTAATGGCATGGAATAACATTTAATTTTTTATTTTTTGGGCAATCTACTATTTCTCTTAGTTCTTAACTTCTTAGGGAGGAGGGAGTCGTTCCCACTGAACCCACTGCCACATCAATTTTTTTCTTTGATTTTTCTTCATCTTTCCGAACCCACAACACACGGAAATGCTATCTTTTTCAACCCACTCAACCCACTCAATTAACAAAAACACTAAACAACTAAGGTACAAGTCTTAAAACATATGGTACAAGAGAAAATGAGAGAGAGAAAGTAGAGAGAGGATGAAGTGGGTTCGTGAAACCAATTAAACAATCCGTCGAAGAGGAAGTAGTACCGACGGTAACTCTATTGCTAATTAAGATTTTACCTTGATTATTTTGTATATATTTTTTTAATTGAGTGGGTTGAGTAGGTTGAGAAAGATAAGATTTCCGTGTGTTGTGGGTTCGGAAAGATGAAGAAAAATCAAAGAAAAAAACTGATGTGGCAGTGGGTTCGATGGTTTCAATGGGAACGACTCCCTCCTGATTCAATTCCAAATCACTTAAATTTATAAAAACTTGTTATTTAACACAACCAATCAAATTTACTATAATTTATCAATCCATTCACTTGTCAAGTCACTTAATCCAATCATCTTCTGTAGTGATCCAAAATGTAAACAAGAAAACGATGCAACCCCTCCATAGCTAAGATGAATAAAAGCGATGACAAAAAAACATTGAATCTGAAGAATGGAACTAGGCAGTTTTGCCATAACACTCGGTTTTTCAAATTAATTTTTTTTTTATGTATTACCGATGATGACAAAGTCACTATATTGAAAGTTAGATTGTTTTCACCATGGTTTATCAAAACTCTGATTGGTCCATGGAAATTTCAAGTAATTAAGTTGTTCATATCATACACTAACTTCAACTGTCATTTAATTTTTTTTTTCATGTACGTACATATATGTTTCAGTTTAAATAAAATGTCATATTAAACACATCCTTTACCAAATTAGAATGAATGCAAATTTGTAATTTTGTATGGTTTGGAGGTAAATTCCAAAAATAAGAAAACAAAGACATATGTCATGTGATGTGAGGCCCATTCTCGTGTGTCAACAATCAACACAATACTAGGAGGAATGTTTCAACTTTCAAGTGTGGGCAAGGGGAAGGAATGTGGTGGACATGTCATGTTGCATAATTCCATTTTATTTTAAACTGAAAAATAATCCATTTAAGTTAATGTTCTTGATCAAGGATTAAATAGATAAAACTGTAATTGTTTAGCTAAAAAGATTATGATGATATATGTGGAATCGTGTAAATGCAAATGCTTATAATCTTCTAAATTGTTGTGTGATTTTTTTTTTTTGATTATTATTATTATTATTATTATTATTATTATTATTATTATTATTATTATTAATAAAGAAAATTGCAAATATAACCAAATTTCTTAATTACTTTGTGAAAAATAGCAAAAAAAAAAAACCCAAATACAAATATAGCCATGAAAATCGTAGATGGATTAAGCCCATTTTCGATTTTAGCATTCCATGATTCCATCTGCGAACTTACAAATCACTAAAGCACAATCGTTTTTTAGCGACTTGTACGTTCGCAGGTATTTTTTTTTTAGTTTTTTTTTTATTTTTCCGTATAAATACCCCAATTTTTGGCTGAAATCGCAGATGAACTAAGTTCATCTGCGATTTCCTCTCATCCCACCTGCGATTTTGTGTTTTGTTTTTTAATTTTTTTTTTAAATTTTGACTACAAAATCAATAGGGTTTAACTACGAAACAAAATTATTATATATAAAGTTTTGCAAAAAGTTATCAATTTAGCTCATATTTCTTTGGAATATTTGTTTAAAACATCTCTAATAAAATGAATTCTCCAACAAAAACTTTGAAAAAATCTTAAAAAATGAAATTGTCCATAGTATCTCTAAAGAGAGAGTTTTTGAAAAAAAAGTTTGAAAAATGAAAGAAGAAAAAAACTTACGTTTTTATACCTCTGAGAAAGGGGAAATCACAGATGAACGCAAAATCACAGATGGACTGAGTCCATCTGCGAACCGAACGTACGTTCACAGATGGACAAAAAATCACAGATGGACTGAGTCCATCTGCGATTTTAATGACTATTTTTGTAATTTGAGTTTTTTTTGGCTATTTTCAACAAAGTAATTAAGAAATTTGGTTATATTTGCAAACTTCTATTATTATTATTATTATTATTATTATTATTATTATTATTATTATTATTATTATTATTATAAAGTATCTATAAAATTTAAAATATTCACAGATCAAATAAACTTGAATGCATATGTTTAGAAAGTGTTCATTTTAACATCACAGTCAATCCAAGTTTGAATTACTCGTCAATCGTCATGGACACACGTTTACAACTCTGGTTTGGGCTATGAACTTTCAATACTTTAGTTTAGAATAAATGATAATACAGAATTGAGTTTAATAAGCTCATCTCTCTATTATTAGCAAAATTGAAAATCTAAACCATGCAAAAGACCAAGTCCAAAAAGGTATTAACAAAAACGAAATTACAAATATAAAAAATAAGCCCATTAGGACGAAAGTTCAAATTTCATACCTAATTTAAAGAAATAAAAAAAACTCATTCAGGAATCGGAAATAAATTGCATCTTTCATATCGGGTTAGTTTTCATTAAAGATCTAAAATATTTATATTTTTTTCGGTTTAAATAAAAAATTTTATTTTTTCTAAATAGAATAGAACCCATAACTTTTTTTTTAGGTTAACTTCTGATAAATAGATAAAATATTTTTTTGGGGGAAAGTTATATATATATATATATATATATATATATATATATATATATATATATATATATATAGTGAGATCGGTTGACAACTCATAGTTTCCTAAGAAATTGAGAACTAAAAGTGGAGCTTTAGATCAAAATTAATTTCATTAAGGGCATGATCGTAATTTTACCGATCTCTATTAATGTTTATTTTTTTGTGTTATTGGACAAAATTAACATAATAAATCAAATTTCGATTTTTTTAATAATTTTTTTAAAATAAAGTTTCTTTAATTTTTTTAGAAAACATGAATTTAAAAAAATGGGAAAAAATATTTTTTTTAAAAAACTGCAAAACTTTTCAAAAAAAAAAAACTGCATTTTTTTTCAAAAATAAAACAGCAATTTTTTTTAAAAAAAAACTTGCTATTTTTTTATTAAAAAAACTGCATTTTTTTTTTCAAAAAGAAACTGCAATTTTATCAAAAAAAACCTCCATTTTTTTAAAAAAACCTGCAATTATTTTCAAAAAAAACTCCTATTTTTTTTTTTTTTTTTAAAAAACTGCATTTTTGAAAAAGTAAAATTTTAAAAATCGGTAAATTTAAAAAAAACATAGAATGTTAAAAAAAAACTAATTTTTTTAACAAAAAAACTTAAAGTTTTTGGTGCATATATGCGTAGTTTTTCAATATTCATAAGTAATAATAAAATATATTATTTTTATTAATCAATTTATAAACATAATGGTATAAGTATTTTGTTCGATACAAATTAATATATAAAAAAAAGCTACAAAGATTTATAATGTTATCATTTTTTCATATCAAGATTTCCATATTTTCTTCAATTATCAATTTTTGCATCTTCAAAATTTTCCATAAATTCTTTCAAATCTACAAGAAAAAAAATGATTCACTCACAAAAATGCATATGTATATATCATTTAAGATTTACATTCGATTATATAATATGATATTCAAATGTGATTATATAATGTGATATTCCCATGTGATTGTATATTTTAATATTCAAATGTGAAATTGACAAAAAATTGTAAAAAATAATTAATGAAGAACACACACACAAAATGCATGTGTGCATATAAACGTAATTCACATGTGAATCACATGTAATTCATATGTTATCCACTTGTGATTTACATGTGAATTACATGTAATTCATATGTGAATAACATGTGATTCATATATAAATTACATGTGATTTTTATTAATCAGACATCTTAATGTCAATAACCCTTTAGGTTACTGTAGAGGAATTACATGTGATTCAAGAACAATAATTAATCAATCAAAAAGGAACAATTTTTAGTAATTTTTTATAATTCTTTTTGAACAAATGAAAAGTTTTAGTCAAGTTGAAAATTACATGCATTTTGGCTTTGAATCTAGTTTGACCAGCTTGTTCTATATTATTTTTATTTTCTAATCTAACCATGTCAACAAGCATAAGTCGTCCACCATATTCATCAAATATATCCTCCACAACAATCTGTTGGTTTGGATCATCTAGTCTGCACCATGAGGTGGACTCATTCCAGGCTTTTGTTTTAATCCCACCTAAGCTGCAAAATGAAATTACATATCAAAACTAACACTAGCAGTCCTTTACATTATACAAGATAAGACATATCATGCCAAATCACCTCAAATAATAGAGTAAAATAAAAAACAAGGAGCTTATGTGGAAAGTGAGCTCATTGTTTAAGACAATAGAATCTAGTAGCACAAGCACAAAGCGGATGATATGCAACATAACATGCATTGTTTGAACACTAGAACATAATTCGCAAATAGAAAAATGCACAGTTAAATGCAATGCAATCTAAGTAATGATAACAAAGGGTTACCTAGATACAAGCTCCATATGGAACACCACAAATGCTGCATAAAAGCTCTATCTTGTTGCATATCAGTTTCATCCTTGTTGTTAATCATTTCCTATATATGAACCAAAAAAAAAACCTTTTCACATTAAATTCAGCATCACGACTGTTTTATCGTAAAATATGTGTACACATTCTAACAATATAATGTATGTGAGCATACTATTAGTACCTACACAATACATTTCGTTTAAAATATATACTATATATGTATATTGAAATTTAAACAGTCAAAAAGTTTATTTATCATTTCAAAAAACTATATACACAAACAAAATATTTAATACCAGGAATCTATGATAAAAAAATATTTTTGTTAGTTCCGAAAAATAACAAGTGCTAATGTCATAAAAACCCTCAAAGTTTTCAGAGTTTTGTCGGTTTTGCCCAAAATTGAATTTTATGCCCGTTTTTACCCTAACATTTTCCAAAAAATGTTCAGTTTTACTATTTTACCAGTGATAACAGGCTACCATTATATTAACTTCGCAAAACAACCCTTAAGTTTACAGCTTTTTTTTTACGTTTTTACCCTTAAGTTTATACTTTTTTTTTAAACTTTTACCCTATGTATTTTTTTCGTATTATACGTATTCAAGCAGAAAAATCATATGAATATGTATATTATGAAAAAAATATACTTAGGGTAAAAGTGTGAAAAAAAATCATAAACTTAAGGGTAAAAACGCAAAAAAATGGTAAACTTAAGGGTTTTTTGCGAATTTAATATAATGGTAACCTGGAAAACCTGTTATCACCGGTAAAAGGGTAAAACCAAACATTTTTTCGAAAATGTTTGGGTAAAAGTGGACATAAATTTCAACTTTGGGTAAAACCGACAAAATCCTGAAAACTTGATGGTTTTTATGAAATTAACCCAAATAACAAAGAAATAATATAATTAAAGTTTGGAATATTTTAAAAACTTACTTCTATTATCCCTTCCACAAATGTGCAGATGCAGGAACTCTATGGGGCCTCAAGCTACTTCAAGGAGTCAGAAAGCCAAAAGACCAAAATGCCCTCGTATGTTTCTATTCTTTTAAATGTAAAACATATTTTGGTGTATAATTTATTAAAATATTTTGCTGATGATTTATTTCTTCAAGGGAGATGCAAAACTAACAGAAGTTTCAGTAAGTGATAAATATTTTGCTTAAATTAACCCTACTTTAAGCAAGTTCATCCAATCAGTCGATTTTCAAATCAAACACCAATTTCAACAATAATATTTCATCTTCATCTATTCTTGAGATGGAACTCGACATAATTATGTTTTCATACCATGTTCATTCAATCAGTAAAGATTTTCAAATGAATTGTGAATGATGAGAAAGTGAAATTGAGAAACCAATCGATTGTAACAAAAATAGAACAAGGAAGAAGACGATTATGTTTAATGACGAATACGAATTGAATATTGACTAAAAAAGTGATAATGTAACATCCCGAAATTTAGGTAAAACTATTTAACCCTTCCCTTTTGTCAAGTTTTCAAGATTAGTCCCTTGAGTGAGTTCTTGTAGCAAATGAGTACGCTGGGCGTACTGGGGAGTATGCTGTGCGTACTCATGCGCTTAATTTGGAAGCGGACTCGCCTGGGTACGCTGGGCGTACCCAGGGTTACGTTGCGCGTAGCAGGCCCATATGCAAACCCTAATATTTGGCTTGTGCACTGTAACATCCAAAATTTCAAAACAATTAAAACTTTTCAAAATCACCCATTTTATTAACATTGTTGCAAAAAGATTTTCAATACATTAGTAAACAGAGTAATTTCCCAGGTTCATATCATAAAACACCAACGCGTGGAACGGTACGATCACGCCCTTGCCTTGCCACAGACTCTTGAGAACCTGAAACATAAAACCACAACTGTAAGCCCGAAAGCTTAGTGAGATACCCCCAGAATACCAACCACATATACGCCTTTCCAGGCCCTGACCTTCCGGTCCATGTGTCTCAGGGGACTTCCGTCCCTGCTGGGTAAACCTTCCGGTCCTACCCACGCCGACCTTCCGGTCCATCACACAACATATTGCCTTCCGGCCCATAACATATCGCCTTCCGGCCCATAAGCATAAAATGCATATATAACATAACAAATAATCATATAGCAGTTCATAGACAACAATCGATCAACATATCACATATCATAGCATTACTCTAAACAAGATACCGGTCTGGCCGGTCACTAGCATAACATTACCCTATGAATCAGTCAACATACTAAATGCATACATACGCCTTTCCAGGCCATGACCTTCCGGTCCACATAGTAATGCCTTCCGGCCTATAACATGTATTGCCTTTCGGCCCATAACATATAACAACTGACAACTACCCGGATTTCCATCCGATAAAAGGGTTGGCATTGGTGCCATAAACCCTAGCGATATAGTGAGGATAACTCACCTCGAAACTGCCGACTGAACAGATAGCTCAAGCTGCTCCGATCACTGATACGATCTCCACCTCTGGACAGTCACCAATGCACTGAACTCAAACAATAACAACAATTACCAAAATACCCCTGGAACCACTGGTAAATCCTTGGTCAAAGACAAGGTCAAAGTCAACCCCTGACTGACCCTACTCGCCGAGTCAACCCTATGACTCGCCGAGTCCCCATACTCAGAACTTCACTCAACCCGCGATCTAACTCGCCGAGTCACCCCAAGACTTGCCGAGTTCAACGACTCTGAGTCCACTCGCCCTTGACTCACCGATTCCTTAAGATTCCCTTTCTACACGTCGAGTATCCCCTTTTTATGCGACGAGTTCCTCCTAGAAGAATCGCGGGGCCACCCCGACTCAACTCGCCGAGTCTGAAGAACAACTCGACGAGTTCCGATTATTCTTCAAGCTACTCGCCGAGTCTGTTCATCGGACTCGGCGAGTCCATGCCATGCAACTGCTCAAACTGCCTTCTAAGGTCAGAACTGCTCCGACCATTCATAAGTCTGGCCTTCCTAGACTGATCCACCACGTAAGGTCCTCATTTCAGTGCTCATGATACACCCCATGATTCATAATTCACATTTTGACCTAAGGCATAAGGATTCCAATCCAAAGCCTTCATCAATTCCCGAAATACACAGGCATGGGACATTCTGGACCTACAAAGGTCCCAATACAGGGTTACAATCGTTTGGGGGACTAGGGTAACATTCAATCTAGTCACAAAAGGGGTTCCATAAACCCTAATTCCATGACACATCAACATACCAGAGCATAACTCGAATTCTTACCTGAATAATGTGCCCTCTGTGTCCCCAAATCCTCAGAACGTGACTCCCTTGCTGTTCCTTTAGCCAAGCCCTTCTCTTCCTTGCACAACAACTCTTCCAAGATCAACAATGGCCCTTAAACTTTGCTCCAGATGCACCCAATCGATTTAGGGTTCTTCTCAGAAGGCTAAAATGAACAATGACGGCCAATAAGTGCCTCTCATACGTCCCAAACCTGAACGGTTAGGGTTTTCGCCAAACAGCGCAGACTCGCCGAGTCCATATCTGGACTCGTCGAGTCCAGTCGCGAACCCGCGACCCGGTCTGCGATCCTACTCGGCGAGTCTAGGCTGCAACTCGCCGAGTCCCCTCTTAAAACACCCCCAAATCATAATTATATCAATATTTGGAATTCCGGGCTGTTACAACTCTCCCCCACTAGAACTAGACTTCGCCCTCGAAGTCTCACTCTGAAAATAGCCCCGGATGCTGCTCCCACATATCACGTTCCAGATCACAGTTCACTTCCGATCCCCTCCGGTGCTGCCACTGAACTAACACCAGAGGTATCTCCTGATTCCTCAGAACCTCGATCTTCCGTTCTCTGATGACCACTGGCTTCTCGTCATAATTCAAGCTTGCATCCACCTGAATGTCTTCTAATGGAACCACTGCCGACTCATCGGCCATATACTTCCTCAATTGCGACACATGAAAAATATCGTGGATTTGTCTCAAATCCGTGGGCAACTCCAACTGGTAGACCCTCAGGCCTACCCCCGCAATCGCATGAAAAAGCCCAATATACCAGGGCCCCAACTTGCCCCTCTTCTTGAATCGAATCACTCCTCTCCAAGGAGAGGCCTTCAGGAGTACGAAGTCACCGACCTGAAACTCAAGCTCGGACCGACGTCTGTCTGCATAACTTTCCTGTCGGCTCTGGGCGGTCAATAATCTCTGTCTCATCTGTTGATTCTGCTCGGTCGACTGAAGCCCGATCTCTGTACTGTCCATCGCTCTCTGTAACCGAGAATTACCCAAGATGCAACTCTGCTCTAAATCTCAACAATCACTCGACCCATAAGGGTTAGGAACCATGAACCACCGGATCCCCGATCCAAAGCCCACTTTGTCCATCCGGACCGACTGAGGGACCCATTCTCACTCTCAGAGCAACTCTCGCGAGTTCTCCCCTTGCAATCACATACACCTGCTGAGCTAGCCCCAACGCCCGCAGGTCGAAAGACCTGATACACTGATGATATCTTCGAACATCTCCCAAGATGAACCACTACATCCATCCTACACTCTGATCAGAATCACACCGAGAATTTAAGATTCTCTCTCCCCCTGCATCCCTTCTGAATCCCAACAGACATCTCCAAGCCGGATGGATTCCTACTTCGCTGCCGCGAACACGATGCTCGAAGCCATACTCGAAATACTCTAACCATAACTTCTGCTCCGCAGCGTTCACTTTCGTGAACTTGCACTCCCCTTCGGAGTTACACACCTTTCTCTTTTCCTTTTTCCAAGGAACCCTCTTGGCCATAATGCCACTCCAACCAGTGTCACGGTGCTCGCCCCAAGCGACACCACCCTTTTGCGCAACCGCTATTCACATACTCTGGTTCTCATTGCAGGGGCTCTCAATCCCATGCACTTTCTCCACTCATCGAAATCACTGCCTCAGCTAAACAAGATCACTAACCCGGGGCCAGACCTTCCAATGCAATCACACTGCAACATACACGATCCGCAATCTCAAACTGATCCAACAATACCAACAGAGTCTCCAGCATGACTGGACCGACTCTCATAACACATACTAGCCACTCGAGGCTATATCTCTGTGGGTCCGTACACCCAAACTCTGCGAACCCTCAGGTTCTAACTCTGGGAACCTTCCGGTTCCAACTCTAGAAACATGCACAACATAAATCCCTTGGGATTAATGCAGTACAACCCATCACGTACATCAAGAATACAAATACTCTGATCGCATAACCCCGGTTACTTACTCAAACTTGATCCCGGCCTTCTCTCAGGCCTCCACAATCAAATGCCCTAGATCTGTATCCCGCCCCGCGTACTCGACAATCGCTCTTGTCAGCCTATACTCTGAGCTGACAGAACACTGCTGAATCCCAACAGCTAAGCACCCTCACATACTCATCGATCTCCCGGAGAATTCTCCAATTCTCCCCCACTTAAATCACTGACTAACTGCCACCGATCGCCATTAACGACCTTCCAGAACAACCCCGCACAAAGAGAACACTTACACACTGACTGCTTCCCACAAGCATAAGCAACCTTCAACAAAACACATCTCCTTCCTGATCAATTCGCTCAAAAGAATCCGGTCTTTCAATTATCCACTCCACGACTGCAGATGCTACCCGACATTCAACCCAGTGCCGCATCTCCACTAGCAACCCTCACAAATGATAACCAACGGAATTCCCAACAATAACCCATAACCAAACCCACAACCTGCAAAAGGATGAATATCGCATCGAAAACCGCACAAGAATACCGGCACCAAAACACCAAACTATAACCATACCAAACCATCATGGAACAACGAATGCCAAAGCGAAAACCTGAAACACCAATCCATAACCATGCCAAACCCGCGAAACAACGAATACCGCATCGAAATCCACACCAGATACCAGCACAAATAATACGCCACAATCAACGCAAGATAATCAAAACATCAAGAAAGCATCATACCCGCAGCTGCCTCCGGCACTGCTCCGTCTCCCTCTGCCGCAAGCTGATACGCACGACCCTGAGCCCTTGGGGCTCCGCTCCATCCTGTCCTCCTCCTGAACTCCTCAAGGTGGCCGATGCTAGAGCCTGCACCGGTCCTGCCGAAAGCTGTGGGCAGTTGACCCTCAAATGTCCAACCTGCCGACACTGATAACAAATCCTCAAATCCCGAACCGGCACTGACTGCCGACAATCCTGTGCACCGTGCCCCTCCTTTCCGCACTTGCGGCATGCACCACCGGACCAACAAGCTTCGGTGCCATCCCTCCCACACTTCCCACAAGTGTGGCCGCTCCGATCCCCCATTCTAACATCTACGGTCCTGGACCGTTTCGGCGCCGACTGCGACTGCATCAGGGCCTGCCTCAGCTCACGCAACTGCAACTCAACCTCTAACTCACGCCACAGGGCGGCCTCCTGCAACTCCAACAAGGTCTCACACCTCTGCGCAGACACGAACTGTCTGATATCCCCCTTGAGCATACTCAGATATCGGGACATCTGAGCCTGCTCCGAAGCGAACTCAGGGCAAAACTTCGCCCTCTCAATAAACATCCTGGTGATCTCAGTCACCGACTCCAAATCCTGCTTCAGCTCAAGGAACTTCCGAGCCAATCTCTCCTTTTCATCCCGCGGAACATAGCGAATACTGAACATCTCTCTGAACTGATCCCCTGAAACCGCAGCCCTCTGCGCGTCGAAATATGACCCCGTGGTCAATCTCCACCAATCCTTCGCCCCGAGCCTCAATAGGTTCAGAGCACACCTCACCCTCTGATCAGCAGGGCATAAACTCGTGGAGAAACACCCCTCCATGTCTGATAACCATCTCATAGCAACAATCGGGTCCTGAACTCCATCGAATGTGGGAGGCTTCGTATAATAGAAGTTCCGATACTGAAACCCCGACTAGGTCTTCCCTTTGCCGCTGCTACAGCCGCTGTAACCGCCGCGGCAGCCGTCTCTGCGAGAGCCGCATATCGCTCATCAAACTACTCAACCATGGCGGTCCTGATCGACCCAAACCATTCTGGCAACTCAGCCCGTAACTATGCAGCAACCTCATCACGCAGGATCTCACGAATCCTCGCATCCTGCTCGCTCGTGCTCGTCCGATCGATAACCTTCGACGACACTGATCCACCCGGAACTCGCTCTCCAGCTCCCGGTCCTGATCCGGACCCACTATCATCATGCCTCGAGATCTCCATAATGACGACACCCTACCAATCTCAGACACTTCCCAAAATCCTAGGATCCAACTCTCGCAACCCTACCCTAGAGACCATGGTTTCCCTGATACGCGTATGGGTCCTGTGCTTTCAGTAGTACGGGCCCATACTACCTTCCACACCTACCCATATTTGTATGAAGTACTACCACAATACCCTAGGGAACATGCATAACAACTATCAACCCTCACCACTAGAGGAACACTGAGAACATCCCATAAGGGACCCTAGGCTACAGGCATCACATATCAGGCAACATTATCATGAATTCCTGAAGATCCCTAGCCTAACTCTAGCATGTTGTTCTATCAAACTCAATAAAACAAGTATCACGTATGGTATCTTGGGGTTACTTACTGGCTCCGGCTGATCGTACCTCCGCGTCCTCCTTTTACTAAATTTGAAAACCATTTTAATTTTTTTTTTTAAAATCCTCCTCGATTTGAGACTGGAGTCACACGAATGTTTCCCCAATTCACTCAAACCAAGGCTCTGATACCAACTTGTAACATCCAAAATTTCAAAACAATTAAAACTTTTCAAAATCACCCATTTTATTAACATTGTTGCAAAAAGATTTTCAATACATTAGTAAACAGAGTAATTTCCCAGGTTCATATCATAAAACACCAACGCGTGGAACGGTACGATCACGCCCTTGCCTTGCCATAGACTCTTGAGAACCTGAAACATAAAACCACAACTGTAAGCCCGAAAGCTTAGTGAGATACCCCCAGAATACCAACCACATATACGCCTTTCCAGGCCCTGACCTTCCGGTCCATGTGTCTCAGGGGACTTCCGTCCCTGCTGGGTAAACCTTTCGGTCCTACCCACGCCGACCTTCCGGTCCATCACACAACATATTGCCTTCCGGCCCATAACATATCGCCTTCTGGCCCATAAGCATAAAATGCATATATAACATAACAAATAATCATATAGCAGTTCATAGACAACAATCGATCAACATATCACATATCATAGCATTACTCTAAACAAGATACCGGTCTGGCCGGTCACTAGCATAACATTACCCTATGAATCAGTCAACATACTAAATGCATACATACGCCTTTCCAGGCCATGACCTTCCGGTCCACATAGTAATGCCTTCCGGCCCATAACATGTATTGCCTTCCGGCCCATAACATGTAACAACTGACAACTACCCGGATTTCCATCCGATAAAAGGGTTGGCATTGGTGCCATAAACCCTAGCGATATAGTGAGGATAACTCACCTCGAAACTGCCGACTGAACAGATAGCTCAAGCTGCTCCGATCACTGATACGATCTCCACCTCTGGACAGTCACCAATGCACTGAACTCAAACAATAACAACAATTACCAAAATACCCCTGGAACCACTGGTAAATCCTTGGTCAAAGACAAGGTCAAAGTCAACCCCTGACTGACCCTACTCGCCGAGTCAACCCTATGACTCGCCGAGTCCCCATACTCAGAACTTCACTCAACCCGCGATCTAACTCGCCGAGTCACCCCAAGACTCGCCGAGTTCAACGACTCTGAGTCCACTCGCCCTTGACTCACCGATTCCTTAAGATTCCCTTTCTACACGTCGAGTATCCCTTTTTTACGCGACGAGTTCCTCCTGGAAGAATCGCGGGGCCACCCCGACTCAACTCGCCGAGTCTGAAGAACAACTCGACGAGTTCCGGTTATTCTTCAAGCTAGTCGCCGAGTCTGTTCATCGGACTCGGCGAGTCCATGCCATGCAACTGCTCAAACTGCCTTCTAAGGTCAGAACTGCTCCGACCATTCATAAGTCTGGCCTTCCTAGACTGATCCACCACGTAAGGTCCTCATTTCAGTGCTCATGATACACCCCATGATTCATAATTCACATTTTGACCTAAGGCATAAGGATTCCAATCCAAAGCCTTCATCAATTCCCGAAATACACAGGCATGGGACATTCTGGACCTACAAAGGTCCCAATACAGGGTTACAATCGTTTGGGGGACTAGGGTAACATTCAATCTAGTCACAAAAAGGGTTCCATAAACCCTAATTCCATGACACATCAACATACCAGAGCATAACTCGAATTCTTACCTGAATAATGTGCCCTCTGTGTCCCCAAATCCTCAGAACGTGACTCCCTTGCTGTTCCTTTAGCCAAGCCCTTCTCTTCCTTGCACAACAACTCTTCCAAGATCAACAATGGCCCTTAAACTTTGCTCCAGATGCACCCAATCGATTTAGGGTTCTTCTCAGAAGGCTAAAATGAACAATGACGGCCAATAAGTGCCTCTCATACGTCCCAAACCTGAACGGTTAGGGTTTTCGCCAAACAGCGCAGACTCGCCGAGTCCATATCTGGACTCGTCGAGTCCAGTCGCGAACCCGCGACCCGGTCTGCGATCCTACTCGGCGAGTCTAGGCTCCAACTCGCCGAGTCCCCTCTTAAAACACCCCCAAATCATAATTATATCAATATTTGGAATTCCGGGCTGTTACATGCACTATATAAGGGATGCTAAGGCTCATTTCTCAGCCTCCATATCAGAGAGTGAAACCCTAAAAGAGCCTTCCATCATCCTTTAACTTGAGTGTGAGTGTTTTGGAGCTAAAACTGCCTTGGTGTGTTAGCAAAGAAGAAGGAGAGGAGCTCGTGGAGGCTAGGGCTTGAAGTGCAAGTTTGGATATGAGATCTTCAGAGGAAGGAGCTTCATCTAGAGGTATAAAGTTCAAAACTTTCCTCTTTATTTGGTTTGATGTTGCATGGACCATTTCTAGGGTTAAAAGGCCCAAAGGTGGAGACTTTATGAGTGTAATTGACTCCATGGACCTAGATCTGTCCCATTTCAGTGATATTTGTGTTATAGATCCATAAAAACCCCAACTTGGTCGTTATTATGGAGCCATGCTTGAATTATGAGCTTTTCTAGGGTTGGAAATGGAATATTATGGGTGTTAGTGACTTGTCCAGCCATGCAAAGGCTTAAAGTCACCAACTTTATGGATTAAGAGGCTTAGAAATGGTCAGATCTAGAAGTTGGACGTGTGTCTTACCTGTTTAAGACCCCAAAAGCTTAGGAGTCTGAAACTGGGAGTTACGCGGGGCGTAATCCCAGTACGCGCGGTGTAAGGGGTCGCGTACCCCGTTTCTATGAGGTTGCCGGGTACGCCCAACGTACAGGTATGGTACGCACAATGTAACCCAGAGGGTTGACTTTTGTTGACTTTTAGGGTTTGGTCAACTTTAGAGTCTTTGAGCCATGATAGGGGTAAAATGGTCTTTTACCCTTCTGAGAGTACTAAGAGAGGGAATAGTCTATGTAATGCCCCGTCTTTGGTATGATGCTTTTGTGGTTTTTATTTAGAAGTTTTATTGAGGGACTCAGCGAGTCTATGGCCTGACTCGTCGAGTAGGGTCGAGTTTTCGTGCACGTGTTAGTTGGCAACTCGGCGAGTCCATATTCGGGACTCGGCGAGTCTGCCTGTCTGGAAGAAACCCTAAACCCCCCGGGTTGCTCACTATTTAAGCAATGATTTGTGCCCCAAACTCGCCTCCTTCACCCTCAGAGAGAGCTGTGAGAAAACCCTAATCCATCCCTTGTTGGTTTTAAGTGCTTTTGTGTGGATTTTGAAGGCTTGAAGAAGAAGAAGAAGAAAGGAGCAAGGATAAGAGGTGTGGAGCAAAGATCCAAGGGCAAAATCAGAGTTCATTGAGGTATTTCTCAGGTTCCTTCTGTTTTATGCTTTAAATCTTCATTAGAACTCTTCTAGGGCTAGTTTGATGCATTTTCTAAGCCCTATAGTTGTATGGATGCCATTATGGGACGAGATATCCCTAGATCTGTTCATTTAGGAGTTGTAGAGCCCAGATCTGTTGCCTTTTTGGAGATGCCTTGCATAAGAACCCTAGATCTACTCTTTTAAGTGCCTTTTTAGCCTATATCTCCTTTTTCATGTGTATGCACACGTAAAGTTGGAAACTTTACGTGGTGGATCAGCTTATTGGACTCAGATCTATCATTTGTATGCGCTGGATTCAAGCAGAATCGAGTTTAGAGTAGTTGCATGGATGTGACTCGGCGAGTCGGAAGAACGACTTGGCGAGTCAGGTCGCGAGTCCCGTTTTTTTCCCCTTTTTGAGTGTTGTCGAGTGGAAGCCGTGAGTAGTAGAGTGGACTCAGTGAGTTGGAGAGCAGACTCAGTAATGGAGGGACTCGACGAGTTGTTCATACAACTCGGCGAGTCCAAGGCAATCTTCTTAAGCTCAAGAACAGCTCGTCGAGTTGTTCATATGACTCGGCGAGTCGGATGCAGACTGTCTGAGTTCTTGGATCGAGAGAGTACTCGTCGAGTCGATGCCATACTCGACGAGTAGCCACGAGTGGGGTTGTGAAATGAGACTAGAGACTCGGCGAGTTGGCGGCCCAACTCGGCGAGTCAGTTCAACTGTGGGTTGACTTTGACCGAGAGGGTTGACTTTGACCGGGAGAGTTGACTTTGACCAAGGGTAAAAGAGTCATTTTACCCCAGTGCAGTGTTTAGTATTTGATTGAGTGTGTTTATGGCCTTGTAGCCGGGGAGATACCGGAGCAGCAGCAGTTAGCTTCCAGAGCCATTCACACAGCAGCCAGTTCACGAGGTGAGTTTCCTTCCAGTAGTAACGGGTCTAAGGCCATAATGCCGGCCCGTTTAGCTAGCAGCCAGCTTCGGACCTCGATCCGATGTAGTAGTTAGTATGTTTGATGCCTTCGTGGTTCAGACAGGATATATGTGTTTATGCCAGTTGATATGTTTATGCTATGTTCAGTCAGCTTCGGACTTCGGTCCGATGTAGGGGACAGAGGTCCAGTCAGCTTCGGACTCCGGTCCGATGTAGGGAACGTAGGTCCCAGTCAGCTTCGGACTTCGGTCCGATGTCTCAGTCAGCTTCGGACTTCGGTCCGATGTCCTAGTCAGCTTCAGACTCGGTTCGATGTAGGGGACGAAGGTCCCAGTCAGCTTCGGACTTCGGTCCGATGTCCCAGTCAGCTTCGGACTTCGATCCGATGTAGGGGGCAAGGCCCCGGTTAGCCGAACTTTGGTCCGATGCAGTGGGCAAGGCCCAGTATGTGCTTTATATGTTATTGTGTGGTATGTGGTAGTTTGGGGGGAGCTCACTAAGCTTCGTGCTTACAGTTTCAGTTTCGGTTTCAGGTACTTCCGCAAGCAAAGGGAAGAGCTCGAGATGATGGCATCACACACACCACAACTACAGTTTTTATACTGGGAGTTGATCAGCTATCTTAGATATGTTTTGATACAGTCATGACACCGTTTTCTCATTTGTATTTTAGTATGGTTTTGAGATTTGCAACGCATGGTTTTATTATGATATACTACGTTTTATGATTTTGGTTATATTAAAAATGAAATTTTCGGGTCGTATTTTTGGGTCGTTACAAGTTGGTATCAGAGCCCTGGTTTGAGGGATTCGGATACACCTCCGGGTGCATCTGAACTCAAACTAAGGGAAAGATAAAAAGATTTTCAAAAAGAAAAATGTTTTCGAATGAGATTTTGAAAAGCACTTAGAAAGAAAAGAATTTTTAAACAAGATAAGGGTGTGGTGCTTGCGATCAGCCGAGCTCAAGTAAGTACTCCCAAATTACCAATACAAGTTTTATTATTATGATTAATTGTTCCAGTTTCAGTAGAACAACATGCTAGTATAGGACTAAGGATCTAGGAGGATGCCTTATGTGCCTGCTATATGTGTTACAGCTTTATGAGAATTGCATGCTAGTATCGAGTAGACAACAGTAGGATAGCCTGTTTAGGTTATGCCTGGCAGCGCGAGCTTAGCATTGTATGCTAGAGTAGCTTCTCGTTATGAGAATAGTTTTGCCTGAGTATGTTTCCCTTATCCGAATGCTGCTTGCTTTGTGCTTTGTGGGACTCTGAGTGGTGGGAGTTAGCCATTAGGTGAATACGCCACATCACATGTGATCAGGGTTGAATAATCTCAGAGTGCTGGATTTGGCCCTATTGCGCAGCTCTTGTCTGAGTCCAACCGTTGTAGGGACGAGTCTTTTACTCGAAGGATTATCCGAGCCTCATTGCATGTGATGGTATTCAGGTGGTGGCTAATCAGCATTACAAGGAGGCCTTCGGCAGCTGAGGACTGGTATGAGTGGAGTCAGCGATTTCCCTAGAGCAAGCCTAGGATGAGAGTAGCAGAGATCAGTAGTAGTAGAAGTGACTTGGTGGAGTCAAGGCGGTTCTTGAGGAAAGTACGGATAGATGTGGAAGGTAGTATGGGCCCGTACTACTGAAAGCAGAGGATCCGTACTCGAATCAAGGAAGGCCGAGACAAGGCCAGGAAGCTAGTAGTAGTATCAATGATCCCTTGAGATATTTCAGTTTTCTGATATTGCTATGATGTGTTTCAGAATGGTGGTTTTGCGTCCGAGGACAGCAGCCGGCAGTGGAGGTGCCGGGGAGGGATTAGGATCAGGCTCGGGGAACGAGCACATGGATGAGCAGACCAGAGAGTTTCTTTCTTCAGAGATTACTCGTATCATTTTAGAGCAGACTCCTGTGATCTTCGGTTCGATCAAGGAGGTATCCTAGAGCTGATGGATGAGAGATTGGGCACCTTCCGTGCCGAGGTGGCGGCCATGATGGGGTCGCGCACACTTACATTCAGGGAGTTCAGGGCATGTGGAGCTCCAGACTATCGCGGGGCGCGGGACCCCATAGCGAGTACTAGATGGTTGGCGGATGTGGCCAACGCGTTCCGCACTAGCAGGTGTCCCGAGGGGGACAAGGTCAGATTGGCGTCCTGTCTTCTGAAGGACAGGGCACGGGATTGGTGGGAGGAGGTCGGACATACCATTGGAGATGATGCAGCATTGGATGCCATGACCTGGGCTGATTTCTCCACCAGGTTCAGGGCGGAGTTTGCACCAGTTATTGAGGTGCAACAGTTAGCCAGAGAGTTTCTGTGGCAACCCGATATTTCAACTCCTTGTAAGGACCAAAATGGGTCAAGTATTGTAACCGCTTCTAAGTAATAAAATTTACTTTCATAATAAAACGTACAAATAGTTCTATTTAATTTCCTTCTATGATTAAATGTCTTTGAACCATGATCGTACGTGAAAAGAACGCCCAAATCCGACTTCATATAACGAAGATGTGATTTTCCAAGTTCGGCTTAGCAACAGACCGCTAAAAACTCGAATCGGAGATCGAGCGACTTTTGGCCGGAATGACCTAAACGAGAATCGAAGGTCTCGACAATGGTATTCCAGCGGTAAAAAGTCTGGCAAAAACCGACATCAGATAAAGAAGTTATGAATTTTCTAAGAAATTCCTTAAACACGATGGATTTTTAATAAATAATAAAAATATAATTTTGGAATTTGCCGACGGAGTCTAAACGAAAGTTGTAGAGCGTAGTCTCACCTACGCGAGGATATAAAGACCATCGAAAACGAAGTTCGTATGAAGAAGATATGGATTTTTGAAGTTTATTAAATAAATTAATTATTTATTTAATTCAAAATTCGGATATTATCCGAAGGGGAGTCAGCATCCTCCTCCGAAGTACGCGCTGCGTACTCCTGTACGCCCCGCGTAACCGAGAGGATTGGCCTCGGATCGTCCACGTCGCCATATCCGAGGAATCCGATCCATCCGACCCGTCCGACCCGTCCGACCCGACGTCCCATCCGACCCGGCGTCCCATCCGACCCACCTCCCCAGCAACCCGTCCCATCCGACCCGAGAACCCAACAACCCGTCCCATCCGAACCGAGGCAGTCGAGGCTTCGGTCATGCATGACGTACGCGTACGCAGCGCGTACGAGCGTACGCCCCGCGTACCGAGGCAGACCAGCCTTCCTATAAATAGAATGCGAGGGTTTCCAAAGAAAGGGTTCATTTCTCTTCTCTCTCTCCCAACTTTGCCTTGTTTTCCGTGTCCGTTCAAACCCGAAGCTCTGGTCTTTTTGGCTCAAGTCCCGAAGGTCGATTTTACTCCCGAGATTCCCGAGAATCCCGAGGAAAATCCGTTTCCCGAGACGAAACTCTGCCCGGTTTTCCATCTCGCTATCTTCAAACTTTCAAGTGAGTTTCATACCCCTAAATCAACCTTTTTAATTAGTCTAAATACTTTTATATGCTTTCAAAGGGGGGATTACAAGTAAAACACACGAGTATTATCGTGCGTTACATAAAGAAATTCTTTTATATACTGTTATATATTCAAATCACATGCGATTTATAAACATTTAAAGGAACTTATATATATATATATGTATATATGTATATATATAACATATGTCACAATAGCATTTTCCCTTTTAAAAATATAATGTTGTTGTAATGCATGTATAAACTAATCTGTTCTGAGATTTTTCTTGTCTATCCTAGACTCTACACCCAAAAATCTATACTTTCATAAACAAGCGATTCCTTTTCTCAATGTTTCTAAACAAACAAGACACGCTTTTTGGAAACTATAATAGGTATGGTTTTACGAAACAAATTTCTAACTCTTATGTAGTAGAATCACATATTTCAAGAAGTTCACTTTCGTGTACAAGAACAAACGTAACATTTTAACAAGTAGATCTGTTTTTATACCACGGATTTGTGAGACACTAACTTCATGTACGTTCGAGTACACATTTCAAGTCCTGTATTATATACCAGAATCCCTTGGAGGGGGAGCATGGTGTTTGTGTATAGATCTATACGGGCTTGACAAACCCGCGCCCTGACTGTTAGCTGCAGTCCACCGTTTGGGGTGACAAACGTCATAACATTTCAACGCCTGAAGAACGTTGTGTATAGGCATTCAGAGTCAATAGTATGGTTATAAAACTCACAAGGGGTATTAAAATGCATTGATTTACAAGGTTTTCAAATTCATTGGTTCTTTTACATTTACATACATTTTAGAAACAAACATTGGTCTTGAGTGAAGGCTACTTTTATACTAGTAGAAAATATTGGATTTTCTAACCACAAACAAACGAAGATAAAACATTTCAGTTCATTCAAACATTGTCACTTAAATACTTATGAAATTCACCAGCTTAAATGCTGATCTACTCTTTCAAAATTACTTGTATGTCCCAGGAAATCAGTAATTTCAGGTATTCATTTCGCTTTTGATGAAGGGATGCTGCGGCGCCAGTTTAATCTCGTATTTTGACATCATATTGTAATTGAGTTTTGAACATGTAACTTTTGACAAATGTAAACTTTCAATTATATATATGATGGTTGTATTGCTTTCTTTACTATGTATTCATTTGTTACGTTACCACATGAAGTCATCCGCCCCCGAACGTTTCCGCCGTTCAGGTTTGGGGGTGTGACAGATTGGTATCAGAGCAATGTTTATAGTGAACTAAGTATATCGAACCACATAAGATATACAAACTATAAATGCTTAGGGGACTAATACTCTCTGACAAAACAAATTTTCTTTTTACACTTAAGCAGCATTTCGTTCAACTTAAATTGGTAGTTCATTTAAGTACAAATACATGCCTACCACGAACTATTTTCATGTTATACAACTATAAAAGGATTTAGACAAGTTGACACTACGATTGGGACTCGATATATGTAATCAGATTTTGGACAAATATAGCGTGATCAACTATATTTGCCCAAGATTGGACCAACGTATATCGAGGAATGATCGTAGTAAGCAACAAGTCAAAACTTACCAAACCATTACAAGAATCCGCAAAGAAACAGCTGGTGTCAGTAAATGCTGCCACTGTACCTGCTACAGCCCCTACAAATACCTACCCAACAAAGCCTTATATAGGCAACCTCCCAAAATGCACCAAATGCAATTACCACCACCATGGACTTTGTCGAGCTATGCAGTGCGCCAACTGCAGCCAGAAAGGGCACACAACCCGTTTCTGCAAGGAACCCGCAAAGCCGATCACTCAAATTCCCGGTGCGGGTGTAGGGCAGGCTTGCTACGGTTGTGGCGAGGTGGGCCACTACCAGAGAAACTGTCCTAAGGCAGCAGGCACCGGAGGTGTGAGACGAGTTTTGGCAATAGGCCACAACGAAGCTGTAGCTGACCCAACTATTGTTGCTGGTACGTTCCTTCGATAATTCATACGCATGCATATTATTCGATAGTGGAGCGGAGATAAGTTTCGTGAGTCAAAACTTTATTCATTTACTTAAACCTAAACCTAGCAAGTTAGAAAAATCATTCACTATAGAGATGGCCAATGGAAAAACCGAAAACACAAATTGCATATACATGGGCTGTACGTTAACATTAGACGACCATTCTTTCCCAATCAATCTCATGCCGGTTCAAATTAAAAGTTTCGACGTCATAGTCGGCATGGATTGGTTGAGCCTTCTTCGCGCCGACATCATGTGCTTTGAGAAAGCAGTCCGTCTTAACCTCCCAAACAACGAAACATTAGTTATCTACGGCGACAAATCTAGTGCAAACCTTCGCATCATTTCGTGCATCCAAGCTCGAAAGTGCTTGCGGAAGGATTGTCGAGCATTCCTAGCGCACATCGTCGATACAAGTCAAGAACTGAAGGACATCAAGAGCATCTCGGTAGTACGCGACTTTCCCGATATCTTTCCAGAAGAACTGCCAGGATTACCACCGCAACGCCAAGTCGAGTTTAGAATCGACTTAATTCCAGGAGCTACCCCAGTAGCGAAGTCGCCTTATCGTCTTGCACCAGCAGAGATGCAGGAACTTTCCAGTCAACTTAATGAACTCCTTCACAAAGGATTCATAAGACCAAGTTTCTCACCTTGGGGAGCACCGGTCTTGTTTGTAAAGAAGAAAGACGGATCGTTCCGTATGTGCATCGACTACAGGGAGCTGAACAAACTTACTGTCAAGAACCGCTATCCTCTACCCCGTATCGACGACCTATTCGATCAACTTCAAGGGGCGAACTACTTCTCCAAAATAGACCTGCGATCCGGATATCACCAATTACGAGTTCTAGAGGGGGACATTCCAAAGACAGCCTTCCGAACTCGTTATGGACACTACGAATTCGTGGTGATGCCGTTCGGATTAACCAATGCACCAGCAGTATTTATGGACCTAATGAATAGGGTATGCCTCCCTTACTTGGATCAGTTCATCATCGTCTTTATCGATGATATACTTATCTACTCTCGAAGTGAGGAAGAGCATAGTCAACACCTACGAAAAGTCCTAGAAACACTGTGAACGGAGAAACTCTATGCGAAGTTCTCTAAATGCGAATTTTGGATTCGAAGAGTCGAATTTTTAGGTCACGTTGTTAGCGAGAAAGGTATACACGTGGACCCTTCCAAAATTAAGGCTATTGAGAACTGGTCGGCACCAAAGACACCTACAGAAATTCGTCAATTTCTAGGTCTAGCTGGCTACTATCGCAGATTCATAAAGAACTTTTCGAGCATTGCGAAACCTCTTACTTCATTAACCCAGAAAGGAGTGGCCTTTGACTGGGAAGCGAAACAAGAGAAGGCATTCCAGACACTAAAACAGGCCTTGTGCACCGCACCGATACTATCCCTCCCCGAAGGGATAGAAGACTTCGTAGTGTATTGCGATGCTTCAAATCAAGGACTTGGTTGTGTTCTTATGCAAAGAGGGAAGGTTATCGCTTATGCCTCCCGACAGCTTAAGACACACGAAGTGAACTATACGACACACGACCTCGAGTTAGGAGCAGTGGTATTTGCTCTGAAGATCTGGAGGCACTACTTATACGGAACAAAGAGTACTATATTCACCGATCACAAGAGCCTTCAACACATTTTCGATCAGAAGGAACTCAACATGCGACAACGACGATGGGTTGAGTTACTGAATGACTACGAATGCGAAATTCGTTATCATCCTGGCAAGGCCAACGTAGTAGCCGACGCCCTCAGTCGAAAGGAATACACTGGTCGGAGGGTCAAATCTCTGACCATGACTATCCATTCCCACCTATCCACACAAATTAAAGAAGCACAAATGGAAGCTTTGCAACCTGAAAATGTGGCGGGTGAATCCCTGCGAGGAATGGAGAAGAATTTAGAAGTCAAGGGTGGCGGAGCCTACTATCTCATGGACCGAATCTGGACCCCAAATCATGGTGGTTTCAGAAACGTAGTCATGACCGAGGCTCACAATTCAAGATATTCCGTTCACCCGGGTTCAGATAAAATGTATCTGGATCTTAAGAAACTATACTGGTGGCCTAACATGAAAGCAGAAATTGCTACCTTCGTAAGTAAATGTCTTACTTGCGCTAAGGTTAAGGTCGAGTATCAGAAACCGTCAGGACTACTACAACAACCAGAGATACCGGAATGGAAATGGGAGCGGATTACTATGGACTTCATAACCAAGTTACCCAAGACGACAAGTGGACTCGATACCATATGGGTCATTGTCGACAGATTGACCAAATCCGCACATTTCCTACCCATCAAGGAGACTGACAAAATGGAGAAGCTTACAAGAACTTACTTAAGGGAAGTAGTGCGACTGCATGGTGTTCCGATATCCATTATCTCCGATCGAGATAGTAGATTCACTTCAAGGTTCTGGCAATCACTACAAAGTTCCCTGGGAACTAGGCTAGACATGAGTACAGCCTACCACCCACAGACAGACGGACAAAGTGAGAGAACAATACAAACTTTAGAAGACATGCTGAGAGCCTGCGTGATTGACTTTGGAAAGGCATGGGATATTCATTTACCCCTTGTCGAATTTTCATACAACAATAGTTATCATGCAAGCATAAAGGCTGCTCCGTTTGAAGCCCTCTATGGTCGAAAGTGCAGATCCCCTCTGTGCTGGACTGAAGTTGGCGATACCCAGTTAGCTAGAGGAAGAGTTCCTGAAAGCACTCTCACAGGTCCGGAGATCATACGTGAAACAACAGAGAAGATCGTTCAGATTCGTGAACGATTGAAGGCCTCAAGAGACCGACAGAAAAGCTACGCTGACCAAAGGAGGAAACCTTTAGAATTCCAGGTAGGAGACCACGTCTTATTAAAGGTCTCACCGTGGAAGGGTTTAATACGATTTGGAAAGCGTGGGAAACTAAATCCAAGATACATAGGGCCTTTCGAGATTCTTGCCAGAATCGGCCCTGTGGCTTACAAGCTTAACCTACCGCGCGAACTTAGTAACATCCATCCAACCTTCCACGTCTCAAACTTGAAAAAGTGTCTATCCGACGAGACTCTTGTTATTCCACTCGACGAGATCGAGATCAACGAGAGCCTCAACTTTGTGGAAGAACCAGTAGAAATCATGGATCGAGAGGTCAAACAAACAAAACAAAGTCGCATACCCATCGTGAAGGTTCGCTGGAACGCCAAGCGGGGACCCGAATTCACATGGGAACGCGAAGATCAGATGAAACAAAAGTACCCTCATCTCTTTCATGTTCACTAGTATCTTTACTACTTTAAATTTCGGGACGAAATTCTCTCTAACGGGGGGATGATGTGGCAACCCGATATTTCAACTCCTTGTAAGGACCAAAATGGGTCAAGTATTGTAACCGCTTCTAAGTAATAAAATTTACTTTCATAATAAAACGTACAAATAGTTCTATTTAATTTCCTTCTATGATTAAATGTCTTTGAACCATGATCGTACGTGAAAAGAACGCCCAAATCCGACTTCATATAACGAAGATGTGATTTTCCAAGTTCGGCTTAGCAACAGACCGCTAAAAACTCGAATCGGAGATCGAGCGACTTTTGGCCGGAATGACCTAAACGAGAATCGAAGGTCTCGACAATGGTATTCCAGCGGTAAAAAGTCTGGCAAAAACCGACACCAGATAAAGAAGTTATGAATTTTCTAAGAAATTCCTTAAACACGATGGATTTTTAATAAATAATAAAAATATAATTTTGGAATTTGCCGACGGAGTCTAAACGAAAGTTGTAGAGCGTAGTCTCACCTACGCGAGGATATAAAGACCATCGAAAACGAAGTTCGTATGAAGAAGATATGGATTTTTGAAGTTTATTAAATAAATTAATTATTTATTTAATTCAAAATTCGGATATTATCCGAAGGGGAGTCAGCATCCTCCTCCGAAGTACGCGCTGCGTACTCCTGTACGCCCCGCGTAACCGAGAGGATTGGCCTCGGATCGTCCACGTCGCCATATCCGAGGAATCCGATCCATCCGACCCGTCCGACCCGACGTCCCATCCGACCCGGCGTCCCATCCGACCCACCTCCCCAGCAACCCGTCCCATCTGACCCGAGAACCCAACAACCCGTCCCATCCGAACCGAGGCAGTCGAGGCTTCGGTCATGCATGACGTACGCGTACGCAGCGCGTACGAGCGTACGCCCCGCGTACCGAGGCAGACCAGCCTTCCTATAAATAGAATGCGAGGGTTTCCAAAGAAAGGGTTCATTTCTCTTCTCTCTCTCCCAACTTTGCCTCGTTTTCCGTGTCCGTTCAAACCCGAAGCTCTGGTCTTTTTGGCTCAAGTCCCGAAGGTCGATTTTACTCCCGAGATTCCCGAGAATCCCGAGGAAAATCCGTTTCCCGAGACGAAACTCTGCCCGGTTTTCCATCTCGCTATCTTCAAACTTTCAAGTGAGTTTCATACCCCTAAATCAACCTTTTTAATTAGTCTAAATACTTTTATATGCTTTCAAAGGGGGGGATTACAAGTAAAACACACGAGTATTATCGTGCGTTACATAAAGAAATTCTTTTATATACTGTTATATATTCAAATCACATGCGATTTATAAACATTTAAAGGAACTTATATATATATATGTATATATGTATATATATAACATATGTCACAATAGCATTTTCCCTTTTAAAAATATAATGTTGTTGTAATGCATGTATAAACTAATCTGTTCTGAGATTTTTCTTGTCTATCCTAGACTCTACACCCAAAAATCTATACTTTCATAAACAAGCGATTCCTTTTCTCAATGTTTCTAAACAAACAAGACACGCTTTTTGGAAACTATAATAGGTATGGTTTTACGAAACAAATTTCTAACTCTTATGTAGTAGAATCACATATTTCAAGAAGTTCACTTTCGTGTACAAGAACAAACGTAACATTTTAACAAGTAGATCTGTTTTTATACCACGGATTTGTGAGACACTAACTTCATGTACGTTCGAGTACACATTTCAAGTCCTGTATTATATACCAGAATCCCTTGGAGGGGGAGCATGGTGTTTGTGTATAGATCTATACGGGCTTGACAAACCCGCGCCCTGACTGTTAGCTGCAGTCCACCGTTTGGGGTGACAAACGTCATAACATTTCAACGCCTGAAGAACGTTGTGTATAGGCATTCAGAGTCAATAGTATGGTTATAAAACTCACAAGGGGTATTAAAATGCATTGATTTACAAGGTTTTCAAATTCATTGGTTCTTTTACATTTACATACATTTTAGAAACAAACATTGGTCTTGAGTGAAGGCTACTTTTATACTAGTAGAAAATATTGGATTTTCTAACCACAAACAAACGAAGATAAAACATTTCAGTTCATTCAAACATTGTCACTTAAATACTTATGAAATTCACCAGCTTAAATGCTGATCTACTCTTTCAAAATTACTTGTATGTCCCAGGAAATCAGTAATTTCAGGTATTCATTTCGCTTTTGATGAAGGGATGCTGCGGCGCCAGTTTAATCTCGTATTTTGACATCATATTGTAATTGAGTTTTGAACATGTAACTTTTGACAAATGTAAACTTTCAATTATATATATGATGGTTGTATTGCTTTCTTTACTATGTATTCATTTGTTACGTTACCACATGAAGTCATCCGCCCCCGAACGTTTCCGCCGTTCAGGTTTGGGGGTGTGACAGTTTCAGGACCTCACCCAGACTACAGAGACTGTGGCGGAGATCACCGCCATGTTCAGGGAGAGGGCTCTTCTTGTTCCTCAGTATGCAGCCGATGAGGAGATGAAGAAGGCCCGATATCATGAGATGTTGCGGAGCGATATCTGCCAGTTTGTGAGCCAGTCCAGCTGTAAAACGTTGGACGACATGATTGCTAGGGCTCGAGAGAGGGAGATTGATCTCGAGATGGAGAAGAAGAGGAAACCGGAGGTGGTTTCGGGTTCAGGAGGTTCAGGCAAAAAGCCCAAGGTTTCAGATCACAGGTCCAGGTCTCAGCCGAGCCACAGTCGATGTGGCAGGTGTGGGAAGATGCACGATGGGGTGTGCAAGGAAGGGAGTTCCGGCTGCTTCAAGTGCGGTCGGACTGGGCATTTGAGCAGGGATTGTACGGCCCCTACTACTGCTGTTGCAGCATCAAATCTGATTTGCTTTCAGTGCAATCAGAGGGGACATAAAAAGTCCCAGTGTCCGAGTTTAGCTGCAGTAGGGAAGGTGGCTGCACCTGCCCCTGCTACTTTGAGGATTACAGATGGCCGGCAGGGCCGAGCTGAGGCGCCAGTGGCGAAGAGTAGAGCGTTTCAGATGACAGTAGAGGAGGCGCGAGCGACTCCTGATGTGGTGACGGGTATGTATCTTCCCTTCATCTCTTTATTTTATTGATTTATTATTGCTTATGATTGTATGTTTTATATAGGGTCGTTCTCTGTGAACGGCATTTCTGCTATGGTATTATTCGATTCGGGGGCTATCCCGATCATTCGTATCGCTTGCGCTTAGCAAGAGTTTTAGCAGAGCTCCAGGGGAGCTGGATTGTCCATTAGAGGTTGAGATAGCAGATGACAGGACCGTGAGGGTCGGCAGAGTGCATAGAGGGTGTTCTCTTCAGTTGTTTGATGAGCAGTTTTCGGTGGACCTGGTTCCTATTCCCCTGCGAGGGAATAAGGTTATTGTGGGCATGGATTGGCTAAGCCCCAATGGGGCGATGATTGATTGTGAGCTTCAGCTAGTGAGGGTTCGCACTCCCAGTGGGGGAGAGTTAGTGATTCAGGGCGAGAGGCCACAGCGCGGACTGACCTTTTGTTCCGCCGCAAGGGCGAGGCGCTATTTTCAGCAGGGTTGCGCTGGCTATGTAGCTTATATCTTGGATGCCCGGGAGAAGGGCAAGACGGCAGTTGATGATGTTCCGATAGTGCGAGACTTCCCGGATGTATTTCCCGAGGATTTACCGGGGATACCTCCTGAGAGGCAGGTTGAGTTTAGGATCAACCTGATTCCTGGTGCGGCTTCGATAGCCAAGGCACCGTATCGCCTAGCTCCCCCTGAGATGCAAGAGTTGTCTACGCAGCTGCAGGAGCTGCTAGACAAGGGTTTCATTCGGCCGAGCAGTTCGCCTTGGAGAGCGCCGATCCTGTTTGTGAGGAAGAAGGATGGGTCGCATCGCATGTGTATAGATTACCGGGAGTTGAATAAGGTGACGGTGAAGAACCGTTACTCACTTCCGAGGATAGATGATTTGTTTGATCAGCTTCAGGGAGCGTCTTGGTTCTCCAAGATCGATCTACGCTCCGGGTATCACCAGATGCGGGTTAGGGATGAGGATGTGCAGAAGACTGCTTTCAGGACCAGGTATGGTCATTATGAGTTTGTGGTGATGCCATTTGGGCTCACCAATGCCCCAGCCGCGTTCATGGATCTCATGAATCGCGTGTGCAGGCCGATGCTGGATCGGTCAGTGATAGTATTCATAGATGATATCTTGGTATATTCCAAGACGCAGGAGCAGCACGAGGAGCACCTGAGGGAGGTGTTGGAAGTTTTGAGGAGGGAGAGACTTTTCGCAAAGTTCTCCAAGTGTGAGTTCTGGTTGCGCGAGGTGCAGTTCCTTGGTCACCTCGTCAACCAGAAGGGTATTTTGGTGGATCCGGCCAAGATAGAGGCCGTGATGCAGTGGGAGGTCCCGAAGTCTCCATCTGAGATTCGGAGCTTCCTAGGGTTGGCAGGGTATTACCGGAGATTCATTCAGGATTTCTCCAAGATAGCAGTGCCGCTCACCCGACTGACCAAGAAGTCGGTAGTATTTCGTTGGGGGTCTGAGCAGCAGGCAACGTTCGAGACCCTCAGACAGAGGTTGTGCGAGGCTCCGATCCTTACCTTGCCAGAGGGAGTAGAGGACTTCGTAGTCTACTGTGATGCCTCAATCACAGGTATGGGAGCAGTGTTGATGCAGCGAGGCCATGTGATAGCTTACGCCTCGAGGCAGTTGAAGCCTCACGAGGCTAACTATCCTACCCATGATTTAGAGCTGGGGGCGGTTGTGTTTGCCCTCAAGATTTGGAGGCATTATCTTTATGGGGTCCGTTGTACTATCTACACGGATCACAAGAGTTTGAGGTACCTTATGGATCAGCCGAGTCTGAACATGAGACAGAGGAGGTGGTTGGATGTGCTGAAGGATTATGATTGTGAGATCCTTTACCATCCAGGGAAGGCCAACGTGGTGGCCGACGCCCTAAGCCGCAAAGTGTCGGCAGCCCCTATCAGAGATTTGTGTTTGAGGATGACAGTGATTACTCCATTGTTGGGGCGGATCAAGGAGGCTCAAGGTGAGGGCCTCAAGGAGGAGAGGCAAAGGTGTGAGAGGATAGTGGGCCGAGTAGCTTCGTTTGATTATGACAGTCGGGGATTGATGACACTTCATGGGAGAGTGTGGGTACCGTATTGGGGAGGAGTACGGCAGGTGTTGATGGACGAGGCTCATAAGTCTCAATTTTCTATCCATCCAGGGGCGACGAAGATGTATAGAGATCTTCGACCCGATTATTGGTGGCCCTGCATGAAGCGGGATGTCGCTTGGTATGTTGAGAGATGCCTGACCTGCACGAAGGTCAAGGCGGAGCACCAGAGGCCTCACGGCAAGATGCAGCCGTTAGACTTTTCCGTGTGGAAATGGGAGGACATCACCATGGATTTTATCACCAAGCTTCCCAGGACCGCACGAGGAGTGGATTCGATATGGGTAGTAGTGGATCGGTTGACGAAGAGTGCTCATTTTATCCCGATCCAGGAGAGTATATCAGCAGAAAAGTTAGCCGATATCTATGTGCGTGAGATCGTGGCACGTAATGGAGTGCCGGTATCGGTAGTGTCAGACCGAGATGTCCGTTTTACATCCAGATTCTGGAAGCGGTTTCACGACGAGATGGGTACTCGTCTTCATTTCAGCACCGCTTTCCACCCTCAGACGGACAGGCAGAGCGAGAGGACGATTCAGACCCTCGAGGACATGCTCAGGGCATGTGTTCTAGACTTCGGTGGCAGTTGGGATACGTATGTTCCGTTAGCGGAATTTTCGTATAACAACAATTATCATGCGAGCATTGATCGACCTCCCTTTGAGATGCTGTATGGGAGGAAGTGTAGGACCCCGATTTGTTGGGGCGAGGTCGGTCAGCAAGTCGTTGGGAGCACAGAGGTGGTGCTCAAGACGACCGAGTTGATTCAGCAGGTCCGTAGTAGACTGTAGACTGCGCAGAGTCGGCAGAAGAGCTACGCCGACAGGAGGCGTTCAGACTTGGAGTTTCGGGTGGGCGATATGGTCCTCCTGAAGGTCTCACCCTGGAAGGGTGTCATCAGGTTCCGGAAGAGGGGCAAGCTGGGCCCCAGGTTCATTGGTCCCTTCAGGGTTTTAGCCCGACTGGGTCGGGTTGCTTATCGGTTGGATCTTCCTGTAGAGCTTAGCCAGATCCACAACACTTTCCATGTGTCTCAGTTGAGGAAGTGTTTAGTGGATGAGTCAGCAGTTGTTCCCCTAGAGGATATTCAGGTTGATAGCAGCCTGAATTATATTGAGAGGCCAATCGTGATTCTGGACCGGAAGACAAAGACCTTGAGGAACAAGGCGATTTAGTTAGTGAAGGTGCAGTGGCAGCACCAGAAGGGGTCTGAGTGGATGTAGGAGGCCGAGGAAGAAATGAGAGAGCATTACCCAGAGTTATTTGCAGATTCAGCCGCAGCAGACTTCGAGGACGAAGTCTGAGACAAGTGGGGGAGAATTGTAACGCCCCGTCTTTGGTATGATGCTTTTGTGGTTTTTATTTAGAAGTTTTATTGAGGGACTCGGCGAGTCTATGGCCTGACTCGTCGAGTAGGGTCGAGTTTTCGTGCACGTGTTAGTTGGCGATTCGGCGAGTCCATATTCGGGACTCGGCGAGTCTGCCTGTCTGGAAGAAACCCTAAATCCCCGGGTTGCTCACTATTTAAGCAATGCTTTGTGCCCCAAAATCGCCTCCTTCACCCTCAGAGAGAGCTGTGAGAAAACCCTAATCCATCCCTTGTTGGTTTTAAGTGCTTTTGTGTGGATTTTGAAGGCTTGAAGAAGAAGAAGAAGAAAGGAGCAAGGAGAAGAGGTGTGGAGCAAAGATCCAAGGGCAAAATCAGAGTTCATTGAGGTATTTCTCGGGTTCCTTCTGTTTTATGCTTTAAATCTTCATTAGAACTCTTCTAGGGCTAGTTTGATGCACTTTCTAAGCCCTATAGTTGTATGGATGCCATTATGGGACGAGATATCCCTAGATCTGTTCATTTAGGAGTTGTAGAGCCCAGATCTGTTGCCTTTTTGGAGATGCCTTGCATAAGAACCCTAGATCTACTCTTTTAAGTGCCTTTTTAGCCTATATCTTCTTTTTCATGTGTATGCACACGTAAAGTTGGAAACTTTACGTGGTGGATCAGCTTATTGGACTCAGAACTATCATTTGTATGCGCTGGATTCAAGCAGAATCGAGTTTAGAGTAGTTGCATGGATGTGACTCGGCGAGTCGGAAGAACGACTTGGCGAGTCAGGTCGCGAGTCCCGTTTTTTTCCCCTTTTTGAGTGTTGTCGAGTGGAAGCCGTGAGTAGTAGAGTGGACTCAGTGAGTTGGAGAGCAGACTCAGTAATGGAAGGACTCGACGAGTTGTTCATACAACTCGGCGAGTCCAAGGCAATCTTCTTAAGCTCAAGACCAACTCGTCGAGTTGTTCATATGACTCGGCGAGTCGGATGCAGACTGTCTGAGTTCTTGGATCGAGAGAGTACTCGTCGAGTCGATGCCATACTCGACGAGTAGCCACGAGTGGGGTTGTGAAATGAGACTAGAGACTCGGCGAGTTGGCGGCCCAACTCGGCGAGTCAGTTCAACTGTGGGTTGACTTTGACCGAGAGGGTTGACTTTGACCGGGAGAGTTGACTTTGACCAAGGGTAAAAGAGTCATTTTACCCCAGTGCAGTGTTTAGTATTTGATTGAGTGTGTTTATGGCCTTGTAGCCGGGGAGATACCGGAGCAGCAGCAGTTAGCTTCCAGAGCCATTCACATAGCAGCCAGTTCACGAGGTGAGTTTCCTTCCAGTAGTAACGGGTCTAAGGCCATAATGCCGGCCCGTTTAGCTAGCAGCCAGCTTCGGACCTCGATCCGATGTAGTAGTTAGTATGTTTGATTCCTTCGTGGTTCAGACAGGATATATGTGTTTATGCCAGTTGATATGTTTATGCTATGTTCAGTCAGCTTCGGACTTCGGTCCGATGTAGGGGACAGAGGTCCAGTCAGCTTCAGACTCCAGTCCGATGTAGGAGACGTAGGTCCCAGTCAGCTTCGGACTTCGGTCCGATGTCTCAGTCAGCTTCGGACTTCGGTCCGATGTCCTAGTCAGCTTCGGACTCAGTTCGATGTAGGGGACGAAGGTCCCAGTCGGCTTCGGACTTCGGTTCGATGTCCTAGTCAGCTTCGGACTTCGGTCCGATGTAGGGGGCAAGGCCCCGGTTAGCCGGACTTCGGTCCGATGCAGTGGGCAAGGCCCAATATGTGCTTTATATGTTATTGTGTGGTATGTGGTAGTTTGGGGGGAGCTCACTAAGCTTCGTGCTTATAGTTTCAGTTTTGGTTTCAGGTACTTCCGCAAGCAAAGGGAAGAGCTCGGGATGATGGCATCGCACACACCACATCTACAGTTTTTATCCTGGGAGTTGATCAGCTATCTTAGATATGTTTTGATACAGTCGTGACACCGTTTTCTCATTTGTATTTTAGTATGGTTTTGAGATTTGCAACGCATGGTTTTATTATGATATACTCCGTTTTATGATTTTGGTTATATTAAAAATGAAATTTTCTGGTCGTATTTTTGGGTCGTTATAGTCTAGCCTTGAGGGTTATATAGATTAAGAGTGTTTATTTCATATGATTAGGCGGATGTTAGACCAGATTTTTACCTAGCTTGAGATTACCGAGTTACCCGAGTTGAGTCTTCTCACTATACTTTACCTAGAGTGGTAATTAGAGTTATGTGACAGAGTACCTTGTATGTTGTTGTATGATGTGATTTCTATGTGATTTGTGCTATGCATGTTTCAGAGTTTACAGAGTTAGGACCGAAAGGTCCACAGAGTTAGGATTAGAGGGTCCACAGAGTTATGGGACTGGAGGGTCCCACTGAGACACATTGACCAGAGGGTCAAACAGAGTTATAGCCTCGTGTGGAAAATATGTGTTGTATGTGGTATTTTGGGGAACTCACTAAGCATTTATGCTTACAGTGTTGTGTTATGTGTTTCAGGTACCAGTGAGGATCGCGGGAAGGCGCCGACTTGATCAGTACACACACGAGGAGTTTTTACATATTATGATATTGGGATGTGATGTTATGGATTGTTATGTGATACAATGATATTTTTATAACAATGATGAAAGAAAGTGTGTTTTTAAATTGTGAAAAATTATTTGAAAATCTGGGTGTTACAAGTTGGTAAAAGAGCCTTGGTTTGAGGGATTCGGGTGCACCTTCGGGCGTATCTGAACTCAAACTGAGGATTTGAGAGATTTTCAAAATAAAATTCACAAAATTTTCTCAAAGAGTAAAAAGTTTTTGAAAGAGCATAGCAGAGCAGTGTGTATGATCAGCTAGCGCCCGAACGGTGATTTCCCAAAATACCCTTACATTATGAGTTATGAGATATGTTATGATATGATATGCCTGATAGAGTAGGCTAGGTACTCTTATTAGGACTAGAGTGGCCTGATTTGTGATGCATTAGCCTAGGGGTTTTGCTACTAGGAGGTGCTTGAGAGTGAATAGATAGCAGCAAGGAGCTTATGAGAGATCTGCTAGAGAGTAGACTATGCATAGGGAGAGTAGAGTACTTGGGACTTGGGATCTTAGGAGGAGGACTTGGGGTAAATATTGATGCGGTGTGGACGGTAGTATTGGGCCCGTACTACCGAAGGCACCAGATCAGTGCATGACCCAAGTAAGAATCCTTAGGGTACCAGAGATCGAGTAGGAATGGGATATTGAGTGTGTGTACACTCAAATGAGTCTTTGATATATTGTGTTGTATTCAGAGAGACATCATGGTTGGGACACACCACACACCTGAGAGCAGTGGTGTTAGCGATGAGGAGATCCGCAGAATGATTCACGGGGAGGTGGCTGCTGCCATCCGAGCTGAGATACCAGAGATGTTTGGGTCTATCAAGACCACCCTGATCGAGACTTTTGATGAGCGATACGCTGCTCTTTCTGATGCTGCTGTTGCTGCGGCCACCACAACCGTTGCTGCTGCGAGGCCACACGGGGTGACTCGTTGCTGTATCGAGAGTTCAGCAACATGAAGCCACCAGAGTTTGATGGGACATAGGATCCGATCACTGCTATGAGATGGATTTATGATATTGAGGCATGCTTCTATACGTGTTCTTGTCCGGATCATTTGAGAGTCCGGTTCGCACTGAACCAGCTTCGCTTGGGGGTGAAGGACTAGTGGAAGTTTGTGACAGCGCACTATTCTTCTGCAGAGCTTGCTGCGGTGACCTGGGAGAGGTTCACCGCTATGTTTCATGATGAGTACGTTCCCCCGGTGGAAAGGGAACGTTTGGCCCAGGAGTTCTTGACCCTCAAGCAGGGTACTGAGTCTGTTACAGTGATCACTAGGATGTTTCATGAGAGGGCGATGTTCTTCCCTGAGCACGTGTCTTCCAAGCAGGCACACATGAGTAGATATTTCAGCATTTTGGGGAGAGACATCCGCGAGTTCGTGGGGAACTCGACATACCGGACATTTTCTGAGCTTCAGGAAAATGACCAGAAGAGGGAGATTGAGCTTGAGACTCAGTCCAGGGAGGAGGCGAAGTCTCAGGGGAGGGATCAGCGACTGGCATAGTCCCAGCCGGCTGCCAAGCGGGCTAAGCCCGCTGATTCGAGATCGGGGAACCAGAAGGGCCGCACTTGTGGCAAGTGCGGCAAGGGTCACGAGGGGGTGTGTAGGGCAGGGTCTTGCTACAAGTGTAGCAAGGAGGGGCACATGGCCAATAATTGCCCCAAGGAGTTTGCAGTCTGTTTTCACTGCAACCAGACCGGGCACCAGAAGGCCGAGTGTCTGCAGTTGCAGGGGTCAGCTTAGGGAGCATCTCAGGGATCTGCCCTTGCTGCCGTTCGAGCTACAGAGAATCGGCCAATGAAGGCTGAGGCGCCGAAGGCTCGCGGGAGGGCCTTCCAGTTGACAGCGGAGGAGGTCCACGTAACACCTGATGTTGTGGCTGGTATGTATTCTTTCATCTGTTTATTTTGAGTTTGTGGTGTTATGCTTATATTATGATATGCGTAGGTACATTTCTTATGAGTTCTGTACCTGCTTTGGTGTTATTTGACTCGGGTGCGAGTCTGTCTTTTGTGTCGTTAGCCTTTAGTCAGCACATCAGTATTCGTCGAGAGGCATTGAGTCAACCTTTGCGAGTTTCCATAGCTGACGCGAGAGCAGTGAATGCCACTGATGTGATTCGAGGACGTGTACTCGAGATCTTCGGCATTGAGTTTCCGATTTATTTGGTCCCGATTGCTATGGGAGATGTCTGTGTCATTCTGGGCATGGACTGGTTGAGCAGATTTGGAGCGGTTATCGATTGCGAGCGACAGATGGTGACCATACGAGACCCTAGTGGGGGAGTTCTTACGGTTTATGGCGTGGGCACCCGTTCAGGGTCAATATTTTGTTCAGCCGCTAGAGCAAGGCAGAGTCTACAGCAGGGCTGTAGTGGGTTTGTGTCTTATTTGGTGGATACGAGAGTAGGTGCAGAGAGACCGAGTTCGGTTGATGAGGTCCCGATAGTGCGTGAGTTCCCGGATGTTTTCCCCGAGGAGTTTCCGGGTGTGCCTCCTGAGAGGCAGGTGGAGTTCCGTATCGATTTGGTTCTGGGGGCAGCACCTATCGCCAAGGCGCCCTATCGCCTTGTGCCTCCAGAGATGCAGGAGTTATCCTTGCAGCTTCAGGAGCTGCTGGGAAAGGGGTTTATACGGCCGAGTAGCTCGCCGTGGGAAGCCCCGATCCTTTTTGTCAAGAAGAAGAATGGTTCACACCGGATGTGCATTGATTACTGGGAGTTGAACAAGCTGACGGTCAAGAACCGTTACCCCTTACCGAGGATCGAAGATTTGTTCGATCAGTTGCAGGGAGCATCTTGGTTCTCCAAGGTTGATTTGAGGTCTGGATATCATCAGATGAGGGTGCGTGATGAGGATATCCAGAAGATAGTGTTCAAGACTCGTTACGGGCATTACGACTTCGTGGTGATGCCTTTCGGGCTCATTAATGCACCGTCGGCGTTCATGGATCTCATGAACAGGGTGTGCAGGCCGATGTTAGATCGTTTGGTGATCGTGTTCATTGATGATATATTGGTGTATTTGAGATACGGAGAGCAGCATGAAGAGCACTTGAGGGAGATCCTTGGACTTCTGAGATCGGAGAGGCTTTATGCCAAATTCTACAAGTGTGATTTCTGGTTACGAAAGGTCCAGTTTCTAGGACACCTCGTCAACCAGAATGGGATATTGGTCGATCCAGCCAAGATTGAGGCGGTGATGAGTTGGGAGGTGCCGAGATCCCCTTCAGAGATCAGGAGTTTCCTGGGGTTGGCCGGTTATTATCGGAGATTCATCCAGGATTTCTCTAGGATTGCTGTTCCTCTCACCAGACTGACCCGAAAGGGCGTGGCTTTCAGTTGGGGCCCAGAGCAGCAGGCCTCATTCGAGACACTTCGCCAGAGATTGTGCGAAGCCCCAGTGTTAGCCCTTCCGGAGGGAATGGAGGACTTTGTGGTATTTTGTGACGCGTCAATATCGGGACTAGGTGTGGTGCTGATGCAGAGAGGGCATGTGACAACATACGCATCGAGGCAACTAAAGCCTCATGAGACGAGGTATCCTACTCACGATTTGGAGTTGGGGGCTGAGGTGTTCGCCCTCAAGATCTGGCGCCACTATCTGTATGGGGTTCGGCGTACCATATACACGGACCACAAGAGCTTAAAGTATCTGATGGATCAGCCCAACCTGAATATGCGCCAGAGGAGATGGTTGGATGTGGTAAAGGATTATAAGTGTGAGATCCTGTACCACTCGGGAAAGGCTAACGTGGTAGCTGATGCCTTGAGTCCTAGGACAGAGAGTGCCCTATTACGAGATGTTTGTTTAAGGTTGACAGTGATGACTCTGGTGTTGGACACCATTCGGGAGGCCCAGGTTGAGGCCATGAGACCGACGAACCGCAAGCGAGAGCTAGTGGTCGGACAGATATCTGAGTTCATTGCCGATAGCCGGGTGCTTATGACCTTCCAGGGCCGGATTTGCGTGCCATTTGAGGGCAGGGCACGTGCCATTTTGATGGAGGAGGCGCACAGGTCGAGGTTTTCGATCCATCCCGGGGCCACTAAGATGTATCTGGACCTTGAAAGAGACAATTGGTGGCTCTGTATGAAGAGGGATGTGGCGTGGTTTTTAGAGAGGTGCCTGACCTTTCGCAGGGTTAAGGTCGAGCACCAGTGTCCACATGGCATGTTGCAGCCACTTGAGGTTCCCCAGTGGAAGTGGGAACAAATTTCCATGGATTTCATCACCAAATTGCCGAGGACTGCGAGAGGTGTCGATGCAATTTGGGTGATCGTTGACCGACTGACAAAGAGTGCTCATTTTCTTGCTATCAGTGAGAGCTCTTCCGCAGAGAGGCTGGCAGAGGTGTATGTGAGGGAGCACTACTAGAAAAACAGCCTTTTACGACGCTCATTGCGCGTCGTAAAAGGCTCAGACGACGCGCAAATGTGCGTCAAGGAAGGCCATGTCATAAAGAGAGACGACGCGCATTTACGACGGGCAATTACGACGCGCGTTTACGACATGCAATGCGTATCAAGAAAGGCCCTGTCATAAAGGAAGACAACACTCATTCGCGTGTCATAACCTTACGACGCGCGTGTTAATGACACGCAATGCGTATCAAGAAAGCCCCTGTCAAGAAAGGCCATGTCATAAATGAAGATGACACACATTTTTGCGTATCATGATTTTAAATGTTTAAAAAAATATTATTTATAGATTTACTAATTTTTAAATTAAATTTGCATTTAATGTCTCATAATCACAAAAGAGCATGAAAGGACATTATTACACGAAGGGGAGAGAAGAAGAATTGTAAAACACAAAAGCAAAATTTTATTATAGACTTCAAGGAAGATCAGTTACAAAGTTACATAAGACATACAAATACAAGTCAAACCATTGTGACTTTTATTCCTAACATTGCAACTCTTCAATGACCACAGTTCAATCATTGACTTCCTAAAACCTTAACTTCTATAACAGTTGCTTATATTTAATCGCTAACTTATTAAATAGTGATATAATTTCCAGAATTCTAACATAATTACCAAAATACCCTTAAGTCTAGATTATACTCCAACAGTAATAACAAATGGAATTGTATTGGAAGCTTCATCTCACCAGCATTGCGAAGAGCTTATTGGTTCATCAGAGACGTCTTCCAAACCCTACAATAGATTCATATAAACTATAAACATGTTGAAAAAGTAACACATATGTTGTTTAACTAGAATGAAATTGGTATTTGACAAAGACCAACAAAATTAAAGAGAAAGAAGCCCACACCTACCTGCTACTATATGTACTAGAGGCGATGAAGTTTACCCTCGATTATTAACAACTATTCTTCAATAACGAGTTTATAAGGAGTATCAAGATTTTATGACTCTTTTCAGCATCTGTAAAGAGTTTCTCAATTTTAATAGCAGTACTTCTGTTGAATATGTAATCAGTGATATTCGCAGTTGTAACTATACCTTGTTCACCAAAGAAAAACAGAAGAACTAGGGGAGAAGAAAAGAGGGATTAGAACAGTAGAAACAAGAAAAAGCAGAGGAACAATATTGGTTGGTGCTATAGATAACTTAACTGAATAAAAATTGTTTCTTAACACATTAAAAGGACAACGGTTACATCTATATATGCTAAATAAGATAGCATCCAAGTATAACTTGAGGGGCAGACACAAGAATTTTCAACAATAGTGGCACCAAAGCCTGTAACAACAAAAAAGTTAACATCAAGGCTTATCTCAATATCCATATTTGGGTTAAGGCTTCTCTAAATATCCAAAGCTTGTAACAACAAAAAAGATAAGATCAAGGCTAAGGGAAAATAAGTAATTTTAGCAAAATAAGATGTAATACTACTTCCAACCTATAGCAAGCTATGGTATGATAATCCTGGGATAGCTGTGGTAGTATGGTAGTACCTTGCGGTACGAATAAACCTAACAGACACCAGATGAAATATGTATATTTTAGCATTATATGTATATTTTAATAGTATACGGGTTTGTAAACCGTGTGATTCTACCATACCTTTAAATTAGATGAAAAGTTTGTAACTTCTTTCTTGAAGCATGGTGGTGCATGGTTCTGATAAGGTGGACACACGTATTATAAACATTTTTAATTATAAAATTATGATGAAATGTTGAAACTATTAATTTTATATAAATTGCAACGTAGGAGACTTACATCGTTTGAAATAAGTGTACTTATTACCTGGGAATATATAATTTTGGTTTCCATCCTCTAAAAAGAGACCCTTTTAGTGTTCTTCCAGTAATAAATAATCCATAATGACATGCTACATTTGGGTTTGTCTTAGGAACCCCAAGAGTAACTGTCACACCCCACCCCTAATAATTAATGACAAAAATAATTATCTTTTTTACCTTTTAAAGATTAAGAGATTAAGAAAGGAGTTAGTTAGGTTACATCACAACAAGAATGCAAAGCTGTATTTATCATCTCAGTGTCTCCAATGCATTCAAATGAATATTCTACACCACCGTCTGTAAGTCGCTTGATAGCCTGAAATCATAAATATATGAAATCAACTATATTATCCTTATTAATCTTATTATTGGAGTATTTATTAACATAAACATAGTACTAGTGTACCTGTTGAACTGTCTCATCAATGTCATTTGGGTTGATGAAATCTGTTACTCCAAAAGCTTTTGCTGCACAAATAACAAAAATCATTATTAATGAACAATTTTTATACTAATCACACCAAGAAAGACTTGTTAGATTTAGCACTTGTTATGAAAATAAATCGTGTGTTATTACCTTTCTCTTTCTTTTCAGGATTAGTGTCCACCCCAATTATCGTAGATGCGCCCCTTATTTTAGCACCTTGTGCAACCTAATCAATTGACATTTCAATTAACCAATAAAAATGATATAAAAACAGGTTTAGATACTTACAGACAATTCCCAAACCAAGAATCGCAACTGTTGATCCTTTAGAAACATCAGAAACACTCCAAGTTGCACCCAAACCTATAAAAACAATTCTATTTACAATATTTCTTTTCAAAATTTTCTTATTTATGAAAAATGCAAAACTGGTCCCTGTGGTTTGCCTTTTTCTTTGGTTTTTGTCCCTCAAGTTTCAAATTTTCAAATTTGGTGTACTTTTGTTGTGGTTTTTGATCCTGTTCCAACTTGAAAAGACTATTTTGCCCTTACGTAATTTCTTTGGATTTTCTTTTCAAATGACTAAAAAGAGGGGTCCTATATTTAAAATTATCTAGAAAAGAGATCAGAAGAGCAAAATAGTCTTTTTCAAGTTGAGGAGGGACCAAAATCACAACAAAAGTATGCCAAAAGGACCAAATTTGCAATTATATATATATATATATATATATATATATATATATATATATATATATCACAAGGGAAAAATAGTCTTTTTCATTTTGAGAAGGGACAAAAACCACAAAAAGGACCAAATTTGCAACTTTGAAACTTGAGGGATCAATTATGCAAATTTATGTTTTACAAAGTTTGTTTACCTGCTGCTGTTCCACAACTGAGGAGGCAAACTTTTTCTAGACGGGAGTTTTGCTCATTTTTACAGCACATCCAGAATTAATAACTGAATTATGATAAAAACAATGATAATAATAATAATAATAATAATAATAATAATAATAATAAGCAAATAATGCAAATTTATGTTTTACAGAGTTTGTTTACCTGCTGTTCCTGAATCCAACTGAATTATAATTGGTAATGTAAGCAAATAATGATAATAATAATAATAATAATATTAATAACTTACATCACATGTGTCTACAAGAGCTAGAAAATTATCAGGAAAGGCTAAAGCATATAAAATAAAAGCAGCTAATTCACTCTTATTAGTTTCACCAAAAACATCCATCAATATACTTAGCCTCTGAAACATATAAAAAAATAGAGTTATTAAAAATATGACATATAATTATATAAATAATGAAAAATGAAAATTTCTTACCTTTATTTTGCTTAACCAGGTATGAGATGCACCAACAAAATCCTCACATACTTGAGATCCATCATGACTTTTTAGAGACTTATCTATAATCTCATCAGTTCCCTACATCAAGAAATAAAAAAATGTAATAAGAACTTTTTAATTGAATAAAAAAAAAGTTATTTATAATACTAACCATGAATGAGCTAACAAAAGCATGGGAATGTGATCCACGAAGTGGTATTCCAAATATTTTTCCAGCTGCATAATTCCTAACATTTCACAATAAAAAATATATATATATACGCTACAATTCTACATTGTTATTTGCAGCAATATCTTGATGCCCCTATACCACCATATGGGCCCTACATATAAAAGAAACAAGAACTTTTGTAAAAAAAAGGAGGGGTAAAATGACCATCCCATTTGATTAGAAGGTCACAAATCCGATTTTGAAGATTCATAACTGGATGCATAAGGGTTAAAAGTGATGTTAGTTTAAAGAACAAATGACATATTAAGTAAGCACATGGCAAAACAACGATCACCTAAAAGGGATCATTAGGTTGCAGTCCAACAATCTTCACTCGTTTAATAGATTCTAATGCTTGTTCTAAGTATCAATTATTGATGTAACCTGTTATCAATGAGCCCAATTAGATAACTTCCCTCTTAGGCTTTTCATCAAACATCTTTTCTGCAACATCTATCTGGCCAAACTTTATGAATCCAATGTCTAAAATTACCCTCTTAAGTGAAGTTGCCCTCATAGTGATAAAGAATTCACAGATGTACAACAACCTATGTCTTCTGAAAGATTAAAAGCTACATATAATATTATACTTAATTAAAAGCACAAAAGAATTCAAGAAAAGTATGTATGAATGACTATCTTCAAATTACCTTAATGGAAAAGGGAAAACTTCATATAATTAGAGGTTGATATACAAGAACTTAGGGTTCACCAAATCAAATAGTAGGTATATGTGTAGAAGAAGGAACCGAAGTTGGAATCGAGTTCTGGTATAGAAGTCGATGGCAAGGAGTTGTTATGAGAAGGGAAACAAGAGTTATCAGCTGACCTGGATGATAACCATGGCAGATCGAAAGGGGAAGTTGTTCTCCTTCATTCTCATTATGAGTACCTCCATTAAGCATCGATGGAAGAGGAGTAACAATGAAGACCATCATTTCAACGGTATCAAATTAGAACAATCCAAATAAAGCCAGTTGTCCCGACAGGCGGCAACGTTAGATGGCCCAGTTGGAGGCGACGACAGCCGACCAGAAAGATGTAAACGGGGTACAATTTTTAAACTGTTTTTTTATTTGAAGCATGGGAGGAGAAATAAAGAATCGACAATTGTAAGATAAAAAAAACATTACCTTAATCTACTTTGAAAGAAGCGTATCACGGTGCATTGAAAGCTACCCGCAGAACAGTTGCCCTGTTGAGAGAATTTCCACGTGTAACCACTGAATCAATAAATTCAATCATACCAGTTGCTTCAATCGAATCCTATTATACAAGGAAAAAAAATCAATAGCAAAACTAGTAGATTTTGATACCAGTTAGACAAAATGGTGGCAATAGGGTACCAAATCGGCATTCCAAAAACACAAAATTGGCGACCCAAACACCAAAATTGGCAATCCTAATCACATATTGGACCAATTCTAATCTCTAAAAACACGTTCCAACAATCAATTTTGCCATCCAGTGGGATCGTGGAGTTTCCGTACCAAAGTACGTTTCCGCCAAGGATCGGAACGATAACGTACCGTTATTCGGAACGAAACGTTCAGAACATGGATCGTGGCTGATAGAGGGAGAAGAATTTAGCGCATATTGAAGTTATAATTCATCAAGGGAGAAGAAGTTAGGGTTTGGGGGAAGAAAAGAAGAAGAAGCTAATGATCCAAGAATAAAAAGGGTGGAGAAGAAGTTAGAGTTCTTTATCCTTGTGACTATGATATTAGCGTATATTGAAGTTATAATTCATCAAGGGAGAAGAAGTTAGGGTTTGGGGGAAGAAAGGAAGAAGAAGCTCATTACCTCGATAATTAAAGAACTGAAGCGGGTCAAAACTTAGATTTCCGATGATTCCCATCGTTATCTCTCTAATTGTTCTTATCTAAGCAGTTTGAAATGAAGACGTAAACATAAGTATCAAAGATACAGATTTCACCCCTTTAAACCTAATTTTTGATACCAAGAATAAAAAGGGTGGATTTGATTCCTTTTTGCTAAGGATTTACGCATGTACGTCGACACCACCATCGAAATTGACAACGCCATCTCCGAAATTGACCGGAAAGCACCTCCGTTCATCATCACCAACGGATCCATCCCAGTCTCCCTTCTTTCCATCACTTCTCACAATAGAGAAAAAAGAGGGAGAGTCGATTGCGAAGATGAAAGATAGAAAGAAGCTAGAAAAGAACAAGGCAAGTTTTCAAAATTTTGGGGATTTCGTTTCCCCCTTGTCTACTAAATGCGCGTTTCAATAAAAATTATAAAGCGACAGTTATGGAGGACGCGCATGTGCCCTCCGTGTTTTTAATTTTTTTTACATTAGACACTAATTTAAGGGCACGCAATTATGCGTGACTTAAATCCTTAAATTTTTTGAAGAGATGATACTTTTTTAATGTCACTCTCTTTTGCGTAACATAAATCAATGAGTGTCGTGGTTTGTGCGTCGTAAAAGGGTCTTTTTCTTGTAGTGGAGGTGGTATCGCGACATGGTGTACCGATCTCGATTGTGTCAGATCGATATGTGCGTTTCACTTCCAGGTTCTGGAAGAAGTTCCATGAGGAGTTGGGTACTAGGCTGCAATTCAGTACCGCTTACCACGCACAGACGGACGGACAGAGTGAGCGGATGATTCAGACTCTCGAGGACATGCTTCGGGCATGTGTGTTGGACTTCGGAGGGAGTTGGGACATGTATCTGCCTTTGGATGAGTTTTCTTATCACAACAGCCACCATTCGAGCATTGGTATGCCTCCCTTCGAGTTGTTATATGGGAGGAGGTGCCAGAATCCCATCTGTTGGGGAAAGGTAGGGCAGCAAGTGATGGGCATCACTGAGATAGTGCTTCGGACGACAGAGCAGATTCAACAGGTTAGACATAGGTTGCTGACGACCCATAGTCGCCAGAAGAGTTACGTTGATAGACGGCGATCCGAGCTCGAGTTTTAGGTTGGAGATTTTGTACTCCTGAAAGTGTCTCCTTGGAAAGGAGTGATCCGATTCAGGAAAAGGGGCAAGTTTGGGCCCCGGTACATTGGACCGTTTAGGGTGATCGCGAGGGTGGACAGGGTAGCATATCGTTTGGATCTACCTGCGAAGCTGACCCAGATCCATGATACCTTTCACGTGTCTCAGCTGAGGAAGTGTATAGCCGACGAGTCGGCAGTGGTGCCATTGGAGGATATCCAGGTGGACGCGAGTCTGAATTATGTTGAAAGACTGATCGCGATCTTGGACTGGAAGGTCAAGGTTCTGAGAAACAAGGAGGTGCCTCTGGTTCAGGTCCAGTGGCAGCATCGGAGGGGGTCCGAGCTGACTTGGGAGCCGGAGTCAGAGATGCGGGAGCAGCATCTGGAGTTGTTTTTGGCATGAGACTTTGAGGGCGAAGTCTGGTTCTAGTGGGGGAGAATTGTAACATCCCGAAATTTAGGTAAAGGTATTTAACCCTTCCCTTTTGTTATGTTGTCAAGATTAGTCCCTTGAGTGAGTTCTTGTAGCAAATGAGTACGCTGGGCGTACTGGGGAGTACGTTGCTTGTACTCATGCGCTTAATTTGGACGCGGACTTGCCTGGGTACGCTGGGTGTACCCAGGGTTACGCTGGGCGTAGCAGGCCCAGATGCAAACCCTAATATTTGGCTTGTGCACTATATAAGGGATGATAAGGCTCATTTCTCAGCCTCCATATCAGAGAGTGAAACCCTAAGAGAGCCTTCCATCGTCCTTAACTTGAGTGTGAGTGTTTTGGAGCTAAAAGTGCCTTGGTGTGTTAGTGAAGAAGAAGGAGAGGAGATCGTGAAGGCTAGGGCTTGAAGTGCAAGTTTGGATCTAAAATCTTCAGAGGAAGGAGCTTCATCTAGAGGTATAAAGTTCAAAACTTTCCTCTTTATTTGGTTTGATGTTGCATGGACCATTTCTAGGGTTAAAAGTCCCAAAGGTGGAGACTTTATGAGTGTAATGGACTCCATGGACCTAGATCTATCCCATTTCAGTGATATTTGTGTTATAGATCCATAAAAATCCCAACTTGGTCGTTATTATGGAGCCATGCTTGAATTATGAGCTTTTCTAGGGTTGGAAATGGAATATTATGGGTGTTAGTGACTTGTCCAGCGCTTCGCTTCTAGCAACCGTCTTTTCCTTTGACCTAACCTAGTGTCATTATCATTAACTCAAACAATACTTCAAGATCTATAAAGTAAGGAACAAACATGTATGATCATATCGGAGGTAGGGTCTGTTTGGTATACAAAGTATACTGTTTGGAAATCTCACTTTAAACACCTCAATAAATCCAGCCTAGACATCATCCCCGTAAGTAGATCAATAATTATAACAACTTGGAATCATTGATAAATCTTGTTTATAGGTTCATAATAATGATAATGAACTTAAACATAAGTTATACTTAAAGTACGGTATGCATAACTAGGGGTGCAAGCGAGCCAAGCTACTCGAGATCGAATCGTTAAAAGCTCGACTCGAGATCGATTTAAAATGAGCCTAAGCCGAACTCAAGCTTAATATTAGACTTGTTTATTAAACGAGCTCGAGTTCGATCCTCTGTTACTTGGCTCGATTAGGCTCGCGAGCCTAAACGAGCCTACATATATACAATAAAAAAATTATTTTTATTTTTATATATTAAAATATATAATAATTTAATAAATACCATTTTAGGAAATTAGAGTATACCGTATACGAGCCGAGCCCAAACCAAGACCGAGCCCGCACAAGTCTTAACGAGCCAATCTCGAGCTTTGTACCACAAGGCTCGAAACGAGCCGAGCTCGAGCTTTGTACCACAAGGCTCGAAACGAGCCGAGCTCGAGCCTATAAATATTCAAACGAGTCGAGCTTGAGCCTGATTAGTCTCGAGCTCGGCTTGGCTCGTCTGCAACCCTAAGCATAACTCAACTTACAGGTGGTTTAGCGAGAAACCGGACTCTGCACGGGCAGAACTTATAAGCCGAAAGCTCTACTTCTCTGGGATTTCTGACAATCTGGAGCTTTACTACTAACACCTAGAAAGTGCTAGAGAAAGGCATAGAGGCTTTGGGGGTGGGGGGAGTTGGATAGAAAGGTGTGAAAAATTGAGTGATTTGCGACTTCTATTTTTAGGCTGGAAGAGCCAAGTACGCGGGACGTATAGACAACTTACGTTGGGCATACACAAGCTACGCTGGGCGTACTAAGGCCACGTGTCATAATCTGGTGGAAAGCCGTGGGGAAGAAGGTGTGGTGCTAGATCATGCCACGTGTTGCTTTCCGGTTAATCCGAAAATTAATTATTTTGTAAAATTCATAACTTTCGCATACGAGCTCCGTTTTTAACGTTGTTTATATCCACGTTTAACTATCGACGAGATCTACAACTTCCGTTTAGACTCTGTTGGCTAATTTTGAAGTTATTTTTAAAGTTATATTTTAATAGGATTAGACAGTTAAAGTCCGTTAAAAATTCATAACTTTGTCATCCGACGTTCGTTTTCGACTGTCTTTATATCGTTGAGCTCCTATTAATGAGATCTTCAATTTCCGCTTAGATTGCGTCGGAAAATAATCAATTGATCTAAAATTTGATTTCTGAGTTGCATACTACTATGTTGAATCTTAGAAAAAATCATAACTTCCTTTAACGAAGTCAGATTTGGATGTTCTTTATATGCACGCTCTCAGTTTAACGTCTAATAAGAATTTTGTTTAGATCTCTAAGGCTAAAAATCATTTTTTCAAAAAATGACAAAATGTGGGGTTTCCAGATCAAGGAAGTCAGATCTATGTTTTGGGGCCATGTCCTTAAGGATTAAGTGCTTAATGTATTAAGATGTGGGTTGCTGGCGAACTCGGCGATTTTATGGATAAACTCGGTGAGTTGGCTCAGTTTTTCCCCGACTTTGCAGATTGATAGTGGAACTCGGCGAGTTAATGGACAACTCGGCGAGTTGGGTCAACTCAGGCTATTGACCTAGACTTTTGACCCTGTATTTGACCAAGTTGTTCTAAGGGGGTACTTGGGGTAATTAGAATTGTAATTAAGAAAATTATGGACTTGGGATAAAACCCATGTAGGATTGGGCCTAATTAGGAAGTTTGGGCCATTAGTGGGCCTTTGTGGATCTTTTAGATTTGGGCGTCAATTTTGGTTCATGTTGTGTCAGGGGTAAAATGGTCATTTTACCCTAAGTAAGGATTTTGGATTATAGTTTGGAACCCAATTGCTAATTGGGTGTGTTGTTGGTATTGATAGTTCGGGAAGCCGACAGGGAAGCAGCTAAGGATTTCTTTCGGTGAGCTTCTGCATTCAAGGTGAGTTGTCCTCACTATAATCTCGGGTCAAAGGCACGAATGTCGGCCCTTTGGATTGTTATCCTGGTTTATCGTATGATTGAGTATGCAGTGATCTGTTAGATCTGTATCCTGGTAGATAGGATGATGCTATGCTTAGTGATCAATTAGATCTGCCTGTTACCTGTTCTGGCTATATGTTTACCAGTCACATGTGTTGGTGTAGTGTGGTTGGGTTGAGACTGTACTACTTTGTACTACCAGTCAACAAACCCGATGATATTTATATCGTTATGTTATATGTATGCTTATCTGTTATGTATATGTTGACATGGTTTGTGTGTATGGTTGGGTTGAGGCGGTCCTGCTTTGTGCTGAAGGCCAATAGACCCAGGGTGCCCCAGATAGACTGAAGGTTTGTGAAGCAGACAAGTCACCTAGAGAACGGTCCAGACAGGCTGAAGGCCTGTGAGGCGGTCCAGACATGCTAAAGGTTTTGTGAGCGGTTCAGACAGGCTGAAGGCCCGGTGAGGCGGTCCAGATACACTGAAGGCTCTATATGCATGTTGTTTGTTGTATATGTTATCTGTGGTGTGTTTTTATTTTGAGGGAGACTCACTAAGCTTCGTGCTTACAGTTTGGTTATGTTTTTAGGTACTTCAGTGGATCGTGTCAAGGTGAAGGCGTGACCGTACACATCCTCACATTTTTGGACTTATGATTTCTGGGTAACTTTGATAACGTGAATGTTTTGAAAACTATGCCGAAAGTGATTCTGATTTTTAAAGTAATGTTTTGGAAACAATGGTTTTGTAAATACTTCTTTTGAAAAAGGGTTGTTTTCAAAAGTTCAAAATTTTATAATTTTTTATGGATGTTACACAAACTGCTAATAACTGGGCAAAATGATTTTTTTTTTATCTTTTTAAATGTTGAAGGTTCTAATTGGAAAAAATAAAACTTGTGGTTTAAACCAAAAATACATGAAATTTTTATGTTATTTTACGAAATTAACCCCTTAATTATGTAGATTTGTAACTAAAATTAACCCCCTTAGACTTGCGACTAGCTTCTTAGTAGAGGTATATACTTTCAAATCAAATCAAATCAATTTTTAAAGGAATAAACTTTTTCCATTTTATCATACATACTTTTTTATTTTATTTTATTTATTTATTTTTTTGTTTTTGGACAAAATGGTAACGACGTAATGAGTTTATGATCAAATTAAAAGCGGTTAATTAGTTTATCCGATTTATTTGATTCTTTAATTGATATAAAAATCTAATTTTCAATAATTACTCATACAATAAATTTTAAATGTGCTTAGCTACAGTGTCTGGTTTGGAGCTGTCGGTTTGGTGGTTTAGCTTGGCTTCAATACCACCAGTGGTTTAGAGCTGATTAACGTTCTCATCTTCCAATGTAATCCACCGCTTACTTCAACTTCTACCTAACCCTATGTGAGAAACATTACAATCTTCCTCTTGTCTAGTTTAATCGTCCTCTTCGTTTTCTCCCATCTTTGATTGAAGCTTTCATCACCGTCAAGATGTATTTTGGAATGGTGACACAACCAATGTATGGAACCTCTACTCTCTCTTGGCAAAGAGGTAGCTATCCCTCGCCCTTTCCTAATCCAATATGATCCTTGGAACAATAATGTTCCCAGTTTTCTCCCCGGACACCATCCACCACTTTTCCCACCCCTACCGCCGCAACAGGGAAGGAACGACTGCAACAAATTCTGAAAAATAAAGATTCGTTGATTGAAGGGTTTGAATCGATCCGGTAAATGTTGTTTGTTCGGGTTGTGGTGCTTCAAGGTGTTTTTATTTGTTGCTTCTTATCACATATGAATCAAAGCCTTTTTTCTACAGTCGAACATGACTGCATCATGTGATTTGAAGCATCGGTCTTGGAGGCTCTTCAACGCAGACCTCGGGGCGGCTTCACCAGTGTGAGGCTCTAAGCGAACCAAAATTTTGGAGTCCTTTGTACTCACCTTATACTGCAGTAGAAGTTGTCCTAGTCGTAACTTTATAATCTCCTTGACTCGTCAACCACGACCTAAACACAATCAATATCAATATATTTAGAGTATAGATTATTACCTTAAAATAAAATTTAACATCTTCCGATTTATAACACCTAATTAAATAATTATGTACACTAACTTACGTTCAGTTTTAAAATTATTTATTTCGAGTTAGTTTTTAATTAGAATATTAGATACAACTAATGTGCCTAGGTAATAATAGATCTAAAATTTGTTCTTAAGAACGTTTTCAATTTCACTTCATTACATGTCAACACAAACAAAATATTTCACAAATTTAACATACATTATGTTTTCACAAAAGAAATGATGTTTGTGTTTTAATTACCATATCCTTGACTAGATATGTTGGTGTTGTGAGCTCCAACAGAAATGAAACCTGAGATATAAAAATGAATGTTGAGTGATGTCAAAATTTTTTATGTATAGTCTCTATGGAACTCATTACAATTTACTCTAAAACACCTCTCCTGAAGCATCATTAACATGTAAGCCCTTCACTAATCCACATGTGACAATGTCAGTCCCAAATTCTGGATCAATAATATGAAATAAGGCTTTTAACACATTGTTTTCAGGTTCTATTGTCAATAATGATGAAGCATCAACTACAAACAGCACAATAAGATATGCATATCATGTGTGATTGGATCAATAAAAGAAAATAAGAATATAGCATGGAGGATGATCATCAAAAATCCGATCTTCTGCTACATAATTGTCAATAATCAAGTCTGCACTATTTACTCAAAAATCAAAGTTCTGATGTTGAACTTGAAACTTATTAATGTCATTTAGTGTTTTGGCTAACACAACACCTAGTAGTAAGTAATGAATGAAGATTTAATCTGAACCTTATCTAAACAATTAAACTCTTAATCAAAGTCAAAGCTAGTTTAACCCTCTGAGATCACTCCATTTCAACATTTATCCACTTGATTACCTTTAAGGAAAGCTAAATTAATTTTCACAAGCAAATTCTAAGCACAAAATGAGTAAAAATCGCACTTACCTTCAAGACAAGCAGTTGTAGCAGAAACATGATTCACGGGCCTACGTGTTACAAAAAATCGCTGTTTTTTTTTGCCAACAATCGAGAATCAAATAATTAGAAGGAAGAAGAACAATCGGTTACTTGGTTGATGACTTTTATGGCATACGCGAATGAGAAGGAAGAATCGACTAGTCGAGATTTGTTGAAATAGGTTAAGTGGGGCCCCTTAGAATTGGGGGCCCTAAGTAAGGGATTAGTTAACATAAAGGTTAAGTTGGCCCTGCCTCAATCACGGGTGCCACCTCCATCGTCTTTTTTTATTTAATTTCATTGAAGATTTCGATTTTGCAAGTCTCCTTTCTTATTCTGTCTCTTTTTTGTGTTTTTTCCCAGTAAGTATCAATTGATTTCAGGTCAAATCCAAAGGGTGCAATCAGAGGCAAAGAAAGAAGTGTGTTGTTGAAAGTTATTTGATTTAATATCATTGAAGATTTTGATTTTGCCTTTTCGAAGATATGTATCCGAATGCCCTAGCTTGGTTTAGGGCTTCAAGTTTCAGAATTTACAGATTATTGAATCAAGAATCAAATTGGTGTACAAGGCAATGTTCGTCAATTTGTAAGTATACAAACTTTCTTCCTATCATATATGCTTATATTCGATGATCAATTGTTTTGGATCTGAACTAGTGATATTTTGTTGTGCGCGTGTTCTATCTAATATCCGGTTTCACACACTGCCAATAATCTCAACGAATAATTTCTGAATTCAACTTCCATGAGTAGACGATTGATGTGAAATATCTGGTACTTGATGAATTGAAAAGTGTTGGTGTGATAGGATAGATATATAAAAAGATATCTGAAACTTGGTAACACTTCAAATGTTTCATTTTGATGTATTGGCTCACAGACATGTCATTTTGGTAATGGTAATGATAATGAGATAAGGAAGTTTATCTTTTGAAGCTATTATTTATTACTTGCTGTTGAACTTTACTCTAGGTTTCTTGGTGTCTTGGTGATGTGCATTGTTTCCATTAAGTTACCCTAACCTAAAATGGTAGTGATCAATGAAAGAGCAAGTATGTAGCTATTGCCTAAGACTAAACGGTGTAGGTAACGCTGACATCCGTTTCTTGACGTGGCAAGGGCATAACGCTGTGGTCACGGCTAAACACCACCCATATTTTGTTTTTGTCCATTACCAATAGGGGTGTTGATCAGGTAATTTTTCCGGGTTTCGGGTAATTTGGGTTTTTCGTGTTAAAAAAAGTACTCGTTACCCGACCCAAATTAAATTCGGGTAGCGAGTCGGGTTTGGGTAATTCGGGTATTACCCGAAAAATATTTTTTTTTTGAATTGCACCTAAAAATAAATTTAATGAAATAAATATGTCGTGCTCTATTAGTCTTGTTTATATAAACAAACGGGACATAAACAAAGTTACTCAAACTTTGAACGTTGAGATTTTTTAGTCAATAACATTTGAGATATCAAGTAATCTTTTAACAGCTTAATGTAATCTAATAAGATGTAATAAAAACAAATACTTAAAGATCTTAGTTTAAAAGTTTAAAATGTTTAAGATAATTGTAGCCATCAGTTTTGCCATGTTCTGAAGTTTTGTCAAGATAATGAGTTTGTTGGTTGTAGTAAAAACTATAATCTAGAAAATAGTTAAGTTTTAAAGAACATGGTGACATATAAACAATTGTTTTTAATATTGTTGTTGCCATACTGTCATAATAAAAGAGATTTATGTTTTATAATAATAATAAGTATTTAAATGTGATCAAATGCCTGTTATAGAGTAGAAGCTCTACGAAAAAAATGAAATTTTAACATAATTCGGGTATACCCGAAACCCGACAAACGTACCCTATATCCGACCTGAAAAAAAATCGGGTTACCCAAATACCCGAAAAATTAACCCGATACCCGATACCCGAAAAAATCGGGCGGGCACTTCGGGTATCGGGTATTTTCGAAAGGGCTAGTTACCAGCCATTTTGTGGCCCACATAACGATCGATAATGCGTAAGAACGGTCATTTTTTTGACCGTTGGCGAACGGTCAATATCTTAAAAAAAAGAAAATCTTAACTTTTTTTTTATTTTAAATATAAATACACATACAAACAAAATTTTAACAACACAATCTTCTCTCATCTTCATACTTCAACTTTAAAAAAAACCACTTTTACTTTCAACCAAATATGGAGCAAAACCTGAACACCTCGCCTCCAAACACAAACACATACATCCCGATGGGGTTCGCACAATACGAAAGTTATATGAACCTGCTCAACTCAAACTCACCCCCAATGCAATTTCTTACATCCCCTTACATGCAGGAAAACCCAAATCTGGAACAAAAACTTTTCAGTGCTTTCACTTCCATGCAACAAACAACCATTCAACCACCAACCACACAACCACCACCAGAAACTGTTCCTGAAACACAAGCGGGAGGTAGTCGGAAAGGGAGATGGGAAGGAAAAGGGAAAAAGGAAAGAGAAGGCAGTTGCGGATACGGAAGAAGATCCTACACTATGGTGGACACCGGAGGAGGATTACGCATTGGCGGTGGCGTGGTGCGGGACTTCAAAGGGTTCAACTATCGGAAATGATATGCGAAGAATTGGGTTTTGGGAAGTCGTGCTCGACAAATTCCATGCTCTAATGAAGAAACAACCATATCGCAATATCGATATGCTTAGTAGCAAGTGGACTCCGATCAGTCGCTGGTGCACCAAGTTTAATGGGATTTTCATGAGACTAGAATCGAAAAACAAAGTGGTGAAAATGATTTTGATGTGTACAAAGCTGCGTGTGAACAATATCAAGTCGAAATAGGACACACTTTCGAGTTTGAAAAAATATGGGAGATTGTTAGGCTAGATCCAAAATGGATTAAGGCGATAACATCGTTGGAGGCATAATCAAAGAGGTGTCGTGTTAAGAAATGTTGTTTTTATATATATTTCAAACATAAACATTAATTATAAGTTGTTGGGTAAGTTTTGCATGTCTATATATTTGTAGGGATGTATTGTGTATTTTTTGCAGGAATAAGATCGGGTCTACACGCGGGTTGCAGGTGTATCCGGATGTTATGATCCGGAGTATATAGCTTACTCTCTAAGTGATTTTGATATAGAGTCTTAGATATTTTTTGTACGAAACTGTTCATTCTCTCTATCCACAGATTAGGGTTTGGTCATACTTCTTGCAGTTCTTTTCTGTATTGTTCTTAGGTTCATATGAGAGTGAGAGTTAATGTAGTGAGGTTTCCGTTGTAATCAGTTTTGATGTATAAACCATCTGTTTCATAGTGAATGAAATGATGAAGTTGGGAAATCTTTGAGTTGTTTAGATTTTTTACATGGTATCAGAGCTAAGGCTCTTTGTTTCTACAACGATGGTTGAGTTCTTGTTGTTTCTGTGACGATCGCTGAGTTCTGCTACTTCTTCGATTTGTTAGGTATTTCTGAAACTCTCTTTTGTGATTTAATTCACACTGTTGTGGTTAGTTGTAGGCTTCTTTGAACTCTATTTACCATAAACTGTGTTCTACTGTGTATTCGATTCGATTGTTAAAGGAAAACCCTAAATCGAAACGAATACTTTGTTTTTTTCTTCTAGATCTTGGTACTGCGAGAGTTTTTTTTGTCTTGCAGGCTCTGCTGTGCGATTATCGAGTGCAATACTGATCTTCGGTTGGAAATCCTAAACTGTTCGATTAATATCTTGTCTGAAATAACTCTCTAGGGGTCGGATTTTGTCACCGATAAACCCTAGTAGAGAACGGGCTAAGAGAGTTGATTCCTTGTTATTTCCTCTAAAAATCTCTGTGATATTTGTCATTCCCTGTCCTTTGTTGTATCTGTTTTGTGAGATCCTGGTGTCTTGTGTACACCAGTTATTGTTTTCTTTATTAAGTCATCTATTGTTGTGTTATTCTCTGTACTGATTGTCTTGGGCCCCGAAAAACGTGGTGACCATCTGGACATAAGATCTGTACAGGGAATTGTTTTCTTATTGTTCTTGTTTGTGTTGATTGTATTTCTGTCTTTATGACGGGTGGTGCTACTGATTCACCTGGTGGAAGTGGAAAGGATGATCAAATCAATTTTGATGATCCTCTCTACATTCACTCTTCTGATAATGTTGTCACATCTATTATTACAACCAAGTTAACTGGAAATGAGAATTTTAGATTATGGAGAAACTCCATTTCTAGGGCTCTTAAGGCAAGAAACAAACTAGAGTTTGTTGATGGCACGTATAAAAAAACCAGTGTTGATGATTCTAAGAAAACTAAATGGGATAGGGCTAATGCTGTTGTCAGTTCTTGGTTGTTATCCTCTATTTTTGATTCTTTATGGAAGGAGTTTGATGGTCTTACTAGTCTAACTGAATGTACATGTGATGCCTCTATTAATTTGAAGGATCACTCTAATCTCATGAAACTTATGCAATTTTTATCTGGTCTTGATGATTCATATAGTCAAGTTAAAAGTCATATTTTGTTAATGGATCCTTTGCCTAATGTGAAAATTGCTTTTTCTATTGTGTCAAGAGAGGAGTCTCTTCAAAGAAATGGTTCTTTGACTTCTCTTCAGTCATCTCAGTCTATGACTAAGTCTCAGTCCTCTGCTTTTAATAGCAGGTTTAATAATCAAAACAACAATAAAAATAAGGGTCAAGTAGTTCAATGTAAGAACTGTGGTCTGAAAGGTCATACCATAGATAAATTAATGTTTTAAATTGATTGGATATCCTAAGGATTTTAAATCAAGAAGTGAAAAAAATAATCAAAATAATTTTGTTTAAAATTTTTCTGCAAATTCGTCCAATGCTTCTTCTGGAAGTACTGGTTCTAATAATTGTTCTGATTCCATTGGGGATTCTGAGTTTCATCAACTCACTAAGGATCAATATGCCAAGCTTTTACAACTTATTGGTGATAGGCAAGTCAATGAGGAAGCATCTGCTAGTGCAAATATGGCAGGTACTGATTTGTTTGAAGCTTTTAATGCTTCTGTTAATGGTCAGAAATGGATAGTTGACTCAGGAGCTAATCAATATATGATTACTTCTGAGTCACTGCTTCAGGACACTGTGGATGTGTCTAAATTAGATTTACTTGTCAGTCATCCTAATGGGACATCAGCTAAAATTGATAAAATTGGGAACATGAATTTGTCTAATTCTTTGACTCTATTTGATGTTTTTGCTGTTCCTGATTTCAATGTTAATTTGTTGTCTGTGCATAAGGTTTGCAAAGATAGTAACTGTGAAGTTGTTTTTAATGAACACAATTGTAAAATTCAGGATTTACAATCAAAGGTGATGGTGGGGAATGGTAGAGAGTCTGGTGGTCTCTATTACATAAATAGTGTACCTTTAGGTAATCTATCTAATTCATCTATTTCATCTTCTGTTTGTTATGTGTCTAAATTAACTTGGCATAATAGACTTGTTCATCCTTCTAATCAAGCTTTAAGTTCTTTAAGAAACAAACTAAAAATTGGAAATGAAAATCTACCACCATGTGATGTGTGTCATAAAGCTAAGCAGACCAGACAACCCTTTCCTATTAGTCAACAAACTACTTCTAAACTTGGTGAATTAATCCATTTAGATGTCCGGGGTCCCTATAGAGTGACAACTACAGAAGGATTTAGGTCTTTTTTGACAATAGTGGATGACTATACTAGGGCAACTTGGGTGTATCTATTAAAATCCAAAGATGAAGTTTATAATTGTGTTCTTATTTTCTTTAATATTTTACTTAATCAGTTTTCTGTTAAAATTAAGATTGTTAGATCTGATAATGGTATTGAATTTGTAAATAGTAAAATGAAACAATTGATTGAGTCTAAAGGAATTTTACATCAGACATCTTGTGTTCATAGTCCACAACAGAATGGTGTTATGGAGAGGAAACACAAACATATTTTAAATGTTGCTAGATATTTAATGTTTCAGTATGGTTTACCAATCAAGTATTGGGGAGATGCTATCTTGACCTCAGTTTTTATGATTAATAGGACTCCTACTTCTATTTTAAATGGTGTTTCTCCCTATGAACTTGCTTATAATAATACTCAGGTTTTTGATAAACTTAGAGTTTTTGGATGTTTGTGTTTTGCCACCAAATTAAATAATTTGGATAAGTTTTCTGAAAGGGCAGATAAATGTATTATTCTTGGTTATTCTTTTGATAAAAAGGGTTATAAGGTACTTAGTCTTGATTCCAATTCTGTTTTTGTTTCCAGGGATGTAAGGTTCTATGAGTCAGTTTTTCCTTTCAAACTTAAATCTTCATCTTTTACAGATAAATCGGTTACCCCTGTAGACTCAAATGACCTGTTTTCCTATGATGATTCAATTGATTCTAGTTTTGTTCTGGACAACACAGGGTTAGAAAGTTTGAGAAGTGACCATCAGTTGGATGGTGCTAATGCATACCATAACCTGGATGAGACTTGTCCCTCTAATGTCAGCAACCAGACTGGTGAGGTATATGTGCCTCCTTCTGATGAGTTGGTTCCAAACACTTCTACCTTGCCTAAGGAGAATGAGTCTCTTAATACTGATCCTTCTGATAGTTTGTCAACTAGGGTTACCAGATCTGGTCGAAATGTTAACATGTCTGTTAGATTTAGTGACTATGTTATAGAAGGAAAACATAAATATGGGATTGAAAGGTCTGTTAACTATTCATCTCTTAATAAGGATAGTTTTTGCTTTGTTTCTAGTCTGAATAAAACTGTTGAGCCAAAATCCTATAGTGATGCGGCTTTAGATCCTAATTGGATCAAGGCTATGAATGAGGAAATGGAGGCTCTCTATAGAAATAATACCTGGGAAATAACTGATCTTCCTAAAGTAAGAAAAGCCATTGGATGTAAATGGATTTTTAAAATCAAATATAAGTCCAATGGTGATATAGAAAGATATAAGGCCAGGCTTATTTCTAAAGGATATAATCAAAGAGAGGGTATAGATTATGAGGAGACTTTTTCACCTGTTGCTAAAATAGTAACAGTTCGTGTTGTTATTTCTATGGCTGTTCATAATTCTTGTCCTCTCTATCAGCTTGACATTAACAATGCATTTCTATATGGAAATTTGTCTGAATGTGTATATATGACTCAACCTGAAGGATATCATTCTAAGGATGATATCAGAGTTTGTAAGTTATTAAAATCTCTTTATGGGCTTAAGCAAGCTCCAAGAAAGTGGAATGAGAAGCTTTGTTCTTCTCTTTCCAGTTTTGGTTTTAAACAAAGCATAAATGATTATTCCTTGTTTGTTAGAAAGTCTCAAGATACTGTTGTTGTTCTTCTTGTTTATGTAGATGATATTATCTTAACAGGTAATAATGAGTCTGAATTAAACGTTGTTAAGAACTTTCTTAAGTCATAGTTTTTAATCAAGGACTTGGGTAATTTGAAATATTTTTTAGGTATTGAGGTGTTACAAACTGAAAATGGAATTTGTCTTAATCAAAGAAAATATTGTTTGGAATTACTTCATGAGTTTGGGATGCTTGGTTGTAAACCTGTTAAAACTCCACTTGAGCCTAATTTGGTCATTAAAAGAGAATATGAATTGGAAAAATCTGATTATTTGGTTAATATAACTGATTATCAGAAGCTTATTGGGAAGTTAATATATCTTACTATAACAAGACCTGATATTTCTTATGTTGTTCAGCTTTTAAGTCAGTACATGCATAGGACATATAAATCTCATGTTAATATTGCTTTCAGACTGTGACATCCCCAAAATCACAGCCAGAAAAGACCGTTTTAATTTATGCTTTTAAAATAATTTCAGAGTAAATCCATTGATTTAAAAGAGTTGTGGAATTTGTTCCCAAAACAAAATATGATAAAATAAGGTTTATCAAAGCATTTCATCAGGAGATGCATTTTCATTATATAACAATATTCGGGATGTCATGTTCCGATAAACAGACTAAAAGCATAAACAACAAAAGATAGACCATACAATAGTTACATATAACAACTGGTCTAATATCAAAAGTTCTTGATAAGTCATCCAACTTATGCTCGTGCGCCACTACCTGTAATACAACAAAACTGAGTAGGTCAGACTTGGGAGCCTGGTGAGCATATAGGGTTTTCAACCCGCAATAAATAATTATATTTAATTTCACCAACCAACAATAACCCGATTACCCATTCCCGTTATCCTCACTTTACGTCCCTAAAACAACATCTATCTCAAGGGACCTAATCTAGGATTTTCATCAGGACGGACATTACTACAAAGGGGTTTCCTCAACACTAGATGTCCTAAAGGCAACAATGAGGGGGATAGAGTACACCGGTGAACACATCGTTCACAACACCTACAGGTTATGAGCCTGCTAGCGTTCCACATGACTGTCTAGAAAGAGTCTGTGGTCATTATCCATACTCCGCTGAATAACTAGATCAACAACAACATCGAGGTCTCTCATCTGTTTATCACACATCAACTATCTACCCATGTTCTACCCAACATATTAGTAGTTAAAATATATATTTTTATACATAGTTTAAAACCTGTATAGCATTCTCATTCAATACATATTCCAATCAACAGATGAGACACATACACATAACATGTATTTCATAGAGAATAAATCATATCTATGAGATGGAAGAAAGTGAATATACATTCACACATATAACAACAAAATATACACATAACATGTATTTTGTATAAAATACTTCATAATTATGCGTTAGAAGAAGGTAACTACACACTCACTTGATCAGAAGATGATAAGACAGCACTACGGCTCTAAGAGTAGTATTCTTCGGTGAAACTGGGTTCACTTCACTCACCGGGCTTCTTACGGGCAGAGCTTCGGCTCAGAAACTCTTTTCTTCGCGGGATCTTTGAGCTTTGGGACTTGCTTCGGGTCTTGGGATGATATTGTGGCTTCGGGGGTACTTCTTTGCACGTAAATCGAGGTAATATGAGTGAGAGGAGAGAATTTGGCAACCTTGGCCGGCTGCCCCCTTCAAGCTATTTATAGGGCTGAATTTGCCCTCGCCACGTCGTGGTAACCTTCACCACGTCATGGTGACTGGTCGTCACTGCGTTCGTCATCGCAAGTGGGTCTGGCAGACTCCAGAGCACGTGCGACGTCGTGGTGACTGGCACAATCTTGGGTTTCGCGCCCTGAACTTCAAAAATTCATAACTTTCGCATACAAACTCTGTTTTCAACGTTCTTTATATCGACGCGTAGGTGAGAATACGCTCTACAACTCTCGTTTAGACTCCGTTGGCTAATTTTGAATTTATTTTTAATATATTATAAATATATTACTTTTATATTTTTTTAGTAGGCCGGGACAGGAAAACTCCGTTATAAATTCATAACCTCTTCATCTGACGTCCGTTTTCGCCTATCTTTTTATCGTTTCACTACTATTAACAAGATCTTCGATTCTCGTTTAGATTGTTTCGGCTAAAAATCTCTTGATCTCAAATCGAGGATTCGGGCTACATACTGCTAAGTCAAAACTTCGGAAAAATCATAACTTCCTGATACGAAGTCAGATTTGGGCATTCTTTTTATGCACACTCTCGGTTTAACGAACTCTACGACTTTCGTTTAGATTACTAGGGCTAAATATCGCTCTATCTTAATTTCGTATTTTACGTCATTCAGTGTCATGCCGGTTCTGTCGCGAAACTTCGACATATCATAACTTCGTTATAACTCGGATTTCGAGATTCTTTATGTATTCGGAAACCTCATTTCAACTACTACAACATTATCCATAGATATAGGCTTTATCTAAAATTTCATTTTGACGTTTGTTTTTATTCTTAGTTAAATTAAGACACACAATTAAGCACAAAACACATAATACTCAAGTAATACACTTCTATTATTTCAAAACGGGTTACAAATGTTAACCTAGACTATTATATCAACATTAATGACAAGCCCAAAAGCACAGGTGTTACACAGACTGTTGAGATATTTGAAGAACAGTCCAGGTATGGGAATACATTTCACAAAGTCTAGCTCTTTTGATGTGATTGGTTTTGTAGATGCAGACTGGGCTAAATGTCTAGTTAGTAGGAGGTTTGTATCTGGATATTTGGTGTACTTAGGTGGATCTCTTGTTTCATGGAAAAGTAAGAAACAAAGTACTGTTTCTCGCTCTTCTACTGAGTCTGAGTACAGGGCTTTAGGAAGTATAACTTGTGAAATAATCTAGATTTTGAAGTTACTTTATGATTTGGGTATAAAATCAAATTTACCAGCAAATGTTTTTTTGTGACAATGAGTCTACTATTAAATTGGCTTTGAATCCAGTTTTCATGAAAAAACAAAACATTTTGAAGTAGACCTTCATTTTGTTAGAGAAAAAATTGAAAATGGAATACTAAAAGTAAATAAGATTGTATCTTCAAATCAAAATGTTGATATACTTACAAAATCACTTGGTAGTGTTCAACATGAGTATATTCTGAATCGTCTCAATATGGTTAATATGTTTAAAAAGGATAATTAAGTTCATGTCTTCTTGAATTAATGTTTAGTTTGAGGGGGCATGTTAAGAAATGTTGTTTTTATAAATATTTCAGACATAAACATTAATTATAAGTTGTTGGGTAAGTTTTGCATGTCTATATATTTGTAGGGATGTATTGTGTATTTTTTGCAGGAATAAGATCGAGTCTACGCGCGGGTTGCAGGTGTATCCGGATGTTATGATCCGGAGTATATAGCTTACTCTCTAAGTCATTTTGAGATAGAGTCTTAGATATTTTTGGTACAAAACTGTTCATTCGCTCTATCCACAGATTAGGGTTTGTTCATACTTCTTGCAGTTCTTTTCTGTATTGTTCTTAGGTTCATATGAGAGTGAGAGTTAATGTAGTGAGGTTTCCGTTGTAATCAGTTTTGATGTATAAACCATCTGTTTCATAGTGAATGAAATGATGAAGTTGGGAAATCTTCGAGTTGTTTAGACTTTTTACATGTCACAATTCTAGTTTGTTTGACGTTTTTGATGCCTGAACTAACATCGACCTCAACGCCGACATGTATGACATCCCCGACGACATCGAAGAGATCTCCCCCTACGTCGACCGATCGGAAGCGACAAAGCAAAATGCGCTCAATGTCACGCGGACAAAACTGATACAAGGGCACAAGAGTTTGCGTAAATGAAAGCAAAGTTCGACCAACACAATCTGATCGCCAAATAAAAGGTTGATGTGCAATGTGAGCACTTGGAGTTTCTTCGTAAATAAGCGGAGAAAGATCAAATGATGAAGGATTTAACAATTCTTCAGACTAGCAAAGAAAATATGGGACCACTAGAAATGTAAGTGCTCCGAAAGATGAATGAGAAAATTGAAAAGCAATATTTGGATGACTAGTTGATCGGTTTTTAGTTTTTAGGACAATTTTTATTTATTTACTTAGTTATTTTATTTTTTATTTTTTATTTTATGCTCAACGTTGAGTTTTTTTTTTCGGCGTGTAATTTTTTTTCATGTTTTTAATGTTATGTTAATCTAGGAGTTAATTAAATTGCATGTTTCGTTTTTTTAACTAATCCAATGTTCATAAAAAAAATTGAAAAAAAAAACAATAAAAAATAAATAAATTGAAAAAAGAAAAAAAACCAAAAAAAATAAAAAAGAAATGATGACATGAAAAATTAAAGATGTTATAATTAGTTGTCAATTTCCTTCGTTTGGTGTTATAACACCATTTTGACATGACATATGAGGTGATACGAGGTGACACCTTTTGGGTGTGATAACTAGTTGCCCATACCCACTAGTCTAATAGTTTCATCGACATCCATTTGGTGTTATAACAACATTTTGATATGACATATGAGGTGCCACATTTTGGATGTGATAACTAGTTGCCCACACCCACTAGTCTAATAGTTTCATCAACACCAAGTACTTTTTTGACCTTGCATAATCACTTGATGTAGACACCTGTTATAAAGGAAAATGCTTGGTGATCTATAAAATACTTATTTATGAAGTGTTGCTTAAGAGTATAGTTGCTTAGTGATTTGTAAAATATTTATTTACTTGACTAATTAAGGTTTCTCTCCTCTTCAATTTTGACGATTTGTAGGTTATGTCATGGTCAGCTATTAAAAGCTCTTTAATTTCCTTTTATCCTTAGACGCCATGTAATACAGTTAACTTCCAAGCCTTTTAGTTTCTTTGTTTGTCTTGAGATAAGCAAAAGAAAGTCAATTTGATATCGTATAACTTGCCAAATCTATTTTGTAATGTATAGCCCTGACCTTTTCACAGATAAACATATTCAAGGTCGAAGAAGATGGGACTGTGCTCTTATTCACCCTTATTTACCCAAGCTCTGAAAGCTTTGTTCAACTTCTTGGCACCATTTTCAAGATTGTACATGTGATGTGTGATTGGAATTCTTTTGAATTTAATAGATTTAGATTTTTAAATTAATGCATCAATAAAATGTAACTTGATTAATATTCTGTTAGTAAATGCAGGCATACTTACTTCGAGTTGCTGAAGTTAAAAAAAGTCATTGACTGGATAATCTCTAATCTTTGCAATTGTTCATGGTGCTATAAGTTCCGAAAATGTCCCTGTGGGTGTGTAACGCCCTGTTCCAAATCAATTCCTAATTCAAGGTTGTGGCCCGAAGAGCGGCCGTCATAAGGATTAGGGCCTTTAAAAAGGTAAAATTTAGGCCCATTTGGATGTGTGTAATGTAGATATGTGACCCAATAATTCGGTTTGCACTTTGGAGTCAAAGGGTAAAATGAGAATGTAGTGTTTCAGACTTCTTTCTGTGGATATAAAGAACATCGAAAACATAGTTAGAACGGAGAAGTTATGACCATTTAAAGTTTGGGTGGTTTTGGGCCAAGCTGAGTACACTGGGCGTACTAATGGAAACCTGAGTACGCTGGGCGTACGCAATCAGTGCCCAAACCCTATTTTTGTGGTTTAAGCCCTATTTAAGCTCCTTAACTCCCCCAAACCAACTCCATTCACAGCCTCCACCAATCCAACACCCCTATCATGAAACCCTAACCTTAGATAAGCCTTTTGAGCTAAAAGAAGGTGATTTTGATTGCTTTGGAGTATGCATGGTGCACATTGGAAAAGAAGGAAATTGTTGTAGAAGTGTTGGTTGCATTGGAGCTTGTAGATCTGGACTTTGTTCACCTTGATCTATCTTCTATAGGTATAAAGTTTGAATCTTGATGATGCATTTGTTTGATCTAGCTAGTTTCGGTTGTTATGAGCTTTTGGTAATTTTAGTGCATAAAGTCTAGATCTTGAATGTTTAAAATCTTGTTATGCATAAAGTTGGAAAATTTATCCATCTAAACATCATTGTGATTCAGATATGAAGGTGGGAGACTTGGACTTAATGGATTAAGTTGAAAAAGATGCACTTTTGGTCCCATTTGATGCTTAAAGGCTAGATTCTGATGGTTGGATCATTCTAATGGATAAAGTTGGAAACATTATCCATTATGGAGCTTTTAGGATCCATAAAAATGTAATCTTGAACCTTCTATACCTTCCATGAGAGTGTCATGATGCCTTAATAGATTGATAAGTTAAGGTTTTAGCTTTTGGACCTTTTCTAGACATGGAAAGTCATAAAGGTGGAAACTTTATGACTTAGAATGATGTTGTGGAACTAGATCTGAGTGTTGGATGAAAGGACTTAAGAGATTAAGCACTTAATGGAGAAGTGCCATTTGGCCGGGTGTACCTTCGAGCATGCTGCGTGTACTCGTATGGGGTCCCGATTCTGGTTGGTAAGTACGCCATGCGTACGAGCTGAGTATGTTGGTCGTACTCAGCCTGAAGTTTGACTTGTTGACTTTGACTTCCGTTGACCGTTGACTTTTGACCAAGTTTGACCTTGGGCCAAACTTGAGGGTTTTGGCCTATTAACTAAGATTTTATTTGGTTTTGGTAATAATAGCTCGGGAAGCCAGCGGTGCAGTAGCTAGGGATTCTTCCAGGAAGCTTTTGCAATTGAGGTGAGTCTCCTCACTATTTGTATGGGTCGAAGGCACCAATGCCGGCCCATTTGGTTTATGTATTGTAGGAGGACCCGGGGGTTAGCCGTAGGCATTATGTATGAAAGACTAGGAGGTGGCTCTTGGCACACTATATGCTATTATGTATTGTAAGAAGACCCGGGGGTTAGCCCTATTCATTATGTATGAAAGACCAGGAGGTGGCTCCTGGCATACTATATGTTATTTTGTAATGTAGGAAGACCTAGGGGTTAGCCCTAGGTAGTACGTACAAAAGACCAGGAGGTGGCTCTTGACACATTGTATGCTAATTGGTTAAGTAGAGTAGTATGTATGCTAGTTGTCTTTGTGACGCTTACATGAAAGACCAGGAGGTGGCTCTTGGCACTTGTCTGTAAGACCCATAGGATGGCCCCAGATTGGCAAGAAAGATCACGAGGCGGCCAGTGGCATAATGGCAAGACTATGTGCGAAACATAACACCTTTATTGATTATGATATATGTACGGCTCACGGTTATGTATGGCATGTATGGTTCAGTTGATATGTATGGTATGTGGTATTTGGGGAACTCATTAAGCTTCGTGCTTACAGTTTTGAGTTTTGGTTTCAGGTACCTCCAGTTTTCAAATAAGGGAGCTCGGGACGATCGCAATGCATACACCTATGTTTTCCTCAATATGTGATTTCTGGGAATGAACTCTGATAAACGTTTTCTTTGAAATCCTTTTCAATGTGTGAACCAATTTACAAATGTGTTTTTGTTATATTAAAAATGAAAGTTTTGGTCATGAATTTTGGGATGTTACAAGTTTGTTCAGAGCCTAGGTTTGAGGGATTCAGGCATACTCTCGAGTGTGCCTGATCTCAAACTGAGGGCTTGATGAAATTAATAAAAACATTTAATTACAAAAGAATTTCTAAGTAAAGAAAGTGGCGTGATGCGTGAAATCGACCGAGCTCAAGTATGTGGTTCCCAAAATACCAATACATGTTTGTTATGTGATATGATATAATTATGTGATTCGCAATTAGAGCTAAGGATCTATGAGAGATACCTTTGTATGCTTATATGAGCTTGTAGATTTGCATGCTAGAACTAATCAGCCAGTGGTAGGATGGACTGTTTGGCTTATGCCTGATTGTGTGAGCCTTCGAATCGCATGCTAGTACAGATTCCTGATTAGAGTATATAATGGTTTGATTGGAGTATGTTGGTTAGTTTTTCCATTGTCTGAATGTTACTTGCTTTATGCTTTGTGGGACTCTTAGCAATGTAAGTTAGCTACTAAGTGAGTATGCTAAGTCACACGTAGAATACGCTGGATAATCTTAGAGTGATAGATTTGACCCTATTGCGCATCTCTTGTTTGAGTCCAACCGTTCTAGGGTTGAGTCTTTTACTCGAAGGATTATCTGATCTCTGTTTTATGTGGCTATATTCATAAGGTAGCTAGTTGACATTAATTGGAATCCTTCAGCAGCTGAGGGTTGGGTGGGTTCGGGAACCTAGGAAAGCCTAGGATATGATGCAGTGGGTTAGTAGTATGGTTCAGTGAGTACTGGCACAATGGTTTGAAGAAGTGACTTAGAGGATTAAGGAGGATTTCTGAGGGAAGTATGGACAGGTGTGGAAGGTAGTATTGGGCCTGTACTACTGAAAGCACATGATCCATACTTGAATCGGTGAGAGTCTTGGAGAATCTAAGAAGCTTATGAGAGGTGGATTCTTTGGTATGTTCTGATTATTGGATTGATTCTATTTCAATTTGGAGATGAGCTCTCAAGGAGATGGTTCAGGTTCGGGTTTCGGCTTAGTTGTAGGTGCTGAGCCGATTAGCGAGCAGTTGTAGGAGTTGATTTCATCGGATATCTCTCACTGTGTTTCGAAGATAGTGGACGAGCGCTTGGGTGCATTCCGTGCGGAGATTATGGCTATCGTGGGAGATCGCACACTGACTTTCCGAGAGTTCCGTGCTTGTGGATCTCCTGCGTTCCATGGGGAGAGGGACCCCATTGTCAGTAGGAGCTGGTTAACAGATATGACTAACACGTTCAGGATGAGTTTCTGCCCCGAGGAGGTGAAGGTCAGATATGCTTCCTGCATTATGAAGGATCAGGTACGTGATTGGTGGGAGAAGATTGGTAGTGAGTTGGGTGATGATGTGGTCTCTGCTATGTCATGGGATGACTTCTCGACCAGGTTTCGAGATGAGTTTGCACCGACGATTGAGGTGCAGTAGTTGGCGCGAGAGTTCATGGATCTCCGCCAGACTAATGAGACGGTGGCAGAGATCACTGCCAAGTTCTGGGAAAGGGCTTTATTGGTATTGTAGTATGTAGCAGATGAGGAGATGAAGAAAGTAAGGTATCACGATATGCTGCGAGATGACATCATATAATTCGTGAGTATTTCAGGGTTAGAGACCCCGAATGATATGATCTCTAGAGCTTGAGAGCGGGAGATTGATTTGGAGCACATTGAGAAGAGGATGTCTGATCAGGTGCATACGTTGGAGGGTCTCGGGAAGAGACCCAAGACTTCTGACCAATATTCAAGAGGCCAGCAGGACCGGAGTCAGTGTAGCACGTGCAGGAAACCGCACGATGGGGCTTTTCGTTCCAGGGGTTTGGGCTGCTACAAGTGTGGCTAGGTTGGCCACGTCAGCAAGGACTGTCCTTAGGGAGCAAGTCCGTTATGCTTTCACTGCGATCGGGTGGGCCATTAGAAGGCCGACTATCCGACGTTGAGGGGAGGAGCAGTGAACGCGCCTGCTCCGGCTTCTTTGGGGATCATCGATGGACGAGAAGGTAAGGAAGAAACCCCAAAAGAAAGGAGTTGAGTTCTGCAGGTATGTATCTTTTGCCTTCTTTTAGGTTATTTATATATGTGTTTATGGTTGTTGGAATCTTGCATCAGTTTGGGTAAAACATATATCCAGTTCATTTCTTTTCTCATATATGAGTTACATCTTCAAGTAGTGTCATATGCCATTTGCATACCGTGAATTTCATAGTTGTTAGGGAAGGGTCATTTCCCCTTTGCCAGTTCGAAGTGTTTAGTGTCATCTTGGTTTATGGTCGAGATAGGTTCAGGGGCATTATATGGAAGGTCTGCGGTTAGGGTTCAGTAGGGTGGGTACCCACCCTTGGTAGGATTCGGAGGGTTTAGTCATTGTGATCAGTTTGAATCATGGTGTCGCCAAGGGAAGTGGTCTACTACCGAAGTTTTGCTCTGAGCATCGGTTAATTGGACTTTAAGATCTAAGTACAATATCATTTCAAGGCATCTAGAGTTATCAGTATTTCTGGGATTCAGAAAGTGTTCATCTAGTCTTCAGAGGTTGTATGGTCTTGTAAGTGTTGGAATAGTGTCTAAGGCTGCAACTATATTAGGCAAGTATTTGACCCGGTTGTGCATGGTCCTTTTGGGTTGCCTTCACCTTAGCAACTTGATAGGATGATTTATTAAGAGAGAGTAAATATTATTAGTATATTATGAGAATAATATAAAGAATAATATATTGTTATTTGATTAATATAAGTCATAGAATTAATTGGAATAAATTTGGTGACTTAAAGAGATTAATTAAATAAGATGGTATAAACTGTCAATTGTTTGATAGTTAAACTTTAGACTGTAAATCCATATAGATATGGATTGGACAGATTCTAGAAGCTAAAGGATAGCTTGAATCGTCCATTGCTTATCTAAGGAATGGATTTGGATAGCCTTAAGAGAAGATTATCCAATTAGGGTTTAGGTTGTAACCCTTAAGGAGTCTACAAGTATAAATAGACCCTATGGCAAAGGGAAATCGACACTTCATCTAAAGTAAGAGAACCCTGGCCGATTTCCTCCCCTCTCCTCTCTCCCAAATCATCCTACTTGCTATTTGGTGTTTGTAAGCCATTAGAGGAGTGACAATTGTGACTCTAGAAGCTCCAAGACAACAAGATCAACAAGGAATTCAAAGGTATGATTCTAGATCTATTTCAATATTGTTATTACACCTAAATAGTCATTAGAAGTCTTGGATTCAAAGCATGTTTAATTAGAAAGCCTAGATCCAAGCATTAGGGTTTTGCATGCGCACATAGGAAAGTTCTTATGGCTAAAACCCATCAGTGGTATCAGAGCCTAGCTTGGTTTTCATTAAATTGTTGCTTAATTGTCTGAAACTAAACTGCACATCTTATTGATGTGTAGCTCGTATCCCCATCAAGAAAGGAAAAGGTGGCCCAAGTGGCTGCCTGTATGGGGGGTAATGTGAATTGGAAGTTCGGGAAACTTCCCGACTTTGGGACCACATCTTATTGATGTGTAGCAGACAATGGGAAACCAGGTTGAGGATCCCGGTTAGGACATGAGTTCAGTGTGGGATGTTAGACCGCATGTGTGCTTGACTTTGGGTTTGTTTGGATTGGTAATCAGCAGTAAGACCATGGTTAACAATTGAGTTAGCGTGGGAAGTGATGTAAGACTGCGGGATAGCCGTAGCTTTCACCAGTAGCCAGATAGCATGGAAGGTGTTGTAAGACTTTGGGATACCCGTAACATTCACCAGTGACCAGATAGCGTGGGGAATGTCGTAAGACTGTGGGTTGGCCCGTAGCATTAGTCAGCAGACAACATAGAAGTGTTGTAAGATTGCGGGTTGGCCCGTAGCATTCACTAGTTAGCAGGTAGTGTAGAAGTGTTGTAATATTGTGGGGTGGCCCGTAGCATTCACTAGTCAGTAGGTAGTGTGTAAGTGTTGTAATACTATGATGTGACCCGTAGCATTCACTAGTTGGCAGATAGAGTAGAGGTGTTGTAAGACTGCGGGGTGACCCATGGCATTCACTAGTTGGCAGATAGAGTAGAAACGGTTTTAGACTGCGGGGGTGGCCCATAACATTTGTTAGTTATCCATTAGTATATTGGTACAATAAGACTACGGGGGTGACCCGTAGCATTCACTAGTGGTCAGTTAGTATGGGAGTGTTGTAAAACTATGTGGTGACCTGTAGCATTCATCGGTCCCTACTCGACAGTGAGAATGTGACAGATTTGTGATTCACTCATGGATTCCTATTTAGGCCAGGGCAGGTCAGCTGCACGAATGTGAGTAGGCCACATTACGATCGAATTTGGGAAACGGTAGGTCGTTGGAGACCAAGCGTGATGTAAGACTACATTGGTACTGGTAGTATTCACCTTTTTGCTTTGGAATCAGTGGCGACAGGTTGTCAGCCTATCATGATCGGATGGATCAAAAGGATTGAAGGAGCCATGAGTGGCGGTATAGATAGGGCAGTTATTGTCAGACTGGGTATCCTTCGGAGGTCACATGGGGAAAATGCAAGGTTTCTTGTTGGCTCAGCAACCAGGCAGGAATCCGATATTTCAGATAGTGGCAGACAAGATTGGGATCCAGGGAAGTCATGGTTGCTATGGAAAGCAACAAGACGGCGATATGGTGTTCCAAGTAGCGGCAATGATTGGGACCCTTATGTGGAATAGTCGTTGACCGGGAGATGCTAAGCCACTTGCAGTGGGATTAAATAATCTCAGAGTAATCGATTTGACTCTATTGCACACCTCTCGTCTGAGTCTAACAATTGCATAGATGGATCCTCTACTCGAAGGATTATTTCGACTATCTGTTAAGACGGACATTCAACATCTAGATATGGTAAGTGAATTCATTCGGTTGGTAACACCGAGATAATCAGGACCGGAAGTGGTTGTTCGATCGGTTATCCGTGAAGGAAAAATATACGGTTTAGTTCCAGTGTGGGAGGTCTGTCGAGGAGTTAGACCAATGTGAGGTCTAAGGATCTGGGGAGGCAGGAGTAGTTTATTACATGAGACGAAGGATTTATCCTTCGCTGGGGTTAGAGAGAGTCTGGTTTGGTTGGTTTCGGTTGCCTTAGGAAGGCTGTGGTATTCACGGGATTATGGTCGTGTTACTCAGGTTGCTTGGTATGTCGGGGATGGTAGTGAATGATTTCGAGGAGGAAATCTAATTTAAGTAGGGGAGAATTGTAATGCCCTGGTCCGAATCAATTCCTAATTCGAGGCTGTGGCCCGAAGAGCGGTCATCATAAGGATTAGGGCCTTTAAAAAGGTAATATTTAGGCCCATTTGGATGTGGGTAATGTAGATATGTGACCCAATAGTTCGGTTTGGACTTTAGAATTAAAGGGTAAAATGGGAATGTAGTGTTTCAAACTTCTTTTATGAATTATGGATTTTATTTTGATGTGATTTAAGTCGAAAGTAATTAGATAGGGTTGTAGAGCTCATCAATACATTTCCGTGGATATAAAGAACGTCGAAAACGGTGTTAGAATGAAGAAGTTATGACCGTTTGAAGTTTGGGTGGTTTTGGGCCAAGCTGAGTATGCTGGGCGTACAAAAAGGTGTACGCTGGGCGTACTAATGGAATCCTGATTACGCTTGGCATACCAGGAGTACGCTAGGTGTACGCAACAAGAGCCCAAACCCTATTTTTGTGGTTTAAGTCCTATTTAAGCTCCTTAACTCCCCCAAACCCACTCCATTCTAAGCCTCCACACCTCCAACAACCCTTTCATGAAACCCTAACCTTAGATGAGCTTTTTGAGCTAAAAGAAGGTGATTTTGAGTGCTTTGGAGGAGTAAATTACATGATTTGTCCCTTGCTCAAGTGTTAAATTGCACGTTTAATCCCTATTTTCAAAAATTAACTCGGACCGTCCCTATAATATTTGTTTCTCACTCGGACCATCCCTGACGGACATAAAATGACTATTTTACCCTTTTTATTTCTTTTTTGATATATTTTTTGATTTGTTTATTATTAACAATTAAAAAGAAAATTAAAAATAATTCCTAGCACCACAAACCCACAATCTCTACCCTAATCCCACTTACAACCCTCTATCCTTTCATCTTCACTGTATCTTCTGTTTGTGCTACCGGAGCTAGAGAAAGATGGGTTGCCGAAGATATCACCATCGTCGTTGGAGCTGCTGGGAGAGAGAAAAAGAAGAGCATCACTTTGTTGGAGATATCTTATCGTTCCCCTTCCCTTTCCCTTTTTTCCTTCGGCCTTCCCAAACCACACTAGATCAACACCACCTCTGATCCATTCAAATCCCACCACCATCGCAGATCTGTCATTGACAGTGGCCCGCCACCATCGCTGCACCTCCGATTAGTGAACTTGGAAGGAAAAAGAAGTACAAATTATATGGGTTGCAGGACGTTATGGGTAGTGGTTTCCAAATTCATGGCGATAAATTTCAGATTGAGGATTTCCGACGGATGAAGGTGGTTTCCAGCGTTCAAATTGGAGAGGAGGAAGGTTTCCGGCATCTGTTGATACCATTCCGATTTTACCAAGAACACACCATCACCGGTGCTTCACACGTACTGAAGAGTCTGCCGTTGTCTCCCTCTTTCTCCCATACTCTCGACAACAACCCAAAACCCTAGCTAACCAGCGCCTCCTCCACCCTTCTTCTCTATTTCCTCCAAAATCCAAACCCTGGCTCAGTGTTGGTGACCTAAGCAACCCCATCAGTGTAGACGACACCACTCATCTGCCTCCCTGAAGCCAGAAATAGCCACGACACCACTGTCACCCTCCTCATCGGGATCCAACATCATAACCGATACTCCATAGTTCCCCCTCCTTTGTTCTCAACGAGACTAACTACCATCATGGCCACCATACATCGTCATCAAACTCCCACAAGAGCACCACCTACTTCTTTTGCAATTGTTGAACTCCATATTCTTCAGTGCTTGTTGAACCATCAAACGAATTTACATGCTTTCAAATAGATCTGATTTTGAGAATGTGACAGAGGTCGAAGGGAGAATGGGAGTGTAAAAGGTGTCTGGTGAAGAAGGTGACATGTAGGAAGGGATAATAGGTGTGTGGGTTTTGTTGGTATCAATGGAGGTCGTTTTAGTGGCAGTGATAGGTGGTCGGAGACGATACTAGGTGGCGGCGGTGGATGGCCAACGATTATATCTCTTTCCTACCTGAAAGTTCAAAAGAGTTGAGTGTGTTTGGGTGGGTCGGGTATAAATGATGGACTATTCAATTATTTATTAATATAAATTGAAAAAAAATAATAAGAAAAATAGAAAAGAAACTGAGAAGAGCAAAATAGTCATTTTATGTCCGTTAGGGATTGTCTAAGTGAAAAAACAATATTATAGGGATGGTCCGAGTTAATTTTTGAAAATAGGGACTAAACGCGCAATTTGACCATTCGACCAGGGACGAATCATGTAATTTACACGCTTTGGAGTATGCATGGTGCACTTTGTAGAAGAAGGAACTTTTTGTAGAAGTGTTGGTTGCATTGGAGCTTGTAGATCTAGACTTTGTTCACCTTGATCTATCTTCTAGAGGTATAAAGTTTGAATCTTGATGATGCATATGTTAGATCTAGCTAGTTTTGGATGTTATGAGCTTTTGGTCATTTTAGTGCATACAGTTTAGTTCTTGAAAGTTTATGACCTTATTATGGATAAAGTTGGAAGCTTTATCCATCTAAACATCATTGTGATTCAGATATGAAGGTTGGAGATTTGGACTTAATGGATTAAGTTGAAAAAGACGCACTTTTGGTCCCATTTGATGCTTAAAGGCTAGATCTTGGTGGTTTGGACAATTCTAATGGATAAAGTTGGAAAATTCATCCCTTGTGGAGCTTTTAGGATCGATAAAAATGTAATCTTGATCCTTCTATATCTTCCATGAGAGTGTCATGATGTCTTAATGGATTGATAAGTTAAGGTTATAGCTTTTGGACCATTTCTAGACATGGAAAGTCATATAGGTGGAAACTTTATGACTTAGAATGATGTTGTAGGACTAGATCTGAGTGTTGGATGAAAGGACTTAGGACATTAAGCACTTAATGGAAAAATGCCATTTGGCCGGGTAAGCCAGACATCTCTTCGAGTACGATGCGCGTACTCGTATGGGGTCTTGATTCTGGTTGGTAAGTATGTCATGCGTACGAGCTGAGTACGTTGGGCATACTCAGCCTGAAGTTTGACTTGTTAACTTTGAGTTCCGTTGACTGTTAACTTTTTACCAAGTTTGACCTTGGGCCAAACTTGAGGGTTTTGGCCTATTAACTAAGATTTTAACTGGTTCTGGTATTGAGAGTTTGGGAAAACGGCGGGGCAGATGCTAGGGATTCTTCCAGGAAGCTTCTACAATCGAGGTGAGCCTCTTCACTATTTGTATGGGTCGAAGGCACCAATGCCGGCCCATTTGGTTTATGTATTGTAGGTATACCCGGGGGTTAGCCCTAGGCATTATGTATGAAAGACTAGGAGGCGGCTCCTAGCACACTATATGCTATTATGTATTGTAGGAAGACCCGGGGGTTAGCCATATTCATTATGTATGAAAGACCAGGAGGTGGCTCCTAGCACACTGTATGCTATTATGTAATATAGGAAGACCTAGGGGTTAGCCCTAGGTAGTACGTACGAAAGACCAGGAGGTGGCTCCTGGCACATTGTATGCTAATTGGTTAAGTAGAGTAGTATGTATGCTCGTTGTCTTTGTGATTCTTGCATGGAAGACCATGAGGTGGCTCTTGGCACTTGTCTATAAGACCCAGGGGTGGCCCCCGACTTGGCAAGAAAGATCACAAGGCGGCTTGTGGCATAATGGCAAGACTATGTGCGACACATAGCACCTTTATTGATTACGGTATATATATATGGCTCATAGTTATGTATGGCATGTATGTTTCAGTTGATATGTATGGTATTTGGTAGTTGGGGAACTCACTAAGCTTCGTGCTTACGGTTTTCAGTTTTGGTTTAAGGTACCTCCAGTTTTCAAATAAGGGAGCTCGGGACGATCACAATGCATACACCTATGTTTTCCACAATATGTGATTTCTAGGAATGAACTCTGATAAATGTTTTCTTTGAAATGCTTTTCAATGTGTGAACCAATTTACAAATGTGTTTTAGTTATATTAAAAATGAAAATTTTGGTCCTGAATTTTGGGATGTTATAGGGTGATTGTCAGTCTGGATCCTTTCCTATTTCAACTCAATACAAATGTTATGAAGGTGTCTCAAATTCAGCCAAAACTAAAAGATGCCACAACTACATCAATTTTCTTAACATAATTTAAGATGATATGTTATATATGTTGAATGCAGGTATTTTTTTTAATAGAGTTGATGTATTGAAAGGAAACACAGATGCAATGTTTGCAGCTTCTGATGCAGCTCATGCAAGATAGGCAAAACTTCTTGGTGTATGTGCTTTTTTGTATCCAATACTTTTGTTGTTTCAGATTCAACTTTGTATGTAGTGCTTTGTGGTATGCAGTTGTAATTATATAATCACTCTGTCCAGAAAATCCAAACCAAATGCACCATAAAAAACAATAACCCTCTTCGCATGGGTCACATCACTAGTTTCGATTAAATATTCATATGCTTACATTTGATTATGAAACCAACACATTTAAAGGAGGTAACGTGGAGATTTATGTATATGTTTTTATAATATTGGATGTTTTTCTCTACTTAAAAATGAATTTTTTTGTGGTAAAAATCTATGTGTTACAAGTTAAAATTTTCGTGGTAAAAATTTATGTGTTACAAGTTGGTATCAGAGCACAATTTGAGGGATTTAGATGAATTTTTGTGGGATTCCAGACTCGAACTAAGGATCTGAGAATTTTATAAAAACATTTTTACTAGGTAATGGATATTTAGAGAACAACATAGGAAGCAAAGTGTACAGTTAGCCAAATCCTGAGAAGTGATCTCCCAAAATATTCATATTTGTATTTGATGTATTAGAACTGATATTATTTGAGTTGATAGAAATGCATACTAGTTGATATGCTAAGGATCCTTCAAGACTTGTAGGATAGGGTTGTGTAATTATTTAATGCATTATAACCTAGGAGATTCTTGTGAATATTTTGTTGGGATTGAAAATAAGATTGCTAATTGCTTCATATATACTGCATGATTGTACATAATTAGGATACTATTGTTGGATTAGTGTCTAAGTCCATAACTATTTTGGTATGTACTTGACCCGATGGTGCATGGTCCTTTTGGGTTGCCTTCACCAAAGCAACTTGATAGGATGAATTATGGAGAGAGAGAGAGAGAGAGGATTAATTATGATTTATTAATATATTACGAGAATAAGATATTAAAGGAGAAATCATATTGTTTAATTAATATTAGTCAAGAATTAATAAGAATTAACTTTGTGGCTAAAAGACATTAATTAAATAACGGGGACTAGAATTGTCAATTGTGTGATAGTTGAATATTGGGCTAATGGACTCCATAGAGGATGGAGTGTATGAATTCTATGGGGAAACCCATTAGAAATTGTCCAAGGCCTCTAAGGAGGGAGTCGATGGGTTGCTTAGGGCCTAAGCAGTCAAATTAGGGTTTCCTTGTTAGATAACCCTAATAGCCTCACTATTTAAGGACCCCTAGGGCACCAAAAACGTGGCCAACTGAATCCTTAGGGTTTCTACATGTTTTTGGGTGCCTCCTCTCTTATCATTCTTCATCCTCTTGCTCTTGGTGTTAGTGAACCATTAGAGGAGTGACACTTGTGACTCTAAGCTTTCTAAAGCCATTACAAGGAGGATTTGAGATTGTTATTGCTACATAACAATCAAGGTAAGATCTAAACCTCATTCTTATGTTAATATGATTAATTGTATGCTAGAACTAGGGTTTATTGCTTTGGATATTCAATTGCATGTTCATTAGACAAACTAGATCCAAAAGTTATTAGGGTTTGGATGTACACCATAGGAATGATGTTTTTCTCATAACCCATCAATTATAGCCTTAGAATGATTGGTTTAGCCTTACTTCCTCTTCCTTGTTTGGTTGTGGATTTGGGGTGGAATTTTTTATTTGAATGTATATGGAGTTCGAGTAATGTACAATTGGTTTTCATGAAGCCATTGGCATGGTTAGTAGAGACTTCTCGCAGGTCAGAGCTATAGCTTAGCAGGGACCTAGGATGAGTATCTAGAGGATTAGATACGACTCTTTGAGTACCTAGGTGTATGTGTGCTGCTTCTGTGAGGGCAGAGTGTTTTGTGGTAGGCATGGAAGGTAGTATGTGATCGTACTACTGAAAGCGTAGGATCTGTATGAGATTTAGAAGGAATCTCAGGGACCGAATAGTTGATTGGGTTATATGTTTGCATGCACTTATAGTCTGGTTTTGACCATTTTTCCTTTGTGTATTTCAGTATGGTGTTTACCCCAAGGTTCTGGCTGTAGTGGCCCGGAGAGGCATGGTATCAATGGTGATGAGATCCATAGGATCACTTCTGCGGAGGTGGCCACAACGGTTAGGGAGGCTATTCCATAGTATTTGGGTCTATCAAGACCGCGATGATTGAGATGTTTGATGAGCGCTATGCCGCTGCAACCATCACAGCTGTAGCTGTTGCGAGATCCGATGGTGGTGATTCGATTCAGTACCAGATTATCGTCAGTAAATAGTTAAGTAGGTCTGTTAGAGCCGAGTAGGAGCCCGGTCTAGTTTTGTATGGAATTTTTGGGTTCCCTTATGATGGTGCATTTTATGCGAGGATAGTATAGAGGCAGTTGGCCGAGTAGATTTAGGACCGATCAAATCTGTGGATGTCGGTCAACATAATTGATAGGAAATATGGGTTAGCTTTGTCTGCTGGGTTTTTGTCAGGATTTATCTCTGATGCGTCAGTATGTGTGGGTAACAGCTATGATGTGGGATGAAGTTCTTATTTTGGATGTTGTCAAGTGATGGAAGGTTGGGAGACCGTGGTCGGGTTAGGTTGGAAGTCTTGTGTAGCATGAGTGTCAGCGGGGAAGTTCAGTTGCCTGAGGGTTGTTCGTGATTTCAGGACCTGGAGGTCCTGCTGTGAAAAGTGAATTCTTCTCATGTGAATTAATGATGATTGTGGGGAATTGTCATCGTCATGTTGCTTCTTCCTTGTAAGATCCACAGAGGCATCGAGAGGTGCGGGTCTTGGCTTTCAGGTAATACCAAACTGTATTAGAGGAGTTCGGTGGGTAGGATCCCAAAGGGTATTTCTAGATTGGAAACAAGAAGAGATTTCGAGGATGAAATAGAATTTTAGTAGGGGAGAATTGTAACACTCCGTTTCTAGATCGGATCGACTTAGGGCTTCAAGGAGTCAAAGGCATGGTTTTTGGGTAAAATCAAGGCTCACGACGTGAGGAGTGATTAAATCAAGATTCTGATTTAAACTGAGCTCACGACATGAGGAATAAGAGCTGACGACGTAAGATACGCATGCAGACCAAGCCCACGATCTTTTAGGGTTTCCATCATATTTAAATCCCATAAACTTCATTTTAGGGTTCCATACTACCCTCCTTCGTCCCTAAACTCAGTAAAACCCTAACCCTAGCCTCTCTTTGTGTTTCTTGAGCTTTTGGTGGATTTTTGGTGGTTTGAAGAGGAAGAGATCATCATGGAAGCATAGTATCAGCTTGGAAGTTTCATTTGCAACCTTTAGCTACACTTCTGGACCAATGTTACTAATCAAGATCCAAGCTTTATGTTTCCTTATTTATAGATCTAAGGTCTTACGCATATTTATCCAAGATCTTAAGACTTAGAGTTTTGGGACTCCATAATATTGGCAACTTTATGGGTCCTTAGGGTCCCTTGATGCTTATATGTCATGGATCTGAAGGTTGGAGGATGTTTGAGTCCATGCATGAGAAATTACTTCATTTTCTTCAAAAATGACCTAGATTGAACTTAAGTCTTGTATTGGACATACAAGACCTAAAAACATCGATTTTTATGATCCTTGGAGTCTTAGGAAGTCTACTGGAACAGATGGATTTGTGGATTAATGGATTAAGAAGTTTTTGGAGCAATATGGCATTCTGGTGTTAGTGGATTCGTGGGAGCAAGTAGTGCTGGGAAAGGGATCATATCGTAGTGTTCAGAGTTCTTTGATTCAGGTGAGTTTCACTTCACTATACCGTTGGTCGAAGGCACCAATGCCGACCCACTAGTTTTGGTTATTTGTTAGTAGAGGGGTGCCTTATGGACTGTATATAATCATGTAGGATAGACTGAGGACTCTTGATCTAGGCTCTTTTACCTGTTCCTTGTTTGGTTGTGGTTGTAGAGTAGGATCACATGTCTGGGCGACTATCTCACCAATGAATATGTACAGTTATGCATTCCTAGGATTGTTGGTAATTAGTATGTTGCTTTGTTGTAGTGACATGTCAGGTATGTATCCTGGTAGTTGGTATGTTGCTATGTTGTAGTGATCTGTTAAATATGTATCTTGGTATTTAGTGTTTTGCAATGCGGTAATGATCTATAGATAAGTATGTCTATCTGTACTTGCTAGTTATCATCTAGTGGAGTGCCCTAGGGACTGTCTGTGATCATGTAAGATAGCCTGAGAACTCCTAATCTAGGCTTTCTTGCCTATTCCTTATTTGGTTGTGGCTGTAGAGTAGGATCATCTATTCGGGAGGCTCTCACATCTGGTTACTTATGGTTACGCATTCTATGGAGGTTAGCTGGTAGCATGACTGTATGCTGTAAGAGGACTAATAGGCGGTAGTGAGTTGTAAGATTGATGTTTGCCTATATTATGCGCCTACTTGATCCTTGAATGTGTATATGTCGACATGTGGTAGTACTGGGTTGAGTCGGTCCTACTTTGTGCTGTAGGCCAAGATACCTGGTGCGGGCCGGCTGTAAGCCGTAGGCACGAAGGCTCGAGAAGAGCAGTTGGGTTGAGGCAGAAGGCCAACAAACCCTGGGTATTCTAGCCCGATAGCTGAGTGGACCTGATGCATGCTTGTGTGTTTATCGTATGGGGTATTTTAGGGGAAACTCACTAAGCATTGTGCTTACCCAGTTGTTTATTGTTTTAGGTATCATCGGTCATCATGGGAAGAAAATGCGTGACTATACACATTCATCAGCAACAATGAAGATTCCCATGCTTTAATATTACTCTGATTTTTATAAATGTATTTGGAATAAACGGTTTTCTCCATAACAGAGTTACAATTGGGAAGATTTACTTAAATAAAAATAAAAATTTTGGCTTGAGAAAAAAGGACGTTACAAGTTGGTATCAGAGCCCTGGTTTGAGCGAATTGGAGGAACACTTCTGTGAATCCAGTCTCAAACTAGGATCTGAGAGTTTTTGCAAAATGTTTTTGATAAAAAAATCATAATATAAGAGTTAGGTTAGGGACACGGGCTCGGTCTCATCTCATGTTCTTGTTTGATTGTTGGCTTGCGATTGGGAATGTGGACCTTGACTTAACTTTGTTTTTATAGGAAGATCCGGTGTGTACAGTCAGCCAAAGCCTAAACAAGAGAGTGGTTCCCAAAATACCCATACTTGTTAAGTTTAATGAATTTGATTTTGCTGATATATGGATTGTTAGAAAAGCATGCTAATGGGTAAGGTTCTTTAGAAACTGTTGGATAGAAATGCCTAATTTATGTGACGCCTTATGATATGGGGAGTTGTTTGCCTGATATATATTACTTGATTTGTGATTGTTGCATGTATGTTGATTAGTTGTATATGGTCGAAATTGAATAGCCTTAGAATGATCGAATTAACCTTACTTCCTGTTCCTTGTTTGGTTGTGGACTTAGGGCAAAGTTGATAATTTGACAGTCTATCTGATCTCGTATTGTGTACAACAAACATGGACAAAAGCAACCAGTGGGGAGGGAGCGAGGGTAATCCTAGGAGGAGTGCCTAAGAAGTTAGTTGTAGCTTGTAGGAGAAGTGGGTGTTAGCACACCTAGGGATGGTATAGTGTAGTGACTTAGGACCTTGAGATGAATTCTTAATCGACTATGGATAGGTGTGGAAGGTAGTATTGGCCCGCACTACTGAAACCACAAGATCCGTATGAGATTCAGGATGAATTTCGAGGCTAATAAGGATCTAATATGAGTAGGTCCTGGTGTGTTGATCATTGTGTTGTGATGTTTGATATTTCCTTGGTATATTTTTACTATAGCGGCTATTGAAGGTTCAAGATTAGGAGTTGGAAACACTAGCAGAGTAGGTCTCAGTGAGGAGGAGATCCGTGGGATCATTGCTACAGAAGTGGCCGAGGCGATTAGGGAGGTGACTCCGGAGTTGTTCGGGATGGTCAAGACCGCCATGACTGAGCTTTTCGATGATCGCTATGCTGCACTTTCTGAGGTTGTTGTTGCTGCAGCTACCGCCGATGCTGCTGCTGTTAGGGTTCGAGGAGAGAGAGCTTTTAAGTATCGGGACTTCGACAATATAAGGGGGATTTTAAATTTAACTAAAAACGAAAATTGCAGTGATATTAAACTAAACGAAAATCAATAATAAAACGATTTCAGTTTTGCTGCGACTTTCCTAATCATGCAACTAGCCCATATCTGATTATTTGAGATGCGTTCTATCTAAGCTGGTACTGAGAAAAACTAACAAGCTCCAGTATAATCTCTTTTACCTAAACTCGTTAATAAAAACAAGCTCTTTTACCTAAACTACTTAATCAAAACAAGCTCTTTAAATTAACCCTAACTTTCTATTGTTTAATCAAGCAAGCTCTTCATTAAATCATAAAAATTGCATTAAGTTCTTTGTAAAATTCCCAACAACACCCAATACTTCTCACAAGATCGGAAGAATAAAGATAAGATTTTTACAGTTTATACCAGAGTTAAATTGAAACCAATCTGATACTTGTTACTTTTTACCAATTAATTAGAACAATTATGGATTCTATTAACTTATTAACTAGAATGATAAAACCCTAGCTAGGTGATCAGACTAACAAGAATTTGAAACCAAACATTCATTAAGCTCAAAACTGAAAAATCTAGATAAAAACACAAAACGAAAATCGGATCTGAAAACTAATCACATGAAAAGTACTAGTCTATGCAGAACTGAAAACTAAAGTTTAGCCAGACATGGCCAAAAACAAAATCATACTAGATAAAACAAACACTTACTGATTAATCTAGATAACCTAACGGATGAGATGATTCGCAGTCTTCAAATCTTCAAAAGTCGCTGAAAGAATTCAAAAATCATCTTTGGAAGTGGTTTTCTTTGTTTGGAATCGTCCAACCCTTACAACTGATTATGAGGGTTGTATTTATACTCAAGGTGGAAGCTTCTGGAACAAGAATATGCAAACATGCGATCACATGTATTGAGGCTGCGACCGCAGGTTTTCAAGAAAACACGTCACGAGAGTTTTTAATGAAGTGGGATGCTTTTCTGGGCTTTTTTTGGCAAGTTTGTGATCGCATAGAGAGAATTTACGATCGCATGTACATAGATTGTGATTGCATGTTTTGATTTTTTACTCCCAGATGAATTTTTGGCACTAAAAAACCTTGAAGACAAGTTGTGAGCAATGTTATGATCGCATAAAGGCTCCATGCAATCTCATGGACAATAGTTGTGATCGTGTGTTTTTCCTAATACGTCCAAAAATTCTTCTACTTTTCAGAACATTTTGAATCTCTTCAATCGGAGTTACGGTTCATGAGATATGGTCAAAATACTGATAGGGGTCAAAACTGCCAACAACACCCTTTAGCTTCAGATAGCATATTCTATCTTCATGTTATCGATTCGATCGAATGTTTCTTGAAAAGAACATCTTTCAAACATTCCTCAAAATCCTTCATAAGTTCCAATCTCCATTTTAAGCTCCAAACACGCATCCAACTGCTCCCAAAGCACTACTCGACTCGAACTATCTGAAACTGACATAAAAACATGAGTAGTACGAGAATTCTAACGAAATACATGAGATGAACATTATTTAAATAAATGACATGCAAATGTACAAAGTATGATGGTAAATTATAATAAAAACTACCCTATAAGATGCATGAAACGGCATCTAACAAGGCCCGAGTGTTGCTGTTGGTTAGTGGATCAGGGGTAGGCCCGAGTGTTGTTGTTGGTTAGTAAATCGGGGGTAGGCCCGAGTGTTGATGTTGGATTGTGGATCGGGAGTAGGCTTGAGTGTTATTGTTGGTTAGTGGATCAGGAGTAAGCTCGAGTACTGTTGTCCATTAGTGGATCAGGGGTGAACCTGAGTATTGTCAGTAGATAGTTGATTAGGGTTGTTAGATCTGAGTAGGAGCCCGGTCTAGTTTTGTATGGGATTGTTGGGTTCCTTTATGTTGGTGCATTTCATGTGGGGTTAGTATAGCAGCAATTGGCCTAGTAGATTTAGGACCAATCAAATATGTGGATGTCAGTCAACATAATTGATAGGAAATATGGGATAACCTTGTCAGTTGGGTTTTGTTAGGATTTCTCTCTGACGAGCCAGTATGTGTGGGTGACAACTATGATGTAGGATGAAGTTCTTATTTCGGATGTTGTCAAGCGATGCAAGCTTGGGAGACCTTGGTCGGGTTAGGTTGGAAGTCTTGTATAACATGAGTGTCAGTGGGGAAGTTTAGTTGCCTGAGGATTGTTCACGATTTGAGGACCTGGAGGTCCTGCTCTGAAAAGTAAAATCTTCTCTTGTGAATTAACGATGATTGTGAGGAATTGTCATTTCCAGGTTTCTTCTTCCTTGTAAACTCTGCAGAGGAATCGGGAGGTGATCGACTGTGTTGAAGTAGTGGCGCCTCTGGAAACTGGAGTCTCTATTAAATTTAGCCTATGAGCCTAGCTTTGGATTTCGAATGTTGTGGGTGCAGGTCTTGGCTTTCGGGCAATACCAGACTGTGTTAGAGGAGTCGGGTGGGAAGGATTCCAAAGGATAATTTCTAGAATGGGAGCAAGAGGACATTTTGAGGACGAAAGCGAATTGAAGTGGGGGAGACTTGTAACACCCCGTTTCTAGATGAGATTGACTTAGGGCTTCAAGGAGTCAAAGGCATGGTTATTAGGTAAAATCAAGGCTCACGACGTGACCATAGAAGGGACACGATGTGAGGAGTGATTAAATGAAGATTCTGATTTAAACTGAACTCACGACGTGAGATACGTTGCAGCCCAAGCCCACGATCTTTTTGGGTTTCTATAATATTTAAAACCCTTAAATTTCATTTTAGGGTTCCAAACCAGCCTCGGAGCCTCCTTCGTCCCTAAACTCAGTAAAACCCTAATTGTACCCTCTCTTTGTGTTTCTTGAGCTTTTGGTGGAGTTTTGGTGGTTTGAAGAGGAATAGATCACCGTGGAAGCATAGTCTCAAATTGGAAGTTTCATTTGCTACATTTAGCTACAATTTTGGACCAATGTGAGTAATCAAGATCCAAGCTTTATGTTTCCTTATTGCCAAATCTAAGGTTTTATGCATATTTATCCTAGATGTTTGAGTTAGAGTGTTGGAACTCCATAAAGTTGGCAACGTTATGGGTCCTTTGGGTCCCTTGATGCTTATATGTCATGGATCTAAAGTTTGGAGGATGTTAGAGTCCACACATTAGAAATTACTTCCTTTTCTTCATAAATGACCTAGCTTGAGCTCAAATCTTGTATTGGATATACAAGACCTAAAAGCATTTATTTTTATGATCCCTTTAGTGTTAGGAAGTCTCCTGGAACATATGGATTAGTGGCTTAATGGATTAAGAAGTTTTTGGAGCAATATGGCATTCTGACGGATCTCACAACGTGAGGAGCTGCACGTCACGTCGTGAGAGTGGTGAGACCTGACTATTTTTTCCTGAAGTGGATCATGACGTGAGCCATATATGGTCACGTCGTGAGGGTCTGCTAACTGTTGACTTTTGTTGATTGTTGACTTTTTGACCAAGTTTGAATTTGGGTCAAAATTGAGGATTTTAGGCTATTGAAAGAGATTCTATCTGGTTCTGGTGTTAGTGGATTCGCGGGAGCAAGCAGTGCTGAGAAATGGCTGTATCCCAGTGCTCAGAGTTCTTCGATTCCGGTGAGTTTCGCCTCACTGTACCGTGCGTCGAATGCACCAATGGTTGCCTACTAGTTTTGGTTATATGTTAGTAGAGCGATGCCTTAGGGACTGTATGTAATCATGTAGGATAGACTGAGGGCTCTTGATATAGGCTCTTTTACATGTTCCTTGTTTTGTTGTGGTTCTAGAGTAGGATCACCTGTCCAGGTGACTATCTCACATCTGAATATATAAAAATGGTTATGTATTCCTAGAATTCTTGGTAATTCGTATGTTGTTTCGTTGTAGGGACATGTTAGGTCTGTATCCTGGTAGTTGGTATGTTGCTATGCTGTAGTGACCTGTTAGATATGTATCTTGGTATTTAGGCTGCTGCTATGCGGTAGTGATCTGTAGATCTTTATGTCAATCTTTACTTGGTTATCATCTAGTGGAGTGCTTTAGGGACTATCTGTGATCATGTAGGATAGCCTGAGAACTCTTGATCTAGGCTTTCTTTCTTGTTCCTTGTTTGGTTGTGGCTCTAGAGCAGGATCATCTGTCCGGGTGGCTATTTCACCTTTGGTTACTTATGGTTACACATTTATGGAGGTTAGTTGGTAGCAGGACTGTATGCTGTGAGAGGACTAGTAGGCGATATTGAGTTGTATAATTGGTGTTTTCCTGTATTATGTGCCTACTTGATCCTTGATTTTTTATATGTTGACATATGGTAGTAATAGGTTGAGACGGTCCTAGTTTGTGCTGTAGGTCAAGATACCCGGTGCGTGCCGACCTTAAGCCATAGGCATAGAGGCTCGGGAAGAGCGGTTGAGTTGATGCGGAAGGTGAACAAACCATGGGTATTCTAGTCTGATGGATGAGTAGACCCGATACACGCTTATATGTTTATCGTATGGGTATTTTGGGGGAAACTCAATAAGCATTGTGCTTACCCAATTGTTTATTGTTTCTGGTATCATCGGTCATAATGGGAAGGAGAAGGCGTGACTCTACACATTCATCAGCAACAATGAAGATTCCTGCACTTTAATATTACTCTGATTTATATAAATCTATTTGGAATAAACGGGTTTCTCCATAATGGAGTTATAATTGGGAAGATTTGCTTAAATAAAAATAAAAATTTTGGGTTGTGAAAAAGGGATGTTACAAGTTGGTATCAGAGCCCTGGTTCGAGCGAATTGGAGGAGTACTTGTGTGAATCCAGTCTCAAGCTTGGATTCGAGAGTTTTTGCAAAATGTTTTTGATTTTTTTTATAATAAAAGAGTTAGGTCTGGGACATGGGCTTGGTCTCTTGTCATGTTCTTGTTCGATTGTTGGCATGGGATCGGGAATGTGGAGCTTTATTTAACTTTGGTTATACAGGAAGATGCAGTGTGTATAGTCAGCCAGAGCCTGAACAGGAGAGTGGTTCCCAAAATACCCATACTTGTTATGTTTTTTGAATTTAATTTTGCTGATATATGGATTGTTAGAAAATCATGCTAGTGGATAAGGTTCTTTACAAACTGTTGGATAGAAATGCCTAATTTTTGTGATGTCTTATGATATAGGGTGTTTTTTTGCCAGATATATATTACTTGATTTGTGATTGTTGTGTGTATGTTGATTATTTGTATATGGTTGGGATTGAATAGCCTTAGAATGATCGACTTAGCCTTACTTCATGTTCCTTGTTTGGTTGTGGACTTAGGGAAGAGTTGATTATTCAATAGGCTATCTGATCTCGTATTGTATATAACAAGCATGCACAAAAGCAACCGGTGGTGGGGGAGAGAGGGTAATCCTAGGAGGAGTTCCTAAGAAGTTAGTTGTAGCTCGTAGGAGAAGTAGGTGTTAGTAAACCTAGGGGTGGTCTAGTATAGTGACTTAGGACCTTGGGATGAATTTTGAATCGACTACGGATAGGTGTGGAAGGTAGTATGGGCTCGTAGTACTGAAAGCACAGGATCCGTGTGAGATCTAGAAGGATTTTCGAGGCTACTAAGGAACTAATAGGAGTTGGTCTTGGTGTGTTAAGCATTGTGTTGTGATGTCTGATCTTTTCTTGGTATATTTTTAGTATGGCGACTATTGAAGGTTCAGGATTAGGAGTATGTTGGCTAAGCTTATGTCCAATGTTAGGAGGCGGGAAATTGAGTTGGAGTTTTAGGAGAGAGAAAACTGGGTGGATACACAAACGATGGGATAAAAGACCAGTCATGTCGCAGCCGGCGGCAAAGCGGGCAAAGTCTGCAGATTCTTAGTCAGGAGGTTAGAGGATCCACACTTGCAGCAAGTGCGGTAAGGGTCATGAGGGACCCTGTCGGTCGGGGACGGTATGCTACTTATGTGGTAAGGATGGTCACAGGATGGTCACTTCATGAAGGAGTTTTCGAAGGGTTTGCGAGTCAGTTTTAGTTGTAACCAGGCAGGCCATGTGAAGGCCGAGTGTCCACTTCTTGCGGCGAAGCCAGTTCAGAGTGCTGCTCTTGTGACCATGCGCATCACAGATGGGCGACATGGGAGGTGGAGGCCTTGAAGGCCAGGGGTCAAGCTTTTCATTTGACTGGGGAGGAGGACAGAGCAACACCCAATGTCGTCGCTGGTATTTATCTATTTTATATTTCCGTTGAATAATTTTATTGTATATGCTTATGTTGTAACCCTGTTAGGTACTTTCCTTGTGAATTCTGTACCTGCCTTGGTGTTATTTGACACGGGTACAAGTTGATCTTCTGTGTCTACAGCTTTATGTAGAGATTTCAATATTACTCGTGAGGCACTAGATGGACTTTTGAAGGTCCCTATAGCTGCTAATTATACGGTTTCGACTTCCAAGGTTACCTGAACTGTGTATTGTAGTTTTTCAGTGTTGGATTTTCGATTGATCTCACCCCTATTGCGATGGGTGATCTCTGTGTGATTGTGGATATGGATTGGCTAAGTCGGTTTGGGGCAGTGATTGACTGCGAGAATCAGTTAGAGACGATTCATGACTCTAGCGGGGGAGTGTTGACCATCTATGGTGAGGGTACTAGGGTTTAATCTGCTTTTTTTTTTCGCCGCCAGGGTGAAGCAGTGCCTTCAACATGGATGTATGGGATATGTTGCGTATGTAGTCGACATGCAAGTTGAAAGGGAGAAGTTAGTTTCCGATGTCCCTATTGTGAGGGAGTTTCCCGATACTTTCCCATAGGAATTGCCTGACATGCTTTTTGAGACGCAGTTCAAGTTCAGGATTGCTGATCTGTACCTGCCTTGGTGTTATTTGACGTGGGTGCAAGTTGATCTTTTGTGTCTACATCTTTATGTAGAGATTTCAATATTACTCGTGAGGCACTAGATCGAACTTTGAAGGTCCCTATAGCTGCTAATTGTACGGTTTCGGCTTCCAAGGTATACCAGGACTGTGTATTGTAGATTTTCAGTGTTGGATTTTCGATTGATCTCATCCCTATTGCGATTGGTGATGTCTGCGTGATTGTGGATATGGATTGGCTAAGTCAGTTTGGGGCAATGATTGACTGCGAGAATCAGTTAGCGACGATTCATGACTCTAGCGGGGGAGTGTTGACCATCTTTGGTGAGAGTACTAGGGTTGGATCTATTTTTTTTTCGCCGCCAGGGCGAAGCAGTGCCTTTAACATGGATGTATGGGATATTTTGCGTACATAGTCGACATGCAAGTTGAAAGGGAGAAGTTAGTTTCCAATGTCCCTATTTTGAGGGAGTTTCCTGGTATTTTCCCATAGGAATTGCTTGACATGCTTTCTGAGATGCAGGTCAAGTTCAGGATTGCCGATCGGATTGTGAAGGCTCCATATCGCCTTGTACCACTAGAGATGCAGGATTTATCCTTAAAGTTTTAGGAGTTGTTGGGGAAAGATTTTATTCGGTTGAGTAGCTCGTTGTGGGGAGCACCAATCCTTTTTATCAAGAAGAAGGATGGTTCACACCGGATGTGCATTATTTACCGGGAGTTGAACAAGTTAACAGTGAAGAACCAATATCCATTACCGAAGATAGAAGACCTTTTTGATCAGTTGCATGGGGCATCTCTGTTTTCCAAGATCGACTTGAGATTTGGTTATCATCAGATGAGGGTTCGAGAGGAGGACATCACGGAGACGGCTTTTCGAACTCGTTATAGGCATTATGAGTTTGTGGTGATGCCTTTCGAGCTCAACAATGCACTGGAAACATTCATGGATCTCATGAACGGGGTGTGTAGGCCCAGGTTGGACCGATCAATGATTTTTTTCATCGATGATATCTTGGTTTGTTCCAAGACCATAGTGTAACATGAAGAGCATCTGCTTGAGCTTCTTGGAGTGCTTCGAGCAGAAAGTTTGTATGCTAAGTTCTCCAAGCGTGAGTTCTGATTGCGTAAGGTTTAGTTAATGGGACACCTCATCAACTAGAATGGTATAATGGTCGACCCAACTAAGATCGAGGCAGTTATGCGGTGATAAGTTCACAAGTCTCCATCTTTAATTTAGAGTTTCCTTGAGCTGGCAAGTTATTATTGAATATTTATCAGGGATTTCTCCAAGATTGCAGTTCCTCTCACTAGAATGACTAGGAAGGATGACACATTCCGTTGGGGGCCTGACCAGCAGGCAACAATTAAGACTCTTCGGCAGATGATATGTGAGGCGCCATTACTTACCCTCCCGAAGGGAGATGATGATTTTGTTGTATATTGTGATGCATCGATCATGGGTCTAGGTGTGGTGTTGATGCAGAGGGGGCACATGATCGCTTATGCTTTGAGGCAGTTGAAACCTCATGAGGCGAAATGTCCTACTCATGATCTGGAGTTGGGAGCAATAGTCTTCGTTCTCAAGATTTATTCTCACTATTTGTATGGAGTCTGGTGTACTATTTACACGGACCATAAGTGCCTGAGGTATATGATGGATCAACCTAATTTGAATATGAGGCAGCAGAGATGGATTGACGTAGTGAAGGACTACGACTGTAAGATTTTGTACCATCCGGGTAAGGCCAACGTGGTGGCTGATGCGCTGAGTCGCAAGGAGGTTAGTACTCCGATTTAGGATGTGTGTTTGAGGATGATGGTTGTAACTCAAAATTTTGGAGATGATTAGGGCTGTACAGTCGGAGGCCCTCAAGGAGGAGAATCAAAAGAGCGAACAAGTGGTCCGTCGGATATCAAGTTTTGATTATGATAGTCAATGATTGTTGATGCTGCATGGCATAATTTAGGTGCCTTATTTGGGTGGGACCTAGCAAATTTTGATGGACGAGGCACATAAATCGAGATTTTCCATTCACCTGCGCGTGACGAAGATATATCATGATTTGAGACATAGTTATTGGTGACCATGTATGAAGAGAGATATAGCTTGGTTCGTGAGTTGCTTGACCTGTTGGAAGGTCATGGTTGAACATCAGCACACTCACATTAAATTGCAGCCATTGGAGGTCCTATTACGGAAATGGGAGCATATCACCATGGATTTCATCACAAAGTTACCGAAAACGACAAAGGGTTTTGATTCCATATGGGTAATTGTGGATTGTTTAATGAAGAGTGCTCACTTTTCTGGCCATTCATGAGAGCTCTTTTGCTGAGAAGTTAGCGAAAATTTATAATCAAGAGCTGGTTTCTCGCCATGGTGTTCCTTATTCGATTGTGTCAGATCGGGATGTTTGTTTCACTTCTAGATTTTGGAAGAAGTTCCGTGAGGAGTTGGGTACCTAATTACATTTTAGTATTTCTTATCATCCATTAAAAGACAAGCAGAGTGAGCAGACCATTCAGTCGCTTGAGGATATGCTGAGAGCTTGCAACATTGATTTTGGTGGGAGTTGGGAATCCTACTTTCCCATGCCCGAGTTTTCCTACAACAAAAACTATAATGCAAGTATTTGTATGCCTCCATTCGAGCTTCTTTATGGGAGGAAGTGTCGAAACCCAATTTTTTGAGAGAGGTTCGTAACGGGTCTTGGGGAGCACAAAGATTGTTCTCAAAACGACAAAACTTATATAACAGGTTAGACAGAGATTGCAAATATCCCATAGTTTCCAGAAGAACTACGCTGACTGACGACGTTCTAAGTTGGAGTTTCAGGTTGAGGATATGGTAATCCTGAAGGTGTCGCCTTGGAAAGACGTTATCCAATTCAGGAAGTAGGGTTTGTTGGGCCCCGAGTTTATGGTTCTATTCCGGGTGGTAGTTAGGGTAGGCAAGGTAGCCTACCGACTGGATTTTCCGGATGAGCTCACTCAGATTCATAACACATTCCATGTTTTCCAGTTGCAGAAGTGTGTGATTGATGAGACCGCTGTAGTACCTTTGGATGACATTCAGGTGAATGACCACCTGAATTATGTTGAGCGGCCATTAGTGATTATCGACATAAAGATGAAGACCTTGTGTAACAAGGAAGTGAGCTTGGTAAAGGTGTAGTGGCAGCACCGAAAGGGATCTAAGTGGACTTAGGAACCCGAGGAGGAGATGTGGACCCATTATCCTGCTTTGTTTGAGACTAAGTACTATGAGGGAGAATTCTTTATGTGTTAAACATTTAAGATGTAAAACTATACATCGTTAATTTGGACATAATTGCTTTTTGAGTTAAGCCAAAATCATAGCTTAATGTATTAAGATGCTAACATTTTACGTATTTGCCTTTATTATTTTTCCTCTCAAACTCCTCAAACTCCTCCCGTGTTAAACTTGATAGATATTGTAAAATTAGTTTTCATGGATAATAATGTCATTTAGTCTAATTCATATAGTTTCTTTGATGTAGAAAAGAATTATACCATATGTATACAACTTTTATCACGAAAACATTTTAGAATTCAATTCATATAACAACACAACTAATTGAATGTAACAGACACCCAAAAGGTCTTATCATGGAACTTATATGCATGACAAGGTGATGTATACTTGTATTAAATGGGTGTTTGACAAAACTTTTAGAAATAACTTATTAGCTTATTAGCTTTTTAAAAAGCTAATAAGCTAAAAAAGTGTTTGTATAATTAAAAATGCTTTTTAAAACAGTTTTTTGGATATGAAAAAGAATAAAACTTTTAAAAAGCTGGAAAATTCTAACTTTTTAGCTTTTTAACCATTTTACTCCTAAAAAACAGTTTTTCTTATCCAAACACTTTTTAAAAACAGTCTTTTCTAAAATCCATAAGCTAATAAACATTTTTCTTAAAAATCATTTTTACCATAAAAAATTAACCCAAACACACCATAAGACACAACTTGGTTAGGTTTTCACGATCTTTTAAAGATCATACAATTTTCTTTTTTAAAAGAAAAAAACTAAATCACAGTTATATCATAACTTTTTTTTTTTGTTTGAAAGGGAGCTTCCTTAAAAAGAGTTTATGAGTCAGCTTTCGCGCACCGACTAATCCCTTACTACGAACATAAGCTTATGCCTCATGTCCTGAAGTCACTGTAGGCGAACCTTCATGACCACAATGAATGAGTAGTATCAAAATTTGAATATGCATCAATAGATTATCAGGACCGTTCTGAACATACTTTCGGCCCATGACGAAAAAGAAAAAAATACCCTTAAAATACATAAATTTCATAAACTGTTTATATATTACATGTGTCAAAATGAAAAAGAATATGACAAATGGCAAAAAAAACCTTTATTTATTAGTAAGGATAATTGAAATTTTTTATACTTATACTAGCTTCTAAATCTAATATTTTCAATTATAAAAATTCATATAGTTAAAGAAAAATACGCTTTTTGAGATGCAAAACCACTAATAATATTTTCAAAATCAACCATTTATAACATTATATTAAAAGTCTGTAAATGTTTTGGACCATTTTAAAAGATGGTCCTGAATGGTAGTCTTATCACCCATTCTTTGGCATATGTCATATGTCTTAGAGCCCAATAAACAATCACACAAACTTTAGATTTTTGAATGGATGTAGCGTCCAATCATTTACATTCAAGTAATCCACGAAATTTGTACAAAATGACTCATCCATATAAATTAACAAATTTTAGCTTAATCCTTCGAAAGTACAGAAAAGGACTAATGATTCACTTGAGATGCCCACAATCTTTTCCACATCCCTCTCTCTCTCACCAATCTAATTTATAAATTCATATTAGGTGTCTGTGTCTTCACACTCATGATATCATGTTAGTTTTATATATAATACCAGATCTATCCATGAGCCATACATCTTTTAAGCACATGCACCCTATCAATTACATGATCCCTAATCCCTTATTTTATTCTCTTATTTTAACAAGTATAATCGACACCTATCTCTTACTCTTTTATTCTTTACCTTAAAGCAATTGAAATGACTTTACATCTAAGTCTAATTACTTTTGTGCTACAAAGCTACATGTAACATGGATAATACCCATTGGTAGTTGACGTTTTTACTCAACTTGGTTGAACAATGAATATGTCACGAATTTAAATGTATTACTATTACACATCCAATGACAAGAAAAATGAACAAACACACCTAGAAACATAAGCTTTCTATGAACTATAACTGCCACTCTCTTACATTTGAATATTTGAAAGAGAGAAGAGCAAAAATACAGATAAAAGAATGTCAAATCATCATACCAATAGAAACTTCCTTTTGGGTTTTTACCACAAGAATAAGCTGCATCCAATCGTTACTTACACAGTTGATATTTGGTCTTTGACCCTCAAATGGTAGCTGCAAAATCATTCAAAGAAAGATAGATGTAAACATAAATCATAATACTCTTGTTCATAAGACTGAATACTGAATTAAATCAATAAAAATTCGAGAAATTTACCTTGATTGTGTTCAAGGTGATCCTTCTGATGATGTTCCATGCAATTGAGAAGGTATTTGAAGGTTTCAATCTCGCAAGGGATGGTGAGGCCACCACTATGATCAAATCCAAATTCCTCTTCAACTTTTTGCAGAAGAACTTTGAAGAGTGGATCACTAAGATAGCTTGTCGGAATGATGAACCTCCGAAGCTCAGGGCCTACATAGACTGCCAAATATCCTCTGGGCACATCGTTTGGTGGATCAGGACTCTGGCATCCGTCTTCAATGTCTGAATCAGAATAAACAGAGTATCCCTTCAACCTCATGGTTATTGCTGGATTAATTCCTCCACCTGGATGATTACCAATAGTCATCGGAGAATTGTTATCAGCATCATCATCATTATCATTTCCTCTTGCCCCAAGTGTCACATGCTGCCATCTTTGGATAATTTCTTTAAGCCTAACAATCTGTCGGATGCCGGTCAGTTTGGTTCCTAAATTTTCATCCATTCTTGTAATCCTAAGATCTTCCCTCGCTGAATTGTGAAAAACTTGAGTTGTTAAATAAACGGAGTGCAAAAGTAAACGCCTTATGAATAAGTTAATAGAGACAAACACCAATTTGGAGAAGAGAAACAGATCAAGGTCAACTAAACAGAGTAATGAAACGCAAAATATCGAAAGAAAGTACCCACATGGATTTAACTTAACGTGAAAGAAAAAGATACCGGAAATCAGTTAGATAAGAATAAAAGAAACCTGAAGGTGGTGGCCGGCGGAGGAGGAGGAGGAGGACGATGATCAAGAGCAAGACGCGGTGTTGTTCTTGAAATGGGGTAGAAATAAGTAGACAGAAACAGAGAGATCTGATTCGTATATGTCCAGATTATTGTTCAGTAATTAAGAACAGAAGGGGAATTTGATGGGAATGGAACTGAATTGTGGAATCCTTTTACGTTTTTCCTGTTCTCCTTTCTTGGACTAACATCATTTCTCCACGCCTACTTACGGGTTTTATGCATCATAAAAATTTGAATTTTTTTTTTTCCGTGGGTGGAAAGTAAAGCTTAAAATAAATAAATCAAAGGGTATGCTGAGTTGGTATTGCTGACTTATATTCTCCTTTGGTTTTTTCAAGAAAAATGTGTTTTGAGACAAAAATATTTATATTTGTTGCATTCCTCGAGTTTGGAGAGGAATAAAAGAAAGAAACCTTAACAATCTTTGTGCATGTTGTCAAGTTGGATAAGTAAAATATAAAGTCATTTCAATTTTGTTTTGTGTTTTAAAAGAACCCGTGAAAGATTTTTTTTCTTCTATATTAGTGACCTGGTGTAAACTCAAATAAATCAAAAACCCCATAATATGTTTAGGAAAATCTCTAGTACGTAATTTTTACCTTATTTATTAAAAAGCAATGATCTTATTTTTTTAATATAAAGGACAAAAAAATCAAATTATTTAAATAAAATAACGAGAAATTGACAATAGTTACATATTTGAAATTTTAGACATTGACCTACAGAAAAATTCATATGCTTTAGGTTCATTAACAATAAACCAATGATTTTCAACAGAAAATGACATGGATAATAAAATTAAAAGATAATAACTTAAAACGATAACGAACTTTCAATTTTATTTATATTTAGTTACTGATTTTATTTTTGATTTACCCCTGAATTATTTGAAAGTGTTCACATTTTAACTTAACCGGTCATAATGGTAAAATATGAACACTTTCAAATAATTCAGAGGATGCAACCGGTCAACACCTTCAAATAATTCAGAGATAAAACAAGTACAAAAAAAAATTAAGTGACTAAATATGAACAAAATTAAAAGTTCGTTACCATTTCAAGACATTATCTATTTTTGTAATCAACCCTTAGTTTATTTTGTGTATCAGTAGCAATTACTTAAATTAATAATTTTTATTATAAGCACACCGATTTCTTTTGTATTGTGTTTGTAAGGAGTATTACGGAATATAATACGTACCACATAACTATGTTGTAGCTCATAACTTTAATCTTAGTCCAGGAAATGAACTTTTGACTATAATTTATTTATTCACTTATTAGTGAAATACCAGCCGATAAAGAAAAAATAACATGTAAAATAGTGAAACACCAATCTATAAAGAAAAAATAACATGTAAAATTTCATAAAGACAAAAAGAGACATATACAAGGAATAAAACGAAAAATAAAATTGAAAACTAAAAGAAGCACAATGAGAATGTACATATAGAACCAACAAACAATAGAAAATATAGATGTAAGTAATAACTAAGAAGAAAAGTATTGGCAAAAACAAATTAAAAGTGAAAACTAGGCGAAATGCGCAAACAATGTAAATGAAGCTAAAACCTAGACTACTCATGTACTGCTCCACGACCCTGATCTTATGCATCCATACTCTAATAAAATATTGTGTCGTTGTAAAGAGAAAAACTTCATTCAAATTTAACACCACATTATATTCACACTTCTTTATCATAAGTTCTCTCTTCCTCATACGATTTACAACGACCATCTCCACCATCTGGAGTGAAAATTGTCGCCTATGTCGTATGTAAATGTTTGAAACCACCACAATCTTTTTTCCATCAGTTTCTATGTAATTTAAGTCGCTCATACTGTATTTCTAAGTGTTGTTTTTGGTACCTTATACAATAAACGTATATCACACGATTACTACAAAATCTTTACTTTTGTGACCTCCATATTCCGCTTGTGCTCATTCTTAATAACATTTAGAACAATTTATGGGATAATGACTTGAAAGGTTAACGAACTTTCAATTTTGTTCACATTTATTCATTGAAATTTTTCATGCTTAATTTACCCTTGAATTATTTGAAATTGTTCACATTTACCCTTATGACCGGTTGTAACCGAACATAAGGGTAAAATGTAAAAATTTTCAAATAATTCAAGTGTAACATCCTAAAAATTATTAGTAAAAATTTCAATTTTAGGTCAACCAAAAGCCATTAAGTATTCATATCAAACCATCCAAAGTATATAATAGTGAAAAAACATCAAAGTACAAAATCTCAAAATCACATAATGAAGTTCTCCCCCACTTGGGGTTCGAACCCTCACCAACTGGCGATCGCAATCTATCATGGCCGCGTTGGCCCCCAACCAGTCCATCCCAATAATCACCTTCAGCCCTCGCAACGGTATCAGGACTAGATTAACACGAAACCTCTCCCCAAGCACATTCAGGACACAGTCCCGATACACCCTCGCAACACTCACGGTACGGTCGTCCACAATCTCAACCTCAAGCAGGGAAACCAAAGTCCCCGACGCATCCCGAAACTTCTTGCTAAGTGCAAGAGATACAAACGATCTGGTAGCTCCTGAATCGAACAAAACGTGGGTAGACATACCATTGACCAAAAAGGTCCCTATATATAAGCACAAAATACACATAAGCAATGTAATAAATATAGAGCAGGAAGATAAAATACATACCAGCCACAATGTCTAGCGTTGCCCAAGTCTCCTCGGTGGTCAACTGAAATGCACGATTCTTCACCGCAGGAGCATCCTCCTTAGCAGGGTGACCATCTGTGATCCTCAGTGTGGCAAACGCAGACACCGCCATTGTTCTTCCCCCTCCCTGCAACCTCGGATAGTCGACCTGCTTATGGCCGGTCTGGTTGCAGTGAAAACAATTCAAGCCCTTCTTGGGGCAATCCTTGCTCAAGTGACCCGACTGGCCACATGCATAACATCTTGAGCCCGCTATCCGACAATCCCCACTGTGCGGTTTTCTACACTTGGCACACCAGCCACGGCCCTGCTAGCCCCTACCAGAAGAATCTGAGGTCTTAGGCTTTTTAGCCTGACCTGCTGCTGTCTGTGCCTGCTTAGGCTTCCGCTTGGTGTGGAAGTCCAACTATATCTCCCACTCACAGGCCTTCTCCACCATCTCATTCAGGGTTTTGCACCCTGTAAAGCTCACAAAATCGCGTCTATCATCCCTCAGCATGGAATGATACCTCGTCCTCCTCATGTCCTCATCGGTAGCATACTGTGGAATCAACAATGCTCGTTCCTGAAACTTGGCGGTGATCTCCGCCACAGTCTCGGTAGTCTGCTGAAGCTCATGAAACTCCTTTACTAACCGTTACACTTCGATAGGTGGTGCAAACTCCAAGTCAAATCGCCTAACAAACTCGGCCCATGTCCTCTCAGCCATACCGGTTGATCCCACCTAGCTAGTCACCTCTCCCCATACCTCAACATACATGAAACAAACACCATCTTTGCCACATCAGGGCAAGAATTCGTGCGCTGGGCGTTCTCTATGTCCGCCACCCAACGTCGGCTAACAATAGGGTCCCTGACCCCAAAAAAACTCCGACGCCCCGCACGCCTTGAACTCCCGGAACGAGGGAGTTCAGGACCTGACCTGGCCCGCGAAAATCTCAGCTCTAAATGCCCTGAGCTTCTCCTCTATGATCTCCATCATACCCTCCTTGACCATCCTAAAGATAATTGGGGTAGAGTCAAGGATGTCCCTAGTAACCTCTGCTGCAATAAGCTCACACAGCCTCTTGTCAATGGGCTCGGTAGTGTCACCCGACCCAGCTCCAGATCCTGATCCCAATTCCGACCCCTTGCTCTGAATCGTGTCACCACCATACTACTCTGCAATACGATAAAACATAATGATCAAGATGTCCATAGAGGGGATCCCCCCACACCGGTCCTTCTTAGAGCTTCCAGATCTAACATTGGTTTGAGTACATGTCCTGTGCTTTCAGTAGTACGGGCCCAATACTACCTTCCACACCTACCTGTACCTTCCCCAAGGAACTACCTGATAACTCTAATTCATCCCAAAAAGATCATATCTCACAGGCTACTGCATAACTCAAATCCTAGGCTGACCTAAAATTTCCTCCATCCATATCAAACCACAACTCAATCATAATAGATTGCCTTATACATGTAAATTATACACAGAACAGGATCAAATAGACTTTCGAATAATAGACTCTACCCTAATACCACAACCCGACAAGGAACAGGAAATAAGGCCAAATCAATCATTTTGAGGCTATAAGACCCTAACCATATACAATTTTGAAAGCATACACATAACAAGGTTCATACGATTATCATAACTCATATATCAGTATAACATGACTAACATACTGGGGGAACTACTTACTTGGCTCGACCTATCGCGCACATTGCACTCTCCTTTTTCTCATTCTAAAAAGTTTTGAACTTTTATTTTTTTGAAAACAATTTTACCATTTCCTTAGTTTGAGTCCTGACAGACCTGAGAGTGTGCCCGAATCCCTAAAACCAAGGCTCTGATACCAACTTGTAGCTACCTAATTTTTCATTTTTAAAATATCAAAACATTTACAATTATCCATAAAATATCAAGAAAAATTGCTTTCAAATTCATACACCAACAAACTTTATTTCAAATACCAGAGTGTCCCAAAAGAAAAACGCCTGTGAGAGTGCATGTCGCACCATCAGACCTTGCCCTTTCCCTTAGGCTCAGAAGTACCTGAAACAATCAACAAACTGCAAGCTAATGCTTAGTGAGTTCCCCAGAGCATACCCTACACAATCCACATAATCACATAATCATATTAGCTATAAAAGCTACATAAACCACATAAGCCATGCATACAAACATATAAGGATGTCGTGGGCTCCTCTGAAGGTCTTACTCCAGGATGCCATGGGCTTCCCCACATGGTCTTACACCTAAGTGCCATGGGCTCCCCCATGATCTTTAGCTGGAAAGCCATGGGCTCCCCCACATGGTATTACATCCAAGTTTCATGGGCTCCTCCCATGGTCTTTACTTGAAAAGCTATGGGCTCCCCCACACGATCTTACATCCAAGTGTCATGGGCTCCCCCTATGGTCTTCCCTACAAGTATCACATATATAGCTAGCATAACACTTAGCGTGACTAACTATCGTACCACGTATCTCTACAATCAACAAGTGTACCACATATCACAAAATGGGCCAGCCTTGGTGCCTTCAACCCATTGGTATGGTGAGGAGACTCACCTCTCATGAATGCTGAACTAACAAGATAAGTCGGATAAGTCCCATGCACTTCTCAAACTCAACTGCCTATAATTATCATGTGATTAACTTGTCACAATCCCAAAATACGATAGATACCCTCAAAGTCAACCATGGTCAAAGTCAAAGTCAACAGTCGAGGTCAACAGTCTATGTTGACCTCAACTCGTCGAGTGCATCCAGCAAATCGTTTAGTTACGTGAGTAACTCTTCAACACACCGATTCACCTGGGGAACTCGTCGAGTTCCTTAATGTCCAGAAGACCGAAAACTCATGTAGGCCGAAAACTCTAATCCTCCACCGAAATCACTCAGAATCTCAAAAACGGGCAAACCTTACCCGACTTGTCGAGTTGGCTAAGGGACTCGATGAGTCCCTTCGGTCCTTTTGTGTTCAAACGTTTTTAAGATACCCCAAAGCTCAAAATTGTAGATATAGCCTCATAGGGCATGGTTTCCACGTAAAGTTGCAAACTTTATGTGCATGCAAGCTCTTAATTGCCAAAACCAAGCTAAGGGAGAGGTTTTAGCCAAAGAGAAGGAGAAAAGCTTGATAAATTCAACAACTTTATAACTCAAAGGACTTAGAGAAGTCCATATTTGAAATTACAAATCCACATCTTACCCAACACCCGAAATGCTTCACAAATATACTAAAAATGGCCTTAAACCCAAGAAAAAGGGGATCTAATGCTAGAATGATCAAGGTAGCAGCTTGTTACCTTCAAATGGATGCCCAAACATTGTAGATGATGGATCTACAATCTCCTTCCCGTTCCAAGCTTCTCAACCTTCAAACTTCTTCAACAAAATGCAGCAAAAGCACTCTCTTAGTCTCACAAGTACAAGGAAGCAACAAAGTATGACTAGGGTTTCTTCTCTGGGTAATGAAGTGGTAAGGGAAGCTAAAAGAGGCAGATTAAGTCCTTTATATAGGGTGCAAATCCTAAAACTTAGGGTTTTCTTTTACAACGCCTACTCGTCGAGTCGGGGCCTTCCGAATCGTTGAGTAGGATCTAAATCTCGTGTCCTAAAAAATGATCTCTACTTGACGAGTTGGAGCTCCCCAAGTCATCGAGTCCTAGCATAAAACCCTAAAACTTGGAAAAGTTAGATGATACCTGGAACGGGTGTTACAGAAAGTTTGAAGGAACAAGGAAGAGTTGCTAGATCTAGAAACCTCACTCCATTTTCATCACTTTCCGGTAATCAAGTCTCAAACTTGCCTAATAGTTGATTAGATCTCCTTCTTAGCACCTTTTGCTCGTTTTTGGTCCAAATGATATGGTCCTTGAGAGTTAGACGTCCCAAATGGAAAGCACTTCAGATCTAGAGTCTTGAAGGACTTTCATGGCAAAAAGGTGCCAACTCTATGGCCATGGAAGTCTCATGCAACCTTTAAGCCATCATTTTGGCCTTTTGAGCTTCTAATGGCCATGCATGTAGAGAAAGATGGAAACTTTATGTTGGATTAATGTCTAAGTCCATAACTATAATTGGTATGACTTCATCCGACCCGGCATGGTCCATTTGGGTTGCATGGCATCGGGACAATTGGATTGACAAGATGAGGAAATAGGATACTAGTGATTTATATTAATATATTATAAGTTCTAATATATTAATATATAATAATATAATTTAATTATTATTGATCAAGAATTAATTTAGAATTAATTAAGTGATAAAAAGGAACTAATTAAATATAGACTCTTAGATATATATATATATATATATATATATATATATGTGTGTGTGTGTGTGTGTGTGTGTGTGTGTGTGATGGGCCAAGTTCATTTAGGTTGGGCTAAGGTTTCATGGATAGTCCATGGAGTGTTTAACCCATGGATCATATGAAATGAAGGGTCATGGGTTTAACCCTAATCACCACACTATATAAAGATGTCCTTGGTTGGTGAAATTTGCACTAGTGTGTGTACACAAAAGGGCAAGGCTAATTTCACTAGAGAGAACCAAAGTATCCTTATTCTCAAGGTTATTCCAAGTGTTCATGGTGTTGTGTGAACTATTTGAGGTGTCACACTTGGGGCACTAGGCACTCAAGCTTCATGAAGACAAGTTACATCAAAAAGGTATTCTATCTATTTTATTACCCAAGTGTATGATATTTGTATGCTAGTATAGGGTAATATCTTGGAAACTTCATATTTGCATGTATAATAGAGAAAACATAGATCCAAGGTATTTAGGGTTGTATGTGCACCAAAGGATGTTGTAGTATACTAAAACCCAACAGTGGTATCAGATCCATGGGTTGTTTTCTGTTATATTCATGCAAATGTTTGATTTTCAAAGTTGAAAAAAAAGAAATAAAAACATGAAGTTTGTCAAATTTTAAGATAATTACTTGTTTTGTGAAAAACTAATTATTTGTAAAATTTGAATCATTTGCTATAGGAGTTGAATTAGGTCAAATTTAGTAAAAGATAAAATGATATGATTATTTTATTAGTTTTAAAAGTTTGATCTAAATGTTTTAAGGAGTTACAAATTTTGTCATAAAATTTTGGAGCTCAAAAGTTTTTTTTTAAAGTTGTGATCTTAAGTGTTTTGAAACCTCCATAATTTATGGATATGAAAAGATTTAAAAAAAAAATTTGATTCAATGTTTTTATGGAGTTACGAAATTTAGTGTTAATGTTTTAAAGAATTCCATAACTTATTCTTAAGTTATGGAACATGAAAAGTTTCATCATAAGACAAGCATTTAACTCCATAAGTTATGGATTACCAAAAGTGTTATGTTTCCTTCATTTATGAGTTAGTTTAGATTAATAAAAAAAATTTCGTTTTAGTTGTTTTCAATCCTAATTAATCTAGAGGTAGTTCATAAAATGTGTTTTTGTAACTTGTCCTCAAGTTACATAAAAGGTTACATTTATGAATCTTAAAACTCATAAAAGTGCCATAGTTTACATAAAAACGTAGAGTTTTTTTTTATTAAATAGTATTATGACTCCATAACTTGTCCTCAAGTAATGGATGTTTAAGAGTCACTTCTTTAAAAGTGTTATTAAAGAATAAGAGGTTACATAAAAAATGAAGAGTCTTCAGTTTAATGAACCATTAAACTCATAAGTTATGAAATGAAAAGTTTCGAATAGTTTCAAAACTTGCCCTCAAGTTTTGGAATTTGTAAAGTTTTCCCGTTAATACTTTAATTCCAAGTTAGGCCCTTAGAATTTTAAAAGTTAAAATTCAACCCTTATACTTTATAATATTATAAGTTAATTATATATATATATATATATATATATATATATGTGTGTGTGTGTGTGTGTGTGTGTGTGTGTATGTATGTATAAGAGTAAAGTCGCCTTACCATTAGTAGGCCTCATTCACGAAGCCGGTTGTAACGCCTGTGTTTCTGGGCCTGTCATTAATGTTGATATAATAGTCTAGGTTAACCTTTGTAACCCGTTTTGAAATAATAGAAGTGTATTATTTGAGTATTATGTGTTTTGTGCTTAATTGCTTAATTATGTGGTTTGATTAATTAAGAATAAAAATAAGCGTCAAAATTTAAGTGTAAAATAAACTTGATATCTTTGGATAACGTTGTAGTAGTTGAAACGAGGTTTCCGAATACATATAGAACGCCCAAATATGACTTCGTATGAGGAAGTTATGATTTATCGAAGTTTCGGCTTAGCGGTATGCAGCCTGAAATACTCGATTTGAGATCGAGCGGTTTCTAGCCGAAACAATCTAAACGAGGATCGAAGGTCTCGTTGTTGGTATCGAAGCGATGAAAAGTTAGGCGAGAACGAACGTCAAACGAAGAAGTTATGAATTTATAACGAAGTTTTTCTGTCCCGGCCTATTAAAAATAAACAATAAAAATAAATTCAAAATTAGCCGACGAAGTCTAAACGAAAGTTGTAGAGCGTAGTCTCACCTACACGTGGATATAAAGAACGTCGAAAATGGAGTTCGTATGAAAAAGATATGAATTTTCGAAGTTTATTAAATAATTAATAATTAAATTTAATTATTAAACCCGGCATTATCCGAAGGGGAGTCACCGGGCTTATCCGAAGTACGCCCAACATACTGCTGTACGCCCCGCGTACAGCGAAGTATGACGACCTTCGCACTCGAGTTCTTCGGATGACGAACGCCATGACGATTTCGGACGAGTACGTCCCGCGTACAGGCGTACGCCCCGCGTACTCCGAAGCTCCAGCTTCCTATAAATAGGATGCGAGGGTTCCGGGCTTATTTGCTCATTTCTCCTCGTTTTTGTGCCGAAGATCTGCACGTAAACCCCCGAAGCCATCCCGACACCCCGGATCTCATATCCAAGTTAAGAAAGAAGTTTTACGATCCCGAGATCCCGAAAAGTGCGATTCCCGAGCCGAATCTCTGCCCGCGAGAAGTTCGATTTTTGTAGAGATCTTCCAGATCTGCTGAGGATTACTACTTCTGCAAGTCGTAGTGCTGTCCGATCGTCTTCAGATCAAGTGAGTGTATACTATCTTTCATAAACACGATAATAATACAAGTATGGTTTGAGTGTATTAAGTATATTGTTGTTTATGTGTATAATTTTGTTGTCATAAGTGTGAATGTATATTCATTCTTTTCTATCTCATAGATCTGATTTACTTTCTATGAAATACGTGTTATGTGGGTGTGCCTCATCTGTTATGTGGAATATGTATTGAATGAAAATGATATACAGGTTTTAAACTATGTATGAAAATATATATTTTTATCTACTAATATGTTGGGTAGAACATGGGTAGATAGTTGATGTGTAATAAACAGATGAGAGGCCTCGATGTTGTTGTTGTTGTTGATCTAGTTATTCAGCGGAGTATGGATAACGACCATGGACTCTTTCTAGACAGTCTTGTGGAACGCTAGCCGGTTCATAAGCTGTAGGTGTTGTGAACGATGTGTTCACCGGTGTACTCTATCCCCCTCATGGTTGCCTTTAGGATATCTATTGTTGAGGAAAACCCTTAGCAGTAATGTCCGTCCCGATGAAAATCCTAGATTAGGTCCCTTGAGATAGATGTTATTTTAGGGACGTAAAGTGAGGATAACGGGAATGGGTAATCGGGATAGTGATTGGTTGGTGAAATTAAATATAATTTATTTATTGTGGGTTGAAAACCGTATATGCTCACCAGGCTCCCAAGCCTGACCCACTCAGTTTTATTTGTATTACAGGAAGTGGCGCAAGGGCGTAAGATGGATGAATCATCGAGTTGTTTTGTTTACAAGTCTGTATATGTATATATTTGTTGAATGACTTGTAATGTTATCGTTTATGCTTTATGGTCTGTATCGGAACATGACATCCCGAGTTTTGATTATATAATGAAAATGCATCTCTTGATGAAATGCTTTGATAAATATTATTTTATCATGTTTCGTTTTGGGAACAAATTCCGCAACTCTTTTAAATCAAAAAGATTTACTCTGAAATTATTTAAAAAGCATAAATGAAATCGGTCTTTTCTGGCCGGGATTTTGGGGATGTCACTGTTGGTATCAGAGCATTAGTTTAAGCGAACTAGGAATTTGTAGGATTTCTAGACTTAAACTTAGAATGCTAAGTGGAATTTTGAGATGTGTGTCTGTTGGATTTTAGACACAAGCACTAGTTTATTTTAGGAAAGTTGCCTAAAATACTTTTATGTGCTAAATGTTATATGTTGCCATATATGATATTAATTGTTCGGATCTATGGTCTGTTGCCGACCGGATCTGGAAACCTTATGTGTGTAGGATTCTAAGCGTATGTCTACGGTATTAGAACTAGCATGTAAACGTTTCGGAGTAATAAGGATGATTTGAATATCTATCGTGAATGAGGATCTAATTTCACCTTATTCGGTGTGTAGATCAAAAATGGTGAGAACAAGGAGTGGTGTTGGAAATGCAGATGAGAACAGGAATCAACCGCCAGTGATTGAGCAAATACCTGTTGTAGCAGCAGCACCAGAACTAATAACAATGGCTGGGGTGCAAGCCATGATTCGGGCTATGTTAGCCGAACAAAGGGATGAAATGCAACAGATGTTGCATGATAATAGGGACGAACCTATCATACCTATTGAGGAACCTGAATTGATCCCCGGGCAATCGGAGGAAGGGAACAATAGTCGCATCATGAGTCAAGTTGGGACTCAAGGAGAACGAAGGAACGATCCGGAAAGGAGAAACAACAAGGATGGGCGAATGTACAAGAACTTCTTGGGCGCCAAACCGCCAAGTCTTTCTGGGAGCCCAAAGCCTGTTGAGATAATGGATTGGATCTCCGAAATGGAGATGGTGTTTGAAAGTTGCGACTGTAGCAACAAATAAAAGACTGTCTTTGCAGTCAGACAACTGAAGACTGGAGTCTTGAGTTGGTGGAAGTTGTTGGCAGATACTATGCCACGAGGAGAAGCCCTGAAAATGTCATGGGAGGAGTTCTTGGAACAACTAAGGGTGCAGTATTGTTTAGAGATAGACCTGATTGATCTGAACAATGAGTTCCAAAACTTAAAGAAGGGGAGGATGAGCATAGATGACTATGCTACTGTATTCACTGAGAAAATGAAGTTATTTCCATACCTAGTGCCAACGGAACTATCCAAGATTGAGAGGTTTGCTAATGGACTGCCTGCCGACTTTGGTCCGACAGTCAAGATGGCAACTACTCTGAAAACAACTGTTCGTGCAGTTAAGAATGTGGAGGTCCAGCAGAAGGAAAAGGGTCTGGAAAGGATAGAAGTTGGTGAAAAGAGGAAGTTCGATGGAACTTCAGGGTCCAATAAGAAAAACAAGTTCTCGAAGTCTGGTTCGAGAGGAGGAGGAGGAGAAGCGAAATGGTGCGACAAATGTAAGAAGAAGCATCATGGAAAATGTGAGGTAGCGACCACGTGCTACAAGTGTGGAAAGCCAGGGCACTATGCCAATGAGTGTACCCTCTCTAAGAAGGTTTGCTATGGTTGTGGTGAGGAGGGACACATGTCGAGGGACTGCCCGAAGAAGAAGGAGGCAGCTAAACCCAACATTCCGCCAAAGCCAAAGGTGAGAGCATTCCAGATGACACTGGAAGCTGCTAAAGATGAAGCTGATGTCACTTCAGGTACCTTTCTCATTAACGAATTGCCTGCCCAAATTTTATTTGATTCTGGAGCCAACTACTCCTTTATATCGCATGAATTTGGTAGAAACCTAGCTTTGCCTGTTGATAGACTAGATAATGGCTTATTAGTCGAAGTTGCTAGTGGCAAGTTTGTACCTGTTAGACATTGTATGAAAAACATCTTAATTGATCTGAATGGGAATAAGTTCCACGAGGAATTATTGCCTATCGAATTTAACGGTTTCGACATCGTTCTGGGAATGGATTGGCTTAGCGCCAATAATGCCGAAATTTAATGCAAGAAGAAAATAGTCAAAGTAAACCCACCTGGGAAAGAGTCGTTTATGATGTATGGAGATAAACGCAGAGTAAATTCTGGAATCATTTCATTGATGAAAGCCAGAAAGTGTTTGGCTAAAGGATGTACGTCGTATCTAGCATTTGTGATAAATGCTAAGAAGGTGAAAAAGGTGATGTAGAGCATTCCGGTTATGTGTGATTATCCGGAAGTATTTACCGAAGATCTTCCTGGATTACCGCGTGATCGACAAGTGGAATTTTGTATTGACTTGTTGCCCGAGACAACGCCAATAGCAAAAGCACCTTATCGATTAGCACCGACGGAGATGAAGGAGCTGATGATGCAACTTCAGGAGTTATTGGACAAAGGTTTCATTAGACCTAGTTCACCACCCTGGGGAGCTCCGGTGTTATTTGTGAAGAAGAAAGATGGAAGTATGAGAATGTGCATCGATTACAGAGAGCTGAACAAGGCAACAATAAAGAATAGATATCCGTTGCCAAGGATTGATGACATGTTTGATCAATTGCAAGGTTCGAGCTATTTCTCAAAGATCGACCTAAGGTCAAGATATCATCAGCTGAAAGTAAGAGAGCAGGATATAGAGAAGACTACATTCAGAACCCGATATGGACACTACAAGTTTTTGGTTATGTCGTTTGGACTAACCAATGCTCCAGCGGCATTCATGGATTTAATGAACAGAGTTTGTAATTCGTTCCTAGATAAATCTATGATAGTGTTCATAGATGACATTCTGATTTATTTGAAAAGCCAAGAGGAGCATGGCAGACACTTGCGAGAAGTGTTAGAAGTTTTGAAGAAGGAGAAGCTGTATGCTAAGTTCTCCAAATGTGATTTTTGGATTCGTGAAGTCCAATTCTTGGGTCACGTGGTCAACCAAGAAGGGATAATGGTTGATCCAGCGAAGATCAAAGCTGTGATGAAATGGGAACAACCGAAAAGTCCCACAGAGATCCGAAGCTTTTTGGGATTAGCTGGATATTACCGAAGGTTTATCCAAGGCTTTTCTTCGATCGCTACTCCGTTGACAACTTTGACCCACAAAGGAGCTACTTATGCTTGGAGTGATAAGCATAAAGAAGCATTCGAGAAGCTAAAGAAGAAGCTATGCGAGGCACCGATACTTTCTCTACTCGATGGAGTTGAAGACTTCGCTGTCTATAGCGATGCGTCTGGGGTTAGATTGGGTTGTGTTTTGAACCAAAGAGAAAAGGTGATAGCATATGCGTCTCGACAGCTGAAGGAGCATGAAAAGAATTACCCGACTCATGATTTGGAGTTGGCAGTGGTAGTTTTTGCTCTGAAAATATGGAGGCATTAACTCTATGGCACGAAGTGCAAACTTTTCACTGATCATAAAAGTCTCAAATATCTCTTTGGTCAGAAGGAATTGAATATGAGGCAACGACGCTGGCTAGAATTACTTAAAGACTACGACTGTGAGATACTTTACCACCCCGGTAAAGCTAATGTTGTTGCTGATGCTCTCAGTCGGAAAGTCAATCTTGAAAGGAAAACGCCAAGAAAGTTGAGAATAGAAGTTGTCTCAACAATTGTGGAAAGTATAAAGAAAGCTCAAGAGGAAGCTTCTGAAAAGAATGACCGAAAGGAAGAACGTTTGGGCAAAATGTTGGTGTTCGGTGTAAATAGTCATGGACTGAAGGTGTTCCAAGATCGGATTTGGATACCTAAGACAGGAGGAGTCAGAGATCTTCTGATGGAAGAAGCTCACAAAACCATGTACTCGATTCATCCCGGTAGCACAAAAATGTATAGGGACCTGAAACCCTATTATTGGTGGCCGACGATGAAGCTTGATGTTGCAAAGTATGTGGCTGAGTGTGTGACTTGTGCGAGAGTAAAGACACAACATCAGAAACCGTACGGGAGTTTAGAACCATTGCCTGTGCCTATGGGTAAGTGGGAGGACATTGCTTTGGATTTTGTCACTAAACTGCCCCGAACAAAGAATGGTCACGACATGATTTGGGTGGTCGTTGATCGATTCACTAAGAGTGCGCATTTCATAGCAGCCAAGGAGAAATGGTCTATGAAAAAGCTTGCGAATTCTTACGTAAAGGAGATTGTGAGGTTTTCACGGTGTTCCGTTAACGATTGTGTCGGATCATGATAGCCGTTTCACCTCGAGGTTTTGGAAATGTCTACAAGAGGAAATGGGTACCAAGTTGTGTTTGAGTACAGCTTACCATCCGCAGACTGATGGTCAGAGCGAACGAACGATACAAACACTTGAGGATATGCTAAGAGCATGTACCCTGGAATTCCTAGGTAATTGGGATGAACATTTACCATTGGTAGAATTTTCCTATAATAATAGTTTCCACTCGAGCATAAAGATGGAACCTTACCAAGCTTTGTATGGATAGAAGTGTCGTACGTCGTCTGGTTGGCTTGAGGCTGGGGAAAAGTAGTTTATGGGACCGAAGATAGTCCATCAAACTACTGAAAAGTTGAAAATAATTAGGGAAAGAATGTTAGCAGCTCGGGATCGTCAAAAGAGCTATGCTGACAAAAAGCAAAGACCGATGACTTTTGAAGTTGGAGATTCGGTTTTGCTTAAAGTCTTGCCGTGGAAGGGACTTATAAGATTTGGTAAAAGGGGAAAGTTGAGTCCAAGGTTTATTGGACCGTTTAAAGTTCTTCAGAGGATTGGGAACCAAGCTTACAAGCTCGAACTACCAGAAGAATTGAATGGAATTCATAACACTTTTCATGTGTGTTATTTGAGGAAGTTAACGGGGGAAGTTCCCGACATGATTCCACTTTCGGAGTTGAGAATCGATGAGAACAAAAGGTTGATTGAAGAACCAGAGGCAATCGTTGAACGAAAGACTAAGAAGTTGCGACGCAAGATGGTCGAGTTAGTGCTTGTCCGATGGAAACACACAAATGGGCCGAATCTCACCTGGGAGACGGAGAGTGACATGATGGGTCGCTATCCGCAGTTGTTTGTTGATGTGTGATTCCGGGGACGGAATCATTCTAAGGTGGAGAGAATTGTAACGCCTGTGTTTCTGGGCCTGTCATTGATGTTGATATAATAGTCTAGGTTAACCTTTGTAACCCGTTTTGAAATAATAGAAGTGTATTATTTGAGTATTATGTGTTTTGTGCTTAATTGCTTAATTATGTGGTTTGATTAATTAAGAATAAAAATAAGCGTCAAAATTTAAGTGTAAAATAAACTTGATATCTTTGGATAACGTTGTAGTAGTTGAAACGAGGTTTCCGAATATATATAGAACGCCCAAATATGACTTCGTATGAGGAAGTTATGATTTATCGAAGTTTCGGCTTAGCGGTATGCAGCCTGAAATACTCGATTTGAGATCGAGCGGTTTCTAGCCGAAACAATCTAAACGAGGATCGAAGGTCTCGTTGTTGGTATCGAAGCGATGAAAAGTTAGGCGAGAACGGACGTCAAACGAAGAAGTTATGAATTTATAACGAAGTTTTTCTGTCCCAGCCTATTAAAAATAAATTGTAAAAATAAATTCAAAATTAGCCGACGAAGTCTAAAGGAAAGTTATAGAGCGTAGTCTCACCTACGCGTGGATATAAAGAACATCGAAAACGGAGTTCGTATGAAGAAGATATGAATTTTCGAAGTTTATTAAATAATTAATAATTAAATTTAATTATTAAACCCGACATTATCCGAAGGGGAGTCACCGGGCTTATCCGAAGTACGCCCAGCGTACTGGTGTACGCCTCGCGTACAGCGAAGCATGACGACCTGCACACTCGAGTTCTTCGGATGACGAACGCCATGACAATTTCGGACGAGTACGCCCCGCGTACAGGCGTACGCCCCGCGTACTCCGAGGCTTCAGCCTCCTATAAATAGGATGCGAGGGTTCCGGGCTTATTTGCTCATTTCTCCTCGTTTTTGTGCCGAAGCTCTGCGCGTAAACCCCCGAAGCCATCCCGACACCCCGGATCTCATATCCAAGTTAAGAAAGAAGTTTTACGATCCCGAGATCCCGAAAAGTGCGATTCCCGAGCCGAAGCTCTGCCCGCGAGAAGTTCGATTTTTGTAGAGATCTTCCGGATCTGCTGAGGATTACTACTTCTGCAAGTCGTAGTGCTGTCCGATCATCTTCAGATCAAGTGAGTGTATACTACCTTTCAAAACACGATAATAATACAAGTATGGTTTGAGTGTATTAAGTATATTGTTGTTTATGTGTATAATTTTGTTGTCATAAGTATGAATGTATATTCATTCTCTTCTGTCTCATAGATCTGATTTACTTTCTATGAAATACGTGTTATGTGGGTGTGCCTCATCTGTTATGTGGAATATGTATTGAATGAAAATGATATACAGGTTTTAAACTACGTATGAAAATATATATTTTTATCTATTAATATGTTGGGTAGAACATGGGTAGATAGTTGGTGTGTAATAAACAGATGAGAGGCCTCGATGTTGTTGTTGTTGTTGTTGTTGTTGATCTAGTTATTCAGCGGAGTATGGATAATGACCACGGACTCTTTCTAGACAGTCCTGTGGAACGCTAGCAGGTTCATAACCTGTAGGTGTTGTGAACGATGTGTTCACCGGTGTACTCTATCCCCCTCATGGTTGCCTTTAGGATATCTATTGTTGAGGAAACCCCTTAGCAGTAATGTCCGTCCCGATGAAAATCCTAGATTAGGTCCCTTGAGATAGATGTTATTTTAGGGACGTAAAGTGAGGATAACGGGAATGGGTAATCGGGATAGTGATTGGTTGGTGAAATTAAATATAATTTATTTATTGTGGGTTGAAAACCCTATATGCTCACCAGGCTCCCAAGCCTGACCCACTCAGTTTTATTTGTATTACAGGAAGTGGCGCAAGGGCGTAAGATGGATGAATCATCGAGTTGTTTTGTTTACAAGTCTGTATATGTATATATTTGTTGAATGACTTGTAATGTTATCGTTTATGCTTTATGGTCTGTATCGGAACATGACATCCCGAGTTTTGATTATATAATGAAAATGCATCTCTTGATGAAATGATTTTATAAATATTATTTTATCATGTTTTGTTTTGGGAACAAATTCCGCAACTCTTTTAAATCAAAAGGATTTACTCTGAAATTATTTAAAAAGCATAAATGAAATCGGTCTTTTCTGGCCGAGATTTTGGGGATGTCACACCGGTCTATAAGGGGGTATAAGGTTACTGCCTATAAAATGGCAGTTTAATGGGTGTCCACTCTCGCCCACCGCTTCCTTGACCGGTGGTGGGTCGTTAGCCGAACTGGTAAGACAAGGACTATAATTCTCCCTTCATTAAAAGTATTAATGATAAATACTAAGTAACTAAACTCTTATTAATACCCAATCTTAGTTACTTAGGAAAATGTGAATTTGGTGCTAACCCATGAAATTACATTTTGCACTTTTCTTAAGTCAGTTAGTGGAGCGTGTGTGGTTAACCGGCACACTAGCTTGATTTAACAAGGTAGGCAAAGGGTAACTTAATGTTTATTATAGTATCGGTGGAGCGTGTGTGGTTAACCGGCACATCGATTGAGGGGTAAATATTTAGGTACCAAGTATATTTGCATGGTTATTCACACCTTGTTTTGTGATCCTCGACATCCCAGTCACAAAACCTGAAGGGGCACACTCGAGATTGAAACATGCCTTTGAAAAGTTCAATGAATCTCAAAAGAATCTAGGAGTTTCAAAACCAATTAAAAACTAATAATACATTTCGTTTATCTTGGTGGAAATTGGTGAATCGTCATTCACCTACCTTCAAATATTTTATAGCTTGGATTATGGCATCCCTCTTCCAGGTTATAAAATAGTTTGCTGGGTCCTAGCCTTAATATTTCATATTGGGTGTTATATTAAGGACTTTAGATCAACTATCTTGAATATCTCCCTAAAGATGTCTAGTTCAGACATCTATGATCTTCCCAAATCTCTTGGAACTTCACTTCCTCCACCTCCTCCAATTATTCTCCCTAACCCACAAGTTCAAGGTCACTCAAGCCCTACTAGCAAGGCAAGGTCTAGGTGTGATCACATCTTGGAGATGAATTCACATATTGAAAAGCCTGGAGAGTTGGGTGTCAAAATCTTGGGAAAGTTGGTGGTTCAATCACTTTCTAAGTTCTTTTGGACTCCTATGAAACAGACTATGACAAGACCCTTAATGATCTTATCTATTTGCTTGGTACTGCTGAATCAACAATGATTTGGAAGGCTAGTAAAGCAAATTTGATTAGAAGATCGACTTCCTAAAACTTTATGGACATTGACAATGGTGACACTGGAAATCCAGAAAAAGCATTCTCTTCCCAATGGAAAGGGATCGACCATAGTCAACTCAGTTGACCAAATGGTAAAGAGAAAAGCTAAGTCTGTGATAGTCCCATGTACCATTACCAAAGGGTCCATTTGTTAAAATTGCCAAAGGAAGGGGCACTGTTTGCGAAGCTGCCAAATTTACCTAAGGATGTTAAAGTCAATAAGTTTGACTCTACTTCAGGTAAATTCCATTGTCTAACTCTGTTAAGCTCCTATTTGGAGATTCTTATTACATAATGTGATTGAGTCACATGGTGATGTTATAAGAATCAAAGAAAAGAGAGAAAGCTTAAAAGAAGTATATGCTGCTTCTGATCGCGAAGATGGACTTCAATCTCATCAGAATTTTGAAGCTATTACTTAGGAGTTATGAGACATTGCTTAGGAATATATAACAACAAAGTTTTTCATATGGATTGTAAGGATAAGTTTTTCCGCAAAGTTTCTAAAATAAAAGGAAGTTTTTGATTTTATTTATTTTAAGTATCCTTACAATGGCATTTGTGAAAAAATTGTTGTTTATATGATTCCATTGCTTGTAATATAGGAAAATGGTTTTGATTCTTTCATTTGTGGTAATGTCTAAATTTACCAAATAAGGAAAGTTTCTCATCACCCAAGTTTCAATTGGACCGAAACTTGGAATCATGCAAGTTGTATAGTATGATGAATGAGAACTTTCAAGCATTGGAAAATTAAGACTAATTACTTGTTCACATGGATGTGTGAGTCAAGTAAAGGACTAAGAGATCGAGTACACATTCTTGTGCACTGATCAAGCCCACCACAAATGTGACTTGAGTGACACATCTTAAAGAAGGTTTATTAACACTAGTGAAATGTAAGAGTAAAAGGTTTTCTACTCTTGTACATTTGAATTTGGTAAGTTGTGATGTTTTGGATAAAACAGAGGCAAACTTAGGCCAATTGTGTTAAGTGTTTATCTTGATTAGAATCCACACTATCTCTTGAATATTTGGCAAGAAAGTCTTATAGGTCAAGGAGACAGTGGGAGTCTTAAAGATCCTAAACAGAGTTTCAAGAAGTAATCAAGAATAAAACCTGTATTTCATCACTAGCACACAACTAGAGGTTTATAACCTATCGTGTTGACATTTCTGTGCCCATTCTAGTTAAGTTGGCTATACATTTGAGTTCTATGTGTTCTCAATTGTTTGCATAGCTACTTGGAAGCAATGGCAGGCCCTTGAGCTGCCAGGCGGTAAGAAATTAAGATTGCACAAGTTCAATCCATATGAGTTAGGATTTGTCACTAACCTAGTCTTGTGATTATGGTTTGACAAATTCACAGGATAAGAACACATACACCATAAAATCTAAGGGTCATAAGGTTTCTCTCCGATTCATGAAAATGATGGTGAGGAAACACTTCCACCAAGTAGATTTGATGCAGATACCAAAGGTCTAAACAATTGAGACTATGATTACGACATCCCTTTTCATAGTTCTGAAATTGTTTAGACACACCTGTGAGCTATCTAAGATAAGGTGTATGATATTGATATAGTTCTATCAAAGCAATCTAGTATCAGAAATCTGAACTTTGGTAAGAAAGTCAATAAAGTATTGTTTTTTCTAGAAGTCCAACTGATTTCTGAGTACATGTCAAAGCTAGTGGGAGCATAAGTGTTATGCTAATAATCATCTTTTTAGTGGGAGCATGATAATTATGATAAGTATTGTAAGTTAGCAATGTTAATTATAGAAAACAAAAGTTTCAATTCGTGACATTGCAGGGGTTGAAAAAGTTGTTTTGCTATAATTAAGGGAGAGGAAATTATACTTCATTTCAATTCTAAAAGCTTAGATCGAGAGTTTAATAAAATTTAGTTAAGAATATATATGAATTTCATGTTGGAATGGCTCAACATAAGGAAATTCTATATATGGGTTCATTATTTGCATTCTAAAATTCGATTATGATTACAACATCCCTTTTCATAATCTGAATTATGAGAACTTGGCAAATTGAAATATTATAGCAAAAGACTGGCTTAGTCTTTATGTGAGACATCATGAATCGTGTCCCATATGCTTTAGATATAGGATCGATTACATGTGCTATATTCATCCTTTCTAAAATTTTCCAAATGCATGGGGCATTAAGAAGGGAAAAGGTCTAGAATTGGATATGACTAAAAGGATTAAGCAATTGTTGAGGACAATCTAAGGTTTACCAAAGATTGGTCACTTAGGGACAGTTGGAAGTATAGTGTTAATTTTTGGAAGTACCATATTGACATATCCTGAAAAGAGGTAACTCTTGTTCAGAAGTGATAGTCAAAAGGGGAATATGGAAATGATCCCATAGGTGAAAGTTGTTCAATAAATCTGTGTAAGATTAGGAAACTTAATGCAAGAAGGATGTTTCCAAGGAGTTGATCTCCTTTGGAATTGAAGGGCCATAATTTTGTGGTTTGAGCTAGGCATTAATTTTGTATAAATCTAATCAGGGTGTCAGTGGTTGTATAGCAGTGTAGTGTCTTGAACTTGTTTGTGTGCTGCCACACATGTGTGTGCAGCCGCACACGCGTGTATGGCTGCACACTCGTATGCTGGTAGGGGTACTATTTATAGTAACTGAGTTGTGTCAGATTGTACTTTTTGCTGAAATCTGCTGTGATTGTACTTTCTCAAGGTGTACTTGACATTTATGAGTAATAGATGTGTGCATGCTTGATCTTACTTCTACTTCTTCTACACTTCACTTTGATTGTAATTAACTTCATTGATTACTAAATTGGATCCATAATTTTTGGGACTAACAATTGGTATCAGAGCCAATTTGGTATCAATTGAAGTATTTTGGAGTGTGAGGGTGCAAAATTTTTTTTTCACTGTTTTTGAAGTATTTTTGATCTAAGAACTGTTGTTTGATTCTTGTTTTTAATAGTTTGCAAAAGCTTGAAATCAAGTTTCATCAAAAATCTGAGAAAATCGAGTTTGCTGCCAAACTGGTGAAGGTTTGCTGCTAACTGTTGAAGGTTTGCTGCCATAGTGTGTGTGGTGGAGCGTATTCTTGAAGAGTGTGCGGTTGGTTTTTGCTATTGAGAAGTGTACGACTAAGTGTACGGTTACAGTGTACGGCTGAGTGTGCGGTTACAGTGTGTACGGTTGGGTTTGTTATTAGTGTGTGTGCGGTTGAAATTTGTTTGCTATTAGCGTGTGTGGTTAAGAGTTGTTTGCTGTTAGTGTGTGCGGTTAAGTACTGTTCTACTGTTGGGTGTACGGTTGAAGTCAAGTGTGTGATTAACCTGTGTGCGGTTATTTTGTTTTTTAACAATCACTTAAAGCTTGTCAAAATGGAATCTCAAAGCATGACTGCTCATCAAGAACTGGATGCAATTATGGGAACCACTACTCGTATTCCCAGATTGCTATCAGCTGAAGGATTTCCTGAATGGAAATATCGAATTGAAAAATACATCAAGATGAAAGATTTCAAATTTTGGAGAAGTATTTTAAGAGGACCAATTACTGTTCTACTGTTGGGTGTACGGTTGAAGTCAAGTGTGTGATTAACCTGTGTGCGGTTATTTTGTTTTTTAACAATCACTTAAAGCTTGTCAAAATGGAATCTCAAAGCATGATTGCTCATCAAGAACTGGATGCAATTATGGGAACCACTACTCGTATTCCCAGATTGCTATCAGCTGAAGGATTTCCTGAATGGAAATATCGAATTGAAAAATACATCAAGATGAAAGATTTCAAATTTTGGAGAAGTATTTTAAGAGGACCAATTCGGATTACATCCACTCTAGACGATGGCACAGTAATTAACAAACAGATTGAAAACTACACTGATGATGACTTTGAAAGAGTTGAAGAACAAGAAAAGGCACTCGCTACACTCACCATGGCATTGTCTCATGAGATTTCACAAGGATTTTGTGAATACATGTCAGCAAAAGCATTGTGGGAAGCACTTATAGAAGTCTACGAAGGAAATGAAGACATGTAGCAAAGCCGACAAGACATGCTCCGACAAAAATTCAACATGTTCAATTACGTATTGGGAGAAACACTGGAAAAATAAATGCAAAGATTTATCACATTAACCACTGAAATGAGCTCCGCAGGTGTGATGGTTACTAGGTCCGAAATCAACAAGAAGCTGCTAAATTCTCTTCCAAAATCATGGGACATGAATGTCTCAGTGATTAAAAAGACAAAAGACCTGAACCGATTGAGCTTTTCTGAAACAATGGAAATCATCAAAGCTTGCGATATTGATGATAAACAAAGAGAAATCAACAATGTTAAGTCGTACTCTACAGCTAACCTTGGAATTCAAAACAACAACACCGCTTTCTCAAGCTTTACCACCCATCAAAATTCTCAAAATCATGTTCCCCAAATTCAACCTTATGCAGCACATCAAACCACATCATACAACATACCTCAAATACAACAAACTCAAGTCCTTCAACCTCAAAACATATCTCAAGTCGGTTCTAGTGTTGGTTCTTCCACAGGTGTTTCAGTTCAATCTCAAGGAATTGGTTCCCAAAGTTCATCTACAAGTGAAAAGGAGGAAAATTTGGCTTTAGCTACTAGATTAGTAAATTATTACAATGCCTTTGTTGCCGGAGAACTCTCTCCACAACTTTCATTCGCTGATCTCGACCAAATTCACCCTGAAGATGTAGAAGAGATGGATATTACTTGGCAGATGGCAATGGCAGTATTCAGGGCTAAACAATTCTCAAAAAAGACTGGAAAGAACAATTGGAGTGTAAATTCTGACAAGAAGATGGGATTTAGTAAAGGAAAGTTACGTTGTTACAATTGTCATGAACCATGACATTTTGCAAGGGAATGCCCAAAACCCGATCGACGAGAGAACTCTGAAAGAACCATGGTGCCAGTAACTTATGTTCATAGCAACAACAAAGGATCATCTTCAACAAATCAGTCTGCAAACATGGCAATGGTGGCCCAATCGTTTAGCTGGGAAGATCAAGTTCAGGTCCTAAACATTTCGGGACCTAAAAAGGCAAATCTTGCTCAAGTCAAGGAAGAAGATGAAGAAATGGAAGCAGATCCAAAAGAGGAAATGATGAATCTTCAATTTGCATTCATGGTGCAAACCACTCCTGAACCGATCAAATCTGAGGTTAGTGAATTCGGTTGCTCTCAATCCTGTATTAAAACTGTTAATTTTTTAAGAGATCAAATTGAGATAATCAAAAGAGAGAACGAGGACTTGAAATATGAGGGATATACTCTTAGGAAAAATCAAAAGCCCTTAAAAACTCAATTCGAAAATAAAACAAAAGATTTTAAAAAGTTACAAGAGGATTACAACAACAAATGTGAGAACTATGACCATCTCAAAAGAAAATTTGCTGCTGTAACCGCGAAACTTGACACATTAAAAAACTGTTTTGAAAAAGCTGAATTTAATTTCAAGAAATACGATGGGTCAAGTGAAATGATTGCAAAATTAGTTGAAGGACAATCACATTGGAGAGATATCACTCATGGAAATAAAATAAAAGTTGGACTAGGATTTGAGAGTGTCCCTCCTCCTTTTAATCACAATTACACTGCTATTCCCCTGTCTCAAGAAGAAATTGACAGAGAACCTCGTATGGTATACGGAATGTCAGCTTCTGAGCAGGCAATACAGTCTAATAATGAGAGTTTGCATACTAACGTTTCTAATTTAAGTGCAGATATATCAATAGTTCATGGGGAGCATGAAGCCGAAACTTTTGAGTCAAATAATCATGTGTCTAAGTTTGGTGTTAATTCTTGTGATGAGTCTGTGTCAAAAACAAATGCTAATGTTTTTGTGTTTGGTGGTGTTTTATTTCAGTCTAATATTTCTGTGAATGATGATGTTGTCTCTAATCAAACTGATAAATCTGATTTGAATGTATCTACACCCTCCACATCTGCCTCAAAATCCTACGATGGATCTTGCAAATGTGGAAGTGTTAATAATGAAAATAAGAAGAATAAATCTGCCAACAGCAGTGCCAAAACCATTGATAATAAACAAATATGTTTTAATTGTGGCACTGCTGGACACATTACAAGAAATTGCATGAATCGAATGTTTGTTTCTCATACAACAAAAAGAGAAGAGAACGAATTTCGGGGATGATCTTTAACTAGAAAAACCCGCAGAACTCGTTCTCGAAATGGTGACTTGAAAATGAAAAAGTCTCAAAAGAATAAATAGGTTTTTCGTAAAAACAACAGGAGTTTGCCAAAATCAACTCAGGTTAAGCCTAAGCTGAATTTGCCAAAGATCAGGACCGGATCTTCAAACTCTTCAAGTAGAAAATCCACCAGCTCGAAAAAAACTAAGAATTTTCAAAAACCAACTTTTGGTGGATACCAAAATCACCTTTAAAAACAACTTCACCATTCACCTCTAAATCAAAAGAAAAGAAAGAATCAAGTGAAAAATCTGTGAAAGGAAAGCGTCAACCCAGGATTGTGATGACCTGGGTTCCCAAAACTAAATGATTCCGCTCATTGTGCAGGGACAGTTGCAGAGGAATGTCGCCAGACCTTGGTATGTCGACAGCGGCTGTTCTCGGCACATGACTGGAGACATATCCCAACTGCATGACATTCAAACTTTTAATGGAGGATATGTTTCCTTTGCGGGTGGAGAGGGCGGAAAAATCACTCAAAAAGGAATTGTTTCAAATGGAGTGCTGAATTTTGAGAATGTTAACTTTGCTCCTGAACAGAAGCACAACTTGCTGAGTGTATCCCAAATATGCAACAAGGGCCACTCCACTCACTTCACAGATAAGGAATGTCTGATCTTAAAGCCTGGCGTTGTCTTCCCTGAAGATTGGATTCTTGTAAGATCTAAGCGGGATGGAAATGCCTACATTATAGACATGAATATCAATTTCCCTGACGATGTCACTTGTCTCTTCTCCAAAGCTTCTGAAAAAAATGCGATGCTGTGGCATTGTCGTCTCGGTCATGTGAATGCAAAGAACTTGAATCGGCTTGCGAAGAACGAATTGGTCCGAGGGTTACCTGTCAAAGATTTCATTACTTTTGAAAAATGTGTTTCCTGCGCTCAGGGAAAACATCATCGGAAACCACACTTTCCAAAACAGATAATCTCCATAAGTCAAGTGCTCGAGCTGTTACATATGGATTTATTTGGTCCGGTTAATGTTCTCAGCATCAATCACAACTCATACTGCCTCGTTGTGATAGACGATTACTCTCGTTTCACTTGGGTTTTCTTTCTGTCCAATAAAGCTGGGATTGCTAACCTCATCAAAAGATTCAATGTGATGATTGAAAATCAGACCAACAATCGAAAATCTTAGTAACCATCTCAGTCGTCTGTTGGAGATCCTGGAACACCCTGTCTAGCTGCTGCACCTCTATCACGAGTGAAACGTCGGCCCTAAACCTGGTAGTAAAGTCACTCCAAGTCATCGCATCAAGAGTTACATCATCACTAATGGCATGTCTGACCTCCTCCCACCAATCACGTGCCCTGTCCTTCAGAATACAAGACGTAAGTCGAACCTTGTCCCCCTCAGGACATCTGCTAGTATGGAATGCATTGGTGACATCTGCCAACCATCTGGTACTCGTAATAGGGTCCCGAGCCCCATGGTAGTCGGGAGCTCCACAAGCTTTGAACTTCCTGAAGTCAGTGTGTGCGACCCCATCATGGCTGCCACCTCAGTACGGAAAGCACTCAACCTCTCATCCAAAAGCTCAAGAATGCCCTCCTTGAGCAGGCCAAAGATCACAGGATACTGCGTGTGATCTCAGAGGAGAGAAACTCCCTAGTCTGGTCGTGTAGGTGCACAACTCCCAAGCCCGAGCCTGATCCCTCACCGGCGCCTGAACTGACGACTAGTCTGTTGCGTAAAATCGCCATTCTGAAAACCACATCAAAACAAACATCAGAATACTAATCATAACTAGGGATTGAGTGACTTTAGACTTTTCAAGAACTTGTGGGTGAGTGAGAATAATTGGAGGATGTGGAGGAAGTGAAGCATGATGTTGAGGGACACCATCTTCAAGAGATTTGGGAAGATCATAGTTGTCTGAACCAGACATCTATAATGGGAGAAAATCAAGTTAGTTGATTCAAATTCCTTAATATAACACCCAATATGAAATATTAAGGCTAGGACCCAACACAATACTTTATAATTTGGAAGAGGGATGCCGTAATCCAAGCTATAAAATATTTGAAGGTAGGCGAATGACGATTCACCAATTTCCACCATGAAAAACGAAATAATTTATTTGGTTTTAATTGGATTTGAAATTCCTAGATCTTTTGAGATTCATTGAACTTTTCAATGGCATGTTTATATCTCGAGTGTGCCCTCTCAAGTTTTGTGACTGGGATGCCGAGGATCACAAAACAAGGTGTGAATAACCATACCAATTCACTTGGTACCCTTAATATTATCACCTAATCAATGTGCCAGTTAACCACACACGCTCCATTGATCTATGACAAACATTAAGTCACCCTTCGTGATCCTTACTAGTCCAAGTTAGTGTGCCGGTTAACCACACACGCTCCACCAACGACTTGGTAAGGTACAAAGTGTGAATTCCATGGGCTAGCACCAAATTCACATTTTTCCTAAAGTAACTAAGATTTGGAATTAAATAAAAAAAATATTTAGTTACTTTATAATAATCATTATACTTTTAATGAGAATTTAAAGTCATTGTCCTACCCGTTCGGCTAACGACCCTCCACCGATCAAGCAAGCGGTGGGTGAGAGTGGACACCCATTAAGTCGCCATTTTATAGGCAACAACCTTATACCCACCTTATAGACCGGCTTCGTGAATGAGGCCTAATAACGGTAAAACGACTTGTTCTTATACATATATATAATAATTAACCATTATTCTTATAATAGTATAAGGGTAGAATTTTAACTTTTAAAACTTCTAGGGTATGGAATTAAAGTTTGTGTGAGACTTTACAAATTCCAAAACTTGAGGGCAAGTTTTGAACAATTCATAAACTTTTGGATATTCATAACTTATGAGTTTTAATTAAGTGTTTAAAACTTTTAATGAAGAGTCTCTTGGAAATCCATAACTTGAGGACAAGTTATGAAGTCCATAAAACCATTTATGGGAAAAATTCTTCAAGAAAATGTAACTTATGACTTCTTAAAAAACATTTAAAAGAAAAACTCTTAGAATTCCATAACTTGAGGACAAATTAAGAATTCCATTAAAACACATTAAGATCAAGAATTAACTAACAAACAATTTGCAAATAATTCCTATGATCTAGCAAAACTCATATGAACATGAACATCCACATCAACAATTTCAAGAATCATATGAACACATATAAACTTGAAATTTTGATTATAACTTTGAAATTGGTCCACCATCATCATTACCACATCAAAAATAGGTTTTATGAGTCCAAAACAGTTTAAGGTAATGATTCTAGACCAATTCCAGCACCAAAACTCGAAGATATGCTGTCTGGGGGTCCAACTCGTCGAGTGCATGAACCAACTCGCCGAGTTGGATGAGTTTTGCCTTGGACTCGTCGAGTCCCTTCATGGACTCGGCGAGTCAGCTGTGCAGATAGCATATAATCTTCGATTTTCAGCAATTTGCATCAAGTATTCAAACAAGCAAGCCTAGGCTCTGATACCACTGTTGGGTTTTGAGCAATCTAACACTTCCTAAGTGTGCATGCAACCCTAATAAACCTTGGATCTATGTTTGTCTAAAAACATGCAAAATAATAATTTTCCAAGGTTCATAACCTATCTAACATGGCATGGGGTACTTTTAAACATAAAAGAATTAGATGAGATTACATACCTTTTGATGATGAGTTTGATTCCTAAGGAGTTTGAGGACCAAGCACCAATAGTGTGAATGCCTCAAATGGAATCACAAATCACCACAAACTCTTGGAAAACTTTGAGAGAGTGTATACACACTTATAAAATCGGTCACACACAAAACTCACACAACTAGTGCCACTAGTGGCTATTTCATGCAACATAAGCATGCTTATATAGTGTACATGATTAGGGTGATACCCTAATAACCCATGTCTTTTCCTTTCCAAGGATCCATGGGTTAAAAGCTCCATGGATCATCCATGGACTTCCATATAAGCCTAGCCCATTAACAAATGAGTGTTAGCCCACACTATATAATACCAATAGCCCACAATCTAATTAGTCTTCCTTTTAATCTCTAAATTAATTCATAATTAATTTAAGACTAAGACTAATTAAATAACATGACTTCATATTAATATATTATAACTTATAATATACTAACAAACATATGTGTATAACTCTCATAAAATTATCCATAAATAGTTTGGATGAAATGCAACCCAAATGGACCATGCTGGGTCGGGTCAAGTATATACCAAATAAGTTATGGACTTAGACACCTTATCCAACAAACTCCCACTTGGATAAGTCTAATAACTATATTTGCGTATGTTACTTCAGGAACCAACCAGCAATCGTAGCTCTCGAAAACTCTGTTGAACTATGAAGCGCCATTTTAGATAAGTGATCATATAATCCTCTATTCTCATGATATCAACCGGACAAATACATGGAACAACGTCGTACTTATTGTCTAGCAGTTTGTTTCCTGATTTCGATTTGTTTGACAAAGAACTCAATCGAACACATCAATTTAGTTCTGACCGGCCGATACATAGGTCACAACATAATCATCGAGGGGCCCATATATCGCTTCTATTTCTAGAAGGAACAGATAAACTTCGACTCATATGCTTGTTCTACTACTTGTTGAATTGTACACAAAGGCACGTTTTATAACATCAAGTTACTGATGCATTTACGTGCAATCAATGCACTACCAACTCATAGGTAACAATTCATATCTCTAGGTTTGAAGATTTATATGATATTACCGTCTCACGATCACTCGAGATAAATTCCATGAAGTGATACAAGTGAGTGTGGGTTTATTCCAATACTCATAACTTATGAGCACTCATGAATGTTGTAGCAACCATTTCTATGACTAAACCCATTTATCCATCTACAAACTCGATTCATGACAGTCTTGATTCATACCTACTTCCAACATATGAACGACTGTGGAGTGTTTAAATAACTTAGTCATTCGGAAAGAATAACCTAGCTATTTTGGAAGTCAAAACATGCAAAGTGAAACACAATAATAATCGAATCCAATATGGTCTCAGAACCCTTTTGAATATAAATAGAACCACCTTTTATTTATCACCATATTGATTACACATTATTCATTGTATAATGTTTCAAACAATCAACTTAAGACTTGAATAAAAACAACAGTCGTCCCATGCTCCTGGCATGTACACTTTGTTTTTCTAAAAAAATAGTTATGCCATACTCCAAGTATGCACACTATGTTTGTCTATGATCCTTACATTGTGATGTAGGTCAATTGAACATGATTCCAATGATACTCATTTCACAATCCCAAATCCTTTTTGTAAATGTGAGAATCCCCGATTCCTATCATTTACCAAAAAATCTGTTAGATTTTAAACTTTTATGCAATGTTCCTCTTGTAATGATTATTCACAAAGTCACCAAAACCTTGTCACCAGTTATTACAGAGTATTCCAAAGAAGGTCAACTTCTATGGAATGGAAGTCTCATATTCAAAGTACATTGCTTTGAACATCCTTCTTGCATTAAGGTTTTCTAATCTTACATAGATTGAATAACTTCCACCTATGGAGACATTTCCATAGTCCCATTTTGACTATGACTTCCGAACAAGAGTTACTTCTTTTCAGAATATGTCAATATGGTCCTTTCCGACAACTTACATCATACTTCCAACTTTCTCTGAGCAACCAATCTTTGGCGAACCTCAGATTGTCCTCGACAATTGCTTAATCACTTTAGTCATATCCAATTCTAGACTTTTCCCTTCTCAATGCCTTAAGCATTTGGGAAATTTAGAAAAGATGAATATTATAGCACATGCAATCGATCCTATATCCGAAGCATATGGGACACGATTCATGATGTTTGACATAAATACATGATACTAGACCAGTCTTTTGCTACAATATTTTTTATTTGCCATGTTTTCAAAATTTAACTATGAAGAGGGATGCCGTAATCATAATCGAATTTTGAAAACGCAATATATATAGAATTTCCTTAAGTCGAACCATTCAGACATAAAATTCATATATATGTCCTTGACTAAAGATGATTAAAATCTCAATCTAAGCTTCTAGAATTGAAACGAATATAATTTTCTCTCCCTTAATTATAGCAAAACAACTTTTCAACCCCTGCAACTTCACGAATTGAAACTTTGTTTTCTATAATTAACATTGATAACTTGCAATACTAATCATAATAATCATGCTCCCACTAACATGATGATTATCAGCATAACACTTATGCTCCCACTAGCTCTGACATAATTCCAGAAATCTGCTGGACTTCTGAAATTTAGATTCATACACCCTTTCTTAGATAGCTCACATGTGTGTCTAAGCAATTTCAAGAACTATGAAAAGGGATGCCATAATCATAGTCTCAATTTCTTAGACCTTTGCCATTTCTCACAAGTCCATGTTAGTGTGCCGGTTAACCACACGCGCTCCACTAACGACTTTTGAAAATGCAAATAACACAATTGATATCTACGCAAAATCTACTTAGTGAAAGCGTTTCCTCACCATCATTTTCATGAATCGGAGAGAAACCTTATGACACTTAGATTTTATAGTGTATGAGTTCCTATCCATGTGAATTTGTCAAAACCATAATCACAAGATCAGGTTAGTGACAAATTCAGCCTTACATGGATTAAACTTGTTCAATCTTAGTTTCTTGTCACCTTGGTAGCACAAGGCCCACCAATGCTTCCAAGTTGAACTCTGATAACTCACATGCAAATTCAACTTATTTGAAGTAGGTACAGAAATAAGAATTATGTCAACACGATAGGTTGCAAACCTTAAGTCGTGTGCTAGTGATAAATTACAGGTTTTACTCTTGATTAAATCTTGAAACTCTTTCAGGATCTTTAAGGCTCCTACTGTCCCCTTGACATATAAGTTTCCCCAGTCAAGAACCATTCCTTGACAAAACAAATATTCAAGGGACAATGCGGATTCTTATCAAGACTAACACTTCACACAATTGGTCTTAGTTGGTCTTTGTCTCATCCAAGACATCACAACTTACCAATCTCAAATGTACAAGAGTAGAAAACATTTTACTCTTACATTTGACTAGTGTTAATAAATCTTCCTTTATGTCACTCAAAGTTACAATCTTGGAGTATGACTCTAAGAATTGTTTTGGAACGAAGTATGACTCATCTTCTTGATTTTAATCAATCCAACAATTCATGACCTCTCTTCTTAGCCATAACTATGCACTAAGACGTCCTTAGAGTATGAATTTGTGATATGGTTTCATAATCATTAAGATGATCATGAAATACGATACTAAAGTACTCTCCCATCCTTTCAGATTTGAGAAAATTTTATCTTTCTGCCTAATTTGATTCTTCTCATTTGTTTTGTCATACATTGTAACCTTTCCTATGTTACAGAATTATACTTAACCTCATAAGTATAATCATATTTACTAATATTTAGTAAATCTTGACAAATCAATCTTTGTGGTGGACCTTGACCAGCGCACACCCAGTGTACCTAATTCCTTAGTCCTTCAATTGACTCACATATACATGTGATCAAAGAATTAGTCTTAATTTTCAAAGATGAAAATTCTCATTCATCATACAATACAACTTGTATGATTCCAAGTTTCTATCCAATTGAAACTTGGGTGATGAAAAACTTTCTTCATTTGGTAAATTCAGACACTACCACAAATGAAAGAATCAAATCCACTTTCCAATATTGCTATTACTGGAAACATATAAGCAACAATTTTCCACAGATGCCATTGTAAGGATATTTTTAAAATAAATAAAATTAAAACCCTTTTTTTTCTTTTATTTTAAAACTTTGCGGAAAAACTTATCCTTACAATCCACATGAAAACCTTGTTGTTATCTATTCATAAGCAATATATTATAACTCTTAAGCAACAGCTCAAAATTCTGATTGCCGAACTATGCGATCGAAACCCACCTTTGCAATCAGAATCAACATATACTTACTTTAAGCTTCCTATCTTTTCTTTGTTCTTAAAAACATCAGCATGTGACCCATTCACATTATGTAATAATAATCTCCAAATAGGAACTTAATAGAGTTAGACAGTGGACTTTACCCGAAGTAGAGTCAAACCCCTTGACTTGATCAACCTTATGACCTTTCAGGTGAATAGGGCAGCTTCGCACCCAATGCCCCTTCCTTTGGCAAAAAAACACATGAGACTATCTCAGACCTAGCCTTTCTCTTTACCATTTGGTCAACCGAGTTGACTATGGCCGATCCCTTTCCATTGGGAAGAGAAATCCTTTTCTAGATATCCAATGCTACCATTGTCAATGTCCATTTAAGACTTGGGAAGTTGTTCTTTTAATCAAATTTTCTTTACTGGTGTTCCAAATCATTGTTGATTCCACAACACCAAGCAAATAGATAACATCATTAATGGTCATGTCATAGTCCGTCTCATAGTAGTCCCAAAGAGACTCACTATGTTACTAAGAAAGTGATTGAACATCCAACTTTCACGGGACTTTGACACCCAACTCTCCCGGCTTGTCAATATGTGACTTTATCTCCAAGATGTGAGCACACATAGACTATGCTTTCCAATAGGGATTGAGTGACTTTAGACTTTTCAAGAACTTGTGGGTGAGTGAGAATAATTGGAGGATGTGGAGGAAGTGAAGCATGATGTTGAGGGACACCATCTTCAAGAGATTTGGGAAGATCATAGTTGTCTGAACCAGACATCTATAATGGGAGAAAATCAAGTTAGTTGATTCAAATTCCTTAATATAACACCCAATATGAAATATTAAGGCTAGGACCCAACACAATACTTTATAATTTGGAAGAGGGATGCCGTAATCCAAGCTATAAAATATTTGAAGGTAGGCGAATGACGATTCACCAATTTCCACCATGAAAAACGAAATAATTTATTTGGTTTTAATTGGATTTGAAATTCCTAGATCTTTTGAGATTCATTGAACTTTTCAATGGCATGTTTCAATCTCGAGTGTGCCCTCTCAAGTTTTGTGACTGGGATGCCGAGGATCACAAAACAAGGTGTGAATAACCATAACAATTCACTTGGTACCCTTAATATTATCACCTAATCAATGTGCCGGTTAACCACACACGCTCCATTGATCTATGACAAACATTAAGTCACCCTTCGTGATCCTTACTAGTCCAAGTTAGTGTGTCGGTTAACCACACACGCTCCTCCAACGACTTGGTAAGGTACAAAGTGTGAATTCCATGGGCTAGCACCAAATTCACATTTTTCCTAAAGTAACTAAGATTTGGAATTAAATAAAAAAAATATTTAGTTACTTTATAATAATCATTATACTTTTAATGAGAATTTAAAGTCATTGTCCTACCCGTTCGGCTAACGACCCTCCACCGATCAAGCAAGCGGTGGGTGAGAGTGGACACCCATTAAGTCGCCATTTTATAGGCAACAACCTTATACCCACCTTATAGACCGGCTTCGTGAATGAGGCCTAATAACGGTAAAACGACTTGTTCTTATACATATATAATAATTAACCATTATTCTTATAATAGTATAAGGGTAGAATTTTAACTTTTAAAACTTCTAGGGTATGGAATTAAAGTTTGTGTGAGACTTTACAAATTCCAAAACTTGAGGGCAAGTTTTGAACAATTCATAAACTTTTGGATATTCATAACTTATGAGTTTTAATTAAGTGTTTAAAACTTTTAATGAAGAGTCTCTTGGAAATCCATAACTTGAGGACAAGTTATGAAGTCCATAAAAGCATTTATGGGAAAAACTCTTCAAGAAAATGTAACTTATGACTTCTTAAAAAACATTTAAAAGAAAAACTCTTGGAATTCCATAACTTGAGGACAAACTAAGAATTCCATTAAAACACATTAAGATCAAGAATTAACTAACAAACAATTTGCAAATAATTCCTATGATCTAGCAAAACTCATATGAACATGAACATCCACATCAACAATTTCAAGAATCATATGAACACATATAAACTTGAAATTTTGATTATAACTTTGAAATTGGTCCACCATCATCATTACCACATCAAAAACAAGTTTTATGAGTCCAAAACAGTTTAAGGTAATGATTCTAGACCAATTCCAGCACCAAAACTCGAAGATATGCTGTCTGGGGGTCCAACTCGTCGAGTGCATGAACCAACTCGCCGAGTTGGATGAGTTTTGCCTTGGACTCGTCGAGTCCCTTCATGGACTCGGCGAGTCAGCTGTGCAGATAGCATAAAATCTTCGATTTTCAGCAATTTGCATCAGGTATTCAAACAAGCAAGCCTAGGCTCTGATACCACTGTTGGGTTTTGAGCAATCTAACACTTCCTAAGTGTGCATGCAACCCTAATAAACCTTGGATCTATGTTTGTCTAAATACATGCAAAATAATAATTTTCCAAGGTTCATAACCTATCTAACATGGCATGGGGTACTTTTAAACATAAAAGAATTAGATGAGATTACATACCTTTTGATGATGAGTTTGATTCCTAAGGAGTTTGAGGGCCAAGCACCAATAGTGTGAATGCCTCAAATGGAATCACAAATCACCACAAACTCTTGGAAAACTTTGAGAGAGTGTATACACACTTATAAAATCGGTCACACACAAAACTCACACAACTAGTGCCACTAGTGGCTATTTCATGCAACATAAGCATGCTTATATAGTGTACATGATTAGGGTGAAACCCTAATAACCCATGTCTTTTCCTTTCCAAGGATCCATAGGTTAAAAGCTCCATCGATCATCCATGGACTTCCATATAAGCCTAGCCCATTAACAAATGAGTGTTAGCCCACACTATATAATACTAATAGCCCACAATCTAATTAGTCTTCCTTTTAATCTCTAAATTAATTCATAATTAATTTAAGACTAAGACTAATTAAATAACATGACTTCATATTAATATATTATAACTTATAATATATTAACAAACATATGTGTATAACTCTCATAAAATTATCCATAAATAGTTTGGATGAAATGCAACCCAAATGGACCATGCCGGGTCGGGTCAAGTATATACCAAATAAGTTATGGACTTAGACACCTTATCCAACACTCTCCACCATCAGCTGCATAAGAAGTCTCTGTTACCTTCCCCTAACTAACTCGCGAATACTATTACATATCACTAAGACTAGATAATTCTTCGAATGAGAGGCTCTACCCTACAACGCTTAGACTCAAACGAGAGCTATGAAATAATGCAAAACCTAACCTTCTGAAATTATTTAGTCCTTGCAATTGTTAACTTAACATATCCGTTTACTAGTTAGTAAAAGAAAACTAGAACTCCTAAAAGTACAAAGCAAGCAGAATTCGGGCATTGAGTACACATAATCAAGCATAATCTAATCAAGCCCTCATACTGACTAATTTGTACTAGCATGCAGTTGATAAAGCTAATTCACACATAACAGTCACATAAGGCATCCTTCCTAGATCCTTTGTCCTAATCTAGCATGCAGTTCTCATAAAGCTAATAAACATATCATAACATAAACTTGTATGGGTAATTTGGGAGTACTTACTTGAGCTCGGATGATTGCATGCACCACACCCTCTTATCTCTTTCAAAATCATTTTCTTTTTGCTTTTTCTAAAATTCTTTTCTTTTCTCAAAATCCTTTTATAAAAATGGTTTCTCTTTTGAAAATTTCTATACCAATTCCTTAGTTTGAGTTTAGACACACTCGAAAGTGTGCCCGAATCCCTCAAACCAAGGCTCTGATACCAACTTGTAACATCCCAAAAATATAGCCCAAAAATTTTGTTTTATAAATCATTAAGGAAAACCCATAGCCCATAAAAATCATAATAAAATCACATTCCATGTATCTCATACATCATATTAAGAATACTGTATCAAAATCATGTATTAGAATATATCAGAGTCTAAAATATCCCAGGCTGAAGACTATGGTGTGTGTTATGCGATCATCTTGAGCCCTTCCCTTTACTAATAGAAGTACCTGAAATCAAAACTGAATACTATAAGCACGAAGCTTAGTGAGCTCCCCCAAACTACCACATACCATAAAATAAACACATAATAACAAATACTAGTCCTCGCCCACTGCAGTGGGCCCCGCCCGACGTCGGACGAATCCAGCATCGGGCACCGCCCGACATCAGACCGAAATCCGGCATCGGGCCCCATCTGGCATCGGGCCTTGCCTGGCGTCGGACCGAAGTCTGGAATACATATATCATAGCAAAAGCACATAACACATAAACATATAACTTATACTCATATAAAACTTCCTCATGCTTGCCCCAACATCGGATCGAAGCCCAGAACACATAACAAATACATGCAAGAATGACGAAGACATCAAGCATACAACATTCTTCGGGCTTTCCACGACATTGAACCGAATTCCGAAACATATAAGCTGCATCGGGTTATCCCCGACATTGGATCTAAGTCCGGCATATACTAACATACATGAACGGACCGACATTGGTGCCTTTGACCCGCTCCTACTAGAGGAAAACTGACCTCTCAAACTGGATGTTCATCTTGTGCGTGAGGAATTTCTGCTGGCTACTCCCACGACTCCCCGGCTAACTCTATACAATAATATTTAGTCAAAAATCTGAAAATCCATCTAAGGGTAAAATGACCATTTTACCCCTAGTCAAATTCAATGCTCTGGCCAAATTCAACATTCTGGGCTAACCAACTTGCCGAGTCAACCTTTCAATTCACCAAGGTCTATAACTTAGAAATCCTGGAATTACGAATCAACTCGCAGAGTCGTCCTCTGGCTTATCGAGTCCTATTGAGCTGCTCATAGTCGCGACTTGGCGAATCAACTCGTTGAGTTCCTCTATAGGCTCGTCGAGTTCTACCACAAACTAAAACGAGACAACACGACCCGACTCGTCGAGTTCCCTCATGGACTCGACGAGTCCTTCTATCTGATTGGCCATCTTAATATATTAAGCCCTTGTTCTCTAGATCTATAGTCCATACTTCGCATGTTCACTGGAAATGACCTTTCTAAGGGTAAAGTTTTCAACTTTACCCATTGATAACCCTTTTTGAAGGGTTTAGCTAAAACCCTAATTCCTTTAGCACATAGATCTTGTCCAAACAACCTTAGTATTCCAAACCAAAGCATGAAAACCTAGATCTAGGACCTAGAAACCAGTTAACCACATAAAGTCATGTGCTTGCTTCCATGCATGGACCCTTTGGGGATTAAAAGCCCATAACAACACCCTCAAGGTTTGCATGAGACTCAAATGGCATAAAGTTTTCACCTTTATACCTTTACAGCCCCTAATAACTCCAGATCTAAAAGTATAATCAGTTTGGGACATCCATGACTCATAAATCATGTTACATGGACAAAAACCCCCCATAAAAGAGACCACAAAGAGATCTAATGAACTATAAGGCAAGTTAAGAGCTTGATTACCGGAAAGTGATGAGAATGGAATGAAATCCATGGATCTATAACCTTCTCCTTGAACCTTCAAGCTCCTTCTTCTTTTTCTAAGCTTCAAGAACACACAAACCACTCAAAAATGGCAAGAAATATGTCAAGATCACTCAAGGTTGATTAGGGTTTCGAGATTAGGGTTTGAAGGTGATAGAGGCTAGGGTGGAGGCCAGATATGTTGCTTAAATAGGGTGCAAGCCCGAAAGATTGGGTTTTCCTCCAGGCTGTCATACTCGTCGAGTCAAGACTCCGACTCTTTGAGTAGTTAAAACCCCTGCATATTCTGCCTTATACTCGACGAGTTAAGGCCACCAACTCGTTGAGTAGCCCTTCCAAAATGAATAAATCATTAAGTTAAATACAGACCAGGAACCAGGCGTTACATATAGAACATGTATTCTCCCCCAAAACATGTAAACTATAAAATAGGGTTCGTAACACTCACATTAATGTGTGGTTGTCGGGTCGTTTCAAGTATTCGATGCCGAAAACCGAGATGTGTTGCCTTGACCACAAACCTTCGAGCTTAAGTTAGTTTCCTAGGAAATTTTTTAATATAAATTAATATGAGGAGGGTTGTTTGGTAATTTAACCAAAGCATAAGGTTCATTTACTAATTTAAATAAATTCAATGGGATTAAGTTTGTTAATAATTTCCGAAAAAGGATAAAATGATTTATTTGAATTCCAAGATTGATTTTCTGATTGATTTTGCAAGTAAATCCCAAAGGACGGGTGTAATTTAAATACATGAAGTAAAAGTTTAATTCACTTGGACCAAGTTTCATAGAATTTTCGAGTGAGGGTAGATTGTGAACATTCTATTTTGAAGTTTAAAGGGCTAGGACTTGTTCTGTAACAACTTTTTCAAGGAGGGGACAAAGAATTATTTTGGAATTGAAGCTTGGGACCTAGGGACCTGTTTGTGACATCCCTAAATTCACAGTCATTTTAAAATTTTTATTTATGCTTATTTTAAAATAAGAGTAACTTTTAAAGAAAAGTGTTGTGGAATTTGTTCCCAGAAAAACAGGATAAATATGTTATCAAATCATTTCCGAAGAAATGTATTTTATTCATTTTAAAACTTTGGGATGTCATCGTCAATACACAAACTTAAGCATAAACATAACTTACATTCATTTACACTAGTGATCTACACCTCTTTAATCTCTCGATGTAGTGTAGCTTTATATCGATACTTGTGATACAAATAAACCGAGTGGGTCAGGTTAGGAAACCTGGTGAGTACATAGGGTTTTCAACCCACAATAATATAGTTATTATTTTTCATCATCAAATAATTAACCCATTTACCCATCCCCATTATCTTCTTTATTCTTAAGTATCTCCTCTATGAATCGTTTATCCCTTATTATTTATTCCTAAGGATTGTCCTAAGGAATAGGCACGAAGTCCATCGTTGCTAGGGTTTATATAACAGGCACTAAGTCCATAGTCTCTAGGGTTTATCTCATTTATTGGCAATATTATTTTCGAGAGTCCACTCGCAATACATGTCAATGGGTTTTTATACTACACCGAGTGAACGTATCGTTCACAACACCTACAGGGTTGGGAGCCTACTAGTGTTGCACCAGACTGTCTAGAATAGTTCATGGTTGTCATCCATACTTTTCTAGATGACGGGGCCAATGCTTGGGTAAAGGCTCCTCTCATTTGTCACCTTTCACCCTCATCTCTTGATCATTTTCACCTTTCATTTCATCATCCAACTCATCTTTCATCTAACCTTCTTTACCCCTTGTAACTTATAGGTATAAAATACGTATACAATCTAAATCATTTAACACATGTAAAATAGTGTTCATCTGTCACACCCCAAACCTGAACGGTGGAAACATTCGGGGGTGGAGGACGTTCAATATTGGTATGCGACTCTGTTTAGTTCGTTTGATTTCCCTATCCATGATCTCGACGGGTTCCTCCACAAAGTTAAGATTTTCATTCAGATCGATTTCCTCGAGTGGAATTACAAGAGTTTCGTCGGATAGACACTTCTTCAAGTTAGACACGTGAAACACCGGATGTACTTTCTTAAGTTTGATTGGAAGTTGAAGTCTATAAGCTACTGGACCAATCCTTGCAGTAATTTCGAAGGGTACAATGTACCTTGGGTTTAGCCTTCCATGCTTCCCGAAGCGTATCATGCCCTTCCAGGGTGAGACTTTCAGTAGAACGCGGTCACCAACCTGGAATTCCAAGGGTTTTCGTCTTTTGTCGGCATAGCTCTTTTGTCTATCTCGTGAGGCTTTCATTCGCTCTCGAATTTGAATGATCTTTTCAGTCATTTCCCTTATGATTTCCGGATCAGTGAGAGTGCTATCAGGGACTAGACCTTTCGCCAACTGCATGTCGCCCACTTCCGCCCAGCATAGAGGTGATCTGCACTTGCAGCCGTAAAGGGCTTCGAATGGAGCAGTCTTGATGCTAGTGTGATAATTGTTGTTATAAGAGAACTTAACCAATGGCAAGTGGACGTCCCATGCTTTGCCGAAGTCGATTACACATGCTCGCAACATGTGTTCTAGGGTTTGGATTGCTCTCTCACTCTACCCGTCAGTTGTGGGTGATAGGTTGTACTCATATCTAGCTTAGTACCTATGGCCTTCTGTAGAGTTTTCCAGAATCTTGAAATAAATCTACTGTCTCTGTCCGAGATGATAGATATCGGCACTCCATGAAGTCGCACGATCTCTCAGATGTAGGTTCTTGTTAGTTTCTCCATCTTATTGGTCTCTTTGATTGACAAGAAGTGAGAAGCTTTGTTTAACCTGTTGACGATCACCCAGATGGTATCGTGACCCCCCGGTGTCTTGGGTAGCTTGGTTATGAAATCCATGGAAATATGCTCCCACTTCCACTCAGGTATTTCGGGTTGATGGAGTAACCTTTAGGGCTTTTGATGTTCTGCATTGACTTTGGCACAAGTCAAGCACTTGCCCAAATAGGTAGCAACTTCTTCTTTCATGTTTGGCCACCAGTAGAGTTGCTTGAGATCCATATACATCTTATCTGAACCTGGGTGTACAGAGTATGGGGTCTTGTGTGCTTCATCCATAACCATTTCTCTAAACCCACCGAACTTCGGTGTCCAGATTTGGTTCATGAGGTAACAAATTCTGTCACTCTTGATTTCAAGATTCTTGTCCATCCTTCTAAGTGCTTCACCTGCCATGTTTTCGGGTTTCAAGGCTTCCAATTGAGCTTCCTTGAGTTATGTTGACAGGTGTGAATGGATCGTCATTGTTAATGACTTCACTCTTCGACCAGAGTACTCCTTACGACTAAGGGCATCTGCCACCACATTGGCTTTTCCCGGATGATAACGAATCTCACATTCGTAGCCGTTGAGTAGCTCAACCCAGCGTCTTTGCCTCATGTGAGCTCTTTCTGATCAAATATGTGTTGAAGGCTCTTGTGGTTTGGGAAGATGGTGCACTTTGTACCGTATAGGTATTGCCTCCAAATCTTCAGATCGAACACCACTGCTCCAAGTTCTATGTCGTGGGTGGTGTAGTTGACCTCATGTGTTTTCAGTTGTCGTGAGGCGTAAGCAATAACTTTTCCTCGCCGCATTAGCACACAACAAAGCCCTTGATTGGAAGCATCGCAATATACTACAAAGTCTTTTGTCCCCTCTGGAAGGGACAAGATGGGTGCACTGCACAGGGATTGCTTCAAGGTCTGAAATGCGGTATCTTGTTTTTCTCCCCATTTGTAGGCTACACCCTTCTGATTCAGGGAGGTAAGAGGTTTCGCAATGTTGGAGAAGTTTTGTATGAACCTACGGTAATAGCCAGCGATACCTAGGAATTGGCGAATCTCGGTTGGCGTTGTGGGCGCAGCCCAATTCTTGATAGCCTTGATCTTAGAAGGGTCCACATGGATTCCCTCTTCACTGACCACGTGCCCCACGAAGTCCACCTTCCTAATCTAGAATTCGCATTTCGAGAACTTTGCATAAAGCTTCTCAGCTCGTAATGTCTCTAAGACTTTGTCTCAGGTGCTGACCACGTTCTTCTCTACTCTTTGAGTAGATGAGTATGTCATCTATGAACACAATCATAAATTTGTCCAGGAAAGAATGACATACCCGATTCATTAAGTCCATGAACACGGCAGGGGCGTTGGTTAGTCCGAACGACATCACTACAAAATCATAGTGACCGTATCTTGTTCGGAAAACCGTCTTGGGAATATCACCTTCTAGGACTCGTAGCTGGTGATATCTTGATCTCAGATCAATCTTGGAAAAATAGTTTGCTCCTTGGAGTATGTCGAACAGATCGTCTATTTATGGTAGGGGATACCGGTTCTTGATGGTAAGTTTGTTGAGTTCTCGGTAGTTGATGTACATTCTGAACGATCCATCTTTCTTTTTCACGAACAACACTGGTGCTCCCCAAGGTGAGAAGCTTTGTCGGATGAATCCTTTGGTTAGAAGTTCGTTTATTTGATTGGATAGCTCTTGCATCTCTGCTGGGGCAAAGCGATACAACTCTTTGTCCACAAGGGTGGCTCCAAGAATTAAGTCGATTCTGAATTCGACTTGCCTTGCATGAGGTATTCCCGGAAGATCCTCAGGAAATACATCGGGAAAGTCACAGACGTCAGGCACACTCTTGATGTCCTCTACTCCTCGTTTCACATCCACAATATGTACCAAGAACGTGTGGCATTTTTGCGCAAATATTTTTGAGCCTTGATGCAAGAGATGATATGAAGAGGGGTGCTAGGTTTGTCGCCATAAATAACAAGGGCTTCGCCATTTGGCAGATTAAGGCGGACAACCTTATCATAACATAAAATGTTTGCACGATAAGAACTTAGCCAATCCATGCCTATGATGACGTCAAAACTTTTTATTGAGACTGGCATGAGGTTGATTGGAAAGGATTTATTGTTTAACAAGAGGTTACAATTTAAGTATATTTTGCTTAGCGCTTTCTGTTTTCTCGTTAGCCATTTCTACTATAAAAGTTTCACTTAATGGTTGAGGGATTTGTTTGAGTAGGTTTTTAAAACTATGACTCACAAAACTCCTCTCCGCTCCACTATCAAATAATATGCATGCATATGAGTTATCGAGGAGAAACTTACCCGTAACAATAGTGGGGTCTGCAACGGCTTCCTCCTCGCCCATTTCGAATACTCTACCACTTCCATCAATATTCCCAATGTTTGCTTTCGGGCAGTCCCTTCAATAGTGTCCCGTTCCTCCACATCCGTAACACGTACGACCTACTCTCATATTTGTGGCTGGAGCGGTTGGTTGGGTTGCTTCCTTGCAGAAGCGGACAGTGTGTCCCTTCCGGCTGCACTTGGTGCAATGCATCTCACGGAAGAGTCCATGGTGATGAAAGTTGCACCTATTGCACTTCGGCAGATTGCCGACGTACGACTTTGTTGGTGAGGGGGTGGTAGGGACAGTAAGAGCTTCAACTATCACTAACTATTGCCTCTTGGGGTTCTCTTGTGGGGCTTGCCCCTTTCTCTTGTTCCAGGGTTTCCTTCGGTCCTCTACCTCCTTCAGTGGGTTAGCAGTAACTATGATGGTACCTTCTTTAACCCCGTGATCGATTATCCATTGTGCCAGGCGCTTCGCACTGTTGAATGTGACAAGGTTGGAAGCCAAAACATGCCCTTTAATCTGGGGTGACAACCCCCAGATGTATCTTTCCACTATCTTCGATTCTGGGTTGACCATTCCTGGGCATAGGTCTGACAAATCACTGAACCTGGCCATATAGGCGGCTAGGTCAGAACCAACCATTTTCAAGTTCCATAGTTCCTGCTCCAGTTTTTGAATTTTGCCCCTCGGGCAGTATTCTTCTAACAGTAGGACCTTCAAGTCCTCCCAGCTCGGTCTTTTCAAACCATTGCATAAGTGCAATGACTCCTCCAGTTCCATTGAACATTTTCGGCTTGGCGTTCGAGAATTCTTTGTAGGTGGATTCCCTAACATGACCATGACCAATGCCATGGTTCTGATGATTGGTACTACTGCCGCTCCCCTGGTTCCATTAGAGTTTATTTGGGATAGCGCAGTATGCATCTTGTACCACAGCGGGATCATAAGTTGGAGGTGGTGGTGGCGGTGTTGGTGTTGTATTTCGGCGTGTTAACCTATGAGGAGGCATCGTGCTGTAAAAAAAATAATGGAAGACAATAAGTGTCAAATGATTGAAAGTCGTGTGTTAATGAGTTAGCTATTTTCAACATTTCATAAATTAGGTTCAACCTAAACAAGGTTTTCGAGTTTGATTCATAATAAGAGTTTATAGATAAACTTATGAAGTTGAGTGGTATGCAAGGAATTAACACACAAAAGAAATACTTCATTATATTAAACATACATTGGGTTACATTCTGGAGTTAAGAAATTTTTGATCTTTCTAAAGGTCTCCGATTACAAAAGTAAGAGAAAAGTAAGACTTTTAGCCAAGATCCAATTCTATAACAAAATATTGGGAGTCGGGCAAGTACTACTTGCGAGGCGGGTTGCGCTTGGAGCTAGACTCTGCATCTAATTGCTTGGATCCCATTAGAAGTCTTTCAAAGGTGGCTTGCTGCTCCCTCATTTCTCTTACCTCAGCGAGGTTTGTATTCATTTGGTCCTGGAGTGCGTCGGTGTGGTGTTGGGCATTTTCCTGCAATCTGTCAAGGCGACGAATGTCAGCAGCGTTACCTTGTACCTCTATGTTGACTTCACGAATCCGGTTCCCCGAGACTCCTGATTGGTAATATTGGTTACCTAGCTTGCCTATGATGATTGGGAGTGCTCGGTCAGCTGAACTTCCATTGTTGACGTTATAGAAGTCCCGACACATGCCATAGGGAGGACGCACTCCTTGTTGCTGTCTCTAGTGGTGAATGTGGCTTCCCTAGACCGGAGTTGGTCCCTGAAAACCTATCTTAACAACAGGAGGTTGGACGGCTGGTGGGTTGATTCCTCTGGCTCTGAGTTTGTCCCATCTGAGCCTTCCTCTTCCTCCTCTTCCATGGGTTCCTCATCCTCTTATGGGTCATCCTCCACCCACCCTCCGTTGCCTTGATTTGGGTAGTAAGGGTCCCTTGGTAGATGGAATCCAACATTGTGTCTGTGCGAGAATAGAGATATGGGAATTGTCTAAAAATTAAAACATGTAAATCCTAACATGTAAGTTAAACTATTATATTTACAAAATACTCGTATAGTATTCTAGATGTTATGTTTGATTTTAAGTTTATAATTTTGGTAAGTTTTAGACTTGTTGTCCACTGTAGCTAATCCCTGGCATATGTTGGTCGGCTCTCGGACAAATATAGTTGATCAGGCTATATCTACCCCAGTCCCGATTACATATTCCAAGGCATACATGTATTGCATAACTCATCTATAATACTTCTATATTGTTTTCATTATGATACTGACCCTGTTATATAATGTATGCATGTATACTTTATAAAAGTTTCATTTTAAAAGTATAAATCTCACTCAGAGTGTTTTTTCCTAGTTGTGTTTATAGTTGTATATCAAAAATGGTTTTGATATACTTAGTTCACAATAAACAATGCTCTGATACCAATCTGTCACACCACCAAACCTGAACGGCGGAAACGTTCAGGGGCGGAGGCGTCATATTCAGTATCATAACAATTGAATAGTAAAGAAAGTACACACCACCATAATATAAATATATTTGAAAATTTTACATGATTGTATGTGTTACATGTTTGAATATCAAATACAATATGGTGATCCAAAATATGTTACTAACGTCAGCGCGTTAGTCTTCAAAAGTAGTTGCTAACTGGTTTAGCGTTTTCCTGAGAATACAAGTTATTTCAAAGAAAAAGTGTCAACAATAAAGTTGGTGAGTTCATAAGTAGTTTTTTGAGCAAATGTATGCCATTCGAAAGTTCGTGTATGATTTCCAGAAAATCCGATATTTTCTTATGAGTGTATGAAATGAGTATCAATGATTGTTGTATAAATTGTATGTATATGAACTAGGAAAATCCTATATTTTCCTAAAAGTGAGATGCAGTCTCAAATGTCCAAGACCGTAACCTGTAAGCAACTATGACATGCTCAAAAGAATGATGTATAGTCTTATTATAAAACAAAACTATAAGAAGGTTTTGTATTTGAATGTGAAAAGAACTGTATCTGTTACTTTTCCCGTGAAAACGTAATACCATAATAATTGTCTATCCAGTGAGTTTTTATAACCGTACTATCATAGTTTGCCTGTAGCGACGTTTTTCAAGCGTCAAAATGAGACGACACATGTCACCCCGGGGATTGTAGCTAACAGTCGGGGCGCGGGATCATTAGTCCCGTATAGATCTATACACACTTGTCACATTCTCCGAACGGGAGATTCAGGTTATAAACAGGACTTCTAGCGGTACCTTAAAAGGTATATTGAAGATGAATGACTCACGAATTCTCAATTAAGTCACGTATTAGAATGAATATGCTTGTCTCTGAAATAATTACCCTTTTTTTACAGTATTGACAAGGCATGATAATGATTTGTATGTTCTTGCATGTTTACGAATGTTATAGTAAAAATGGTTACCCTTGATATGATGCAAACATATAAATAAAACTTAAAATATTCAAAATTATGTTTCATCCCGAGAGGGTAAAGTGGTGTAAGATGTTTACATGTTAATAAAATCCATATGATAGTTATAAAAACAACATGAAATGTATAACAAAAGATTGATGTTTTCACACGGGATTAACCGTGTGTTTACTTGTATCCGCGCCCCCCCCCCCCTCGGTAAAGTGTTCAAAAGCATTTAAAATCAGTTAAAAGTGTAGAAATGGGGGTATGAACTCACCTGGTAGTTTGAAGAATGTGAGACAAAGCTCGAGTAGAACTTCGACTGGAGAAAGCTGATTTCTCGGGATTCTCGGGAATCTCGGGAGCGCAAAACTTCCTTCAGAACTTGGATATGAAAACCGGGGCTTCGGGATGGCTTCGAGGGGTTAAACGTGGAGCATAAGCACGAGAAAGAGAAGAAGTGAGCAACTAAACTCGGAACACCCTTGAGTTCTATTTATAGGCCAACTTTTAGGGTATCACGGCATGAGAATTGAGTTGCTCACGTCGTGAGATCGATCCTTATCCTCTTCCATGGAAGAGACGTCTGCTGCCGGCTCTGGAACCCATCAGTCATAGGCTCGCGTCTTTAGTTTTCGGCTCACGTCGTGAGTTGTGTGACAACTTCGTTTTTCGTGTCTCGAACTTTAGAAAATCATATCTCTCACATACGAGCTCTAATTTTTACGTTCTTTATATGCACACGTAGGTGAGATCATGCTCTACAACTCTCGATTATACTTCGTTGGCTAATTTTGATTTTTTTTAATATTACATTTTTAACAGGTCGGGATAGGAAAAGTCCGTTAAAAAATCATAACCTCTTCATATGATGTCCGTTTTTGTCATTCTTTTTACCGTTTTACTACTATTGTCGAGATCTTCGATTCTCGTTTAGGTTGTGTTGGCTAAAAGTCGCTCGATCTCTATTTCGAGTTTTTAGCTGTCTACTGTTATGATTGAAACTTCGAAAAATCATAACTTCGTCATACGAAGTCGGATTTGAGCGTTCTTTTTGTGTAAGCTTACGGTTTAATGATATCTACAACTTTCATTTAGACACCTAAGGTTGAAAAGTATTTTGTTGAAATTTCTCGTTTTCTGCTTAACAGTGTTTTACCGGATTTGCTACGGATCTTAAATTGGTCAAAACTTCTTCGTTATAACTCGGATTTTAGTGTTCTTTATACTTTTGGAAACCTTATTACGACATCTACCACTTAGAATACTCAACTGATATTTTTGAACATTTCATTTTTGATGTTATTTTTTTATTAATTCACAAAGGGATTACCATATTTGACTTTTAGTCATTACAATGACCTTAAATATCAGATTGTTACATCATCCAACATAGATAACAAGTATACAGATAATATGCACAAATAGCACGTAATTTATATAAAATACTTTATATCCGTGTGTAAGATGAAAGTAACTATGCACTCACTTGTTAAAGTGATGATTCCAAACTCGGTTAGTGTTTCGCTTTTATCGATTCTATTTTCCTTCGACGAAACCTAGCATTATTATCGCTATTAACAAATTTGAATCACTGATAAAGTTTATTTATATGTTCATAATAACGATATTACAAGTTATTTTAAAGTAGGGTAGCATAACTTACTTAACTAAGAGTCGGGCTCTGCAAAGGCAGAACTTCGTTGTTGAATCGTTCTAAGCAAGATTCTTGCAGCCCTTCAACGCTCACCTTACTATACTAAAAACTACAGAAAGAGAAGTCGAATCACGAGGGACCAAAATGCTCGTGGGATAAGAAGAGAAATACTCTTGACTCAAGAGAATGGTGCAAGAAATATGAGAGGCTAGAGGCTCTTATTTATAGTAATTGAATTTTCAAAAACCACCATCTATATTTTCTTAAATGACTAAACATCCCTTTATAATACTGTTTTAAATAGATTTAATGCAATTTATACTAAACTAATGTCGAAAGTACTAAACACTATTCTTATAACGACCGCATCGTCGATACCTTTGTAATGATATATATATATATATATATATATATATATATATATATATATATATATATATATATATATATATATATATATATTATTTACACTTTATTTTAATACGTAAATGTGCTATTAAAAATTATAACTCGTTCATACGAACTCCGTTTTTGACGTTCATTATATCCACTAGTAGCTATCGATGAAATCTACAACTTTGATTTAGACTCCGTTGACTAACTTTGAATTTATATTTTTGTCCATATTTTTATAAAATTAAATAATTTTCCTAAAATCATAACTCTCTCGTATGGACTGCTTTTTTGGCATTTTTTTCTCAAAATTCCTATTTTAAGGAGTACTATGATTTTTATTTTGGCCGCATTAGCTAAAAGTCATTCATTCTTTTCGTAGGTTTTTACGTTATACATTCGTTGTGCGCGGCTGACTTCTATATCTTATAAAAATCATATCTAATTCATATTGATTCGGATTTTGACGAAATTTATATTTTCAGGATTGGGACGACGTGTACTTCTTCAATATAGTATATATATATATATATATATATATATATATATATATATATATATATATATAGGAAGTACACATCGTCCCAATCCTTAAAATATAAATTTCATCAAAATCCGAATTTTATATATATATATATATATATATATATATATATATATATATATATATATATATATATATATATATGTTTTGGCGCACTTATTTTTACGATTTACGGACGATTCGACTGATTTTTCCTATTTTATTATATTCTAATAATCATGAAACATATAATATTGAAATAATTCTTCTTTATTACGTCAAATAGGTTACAATTGTTAAACCTAACTATTACTTTGGTTAAGATTATTTATCCTATATAATCTTCTATAAAAAAATCATTTTTAACGCTTATTATATCTTAATTAACTAGCCCGAATCTGCGGGTGTTACAATTATCTCCCCGTTACGATGATTACATCCCGGAATCTTAAAAAAAAACAGGGCTTGTATAATGACTCCGTCCATTTCCTTTCCATCCAAGGATCAGATTAACAATCATCTTTTTAGTTATTACCGAAACGATGGTAACGACAGGCATGTACAAAACAGAATCAATTACTAGTGCCTTGGTAACCTTGTGACTTTCCTTGATCCAAGCATGATTCTTGTGCTTCCGTAGTATACGTCTCTACTACCATTCACACCTACTCATACTCGTCCCAAGTATTGCCTCGTAGCTTTCCAAGTCACCATACAAGAATTTCACATAATCATTTAACACATCATATAACAAAATCAAGGTTTTATATTATTTCTTGAAACGGTTACATAGATGTTCAAGTTAAACCTATATTATGCCTCTAATAGGCTACACCACGTGATACTATCCACGTGGTTGTTGGATTTGGTGTCTAAGCCCATAACTATACCTGGTATGTACTTGACCCGATAGTGGCATGGTCCTTTTGGGTTGCCTTCACTAGTGCAATTTGATAGGATAGCTTTTTGAGAATAATGTTATTTACGGTTTATTAATATATTATAAGTATAATATATTAGTATGGTTATTTAATTAGTATTGTCCAGTAACTAATTTGGAATTCATTTTGTGGTCAAAAAAGACTAATTAAATATGGAGGGATTGATTACGTAAATCAATGATTCTTATTGTATGGGCTAGTGATCCATGATTATGTAGATGTGCTAAACTAATAAGTAAACCAATGGATAGTTCATGGAGGTTAAAACCCATGGAGCATAGAGCACTTGCGACAACTATAAATAGCCCCTTCCATGCACCAAAATCGGTTACACTAAACATTTGTGATAAGTGACTTATTCTCTTGAAACCTCCTTTTGCATATTTGTGTTTGTGAACCATTACAGGCATCACATGTAACAGCCCGGAATTTCAAATATCGATATAACTATGATTTAGGGGTGTTTTGAGAAGGGACTCGGCGAGTTGGAGCCTAGACTCGCCGAGTAGGACCGCAGACTTGGTCGCGGGTTCGCGACTGGACTCGACGAGTCCAGATATGGACTCGGCGAGTCGACGCTGTTCAGCAGAAACCCTAGCCGTTTGGTTTTGGATCGTATATAACGCCTCTTAGGCCATCATTGTCCGTCTTTTGGCCGATTGAGAAGAACCCTAATCGTTGTGGACGTCTAGAGCAGGAGAGGAAGCTTTTGGAACCTTGAAGAATTTGTTAGGCAAGAAGAAGAAGAGTTTTGGCCAAAGGAATATCAAGGGGATCGAGTTCTGAAGTTTGGAGACACAGAGAGGGTGTTATTCAGGTAATATTTCGGATCATTTCTGCTATATTGATGTGTGCACGAATTTAGGGTTTATGAAACCCATTTGGTGATTAGATGGATTATTATATTGTTACCCAAGCGTTTGTAACCCGGTAATAGGATGGTTAGAGGTCCAGAAGGTCCCATGATTGTGTATTTGGGGACCATACGTATTTCAGGAAGCAGTTGCTCGTCTGCATGGCATGGACTCGCCGAGTTGTTCTTCAGACTCGGCGAGTGGCTTGAAGATTGACTGGGACTTGCCGAGTTGTTCTTCAGACTCGGCGAGTGGAGTCGGGGTGGCCCCGCGATTCTTCCAGGAGAAACTCGTCGAGAAAAAGGGGATACTCGACGAGTAGGAAGGGAATCTTAAGGAATCGGTGAGTCAAGGACGAGTGGACTCGGAGTCGTTGAACTCGGCGAGTCTTGGGGTGACTCGGCGAGTTAGGTCGCGGGTTAAGTGAAGTTCTAAGTATGGGGACTCGGCGAGTCATAGAGTTGACTCGTCGAGTAGGGTCAGTCAGGGGTTGACTTTGACCTTGTCTTTGACCAAGGATTGACCAGTGGTTCCAAGGGTACTTTGGTAATTGTTGTTTATCGTTTGAGTTCAGTGCATTGGCGGCTAACCAGGAGTGGAGATCGTATCAGTGATCGGAGCAGCTTGAGCTATCTGTTCAGTCGGCAGTTTCGAGGTGAGTTATCCTCACTATATTGCTAGGGTTTATGGCACCAATGCCATCCCTTTTATCGGATGGAAATCCAGGTAGTTGTCATTGCATGTTATGGGCCGGAAGGCGTTACTATGTTGACCGGAAGGTCATGGCCTGGAAAGGCGTATGTATGCATTTAGTATGTTGACTGATTCATAGAGTAAGGTATGCTAGTGACCGGCCAGACCGGTATCTCGTTTAGAGTAATGCTATGGTATGTGATCTGTTGATTGATTGTTGTCTATGGACTGCTATATGATCATTTGTTTTGTTAGGTATGCATTGTATGCTTATGGGCCGGAAGGCAATATGTTATGGGCCGGAAGGCAATATGTTATGGGCCGGAAGGCAATATGTTATGGGCCGGAAGGCAATATATTATGGGCCGGAAGGCGATTATGTTGTGTTGAGGACCGGAAGGTCAGGGCCTGGAAAGGCGTATATGTGGTTGGTATTCTGGGGGTATCTCACTAAGCTTTCGGGCTTACAGTTGTGGTTTTATGTTTCAGGTTCTCAAGAGTCTGTGACAAGGCAAAGGCGTGATCGTACCGTTCCTCGCGTTGGTGTTTTACGTTTTGAATCTGGGAAATTACTCTGTTAAAGAATGTATTGAAAACCTTTTTGCAACAATGTTAATAAAATGGGTAATTTGAAAAGTTTTAATTGTTTTGAAATTTTGGATGTTACAAGTTGGTATCAGAGCCTTGGTTTGAGTGAATTGGGGAAACATTCGTGTGACTCCAGTCTCAAATCGAGGAGGATTTTAAAAAGAGAAATTAAAATGAGAAATCAAAATGGTTTTCAAATTTGGTAAAAGGAGGACGCGGAGGTACGATCAGCCGGAGCCAGTAAGTAACCCCAAGATACCATGCTTGATATTGTTTATTTGAGCTTGATAGCACAGCATGCTAGAGTTAGGCTAGGGATCTTCAGGAATTCATGATAATGTTGCCTGATATGTGATGCCTGTAGCCTAGGGTCCCTTATGGGATGTTCTCAGCGTTCCTCTAGTGGTGAGGGTTGATAGTTGTTATGCATGTTCCCTAGGGTATTGTGGTAGTACTTCATACAAATATGGGTAGGTGTGGAAGGTAGTATGGGCCCGTACTACTGAAAGCACAGGACCCATACGCGTATCAGGGAAACCATGGACTCTAGGGTAGGGTTGCGAGAGTTGGATCCCAGGATTTTGGGAAGTGTCTGAGATTGGTAGGGTGTCTTCATCTTGGAGATTTCGAGGCATGATGATAGTGGATCCGGATCAGGATCGGGAGCTGGAGAGCGAGTTCCGGGTGGATCGGTGCCGTCGGAGGTTATCGATCGGACGAGCACGAGCGAGCGGGATGCGAGGATTCGCGAGATCCTGCGTGATGAGGTTGCTGCATTGTTGCGGGCTGAGTCGCCAGAATTGTTTGGGTCGATCAGGACCGCTATGATTGAGTAGTTTGATGAGCGATATGCGGCTCTCGCAGAGACGGCTGCCGCGGCAATTACAGCGGCTGTAGCAACGGCAAAGAGAGGAGCTAGTCGGAGTTTTCAGTATCGGGACTTCTATTATAAGAAGCCTCCCACATTCGATAGGGTTCAGGACCCGTTTGTTGCTATGAGATGATTATCAGACGTGGAGGGGTATTTCTCCACGAGTTTATGCCCTGCTGATCAGAGGGTGAGGTGTGCTCTGAACCTGTTGAGACTAGGAGCGAAGGATTGATGGAGATTGACTACAAGGTCATTTTCCGATGCACAGAGGGTTGCGGTTTTATGGGATCAATTCAGAGAGATGTTCAGTACTCGCTATGTTCCGCGGGAGGAAAAGAAGAGATTGACTCGGAAGTTCCTTGAGCTGAAGCAGGATTTGGAGTCGGTGACTGAGATCACCAGGATGTTTATTGAGAGGGCGATGTTTTACCCTGAGTTCGCTTCGGAGCAGGCTGAGATGTCCCGATATCTGAGTATGCTCAAGGGGGATATCAGACAGTTCGTGTCTGCGCAGAGGTGCGAGACCTTGTTGGTGTTACAGGAGGCCTCCATGCGGCGTGAATTAGAGGTTGAGTTACAGTTGCGTGAGCTAAGGCAGGCCCCGATGCAGTCGCAGTCGGCGCCGAAACGGTCTAGGACCGTAGATGTTAGAATGGGGGGATTGGAGCGGCCACACTTGTGGGTAGTGTGGGAGGGACGGCACCGGAGCTTGTTGGTCCGGGGGTACATGCCGCAAGTGCGGAAAGGAGGGGCACGGTGCACGGGATTGTCGGCAGTCAGTGCCAATTCGGGATTTGAGGATTTGTTATCAGTGTCGGCAGGTTGAACATTTGAGGGTCGACTGTCCACAGCTTTATGCAGGACCGGTGCAGGCTCTAGCACCGGCCACCTTGAGGAGTTCAGGAGGAGGACAGGATGGGGCGGAGCCCCAAGGGCTCGGGGTCGTGCTTACCTGCTTGCGACAGAGGGAGACGGAGCAGTGCCGGAGGCAGCTGCGGGTATGATGCTTTCTTGGTGGCTTGATGACCTTGCGTTGATTGTGGCGTATTGTTTGTGCTGGAAGTGTGGATTTTGATGCGGTATTCGTTGTTTCGCGGGTTTGGCATGGTTATGGATTGGTGTTTCAGGTTTTCGCTTTGACATTCGTTGTCCCCTGATGGTTGGATATAGTTATAGTTTGGTGTTTTGGTACCGGTAGCCTTGTGCGGTTTTCGATGTGGTATTCATCCTTTGGCAGGTTGTGGGTTTGGTTACGGGTTATTGTTGGGAATTCCGTTGGTTATCGTTCGTGAGGGTTGTTAGTGGAGATGCGGCACTGGGTTGAGTGTCGGGTAGCATCTGCAGTCGTGAAGTGGATAATTGAAAGACCGGATTCTTTTGAGTGGATTGATCAGGGAGGAGATGTGTTTTACTAAGGGTTGCTTATGCTTGTGGCAAGCAGTCAATGGGTAAATGTGCTCTTTGTGCAAGATTGTTCTGAAGGGTCGTTAATGACGATCGGTGGCAGTTGGTCAGTGCTTTAGTGGGGGAGAATTGAAGAATTCTCCGGGAGAGCGACGAGTATGTGAGGGTACTTAGCTGTTGGGATTCAGCAGTGTTTGTCAGCTCAGAGTATAGGCCGACGAGAGCGAGTGTCGGGCGTGCGGGGCGGGATACAGACCTAAGGCATTTGATTGGGGAGGCCTGGGAGCAGGCCGGGATCAAGTTTGAGTAAGTAACCGGGGTTATGCAATCAGAGTATTGGTATGTTTGAGGTACGTGATGGGTTGTACTGCATTAATCCCACGGGATTATGTTGTGCATGTTTCTAGAGCTGGAACCGGAAGGTTCCCAGAGTTAGAACCTGAGGGTTCGCAGAGTTTGGGTGTACGGACCCACAGAGATATAGCCTCGAGTGGCTAGTATGTGTTATGAGAGTCGGTCCAGTCATGCTGGAGGCTCTGTTGGTATTGCTGGATCAGTTTGAAATTGCGGATCGTGTATGTTACAGTGTGGTTGCATTGGAAGGTCTGGCCCCGGGTTAGTAATCTTGTTTAGCTGAGGCAGTGATTTTGATGAGTGAAGAGAGTGCATGGGATTGAGAGCCCCTGCAATGATAACCAAGGTATGTGAATAGCGGTTACGCAAAAAGGGTGGTGTCGCTTGGAGCGAGCACCGTGACACTGGTTGGAGTGGCATTATGGCCAAGAAGGTTCCTTGGAAAAGGAAAAGAGAAAGGTGTGTAACTCCGAAGGGGAGTGCAAGTTCACGGAAGTGAAAGCTGCAGAGCAGAAGTTATGGTCAGAGTATTTCGAGTATGGCTTTGAGCATCGTGTGCGCGGCAAGAAGTAGGAACCCATCCGGGTTGGAGATGTCTGTTGAGGCTCAGAAGGGATGCAGGGGGAGAGAGAATCGTAAATTCTCAGTGTGATCCTGATCAGAGTATAGGGTGGATGTAGTGGTTCGTCTTGGGAGATGTTCGAGGATATCATCAGTGTATTGGGTCTCCCAACCTGCGGGTGTTGGGACTAGTTCAGTAGGTGTATGTGATGGCAAGAGAAGGACTTGTGAGAGTTGCTCTGAGAGTGAGAATGGATCTCTCAGTTGGTCCGGGATGGACAAAGTGGGCTTTGGATCGGGGATCCGGTGGTTCATGGTTTTCCTAACCCTTATTGGTCGAGTGACTGTTAGGATTTAGAGCAAGTTGCATCTTGGGTAATTCTTGGGTTACAAAGGGTGATGTGCAGTACAGAGATCGGGCTTCAGTCGACAGAGCAGACTCAGCAGATGAGACAAAGGTTATTGACCACCCAGAGCCAACAGGAAAGTTACGCGGACAGACGCCGGTCCGAGATTCAGTTTCAGGTCGGTGACTTCGTACTCCTGAAGGCCTCTCCTTGGAGAGGAGTGATTCGATTCAAGAAGAGGGGCAAGTTGGGGCCCTGGTACATTGGGCCTTTTCATGTGATTGCGGGGGTAGGCCGGGTGGCCTAACGGCTGGAGTTGTCCACGGATTTGAGACAAATCCATGATATTTTTTTTCATGTGTCGCAACTGAGGAAGTGTATAGCCGATGAGTCGGCAGTGGTTCCATTAGAGGATATTCAAGGGATGCGAGCCTGGATTATGCGGAGAGATCAGTGGTCATCAGAAATTGGAAGATCGAGGCTATGAGGTATAAGGAGATACCTCTAGTATTTATTCGGTGGCAGCACCGGATGGGCCGGGAATGACCGGTGAGCTGGAACGTGAGATTGCGGGAGCAACATCCGAAGGTATTTTCAGAATGAGACTTCGAGGGCGAAGTCAAGTTCTAGTGGGGGAGAGTTGTAACAGCCCGAAATTTCAAATATCGATATAACTATGATTTAGGGGTGTTTTGAGAAGGGACTCGGCGAGTTGGAGCCTAGACTCGCCGAGTAGGACCGCAGACTTGGTCGCGGGTTCGCGACTGGACTCGACGAGTCCAGATATGGACTCGGCGAGTCGATGCTGTTCAGCAGAAACCCTAGCCGTTTGGTTTTTGATCGTATATAACGCCTCTTAGGCCGTCATTGTCCGTCTTTTGGCCGATTGAGAAGAACCCTAATCGTTGTGGACGTCTAGAGCAGGAGAGGAAGCTTTTGGAACCTTGAAGAATTTGTTAGGCAATAAGAAGAAGAGTTTTGGCCAAAGGAATATCAAGGGGATCGAGTTCTGAAGTTTGGAGACACAGAGAGGGTTTTATTCAGGTAATATTTCGGATCATTTCTGCTATATTGATGTGTGCACGAATTTAGGGTTTATGAAACCCATTTGGTGATTAGATGGATTATTATATTGTTACCCAAGCGTTTGTAACCCGGTAATAGGATGGTTAGAGGTCCAGAAGGTCCCATGATTGTGTATTTGGGGACCATACGTATTTCAGGAAGCAGTTGCTCGTCTGCATGGCATGGACTCGCCGAGTTGTTCTTCAGACTCGGCGAGTGGCTTGAAGATTGACTGGGACTCGCCGAGTTGTTCTTCAGACTCGGCGAGTGGAGTCGGGGTGGCCCCGCGATTCTTCCAGGAGAAACTCGTCGAGAAAAAGGGGATACTCGACGAGTAGGAAGGGAATCTTAAGGAATCGGTGAGTCAAGGACGAGTGGACTCAGAGTCGTTGAACTCGGCGAGTCTTGGGGTGACTCGGCGAGTTAGGTCGCGGGTTAAGTGAAGTTCTGAGTATGGGGACTCGGCGAGTCATAGAGTTGACTCGACGAGTAGGGTCAGTCAGGGGTTGACTTTGACCTTGTCTTTGACCAAGGATTGACCAGTGGTTCCAAGGGTACTTTGGTAATTGTTGTTTATCGTTTGAGTTCAGTGCATTGGCGGCTAACCAGGAGTGGAGATCGTATCAGTGATCGGAGCAGCTTGAGCTATCTGTTCAGTCGGCAGTTTCGAGGTGAGTTATCCTCACTATATCGCTAGGGTTTATGGCACCAATGCCAACCCTTTTATCGGATGGAAATCCGGGTAGTTGTCATTGCATGTTATGGGCCGGAAGGCGTTACTATGTTGACCGGAAGGTCATGGCCTGGAAAGGCGTATGTATGCATTTAGTATGTTGACTGATTCATAGAGTAAGGTATGCTAGTGACCGGCCAGACCGGTATCTCGTTTAGAGTAATGCTATGGTATGTGATCTGTTGATTGATTGTTGTCTATGGACTGCTATATGATCATTTGTTTTGTTAGGTATGCATTGTATGCTTATGGGCCGGAAGGCAATATGTTATGGGCCGGAAGGCAATATATTATGGGCCGGAAGGCGATTATGTTGTGTTGAGGACCGGAAGGTCAGGGCCTGGAAAGGCGGATATGTGGTTGGTATTCTGGGGGTATCTCACTAAGCTTTCGGGATTACAGTTGTGGTTTTATGTTTCAGGTTCTCAAGAGTCTGTGACAAGGCAAAGGCGTGATCGTACCGTTCCTCGCGTTGGTGTTTTACGTTTTGAACCTGGGAAATTACTCTGTTAAAGAATGTATTGAAAACCTTTTTGCAACAATGTTAATAAAATGGGTAATTTGAAAAGTTTTAATTGTTTTGAAATTTTGGATGTTACATCACACTTGAGGTGCTCAAGCTTCCAAAGGCCAAGAACTCTACTTTCCTCAAGAGGTATGCATCCTAAGTATGTTTTAATTATATAGCTTCAATTGTATGCTAGTTAGGGTGAATGATTTGGAAAAAGAAAATGCATGTATAATTAGAGAAAACATAAATCCAAAGCATTTAGGTTTGCATGTGCACTTAGGAAGTGTTATAGTGCTCAAAACCCAACAGTGGTATGAGAGCTTAGGCTTGTTTTCTATTATACTTGTTGTTTTATTGTTTTTCAAAGTGAGAAAATTTGCCAATTTCATTTCTTCCTGCCCACCACGACGTGGCAACTATTACCATGACGTGGTGATGCATCTATGAGCAGAATTTCGTGTTTTGACTAGCAATTTGATTAAGATTATTACCCTAAATTGTTTTTTGGATCTATAAAACCTGTTTTTAGATATGGTAGTGATCGTGCTCAACCAATTGAAAGATAATTGTCAAAGTTTCATGTTTTGTATTAGTTTATCTAATTAGGCCAATTACATGAAATTTATTTGATATGAATTATTTTGTTCTTATGAGTTTGAATAGATCATGTATGGATTATTTGATTATTGTGTTAGTTAAGTTAGTGATCTAAATGCTTTTAAATGTGTTCCATAACTTGTCCTCAAGTTATGGAAAATACATTAAAACTCATAAGTTATGGACTTGAAGAGTTTTGACAAGTTTCAAAATTTTCCCTCAAGTTTTGGAATTTGCAAATTCTCATTAAATGAAACTTTAATTCCAAACCCTAGAGTTTTAAAAGTTAAAATTCAACCCTTATATGTTATAATATTATAAGTTTAATATATATATATATATATATATATATATATATGTGTGTGTGTGTGTGTGTGTGTATATATATATATATATATATATATATATATATATATGTATGTATGTATAAGACAAGTCGCTCTTACAGTTAATGGCCTCATTCACGAAGATGGTCTATAAGGGGGTATAAGGTTACTACCTATGAAATGGCGGTTTAATGGGTGTCCACTCTCACCCACCGCTTCCTTGACTGGTGGAGGGTCGTTATCCGAATGGGTAGGATTAGACACCAATTCTCCCTCATTAAAAGTATAATGATAAATATAAAGTAACTAAACTTTTATTTAATTCTTAATTCTCCGAACGGGTAGGATCGGACACCAATTATCCCTCATTACACTTTGCACCTTGTTAAGCCGTTAGTGGAGCGTGTGTGGATGACCGGCACACTAATTTGAGACTGACAAAATGTGGCAAATGGTAGCTTGATGTTACGCATAGATCCATGGAGAACGTGTGGTTAACCGGCACATTGATTAGGCGATTTGTAACATTGGGTGTACCATGTTAATTTGCTTGGTTATTCACACCTTGTTTGTGATCCTCTTGAATGGCACAATCGAGATTTAAACATGCCTTTAAAAAGTTCAATAAATCTCAAAGATCTAGGAATTTCAAATCCAATTAAAACTTAATAATGTATTTCGTTTTTCATGGTGGAAATTGGTAAATCATCATTTACCTACCTTCAAATATTCTGCAATTGGATTACGACATCCCTCTTCGCAATTGTAGAATATTGTCCTGGATCCTATCCTTATTATTTCATATTGGGTGGAATATTAAGGATTATCATCTAATCTAAACTTTATTCTTCTTCTTTCCAGATGTCTACCCCAAACAATGCTTCAACACCTATTCCTTCAGGCTCTTTCTCCCTCATGAACCTATGTAGGAGGGTCATTTTTGATGGCTCGAACTTTAATGACTGGAATCGTAACATCAGAATGGCTATTCACTATGAGGACAAAGAATATGTCCTTGATAGAGAGCTTAAGGAGATTGATGTTACCACTCCTACTCCTGAACAAATCGTTGAACACACTACTCATGAGAGGGATGCGACAAAGGTGTCGTGTCTTGTGATTGCAACCATGACTACAGAGCTATAAAAGTCCTATGAGGACTACTATCCCTATGAAATGTATCATGATTTGATGGAAAGATACCATCAAAGTGCTCGGCATGAGAGGTGTGAGATCATTACCTCCATGATCACAACCAAAATGTAGGATGGTGAACCCATCACGACCCACTTGTAGAAGATGCAAAGATATGTGGACCGCTTGCTAAAATTGAATGTCAATTTTGATGAAGAGTTGGCCATAGACATAATTCTACACTCTTTACATTCTTGTTATGATCAGTTTCGTATGACTTAACATACGAACAAGGAGGAGGTCATTCTTAGCAAGCTTCAAGGGCTTTTAAGGACTGTAGAAAACAACCTTAAAGGCAAGTCGCTTGTGTCTACTCCTACTACTACTACTTATGCCCTTGTTCTGGCAATAGGACATGGAAAGGGAAAGAAGAGGAAGGCTCCCTCCAATAGCGGCAAGGGAAAGTCTATTGATGGATCCTCTTCTAGTGGGACCAAATCTGGTTATGTTAATCCCTCTTCTAATACGAAGGATGCTAACTGCTTCTATTGTCACGAAAAGGGCACTGAAAACGGAGCTGCCCCAAGTACTTGAAAAACACAAAGGATGGGAAGACCAAACCATCCTTCGCAAGTATTTACACTATTCAATCTAATAACTCATCACATGCTAAGTCCTGGGTCCTTGATACAGGTTGTGGATTTCACATTTGTTTTGATTTGTAGGGACTGAAAAGAAGTAGGATGTGGAGCATGGGAAGATAAACTTAATCATGGGAAATAGGAAAATGTCACCTGTAACCAAGATTGGAGTTTATTCTTTATTGCTTAGAAATGGTCTAAATTTAGATTTGAATAATTGTTGTTACTTGTCTGATATGACGATAAATATTATTTCCTTTCATATTTTGTACAAACAAGGTTTTACCTTTTTGTTTAATAATGAAGTTGGTACTATCTATGCTTTTTATAATGGTGTATTTTATTTTGAAGCATTACCTTGCAATTGTGTATATGAAACTGTGAATGTTGTAGATAACCTAGGAAATAATGTGTTGAATATTGATTCATCATATGTTTTGGATAAGGCATGCTTGTGGCATTGGCGTCTTGGATATGTCAACAAGAAGCGCATAACCCAACTCAAAATCATGGAGTCTTGGAGTCATTCGACTTAATGTCATATGACACTTGCAAATCTTGTTTACTTGGAATGATGACCAGGTCATCCTTCACTGGTACTTGTGAAAGGGGTGAAGGTCTATTGGATCTCATACACACTGATGTGTGTGGACCATTCAGAACCGCCACAAGGGATGCTAACCGCTTCTATGTGACTTTTATTGATGATTACAGTGTGTATGGCTATATCTACTTAATCAAGCATAAGTCAGAAAATTTTGAAAGGTTCAAAGAGTTTAAGCAAGAAGTGGAGAATCGATTGGGCAGGAAGATAAAGATGTTACGATTCGATCGTGGATGAGAGTATCTTAGTATTGAGTTCCTTGACTATCTTCAGGAATGTGGAATTGTTTCATAATTGACGCCACCTAGGACACCGTAACTTAATTGTGTGGCTGGGAGGCGCAATAGGACCTTTCTATACATGGTTCGTTCCATGATGAGTCGAGCTTCATTACCAATCTCATTCTGGGGGTATGCCTTAGAGACTGCCGCCAATATGTTTAATCTAGTCCCTGCCAAAAAGGTTTCCAAAACACCTCACAAGATGTGGAAAGGGAAGGCTCCCTCGGTAGATCACATCAAAGTTTGGGGTTATGAGGATTTTGTTAGAAAAGAAAATCATGAAAAGCTCGAACCTCAGAGTGAGCGATGTATTTTCATTGGCTACCCGTAGAAGTCCTTTGGATATCTCTTCTATAGACCGAGTGACACTGTTGTCTTCGTTGCGAGGAGAGGAATCTTTCGAGAGAGAGAACTCATATGCCAAGAGGACATTGGGAGACAAATTTACCTTGAAGAGCTTCAAGAGTTAATCGATGAAGGAACCTTAAACACTAGCACTCAACCCGAGGAGGAAACTCCGGTTGAACCAATTGACAACTTTGTACCTCCGAGACGTTCGAGTAGAGTTAGTGTTCCACCTGTTCTATATGGTTTTCATATGACAACAGAGGGTGATACATTTATCAGTGATAGCACACTGATAAATTCGGATGAACCCAACAATTACAAGGAAGCCATGGCAGGCCCCGAGTCTGCTAAATGGAAAGAGGCCATGGAGAGCGAGATTCAATCCATGAATGCCAATTAAGTTTGGAACTTGGTTGATAATGTACCAGGCCATAAGACAGTCAGGTGCAAATAGATCTTCAAAAAGAAGACCGACATTGATGGGAATGTACACACATATAAGGCACGACTGGTTGCGAAGGGCTTTACTCAAACTCCAGGAGTTGACTATGATGAGACCTTCTCACTAGTAGCGAAGATCAAATCTATAAGGTTTATGTTAGCCATTGTTGCATTTCATGACTATGAAATATGGAAAATGGATATTAAAACCGCTTTCCTTAATGGAAAGTTGGCTGAAGATGTTTACATGAGTCAGCCAGAGGGTTTTGTCAATGCAAAGTACCCAAATAGAGTGTGTAAGCTTGAGAACTCCTTGTATGGATTGAAACAAGCATCTCGTAGATGGAATATTTGTTTTTATGAGAAAGTGAAAGAGTTTGGTTTTTCGAGAAGCGAGGATGAGCCATGTGTGTATGTCAAAGCTAGTGGGAGCATAGTCAGTTTTCTAGAGTTGTTTGTGGATGACATACTACTCGTAGGAAATGACATCCCAACCTTACGGTAGGTCAAGTCTTGGCTTGGGAAGTGTTTCGCTATGAAGGACCTTGGAGAAGCTGCCTATATTCTGGGGATAACGATATTGAGAAACAGAAGTAAAAGACTAATAGGACTTAGTCAAAATACCTACTTGGACAAGGTCTTGAAACGTTTCAGCATGGAGAACTCCAAGAAAGGTGACTTACCTATCCAAGGCAATACCAAACTAAGTAAGACTCAGAGTCCACGTACAGAGGCTGAGATAGCAGAAATGAGTCATATATGATAGAGTAAATTACCCGAATGGTCCCTATGGTTTGGGGTAATTTGCGCGCTTGGTCCCTAACTTATTTTTTTAACTCAGAAGGTCCCTATTGTTTGTTTTTGTTATGCGTTTGGTCCCTAATGTTTGTTTTTGTTACGCGCTTCGTCCTTGTCTTACCTAAAAAGATTATTATTTAAATAAGGAAAAATAGAGGGTTATGTAAAGTAAGGTGAGGGGGTGAGGTTGGAGGTGTGTTTATTTAAATAAATTAAAAAACCAATGGCAAAAATAGTATTTTTAGGTAAGACAGGGACCAAACACGTAATAAAAGCAAACAGTAGGGACCTTTCGAGTTAAAAAAATAAGTTAGCAACCAAACACACAAATTACCCTAAACCATAGGGACCATTCGTGTAGTTTTATTATTATGATATGCTTCCGCAGTTGGTTTGATCATGTATGATATGACTTGTACTCGCCCTGATGTGGCCTTTGCTCTGAGCATGGTCAACAGATATCAAGGGAACCCTGATAAAGCTCATTGGAATGTGGTAAAGAACATTCTTAAGTACCTGCGGAGGACTGAGGACTGGGTCCTTACCCTCGGTGGGAGCGATGACTTGAGAGTAACAGGGTACAACGATGCGAGCTTTCAGACCTATAGAGATAATTTCTGCTTTCAGTCGGGCTAGATATTTACCTTGAATGGAGGAGCAGTGACATGGAAAAGTTCCAAGAAAGAGACTCTAGTTGATTCAACGTGTGAATCAAAGTACATATAAGCAAGCGAAGCAGCAAAGGAGGCGATATGGTTGAAAAACTTCATCGGAGACCTTGGAGTCATTCCATCCATAAAGGAGCCTATGGAAATTTTCTATGATAATGAAGGGGCAGTTGCCTTAACCAAGGAACCAAGAGATCATGAAAGATCCATACATATCGATAGAAAGTAGCACTTCATAAGAAATCAAGTAGAAGAAGGGCACCTCGTGGTGAAGAGGATATCGTCAGAGGACAACCCAGCAGACCCCCTCACAAATGGACTGACTAGGGTTAAGCACTTGCAGCATGCAAGGAGTATTAGGCAAAAGGACGAAATTTGTTTTAGTGATTAGATAAGCCGAAACTTGTAATAGCTAAATTGTAATTGACATTTCATGATGAATAAAATGAGTTTTATTTATAAGTAAAGTTACTGTCATGTTTCAATTATTTACTATTATTTCACTTTGCATGTTTTGACTTCCAGACTAATAATAACTTTAATTATTTTTATTAATCAAACTATCCACATTCGATCATACTTTGGAAGTAGGTATGAAAGAAGACTGTCATAAGTTGGATTGTAGGATTGTCTAAGGAGTTAGGCATAGCAACAGGTTTGCTACACCATTCATGAGTATTTCTGAAATATGATTTGAGTATTGGATCAACCCGTGCTCACTTGAATCACTTCATGGAATTTATCACGAGTGATCGTGAGATAATATTATCATATATATGTCATCAAACCTAGATATATGAGTTATTGACTATGATTTAGTCATGCATTGATGGCACGAAAACGCATCAGTAACTTGATGTTATAAAACGTGTCATTGTGCATGATTTAATGAGTAGCTAGTACAAACATATAATGTCGAAGTTTATCTATTCCTTTTATCATAAGAGGATTAAAAGCGATATCTTGGGCCCCTATATGATTCTGTTTTGACTTATGTGTCGGGCCCGGTCAGAACTAAATTGATGTGTTCAGTTATGTTCTATATCAGACAAATCAGAAATCGAGAAACAAACTGCTGGACAATAAGTATGACATTGTTCAATGTATTTTTCCAGCTGATATTTTGAGAACAAAAGAGTATATGATCCCTTATCTAAAGGATGCGTCACTAACTGGTTCAGAGTTGACAACGGCTTTTGGGAGCTTATGATTGCTAAGTCGAATCCTGAAGTCACATAGTCAGCTACAGTTATTAGACTTATCCAAGTGGGAGACTGTTGGATTTATTGTCTAAGCCCATAACTATACCTGGTATGTACTTGACCCGATAGTAGCATGGTCCTTTCGGGTTGCCTTCACCAGTGAAATTTGATAGGATGTTTTTTTGAGAATAATGTTATTTACGGTTTATTAATATATTATAAGTATAATATATTAATATGGTTATTTAATTAGTATTGTCCAAGAATTAATTTGGATTTAATTTTATGGTCAAAAGAGATTCATTAAATATGGAGGGATTGATTATGTACATCAATGATTCTTATAGTATGGGCTAGTGATCCATGATTATGTAGATGGGCTAAACCATTAAGTTAACCCACAGATAGTCCATGGAGGTTAAAACCCATGGAGCATTGGAATGTGGAATGTCGTGGATCATTAAGGTTTACAAAGTATAACCCTAGCACTTGCCACAACTATAAATAGCCCCCTCCATGCTCTAAAATCTGTTACACCAACCATTTGTGATAAGTGACTTTTTCTCTTGAAACCTCCTTTTGCATATTGGTGTTTGTGAACCATTACAGGCATCACACTTGAGGTGCTCAAGCTTTCAAAGGTCAATAACTCTACCTTACTCAAGAGGTATGCATCCTAAGTATGTTTTAACTATATAGCTTCAGTTGTATGCTAGTTAGGGTGGATGATTTGGAAAAAGAAAATGCATGTATAATTAGAGAAAACATCGATCCAAAGCATTTAGGGTTGCATGTGCACTTAGGAAGTGTTATAGTGCTCAAAACCTAATAGTGGTTACTTCATAGATCCTTATTCCTGATCCCTTGCATTTCCACCTTCTTCGTTAAGGACTATTTGGAATGCTCTTGCCTTTGGATTTAGCAGCACATTTGGTCTTTCTGCTTCATTTTTCTTCAGACAGTCCCTTGAAATGAGCCCTTCTTCATTACATCCATAGCACACCCTCTTGTGTGATGCGCACTCGTTGGCGTAATGCCCCGTCTTTCCATATTTATAGCAAGTCACCTCCTCGCTACATTTCCTGAAGTGTTTCTTTTTACACTTCTCGCACCACTTAGCTTCATTCCCCCCCTCCTCCAAACTTCCTTGAACCAAACTTGGTCTTCTTGTTGGACCTTGCAAATCCCTCTAAATTCCTCTTTTCTCCAACCTCAACCTTGTTGGTGGCTCTTCCCTTGATCATCCCCTCAACAAACTTGCCAGCCCAGATAGCTGCCTCCAGGGTATGTACCTGATATATTGGCAACGCGTACTCCCATGGAAGTCTCTTTGCGTACTTGTCTATTTCGTCAGCTTGTCTGGGACAATACGCAACGCAAACTCCATTTTTTCAGTGAAGTTATTGCTGTATTCATCGATGGACATGCTTCCCTTCTTTAATGTCAGGAATTGGTTCTCTAGATCTAGTAGATTTTGGTCCGAGCAATACTTGTGCTTGAAGTGTACTAAAAACTCTACACAAGTCAGTTCCAGAGGCTCATTGGGACTTAAATTCTTCCCCGGAGTGTTCCACCAACGAACAGTGCCACCTTTGAACTGACGTACTACAAATGTGGTTTGTAGGTTGCCTTTGTAACCACATGTTATGAAGGCCAACTCCATCTCCGAGATCCAGTCCATAACTCCAATCGGATCTTGTTTCCCAGTGAAAGTTGGTGGCTTGCAAGTTGTGAAGTCCTTATACTTGTAGTCGTTCCTCTTGACTATGTCGTCTTGGTTGTTCCTCCTAACCAACGGCGGTTCAACTTAACCAACAGTCCAACTATAGTTCCCTTCTTCCGACTATCTGTCATTCAGTTCAGGCTGTTCAACATGCATCGTAGGTTTTCAGAATAAATTTTGGGAAAAAATTACGGGATGATGTGACAACCCTAGTCTACAAATTCTTATCTTAGAATTAATTTCAGGAAGAAATTCCCTCTAACGGGGGATGATGTGACAACCCGATATTTCAAGTCAATATAATGGCCTAACCAAAGGGCCTTTGGCCTAGCAGTAAGGAGTGACTCTCTCAAATGAGAGGTCATGGGTTCAAGTCTCACTAGGAGACAAAGGTGGTGTTTAGGATTAGATTAGGAGTAGGATAGCTTGCCGTTTCAAAATAAATAAATAAATAAAATAATAATGGCCTAAAGTCAAGTATTGTAATCTATTTTGATATAATAAAAATAAAGTCAAAAATGAAATGTTCAAAAGTCTCAATTGGGTTTCATAAACTGATAGATATCGTGCCAAGGTTTTTAGAAATATAAAGAACACTCAAATCCGAGTTATAACGAAGAAGTTATGACCAATCAAAGATCCGCGTCAAAACCGGTAAAACACTGTTAAGCGTAAAAAGCGAAATATCAATAAAATACTTTTTAGCCTTAGGTATCTAAATGAAAGTCGTAGATCTCATTAAACCGTAAACATACATAAAAAGAAAGTCCAAATCTAACTTCGTATGACGAAGTTATGATTTTTCTAAGTTTCAGACATAGTAGCAAACAACTAAAAACTCGAAATAGAGATCGAGTGATTTTTAGCCGGTGCAAGCTAAACAAGAATTGAACATCTCGACATTAGTAGTACAACAATAAAAATACAGACGAAAATGGGCGTCGGATTAAGAAGTTATGCATTTTTAATGAACTTTTCCTGTCCCGGCCTATTAAAAATATAATATTAAAAATAAATTTCAAATTAGCTGACGGAGTCTAAACGAAAGTTTTAAAGTATAATCTCACCTACGTGTGGATATAAAGAACGTCAAAAACGGAGCTCGTACGCGATATTTACAGATTTTTAAAGTTCTGGGCACACACTTCGAGGCTGGTCCGAAGTGAACGCCATGCGTTCCAAGGGAACGCCCCGCGTTCGCAATGCAGGGTATCGGTTAGTCCACATCACCCCTTGGTCACATCACGTGCTCTGTCCGAGGCTTCGGTCGGCAATGACGCATGGAGGTCGCAGAACGCGCTGTGTACGAGAAGGGAACGCCCTGCGCTCCAGAACGCCTAGCGTTCCTCGCAGGTACACCCTGCGTCTGAGGTTCAGCCAACCCCTATAAATATGATGTGAGGCTTCCCGGGTTTGGTTGCTTGCTTACTCATTTCTTTCACCTTAAAACACCTCTCAAGCCCCCCTAAACCACCCCGAAGCCTCGGTAACACTCCTAGCACACGACGCAAGTCCCGACACCCCAAAATTCCCAAGAAAATAATCTTTTCCTAGTCGAAATTTTGCGCGCGTGAAGCCCGGTTTTCACCAGAAACCCACGGTTATGTCTAGAAAGATCATTACTAGAAACGAAACGCTGCCCGATTCAACACTTATCAAGTGAGTTCATACCCCCTCATTTTCATACTTTTTAAAGTTTTAATAGGGGGGGGGGGGTTGGATACAAGTCTAACACAAAGTTTTTGGTATTACATTTGATTTCAAATAGTGTTAAAATGACATCAAGTCATCTCAAATATTGCAAAATGTTTAAATTCTTTAATAGGTTATGCCAACTTATATTTTCCCCCAAAAATCATATTTATATAATTGTATATGAATATAAATATAAAAGTTATTTCATTCAGTTTCAATACTCTTTGTAACTTGCTGAGCAAGGGGTTTCATTCATGAATAGTTAGTATCAATACAGAAAATACATATAAATTATAATAGGTATACTTTATGATTCAAGAACACTAATACACGAATCAAGTATATGCTAGTACATTGTTTTACAATAACCGCCTGAGTATGAGGAGATCGCACAAGATTGAACCTTCTTTGTTCAACCGAAGAAAAGGAGTTCCAAAAAGATCTTACCATTTCCGAAGGAACTGGAGTTCCATCTCTTTTCCATTTCCATTCAAGAGTTCTTATGTGTTTCCACGCTCCTTTGAGATCCCAAAAAATGTACAAATTCTTTTTCTTTGATTCAAAACCACACAAGTGTGAACAATTTACAAATACATTTCAAGAATAGTAAACAAGAAACTTACTAAGAATCATTTATTTCAGAGTAATTGAGTTTTCATCATTATTATACATGTAACATCTATATACTTTTCTAGGAGTTAATATCTTCAGGTTGTTAGTACATTTTAACAACATAGTTAAAGTCCTGATATTATAACCAGAATCTCCATCATAGGGATCGAAACAAATGTGTAAAGATCTATATGGGATTGACAATCTCGCACCTAAACTGTTAGCTACAGTTAGACCGGCAGGTCTGGGGTGACAATTGTTATCAACATATTCGACGCCTCTAAAGCGTTGTATCAGACCATCTAGTCATAGTATGGTTATAATAAACTCATGAAAAATATTTTAAACAATACGGTTAGTGTATAATGAACTAAACTTGATTACATTTCAAAGTACTATTTTTACAAAGATGCAATTTACAGTATTACATTACAGTTTACAGTAACAGTTGGTGGAGCCAGGCACAATCAGTTTTACATTTTTTACAAAGGAATTCAAATATGGAATACCGGTTTACAAATGGAGCGGTTTTATGGAATTTAAAACTACTTTTCATATACAACAGGAAATATAGGATTTTTTTGGAACAATTTTACATATTCAAAGAACAGAAAACAAGCTTTTATGCACTCACTCAACTTTACGTTGATACTCCTTTTCAAATTACTTGTATTCTTAGGGAATCGGTAGACAGGTACGGCCCAAGCTTTTGAGAAGAGGGATCCGTTTTGAGTCATGTCTTATCTATTTTGTATCAACTATTTTGGTGTCAATATACTATGATTGAACACATGTATAAAATTTTACTTCTTAATGTAGTGGTTTTTTGAACTTTGACTTCTATAAATGCATGTGTTGTGATACTATAAATGAAGTCATCCACCCCCGTACGTTTCCGCCGTCTAGTTTGGGGGTGTGAAAGATTGGTATCAGAGCATTGTTTATAGTGAACTCAGTATATCAATTCATAAAAGATATACTAACTATAAATACATTGGGGCTAATAGCTCTGACTACAAGTATACTTTTAAAATTTAAGTATTTTTTTACAACAAAGTATACTAACACTTATACACTTACGAACATTATTACAGTCATAACAACTCAGAAGTATTTGGATGTTGGACATTACAATCAAACCTGGGCAGTTATGTAATCATATCTGGGATTAATATAGCCTGATCAACTATATTGGTTTGAGATACGACCAACATGTGCATGGGAGTGATGGTAGTGTTGCACCAAGCCTAAGACTTACCAACAACATTTTCAGAAGAACTCTAGAACAAAACATAAAATGTAAAATACTATAAGAATATTTTAGGCGCTATATAATAAGAACCAACTACACGAAAACAATGGACCCTTGATGATAGTTCTGTAAGTACTAAGTGCACGCATTATGGTTATATAAGATGAAGGTGGTATAGACTCAGAATGAGTGGTCTAAGCTTTATTTCCTTTTCCTTGTTTGGATGTGGACTTAGAGTAGGATCACTTATTCGAAGGTTTATTCAACCCGAGTCGTATATAATTAGTATACACTATGTCTTTATAGAAGGACTCGGTAGGAGTTATACCGTACAAAATTGATTATCTGTTTACTGTAAGTTTCTCTCGTAGAAAATTTTATTTGCTTATTACCGTTACTAATTATATTAGATAATTCTTATATCCCTATTCTCGCTTAGATAACAATGGTTGGATTCGATCCCCCCAAAGATCCGTACTTTCCTAATCAAGGGAATGTTGGTTGGCTCGGTGCCGAACCAGAAGATGGGCCTGCAATTCCCCTACACGATGATTTTGCTGAAGACTTTCTCGAAGACGACGATTCCGAATCAGAAGCTTACAATCCACCTCTAGTTGTGTAGAAACCCATTTTTATAACGAACGGTGGATGCAGAATAGAAATATCAAGAAATTATCGTGTATCAAAATATAAAAATATGAAGAACATGATGAGAATTCTTAGAAGATGAGAAAAGAAAAGGAGATAAAAATATTATTCATGAAGATCATGGTGGGAGAGAGAAACTCTCCCTTGGTGGGAGAGAACCCACCAATTCTCTCTCTCTACGATTACATTGTAAGAAAAGATAGATACATAAAAGTTACCACCTCTCCCTTTATATACGAGGTAGAGTAAAATACACCAGCAATACAATAAAGGGAAAAATACAACCTAACTATCACTCATTATTTGTAGAGCATTTCCATGCTCCGACATTCTCTCCCTAAATTCTTACAAATGATGAGAGATACAATAAGTGATACAAGGCTATAATATAGTAATCTGACTAGCAAGTATGGTAACTCGACTAGAAAGCCATTTTTATAACGAACGGTGGATGCAGAATAGAAATATCAAGAAATTATCGTGTATCAAAATATAAAAAATTTGAAGAACATGATGGGAATTCTTAAAAGATGAGAAAAGGAGAGATAAAAATATTATTCATGAAGATCATGGAGGGGGAGAGAAACTCTCCCTAGGTGGGAGAGATCCCACCACTCTCTCTCTCTCTAGAGATTACATTTTAGAAAAGATGCATAAAAGTGACCAGCTCTCCCTTTATATATGAGGGAGAGTAAAATACACCAACAATACAATAAAGGGAAAAACACAACATAACTATCTCTCATCATTTGTAGAGCATTTCCATGCTCCGACATTCTCTCCCTAAATGCTTACAAATGATGAGAGATAGTTAGGTTGTATTTTTCCCTTTATTGTATTGTTGGTGTATTTTACTCTCCCTCATATATAAAGGGAGAGGTGGTCACTTTTATGCATCTTTTCTAAAATGTAATCTCTAGAGAGAGAAAGTTGTGGGATCTCTCCCACCTAGGGAGAGTTTCACTTTCCAACCATGATCTTCATGAATAATATTTTTTATCTCTCTTTCTTTTCTCATCTTCTAAGAATTCTCATCATGTTCTTCATATTTTTATATTTTGATACACAATAATTTCTTGATATTTCTATTCCGCATCCTCCGTTTGTTATTAAAATGGGTTTCTACAATTGGTATCAGAGTCGTACCTTGAAGATCTCACAATTAGTTCAAGGGAACGACTCCCGTTCGGTGATTATCTTGAAGTTTTTCGTGTTTTTGCAATAATTTTCGGGTTCAAACCGGAAATTTCGGATGAGTTTTCTATTTTCTGGGGTGATTCTTACTTAGTAGAATAATTATATTGTTGCTGCTCAATCAAATTCATTGCTGGAATTTTTCTTCTTGGTGTTCTTAGTATTTTTCTGTTGAAGAAATGAAGAAAGATGAGAAAAGAAAGAGATATAAATATATTATTCATGAAGATCATGGTGGGAGAGAGAAACTCTCCCTTTGTGGGAGGGAACCCACCAATTCTCTCTCTCTCTATAGGATTACATTGTAAGAAAAGATAGATACATAAAAGTGACCACCTCTCCTTTTATATATGAGGGACAGTAAAATACACCAACAATACAATAAAGGGAAAAATACAACTTAACTATCACTCATTATTTGTAGAGCATTTCCATGCACCAACATTCTCTACTAAATGCTTACAAATGATGAGAGATACAACAAGTGATACAAGGCTATAATACAGTAATCCGACTAGCAAGTATGGTAACTCGACTAGAAACCCATTTTTATATTGAACGGTGGATGCGGAATAGAAATATCAAGAAATTATCGTGTATCAAAATATAAAAATTTGAAGAACATGATGAGAATTCTTAGAAGATGAGAAAATAAAGAGAGATAAAAATATTATTCATGAAGATCATGGTGGGAGAGAGAAACTCTCCCTAGGTGGGAGAGATCTCACCACTTTCTCTCTCTCTAGAGATTACATTTTAGAAATGATGCATAAAAGTGACCACCTCTCCCTTTATATATGAGGGAGAGTAAAATAAATCAACAATACAATAAAGGGAGAAATACAACCTAACTATCACTCATTATTTGTAGAGCATTTCCATGCTCCAACATTCTCTCCCTTAATGCTTACAAATGATGAGAGATAGTTAGGTTTTATTTTTCCCTTATTGTATTGTTGGTGTATTTTACTCTCCCTCATATATAAAGGGAGAGGTGGTCACTTTTATGCATCTTTTCTAAAATGTAATTTCTAGAGAGAGAAAGTTGTGGGATCTCTCCCACCTAGGGAGAGTTTCTCTCTCCCACCATGATCTTCATGAATAATATTTTTATCTCTCTTTCTTTTCTCATGTTCTAAGAATTCTCATCATGTTCTTCATATTTTTATATTTTGATACACGATAATTTCTTGATATTTCTATTCAGCATCCTCCGTTTGTTATAAAAATGGGTTTCTACAATTGGTATCAGAGTCGTACCTTGAAGATCTCACGATTAGTTGAAGGGAACGACTCCCGTTCGGTGATTATCTTGAAGTTTTTCGTGTTTTTGCAAGAATTTTCGGGTTCAAACCGGAAATTTCTAACGAGTTTTCTATTTTCTGGGGTGATTCTTACTTAGTAGAATCATTATATTGCTGCTGCTCAATCAAATTCATTGCTGGAATTTTTGTTCTTGGTGTTCTTAGTATTTTTCTATTGAAGAAATGAAGAAAGATGAGAAAAGAAAGAAATATAAAAAAATATTATTCATGAAGATCATGGTGGGAGAGAGAAACTCTCCCTTGGTGGGAGAGAACCCACCATTTCTCTCTCTCTAGGATTACATTGTAAGAAAAGATAGATACATAAAAGTGACCACCTCTCCTTTTATATATGAGGGACAGTAAAATACACCAACAATACAATAAAGGGAAAAATACAAATTAACTATCACTCATTATTTGTAGAGCATTTCCATGCTCCAACATTCTCTCCTAAATGCTTACAAATGATGAGAGATACAGTAAGTGATACAAGGCTATAATACAGTAATTCGACTAGCAATTATGGTAATAAAAATGAAACATAATGAGAACAAAAAGTTGAAATGTCTTTGCAACTCTGAAGTGTCTGTGAAGTCTGAAACTGGCCATGAATCTCTAAACAATGAAGGTCTTCGGCTTCAAAGCACAACCAATGAAGCAGAAAAAATAAGATCCAAATCTTCAAACCAATCATAATCACCGGAAGAAGAGGGTCACCATGAGCAAGTAGAAGATCTAATAAAAGAAACACTTTGGCTTCAAAAAGTCTAAAAAACATCTCGAATTCTCGAATCATAATACACCCGAATTTTTCAAAACATAACCTGCTAAAAATGTGAAGCATCCATTAAAAGAAGTCTGGATAAAAATAATGTGAGTCCAAAGATATGGTCCAGTAATGCCGAAAATTTGATCCAAGAATCAAAAATAAGTGCCACGTCACATTGCCAAAATAATCTTTGTCTTCAACATATCATAAATCCAAACTTGTGAAATCATAAAATCTGAACCGGATGCGAACAAAAAATCATCTTATGGTTGAGTCCGAATAATAAATAATCTAAATCGGAAAACATCGAGTAATGCCCAAAATCTGATCCGTGAAGACCATAAATAAGTGCCACATCGCATCACTAAATAAATAATCATCTTCAGAAGTCTTCAAAAATCCAAACTCAAACAATCATAATAACCAAATCCGGATGATATTCTCTCCCTATTTTTGATAACCAATGACCGGATATCAGAAATCAACAAATCATCGGATGGAGAGTGTCGGATACCAAGAGTAAGGCTCTCCCTAGATGTATGAAGGGTCTCGGTAAGGAGCGAGAAAATAGAGTAAAAGAGATACTATGTGGTCATGAGAAGGTGGGTGATATAGTTGTTGAAGCTGCATGAACAAATACCATAGAACGAAGAATCACTACATGAAGAAATATCTCTGTTGTGCCGAAAATACCAAAACATATCCAAACTGCGGTGTCGGAACTCTCGAAGTGGTTTTCAATAGAAAATAAAGTCCACATGCTCAAGATACATGATTCGTCAACCAAAAATCAAGAGCGACAAGTCATAAAATCCCATAGAGTGAGGAATACGAAACAACTTTATTGATCAATCGTCGTTGCAGTGCAAGCATCACAAAGAATGATATGAAGTCCGACTGCAGTAGGAGTATTCTTCCAAATAACTGGCATGAAATGAACCAATGTGACAATCCAATGTTTGGTTGTGGCAAAAATTGGTTTTAAAAAAATAATTGGTTTTAATAAAAACAAATTTTGTGTTAAAAAAATAATTAGCTGAATAATAAATAATTGATGTTAAAAAAAATCAGAAAAAAAAAATTGAAGCTTAAAAAAAATAAGAAGGCTAAATAAAGGGGGGTGATGAGAGGGGAGGAAAAAGAAGGAGGGAAGAAGGAAGAAGGCTGGAAGGGAAAGGAGGTGGAGGCTGAAGATTCGAAGTCTGTTGGGAGGGTTGCGGAATAGAAGGCTAGGTGTGAACGAAGTGAAGGTGCGGTGGGAGATGAGCAAGGGTGCGACAGTTGCGGAGCAAGCAGTCAGGCGCGACTGCGGTGCGAGGAGCAGCTAAGCTGTAGAGCGAAGCACGTATGCTAGCGTGTGGTCCGAACTGCGGATGGCAGCTACGGTCCGAGCCAGCAATGAAGGAAGCGACTTCGGTTCATCAGTAAGGGAGGGTAAGCTGCGGTATCTCGACTGTGGACCAAGAAGCTGCGTGTATGGGCTTTGGGTCCTTGGCTGAGAAGGGGTGCAAAGAGACTTTTTAGGAGACTCCGGTAGGTAGTTTTTGGCTGCGGTTCAGGGCTCCGAGAAGGGCTGAACAGGTGACGAAAAATGCCTTTCTTTCATGAAAAAATGATGCCAAAAAGGCCATTTATTCATTATTGAGGAAATCTTTTATAAAGCATTTTAAGTCAAAAAGTGGTCTTGGGAAGGCGAAGATGAAGAGTGTACTGGTGGGGGAGGGGGGGGGGGGGGTTAGGGACAAAAGGTGATGGGATTTGTCATAGTCACATGGTTTTTACTTGGGAAGGCAAAAGTAAGTGGAGTACTCTTCACCTAAAAGAGTAAAAAAGACAAAGTGCTTTATGCAAACACATATTACGTCCAAACATCTTCAAATCAAAGATTCACAACAATAATATGATGAAGAACAAGAACTCCATACCTTTAAGAATAACAGTTGTTGGGTAAAAAAAACTTCAATAAATAAATGCTTTTCTCCACTTCTTCAAGAAAATAAGCCCATTATTTTGTGTCTTCTCATCCAAGAATAAAAGAACTTCTTGGAATAATTTCTTCAACATTTTGGAGACCACAAAAATAATTTCTTCTCCCATTTTTCTTCATTTCTTCAACAGAAAAATACTAAGAACACCAACAACAAAAATTCCAGCAGTGAATTTGATTGAGCAGCAACAACATAATTATTCTACTAAGTAGGAATCACCCCAGAAAATAGAAAACTCATTAGAAATTTCTGGTTTGAACCCGAAAATTCTTGCAAAAACACGAAAAACTTCAAGATAATCACCGAACGGGAGTCGTTCCCTTGAACTAATCGTGAGATCTTCAAGGTACGGCTTTGATACCAATTGTAGAAACCCATTTTTATAACGAATGGTGGATGTGGAATAGAAATATCAAGAAATTATCGTGTATCAACATATAAAAATATGAAGAACATGATGAGAATTCTTAGAAAATGAGAAAAGAAAGAGAGATAAAAATATTATTCATGAAGATCATGGTGGGAGAGAGAAACTCTCCCTTGGTGGGAGAGAACCCACCAATTCTCTCTCTCTAGGATTACATTGTAGGAAAAGATAGATACATAAAAGTGACCACCTCTCCCTTTATATATGAGGGAGAATAAAATACACCAACAATACAATAAAGGGAGAAATACAACCTAACTATCACTCATTATTTGTAGAGCATTTCCATGCTCCAACAAGTTGCTCAGAACCCTAACCCTCGTCAGAACTTTCAAGACCCAACGACTCTGTGGGTCATAAACCTAGACATGTGGAGTCATGAACAAGGTCAAAGTCTCCCCTACCAAGAAGACCGAAGCTTCTACAATCCAGAAGTCGGAGGTTCAACAAATAGAGCACTTCCCGTGCTGTTTCGTCGCGTTTCTCGCAACACGGAATAGGGGAGAGCTATCATTGACCGAGTGGTGCAGATTGAGGCTACCACTGGTGTCGACGTTGTTCGTCTTCGCAACCTGGAAGATAATCATAAAGCAACAAGGGATCGTACCAAGTTCTTGCAGGGAGAACTGGCGGCTTCGCAAGCCGAAGTGCAATGATTACGAGAGCATCATGTTGTACATGATAGGCACATATTCGAAATAGAGCACCAGTTAGCCAAATCCAAGGCCGGATCTAGTAGGAAGTAGATCATACTCTACTCGCCCTCTATTTACGCTTTTAGTTATAGTCTAAGTCTTCAAATATGTCTTAGAATTATTTTTCATGCTTTTCAGTTCGACCGCGAAAATTTCATTTTCAGTAGGTCATTTTAAATGTCAATGTTTTCCTAGTATTGTGGTGTATTGTAGACCCGTTTAAGGTCAAGTTTTTCCAACCTTTATCTACTTAATACACCTATACAATCGACATGTATTTCTTACATTTTGAAAAATAACCGCTCAATTTCACATTATCTTGTTACAAGTTATACTTGTATTAGACTTCTATTTCCAATTCCCTACAAGGTCCATATTGAACTAAGTCTTATCAAATTCTTATTCATTCTTGATATCTTACATATCGTTTCATCTTTTAATTATTTATAGTAAAAGATGCCTTCACGTAAAATCTGAACCAAATAAAGATGTTAACATCAAAATTATGTCTTGATAACCTAAATACTTTTAGAGTACTATAGAAACATAGCAGAGACGTTGGTCGAAACATTGAGAACTCTACACGGAAAGGAGAAAGTTACATGTTTATATAATTAGATAGGGTACAACCATCAACAACACTAGTATTTACGAAGTCATTTCCTTTCATGTATCAGAAACATGTCTTCACATAGAAATGATCAACCAACCGACGAAACCCTGATCCTACACATAGACTCTGCTACATTCCAGGCCGCTATAACGGTTACAGTAGCAGCTGTCATGGCACAATTCAACACTAACAACACATACGAAAATGGAAACAGAGTCGACACTTCGAACCATAATAACAATCAAGGAAACCAACAACTGCCAGTCGACAAAGGCACCCAAGACAACAAGTCAGTGATCAAGAAATGAAAGTTATGGAACAAAAGGAAGGGTTAGTCTTCACAAGGACCCTCTAAAAAGCGTCAGGAAGCGACCGTTCGTGCTGTTACTACTACTCCAGTAAAATGATATGCTAGAAACCTCCCAAAATGAAATGAGTGTAATATCCACCACAATGGAAATTGTTGTGACATGCAGTGCCGAAATTGTAACAGAGAAGGACACACTATTTGATTTTGTAAATCCCCACCTCAACCAATCACCCAAGTTCCCGGTGCTGGAACAACCCAGGCATGTTATAAGTGCGGAGAATTTTGACATTTCAAAAGAGATTGCCCAAAGACAAGAAATGACAAAGGAAATCACTTTTGTAAAACTCCAACCCAACACATCGCTTCAACCACCGACGCTAGTATGAGTGAAATATGTCATGCATGTGGTGAAATAGGACATCTCAAGAGAGGCTGTCCGACCGAGAGAACTGACAGAGAGAGGGGGAAGAATAGTAGCAACAACACAAAAGGAGATATCGAGGAACCACTCTGAGGTTGCTGGTACGCTCTTTAACAATAATATATATATATATATATATATATATATATATATATATATATATATATATATTGATCTAGAAATTTTCAAAACTTAATGCCAAATTAGACCAAATCATACTATGAGGTTTCATCACCATTTCTAGAAGCACTTTCACAACAAGTACTCGCTTCTAGCAGTACAACAAACTCGCAGTAATAATAACAAAGACAAAGCGAAATGTACTAAAGTCATCTGTACTAATTTCATATTCTACGAAAGATCCTTCTCTGTGACCGAACGTCTAGCGAACCCCTATCAAACGGTAGCAACAAAAACCTCCAAATCATTTCTTGCTTCAAAAACCCCAAAGTAGCCACGTGAGGAGCACCATGTTTTCTATAACTTTACTCAAAGTACTACCAACAGAGTTTCCAGGAATACTACTCGCACAGAAAATCAAATTCACTAACGAAGACCCCAAAAATTTATGTGATTTATCTAATACTATTAAAATGTATACATCAGAGTAGTACATAACTAAGATTCTACGGGCTTAGAATTGATGATTCCACTTTGACTCCTTTTCCTTGTCTGGATGTGGAACTAGAGATGAATCATTTATTCAAATGCCTTTTCAATCTTAACTATATACGACTTGTATACACAGAACTATATTAGATGAATCAGGCATAATCCATGCAATGGCTTTCATAACTAAATTACCCAAGACAACGGGTGGTTATGATTATTGGATTAGATGTCCAAGCCCATAACTATTATTGATATGTACTTGACCCAAGAGTAGCATGGTCCATTTGGGTTGCATATCATCAGGACAATTTGTTAGGATGGACTTTTGAGAGAAGATGTTATATATGATTTATTAATATATTATAAGTTATAATATATTAATATGAAATCATATGAGCTAATTAATATTGATCAAGAATTAATTTGGTGATCAAAAGAGACTAATTAAATATATGGGGACTAATTATGTTAATTAGTTATATTTATATGTGTTGGGATTATGATCCATGTTGGACCAAGTTTATGTATGGATACATAAATAGTTGGGCCACATAAACCATGGATCATAAAACCCATGGGTATGGATTTGGGTTATACCCATGACTCTTGAAATACCACACATATAAATACATGCATCATGACCTAAAAACGCCACTTGTGGTTACACATGAAGTTCTTGGAGTTCATGGGTGTTTTTGGGTGCATGTAGATTCTCTCTCAAGTTCATCCTTTGACCATGGTGTGTTGTGATTCCACTTGAGGCTTCCACACTATTGGGGCTAAGCTCTTAAGGCTAGATACATCAATACTTCAAGCTCCACCATAAGGTACGTTATCCTAACTAGATTCTTGTGTAGTATATAATATTTGTATGCTGGTATAGGGTAATACATTGGAAACTTCATATTTGCATGTATAGTAGAGAAAACATAGATCCAAGGTATTTAGGGTTGTATGTGCACCATAGGATGTTGTAGTATACTAAAATCCAACAGAGGTATCAGAGCCGTGGTTTGTTTTATAGAATATTCATGCACATGTTTGATTTTCAAAGTTGAAAAAAAAAAAGAAAAAAAAACTTGAAGTTTGTCAAATTTTAAGATAATTGCTTGTTTTGTGAGAAACTAATTATTTGTAAAATTTGAATAATTTGCTATATGAGTTGAATTATGTCAAATTTAGTAAAAGATAAAATGATATGATTATTTTATTAGTTTTAAAAGTTTGATCTAAATGTTTTTAAGGAGTTACAAATTTTGTCATAAAATTTTTTGGAGCTAAAAAGTCATTTTTAAAAGTTTGATCTAAAGAGTTTTTTTTTGAAACCTACATAAGTTATGGATATGAAAGTTTTTTTTTTTTTTTTTTTTTTTTTTTTTTTTTTTTTTTAATTGCAAAGTTTTTATGAAGTTACAAAACGTTGTGTTAATGTTTTAAAGAATTCCATAACTTGTTCTTAAGCTATGGAACATGAAAAGTTTCATCATAAAACAAGCATTTAACTCCATAAGTTATGGAATCCAAAAGTTTTCAAGAGTTACAAAACTTGCCCTCAAGTTTTGGAATTTGAAAAAAGTTTTTTTATGGAAAAAAAAGAATTGAATTCAAAAACTCTTGGGTTCATAACTTAAACAATTAATTAAATGATTCTAATTTTGAATATAATAATTGGAATTATGATGTTTTGTTGAATATTTCAATTAACTATTATGGACTTTATTAATAGTTAATTAAAACGTTTAATTAAAAGAGTATTATTAAATCCATAAATATATGGTTTGAGTTTAATTAAATTAAAAGTCTAATTTATTAATAGATTAAACCACCAAGTATTTTAAATATCTAAAATACACCCTTATACTATTATAATATTAAAAGTTTAGTATAATATATGTATAAGTAAAAAGTCGGTCTTACCATTAGTAAGTCGGTCTATAAGGGGGGTATAAGGTTACTGCCTATAAAATGGTTGTTTAATGGGTGTCCACTCTCACCCACCGCTTCCTTGACTGGTGGAGGGTCGTTAGCCGATCGGGTAGGATAGGACTATAATTCTCCCTTCAATAAAAGTATAATGATAAATACTAAGTAACTAAACACTTATAAATTCCCAATCTTAGTTACTTAGGAAAATGTGAAATGGTTCTAACCCATGAAATTACACTTTGCACCTTTGTTAAGTCGTTAGTGAAGCGTGTGTGGTTAACCGACAGACTAACATGGGACTGACAATGTGTGGCAAAGGGTAACTTGAGTTTATTATAGATCGGTGGAGCGTGTGTGGGTAACCGACACATCGATTAGGTGATAAATTTAAGGGTACCAAGTTAATTTGCATGGTTATTCACACCTTGTTTGTGATCCTCGGCATCCCAGTCACAAACTTGAAAGGGCACAATCGAGATTCAAACATGCCATTGAAAGTTCAATGTATCTTAAAAGATCTAGGAGTTTCAAATCCAATTAAAACTTAATTATAATTCGTTTTGATGGTGGAAATTGGTAAATCGTCATTTACCTACCTTCAACTATTTTATATCTTGGATTACGACATCCCTCTTCCGGTTATAAATAGGATGTTGGATCCTAGCATTAATATTTCATATTGAGTGTTATATTAAGGAGTTTATATCAACTAAACTTGAATTTCTCCCATTATAGATGTCTAGTTAAGACAACTATGGTCTTCCCAAATCTTTAGGAATGAGCTTTCCTGATGAAGATGATATCCCACATGACAATCAAGGTGAAAGATTAATCCCTTTGTTGTGCATTGATGGGACTGGAATCATACATCACGTCCTCCACCTCCTCCAATTATTCTCCCTATCCCACAAGTTCAAATACTTGAAAAGTTCAAGTTCACTCAATCCCTATTGGCAAGCAAAGTCTACATGTGCTTACATGTTGGAGAATAAGCCACATATTGACAAGCCGGGAGAGTCGGGTGTCAAAGTCTCGAGGTAGCTGGTTGTTGACTTGGTTCTTTAGTCACTCCCTGATGACAGACCATGACATGACTCTTAGTGATCTTACCTATTTTCTTGATACTGCTAAATCAGCAATGATTTGGGGCACTGGTAAAGCAAAATTTTATTGGAAGATCAACTTGCAAACTTCCATGGACATTGACAATGGTAGCAGTAGAAGTCCAGAAAAACATTCTCTTCCCACTGGAAAGGGATCGGCCATGGTCAAGTCATTTGACCTAATGGTAAAGAGAAAGGATAAGTCTGAGATAGTCTCATGTACCATTTCCAAAGAGTCCATATGTTTCTTTTTCCAAAAGACGGGGCATTGGTTGCGAAGCTGGCAGATTTACCTGAAAGATATGGTAAAGTCAAAAGTTTGACTCTACTTTAGGTAAAGTCCATTATCTAACTCTATTAAGTATCTTTTGGAGATTCTTAATACATAATGTAATCTAATTACATTTTGATGTTTTAGAGAATCAAAGGAAGCTTAAAGAAAGAGTATGCTGATTCTGATCACGAAGTTGGTTTGGTGATCAGAATTTTGAGCAACTACTTAAGAGTTATGATAGATTGCTTAGGAATAGATATCAACATAGTTTTCATATGTATTTGCATTGTAAGGATTTTTTCCGCAATTTAAAAAAATTGATTTATTTATTTTAAGTATCCTTACAATGGCATTTGTGAAAAATTGTTGTTTACATGTTTCCATTGATAGCAATATTGGAAAATGGATTTGATTTTTTCATTTGTGGTGGTGTCATAATTTACCAAATAAGGAAAGATTTGCATCACCCAAGTTTCAGTTGGATAGAAACTTGGAATTATGCAAGTTGTATTGTGTGATGAATGAGAATTGTCATCTTTGGGAAATTAAGACTAAGTCCTTGTTAACATGTATATGTGACTCAAGTGAAGGGCTAAGGGATCAAGTACACATTCTTGTGCACTAGTTAAATTCCACCACAAAAGATCAATAAGACTATTCGTCATGATTTACTAAACTTTAGTAAATATGGTTATGCTTACAAGTTTAAGTGTAATTTTGAAATATTGAAAAAGTTTCAATGATTGGCAGAGTGAATGAGAAGAATCAAATTAGGCAGAAAGATAAAAGTTTCTGAAATCAGAAAAGATTGGAGAGTACTTTAAGTATCTTGCTTTATGATTATCTTGATGATTATAAAACCATGTCACAATTGATCCTGTAAGGACACTTTAGTACATTTTTTGGCTAAGAAGAGGAATTGTGAATTGTTGAAATGGTTAAATCAAAAGATAAATCATATTTCGTTCCAAAAACAAGTCTTAGAGTCATACACTAAGATTGTAACTTGAGTGACATGATTTTAAGATAAATTTATAACACTTTCTATATGTAGAGTAACATGTTTCTTACTCTTATACATTTGGAATTGGTAAGTTGTGATGTTTTGGATAAAACAAAGACCAAATAAGGCCAATTGTGTGAAGTGTTTGTTTTGATAAGAATCCACACTATTTCTTGAATATTTGGCAAGAGAGTCTTATGTTGGATTAGTGTCTAAGTCCATAACTATTTTGGTATGTACTTGACCCGATGGTGCATGGTCCTTTTGGGTTGCCTTCACCAAAGCAACATGATAGGATGAATTATGGAGAGAAAGGATTAAATATGATTTATTAATATATTTTGAGAATAATATTTTAAAGGAGAAATTATATTGTTTAATTAATATTAGTCAGGAATTAATAAGAATTAAGTTTGTGGCTAAAAGAGATTAATTAAACTTAAGGGACTGGAATTGTAATTATAAGATAATTGCAATTGGGCCATGGATTACCTTATAATATAACGTTAGACGAATTCTATGGGGAAACCCATTAGAAATCGTCCAAGGCTTGTTAAGGAAGGAGTCCATGGGTTACTTAGGGCTTAAGCATCCAAATTAGGGTTTCCTTGTTAGATAACTCTAATAGCCTCTGTAACGACCCGAATTTCACGTCCAAAAATTTCATTATAACACATTACATAAAAAGCATTAATAATTAAAACATTTTTTGATTTAAACCAATTCACATCGAAAACCAATTTGAAATCCACCATCATCTAAACAACCAGAATATCAGAGTGTCAATCCCAGAATAAACTCATAACTGCGGAAACAAGAGTGTGTGTGTCATGCTGCTACCGTGCCGGCTCCTTCCCCTTAGCTAAAGAGGTACCTGAAACAACAACTGAAAAACGTAAGCACAAAGCTTAGTGAGTTCCCCCACCGTACCACATACCACAATAATAACATAACACACATATATATTGTAAGGTATATATGGGTGCCTGACCTACCCCTTCGGTCCTTTCGACCGGGTATTGCCAAGCATATTTGGGTGCTGGCCTCCCCTTCGGTCCTCTCGACCGGATACTGCCTAGCATATCTGGGTGCTGGCCTCCCCTTCGGTCCTCTCGACCGGATACTGCCTAGCATATCTGGGTGCTGGCCTCCCCTTTCGGTCCTCTCGACCGGATACTGGAGACTATCTCTCCCCCTCTACTACTACCACATAGCACATATCACAATATCAGAATCCAACTAGCATGACTGGGTATAACTACCCCTTCGGCCCTATCGATCGGATATCTTGGGGACTATCTCCCCTGCCACTACTAACACATAGCATCATATCATATTAGCACATAAACATAGCACAGGTAGTACTAACCCCTAGATGAATATCACAGAGACAAACATCTACATATAACTCCTACTGGTGGGCCGACATTGTGGCCGTAGACCCACCGCTACTGGAAGGCAACTCACCTCGAAAAGGCTAATGGTCTGTGTGGGAATTGACTGTCTACTGTTGTTGCTACTGCTCCGGACGTTCCCCGACTATAATTCCCACAAAACGATCAGTCAAACACCGCTAGATGTTCTTAGGGTCAAATGACCCCTTTTTACCCCTTACCAAGTCAAGTCCAGGTCAAAGTCAACTTCCAGTTGACTGGACTCGCCGAGTCCGCGAGCAACTCACCGAGTCCATTCCTCACTGATCCGGTCCCACTCACCAGGTCCCTCTCCCCACTCACTAAGTCACCCTTGACTCGCTACCCGGGACTATGGGGCCGACTCGAGTCCCAACTCGCCGAGTTCCTCGAGCAACTCGCCGAGTTCCTCGAGCAGATCCCCTACTCGCTTTCAATCCACACCAGAACACCCCATACGAGGGTTTGGGGTTTCGGGACTACGTTACCAGTGAATTCCGCGCATAGGTACGAAGGGTTGAGCCTTCGATGCTTAAACCCCTCGTGATCTGTGGATGTTCATATGACTCGCCGAGTTTGAGGAAATACTCGGCAAGCTCCAGGCAATCTTCATAGGACTCGCCGAGTTGTTCTTCAAACTCGCCGAGTTGACGACCATCTTCATAGAACTCGCTGAGTTCCACTTTGGGACTCACCGAGTCCTTCGACCCATTCCCTGAGTAGGCCAGATCTGGGACATGCAACACTTCAAAACCATAGATCCAAGGTCCTAGGGCTCATTTACCACGTAAAGTTGCAAACTTTACAAGCATGCATGGCCCTATGAGCTCAAACATGCAATTCCAAGCTCTTTAAGAGGTCCAAAACTCAATGGGGACCTCAATCACCTCAACCACAGAGACTTTATGCTACTAGGACGTCCAAAAGGTCCAAATCCGAAGTCCTTGCAGAACGTTAACCATAGGCACATAGAGATTTAGGTTCTTAGGGCTTAAAACCTCTTTTTAGGGACAAAAAGGGGACTCAATGAACTAAAGATCAAGGTAGGAACTTTTCTACCTGAATAAAAGCCCTTCACAGAGTAGATTCCGGATCTTCTTCCCTTCTTGCATTCTCCAACCTTCTCCTTCTTCTCCCAAGCTCCAAACCACCTTCAAAATGCTAAAAATCACCCACAAGGACACAAAAGGGGCTAGGGTTTCATTCTACAGGTCTCTGGGAGTGCTAGGGGAAATGGAGGCTGGGTTAGATCATTTAAATACGGTGCAAACACCCGGGTTAGGGTTTAAGTCCAGACAGGGTCTACTCGCCGAGTCCCTCGGACCTACTCGCCGAGTAGACCGAGTAGATCCCGCGTCTAGTCCCGCTTCTACTCGGCGAGTTAGTCCTTCAACTCGCCGAGTCCAAGGTTAATCATGCAATATAAGGAGATTTAATAATCAAGAATACATACCAGGAACCAGGTGCTACAAATCTCCCCCACTTATTTTAGACTTCGTCCTCGAAGTCTGTTACTCGATCCTGAAACAGCTCGGGATAATGCTCCATCATCTCGTCCACCGGCTCCCAAGTCCATTCCGAACCCTTACGGTGCTGCCATTGCACCTTCACTAGCTCCACCCTCTTGTTCCTCAAATCCTTCGACTTCCTGTAGAGGATTGCGACTGGGCGCTCAATGTAGTTCAGGCTGTCACCAACCTGAATATCCTCTAAAGGCACTATTGCTGAATCGTCCACTAGGCACTTCCGCAGCTGAGAAACATGGAAAGTGCTGTGGATCTGGCTGAGCTCGACTGGCAGATCCAGTCTATACGCCACCTTTCCCACCCGGGTTACGACCATGAACGGTCCGATGAATCTCAGGCCCAACTTGCCCCGCTTCCTGAATCGAATGACGCCTTTCCAAGGCGACACCTTCAGTAGAACCATATCCCCGACTTGGAACTCCAATTCGGATCGACGCTTGTCGGCGTAACTCTTCTGTCGACTCTGAGCAGTCTGAAGCCTGATCCGAACCTACTGGATCCTCTCGGTCGTCTTGAGCACCACTTCGGTGCTCCCCATGACTCTCTGGCCAACTTCACCCCAGCATATCGGGGTCCTGCACCTCCGTCCATACAACATCTCGAATGGAGGGCGGTCGATACTCGCGTGGTAGCTATTGTTGTAGGAGAACTTGGCCAAGGGAAGATAGGTATCCTAGCTACCACCGAAGTCTAACATGCACGCCCGCAACATATCCTCCAAGGTCTGGATAGTCTGCTCGCTCTGACCATCCGTCTGCGGGTGAAAGGCAATGCTAAAATGCAAACGAGTGCCCAACTCGTCATGAAATCTCTTCCAAAATCTAGAAGTAAAACGCACATCCCTGTCCATGATAACCGATACTGGCACCCCGTGCCGCACCACGATCTCCCTGATATAGATGTCAGCCAATTTCTCGGCCGATATGCTCTCCTGAATCGGGATAAAGTGAGCACTCTTGGTCAATCGATCCACGATGACCCAAATCGAATCCACTCCACGCGTGGTCCTGGGAAGTTTCGTGATAAAATCCAGCATGATATCTTCCCATTTCCACAGTGGAATATGCAACGGCTGCATCTTGCCATGCGGTCTCTGATGTTCGGCCTTGACCTTCCTACAGGTCAAGCACCGCTCAACGTACCATGCCACATCCCGCTTCATGCAGGGCCACCAATAATCTAGATGAAGATCCCTATACATCTTCGTCGCCCCGGGATGAATAGAGAATCAGGACTTGTACAGCTCCTCCATCAAAATCTGGCGCACGCCTCCGTGATACGGCACCCACACCCTACGGTGTAGTGTCAATAGCCCTCGGCTATCATAATCGAAGGAGGAAACCTGACCCACCACACGCTCGCTCTTCCGATGCTCCTCCTTGATAGCCTCCTGTTGAGCTTCCCGAATTCGCTCCACCAGGGGGGTCACCATGGTCATCCTCATGCATACGTCCCTGATCGGCGCCGCCTTGCGGCTAAGCGCATCGGCCACCACATTGGCCTTCCCCGGGTGGTAGAGGATCTCGCAATCATAATCCTTTACCACATCCAACCACCGACGCTGCCTCATATTCAGATTCGGCTGATCCATGAGGTACCTCAAACTCTTGTGGTCTGTGTAGATGGTACATCGAACCCCGTAGAGGTAATGCCGCCAAATCTTGAGGGCAAAAACCACCGCCCCCAACTCCAAATCATGCGTCGGGTAGTTCGCCTCGTGAGGCTTGAGCTGCCTCGAAGCGTAGGCAATGACATGCCCCCTCTGCATCAGTACCGCGCCTAACCCTGAAATGGATGCGTCGCAGTATACCACAAAATCCTCTACGCCCTCTGGCAGGGCTAAGATCGGCGCCTCGCACAGTCTCTGTCTCAGCGTCTCAAATGCAGCCTGCTGCTCGGGTCCCCACCGAAAGACCACGACTTTCTTCGTCAGCCGCGTCAGGGGTTTGAATATCTTGGAGAAATCCTGAATAAACCTCCGATAGTAGCCTGCTAGTCCCAGAAAACTCCGAATCTCAGATGGAGACTTCGGAACCTCCCATCTCATCACGGCCTCGACCTTGGCCGGATCGACCAGAATCTCGTTCTGGTTGACGAGGTGTCCGAGAAATTGCACCTCGTGCAACCAAAACTCACACTTGGAGAACTTGGCATACAAGCTCTCGCTCCTCAGGGTCTCCAACACCTCTCTCAGATGCTCCTCATGCTCCTCCTGGTTCTTCGAATAAACCAAGATGTCATCGATAAAGACTATCACAGACCGATCCAGCATCGGTCTGCATACGCGGTTCATGAGGTCCATGAACACGGCAGGAGCATTGGTGAGCCCAAACGGCATCACCACGAACTCATTGTGTCCATAGCGCGTCCGAAACGCGGTCTTCGGCGCATCCTCCTCCCTGACCCTCATTTGATGGTATCCCGAACGCAAATCGATCTTGGAAAACCAAGACGCTCCCTGAAGCTGGTCAAAGAGATCATCAATCCTCGGGAGTGGGTAACGGTTCTTCACCGTTACCTTATTCAGCTCCCGATAGTCTATGCACATCCGGTGCGACCTATCCTTCTTCTTCACAAACAGGATCGGGGCTCCCCAGGATGAACTACTCGGACGAATAAATCCCTTGTCTAGTAGCTCCTGCAGCTGCGTAGACAACTCCTGCATCTCGGGAGGAGCCAACCGGTACGGTGCCTTGGCTATCAGAGCCGCACCAGGAACGAGGTCAATCCTGAACTCTACCTTTCGCTCCGGAGGTATCCCAGGAAGCTCCTCCGGGAAAACATCTACAAAATCTCAAACCACCGGAACCTCGCTCACTGTCGTCTTACTCGCCTCCCGGGTATCCATCACATACGCGACATATCCTGTGCATCCCTGCTGAAGATAGTGCCTAGCCCTCGCTGCTAAACATACAGTGGGTCCGCCATGTGGCCTCTCGCCATGAATCACTAACTCTCCCCCTCCTGGGGTCCTGACTCGCACTAGCTGCTGCGCCCAATCTATCACTGCCCCATTAGGGCTCAACCAATCCATGCCTATAATCACCTTGTTCCCACGCAACGGAATGGGAACCAAGTCTACCAAGTAACGCTCCTCAAACAAACGCAGTACGCAATTTCAAAATACCATCGATGCCCGCACCGATCGATCATCAGCAATCTCTACCTCTAAAGGGCAATCTAACTCGCACGACGACTCCTGAAACCTCTTGCTAAGCGCAAGGGAAACAAATGATTGGGACGCACCCGAGTCGAACAACACATGAACTGGGATGCCGTTCACATGGAACGATCCTAGTGCATACATATACATATGGAGCACATATCAATATCATAACGTTATAAAAATAAAAGAGAGGGAAAGAATCATACCCGTCACCACATCGGGTGCGGCGCATGCCTCCTCGGTAGTCAGCTGAAACGCTCGGCTCCTCACCACTGGAGCCTCTGCCTTGCCCTGCCGGCCATCCGTGATCCGCAGGGTCGCTGGAGCTGGCGCCTTCACCGGCGCTGAAACTGTCAATTGGGGGCAATTGTCCTTCTTGTGGCCCCTCTGGTAGCAGTGGAAACACAGCAACTCAGACATCTGAATAACTGCTGCCGGAGCAGTGCAATACCTGCTAAAGTGCCCAGACTTGCCGCACTTGTAGCAGCCTGATGATCCCACCCTGCACGCCCCCTCTTGCGCCTTACCGCATTTCCTACAGCGTCCCCGTCCCTGTTGGCCTTTCGGCCCCGCATCTGATCCCTTGGGTTTCTTCCCCGAAGCCCCTCCTGACTGACCCTCTTCTGTCTTCCGTTTCCGGATGTGTTCCAAATCTATCTCCCTCTCCCTCGCCCTGGCAATCATGGAGTCCAGGGTAGGGCAAGCCGAAAAGCTAACATGCTCCCGGATGTCAGCTCGTAGCATATCATGATAATGGGTCCTCCTCATATCCTCGTCACCAGCATACTGGGGCACCAACAAGGCCCTTTCCTGGAACTTGGCGGTGATCTCCGCCACAGTCTCCGTCGTCTATCTCATGTCCAAAAACTCCCTAGCCAACTGCTGAAGCTCGACAGCCGGCGCAAACTCTGCCCTGAACCTAGTCACAAAGTCCGACCAGGTCATAGCCTCGATAGCTGAGGCTCCCAACAAGTCACCCACTGACTCCCACCAATCCCGGGCTCGGTCCCGTAAACACCCGGCTGCATACCTCACCTTCGACCCCTCGGGGCAGAAGCTAGTCAACTGTGCAGACTCGATGTCTGCAATCCATCACCTGGCAGCAATGGGGTCTTTCACCCAGTGGAAATCTGGCGCACCACTGCCCCTGAAGTCCTTGAAGGACAGTGTGCGAGATCCCGACTGGCTAGATGCCATATCACTCTTGAAAGCCTGAAGGCGATCCTCCATCAACTCGATGATCCCTTCCTTGATCGACCCGAAGATGATGGGGGTCGACTCAAGGATGCCTCTGGTAATCTCTGACGCGATGAACTCGCGTAGTCCCTCATCTACCGGCTCGGAACCTGATCCCGAACCTGACCCCTCTCCTGAACCGCCATCTATCGGCCTCGATCGAAGTACCACCATTCTGCAATACATAATACAATCATTAGTGATACTGATACTTCCTGAGGGATCACTGCTACTTACAAGTTCCCTGGTCTTATCTTGGCCTTCCTTGGTTTGGCTACGGATCCTCTGCTTTCAGTAGTATGGGCCCATACTACCTTCCACATCTATCCGTACCTTCTTCAAGAAATGCCTCGACTCCACCAGATCCCCTTCACTACCGCTAATCACTGCTATACTCATCCTAGGCTTGCCCTAGGGAAATCTCTGGTTCTAATCTATCCAGTCCTCAGCTGCTGTAGGCCTCCTTGTAATGCCAATTAGCCATTACCCGAATACCATCACATGTGACGAGGCTCAGATAATCCTTCGAGTACCCGACTCGTCCCTACAACGGTTGGACTCAAACAAGAGCTGCGCGGTAGGATCAAATCCGGCACTCTAAGATTATTCAACCCTGATCACATGTGACGTGACGTATTCGCCTAATGGCTAACTCCCATTATTCAGAGTCCCACATAGCACGAAGCAAGCAGCATTCAGACAAGGGTAACAATCTCAATCAACTCTATCTGCTTAAAGGAACTGTACTAGCATAAAGTGCTAAGCTCATACTATCAGGCATAACCTAATCAGGCTATCCTACTTGCTGTCTACTCAATAACTAGCATGCAATTCTCATACAATTGAAACACATAAAGTAGGTGATGGGTTTTGAGCATTCTAACACTTCCTAAGTGTACATGCAACCCTAATAACCTTGGATCTATGTTTGTCTAATTATCATGCAAAGTTGAATTCCAAGGTTATATTCCTATCTAGCATACATGGGGAACAATTTTAACTTGAATCATAGATAGAATAACTTACCTTGTTGTTGATTGTGTTCCTTGAAACCTTGTGAGCCTAGCACCCCAAGTGTGATGCCTCAAATGCTTCACACAACACCAAATGCTGTTGGAAAGACTCTTGAGATAACACACACTTCTCAAAATCGGCCAAGCCCTCTAGTTTCTTAGTGTTCAACTTGTGTTGCACTTGTGTAGCCAATTTTGTGGAGAATGGGACTCTTATATAGTGTTGGCACATCTAGGGTTACACCATGTAAACCCTAATGTGTCATGACTCTTCATTTCCATGACCCATGGGTTTGTAACTCCCATGGAGCATCCATGGAGCATCCTATGGGTAGAACCCAACTTGATAATCCATGGAGCCTTTTAGCCCACTATACAAGATATGAATGATTTACATAACCAACCCATATATTTAATTAGTTATCCTTTGATCACTTAATTAGTTCCAAATTAATTCTTTGATCAACTAATTAAAAAATATTATTAATATATTAGAACTTATAATATATTAATAATCTCCAAGTGTTATTTCTCTCATTTAGTCTATCCAATTGCATGGTGCCATGCAACCCAAATGGACCATGCCGGGTCGGGTCAAGTACAAGCCCGAAATAGTTATGGACTTAGACACCTTATCCAACAGTCTCCCACTTGGATAAGTCTAATAACTATATCTCTAGTACTTCAGGAACCGACCGGCAATCGTAGCTCTTTCAAGGTCTCTCGGAACTGAGAAGATGATGATACGCCATTTAAGATAAGTGATCATATATACCTCTGTTCTAGATATCAGCCGGACAAATACATGGAACATGTCTTGCTTATTGTCCAACATTTGTTTCCCGATTTCCGATTTGTTTGACATAGAACTTAATCGAACACATCAACTTAGTTCTGACCGGGCCCGGTACATGGGTCAAAACAAAATCATCGAGGGGCCCAGATACCAGCTTCTAATCCAAGAAGGAACAGATAAACTTCGACTCATATGTTTGTTCTACCACTTATTGAATTACACACAAAAGTACGTTTTATAACATCGAGTTACCAATGCGGTTTCGTACAGTCAATGCATAACCAACTTGTAAGTAACAAATCATATCTCTAGGTTTGAAGACTTATATGATATTACCGTCTCACGATCACTCGAGATAAAATTCCATGAAGTGATTCCAGTGAGCGTGGGTTAAGTCCAATGCTCAGAACTTATGAGCACTCATGATTGTTGTAGCCTTGTCCAAGACCTCTACAACCAAACATGACAGTCTTGATTCATATCTACTTCCAACATATGACCGACTGTGGAGATTTGAATAATATGTTATACCAAACAAAATTATTCTGGAAGTCAAAACATGCAAAAGAAATATAGTAAACGATTGACAAGAGATAGCAACACTTTACTCATAAATAAAACACCTTTTATTCATCATCAAATGTCAATTACACTTTACAAATTTCCGGGTTATCTAACTACTAAAACTTATATCATCCTTCAGCCCTATGCTCCGAGCATGCTGAAGATGCTTAACCCTACTCAGTCCCTTCGTGAGGGGATCTGCTGGGTTCTCATCCGATGATACCCTCTTTGCCACGAGGAGTCCTTCTTCGATCCGATGTCTAATGAAATGGTATTTTCTGTCGATGTGTCTGGATCTACCGTGATCCCTTGGTTCCTTGGCTAAGGCAACATCACTTTCACTATCACAGAAAATTTCCATTGGCTCTTTAATAGCTGGTACAACTCCAAGGTCTCCAATGAAGTTCTTCAGCCATATCGCCTCCTTTGCTGCTTCACTAGCTGCAATATACTCTGATTCACAAGTAGAATCTGCCACTGTCTCTTGCTTGGAACTCTTCCAAGAGATTGCTCCTCCGTTTAGGGTAAAGACCCAGCCCGACTGAGAGCGGAAATTATCCCTATCAGTCTGGAAGCTAGCATCACTATACCCAACAACTCTCAAGTCATCACTCCCACCGAGGGTAAGGACCCAGTCCTTAGTCCTTCGTAGGTACTTGAGGATATTCTTTACCGCAGTCCAGTGTGCCTTGCCAGGGTTCGCCTGATACCTGCTAACCATGCTCAAGGCAAAAGCTACATCGGGTCGAGTACACGTCATAGCATACATGATCGATCCTACAGCCGAAGCGTAAGGTGTTCGACTCATTTCTGCTATCTCAGCCTCAGTGCTAGGGCTTTGTGTCTTACTCAATCTGGTGTTACTCTGGATGGGTAACTCTCCTTTCTTGGAATCCTGCATGCTGAATCTCTTCAGCACCTTATCCAAGTAGGTACTCTGACTAAGTCCAATTAGTCTTTTACTCCGATCTCTCAAGATTCTTATCCCTAGAATATAGGCAGCTTCACCAAGGTCCTTCATAGCGAAACACTTCCCAAGCCAGGACTTAACTTCCTGCAGGGTTGGAATGTCGTTTCCTATGAGTAGTATGTCATCCACATACAATACCAAAAAGCTAACTATACTCCCACTAGCCTTGACATACACACAAGATTCATCTTCACTCCTAGAAAAGCCAAATTCCTTGACCTTTTCATCAAAGCAAAGATTCCATCTGCGAGGTGCTTGCTTCAATCCATAAATGGATTTCTCAAGCTTACACACTCTATTAGGGTACTCGTTGCTGACAAAACCCTCTGGCTGACTCATGTAAACATCTTCAGCCAACTTTCCATTAAGGAAAGCGGTTTTGACATCCATCTGCCATATTTCATAGTCATGAAATGCAGCTATGGCTAACAGAACCCGAATAGACTTAATCTTGGCTACTGGAGAAAAGGTCTCATCATAATCCACTCCAGGAATTTGAGAGAAGCCCTTTGCAACCAGTCTAGCCTTATAAGTGTGTACTTTACCATCCATGTCGGTCTTCTTCTTGAAGACCCATTTGCACCCTACTGTCTTACGACCTGGTACATTTTCAACCAAGTTCCAAACTTGATTGTCATACATGGATTGTATCTCGCTATCCATAGCCTCTTTCCATTTAGCAGACTCGGGGCCTGCCATGGCTTCCTCGTAGCTGTTAGGGTCATCTTGACTTACTAGTGTTTCATCACTAATAAGTGTCTCACCTTCTGCAGTAATATGGAATCCATAGTAATGCTCAGGTGCACTCCTAACTCTCGTGGAACGTCTCAGAGGTACAAATTTGTCAATTGGCTCAACAGGAGTTTCCTCCTCAAGTTGAGGGCTAGAGTTTGAAGTTCCTTCACCGCTTGATTCTTGAATTTCTTCAAGATCAATTTGCCTCCCACTGTCTCCTTGGCTTATAAACTCTCTTTCTCGAAAGACACCTCTTCTTGCTACAAAGACCACATTGTCACTAGGTCTGTAGAAGAGGTAACCAAAGGATCGCTGTGGGTAACCGATGAAAATACACCTCTCGCTTCGAGGTTCAAGCTTATCATGAGTCTCGCGTCTCACGAAAGCCTCGCAACCCCAAATATTGATGTGGTCTAGTTTAGGTACTTTACCAGTCCACATCTCGTGAGGAGTTTTGGCAACTTTCTTTGTAGGGACTAGATTAAGAATATGGGCGGCAGTCTCTAAGGCATACCCCCAGAATGAGATTGGTAGCGTAGCTCGACTCATCATGGAACGAACCATATCTAGCAAGGTTCGATTACGCCTCTCAGCCACACCATTCAACTGTGGTGTCCTGGGAGGTGTCAATTGTGAGACTATCCCACATTCCCTTAGATAGTCGAGGAACTCTGAACTAAGATACTCACCACCACGATCGGATCGAAGCATCTTAATGTTCCTGCCCAATTGATTCTCGACTTCCTGTTTAAATTCCTTAAACCTCTCGAAAGTCTCTGACTTATGCTTGATCAAGTAGACATATCCATATCTACTATAATCATCAGTAAAAGTCAAATAATAACGATTAGCATCCCTTGTGGCATGTTTGAATGGTCCACACACATCCGTGTGTATAAGGTCCAACAAACCTTCACCCCTCTCACACGAACCTGTGAAGGGTGACTTTGTCATTTTTCCAAGTAAGCATGATTCGCAACTATCATCTGACTTTAGGTCAAACGACTCCAAGACTCCATCCTTTTGGAGTTGGCCTATGCGCTTCTTGCTTATATGTCCAAGACGACAATGCCATAATGATGCTTTATCCAAGTTATTATTAGTAGAATCAATACACAAAACATTATTTCCTAAGTTATCAACAACAGATACAGCTTCATACACACCATCACAAGGTAATGCTTTAAAATAAAGAATATTATTAAAGAAAGCATCAATAGAACCAACTTCATTATTAAATGAAAAGGTAAACCCTTGTTTGTACAAAGCATGGAAGGAAATAATATTTCTTGCCATTCCTGGCGAATAACAACACTTATTCAAATCTAAACTAAACCCACTACTTAGCGATAAAGTATAAACTCCAATCTTGGTAACAGGTATAGCTTTCCTATTCCCCATGATCAAGTTTATCCTTCCTTGCTCCACATTCTCACTTCTTCTTAGTCCCTGTAAGTCACAACAAATGTGAATACCACACCCAGTATCAAGGACCCAAGAATTAGAATGGGGTGAGTTATTAGAAATGATAGTGTAAATACCTGCATGGTTGGGTTTAACTTTCCCATCCATCACATCTTGCTGGTATTTTGGGCAGTTCCGCTTCCAATGAGCTTTTTCATGGCAATAGAAGCATTCAGCCTCTTTTGGGTCAGAAGAAGGAGTAATGAAACCTTTCTTGGTTCCACTTGAAGAAGAGCCATCAAGGGTCCGAGCCTTGGTACCCTTCGAAGATCTCTTTCTCTTCCTCCATCGATTCTTCCCAATTGCCAAAACCGGAGTAGAGTTTTGAGTAGGAGTGATAGCAACCGACTTCCCCTTAAGACCTGATTCTGCGGTCTTGAGAAGTCCCTGAAGTTTGCTGAGGGTGACTTCTTCCTTGTTCATGTGATATGTCATGCGGAATTGATCATAACACGATGGTAAGGAATGCAAAATAATATCTATTGCAAGATCCTCCGGGAAGTTCACATTAAGCTTCAGCAAACGATCCACATACCTTTGCATTTTCTGCATGTGGCTCGTGACGGATTCCCCGTCCTTCATCATGGTTGTTATCATGGAGCAGATGATTTCATACCTCTCTTGTCTTGCACTTTGATGGTATCTTTCCATCAAATCTTGGTGCATGTCATAAGGGTAGAAATCCTCATAAGACTTTTGGAGTTCCTCTGTCATCGTGGCCGTCATGATGCAAGCCACTTTCGTAGCATCCCTTTCATGTGCCCGAAATTCAGCGATCTCCTGAGGAGTTGCAGTGGACTCATCAATCTCCTTAAGCTCCTTGTCAAGGACATATTCTTTGTCCTCGTAGCGGGTAATCATCCTGATGTTTCTGATCCACTCATTGAAGTTGGATCCATCAAAGGTGACTTTCCCACACAAGTTCATAAGGGTAAAGGAGCCATTAGGATTAGAGCCAGAAGCATTGTTGAAAGACATCTGAAGGAAAGAGGACAAGATTAGTTTAGATATAAGAGAGTCCTTAATAAAACACCCAAATGTAGTATTAAGGCTAGGATCCAATCACAATATAATATAACTTAGAAGAGGTATGCCGTAATCTAAGCTATATCATATTTGAAAGGTAGGTGAATGATGATTCACCAATTTCCACCACGAAAACCGCAATATTTTAGTATTAGGTTTTTTGAATGGTTCTTAGAAATTCCTAGATTCTTTGAGATTCAATGAACTTTTCAAAGGCATGTTTCAATCTCGAGTGTGCCCTCCAAGTTTTGTGACTGGGATACCGAGGATCACAAAACGAGGTGTGAAGTAACCATGCAAATCACTTGGTACCCTTAAAGTTTATCACTCAATCGATGTGCCGGTTAACCACACACGCTCCATCGATACTATAATAAACCCTAAGTCACCCTTTACCTACCTTGTTAAGTCCAAGTTAGTGTGCCGGTTAACCACACACGCTCCACCAACGACTTAATCAAAGTGTAAAGTGTAATTTCATGGAATAGCACCTTATTCACATTTTTCCTAAAGTAACTAAGATTGGGAATTTAATAAAACATTTAGTTACTTTATAATATTCATCATACTTTGAATGAGAATTAATAAGTCCTTGTCTTACCCGTTCGGCTAACGACCCTCCACCGATCAAGCAAGCGGTGGGTGAGAGTGGACACCCATTAAGTCACCATTTTATAGGCAACAACCTTATACCCACCTTATAGACCGGCTTCGTGAATGAGGCGTACTAGCGGTAAGACGACTTTGTTCTTATACATATATATATAATTATTAAATCATAATAATATAAGTATAAGGGTTGAATTTTAACTTTTAAAATTCTAGGGGTTGGAACTAAAGTTTTAACTTAACTTTACTTGTTCCAAAACTTGAGGGCAAGTTTTGTAAACTTTCAAAACTTTTCATTTCTTGTAACTTATGAGTTTAATAGAGTAATAAAATGAGGACTTTTCATTTTTCCTAACTCTTGTGTTCTTTTAATGGTTTTTAACCCAAGAGACTTTTGGTTTTCCATAGCTTGAGGACAAGTTATGGACTCCATTAAAACACATTATGATCATGAATTAATCTACCACATAGGTTACAAATAATTCCTATGATCATCTAAACATCATAAGAACAAGAATATGAATATGAACACTTTCAAGAATCAAAATCACATTTAATCTTTGTAATTTTGATAACTAGTTGTTGTAAATGAGTTAGAAAAGACATTACACCTTCTAAAATAAGTTTTCAAGTACCAAAACATTTTAGGGTAATGATTCTAATCCATTTCCAGCAACTCAAGTCGAAATTCTGCACTCTGTCGACCCTACTCGCCAAGTGCATAAACCTACTCGCTGAGTAGGTTGAAGATACACATGAACTCGACGAGTCCTACCCATGGACTCGCTGAGTCCATCAGTCAGACATCAAGATTTTCGACTTTCTTCAACTTTTAAGCACAAATAACAAACAAACAAGCCTAGGCTCTGATACCACTGATGGGTTTTGAGCATTCTAACACTTCCTAAGTGTACATGCAACCCTAATAACCTTGGATCTATGTTTGTCTAATTATCATGCAAAGTTGAATTCCAAGGTTATATTCCTATCTAGCATACATAGGGAACAATTTTAACTTGAATCATAGATAGAATAACTTACCTTGTTGTTGATTGTGTTCCTTGAAACCTTGTGAGCCTAGCACCCCAAGTGTGATGCCTCAAATGCTTCACACAACACCAAATGCTGTTGGAAAGACTCTTGAGATAACACACACTTCTCAAAATCGGCCAAGCCCTCTAGTTTCTTAGTGTTCAACTTGTGTTGCACTTGTGTAGCCAATTTTATGGAGAATGGGACTCTTATATAGTGTTGGCACATCTAGGGTTACACCATGTAAACCCTAATGTGTCATGACTCTTCATTTCCATGACCCATGGGTTTGTAACTCCCATGGAGCATCCATGGAGCATCCTATGGGTAGAACCCAACTTGATAATCCATGGAGCCTTTTAGCCCACTATACAAGATATGAATGATTTACATAACCAACCCATATATTTAATTAGTTATCCTTTGATCACTTAATTAATTCCAAATTAATTCTTTGATCAACTAATTAAATAATATTATTAATATATTAGAACTTATAATATATTAATAATCTCCAAGTGTTATTTCTCTCATTTAGTCTATCCAATTACATGGTGCCATGCAACCCAAATGGACCATGCCGGGTCGGGTCAAGTACAAGCCCGAAATAGTTATGTACTTAGACACCTTATCCAACAGTAGGCACATAAGGCATCACTCCTAGATCCTTAGTCCTATTCTAGCATGCTGTTCTACAAAAGCTGATAAACATAACATAAACTCGTATGGGTACTTTGGGGAATACTTACTTGAGCTCGACCGCTTGCGCACATCACACACTTTGTTCTTTCTCGAAACTCTTTTCTCAATTTTTAGAAAACATTTTCTTTTAGAAAATCTTTTAATCCCTCGATTTGAGTTCAGACACCCCCGAAGGTGTGTCCGAATCCCTCAAACCAGGGCTCTGATACCAACTTGTAACGACCCGAATTTCACGTCCAAAAATTTCGTTATAACACATTACATAAAAAGCATTAATAATTAAAACATTGTTTGATTTAAACCAATTCACATCGAAAACCAATTTGAAATCCACCATCATCTAAACAACCAGAATATCAGAGTGTCAATCCCAGAATAAACTCATAACTGCGGAAACAAGAGTGTGTGTGTCATGCTGCTACCGTGCCGACTCCTTCCCCTTAGCTAAAGAGGTACCTGAAACAACAACTGAAAAACATAAGCACAAAGCTTAGTGAGTTCCCCCACCGTACCACATACCACAATAATAACATAACACACATATATTGTCAGGCATATCTAGGTGCCTGACCTACCCCTTCGGTCCTTTCGACTGGGTATTGCCAAGCATATTTGGGTGCTGGCCTCCCCTTCGGTCCTCTCGACCGGATACTGGAGACTATCTCTCCCCCTCTACTACTACCACATAGCACATATCACAATATCAGAATCCAACTAGCATGACTGGGTATAACTACCCCTTCGGCCCTATCGACCGGATATCTTGGGGACTATCTCCCCTGCCACTACTAACACATAGCATCATATCATATTAGCACATAAACATAGAATAGGTAGTAGTAACCCCTAGATGAATATCACAGAGACAAACATCTACATACAACTCCTACTGGTGGGCCGGCATTGTGGCCGTAGACCCACCGCTACTGGAAGGCAACTCACCTTGAAAAGGCTGATGGTCTGTGTGGGAATTGACTATCTACTGTTGCTGCTGCTGCTCCGGACGTCCCCCGGCTATAATTCCCACAAAACGATCAGTCAAACACCGCTAGATGTTCTTAGGGTAAAATGACTCCTTTTTACCCCTTACCAAGTCAAGTCCAGGTCAAAGTCAACTTCCAGTTGACTGGACTCGCCGAGTCCGCGAGCAACTCGCCGAGTCTATTCCTCACTGATCCGGTCCCACTCACCAGGTCCCTCTCCCCACTCACTGAGTCACCCTTGACTCGCTACCCGGGACTGTGGGGCCGACTCGAGTCCCAACTCGTCGAGTTCCTCGAGCAACTCGCCGAGTTCCTCGAGCAGATCCCCTGCTCGCTTTCAATCCACACCAGAACACCCCATACGAGGGTTTGGGGTTTCGGGACTACGTTACCAGTTAATTCCGCGCACAGGTACGAAGGGTTGAGCCTTCGATTCTTAAACCCCTCGTGATCTGTGGATGTTCATATGACTCGCCGAGTTTGAGGAACTACTTGGCGAGCTCCAGGCAATCTTCATAGGACTCGCCGAGTTGTTCTTCAAACTCGCCGAGTCGACGACCATCTTCATAGAACTCGCCAAGTTCCACTTTGGGACTCGCCGAGTCCTTCGACCCATTCCCTGAGTAGGCCAGATCTGGGACATGCAACACTTCAAAACCACAGATCCAAGGTCCTAGGGCTCATTTACCACGTAAAGTTGCAAACTTTACGTGCATGCATGGCCCTATGAGCTCAAACATGCAATTCCAAGCTCTTTAAGAGGTCCAAAACTCAATGGGGACCTCAATCACCTCAACCACAGAGACTTTATGCTACTAGGATGTCCAAAAGGTCCAAATCCGAAGTCCTTGCAGAATATTAACCATAGACACATAGAGATTTACGTTCTTAGGGCTTAAAACCTCTTTTTAGGGACAAAAAGGGGACTTAATGAATTAAAGATCAAGGTAGGAACTTTTCTACCTGAATAGAAGCCCTTCACAGAGTAGATTCCGGATCTTCTTTCCTTCTTGCACTCTCCAACCTTCTCCTTCTTCTCCAAAGCTCCAAACCACCTTCAAAATGCTAAAAATCACCCACAAGGACACAAAAGGGGCTAGGGTTTCATTCTACAAGTCTCTGGGAGTGCTAGGGGAAATGGAGGCTGGGTTAGATCGTTTAAATAGGGTGCAAACACCCGGGTTAGGGTTTAAGTCCAGACGGGGTCTACTCGCCGAGTCCCTCGGACCTACTCGCCGAGTAGACCGAGTAGATCCCGCGTCTAGTCCCGCTTCTACTCGGCGAGTTAGTCCTTCAACTCGCCGAGTCCAAGGTTAATCATGCAATATAAGGAGATTTAATAATCAAGAATACATACCAGGAACCAGGTGCTACAGCCTCACTATTTAAGGACCCCTTGGGCACCAAAAACGTGGGGAACTGAATCCTTAGGGTTTCCACACGTTTTGGGCAGCCTCCTTCTCTTCTCTTCTTCATCCTCTTGCTCTTGGTGTTTGTGAACCATTAGAGGAGTGACATTTGTGACTCTAAGCTTTCTAAAGTCATTACAAGAAGGATTTGAGATTGTTATTGCTACATAACAATCAAGGTATGATCTAAACCCTAATTCATATGTTATATTGATTATCATATTCTAGATCTAGAGTTTATAGTCTTGGATGAATTGCATGTACAATAGAGAAACCTAGATCCAAGCATTAGGGTTTGTATAAGCACATAGGATGTTCTTATGGCTAAAACCCATTAGTGGTATCAGAGCCTTGATTGGTTTCTATTGTATTGATGCCTTATGTGTTCATTCAAGCTACAAAATCGATTTTTGCTCACCTGCCTGATGAACTCGGCGAGTACCACAGTGTACTCGGCGAGTTCGAGCGTCAGAAGGAGCTATTTTCAGGATTTCTTGCTATTTTACTCACGGATACTTGCCTTATATGTTTTAGATAATTAAAATCCGATTTTATACATAATTATAAGTATATCCTTAATTAAAAAAAATATAATTACCAATTAATTAGATAATAACTTCCTTATATGATAAAGTTTGATTATTTGTATTAATTGAGTAACTTATTATGCAAGAAATTGAAATTAGGTCAAATATAGATAATGATGAAATTAATTGTCTAATTTATATTATTTGTTATTTGATCCTTGTGTTATGAAAAGTTTCAATTTTCCCCTTTAGGTTTTATAGTTTAAATTTGAACTCAAAAGTTTGTTTTGAAATTTAAATGGTCGAAACCCTAATGTTTTGAAAAAGGTTTCAAAACTTTCCCTCAAGTTTTGGAATTTAAATTTTGATTAAAAGTTTAATTTTGATGTATATTTAAATTTTAAACCCTAATGTTTTGACATGTTTCAAAACTTGCCCTCAAGTTTTGGAATTTAAAAGTTGATTAAAATTTTAATTTAGGAATGTTAAATTCTAAAACCCTAGTATTGTTTTGAAAAGTTCAAATCACGCCCTTATGGTTTTATTAATTAATTAAGGTGTATAATTAAAAGAGGTTTAATAAATCCATAAAAGTTATGGTTTACAATTTAATTGAATTAAAAGTATAATTATTAAATTTGACCACTTAGTATTTTAAAAGTGTAAAATACACCCTATATATATATATATATATATATATATATATATATATATATATATATATATATATATATATATATAACATTAAAAGTCTAACATTATATATATGTATGAGTAAAAGTCAGTCTTGCCGTTAGTAGGCCTCATTCACGAAGCTAGTCTATAAGGGGTGTTTAAGGAAATTGCCTATAAAATGGCGATTGAATGGGTATCCACTCTTACCCACCGCACTCTTGAATAGTGGAGGTCGTTAGCCGAACGGGTAGGATAGGACAGAACCTTCCATTATAAGTATAATGAAGTACAAAAGTAACTAAATGTTTTACAAAATTCCCAATCTTAGTTACTTTAGGCAAAAGTGAATTGATGCAATTCAATGAAATTACACTTTGTGCCCTTACGAAGACGTTAGTGGAGCGTGTGTCGTTTACCGACACACTAAATGGTTCTAAGAAAAGGTAGCAAAGGGTGACTCAATGTTTTTCATAGTTCGGTGGAGCGTGTGTGGTTTACCGACACATCGAATAGGTGACTGTAACATGTGAGGGCACCATGTAGATTTGCATGGTTATTCACACCCGCTTTGTGATCCTCGGCATCCCAGTCACAAACTAGAGGGGCATATCGAGATTTAAACATGCCATTGAAAAGTTCAATGAATCTCAAAGAATCTAGGAGTTTTCAATACATTTTAAAACTTAATTAGTTTTTCGTTTTTCATGGTGGAAAATTAGTGAATCGTCATTCACTTACCTTCAAATATTCTGCAACTAGATTACGGCATCCCTTTTCTAGGTTGTAGAATATTGTGTTGGGTCCTAGACTTAATATCTCATTTGGGTGATTTATTAAGGACTCAGTCAATCAACTAACTTGAATTTGTTTTCTCCCGATTTGTAGATGTCAAAGTACGACAACTATGGTCTTCTCAAATCCCGTGGAACAAGCATTCCACATAGAGATGATATTCCTTGATTCGATCGAGGAACAAGATATCATGATTCACTTCCTCCACCTCCTCCAATTATTCTCCCTAACCCACAAGATCGAAGAATTGTAAGGTTCAATGTCACTAAAGCCCTATTGGAAATGAAACATGAAGATGGTAAACCCGTGTGTGCCCATGTTCTAGGAATGAAATCACACATCGATAGGTTGATAATGTTGGGTGCGTCATTCCCTGATAAGTTGGCTGTGAACTGGGTTCTGCAGTCACTTCCTGAATCATATAATGAGTTCAAGAGAAAGTATTATATGATGGATCATGACGAAAACCTCATTGACCTAACTTACATGCTCATTGCTGCTGAATCAGAAATCATTTGGCAAAGCAATGGAGCGTATTTGTTGGGAAAGTCAACCAACCATGCTTCCGAGGACGTTCTAGGAGAACCGACCTGCGTTTGCTGCCAAATGAAAGGGCGTTGGATACAAGTCTGCCCAAAGAGCCTAAAGAATCCAAAGGATGGGAGAGTCAAAGAGTATGGTTGTGCTTCAGGTAAAATCCACCATCTAACTCCATTAAGTTCCTATTCGTTGATTCTTAATACATGATGTGATAAGATTGCATTTGAATGTTTTGCAGGATCAGTGATAAGAGAGGAAGCTTGATGGAAGAGCAAGATGAGTCTAATCACAAAGCAATGGATCTCGATCGCATGGATTTGAAGATTAGATTTTGAGCTTAGAAAGTTATGATAGAATTGTTAGGAATATTTGACTACATAGTTTTTCAGTTGATTTTACATTGTAAGGACAAATGTTTTCCGCTGCTTTTATGAATAAAGTAAATTTTGGTTTGACTCATTTATTTATTTATTTATTTCCTTGCAATGAAATAATTATGAAAAATTGATGTTTGCATATTTCTACAACGAATGTATGTGATTCTTAATTATGTTAATAGTGGAGATGTCAAGAATTTACCAAATAGGGAGAGTTTCTCATCACCCAAGTTTCAATTGGACAGAAACTTGGAATCATGCAACTTGGTTGCACGATGAATGAGAAATTTCATATTTGGAAATTAGACTAATTCATTGACAAAGTGTCAAGTGAAAGACTAGAAGATCGAGTACACAAAGTTGTGTGTTGATCAAATCCACCACAAGAATAAAAAAATTATTCGTCATGATTTACTAAAGGTTTAGTAAATATGATTATACTTATAAGATTAAGTGTAATTCTGAATTGATTGAAAAAGGTTTAAATCGATAGCAGAACGAATAAGAAGAATCAAGTAGGCAGAAAGATAAAAGTTTCTCTATTCTAAGAAGAAAGGAGAGTACCTTTTATGCTTTATGATAGGACTTAATGATTAGGATTCATATCTCAATTGATCCTCTAAGTAAGTCTTAATACAATTGTATGTCTAACAAGAGGAATCAAGAATTGAAGAAATGGTTAAATCAAGAAGTCAATCATACTTCGTTGCAAAACAAGTCTTAAAGTTAAGATTGTGACATTGAGTGACAAGTCTTAAGAAGGTTTATAACACTCATCAAATGTAGAATATGGAAAAAGGTTTTCTTATTCTTGCACATTTGAAATTGGTAAGTTGTGATGTCTTGGATTAGACAACGACCAATGAAGACCAATTTTGTGAAGTGTTTTTGTCTTGATAAAAGCTACAATAACTCTTGAATATTTGTTTGTCGAGAAATTGTTATTGACAAGAGAATCTTATATGTCAAGGAGTCAGTGGGAGCCTTAATGGTCTTGAAAAGTTTAAGAACTAATCAAGAATAAACCTTATCGATCATCACTAGCACACGAGTTGAGGTTTACAACTATCGTGTTGACACTATCTTGTTTCTATGTCGTTCCAATTGAGTTAATTATGCATGTGAGTCCTATGAGTTCTAATTTGAATGTATAAAAGGCAAGGACCTTGATCAATGAAAGGTACATTGATAGGAAAGGGTGAGCTGCTTAACTACTTGGAAGACATGGTGGGCAACTGTGTTACCATAAGGCAAGAAATAAAGATTGAGAAAGTTCGGTCCATATGAGTTTGAATTTGTCGCAAACTTTGGTTTTGACAAATTCACATGGATAGGAAAACATACACCTTTAAAATCTAAGTGTCATAAGATCCCCTCCTTCATGAAAATGACTATGAGGAAATGCTTTCACTAAGAGAGATTTTAAGAAGATAGAGATTGTGAAATTGTATTCTCCAATTCGATTATGGTTACGGTATCCCTTTCCATGATTTGAATTGTAAGATTTGGTAATTAGTATGAATTGTTTAGACACACATATGAGCTATCTAAGACAAAGGTGTATAAGTTCTAGAAGCCTTGATAAAAGATTATCAAAGCATTGGGTATTAGAAATATGAACTTAAAGAAATTCAATAAGCATTGTTTTCTGAAAGTTAAGCTGTTTCTGAATACATGTCAAAGCTAGTGGGAGCATAAGTGTTATGTTTATAATAATCATCATGATAGTGGAAGCATAAATGTTATGCTTGTATGATTATTAAGGCAAGTATTGCAAGTTAGCAATATTAATTATAGAAAACAAGAGTCATACTTTGCAAAGTTGTAAGGGTTGAATAGTTGTTATTCTATAATTAAGGGAGAGAATATTATGCTTCATTTCAAATCTAAAGGCTTAGGTTGTGGAATGTTAATAAACTTAGTCAAGGATACATAGTGTGTTCTTAATTTTCGATTATGATTACGACATTCCTCTTCATAGTTCGAATTGTGAGAACGTAGCACATAAAATGTTATGGCAGAAGATTGATAAAGCATCAAATCTTTATGTAAGACATTATGCATCGTGTCCCATACGCTTCGATTATAGGATCGATTGCAAATACTATAATATTTGACCATTCTAAAATTTTCTAAATGTCTAGCGCATTTAGAGGGAAAAAGGACAAGAATCGGTTTTGACTAAGATAATTAAACAACTATCAAAGGACAATCCGAAGTTCGTCGAGGATTGGTCGCTTGTGAATAGTTGGAAGTATAGTATTGGATGGACCATATCGACATTATTATGAATAGAAAAGATTCTATTAAGAATGAGTTGTCATATGGAAAATATGGAAACGTTTCTATATTGGGAGTTGGATATTGAGAATCGATGTCTAGATTAGAAATTTTATGCAAAAGGATGTTCGAAGGAATGTACTTTGAGTGAGAGACATCACGTCTATGGAATTGTATTGTAACAATTATAGAGAACTTTGTAATTTCATTGACAATAGTCATTGTGACTTTTGTGCTATGACATTACGAAAGGATCATTGCATAAAATGTTAGAATCTAACATATTCTATAAGTGGCAAGAATTTGATATTCTTACACTTGTGAAAAGTATTAGGAGTTGTGAAATGAGTATGATTGGAAATGTGTTCATTTGATCTATTTCATAAAGTAAGAACCATAGGTAAGCATTGTGTGCATGCTAAGAGCATGGGACAAGTTTAGTAATAATTCAAGTAAGAAGTTGATTACCCGAAACAACAAATAATGAGTAATCGATATGGTGATAAATAAAAGGTGTTTTATTTATGCTCAAAGGTTTGAGGCCATATGGGATTAGTATTATTCTTGTGTTTCACTTTGCATGTTTTGACTTCTTGAATAATTAATTATTTTAGAATAATCGAATTATTCGAATGGGCCGCAGTCGTTCATATGTTGGAAGTAGATATGAATGAAGACTGTCGTGAATTGGTGTGTGGATTGTCTAAAGTGTATTAGACATAAGCAAATGTTTGCTGCAACGTTCATGAGTGCTTATGAATATGATTTGTGCATTCGATTAAACCCATGCTCACTTGGATCACTTCATGGATTTCATCACGAGTGATTGGTGAGACGATAACATCTTATATTCTTGAAACCGAGATGTGTGAGTTGTATCTTGCGAATCGGTTACACATTGATAATATGTAAACGCACCAGTAACTTGGTGTTATAAAACATATTGTTCTGTGTGATTCGGTGAGTAAGTGCAAGCAAGCATTGAATCAAAGTTTATCCATTCCCTTTATCCAAAGTAGGGTAAAAGCGATTTCTATGGGCCCCTCGATGATTTAGTGATGGCACCTAAGTGCTTGGCCAAGCCGGGACTAAATTGATGTGTTCAACTGTAGTCTGTTGTCAGTCGTCATAAATCTGAATTCGGGAAACAGCACATAGACAGAGAGAATGATTTAGATCCATGTATCAGTCTATATGATATCTAGAATGGAGGAATATATGATCCCTTATATAAAGGACATACGTATCTGATAACATCAGAGTTGACAGCGGCTTTAGAAAGCTATGATTGCAGATCAGGATCTGAAGTCATACGCATAATAGTTATTAGACTTATCCAAGTGGGAGACTGTTGGATTAGTGTCTAAGTCCATAACTATTTTGGTATGTACTTGACCCTATGGTGCATGGTCCTTTTGGGTTGCCTTCACCAAAGCAACCTGATAGGATGAATTATGGAGAGAAAGGATTTAATATGATTTATTAATATATTATGAGAATAATATATTAAAGGAGAAATCATATTGTTTAATTAATATTAGTCAAGAATTAATAAGAATTAAGTTTGTGGCTAAAAGATATTAATTAAACTTAAGGGACTGGAATTGTAATTGTAAGATAATTGCAACTGGGCCATGAATTACCTTATTATATAAGGTTGGACGAATTCTATGGGGAAACCCATTAGAAATCGTCCAAGGCTTGTTAAGGAAGGAGTCCATGGGTTGCTTAGGGCTTAAGCATCCAAATTAGGGTTTCCTTGTTAGATAACCCTAATAGCCTCACTATTTAAGGACCCTTTGGGCACCAAAAACGTGGGGAACTGAATCCTTAGGGTTTCCACACGTTTTGGGCAACCTCCTTCTCTTCTCTTCTTCATCCTCTTGCTCTTGGTGTTTGTGAACCATTAGAGGATTGACATTTGTGACTCTAAGCTTTCTAAAGTCATTACAAGAAGGATTTGAGATTTTTATTGCTACATAACAATCAAGGTATGATCTAAACCCTAATTCATATGTTATATTGAGTATCATATTCTAGATCTAGGGTTTATAGTCTTGGATGAATTGCATGTACAATAGAGAAACCTAGATCCAAGCATTAGGGTTTGTATGAGCACATATAATGTTCTTATGGCTAAAACCCATCATCTTATACGTCAAGAGGACAGTGGGAGTCAAAAAGATCCTGAAATAGTTTCAAGAACTAATGAACAATAAAACATGTATTTCATCACTAGCACACGACTATAGGTTTATAACCTATCGTGTTGACATATTCTTATTTTTGTGCCCATTCCAGTTAAAGTTGGCTATGCATTTGAGTTCTACATGTTCTTAGTTGTTTGCATAACTACTTGGAAGCAATGGTAGGCCTTGTGCTACCAAGTGGTAAGAAATTAAGATTGAACAAGTTCAGTCCATATGAGTTTGGATTTGTCACTACCCTTGTCATGTGATTATGGTTATGACAAATTCAAATGGATAGGAACACATACATCATTAAAAATCTAAGTGTCATATGGTTTCTCTCCGATTCATGAAAATGATGGTGAGAAAACACTTTCACTAAGTAGATTTTAAGTAAATAGCAATTGTGATCTTTACATTCTCAAAGTCCTTAGTGGAGCGTGTGTGGTTAACCGGCACACTAACATGGACTTGTATGAAATGAAAAAGGTCTAAACAATTGAGACTATGATTACGACATCCCTTTTCATAGTTCTGAAATTCTTTAGACACACCTGTGAGCTATCTAAGATAAGGTGTATGATTTTGATAAAGTCTTGTCAAAGCAATCTCATATCAGAAATCTAAACTTTGGTAAGGAAGTCAATAAAGTATTGATTTCTAGAAGTCTAGTTGATTTCTGGGTAAATGTCAAAGCTAGTGGGAGCATAAGTGTTATGCTAGTAAGATAATAATCATTGTGCTAGTGGGAGCATGATTATTATGCTATGTGTTGCAAGTTAGCAATGTTAATTATATAAAACAAAAGTTTCAATTCGTTTTGAAAAGTTGTTTAGCTATAATTAAGGGAGAGGTTATACTTCATTTTAATTCTAAAAGCTTAGATTGAGATTTTAATCAACTTTACTCAAGGATATATATGAATTTTATGTTGGAATAGTTCAACATAAAGAAATTCTATATATGTTGCGTTCTCAAAATTCGATTATGATTACGACATACCTCTTCATAGTTCAAATTGTGAGAACATGGCAAATAAAATTTTTGTAGCATGACTCGTGTCCCATATGACTAAAATGATTAAGCAATTGCCAAGGACAATCTGAGGTCTACCAAAGATTGATTGCTCATGGACAATTGGAAATATAGTGTAATGGCAAGAGTTTGTCATTCTTACATTTACGATAAGTATTGAGACTGTGATATGAACATCATTGGAATGATGTTCAATTGATCTATTTCACAAAGTAGGGACCATAGACAAACATAGTGTGCATACTTGGAGTATGGCATATCTATTGTTTGAACAAACATAGTGTGCATGCTTGGAGCATGGCATGACTATTAAGTGGATTAATCAAAACATAAATAATGAGTAATCAATATTGTGCTTAGATAAAAGGTGTTTTTATTTACACTCAAAGTGTTGGGGCCATATAGTATTAGTATTATTCTTGTGTTTCACTTTGCATGTTTTGACTTCCAGAATAAACTAGGTCATTCTTCCCGGATGACTAAGTTATTCAAACTATCCACAGTCGGTCATATGTTGGAAGTAGATATGAATCAATATTGTCATGAGTTGGCTTGTAGATGTCTAAGATGTTGGACATAGCAAGAGTTGCTACAACACTCATGAGTAATCATAAGTTCTGAGTATTGGATTCAACCCACGCTCATTTGAATCACTTGATGGATTTTATCACGAGTGATCATGAGATGATAATATCTTATATTCTTCAAACCTAGAGATATGAGTTGTTACTATGAATTGGTTATACATTGATTGCATGAAAACGCATTGGTAACTCGATGTTATAAAACGCGCCTTTATGTATGATTCAACAAGTAGTAGAACAATCCATATGATTCGAAGTTTATGCATTCCTTTTACCTTCGGGATAAAAGCGATATCCGTGGGCCCCTCGATGATTTAGTGATGACACCCCTAAGTGCTTGACCAAGCCTGGACTGATTTGATTTGCTCAATTAGTCAGTCGTCATAAATCGGAAATTGGGAAACAAAAAGGGACAGTGAGAATGATTATAATCCATGTCTCAGCCCATATGATATCTAGAATGGAGGAATATATGATCCCTTATCTAATGGACGCGTCATTGATTTGTTCAGAGTTGGACAACGGCTTTAAGAGCTACAATTCTAGTCGGGTTATGAAGTCGTACTTGCAATAATAGTTTTAGACTTATCCAAGTGGGAGACTATTGGATTAGATGTTTAAGCTCATAACTATTATTGGTATGTACTTGACCCGAGAGTAGCATGGTCCATTTGGGTTGCATATCATCAGGACAATTTGTTAGGATGGACTTTTGAGAGAAGATGTTATATATGATTTATTAATATATTATAAGTTATAATATATTAATATGAAATCATATAAGTTAATTAGTATTAATCAAGAATTAATTTGGAATTAATTTGGTGATCAAAAGAGACTAATTAAATCTTTGGGGACTAATAATGTTAATTAGTTATATTTATATGTGTTGGGATTATGATCCATGTTGGACCAAGTTTATGTATGGATACATAAAGAGTTTGGCCACATGAACCATGGATCATAAAACCCATGGTTATGGATTTGGGTTATACCCATGACTCTTGAAATACCACACATATAAATACATGCATCATGACCTAAAAACACCAATTATGGTTGCACATGAAGTTGTTGGAGTTCATGGGTGTTTTGGGTGCATGTAGATTCTCTCTCAAGTTCATCCTTTGTCCATGGTGTGTTGTGATTCCACTTGAGGCTTCCACACTATTGGGGCTAAGCTCTTAAGGCTAGATACATCAAGACTTCAAGCTCCACCATAAGGTATGTTATCCTAACTAGATTCTTGTGTAGTATATGATATTTGTATGCTAGTATAGGGTAATACCTTGGAAACTTCATATTTGCATGTATAATAGAGAAAACATAGCTCTAAGGTATTTAGGGTTGTATGTGCACCATAGGATATTGTAGTATACTAAAACCCAACAATGATACCATCTGGGGTGATTGTCGATAGATTGACCAAATCCGCACACTTTCTGCCAATAAAAGAAACCGAAAAGATGAAGAAGCTGACAAGAACTTACCTCAAAGAGATTTTTAGATTCCACGGTGTGCCAATATCGATATTCTCAAAGTGAGATAGTAGATTCACCCCTCATTTCTGGCAGTCCTTACAAAAATCTCTAGGGACTAGGCTGGACATAAGTACAACTTACCATCCACAAACGGACAAACAAAGTGAGAGAACGAATCAAACTCTAGAAGATAAGTTGCAAGCTTGCGTGATAGACTTTGGGAAGGCGTGGGATACTCATTTAAACCTTGTCGAGTTCTCTTACAATAATAGTTATCACACTAGCATAAAGGCTGCTCCATTTGAAGCCCTCTATGGCCGCAAGTACAGATCACCTCTGTGCTAGGCAGAAGTGGGTGGTACGCAACTAGTTAGAGGTCAAGCTCCAGACAGTACTCTCACAGGTCAGGAAATCATTCGATAAACTACGGAGAAGATCGTACAAATCCGGGAATGACTTAAAGCTTCCAGAGATAGACAGAAAAGTTATGCTGACAAAAAGAGAAAACCCCTAGAATTCCGAGTTTGTGATCGCGTCCTATTGAAGGTCTCACCCTGGAAGGGATTAATCCGTTTTGGAAAACGGGGAAACCTAAATCCAAGGTATATTGGACCATTCGAGATCCTTGCGAGGATTGGTCCGGTAGCATACAAACTTCGATTACCACAGGAACTCAATAACGTACATCCTACCTTTCATGTGTCAGACTTAAAGAAGTGTTTGTCCGATGAGACCCTCGTCATCCCTCTGGATGAAATTAAAATCAACGAGAGTCTCCACATCATAGAAGATCCATTAGAAATCATGGATAGGGAAATTAAAAGAACAAAACAAAGTCGCATACCCATTGTGAAGGTCCACTGGAATGCCAAGAGAGGTCCTGAATACACCGGGGAGCGCGAAGATCAGATGAAACAAAAATACCCGCATCTTTTCCCTAGTCCACAAATTCTTATCTTAGAATTAATTATTGGACGAAATTGCCTCTAACGGGGGTATGATGTGACAATCTGATATTTCAAGTCACTATAATGGCCTAAAGTCAAGTATGGTAATCTATTTTTGAGATAATAAAAATAGCATCAAAAATGAAATGTTCAAAATTCTCAATTGGTTTGCATAAAATGATAGATATCGTGTCAAGGTTTTCAGAAATATAAAGAACACTCAAATCCGAGTTACAATGAAGAAGTTGTGACCAATCAAAGATCCGCGTCAAAACCGGTAAACACTGTTAAGCGTAAAAAGCGAAATCTCAATAAAATACGTTTTTAGCCTCAGGTATCTAAATGAAAGTCGTATATCTCATTAAAACGTAAACATACATAAAAAGAATGTCCAAATCTTACTTCGTATGAGGAAGTTATAATTTTTCTAAGTTTCGTACATAGCAGTAGACAGCTAAGAACTCGAAATAGAGATCGATTGATTTTTTGCCGAAACAACCTAAACGATAATTGAAGATCTCGATATTAATAGTACAAAGATAAAAATACAGACGAAAACAGGCGTCGGATGAAGAAGTTATGCATTTTTAACGAACTTTTCCTGTCTCAGCCTCTTAAAAATATAATATTAAAAATAAATTAAAAATTAGCCAACGGAGTCTAAATGAAAGTTGCAAAGTATAATCTCAACTATGCGTGGATATAAAGAACGTCAAAAACGGAGCTCGTACGCGAAAGTTATGGATTTTTAAAGCTATGGGCACACACTTTGAGGCTAGTCCGAAGTGAACGCCATGCGTTCCGAGGGAACGCCCCACGTTTGCAATGCAGGGTCTCAGTTAGTCCACGTCGCCCCCTGGTCACATCACATGCTCTGTCCGAGGCTTCGGTCGACAATGACGCACGAAGGTCGAAGAACGCGCTGTCTACGAGAAGGGAACGCCCTGCCCTCCAGAACGCCCAACGTTCCTTGCAGGTACGCCCCGTGTCCGAGGTTCAGCCAACCCCTATAAATATGATGTGAGGCTGCTCGGGTTTGGTTGCTTTCTTACTCATTTCTTTCACCTTAAAACACCTCTCAATCCCCCTAAACCACCCAGAAGCCCCGGTAACACTCCTAGCATACGACACAAGTCTCGACACCCCGAAGTTCCCGAGAAAATGATATTTTTCCAATCAAACTCAGCCCGCGTGAAGCCCGGTTTTTCACCAGAAACCCGCGGTTACGTCCAGAAAGATCATTACTAGAAACGAAATGATGCCCGATTCACCGCTTATCAAGTGAGTTCATACCCTCACATTTCCATACTTATTACAGTTTTAATGGGGGGGATACAAGTCTAACACAAAGATTTTTAGTGTTACATTTGATTTCAAATAGTGTTAAAATGACATCAAGTCATGTCAAATATTTCAAAATGTTTAAATTCTTTAAAAGGTTATGCCGACTTATATTTTTTTTCCCAAAAATCATATTTATACAATTGTATATGTATATAATATAAAGGTTATTTCATTCAGTTTCAATACTCTTTGTAACTTGCTGAGCAAGGGGTTGCATTGATGAACAATTAGTATCAATACGGAAAACACATATAAATTATAATAGGTATAATTTATGATTCAAGAACACTAATACACGAGTCAAGGATACGCTAGTACATTGTTTTACAATAATAAGGGTTGGATTCAAAACCACACAAGTGTGAACAATTTACAAATACATTTCAAGAATACTAAACAAGAAACTTACTAACAGTCATTTATTTCAGAATAATAGAGTTTTCATCATTATTATACACGTAACATCTATATACTTTTCTAGGAGTTAATATGTTCAGGTTGTTAGTACATTTAAACAACATAGTTAAAATCCTGATATTGAAACCAAAATCTCCATCATAGGGATCAAAACAAATGTGTATAGATCTATATGGGATTGACAATCCCGCACCTAAACTGTTAGCTACAGTTAGACCGGCAAGTATGGGGTGACAATTGTTATCAACATTTCCGACGCCTCCAAAGCGTCGTATCGGGCCATCTAGTCATAGTATGGTTATAATAAACTCATGAAAAAGATATTAAAAATACGGTTATTGTATAATGAACTAAACTTGAGTACATTTCAAAGTACTAATTTTACAAAGATGCAATTTTACAGTGTTACATTACAGTTTACAATAACAGCTGGTGAAGCCAGGCACAATCACTTTTACACGTTTTACAAAGGAATTCAAATACGGAATACAAGTTTACAAATGCAACAGTTTTATGGAATTTAAATCTACTTTTCATATACAACAGGAAATATAGGATTTTCTTCAAAGAACAGATAACAAGCTTTTAAACATAGATACTTATGCACTCACTAAACTTTATGTTGATACTCCTTTTCAAATTACTTGTATTCTCAGGGAATCGGTAGACAAGTACTCCCCAAGCTTATGAGAAGATGGATCCGTTTTGAGTCATGTCTTATCTATTTTGTATTAACTATTTTGGTGTCAACAAACTATGACTGAACACATCTATAATATTTTACTTATTAATTTAGTGGTTGTTTGTACTTTGATTTTTATAAATGCATGTGTTGTGATACTACAAATGAAGTCTCCACCCTCATACGTTTCCGCCGTCTGGTTTGGGGGTGTGACATCTTTAATCTCTTAGTGTAGTGTAGCTTTATATCGATGTTTGTATTACAAAGAAACTGAGTGGGTCAGATTAGGAAACTTGGTGAGTACAAAGGGTTTTCAACCTACAATAATATAGTTATTATGTTTCATCATCACACAATTAACCCGTTTAGCCATCCCCGTTATCTTCTTTATTCTTAAGTACCTCCTCTATAAATCGTCTATACCTCATTATTTATTCCTAAGGATTTTCCTAATGAATAGACACGAAGTCCATCGTCGCCAGGGTTTATATAACAGGAACTAAGTTCATAGTCGCCAGGGTTTATCTCGTTTATTGATAGTATTATTTTCGAGAGTCCACTCACAATACATGTCAATGGGTTTTTTAGAGTACATCGGGTGAACGTCTCGTTCACAACACCTAAAGGTTACGATCCTACTAGTGTTCTACCGGACTATCTAGAATAGTCTGTGGTTGTCATCCATACTCTACTAGATGACAGGGCCAACGCTTGGGTAAAGGCACCTCTCATTTTTCACCTCTCACCCTCATCTCATGATCTTTTTCACCTTTCATTTCATCGTCCAACTCATCTTTCATCTACCCATCTTTACCCCTTGTAATTTATAGGTATAAAATCCGTATACAGTTTAAATCATTTAACACATGTATAATAGTGTTCATCCAACATAGATAACAAGTATACAGATAATATGCACACATATCACGTAATTTACATAAAATACTTCATATCTATGTGTAAGATGAAAGTAACTATGCACTCACTTGTTAAAGTGATGATTCCAAACTCGGGCAACGCTTTGCTTTTAACGATTCTATTTTCCTTCGACAAAACCTAGCATTATTATCGCTAAGTTTTAATCTAGTCTTTATTGCGACTAATTATTAGTCTAGATTCATCACTAAATCAAAGTATACTTCATGATCTATCAAGTAAGGAACAACCAAGTAGGACCATGTCGGAGGTAGGGTCCGTTTGGTATACGAAGTATACTGTTTGGAAATCCCACTTTAAAAACCTCACTAAATCACAGCCTAGACATCATCCCCGTAAGTAGATCAATCAGTATAACGACTTTGAATCACTGATAAATTTTATTTATAGGTTCATAATAAAGATATTATAAGATATATTTAAAGTAGGGTAGCATAACTTACTTAGCTAGGAGTCGGGCTCTGCAGGGGCAGAACTTCGTCGCTGAATCTTTCTAAGAAAGATTCTTGCAGCGCTTCAGCGCTCGTCTTACTATACTAAAAACTGCAGAAAGAGAAGTCGAATCACGAGGGACCGAAATGCTCGGGGGATAAGAAGAGAAATACTCTTGAATCAAGAGAATGGTGAAAGAAATATGAGAGCCCAGAGGCTCTTATTTATAGTAATTGAATTTTCAAAAACCACCTTCTATATTTGCATAAATGACTAAACATCTATTTATAATACTATTTTAAATAGATTTAACGATATTTGTACTAAACTAATGTCGAAAGTACTCAACACTAGTCTTATAACAACCGCATCGTCGATACCTTTCTAATGGTATGTACATATCTATATATATGTATACGTATATATGATTTACATTTTATTTTAATACGTAAATGTGCTATTAAAAATTATAACTCGTTCATACGAACTCCATTTTTGACGTTCTTTATATTCACGCGTAGCTATCGACGAGATCTACAACTTTCGTTTATACTCCGTTGACGAATTTTGAATTTATATTTTTGTCCATATTTTTATAAAGTTAAATAATTTTGCTAAAATCATAACTCTCTCGTACGGACTCCGTTTTTTGCATTCTTTTTCTCAAAATTCCTATTTTAAGGGGTACTACGATTTTTATTTCAGTCGCATTAGCTAAAATTCAATCATTGTCTTCGTAGCTTTTTACGTCATACATTCGTTGTATGCGGCTGACTTTTATATCTTATAAACATCATATATAATTTATACAGATTCGGATTTCGACGAAATTTTTATTTTCAGGATCGGGACGACATGTACTTCCTATATATATATATATATATATATATATATATATATATATATATATATATATATATATATATATATATAGATTGGCGCACTTATTTTTATGATTTACAAACGATTCGACTGATTTTTTCCTATTTTATTATTTTATAATAATCATGAAACACAATTCTTCTTTATTACGTAAAAAATAGGTTACAGTAGTTAACCTTAACTATTTCTTTGGTTAAGTTTATTTATCCTAGATAATCTTCTATAAAAAAATCATTTTTAACTCTTATTATATCTTAATTAACTAGCTTGAATCTACGGGTGTTACTCTGTTTTCAGAAACTTTTGAGGAGGAGGGGAGGGTTGTGTAAGTTTTGAAAAGGAAGTCTGAACAGGAGGTACATACCTCATGTTGCTTACGTGCATGCCACAAAAAGAAAAAAAAACATTGAAATGTTTTTTTTTCTTTTCCTCTTACGATCGAAGACAAGAACAAAAGAAAAGGTGGTGAGGATGGAAACTCACTGTGGCAGCAGGAGGGGGTGATGGCGTTTCAGTGGTAGTGGGCGACAGTGGGAGGTGATGGAGCTATTTCCAGCAGCTTTGCTACCTCCGTTTTCTTCTCATGTCGGCAGTTGCATCGAGAGGGGAGGTGTGAGGCTGTAATGGAGGCGGCAGAAGATGGTGGCAGCCGATGATCTCCAAGATGGTAGTAGAGACTATGATAACTGTTGCTCTCGATTTCTTCTTCTGCTTTGGGAAGAAGACGACAATAAAGAGAGGGCTGGGGTGATGTTGGTTGATGAATAGGGGGTAACAAAGGTGGTGGGACAGTGCTTAATGGTTGGAATAGGGTGGTGATGTTGGTGGTGGTAGATAACCGAGAGAGAGAGAGAGAGAGAGAGAGAGAGAGAGATAGAGAGAGAGATTATAAAGGCAGGTGAGATGGGATTGGTGGTTGTGAATTTGTGGAGAGAATAAGGAGATAAGTGTTCTATTTATAGCAAAGAGAAGCACTCACATCCCTTACACACCATTCTTTTAAAACTAGGTTAACACCCAATTGCCCATGCTTTGTAGTTGATGAAAAAGTGCACTCTATCAAGCATGAGCCAAGAACACATGGGCATAAGGGCAAAATGGTTGGTCAAATAAAGTGGGGCCCACCAAAGTGACGAATCTAGCACTAAATGCCATAAAATGCTCCTCGATTTGCGTATCGGCTTCGGGATAAATAATATTTTTTTCGAAAGTGTCATTTGATTGAATTAATTTCAAGGATTCCAAATATAATGTGATCCCTTGGTTTTATGACCTAAATTTCGGGATGTCACATATCATACGTGGTGACTTCCAAACATAATGTGCTCCCTTGGTTTTATGATCATGTTCACTTTGTGTATATCGTTGTTTTTAAATAGCATTTTTGTAATTCATCATGAAATTTAGAAGGAAATTTTAGGTTTATGAATATACATTGAAAAAGGAATTGATACTCTCAAACCTTGATTTTGTCTTCATCAACCCACGCCTTGGAAAATCATTGAAATATGTTGGTACCCATGCTTCCTTATTTTCAAAAATATCTTTAAACCATCTTTCATCTTCAAGATTAAATTCTTTCATCAAAATTTCCCAATTCCTCTAAAAAATATCTCGCCCGATATAAATGTCCCAAACAAGCTTATTAAATATTATCTTGTAATAATCACACGTGATTCACAATTTACAAATTAAATGAAAACAACTGTGCTCTAATCACATATAATTATAAACTCATAGAAACAATAATATTTAATAATAAATTGTTTTAAATCATAAATGATTAACATCTGCTATAATATTAAATGTTTTAATCACATAAGATTATACATCTTTTATATATCCAAAGATATTCAATCATATATGATTAAAACATACAATACATAAAGTATTCTTTGTTTATCATGACTTGGTTTAATCATATTTGATTTTTTGATTAACTTAAATAGTTTGTGTAAACTCATTTTTGATTATACACATATGAGTAAAGAAAAGCAAAACTAGATAAAAAAAATACCTTTTTTGGCAGTTTCTTTCTTGATATGTCACATACACAATCAATGCTTTGATTGATAAAAAAAAACAGGCTCAACAGCTTACTTTAGTGTTTATCCTTGATCTATTAAAACCACTAATGGTTGTTTATTTAAATGGGCCTTCAGAAATTGTTCAAGTAAGCACGTATACGAATCGACATCCTCCGTGCTTAACAACCCAACTTCGATAGTAACAGATGATATTTGATGATCAATGATAGTGAATGGAACAAAAACCAATGCATACATGTTTCATATATAACGACATAATCAAAATACAATTAACAATATTTAGAAATTAACATTTCATTAAAAATAATGATATTAATCACATGTGTTTAAACAAAAACTCAAATCAGTATGCTTGTTGATTGTAATCACATATGATTACAATCATAATCACATCAGTATACTTGTTGATAAATGATAAATCACTTGTGATTAGAAAAATTATTTCATCAGTAGGCTTTTTGAGCATTAATCAATCATATATGATTAAAAACATAAATAAAAAAGAAATACTTACTTATTTGTATGAAAAGTTGCACCAAACAACATAACATCTCCAAATTCATTGTAGTATGCTTTATCTATTTCATCGGCCCAAAATATTGCATTTAAGACTTGATTCTCATAACACCTATAATAAAAAGAATAATTTTGATAGTTGTTTTCCCGATCAGTCGTCTTTTTCACGATAAGTTGAGCATCTTTGATTCCAATAATGGAGCCCATACCCCTCTTGAAATTTCTGTAATCTACAACTTTTCCCCTTACATGCTGAAAACTGCCATTCAAGGTTGATTTGAGTTTGTATGATTTTGTAGCACCCATTTTCTTTATAAAATCCCGAACAATGAACTCCTTTCCATAATATGAAAGAGACCTTGAAATTTTCAAGTGAAATGTATCTTTAATCTCATGGTTGTGCGTTTCTTGAAACTTCTTAATTCTATACTCACCCGTTTCTTTGAGATGTTTCACAATAATTTTAGCTTTACAATTTTTCACCCAGTAGATTATATTGTGTTAATCTGTCACCCTGTAGATTGTATTACATTTCGTTGGATTCATTTTTGGTTTACCCATCCTGTTGCAAACCACATACCTGTGCTTTATTATATCACCATCTTTCCTTAATGTGTTCATATGAACATCAAAACCAGCCATCTCTACATATATTTTATAAAAATAACTCCCTCAAGAACATCTTTAAACCCCATTAACTTAGTAGGTTTAAACTCTTCAAGAAAATCTGGTTTGATATCATGTAGAACCTCTGACATGTAAAAATATGATACACAACTTGTACGCATCCTACTGATTGAATGTGCATCATTGGAAGAAGTAGAACATTCACCTGTATAATCAAACAATAAAATGTGATTAACAAGAAATTCCTTCTATAATCATATGTGATTATAAGCCATAGCTGAACATAGATAAACTAAACATGCGTCAATAGTTATTCAACTAACAAAAAATGGATAATCACATATGATTAACACTATATTAAACACGCTTATTAAAAAAAACTGATGAATAATCATATAAGATTAACAAAACGGCTTCAATTCTAAATACATCAATAATTAAAAAAACAATGAATTACTTATATAATCATAACTGGTTAAATTAGTATTTAAATAAAATTTACCTGAAACACTGTAGTTCTAGTTTTGATGTCTTGAATGTTCAACATCTTCAATACTCACAACAAAAGTACTAATTTGATCTTCATTTCTAAAGAAGCTCACATTATTTTTTATAAAAGACATTGTCAAACAACAAAACCTGTCATTAACAACATACAGATTTATTATTAGAACATGTATTAATAATATATAATTGAAAACACTAAAATATTAAATGAAAATGTTCATGACATATGCTAATCAAATATGATTGAATATATTTGTATATAAAAACATAGTAATCACATATGATTTTATTAATATATGACAAACATTTATCATTATAACATATACTAATCATATATGATTTAAAGCATTATATTATAGTCTATAACAGATATCAATCACATGTGATTTTCTCAATGATATATTTCTATAATAGCTAATAATAAAATATTAATAAAAGATATTAATCACATATTATTGAAATAATACGAACTTAAACATATATTAATAACATGTTTTAGGTTTTTCTACAACCATAAAAAACAACTAGTAGCTTCATACTAAATAATTTCGATTTTTACATCATAAATACAATTACAATCCAAGAATCACCGTTTGATGATCAAAATAAGTTTTGCAAAGTGACAATTTTTACTTTTTCAATGAACAATATGCTAAAACTAACACCAATTCCAACCTACAATGCAAGAATCGGCATTTAATGATCAAAATAAGTTCTGCAAAGTGACGAATTTTACTTTTTTTATGAATAATATATTAAACATAACTCCTCTCAAACTCAAAACGTTAAATAACTGTTTCGATTACTAGAATATATCAAAATAAGTTCTATAAAGTGATGATTTTTACTTTTTTGATCAACTATATGTTAAACCTAACTCCTTTCGATCTCAAAATGTTAAATAACTTATTCGATTACTTGAACAGATGAAAAAAATACAACTGCGAGTGTTTAATAATTAAAAAAAAAAGTTAAACAAAGTGAAGATTTTTACATTTTTAGAGAATGAACTATTAGACCTAAATTCTTCGACGACGATGTAATTACTTCTTCTATAAGAATCGAAGAACAAAACGAAGTGATTTTAGGAACAAAAATCATAGAAATCGCTGAGATTTAGAAGCAATTTTGTATAAACACTAACAAATCACTATGTTCTCAATCGATACTCTCGACCAAATTTACGTCAAACAGGAAAACAAAATCAGATGAAAACTCGTTCATAAGACCAAAGTAACAGAAATACCCCTGAAGCTAATTAGAAAAAGGAACGGGCTTGTTTTTAAATGTAATAGGCCAAATTTTGTTCTCAAATGTTCTCAATCTAAAAAATATTCTCATTTGAACTTACACACACACACACATAATATTATATATATATATATATATATATATATATATATATATATATAAACACACACTAGGCGAATATATGCACGTTCCGCATAATATTATACTATAATTAATATATGTTATTAAAAATAGTTATGTCGGTATCAATGACTTTGAAATAATATTTTTTTACATTGTAATTACTTTAAATATAAAATAAGATACATACATATTTAAACTAACTCATCTTAAGAGCGTTTATTCTTGGATAGTATAAAATTTTATTAACTTTTGATTTATTGTATTATTTACTATCATAATTAATCAATTTGTATACCTATCTTTTAGAATTATATTATATTAATGATATATATCCATACATGCTTTTGTTCTCTAACAATAGTAGTTTGATCTATCATTTTTCCTCATACAATACATTAATAAATACTTTCTTCCATTCACCTACATAAATAAAAAGTTACAATCTATATAGAAAATCAGTTAACTTTGATAAAATATTTAATTTCACGTTTACATAGAGAAAAATGTCAGTAATGAAATCAATTTACCTACAAAGTATCACACCACTAAATCTACTTCATGTCATCTAGGCATGATAGTGATGTGGGTATGTCGGATTTTGGGTAATCGGTTTGATGTTCGTCAATTAATAGAACCGTATTATTTCCGTTAATCCGTGTTTTAGTTATTTTGTTCCATTTTGAACCAATTTGGTTTCGTTACTCGAATAACACACTAAATTCAGATTGTTGCATTCGTATTTTCTTACTCATGTGATCTCATCAAATTGTTTAATATCATCTTTGTTATTATATTTTGGCAGTCATTAACTTGGTCAAGCATTGCACTCGCATACATCGAATCATGTGAATATATCATATATCATACATTAATATAGAGATATATTATATAGAGTGAAGCGTATGTAAATACTTATTTGAGTGAAAATATTAAACTACCCAAGTCACGTGTTTTAATGAATTAATTAATATAACACTATAACCCTTTTTAATTAAAAGTAATTATATAAACAATGATCATATATTAAAGCTATAACGTATTTATACATGTGAAAAAAATTAAACATACAAGCTTAATAAAAAAAATGTTCTAAGAATGAGCAATCTTTTCATTCTACTCAATTGGAAGAAATAATAATTAGAATCCTAATTATTATCTGAAGTAAAAAAAATCTTGTATGTAGAGGAATATATGATTGAGATGTATTACCACTCTAGATTTTCGTTTCACTGGAGATGTGAAAAACAACCCATGAAAACACACAAATAGAATACAACAACTTCATCAAAAGAGAGAAAAAGATTAATAATAAGAATAAAAATTAAAAAAATAAGAATTAAAACACTATATATATTAAATCAATAACAAACCTTATAACAAAAGAATCTAAAAGTTTTAGCGGCAATATATCCGTTGATATTCTCTGCAAGGAAATGAAATTATGCATACACATAGGTAAAGAGATTATGAGGAAACCTTGAGAGTGCAATGACCATGAAATACCATTAAGTATATATAAGTTAAAAATATACATGATTTAATCAATTTGTTTCATAAAATACCATGAAGTATATATAAATTACAAAACTTTTGAATGGTTGTTATTAAACATCTGATAATGAAAAGTTTTGGAGGTTTCAAATGCATATGGTGTAAGAAAAAAATGTCTCATTTATATATAAAGTCATGGGAGTTTCAAATGAATGTGGTGAAAGGAAAAATGCATGGGAGTTTCAAAGGCATGAGGTTCAAGGAAAAATGCTAGTTTTATAAGATACATAGACTAGGCGAATGCACGCGCGTATATGGTGTAAGAAAAAATGTCTCCTTTATATATAAAGTCATGGGAGTTTCAAATGAATGTGGTGAAAGGAAAAATGCATGGGAGTTTCAAAGGCATGAGGTTCAAGGAAAAATGCTAGTTTTATAAGATACATAGACTAGGCGAATGCATGTGTGTTGTGCAAAACACACCTATATAGTTGAAGTCTTTACAAATATATGTTCTTTTAAAATATAGTAATAATGTTGTTAAATTTGACATCATAATTCGTATACTAAATTGATATCATATATTGATTATTTTGAATTATATGATAATATATATACATTTATTATAACTGCATTATCTCAATAATTTGAATGACTTCTACCCGCGAATTACACATGAATAAAATTAAATTTAATATATGGTTTAATGTTATTTGTAGTTGTTATTATTGTTAATTATTTTTTTAAATTTATTTGTTTAATGTTTTAATTTCTATCATTATAATTATTTAAAACATTAGACATTTTTTTTTTGATTTTAAATATAACAATATAATCATTTATATAGAGTTATTTTTAACTATTATTAATGTAAGTTATTTTAAGCTACTTATTTAAAACTTTCAACGATTATAAAAATATATTTAGGTAATATTTTAGTTAAATTGAGATTACAATTTAGTTTTTGCATTTATCACTACAATTTATCATTTTTAACTATTTACAAAATATTCTTTGATTTTTTTTAAGTGGAAATAAAATTTATATTTAAGTTGACACTGTAATGTTATATTTAAATTAATAATTTAAGTATTTTTGTCCAAACTGTTCAAAAGTTGTAGCTTTAAACTGATGATGGTTTACATACAACAACATTTTAAATCTAATAAATTAAGTATAATACATTAAAAGTTAAAGACATAACTTTATAAGTAGAAGTAAAGATATTATTTTAAAATTGAAATTTAGTTTATTTATTATTACACTTTAGGTTTGATATTTATTTAATCTTATTAACCAACTTATAATCATTATTATAAAGACACTACAATTTATCACTTTTAACTATTTCTAAAATATTGTTTGGGTTGTTTAAGGTAAACTAAAATTTATATTTAAGTTGACTCTGTAATGTTATACTTAAATTAATAATTTAAGTATTTTATATAAGTTATTCCAAAACTGTATCTTTAAAATGATAATGGTTTACATCCAATAGTATATTAACACTAATAAATTAAGTATGATATGTTAAAAGTTAAAAAACATAACTCTATAAGTAGAAGTAAAGATATTATTTTAATATTGAAATTTAGTTTATATATGATTACACTTTAGGTTTGATATTTATTTAACCTTATTAACCAATTATAATTACTATTAGTGTTGGGATTAAAACCCTAATTGAGATTTGATGAACAGATGCGGAAAATAAGAACAAACACAAATATGAAGATTAGGTCGAATCATCACTCGATTTATTCAAACAAGAGGAATAAATTACACTTTCAACATAGACTAAAGAATCTAACACTACATAAGAAACCTCACGTGGTGGCTACATTTTTCCTCACTCTTAACCCTAATAATGAATAATACATGACTATTTATAGGGAAAAGACAAGTATTGGGCTTTTAACCTACACTTCATCAAGGGGCCCATTGCCATCATCCATGGAGTGCTTTGAAACCCTACAATCTCCCCCTCAAAGTATGGAATGGATGACAATGCTTTAACTTCCAAAACAAGCATCTAGCAAATAAAAAGAACTTGCAACGAGGAATAGATGAAGCAATCCACGAATCTTGATTCTTAAATAGTCTTCAAACACGGGCTCTAGGATATATAAATCAAGCACTGAAGTAATGTCTTTAAACTTCATTTTCGAATGTAATCCCAAAATAATCGTCATCAAAACCAAACCCGCCATAAAAACCCAACCGAATCACTTCTTGTCTTTGAAGAGATCCCCCTCCAAGTTACAATGATCTTCAAATAAGCTAATGATATAAGCCATCAAAAAATATCATGTAACAACCCAAACTTTAAGATTCGTAATGCCGCTTGATCGAGAAAATACTAGAAGTTGGAGATATAACAAGTCCTTAGTAGAGCTCGATAAAGAACTTCCACTGTAAAGGATACTTCTTTGCAAAAGCTTTAGCAGAGCTCGATGAAGAACTTCCACTGTAAAAGCTACCTTCATAATTCTACCACAAACTTTATCAAAAAACTTCAACTTTGAAACGTCACAACTCCAATGTCGAATGGCCATACCAAATTCTCCCCCGATTTATAATAAAAAAACATGATTATAAAGCCTTCAAATGGTCATGAGAATGATCTTGAATGGATAAAAATTTACTAAGCTCCCCCGCGACAAAATGATATACACAATGAAGTATAAAATCTGAAAAAGTTGTGAAAAAATTGACGTTATCACGAAAAATGACTTTCCGAATTGTGACAACCCAAAGTTTATTCCGTTACATTACCCCATTACCGTTAACGGAATATTCCATTTTATAAAAGTTCCGTTAATTAGAGGTCGCCAAATAAATAAATGTTTTATTTATTTATATTATATCTCGTTAACGTCGTGATAAAAGAAATAAAGACACTTACTTTACATTCCCGTATTAATTTGGAAAAAGTTAAATTTTATTACGACCACTAAATCGGGTGCGACCAAAAGCCCCGTGTAACGACAGTATCGGGTAGATTCCCACTGAGCTCCAACTTCAACCCATATATAAGGGGGGAATGGACTTCATTCCACCCGTTTTCACTCTCTCTCATAAAAGTCCGATTTCGTCTAAAATCCGCAACCAAACGCCTCCATATCGTAAGTCTCCTTACCCTAGCTTATTCTAAACATCATGGCTTGTGATTATAGCTCAAAATTCGACCATATAAGGTGTCAAAGAGGAGTTTACGTCCCAAGAACACTCTGGGGCCGTAAACCCCTTAAATGAGGCCAAAATGACCCAAATTTGTCCCTTTGAGCCTAGGAACCAATTAAGGATTTAGCCTTGGAGTGTTTGAAGCATAAAACAACAACTTTTGGGACTTAAAAGAGGGTTTACGGCCCAAGCAGATGCTTAGGCCGTAAACACCCTCTAAACTTGTAAAATCAAGTTCCAAACACTCCCAAACCACCCTTAGGCTTAATACATAAATTAGGGACTTGCTATTTTGGGTTTAGAACATTTAAACACATAGATTTGAGGGGTGAAATGGAGTTTACGGCCCAAGCACATGCTTAGGCCGTAAACACCTCCAAACCATATCAAATGGTAGTTTTAATTCCCCCCAAATGGCCTTATACCTTCACTAGAAAATGCTAGGATTGAAACAAGGGCATAAACTTCAATAAAATCAATGGATAGGAGTTCACGGCCGTGAACTCCCATGGAGGTGGTTCATGGGCCGTAAACTCCCATTAGGGGTTAAATGGTGCCCTAAACTCCCCATTTGACTTGGAAAAATACATAAGATTTATTCTCAATTACTTAAGCCCTTAAAACACCCAAGAAAGATGTCCTTGGGAGCTTACGGCCGTAAACTCCCATGGTTGGGGGCGTAAACTCCCATTTGGTCCATTTAAGTGCCTTAAACACATTCATACCTTTTATATTTGGACCTAGCAAAATTCCACAATTAAGATAAGGCCTTTAAGCATCCTAGAACACCCTCACCATGAGTTTACGGCCGTAAACTCATGGGGAGTTGTCCCAGGGCCATGAACTCTATGTATAGAGTTTACTCTTGAAGAGTAAACTCCATTCCTAAGCCATTCACACCCTTAAATGTTCCCCGGGACACCCCAAACACTTAACCAAAGTGTTTTCCGCTCCTTAGAGTGCGTATACTTGTTTAATTAGTATTATATATACTAATTGTTTGTGAACATATGTTATCATATGTTAAATAGGTCACTAAGTGTGTCCAAGTCTTTACTTGACACCGAGCACCCAACCGGCACCTTCGTCGGATCCACTTACACCAGGTGAGTTCATACCCCTTAATGAACCTTTTAAATGATTTTACATGTTTTATAGGGGGCAATACAAGTTAAACATGCCAGTTATCATATCAATCACATGTGATTGATAACCCGCATGCACAAGGATTTACCACACTGTAAACTGTTTTACCGAGTAGGATACTATAAATGGTTTTCTAAAATGTTTTCACTTGCTCAAAACTCTTACTTATACTGTTTGATCAAAGTTCATTTTAAACTGGTTTATGAAAGATTTCCAAAGAATTTCTAACGGTTTTCAAACTTATTTTACCAAAGAACACCAAGTTGTGATTTTCTTAAGTATAAAGGTTTTTCCAAGGTTTTCATCAAAGTTCTCTTTCATGTCGTATACTCTTATTTGTTAGATACCGCTGCTTCGCTTTACTTAGTTTAAACTCCTACTTGATAATGTTTCCACTTCGTAATACACTTATATTTGGTAACGCTTATACTTCACGATTCGGTTATTCCACACTGTTCGTTTACACTTCACAATACAGTAATTCCACACGACTCGGTTATACATCACAATTTGGTAATTCCACACGACTCGGTTATACATCACGATTTGGTTATGCTTCACGATACGTTTTCACTTGTTACACACTCAAGCGTAGTTGGATGTATGCCTATCCTTGTATAGATGCATATAAATAATGGGTGAAGGACTTAGGAAGGCTCATTCGCCCTATTTCCTTTTCTTCGTTGAGATGTGGTCTGGTGGGATCGGATGGCCGTCCGAAGGTCGTTTGATTCATTAGTTATATATTATGTACACGAGCATAGACATGTAGGTTCACTCTAGTCAGTTCAGTTATGAGTCTCTACCTCTAGTTCAACACTTATATTGGAAACCCGCTACCCACTATTTGGGATGCATCTTCGGGACATGGCCTTCTCCGTCGTCTAGTTGGTAACAAGAGTCTCCTGTATGGAGAGCGGACATTGTGTGTATAGATCTATACGGGATTGACACCCCCGCACCCTGACTGCTAGCTACAGTCCACGGCCTACCAAGCCAAGGGGTGACTAATGTCATATTCTACAGACGCTTGCAGGGCGTCAGGTACTCTATTGTCGGTTAGTATGGTTACTAGTATCCCAGGTTACCTTATAATTCATGGCCTTAAGGTAACGGTATTTCACACAGCTATTTCACACTGTATTTCACACTGTATTCCACACTTTATTTTACACTGTATGCTGGAAACCCACTCTCAGAGTCACACTGGTTTTAGACTTTGCTAGCTGTATCTTTCATTTGATACTGTCTGGGGTCTGCATTCTTTGTTTTAGACCTTGATAGCTGTATCTTTCATTTGATATTGTCTGGGGTCTGTATTCTTTATTTTAGACCTTACTAGTTGTATCTTTCTTTTGATACTGTCTGGGGTCTGTATTCTCTGTTTTTAGACCTTGCTAGCTGTACCTTTCATTTCGTACCGTCTGGGGTCAGTGTCTCTTTTGTTAGACTGAGCCAGACGTGTCGTTCATTCGATACTCTCCTGGAGTCTATGATTCCTCCTGCCTTAGTCAGCAGTCTTCACTGTTGAGGCATATGTTATTTTCCCTGATTTCTCCTGCTTTCTTTAATAATCAAATTCTGTATTTTGATAATGATAGCGATTAAGGGAAACTACTTTTTACCACATAACACCATCCAGTCTGGGTAGAAGACTGCTTTTATTAAAGAAAATGTAGGATTTTCTGGAAAAGACACTAATGTAATGGATACCCTAAAACTACCACTTTTATTAAAGTTATTTGAATAAAATGACACTAGATGCTTATGAACTCACCAGCATTTGTAAAAATGTTGATACTCGCTTTTCAAATAACTTGTATTCTCAAGTCAGCATTAGACAGGTACATTTCCCGGAGCTTCTGACGAAGACAGTTTAGTACCAAGCTGCACCTATATTATTTACTTGTATTACTTTGATATATTGTAATGTAAACCATGTAAAACTATTACTATTAATGCAATGTTTTGTTGTACTGTGATTACTATAATGCATGTGTTGTGATACTTGACATGACGTCATCCACCCCAGAACATTTCCGCCGTTCCGGTTTTGGGGTGTGACAGATTGGTATCAGAGCATTGTTTATAGCGAGCTAAGTATATCAATTCATAAAAGATATACAGCCTATAAATACTTAGGTATAAAACACTCTGATCAAGAATTATACTTTAAAATATAACCATATTTTACCAAAGTATAAGAACATCCAGAATCTAAACACTCGAACACAAGTATCACAAGAACAACAAGAATAAAAGTCTTCGGATGTTGAGCATCGCCGTCAAACCTGGGCAATTATGTAATCGTAAGCTGGAATAAATGTAACCTGATCAACTACATTTATTCGAGATGCGATGAACATGTGCTTGGGAGTGATAGTGGTGTCGCAACAAGTCTGAAACTTACCAACTAAGAATGCTAGAGCCAAACATAAAGATAAAATACTATAGGAGTATTTTAGAATACTAAAAGATTCACACTAATTGCATAATCATATTCAGAAGATAAGAACACAAACAAGAAATTAAAATACCATAGGGGTATTTTAGGATCCGTAACCAACCTTGTGTGAAGAACTAAAAAGATCCTTATTGATATACCTACAACTACAGAGGGTATACTCCCAAGGTTATATATAATAAGGATTCCATAGGCTAAGAATGTGTGGTTTCGCTCTACTTCCTTTTCCTCGTTGGGATGTGGATATAGAGTAGTATCACCTATTCGAAGGCCTGTCGGATCTAATCTATATATGATTTGTATACCCTGTGTAATCGTAGCAGGACTCGATATGGATCATCCAGTGAAATGTTAATAATCTCTTAGGATTCTTTAGACATTTCCATTCTCGCACAAACCCTGTAGACAACCCTATCCACTTCAGTGCTTGACAGAACAGTTGATGCAGACCCAGAAGAGGTTCATTGAGGAGATTTCCTGTTCGGAAATAAATGAACTGGGTTGAGACTATGGAATTCACCAAGTGCCTATATCTTTTTAGGGACATCGGTGAGAAATTCGCCTAAACTTCTGAGATTTCCAGTCATCCATCATGAGGTGATGACACCCAGAGACGGATTCGGAAGTGAGGCGGAGTAGAAATTCAATATGTCTTCACAAGAGAAGAGCCCTAGGTAACTACCCGAAGGAAAGCAACGCCGATTTCAGTCAAAGCTACAAGGTAGACAGAGGAAGCCAGTACATGGAACCCGAGAAGTTTCTTTTCCTCGTGTTCGTCATGCTAATACACCCATAAAATAATACAATTTAGTGAGTTAGTGGTTACACTACTCACGCTATGTGTTAGGTAAATCGTTGTTTCCCGTTGCCAATCACACGATTAGAGCGGATCCCCGCACCTCTATTGAGAGTATTTAGTCATAAGCCTTCATGAGCCTCTCTTTCCGCGGTTTCGTTCCGAACTATTCTCAAATCTTTCCAGATCGGAGAGTGAAACCTTTCCCAGTATAAAGGTAACTTAGTAGGAACGACTCGCATCTTATGGCCTTTTTCCGATACTCACACTCCTACCTTGATTACCAGGACTACGTCATAGGGATGTAGGTCGACACTCAGACAACCAGTATCCGAGGCACGGAAAAATTTATGCCTAATACAGTTAGGACAGATATGTCTAGGGTTAGCCATCGTCTCTCATTATCTTGTATTCCTTTCCGTGTAGGAAAAACCATGCCTCCGAAGAAGCGTAACCAGTCCACAAGCAAGAAACCTACTCTCTTATTCGATGAAGCTACGTTCCAAGCTGCAGTCTCGGCAACCGTATCAGCTGTCATGGCTCACCTGAATCCTAACAACGCCAATGTTAGCAAGGGCCCTGTTGGGAATTCCGATCCTAGCAATGGACAACAGCAACCAACACCTGCATACCCAGCCACCCAAGAACCTCAACCGAATCCACTAAAGAGAAAACTCAAGATCGAGGAGGGAGGTACCTCGGCTCAAGGACCTTCCGAAGGGCAACGATCTGAGGCAGTCAATACCCCTGTCAATCCTTCCCTCCTGACTTCAAGAAGACCATACCTAGGAAACCTTCCCCACTGCAGCAAGTGCAGTTACCACCATCATGGTGGCTGTCGGGAACTCTATTGTGCTAGGTGCCACATGAAGGGGTATACTGCTCGCGTATGCAGAACCCCGGTGGAGCGTATTGCATCAATCACCAATGTCACGACCGACCCAGTTTGTCGTCTATGTGGTGAGATTGGACACTTCAAAAGGGATTGCCCAACTGAAGGAAACAACAAAGACACAGGAGGAGCCTAACTCTACTGCTTAAGGAGAAGCATCAAGGAACCCGATAGATTTTTGGTACGTCTCTCAATCTCAGATAACTAACGCAAAATATTAAAAGGCTAATTCAAATGTAAATACTTCCCCATTAAGGCGAAAGTCGCAACACTTTTATAAAATTTAAAATTCATTAGGTAAAACTATAATGGCTAAACGTATGTGTTACGGCCATGTATAGTTAAGATGGATAGACCTAGAGTGAGTGAATGCGACCTCATTTCTTGATCCTCGTTTGGTTTTCGATTTAGGGCGGAGTCGCTCAGTCAACAGTCCTCCCCACCTTAATTATACATGACTAGTATATGTTAGGCGATTATAGAAATGCCTCGTGAGAATCCATTCATGGAAAGATACTCTACTCAGAAACACTTAGAACACTTTACAGTTCCGCGACGACTCTATTGGTCCCAGTATCCGTGATAGTGATACACGGGATGAAACCCGAGACGCCTAGAACTTGTGTGCCCATTCGGCACATGACTCTATTGACCCTCACTTATATCATGTCGAAGTGTGCTAACTTCGACGACTCTATCGATCATGGTTTGACGTAGTGCAACCATGTGTACATCCCCAGTGCTATGTAAAATAAATTTTCTCCGTAGCCATGTCGGCAAATAAAGGTTCTTCCGACCCTAAAACATAACACAAATGATTAAACCTAATGCGATCCGTCAGTCGTCCCTCTTATCTCAAACCTTCCGAAGTACCCAGGAGAAGGGTACCACGCGCTATTGACCAAACCCCTTTTAGACAGATGGAAACCGGAGCGAAAGACACTGCGAGATACTCCAAAAGACGATAACCATCTGAAGCATACTTCGTAGATTCCCCAGAAAGACCCTTCGCACCTCGCACATCAGGTTCGTGAACCCAGAGGATAGAACCCATGGGACTGACCACTATAACCAGGTATACGCATAAAGGTGGTATATAATTGAAATCAAAAAAAATTAAGATGTGTTCTTCCTCCCTACTCCCTGTTCCTCGTTGGGTTGTGGGTCTGGGGTGGAGTAGCACAAATGAACATCCTACCGACCTCAATTATATACGGCCTGCATACACCAAGTATAAGTGGTTAAGCCAAGTATGAGCTCTACCACGGACCTGATAGTAAAGCCCTTCATCCTATTCCATAAAATAGGAGCTGGAGTCAAGAGAACCACTGCGGGTTGAGCTACTATAATGACCACAAATCCGAAATTTGTTGTCATACCGGTTAAGCCAAGACAGTAGCTAACACCCTCAGTTAGTAAGAGATTTAAGCTCCGAGTGATGGGAACCTATACTCACTAGATTTGACCTAGACCAGGAAAACTTAGAACCTTCAAAAGAGTAGTTGCAGTAGATGCCCGCACTACTCAGGCACTTCGTCCACCCTGTTATAGACAAGTAGTGCCTATAACCCTCCTCCCTCTCGCATGGAGGAAATCATCGTCGCCCTGTAGACGATAGACTTCATTCTCCGAAGTAAACACTAGAATACCGAGAACCATAGGATAACCTCCGCAGCCAAGAATACTTGATCAAAGTGCGAAAGTAGTTGCGTTAAGCCTCATGACCCAGATCCCGAAGAGATTATAGACTTAACACCAGCCTTGGTGTTAGTCGAGGGGTTATGCAGGAGCATGTGCTTTCCGCACTAGAATAAACCAAAGTCTTAGAGATTCATTGGACTACTAGGTGTTCCATGAATACTATCTCACGCAGAAATAGTAGAACCACCTCCCAAGATAGTCCAACACTCGTCTGGTGAAACCTTATCTCCCCGACCCTAAGGGTTTCCGTACCTCAAGATTCGTTAGTGCAGGTTCATTTTGCACAAGATTGAGATAGCCACTCTACAACGAAAAGATACCGTAGACACACAACCCATTCGATGATCTAGAAAGCCTCTAAAAGCCAATTGACCGGAAACACGAAACCAAGGACAACCAGAGCTTCCTAAGAACCAACCTGAAGGACTACACTACCAGTATGAGAGAGAACGTTAGGAACTTCGGAATGGCGATCACGCCAGTGATGATCTTGCCATAGAAGTACACTGTGTTCTAAGTACTAAAAAGCTCTACCCTTTCCGAGAGCTTAGGACATCTGAAAATCCTCACAGAGAATTGTTCCAACCCTCGTCAGATCACTACTACTTTCGTATATTCCACAAGCTTCACACCTAATCGATCCAATTCCTAGACTTGATCAGTGTTGCCCAATGTCACTTTTCGTATCCCACTCATCTTGATAGAAACCATTGAGAACCCTAACCTCGTAGATACACCAGTCGAAACTCGCTAACTACACGAGACAGAATCCGCATCCCGTAGGTGAAGGTTTGTTGGAATGACAAACACAGACCAGAGTTCACTTGGGAATGCGAGGGAAAACCGAAAAGGAAGTACCCACCTTCCTCTATCATTCATACCTACTGGGACGAAATTCCCTCTAACGTGGGGATGATGTGACAACCCAAAGTTTATTCTGTTACATTACCCCGTTACCGTTAACGGAATATTCCATTTTATAAAACTTCCATTAATTAGAGGTCGCCAAATAAATAAATGTTTTATTTATTTATATTATATGTCGTTAACGTCTTGATAAAAGAAATAAGGACACTTACTTTACATTCCCGTATTAATTTGGAAAAAGTTAAATTTTATTACGACCACTAAATCGGGTGCAACCAAAAGCCCCGTGTAACGGCAGTATCAGGTAGATTCCTACTGAGCTCCAACTCCAACCCATATATAAGGGGGAATGGACTTCATTCCACCCCTTTTCACTCTCTCTATACTCTCTCATAAAAGTCCGATTTCGTCTAAAATCCGCAACCAAACGCCTCCAAATCGTAAGTCTCCTTACCCTAGCTTATTCTAAACATCATGGCTTGTGATTATAGCTCAAAATTCGACCATATAAGCTGTCAAAAAGGAGTTTACAGCCCAAGAATACTCTAGGGCTGTAAACCCCTTAAATGAGGCCAAAATGTCCCAAATTTGTCCCTTTGAGCCTAGGAACCAATTAAGGATTTAGCCTAGGAGTGTTTGAAGCATAAAACAACAACTTTTGGGACTTAAAAGAGGGTTTAGCAGATGCTTAGGCCGTAAACACCCTCTAAACTTGTAAAATCAAGTTCCAAACACTCCCAAACCACCCTTAGGCTTAATACATAAATTAGGGACTTGCTATTTTGGGTTTAGAACATTTAAACACATAGATTTGAGGGGTGAAATGGATTTTACGGCCCAAGCACATGCTTAGGCCGTAAACACCTCCAAACCATGTCAAATGGTAGTTTCAATTCCCCCAAATGGCCTTATACCTTCACTAGAAAATGCTAGGGTTGAAACAAGGGCTTAAACTTCAATAAAATCAAGGGATAGGAGTTCACGGCCGTGAACTCCCATGGAGGTGGTTCATGGGCCGTAAACTCCCATTAGGGGTTAAATGGTGCCCTAAACTCCCCATTTGACTTGGAAAAATACATAAGATTTATTCTCAATTACTTAAGCCCTTAAAACACCCAAGAAAGATGTCCTTGGGAGCTTACGGTCGTAAACTCCCATGGTTGGGGCCGTAAACTCCCATTTGGTCCATTTAAGTGCCTTAAACCCATTCATACCTTTTATATTTGGACCTAGCAAAATTCCACAATTGAGATAAGGCCTTTAAGCATCCTAGAACACCCTCACCATGAGTTTACGGCCGTAAACTCATGGGGAGTTGTCCCAGGGTCGTGAACGCTATGTATAGAGTTTACTCTTGAAGAGTAAACTCCATTCCTAAGCCATTCACACCCTTAAATGTTCCCCGGGACACCCCAAACACTTAACCAAAGTGTTTTCCGCTCCTTAGAGTGCGTATACTTGTTTAATTAGTATTATATATACTAATTGTATCTGAACATATGTTATCATATGTTAAATAGGTCACTAAGTGTGTCCAAGTCTTTAGTTGACACCGAGCACCCAACCGGCACCTTCGTCGGATCCACTTACACCAGGTGAGTTCATACCCCTTAATGAACCTTTTAAATGATTTTACATGTTTTATAGGGTGGGAATACAAGTTAAACATGCCAGTTATCATATCAATCACATGTGATTGATAACCCGCATGCACAAGGATTTACTACACTGTAAACTGTTTTACCGAGTAGGATACTATAAATGGTTTTCTAAAATGTTTTCACTTGCTCAAAACTCTTACTTATACTGTTTGATCAAAGTTCATTTTAAACTGGTTTATGAAAGATTTCCAAAGAATTTCTGAAGGTTTTCAAGCTTATTTTACCAAAGAACACCAAGTTGTGATTTTCTTAAGTATAAAGGTTTTTCCAAGGTTTTCATCAAAGTTCTCTTTCATGTCGTATACTCTTATTTGTTAGATACCGCTGCTTCGCTTTACTTAGTTTAAACTCCTACTTGATAACGTTTCCACTTCGTAATACACTTATATTTGGTAACGCTTATACTTCACGATTCGGTTATTCCACACTGTTCGTTTACACTTCACGATACGGTAATTCCACACGACTCGGTTATACATCACGATTTGGTAATTCCACACGACTCGGTTATACATCACGATTTGGTTATGCTTCACGATACGTTTTCACTTGTTACATACTCAAGCGTAGTTGGATGTATGCCTATCCTTGTATAGATGCATATAAATAATGGGTGAAGGACTTAGGAAGGCTCATTCGCCCTATTTCCTTTTCTTCGTTGAGATGTGGTCTGGTGGGATCGGATGGCCGTCCGAAGTTCATTCAATTCATTAGTTATATATTATGTACACGAGCATAGACATGTAGGTTCACTCTAGTCAGTTCAGTTATGAGTCTCTACCTTTAGTTCAGCACTTATATTGGAAACCCACTACCCACTATTTGGGATGCATCTTCAGGACACGGCCTTCTCCGTCATCTAGTTGGTAAACAGAGTCTCCTGTACGGAGAGCAGACATTGTGTGTATAGATCTATACGGGATTGACACCCCCACACCGTGACTGCTAGCTACAGTCCACGGCCTACCAAGCCAAGGGGTGACTAATGTCATATTCTATAGACGCTTGTAGGGCGTCAGGTACTCTAGTGTCGGTTAGTATGGTTACGAGTATCCAAGTTTACCTTATAATTCATGGCCTTAAGGTAATGGTATTTCACACAGGTGTTTCACACTGTATTTCACATTGTATTCCACACTGTATTTTACACTGTATGCTGGAAACCCACTCTCAGAGTCACACTGGTTTTAGACTTTCCTAGTTGTATCATTCATTTGATATTGTCTGGGGTCTGCGTTCTTTGTTTTAGACCTTGCTAGCGGTGTCTTTCATTTAATACTGTCTGGGGTCTGTATTCTTTGTTTTAGACCTTGCTAGCAGTATCTTTCATTTGATACTGTCTGGGGTCTATATTCTCTGTTTTTAGACCTTGCTAGCTGTACCTTTCATTTGGTACCGTCTAGGGTCAGTGTCTCTTTTGTTAGACTGAGCCAGGCGTGTCGTTCGTTCGATACTCTCCTGGAGTCTATGATTCCTTCTGCCTTAGTCAGCAGTCTTCACTGCTGAGGCCTATGTTATTTTCCCTGATTTCTCCTGCTTTCTTTAATAATCAAATTCTGTATTTTGATAATGATAGCGATTAAGGGAAACTACTTTTTACCGTTTAACACCATCCAGTCTTGGTAGAAGACTGCTTTTATTAAAGAAAATATAGGATTTTCTGGAAAAGACACTAATGTAATGGATACCCTAAAACTACCACTTTTATTAAAGTTATTTGAATAAAATGACACTAAATGCTTATGAACTCACCAGCATTTGTAAAAATGCTGATACTCGCTTTTCAAATAACTTGTATTCTCAAGTCAGCATTAGACAGGTACATTCCCGGAGCTTCTGACGAAGATACTTTAGTACCAAGCTGCACCTATATTATTTACTTGTATTACTTTGATATATTGTAATGTAAAACATGTAAAACTATTACTATTAATGAAATGTTTTGTTGTACTTTGATTACTATAATGGATGTGTTGTAATACTTGATATGACATCATCCACCCCAGAACGTTTCCGCCGTTCCGGTTTTGGGGTGTGACACAAACCGCCAAGACTTGATGGAATCTTGATTTTTCTGTTCACGAAAAAATATGTGCGTTAAAGAATTCAAAGTTGTTCACCAGCCCTTAAAATTGTAAACTTTTTCGAAAAAATGGCTGAAATTGTCACTTTCCAGAAACTCAGGGGCTGAAATTGTAATCATGCACCAATAAACCCCTTTATTTGTAAAAAAAATCTGGAATTGGTCCAAAACTGCCAAGGTATGAAACGCATAGGGACCAAAGGAGTCAAATCACCGAAGTTTCAGGGACCATAAGTGTAATATGTTTATCTTCTTCCCCAATTTATCTGTGATTAAAAGAACAATTGGAACGAATCAAATCGTAGACGAAAACCGAAGTACCGATTCCAATCAATTCCATCGCTTCCTATCATGAAGACCCGAATCCGAGTCACTTTCATTTCAAGCACAACCAACCGAATCTAGGTTCCCTTCAGGTTAAGTGAACCGAAACCATGTTCGGTCCGAGCACAGGTTCGCTTTCGGTCCTCCCCTCTTTCTTCCAAGTGCTTTCGTTCCAAGAGCTACCAACCGAACTCACGTTCGTTCCAGGTACGTTTCAAGGCCATTGATACAAAAGAAAAATCAAGCATGACGATGCAAACAAAGAGCGAAACATTAGCCAAGCCAAACCACACGTTCACTTTCTGTCTTCCCTTCTTTCTTTCCAAGGCAACAGACAAACCCAATCATAGATTCGCTTCAATTTCGTCGATTATACCCTAATGAGAGGCACAGTAAACGAGTGTTCACAGGTAAGGATTTCATAGCGATTTTGACTTTTCTGTTGACCAATGCTCGTCCCAATTGAGATTGATTTGTTTGCAATTCATGTACCGTCCATATCTCATTCAATTTCGTTCGTTTGTAGGTAAGATTGCGAATCCAACATCATTCAATCGATGTTATTAAGCCTCTATTAAGAGACCTGCTTGGCGAAGCGAACAGGACGTCAAGCCAAATCACAATTCAAGATCTGACAAGGACCACAAATCAACTTCGTTCCAATTTCTATTCCAACAATCTGATTTTACAGTTCTGATAAAAAAGAATATATTCACACCTCCGATTTTGAATTTCGTTTACTTCTAATTGCGAATCCAATAATGTTAGCAGTGAAACCTTCCAACCCAAATTAACCATTTGAAGTGCCTGCGAATCATTGTGACCACTGAATGCGAGTATTACAAGCTCCAAATATACTAATAGCAAGCAGTTAAGTCAAAAATCGGTCTCAATTTTGACTATCGAGAGGATATGAGTGTGAAACCAGAATCCCAATCATGATTCCATTCGCCTTAAACATCACAGTTCCAAACACATGCTCGATTCTGATCGCAAATATGAGTCACGATTCCCAGACCTTGTTTCCGATCACATTCACAGGATAAACACTTGTTCCAATTTTGACTTTTTATACTTTGACCATCAAAACCGATTATTAACAAATACGAAAATCGACATCCTCGTATCAGTACAATCGTGAAATAAAATAGGTAATCAATGAAAGAACGGACTAATAAGATTAAACCCAAAATCAAATAAAATCAAATTTTGATTTTGAAAATAAATCCGTTAATAGATTACGGCTTAAGAATGAAAGAACAAAGATGAAGTCGAAGATGACGACATCAAAGAAACGATCGATATTCAAGTTGAACACAGAAGACACAATCGGAAACCATAAATATATTAGGGCCAAAGAAAAAGTTGGATCATCATCAAATACACGCATGAACAGTGATGGATCAAATAATTGGGCCAAAGGAACATTATTGGATGGAATCAATAGTGTGATAAAACGGAATAAGAGTTGATTATGTTGCCTCAAATGTGATTCATTGATCTGTAGACAAATTAATCAGATCCAAAGAGGGAAGAAAAAAATTTACCACGATGAACAGTAAATGAACATCATAAATCCCCATGAACAGTAAGTTGAACAAAAATCTTGATTCCATACCGCCAAAACACCAAAATATTCAACAACTTGTGCAGAAAATCATCAAATCAAAAATCGATACTTCAAAAATCAATAGATCTTCAAAGACCTGCTATTATACCACTTGTTGGGATTAAAATCCTAATTGATATTTGATGAACAAGATGCGGAAAATAAGAACAAACACAAATATGAAGATTAGGTCAAATAATCACTTGATTTATTCAAACAAGAGGAATAAATTACACTTTCAGCATAGACTAAAGAATCTAACACTACATAAGAAACCTCACGTGGCGGGTACATTTTTCCTCACTCTTAACGCTAATAATGAATAATACATGACTATTTATAGGGAAAAGACAAGTCTTGGGCTTTTAACCTACACTTCATCAAGGGGCCCATTGCCATCATCCATGGAGTGCTTTGAAACCCTACAATTAGAAAGAAATTGAAAAGTCATGGGAGTTTCAAATGAATGTGGTGAAAGGAAAAATACATGGGAGTTTTAAAGGCATGAGGTTCAAGCAAAATGCTAGTTTTATAAAATATATAGATATAGATATAGATAGACAGACAGATGGATAGATAGATACATAGATAGATAGATAGATAGATAGATATAGATATAGATATAGATATAGAGTAGACGAATTCTCGCAAGTTGCGCGATGAAGGTTAAAAATATATTGTTAGAATATTGAAAAATATGTGTTTATAATGGTTATGTTATTGACATTAACTTTGACATAATATTTTTACACTAATTTATATATATATATATATATATATATATATATATATATATATATATATATATATATATATATATATATATAGGGAAAAGTTCAATAGACAACCATAATTACGGGTTCTTCAAGGAACCAAATCTTTTTTTCAATTTCTAGAGCTTATTCTTTATCGAAAAAAAAATCTAAAAATATCTAAATTCATATACTAACATTGTGAATGTGAAAAATATTTTTCGGATTCACCTTGTGAATCCGGATTCACGCTGTGAATTTTCGAAGATTCACATTGTGAATTTGACGTAAAAAAATTTCGAATTTTATATCATTGGAAAAAGGATAAAAAGTTATGAATTTCTATATTTTTAGTTTTTTTTCTGATAAAAAATAAGTTGTAAAAGTTGAAAAAAAGATTGGTTCCTTGGTTACTTGGTTAATTAAGGTTCTCTATTGAACCTCACCCTATATATATATATATATATATATATATATATATATATATATATATATATATATATATATATATATATATATATATATATATATATATATATATATATATATATATATATATATATATATATATATATATAATCCCAACTATTCCGAACAATAGTATTCATCGACATCAACACACCTTCCTCATTAATAGAATTAAATATAATTATCTATTTAGTATTATTTTAACAATTGTTATGATTGATTGATTTAAAATTTTACTTATACAATTATTTTCTAATTTCATTAATGATGTTCATTTAAAATACAATTTAATTGTAGCTAACGTTATGTAATTTATAATTTCGTGTTATTATCATTTAAAATTACTGTTCATTAATTTAAACAGCTTATTATTATTATTTAGTCAAATATGAAACGTATACTAAATAGTAAAGTGATACGATTGACAATTTGCTTTTCAAAAGAGACTTGTATGGTTAATTATAACTATTGTTCTTTAATTTTAAAACCATTTATTGTTATTAATAAGTGAAAAAAAACTTTTAAAGTGATAAGATAGACAATTTGAATTTTAAAAGAGATTTACAGGGATAATATATGATAATATGACATATCCATGATTTTTAATTAATTATTTCTTTGAAGCAATACAAACATAAAAACATATATACAATAATTAGTTAAATATTATATATATATATATATATATATATATATATATATATATATATATATATATATATATATATCACATGATCGATAACAAGAATCTAATCTAATTTACATTAAAATTTCAACCAAAATATACGATGATTGTCTTAAAAGAATACTTAAAACAAGAGAAAAAAAATAGAATCAGTATATAACAAACTTACAAATTAAAAACTTTAACATAATAACATGGCTTGAAAAATGGTCAAAAGCCCTCAAACCAACATAAAAACATTTACACTTGTTTTCTTTGTGAATTTTGTATGTGATTGGTATTTGTATGTACTTAAAGATTTTGTCTTTTATAGTAGACTATCCATTAATTGCTTATTAACCATATTATATAAGTTATAAAACATTTGAATGGTTAATCATTATTAAGAAACTTTTGAGTGGTATTCATTCAAATAGGAGGTTTCAAATGAATATGGTTTGAGTAAAAATGCATCATGGGAGTTTCAAATGAATGTTGTGAAAAGAAAATGATTCCTTTATAAGTATACTAGGCGTAACCTCGCGCGTTGCACAAGAATGCATTTACGTGGTTAAAATAATTATGAGAAAAAATAGAAATATGTTGAATTTTTTGTTTTTAGTCATGTTTTGGGCATTAACCGAATTATCAAATAACATAAAAATTCATCAACTTATATTTTGATACTATCTAATATAGTCCATACCTTATCAACTTTACTTTTACCTTTATAATATCCAATATATGTTATAAGTTTTTGTATAACATTAATACAATCTACTTTTCTTATGTCCGATAATATTTTTTTTTGGATAAAATAACAAATAAGTTGTTTTGAATGAGCAATTAATAAACAATATTGAACTAATAAACATTGTATTACACTATTTATATCACACCAAAACATCCAAGGTTTCATATATGAACTTTCACATATTAAACATTGAAATTAAGAATGAAGTTATACAAAATATATCATTGTACGTAAATGTCATCAAGAGTTTTAAAATAAGTCGATTTGTAAATATGATATTTAATTTTAATTACATATTTTTCAAGGTGTACGTTTGACTTTATATTAGATTGCCGAGAATCCTGTTCCTTAATTTGTACCTAAAAAATTAAGGTGAATATGAATATAAAATAGATATTAATTACTAAGCATTAATATAAATAATTAAAAAGGATATGTGAATCTCCTACTACCGGTTAAAGATAACATACATCTCTAGTGGTATCGATTCCTATATGAAATTAAAGTAGTCATTTTATGTACACCTTGTTTTCTAATTACATAAACAAAAATGAGTAACCAAACATAAAAATGTTATCTTTATATAGGAAAAATATTTTAGTTAACTAAAAAGTTAAAGAATATAAGGTTAAGTTTTAGGAGTTTCAAAACATTAGTATTTTTATTTGTGACAATCTGAAATTTATCCCGTCATTTTAACCTCTTCTTCCGTTAATAAAACTCGCTTTATTAAATTGTTCAGTTAACCTTTTGGATTTGGTTAATTAAATTGGGACTTTTATTATGCCCTCATGAGTGCCCAAGCGATTTAGAAACACTTGAACACCCTCAATATCCCCTTGAAAAATTTTAGTTACAATCAAGTCAAATTACGACCACCTAATCGGGTACAACCAAAAGCCCCATTCAACGTCAGTATCGGGTAGGTTTCCACCGAGCCACAAAATCAAACCCCTATATAAGGGTGAGTGGACCTCCATTTGAAACTTTTCCACCCTCATAACACCCTCTCTCTACAAAGTCGATTTCGATCCAAAAACGCCTCTTTCAAGCTCCACAATCGTAAGTAATCTATCCTAGCTTGTAGTTTAGATTGATATACATGCAAATTCGTGTTTAAATCATCCAAAGGCCTCAAAGATATGTGTTTATGGCCCAAGAACACTCTTGGACCGCAAACACTCATAAATGGGGCTTTGAAGCCCTAAAACCCTTCAAAATCACTCCTAGGGCTTAGATATGACTTGTGGACTTGCATATATGAGCTTAGAACACCAAAACCTTGTCTTTTGAGGAGTAAACATGAGTTTACGGCCCAATAACACTCTTGGACCGTAAACCCTCTTCATGGGCCGTGAACACCATTTAAGGTGTTAAATTTGCCCTTAAACACCTCCTATGGCTTGGGTAAATGTCTAGAATCAACCACCATTGAAGTAGAGGCATTAAACATCAAAGAAACTATGGACTTAGGATTTTACGGCCATAAACCCCCCAAGAAATAGTCCATGGGCCGTAAACTCCCTTAAGGAGGCCAAATGATGCCCTAACTTCCCCTATGGCCAGGAAGAATGCATAGAACCTTGTATTCTTTCATTTAAGACCTTAAACCATGAATTGAAGGACCAAGTGAGAGTTTACGGCCGTAAACTATATGTTTATAGCCGTGAACTCCCTTAAATGGTTCATTTGGAGCCTTAACCCCTTCCTATGCCCTAGAATTGAACCTAGCCTAATTCCACAAGTGATATAAGACCTTTGAGCATCCAAGGACACACCAGCCATGAGTTTACGGTCATAAACTCATGGGGATATGGTCTTAGGGCCAAAATCCCCATAAAGAGTTTACTCTTGAAGAGTAAACTCCCTAACTAGGCCATACACTCCCTTATTGCAACCCAATAGCCTCTAACACTTGACCAAAGTGTTTTTCCGCACCTTAGGATGTTTATACGTGTTTGGTTAGTGTTACAATCACTAATTATATGTAAACAAATGTCTTCATATGTTATTAGGTCATTAAGTGTGTTCAAGTCTTTACTTGACACCGGGCACCCAACCGACACCATCATCCGATCCACTTACAGCAGGTGAGTTCATACCCCTGAATTAACCTTTTAAATGACTTTAACTGCTTTTATAGGGGGAATACAAGTTGAACTGTACAATTATTAGATAAATCACATGTGATTAATAACTGTATAGCAAAATAGATTTTTGCATGTTAAACTGTTTTATCCGATTCAAGATTTCCAAATCATGTTTTCGAATCTTGTTAAAGTATGAATATCCCTTATTAGATTATTAAAGGTTATCCAAAGTTTTTTTTTCAAAGTTTGTTTACCAAAGAGACATCCAGTCGTAATTTCTTATCAAAGGTTTTCTTCACTTAAACTGTTTTATAGAAATCACTTTCAAAGCTGTTTATGAAAGGTATTTCAGAGGATTCCAAAGGTTTTCGAAGCTTGTTTTACAAACTGACATCAAGTTGTAAATTTCTTATATGTAAAGGTTTTCCAAAGGTTTTACCGAAGTTTTCTTTTATGCTTCTATTTCGTTAAATGCATGTCCATACTTGTATCGTTATATAAATAATGTTTAAAGGACTTAGGAAGGCTAGTTCGCCCTATTTCCTTTTCCTCGTTGGGATGCGGTCTGCTGGGTATCGGATATCCATCCGAAGGTCGTTTAAACATTAATTATATATCATGTATATATGTATAGACATAAAGGTTTCCATCGACCAGTTCACTTCCCTTGGGTAGCAAGGACATCCTTCCATTCGTCATTCATATACCTGAAACATTAGTAACTATTATAGGAATAGTTAGGAGATTCTAATTACTCTTTCCAATACGGAGAATTCCAAAGGAGTCAGTTCATTCGTGAGTCTATATCATTATTCCAATACTTATAATAGAATTCGAAATACGAGATGCATCTTCAGGACATGGATTTCCCCATTGTCAAGTTGGTAACCAGAGTCTCCTGGAGGGAGAACGGGCATTGTGTGTATAGATCTATACGGGAATGGCAATCCCACACCCTGACTGCTAGTTACAGTCCCCGGCCGACCAAGCCAAGGGGTGACAAATGTCACATTCATTCCGACGCTTGCAGGGCGTCAAGTATTCGATTGTCAATCAGTATGGTGACGAGTATCTCTATGTTTACCTTATAATTCATGGCCTTAAGGTAACAAGAATTAACACGGTATCTTTGAAACCATCTTAACCTATTTTCCTTGTTTTAGACTTTGCTAGCTATGTCGTTCATTCGATACTGTATGGAGTATGTATTTCCTTGTTATAGACTTTGCTAGCTGTATCGTTCATTCGATATTGTCCGGAGTCTATATTTCCATGTTTTAGACTTTACTAGTTGTGTCGTTCATTTGATACTGTCTGGAGTCTATATTTCCATGTTTTAGACTTTGCCAGTTGTGTCGCTCATTCGATATTGTCTGGAGTCTGTGCTTCCTTTTGTTAGACTGAGCCAGACGTATCATTCATTCGATACTCTCCTGGAGTCTATGATTTCTTTTGCTTTAGTCAGTAGTATTACTGCTGAGGTATATGTTATTTTTCCCCTAGAATTTTTACTTGTGATATTCTCATATTTTCTTTAAAGTCAATACCGTATTTTGGTAATTATAGTATTTTGGGGAAAATTACTCCTTAGAACATAAATCTGTCGGGTCTTGGTAGAAGACTGCTTTTATTTAGAAAATACATGATTTTCTGGAAAGAACGTTAATACACTGTAGATTCTAGATTACTATCTTTCATAAAGTTATTTTGAGTAAAAATGTGTATTTATACAAATGACACTAAAATACTTATGGACTCACCAGAATTATAAAATGCTGATACTCGCTTTCAAAATAACTTTTATTCTCAGGTCATCGATAGACAGATACATCCCGGGAGCTTTGGCGAAGACAACCTAGTACCGAGCTGCATCTATATTATTCCTTGTATTACTTAGATATTACTGTGACATGTAACATATGTAAAATTATTAGTATTAATGCAATGGTTGTTGTACTTTGATTACTATACTGCATATGTTGTGATACTTGACATGACGTCCTCCACCCCAGAACGTTTCCGCCGTTCCGGTTTCGGGGTGTGACAGATTGGTATCAGAGCATTGTTTATAGTGAGCTCTGTATATCAATTGATAAAAGATATACAACCTATAAATACATAGGGATAAACCACTCTGACCAAGAGTTACACTTTAAAATATAACCATATTTTACCAAAGTATAAGAACATCCTGAATCTAAACACTCAAACAAAAGTATCACAAGAAGAACAAAATAAAAGTCTTTGGATGTTGACTATTACAGTCAAACCCGGGCAGTTATGTAATCGTAAGCTGGAATAAATGTAACCTGATCAACTACATTTATTCGAGATGCGACCAACGTGTGCTTGGGAGCGATGGTGGTGTTGCAACGAATCTGAAACTTACCAAATAGGAAGTCTAGAGCCAAACATAAAGTTTAAAATACTATGGGAGTATTTTGGAATACTAAAAGACTCACATTAATCCCAGAAACATATTCAGAAGTTAAGATTCAATCAAGTAATTAAAATACCATACTGGTATTTTAGGATCCATAGATAACCTTGTGTGAGAAACTAAAAAGATCCTTATTGATATACCTATGATTACAGTGGGTATACTTCAAAGTTATATATAATAAGGATCCCATAGACTAAGAATGTGTGGTTTCGCTCTACTTCCTTTTCCTCGTTGGGATGTGGATATAGAGTAGTATCACATATTCGAAGGCCTATCGGATCTAGGTTATATATAATTTGTGTACCCTATGTAATTTTAGCAGGACTCGATATGGATCACCCAGTGAAATGTTAAAAATCTCTTAGGATTCTCTAGACATTTCCATTATCGCACGAACCCTGTAGAAAACCTTATCCACTTCAGTGTTCGACAGAAGAGTTGATTCAGACCTAGAAGAGGTTCATTAAGAAGATTTCCAGTTCGGAAATAAATGAATTAGGACGAGAATATTGAAACCACCAAGTGCCTATACCTTTTAGGGACACCGATGGGAAATCCGCCTGAACTTCCGAGGTTTCCAGTCATCCATCATGAAGCGATGACACTCAGAGGAAGGATCAGAAGTAAGACAGCGCTGACACTCAGAGTCAGAATCGAAAGTAAGACGGAGTAGAAATTCAATATGTATACACGAGAAGAGAACCCTAGGTAACTACCCGAAGAAAACCAACGCCGATTCCAGTCAAGGATTTGAGGTAGACAGAGGGAGCCAATACATGGAACCCGAGAAGTGTCTTCCTCGTTATAGTCGTGCTAATACACCCATAAAATAATACAATTTAGTGAGTTAGTGATTACACTACTCACACTATGTGTTAGGTAAATCGTCTTTTCCCGTCGCAAGTAATACGATTAGATCGAATTTCAAAACCTCGATTGAGAATGTTTAGCCATAAGTCTTCATGAGCCTTTCTTCCCGCAGTCTTCGTTCCGAACTGTCCTCAAATCTTTCCAAAGTCGGAGTGTAAATCTCTCCAGTATAAAGATAACTTAGTAGGAACGACTCCCATCTTATGGTTTTCCGATACTCTTACTGCTATCTTGAATACCCGGACTACATCATAGGGATGTAGGTCGACACTCAGATAACCAATATCCGCGGCGCGGGAAAAATTTATGCCTATTATATTAAGGATAGATACGTCTAGAGTTAAACATCGTCTCTCATCAGCTCGTGTTCCTGTCCGTGTAGGAAAACCATGCCTCCGAAGAAACGTAACCAATCCGTTGGCAAGAAACCGACTCTCCTATTCGATGAAGCTACGTTCCAAGCTACAGTCTCGGCAGCCGTAGCAGCTGTCATGGCTCAACAGAATGCTAACAATGCCAATGTTAGCAAGAGCCCTATCGGGAATCCCAATCCTAGCAATGGACGATAGCAACCAACTTTAGCATACCCAACCATCCAAGAACCCCAATCAAAGCCATCGAAGATAAAGTTCAAGAACGAGGAGGGAAGTACCTCGGCTCAAGGACCTTTCGAAGGGAAACGAACTGAGACAGTCAATACCCCTGCGAACCCTTCCATCCCAACTTTAAGAAGACCATACCTAGGAATCCTTCCCCACTGATGCAAGTGTAGCTACCATCATCATGGTATATGTCGAGAACTCTTTTGTACTAGATGCAACAGGAAGGGGCATACCTCTCATACCTACAGAACCCCGGTTGAGTTCATTACATCAACCACCAATGTGGGGTCCAGTCCAGTTTGCCATCTATGTGGTGAAATGGGGCACTCCAAGAAGGACTTACCAACTAAAGGAAACGACAAGGGCACAGGAGGGGTGTAACCCTAATGCCTAGGGAGAAGCATCAATGAACCCGGTAAAATTTTGGTACGTCTCTCAAATCCTAAATAACTAACCGAAAACATTAAATAACTAATTCCAATTTGTGATTACCCTCCCGTTAAGGCGAAAGTCACAGCACCATAGTAAGAATTCAAAATTTTCATCAGGTAAAGCTATAATGGCTCGGTATATACGTTAAAGCCATGTATAATTAAGATGGATAGACCTCGAGTGAGTGATGCTGCCTCATTTCCTGTTCCTCGTTTGGTTGTGGATTTAGGGCGGAGTTGCTCAATCAACAGTCCTTCCCACCTTAATTATACATGACTAGTGTATGCTAAGCGATTATAGAAAGACCTCGTGATAATCCATTCATGAAAAGTACATTATTCCGAAACCTCAGGACCCTCTATAGTTTTGTGTCGACTCTATCGGTCCAAGTATCCGCGATAGTGATTCACGGGACGAAACCCGAGACGCCAAAAACTTGTGTGCCCGTTCATCACATGTCTTTACCAACCATCATTCTATATTGTGTCGATGTATGCCAACTTCGACACCTTTATCAATCATGGTCCGACTTAGTGCAACCATGTGTAAATTCCTAGTGCTGTATAAAAAGAACTTTCATCGTAGCCATTTCGTCAAATAAAGGTTCTTCCTAACCAAATAATAATAAAACCTAATGCGATCCCTCGGTCTTCGCTCTTATCTAAAACCTTCCGAAATACCCGGGAGAAGGGTATCGCGCGCTGTTAACTAAACCCTTCTTAGACAGATAGAAACCGAAACGAAAGACACTGCAGGCATTCCGGAAGATGATAACCACCCGAAACCTACTCCATAGATCCGCCAGAAGGACCCTTAGCGCCTCACAACCAGGTTCGTGAATCAAGAGGAAAGAACTCATGGGATTGACTACTATTAACTGAGTATATGCATAATAGTGGTATATAATTTAGATCAAAAAGATCTAAGATGTGTGCTTCCTCCCTACTCCCTGTTCCTCATTGGGTTGTGGGTCTGGGGTGGAGTTGCACAACTGAAGATCCCGTCGATCTCAATTATATACGACTTTCATACGCCAAGTATTAGTGGTTAAGCCAAGTATGAGCTCTACCGCGAACCTCATAGTAAATCCCTTCATCCTATCCTATAGAATAGGAACTAGAGTCAAGAGAACCACTGCGGGTTGAGCGACTAAAATGACCACAGATCCGAAATTTGTTGTCATCCCGGTTAAGCCAATATAGTAGCTAACACCCTCAGTTGGTAAAGAAATCTGAGACGTAAGAGTCAAGGACAGTGACTACGACCATCCATTCACGCCTAATCCCATGAATTAAGCATCTCAGCAGATATCCAGGAAATCTGGAAGCTGCGATAAGTTAAACCCTGAGAGGAGTGGATGAGGAGATTTGAAGTTCCGAGTGACGGAACCCTATACTTCTAGACTTAACCTAAATCAAGAAAACTCAGAACCACCGGAAGAGTAGTTGCAGAAGATGCTCGCACTACTCAGGCACTTCGTCTACCCTGCTGCTGACGAGTAGTGCCTAGGACACTCCGCCTCCTCACGTGGAAGAAGTCACTGTCGCCCTGTAGGCAATAGACTGCATTCTCCGAAGTGAATCCCAGAATGCCAAGAACCACAAGATAACCTCCGCAGTCAAGAATACTTGAATAAAGTGCGAAAGTAGGTTGCATTAAGCCTTATAACCCAGATCCCGAAGAGATTATAGACTTGACACCAGTCTAGCTGTTAGTCGATGGGTTATACAAGAGCATGCGCTTTCTGCAACAGAAATAAACCGACACCTTAGAGACCAGGGCATGTCTTAGAGATTCATTGGACTGCTAGGTGTTCCAAGAATACTATCTCACACAGAAATAGTAGAACCACCTCCCGAGATAGTCCAACACTTCAGAAAATCTCTAAGGATTAAGTTAGCCATGAGCAGAGCTTCCTATTCATGAAACAGCAAAGCAAGTAAGAGCATGATTCTTTCCCGATAGGAATCATATTGTGAAAGCGTCAACTAGACGATGATAAAAAGATTAAAAACTTTCTAAACACTCATTTGGTAAAACCCTATCTCACCGACTACGAGGGTTTTTGTTAGAAACACCTCAAGAGTTAGAGTGAAGGTCCATCTTTGCACTAAATCAAGATAGATGTCCCGTAACCAATAGATGCCAGAGTGTAACCGATACATCCGATGATCCAAAAAAACCTCCGAGGGCCAATCAGCAGGAAACACGAATCCGAGGATAACATGAACCTTCTAAGAACCAACCCGGGAACTACACCCTCAGTAAGAGAGAACTTTTAGAACTTCAAAATGGCGATCACGCCAGTAATGATCTCACCATAAAGGTACATTATGTTCTAAGTACTGAAAAGCTCTATTTTCCCAAGAGCGTAGGACCATCCGAGATCCTTTATAAGAATGGGTCCAACCTTCGTCAGACCACGACTACTTTCGAAATTCTATGAGTTTCACCCAAAATCAATCAACGTCTTAGACTTGAAAAAGTGCTGGCCCGATGTAACTCTCTAAATCCCACTTTTCTTGATAGAAATCATTGGGAACCCTAACTTCGTAGACGAATCTGTAGGAATCGCTAACCGAACGAAATGAAATTTGCATCCCGTTAAGTGAAAGTTTGCTGGAACGCCAAGCAAAGGCCGGAGTTCACTTGGGAGCACGAGGACCTAACTGAATAGGAAGTACCCTCATCTCTCTACCCGATTTTTCATGCCACTTCCTTGCCTAAACCCAAATTTCGGGACGAAATTCACTCTAACGGGGGGATGATGTGACAACCTGAAATTTATCCCGTCATTTTAACCTCTTTTTCCGTTAATAAAACTCGCTTTATTAAATTTTTCCGGTAACCTTTTGGATTAGGTTAATTAAATTGGGACTTTTATTATGACTTCATGAGTGCCCAAGCGATTTAGAAACACGTGAAAATACCTCAATATCCCCTTGAAAATTTTTAGTTACAATCAAGTCAAATTACAACCACCCAATTGGGTACGACCAAAAGCCCCGTTCAACGTCAGTATCGGGTAGGTTTCCACCGAGCCACAAACACAAAACCCTATATAAGGGTGAGTGGACCTCCATTTGAAACTTTTCCACCCTCATAACACCCTCTCTCTACAAAGACGATTTTGATCCAAAAACGCCTCTTTCAAGCTCCATAATCGTAAGTAATCTATCCTAGCTTGTAGTTTAGCTTGATATACATGCAAATTCGTGTTTAAATCATCCAAAGGCCTCAAAGATATGTGTTTACGGCCCAAGAACATTCTTGGACCGCAAACACTCATAAATGGGGCTTTGAAGCCCCAAAACCCTTCAAAATCACTCCTAGGGCTTAGATATGACTTGTGGACTTGCATATATGAGCTTAGAACACCAAAACCTTGTCTTTTGAGGAGTAAACATGAGTTTACGGCCCAATAACACTCTTGGACAGTAAACCCCTCTTCATGGGTCGTGAACACCATTTAAGGTGTTAAATTTGCCCTTAAACACCTCCTATGGCTTGGGTAAATGTCTAGAATCAACCACCATTGAAGTAGAGGCATTAAACATCAAAGAAACTATGGACTTAGCAGTTTACAGCCATAAACCCCCCAAGGATTAGCCCATGGGCCGTAAACTCCCTTAAGGAGGCCAAATGATTCCCTAACTTCCCCCTATGGCCAGGAATAATGCATAGAACCTTGTATTCTTTCATTTAAGACCTTAAACCATGAATTGAAGGACCAAGTGAGAGTTTACGGCCGTAAACTATATGTTTACAGCCGTGAACTCCCTTAAATGGTTTATTTGGAGCCTTAACCCCTTCCTATGCCCTAGAATTGAACCTAGCCTAATTCCACAAGTAATATAAGCCCTTCGAGCATCCAAGGACACACCAGCCATGAGTTTACGGTCGTAAACTCATGGGGATATGGTCTTAGGGCCGAAATCTCCATAAAGAGTTTACTCTTGAAGAGTAAACTCCCTAACTAGGCCATACACTCCCTTATTGCAACCCAATAGCCTCCTAACACTTGACCAAAGTGTTTTTCTGCACCTTAGGATGTTTATACGTGTTTGGTTAGTGTTACAATCACTAATTATATGTAAACAAATGTCTTCATATGTTATTAGGTCATTAAGTGTGTTCAAGTCTTTACTTGACACCGGGCACCCAATCGACACCTTCATCCGATCCACTTACAGCAGGTGAGTTCATACCCCTGAATTAACCTTTTAAATGATTTTAACTGCTTTTATAGGGGGGGGGGAATACAAGTTGAACTGTACAATTATTAGATAAATCACATGTGATTAATAACTGTATAGCAAAATAGATTTTTGCATGTTAAACTGTTTTATCCGATTCAATATTTCCAAATCATGTTTTCGAATCTTGTTAAAGTATGAATATCCCTTATTAGATTATTAAAGGTTATCCAAAGTTTTTTTTCAAAGTTTGTTTACCAAAGAAACATCCAGTCGTAATTTCTTATCAAAGGTTTTCTTCACTTAAACTGTTTTATAGAAATCACTTTCAAAGCTGTTTATGAAAAGTTTTTCAAAGGATTCTAAAGGTTTTCAAAACTTGTTTTACAAAATGACATCAAGTCCTAAATTTCTTATGTGTAAAGGTTTTCCAAAGGTTTTACCGAAGTTTTCTTTTATGCTTCTATTTCGTTAAATGCATGCCCATACTTGTATCGTTATATAAATAATGTTTAAAGGACTTAGGAAGGCTAGTTCTCCCTATTTCCTTTTCGTCGTTAGGATGTGGTCTGGTGGGTATCGGATATCTATCTGAAGGTCGTTTAAACATTAATTATATATCATGTATATATGTATAGACATAAAGGTTTCCATCGACCAGTTCACTTACCTTGGGTAGCAAGGACATCCTTCCATTCGTCATTCATATACCTGAAACATTAGTAACTATTATAGGAATACTTAGGAGATTCTAATTACTCTTTCTCGTACGGAGAATTCCAAAGGAGTCAGTTCATTCGTGAGTCTATATCATTATTCCAATACTTATAATAGAATTCGAAATACGAGATGCATCTTCAGGACATGGATTTCCCCATTGTCAAGTTGGTAACCAGAGTCTCCTGGAGGGAGAACGGGCATTGTGTGTATAGATCTATACGGGAATGGCAATCCCACACCCTGACTGCTAGCTACAATCCCCGGCCGACCAAGCCATGGGGTGACAAATGTCACATTCATTCCGACGCTTGAAGGGCGTCAAGTATTCGATTGTCAATCAGTATGGTGACGAGTATCTCTATGTTTACCTTATAATTCATGGCCTTAAGGTAACAAGAATTAACACGGTATCTTTGAAACCATCTTAACCTATTTTCCTTGTTTTAGACTTTGCTAGCTATGTCGTTCATTCGATACTGTATGGAGTATGTATTTCCTTGTTATAGACTTTGCTAGCTGTATCGTTCATTCGATATTGTCCGGAGTCTATATTTCCATGTTTTAGACTTTACTAGTTGTGTCGTTCATTCGATACTGTCTGGAGTCTATATTTCCATGTTTTAGACTTTGCCAGCTGTGTCGCTCATTCGATATTGTCTGGAGTCTGTGCTTCCTTTTGTTGGACTGAGCCAGACGTATCATTCATTCGATACTCTCCTGGAGTCTATGATTTCTTTTGCTTTAGTTAGTAGTATTACTGTTGAGGTATATGTTATTTTTCCCCTAGAATTTTTACTTGTGATATTCTCATATTTTCTTTAAAGTCAATACCGTATTTTGGTAATTATAGTATTTTGGGAAAAATTACTCCTTAGAACATAAATCTGTCGGGTCTTGGTAGAAGACTGCTTTTGAGTAAAAATGTGTATTTATACAAATGACACTAAAATACTTATGGACTCACCAGCGTTATAAAATGTTGATACTCGCTTTCAAAATAATTTGTATTCTCAGGTCATCAATAGACAGGTACATCCCGGGAGCTTTGGCGAATACAACATAGTACCGAGCTGCATCTATATTATTCCTTGTATTACTTTGATATTACTATGACATGTAACATATGTAATATTATTACTATTAATGCAATGGTTGTTGTACTTTGATTACTATACTACATATGTTGTTATACTTGACATGACGCCCTCCACCCCAGAACGTTTCCGCCGTTCCGGTTTTGGGATGTGACATTATTAATCAATCAATTATGTAACACATGTTGAAAATTTTACAATCATTATTAAATAACATTTTAAATATTAGATTTTAAATGAATTTTGGTTGAAGTGGTTTAACATCTATTATATATAAATATATATATATATATATATATATATATATATATATATATATATATATATAGAGAGAGAGAGAGAGAGAGAGATGAAAAGTATAACATATGTATGAGTTTTAATTAATTATCTTTTTGAAATGGTACAATTACAAAACAAAAAAAAACATATTTAAAATAATTAATTAAATATTTTCAATATAACCCTATATAACATACGATCAATATATTTATAATTAAACCACAATATACAATAATCCAAAAACGAAGAAAATATAAAAATGAATTAGTATAACAAACTTACAAATTAAAAAGCTCTAATATAATAGCATCTCTCTAAAAGTGTATTACAATAATCCAAAAACGAGGAACATATAAAAACGAATTAGTATAAAAAACTTACAAATTAAAAGCTCTAATACAATAACATATCCCCAAAAGTAGTCATAAGACCTCAACCCAACATTAAAACCTTTAAGTTTGTTTTCTTTCTGAAATTTATATATGATTTGTATACATGTCTTCCCAAAATATTTGGCCTTTTTATAGTAAACTTTTCACTAAATGCTAATTAAACATAATATAACTTATAAAACTTTTGAGTGTGAAATCATAATTAAGAAAACGTTTGAGTTGCATTTGATGAATGTTATTTGAGGAAGTTAAAAAAGGGGGTTTCAAATTCATCAGATTCAATAAACAATATTGAGCTAATAAACTCTGTATTACACTATTTATATTACACCAAAATATCGAAGGTTTCATATATGAACTTTCAAATATTAAACATTGAAATTAAGAATGAAGTCATACAAAATATATCATTATACATAAATATTATCAAGAGTTTTAAAATAAGTCGAATAGTAAACATGTTATTTAATTTTAATTACATATTTTGCAAGGCGTACGTTTGACTTTATGTTGGTTCGCCGAGAATCCTCTTCCTTAATTTGTACCTAAAAAATTAACGTGAATATGAATATAAAATAGATATTACTAAACATTAATATAAATAATTAAAAAGGGTATGTGGATCTCCTACCACCGGTTAAAGACAACATACCTCTCTAGTGGTATCGATTCCTATGTGAAATTGAAGTAGTCATTCTATGTACACCTTGTTTTCTAATTACATAAACAAATAACAGTAATGAAACATAAAAATGTTATCTTTATGTAGGAAAAATATTTTAGTTAACTAACAAATTAAATAATATAAGTTTAAGAGTTAGGAGTTTCAAAACATTACTATTTGTATTAATCAATCAATTAAGTAACACATGTTGAAATTTTTAAAATCATTATTAAAAAGCACTTGAAATATTAGATTTCAAATGAATTTTGGTTGAAGTGTCTTTACCTCTATTATAATATATATATATATATATATATATATATATATATATATAGAGAGAGAGAGATAGAGAGAGAGAGAGAGATGGAAAGTATAACATATGTATGAGTTTTAATTAGTTATCTATTTTAAACGGTACAATTACATAACTAAAAAAAACATATTTAAATTATTTATTAAATAATTTCGACATCACCCTATATAACGTATGATCAATATATTAACGATTAAACCACAATATACAATGACTGTATTACAATAATCCTAAATTGAAGAAGCTATAAAAACAAATTAGTATAACAAACTTACAAATTAAAAGCTCCAATATAATCGCATATCTCCAAAACTGTATTACAATAATCCAAAAATGAAGAAAATATAAAAACGAATTAGTTTAACAAACTTACAAATTAAAAGCTCTAATATAATAGCATGTCTCCAAAAGTGGTCATAAGACGTCAACCCAACACAAAAACATTTAAGTTTGTTTTCTTTCTGAAATTTTTATATGATTTGTATGCATGTCTTCCCAAACGATTGGCCTTTTATAGTAAACTTTTCACTAAATGCTAATTAAACATAATATAAGTTATAAAACTTTTGAGTGTTAAATCATAATTAAGAAAACTTTTATGTTTCATTAGTTAAAAAAAGGGTTTCAAATGAATGTGGTTTGAGAAAGTTAAAAAAGGGGGTTTCAAATGCATGTCATTCAAAGAAAAATGCTAGCTTTATAAGTATGTATTATATATGATACTAGGCGTAACCTCGCGTGTTGCGCAAAAATGCATTAAGTGGCTAAAATAATTATGGGAAAATATAGAAATACGTTGAAATTTGTGTTTTTAGTCTTTTTTTGGGCATTAACCGAATTATCAAATAACATACAAATCCATCAACTTATATTTTGATACTATTTATTATAGTCAATACCTTATAAACTTTACTTTTACTTTTATAATATCCAATATATATTATAAGTTTTTGTATAACATTAATATAATCTACTTTTCTTATGTCCGATAATATTTTTTCGATAAAATAAGAAATAAGTTGTTTTGAATGAGCTATTAATAAATACTATTGAACTAATAAACTTTTTATTACACTATTTATATTACACCCAAACATCCAAGGTTTCATATATGAACTTTCAAATATTAAACATTGAAATTAAGAATGAAGTCATACGAAATATATCATTATACATAAATGTCATCAAGAGTTTTAAAATAAGTCGCTTAGTAAATATGATATTTAATTTTAATTACATATTTTGTAAGGCATACGTTTGACTTTATGTTGGTACGCCGCAAATCCTCTTTCTTAATTTGGACCTAAAAAATTAAGGTGAATAGGAATATAAAATAGATATTACAAAGCATTAATATAAATAATTAAAAAGGATATATAGATCTCCTACCACCGGTTAAAGACAACATACATCTCTAGTGGTATCGATTCCTATGTGAAATTGAAGTAGTCTTTCTATGTACACATTGTTTTCTAATTACATAAACAAATATGAGTAACCAAACATAAAAATGTTATCTTTATGTAGGAAAAATATTTTAGTTAAGTAACAAATTAAATAATATAAGTTTAAGAGTTAGGAGTTTCAAAACATTAATATTTTTATTAATCAATCAATTAAGTAACACATGTTAAAATTTTTACAATCATTATTAAAAAGCATTTGAAATATTCGATTTTAAATGAATTTTGGTTGAAGTGTTTTGACCTCTATTATATATATATATATATATATATATATATATATATATATATATATATATATATATATATCATACATCATACATACTTATAAAACTATCATTTTTTCTTGAATCTCGTGCATTTGAAACTCCCTTTTTTAATTAATGCAACTCAAAAGTTTTATAAATTATGGTTAACACTCAAAAGTTTTATAGCTTATATTATGTTTGATTAGCATTTAGTGAAAAGTTTACTATACAAAAAGACCAATCTTTTGGGAAGACATATGTATGAGTTGTAGTTAATTATCTTTTTGAAATGGTACAATTACAAAACAAAAAAAATATATTTAAAATATTTAATTAAATATTTTCGACATCACCCTATATAACATATGATCAATATATTAATGATTAAACCACAATATACAACGACTATATTACAATAATCCAAAAACGAAGAAAATATAAAAATAAACTAGTATAACAAACTTACAAATTAAAAGCTCTAATATAATAGCATATCACCAAAATTGGTCATAAGACCTCAACCCAACACAAAAACCTATAAGTTTGTTTTCTTTCTGAAAATTGTATATGATTTGTATGAATGTCTTCCCAAAAGATTGACCTTTTTATAGTAAATGTTTCACAAAATGCTAATGTTAGGATTAAAATCATTAAAGATCAATTAGATTCAAGAACAACTAAATAAAGAACACAATGATGATTCAAGAATGTCGAATGATTAAGTGTCACGCCTCATTAGAACTCTATGAAGAATTGCTACTGTAGAGGCGTAATTAGGGTTACAAAGTAAAAGATAAGAGTTAATCAAAATGCGATGCATGCACGCATCTTAAATACTCTAACCCTAGAATAAATAATGAGTGGACAGGCCCAACTCGATAATACAAACGACTAACTAAAAATCCCAATGACGCAACATCAGAATACCTAACAATCTCCCCATTTGCGTCAATTGAGGTACGAACCCATCACCCTTGGATTCGCTTTTGAACTTCGTAGACTTTGGGAATGATGCCAAACATTGCCTATTGAACTTCCATGTACCACAAAATCATATCCAAGAAGCACTTGATGTCATCCTTGTTGTTTCCTTTGAATCTCTTCACCGTATCCAAAACGTGCTCAAGGAATTTTGTGGTATACAAATGTTTTTCGGAAAGGAAGAAACAACCTCTGTGATATTCATCACCGGTTCGTTCCGTAGCCTGATACACCACATACCATTCCTTGCTTTAGATCTTCCCCAGCTTCAGCTTCTCAAAATATTTTAAGAACAACCGAAGGCTTCTTTCGCAACATTGTTGCAATCTCCACATCCATGTGCCCGATCTATTGGATGTAAGACTTGACCATTATTTGAAGATAAGACATGACAAGTTCGTATTTCTCTTTTTCTTTCAGCAGCATGTTGTAAAGAACAAACCAGTAATTTGGGTTGAGACAAGGTAAGTCTACGAGAGTGAACTCGTAGCATTGACTAGTTGAACCTCTTGCTACTTTGAACTTAGCATTCAGAAAGTTATCAGTCTCAATTGGTCCAGTGATTTTCACACTAGTTATTTTTTTCAAGGACCAAGTCTCGTATTGAGGCTTCATATGCTTCAGATAAAACGCGAACAACATCTGATCCGTTCCACTGTCTGTGAGGGGAGCGTTCACAACCTTCACGAAGGCACAAAACCTGAAAGCCTTAGGAGTGATTGGTAGATCCAACTGCGAATCTTGTGTGATTTGAAGATCAAAAGACACAGTTGGCTCTAACCAATATTGACTGGGTAAATCAACTGCATCATTTTGAATTCGCTTCAAAGTCCATGCAGGAAACAAAAGCTTCTTTCTCTGAAGAGTGGCCTGAGCCTCTTTCTCAGCTCTTGCTTTTTCATCAGTTTTGTGAATGATGCACTGATGCTCATCCATTTTGTCTTCACGAGCCTTTTATCTTTTTAATTCAGCTTCATCCAATTCTTCTTATTCTTCGTTATCAATTATAGGATCATCACTAAACAACTTTTGTTTGAGCTTGGGCTCTTTCTTGACAACAGGAGGAACTGGAGCAACTGGTTTAGCAGAAGGTTTACCAACGGATGGTTTATGTGACAACTATCAAATTCAGGTCATTCTTGGACTCATGCATCTTTTTATAAAAAAAAACCATATATGCACAACATGCCATGGCCTAGTAGTATAAATTAGGTCAAAATCTTGCATAAACTAGGATCCAACTAAAATCTAGGACTAATATACTTGACTCTTACTATTCTAGTAAGTTGTCTAGCTACTGTAGGAAATGCCAATACTCGATTTAGAATAAACTCCAAACATCTGTTACAATTGAAAAAGAGTATAAAACCTTAAAAATAAATTAAAATATTATAATTTCATTTCATTGTGATGGTGAATATCTAACAAAAATTTCCAAAAACCCTAAAGAGCCCAAACATCCGAATTTATAAAATTTAAAACCTAAAAACTCTATAAGATTTGTTGTGAACCTCATTATATTGAAATTTAAATAATTAAGTTATGGGATATAATAAAATATATAAATATTTAATTATCAAACATAAATCATATTTTAAGAACTAAAAACAAAAAATTCTTAAATAAATCAAGAATTACTTAAAGAAACATTTTTATAAAAATTTAGGTTTTATAAAAATTGAAGGGAAATTTATTTAATTTGAATTAGGAGACAGAAGGCCTCTCTTATAATCATAAAATCTGTCACCCTCTCTCCCATGCTCTCTCTTCCTAAAATCATTAAACTCATTCTTACACTTCAACTTCCCCTTCATTCTCTCTCTCACACTCCACTCTTTACAACACTCAAACTCTCTCTTTCCCTCTCCAAACCCACGAAATTCTCCAGCCAAGAACACCTGTCAACCTTCAAATCTTCATCTTCTAAGGTTGTTCTTCAAGGTAATCACGAAAATCCTTCATCTTCCCTCACTTTTCTTTCTTATTTTAAAGGTTTTTCTTGTACTTCTCATTCTTCTACACCCTTCTTTATGAACATTCATGAACATATCCATGAATGTCGACTTTGATGATGATGGTGGTAGGGTTTCACCCTAAAACAACATGCATGTTGTTTAATGGCGAAATCCAAGGACCAAAACCTATGTCAAGCCCTAAAATATCGATTTTTACAAGTTTTAAAGGTTCATATACCTTATGCATTCAAGTATTTCCTTTGAAAACATCACTATAACCAACATATGTCCATGCATGGTCTTCAAACCATGATACATGTGATGAACACCAAGCTAAAGAGCTTGATGATCAAAGTACATTGTTAATAGTGCATGTAAATGATTTTATTTATATAAAAAATCTAAAACTCCTTTTCAGTTCGAAATAAAATTTCTCTAGATTCCCAGTAAAATGCTATGAATATCTGGAAAATTCCAAGAGTTTTTATCATTTCCTTGATTTATTAAAGTTGTTACAAGAAAACAAGGGCTTAAATCATATAAAATACTTTCTGAGGTCTATAAATCCTAGATACATTCGTGGATGACGCCTAAAGTAAATTATAGCACCGCATTAAGTTTCATCGATTTTTGTTGCCTTTTAGTATGACTTTTGATTTTTTTTTTCTATATCCCCAATAAACCATAAAACCACTTAGAGAATGTCAAAATGATATATGATAATTTTCGCAGCTTCTACTAGAGGTACACTACCGAGACAAATATTTTAAGAATTTTTCATAAAGCATTCCTATTTTCCCCGATTTTTGTATTTATAATGAACCAAAAACAAATAAAATAGTTCTGCTCATCTAAAATTAACGAGAATTTACCAGAACACCTTATAATACATTAGGATGCTACAAAAAAAGTTTTAGGATTTTTCGATACTGTAACCTATTTTTTTCCAATTTTCCCAAGATTAAATACACTTAAACCCATTTTTTATTATAATAAATGCACAAAAATCATAAAATCGGGTTAAACAGTTTAGAAATCCATTATTATATTTTTTCCATCTTAATAATGTTTAATAACAATAATATAAAAATTTTGGATAATTTTGGAAACTGTTTGCAATTTATTTCATTTTTATTAAAATAAATGCACGAAAATCATAAAATTGGGTTAAACAGTTTAGAAGTCCATTTTTATATTTTTTTCCAGTTTAAGTATGTCTAGTGGAAGTGTTATAAAATATTTTGGAATTTTTATCCCTTGGATGCTATTTTTCATGAATTTATATTATTATGAAGGCTTAAAAATTTGGAAAAATAGTTAATCACATCAAAAATTCAAGGGAAAATCTTTGGAAACATCTACAGTATTTAAAATGAAAATACAAGATTTGACACTTTTTGGAAACTATTTGATAATATTTTACATTTTTAGGAGTTTAAAACACCTTAAAATGTGTTGAAATACCCTCAATTAATATTACAAAAAAATATGGAAAATTAATATCCAAAATTTTCTTAACCACATGAGTTATAAACTTTCATAATTTCAGAAAAATTATAACCAATTAATATTAAACCAATATTAGAACAAAAAAATTTGGCATTTCTCTATATGTAGAGTTTAGTATATTAGCATTAGATTTCGACATGGAAACTCACTAGTATGTGTTTGATGTCGTAGGATCCCGATAGTAAGGCATTGGTGTATTCTGAGGCACCACTTGTACCTACTTGAAACATTGTGAGTATTCAGTCACTCCCCTATTTTCCGTTTTTATGTTTTGGGGTGGAAAAGCATGTCCGACAAACTATTTATTTGTTTGTTGTATTTAAATTGATTTGTATCAAACATGATTGCTATTTTATTGCTATATCTCTCTATGTATGTCTATGCAACACGGAACATGAGAACTTATTGTCTTAAGGCGCTTCCCTTACACTTTTCTCTAACCATTAACTCTTTGATCCAATGGTCATTGTGGATAGCGCTATTAGGAATTGACAACTCCTCACTCGCCCGATTGTTGGAGTGCATGATACCATATAATCTATGGAAAGATAAGCATAGATCTTGATAGGGCTTCAGTCATAGGCTTTGTTGAGAACTCACTGTTTGCTCATATACACACAAACTTGTTATTTATTATAGCAATAAACTCGTTTATCAATTATAGCAATCAACTTTGTTTCTCATTATAGCAATGAAGTTGGTTTCTTATTAAAGCAATGTACTTGTATTTATGGAAAGCCTTATACCAAATCTTCATTTTATAAACTTGTGAACTCACCAACTATTTTCATAGTTGACACTCGTTTTACATGCTTTTTTAGGAAATAATTAGTAAGTGGATATAAAGATCCATCATCATAGAGCATGTTGCATCGTGTGGAAATTATTTTATGAAGTTATATTTTGAACAATGTCATTTTGGAAAACTTGTACTTTGTTTTGTTTAAACTATGGGTTGTAAACTTTTAAATATTGTTATGGTGATGTATCTTTATCTTTTGCAATGAAACCTTTATTGCTGTCATATCTTGCGTTTCCGCTTTAGCGGGGTGTGACAGAAATGGTATCAGAGCTAAAGTTATAGAGAACATCAGTTTTCATCTAAGAAAACACAACCTATAACCAAAACTTATAAATATTCTTTTACATCAAACATATTACTAATATAATTAGGTCGGGAGTTGTATTGTTGGACCTCAATTAAACATAGCCTAATCACCTATGTTTAATTAAGGAAAGATTTATACAAAGCTTGAGCTAATTATAATGGGAATATGTTCAACCAAAATTTTGAGAAAACTTTATTTCAAAAATTCAAAAAGGTTAATTTTGGTTTGTGTAAGCATTGCATATTATAGACATGCATTGTCATTTATTTCATATTTCATTGAAACTATGTCTGAGTCCACTATGTCGACATCGTCATCCTCTCGCGCTACCGCCTCAGCTGATGAGTCCGGCTATGTCACTGTTATCCCTCGACGTGATCCCCCCGCCTCGGTGGAAGAAGACCCCTTGGAAGACACGGGAGAATCGTTGGAGATTAGCAACAACGACACCTCAAGTCAGCAACGCGAGGCATCGCCTGCATCGGTGTTGCCACAACCACCACTTTAAGGTCTTCGTATTCGGAGGACGGCAAGGAAGAGTGTTCCTATCCCAGGAAGGATGGCAACCAGTACAGTAGGACTTGGCATGGCATGACCCAGTAGGGTACGACCCAGCATGGCAGGACCGAGAGCACCCCCACAACAGCGAGTCGTAGGGATACCTGTCAGGCAGTCAGGTATGACCCCGGAGGAGTCTCGAAGAATGCAGTGGATGGCAGCGGACCTACGTCATAGTCTCACTGTGATAGCTAGGCATCAGGAGGTTTTGGACGAAGTGATGACAGGGATGGAAATCCTGTTTCAGCATTCGATGGAGGCTGCTGATTCTACTAGTGCTGCTAGACGAGTGGTAGGTCATGCGATGACGGCATATTATGTGTTTGGAGGGCTGTTACTGATTGTGGTGTGGATGTTTCTTGTTGGGACAACGATTCATATTTGGTTCTGATTTTTGTATTTTATCTTATCATGTATTGAAAACCCGTGTTGGGTGTCTTTTGGGAAAAACATTTAAAACTTTATTTTGGGATTGATGTATCGTTTTCGTATTAAAACTACTTTGTATGGTTATGAAAAAAAAGGATATTTTTATGTTTGAAAACTTTTACTATGAGGTCAAACCCTAGAATATACTCAGTCAATGGTTGAATAAAAAGATTTTTTTTTTCTTTTTTTTTTTTCCTTTTTCAAATCTATATGCATAGTATTAATGCAAACCGTTAATTTGACAACACTTATGGTTTTAAAAGTTAGTAGTGAACTAAATATTATACATTATTTCATATATTTATACGTATTTCTTCTCTTGTGTCTTAGAACCATGTCAGGAAGGCCTAATCACGGGCGCCCACAGAACGAAACACCCGATGTTGCTTAAATTGTAGCACAACAATTCATGGCAGCAATCCCAAACATTGTTACTCAAGTAACTGCAGGACTTAATGCTAACCAAGGAAGTAGTGGAGGAAACCGGGGAAACAATGAAAGAGAATGCAACTACAAGACCATTATGGCCTGTAAACCTAAGGAATTCCATGGAAACGAAGGTGCGGTCGGGTTGCTGCAATGGATTGACAACATGGAGTTGGTCCTTCACATTAGCAAATGCCTCGAGCGCAACAAAGTTGAGTATGCAACTTGTCTACTCCAGGATAGGGCATTGACCTGGTGGAATACTCTAGTGCAAACCCGAGGTCGTGCAGCAGTATATCAGCTAACTTGGGAAGACCTAAAGAAGCTGCTGATAGAGGAGTATTGTCCTAAGGATGAAATTCAGAAGCTTGAATCTGAGTTTTGGAACCATTCTATGGTTGGAACGCAAATAGAGAAGTACACAGTCCGATTACATGAACTAGCAAAACTGGTACCTCACATGGTTACTCCTGAGGAGAAACGGATAGATCGTTACATCTGGGGTCTGGCACCAGAAATTCAGGGAATGGTTACTTCAGCAAACCCAAATACCATTCAAAGTGCAGTAAGTCTAGAAAATCGACTAGCCAATGATGTGATAAGAACGGGAGCATCGACAAAGGAAAACTCTAGTAGAAAAAGGAAGCCAGCAGATCAAGGAGAGAAGAAGTATGGAGGCAAGTTAGGGAGGAAGCAGAAAGTCTCAAGAAACTTTATGGTAAGAGCCCAGGAGCAAGAAGCAGTGAAAACTCAGGAACAGAAAGTCATGGAAATGCAGGAGCGAAAGCAGTACACAGGACCGCACCCGAAGTGCAATAAGTGTAACTTCCATCACAAGGGAGCTTGCCCTGTGTGCCAAAACTGTAATCAGATAGGCCATTACCCGAAGAATTGTAAGTTGAATAAGGATGGAAAAAGGCATGTTCCAAGTGCAGGAGTACTAATCACCTCCGTAACGCTTGTCCCAAAATAAACAAGGGGCCTAGTAGCAACGAGCAAGGCCAAGCTAGGAAAAATTTCCAAGGAAATCAAGGTGGGCGGCCAAGAGTTGTAGCCTTTGTGATTGGTGGAGAAGAAGCTCATCAGAACCCTGAAGTGATAACAAGTACGTTTCTCCTGAACAATCATTTTGCATTAGTAATATTCGACGCGGGAGCAGATAGGAGTTTCGTTTCTTTAAAATTTAGACCAGTAATCAACTTGAAATCAAGAAAGATGAGGAATACTTATGCTATTAGACTTGCCAATGGGTATGAGATTAGAGCTAATGAAATAATTCCAGATTGTACTTTCAACTTAGCTGGTAAACTCTTTAGCATTGACCTAATTCCCATAGAGTTAGGTAGTTTTGATGTAATAGTAGGAATGGATTGGTTATCCAAGAATAGAGCGGACATTGGTTGTTATGAGAAAGTCATTAGGTTACCTCTCCCCAATGATGAAATCCTTATCATATACGGTGAGAAGCCAGGAAGAAATTTAAACATTGTGTCAAGCATGAAGATTCACAAGTACCTGAAGAAGAATTGTATTGCATTCATGGTCCATGTGGTAGAAAGAGAATCTGAAACTAAGCAACTCAAAGAGATCCTGGTGGCTCAAAACTATCCCGAAGTGTTTCAAGAGGAATTACCCGGTCTACCCCCTCACAGACAGGTCGAATTTCAGATCAACTTAATTCCCGGAGAGGCACCAGTAGCAAAAGCACCATATCGCCTCGCGCCATCCGAGATGCAAGAACTGTCCGGACAACTTCAAGAACTTCTAGACAAGGGGTTTATACGACCATTTTCTTCACCTTGGGGAGCCCCCGTGTTATTCGTCAAAAAGAAAGACGGGTCATTCCGAATGTGTATTGATTATAGAGAACTGAACAAGTTGACAATCACGAATCGATATCCTCTTCCTCGAATTGATGACTTGTTCGATCAGTTGCAAGGCGCTTCATACTTCTCAAAGATCGACCTCCGATCAGGATATCATCAACTAAGAGTTCACGAAGGAGATATTCATAAAATAGCATTTAGAACCCGTTATGGACATTATGAGTTCTTAGTCATGCCTTTTGGACTAACGAACGCACCAGTTGTTTTCATGGATTTGATGAACAGGGTCTGTAGACCATACCTAGACAAGTTTGTAATCGTATTCATCGATGACATACTTGTTTAATCGCGAACAAAGGAAGATCATGAGAGACATCTAAAGCTAATGTTGGAGCTATTGAAGGAGCATAAATTGTATGCCAAGTTCACTAAGTGTGAATTATGGATTCGGGAAGTACATTTCCTTGGTCATGTGGTCGGAGAAAGAGGAATTCATGTAGATCCAACTAAGATCGAGGCAATCAAGAAGTGGGAAGCCCCCAAAATCCCGACAGAAATACGACAATTTCTAGGATTAGCTGGGTACTACAGACACTTCATGGAGAATTTCTCCAAGATTGCTCAACCATTAAGATCTTTGACCCAAAAGGACAAAAAAATTCTCTGGGAAGAGAAACACGAAGAAGCTTTCAAAATCATGAAAAGCATACTATGCAATGCACCAATTCTGGCCTTACCAGAGGGATCAGAGAACTTTTTAGTGTATTGTGATGCGTCTCATCAAGGATTAGGATGTGTGTTAATGCAAAAAGATAAGGTCATTGTGTATGCTTCGAGACAACTCAACCCGTATGAGAAGAATTATACAACCCACGATCTAGAACTAGGAGCAATAGTTTTCGCTCTTAAGATATGGAGGCATTATTTGTACGGAACCAAGTGCATCATTTATACCGATCACAAAATCCTTCAACACATCCTAGATCAGAAAATGTTAAACATGCGACATAGGAGATGGGTAGAGTTGTTTAGTAATTATGACTGTGAGATACGATATCACCTAGGCAAGGCTAACGTAGTAGTCGATGCTCTTAGCAGAAAAGAAAGAGTGAAACCTTCCCATGCGAGAGCCTTAGGAATGGTAATTCAGAAAAGCTTGGAATCTCAAATCATTGATGCCTAGGAGAAATCCTTGATCAAGGAAAATCTTCCAGGTGAAACTTTACATGGTTTAGAAGAGATATTTGAAACCAACTGTTGGAGCTTATTGTGTTGCGTCTTAGGGCTTTTTGTATATATCCGGATTGGGCCTGTCCATCAGTGATTATCTCTTAGGGTTAGACTATATATATGTATGCATGTATGCATTACGTTTTGGGGATATACGTCATATTATTTTTACACTTGACTTTTGTAACCCTAAACACCTGTACAGTCGAAGTTCTTAATCGAGCTCTTATGAGGTGTTGAAGCATTGATCATTCAACGTCTTCAAGTCATATTCTTGTTCACTTTACGTACTTTCTTGTTTGTGTACTTAGAATCAATCGATCCTGAAAGAATTTTGTTCTAACAATTGGTATGAGAGCAGGAGTCTATGTGATCAATACACATTCCTTCTGTATTCAGAATTCCTTAGGGTTTCCTCCTTTATCGAATATATAACAAGTCGTCTTCTCCGTTTCGTAGGCAACTTTGTTTTAGATAAAACCCTAATCTCAAGTTTAAAAGTCTGATTCTAAAAACTCAACATGTCTCACGATGATTCGCAAACAAATCCCATTAACATCTCAAACAGCATCGGATCTACAACTAGGATACCCATACTCTATACTCAAAACTATGAAGTATGGGCGCTTCACTTTGAAGACTACGTGATCGGCTTTAAAGATCATGGCTATCTCATCTAGGAAGCCATCACTCTTGGACCGTTTGTTCATTCGGGAATGAACACTACTGTCAAGACTCAACAGGAGTACAACAAACTGGTGGCAGATGAACAGAAGATGCCACAGGATGAGAAAGACAAGTTGCTATGTAATGTGAAAGCCATGTGAATGATAAGATTCGCCTTGCAATCTGACATCTTTCGGTTAGTTGGTTCATGCACGACTGCTAAACAAATCTAGGATAGATTGAAGGAACTCTATTCGACTGATGAAGATCTGGAACACTCAACTCAAACCTTGTTACTGTCAGAATTTGGAGCTTTCAAACAGAAACCAGAGGAGAAACTCGTACAGACGTTTGATCGGTTCAATCATCTTCTCAGCAGAATGGTTAAGCATGGAATAGAAAGAAAGATAATTGAGCAAAAGGTGACTTTCATGAATGGACTAAGAACCGAATGGATGGCTGTGGTCTCTACTGTAAAAGCGCATGAGCAGTTCAAATCTTACTCGCTTGCAAAACTTGTGGGAATCCTTAAGTCCCAAGAAAGTGAAGTAACCAAAGAAGTGAAAGTGGTGTCTGGTATGGGATCACTGGCTCTTATATCAAAAGGAAAGGGTGTTGCAGAAGTAGAAAAAGAGTCGGATACGTCTGAATATGTCCTTTCAAGCGAAGAATATGCTATGATGGTCACCAATCCAAAGAAGTTTGCTAGAAGAAAATTTCCTGTCAACAAGAACCGAAATTGGCAAGGAAGTTATAGTTTCGAGAAGGCAAAGGATGAAGCGAAGGTCGCCTCTCAAAAGGCTGAAGACAAAAGTGAGAGCAAACTTGCAGGAGACTCTGGATACGACTGCAACTACTGCCATGGCAAGAACCACTTTTCCAAGGATTGTATGTTAAGGAAATTGGCTGAGAAGAGAGATGGGGAAGATGATGAGGCATATTAGATGCGAAAGCTGGAAGAAATCAAGAACAAGAAGACAACTAACGGCGCAAAAGGTACAATGAATGATATAATTGTGCAGGAAAAGGCCGATGAAGATGAGTTCGGTGGCGTGGAAGTGTGGTCAACCGACTCTGAGGATGAAGAAGTAAGAAAGCCCACTCATGGAAGGGCTTATGTGGAAAAGGCAGCAGGTTCGGCCGGGAAGTGCTTGATGGTCACCGCTGGATCATCAACCGGAAGTGCAAATAAAGAACCGAACTTGAATGAAGACAAATGCTTTGCGGCAAAGCCTGTCAGTGAGCAGATCAACGACTGCGATCGGTTGATCAAAAAGGTACAAACCATCCTCGAATCACTTTAAATTCCATTAAAAAATTATGAAGAAGAATTAAACGAATTAAAATTTAAATTCTCTAACTTAAGTGGTAGTCTCATGTAAACTCGCTTAGCGAATTCTAACCTAACTGACCAACTCAGCAGGGTGTCTTCAAATAGTGAGGAGAGAAGGATGTGGATCGAGTTAAAGGAGGCGAAGTTAGTTAAAGCTAGGGACGAAAGTTTTTATTTGAAAAAGACAATTTGAAAATTTTGAAACAGAGAAATGCTTTTTGTTTAATTGCTAAAAGTTTATACACTAATATAGCTCAATTGCATTTAAGTTGTGAGATAGGAAAGAAAATCCATAAGATGATTTTGCCTTTTCTTGAATTCAAGGAAGATGAAGTAATAGCAGAATGCGAATCAGTAGTATCATCAGAAGAGACGTCCATGTCATACAAAATTGGTCTGGACAAAATAGAAACCTTCATAGATTCAAAAGAGCACAAATGCATGTTAAAAGACATTTTAGATGATAATGACAAATTGAAAATCAAATCGGACACTATTCACTCATTTGATCAATCCAATGCCAAACTAACCTCTGAAAGTAAAATAGACTTAGATAACGCATCTGAATTTGATGAGATGAGTGAGATATCTGTAAAAGATGTAGTTTATTGCTCTGAGTTTACGAAGAGCGAAACTAAGAATGATAAACCATTAATCTCAGAAGATTCGGTTGAATTTGCTCATCTAGCAAAGGATAAGGAAAAGAAGCTTAAAGAAAAAGATGTGGTTTATCAGAAGGTTCAAACCGTGCCAAATCAAGTGTATGCAACTGAAGGAGTTACTCATAGACAAACCGAAGAACTAAGAGTCTTGGTTGAAAAAGATAATGCAGAAGGATACGAAGAGTTCTTCTGGTCGGCTCCCATAGATAATGCAGACGAAACTATAGGCTTATCTGAGCAGACCTCTTGGAAAGTTAAAGGAAGATACGTGGCTGAACCCTTAAATAAACCCTCGAGTTCTGACAAACCAAGCACGAGTGGAACCAAGTACATTCCTATAGAACATAGAGAAGAACCGAAAGCTCAAGTCAAAACACCCAAAACCCAAAGAGAGAAGCAAAAGCCAAGCTTCAATATGCACAAATCGCAGAAGGAACTGGCTGAGCAAAAACGCTTAAGAAATCAACGATATGCTAAGAATTCGAATGAGCGAAAGAGTTACTGGAATTCACAAAATTCCAACTATGTTCCTCCAAAGAAGATTTCAGAGGAAAAAGGAAAAGAAAAAGTAACAGACAAATTCAGCCCAAGTTCTTATTATTCCAAGTCTGAGAGCCGAAAATCCACTTTCGGTCCTCAATCCAGTTTCGGTCCTAAGTCGAGTTTCGGTCCTCCTAACAGATGCAAACTCAGTTTCGGTCCCCAGTCTAGTTTCGGCTACAACAAACCTCAAAGCAAAGCAACCTTCAAAGGAAAAAGAAAAGCTAACTGCTGATACTAGGAGCAACAATAAGCAATCATAACCTAATCCTAGGAGTCAAAAATCATCAAACAAACTAACCAATGAATTTAAATTTAAACAAGATAAAACAAAAATTAAGGTGTATACAATTAAAAGAAAAGATCAAACCACATTAGTAAAAAGAACATACTTGGTTGATATTTCTACTACAATTCCTTTTTCTGTGAAAAACTCACAAGGACCCAAGAAACTTTGGGCTCCTAAATCTTCTTAAATTTGCAGGTAATGAGTGACGAGCAGTTCGACAAAGAATGGTACATAGACAGTGGCTGCTCGCGTCACATGATAGGGAGGAAGGAAGAACTTAGAGAATTTCGTTCGCTGAAAAACGGTGGTTGTGTGAAATATGGGAACAACTCTTTTGGAACAATCAAGGGATATGTCATGATAACAAATGGTGACTTCACAATTCGAAAAGTGGCTTACGTAGAAGGTTTGCAGCACAACCTCATTAGTGTGTCACAATTAGTTGTGGGCACAAATTTGAAAGTTTCATTCGATGATGAGGGGTCAGAGATAATCGAAAAACAAACCAAGAAGGTTCTGTTAAAATCCAAACGTAAAGGAGAGATGTATCCATTAAATCTCAATCCCATAGAAGGAAAACCGACAATATGCTTGCTAACAAAGGCAAATACAGATGATAGTTGGTTGTAGCATAGACGACTATCGCATCTGAACTTTAAAGACATTAATAAGTTGGTGCTTGGTGATCATGTTCATGGACTTCCTCTTCTCAAATTTGACAAGGACCATTTGTGTGCAGCATGTGAAATGGGGAAAAAAATCAGAAAGAGCTACCCTACATGAATCAACACGAAGATAGATGAAGCTCTTGAACTCTTGCATATCGACTTATGTGGACCTTCGGCTATTGAAAGCTTTGGTGGGAGTAAGTATATTATTGTAACTGTAGATGACTTTTCACGCTTCACCTGGGTTTTCTTTCTTAAATAGAAATCAGATGCAATTCCCAAGCTGAAAACATTCATTAAGTAAATAGAAGTACAGCTGAGGAAAACAGTGAGGAATATCAGAAGCGACAATGGTCTGGAATTCAAGAATAATGATTTTGATAGTTTTCTGGATGACAACGGAATAACTCATAACTTTTCGGCACCTTATACACCATAACATAATGGTATTGTTGAAAGACGAAACCGTTCTTTGTGTGAAGCAGCCAGAACCATGCTAAGTTTTGCTTCACTTCCATTATACTTCTGGGCTGATGCTATTGCTACTGCGTGCTATACTCAAAATTGATCCCTATTGAACAAGAGATTCTCAGTTACTCCATATGAGATCCTGAACAACAGAAAGCAGAATGTCAAGTTCTTCCATATTTTCGGTTCAAGGTGTTTCATTTTCAACTCGAAAGAGAACCGAAATAAGTTTGATGTCAAAGCCGATGACGGAATCCTTCTGGGATACTCTCTAACGTCGAAAGCGTACAGAGTTTTGAACAAATGCTCAAAATGAATTGAAGAAACTTACTATGTCACCTTCGACGACAGCTATATGAATAAAGTTCAAAGAAAAGAAAGCGATCTGGGAGACATTTTTCTAGAATCAGGACAAGTCTCGGTTCCTATAGCCAACTTGTTTGAAGAGTACATGCGTCTGTTTGATGAAGCAGAAAAGGCAGCAACCTCAGAAGCGAAAGCCACAGATAACAAAATTGAAAATCTTCAGAAACTAATAGATGAAGCTGCTAAAGAGATGGAAAATGAACCTCCAACTGCTAAGAGTAATCCATCATTACACGGGGAAAGTTCTACTCCAACAAAAACAAACAAAGCATCTTTCGAAGGGGAGGATTCAGTTTCGTCTCCATCTCTTAAAGGCTCAGAAAAATAGGAAAGTTCGGCTCAAAGTCCACCTATTGGTAGTACAACCGAGGGAAAGAACTCTACTACCATAGCGAATGCAACCTTGAGTGAAGACACAGGTTATACTTCACCAGTCAAGAGGGAGAAAGAGACCGAAAGCACAACTGATGAAGGCGACGGTGATATCTCTAAAGCTGAAGTAGAAGTGAATGCCGAATTGGATCCAGTATATGACCCAAATTATCCTCCATTGGTGAAATGGACCAGAGACCATCCCAAAGAACAAATAATTGGTGAAACATCTGAAAACGTTCTCAATCGGTCTTAAATAAAGGTGAAAGAAACTGCATTATTCTCTAAAGTTAAATGTTGTATGTTTAATTCATTTGTTTCAAAGATAGAACCAAAAACGGTAAATGATGCACTTAATCATTCAGATTGGTTCCAGGCAATGCAAGATGAACTTCATGAGTTTGAACGAAACCGAGTTTGGAGGTTGATACCTACACCAAAGGATGCCACTATAGTTGGATTGAAGTGGGTTTTTAGAAATAAGTTGGATAAAGAAGGGAATGTCATTCGCAACAAGGCGCGGTTGGTTGTGAAAGGATATTGTCAAGAAGAAGGGATAGATTACGAAGAAACCTTCGCTCCGGTAGCTAGGTTGGAATCAGTAAGGATCTTCTTGGCATACGTAGCTCATAAAAACTTAGAAGTTTTCCAAATGGATGTCAAATGTGCCTTCTTGAATGGACAATTAAAGAAACAATATATGTTGAACAACTGCCTGGGTTTGTAAACAAGAAATTCTCTGATCATTGCTATGTGCTAGATAAAGCAGTGTATGGATTAAAGCAAGCACCGAGAGTCTGGTATGAAACCTTAACTCATTTTCTAAAAATATAAAAATTTAAGCGAGTTTAGATTGACCCTACCTTCTTTCGAAAGAAAGAAGGCAAACATCTAATGATTGTTCAAATTTATGTTGATGATATCATCTTCGGCTCTACGAATCCTAGCTTAACAGCTGAATTCAGAAAGTTGATGGAGACGAAATTTGAAATGAGCGCAATGGGTCCAATTAATTTCTTTCTTGGTTTAAACATTAGACAAGGAACAGAAGGTATATTCATCAACCAGGAGGCTTATACAAAAACCTTACTGACAAAATTCCGTATGACGGGCGACTTAAAAGTAAAGGTTCCAATGGCATTTGGCACTAAACTAACACCATCTATGGAAAAACCTGGTGTTGACATAACAAAATATCGTCAAATGATAGGTTCACTTATGTATTTAACGGCAAGTAGACCAGACATTATGTTTTCTGTGTGTTATTGTGCCAGGTTTCAAGCTAATCCAACAAAACCTCACATGGTTGCTGTGAAGAACATTTTCCGTTACCTAAAGCGAACCTCTTCTCTCGGTCTCTGGTACCCTGCAAGATCTGGATTCTTCATTCAATTTTATTCTAATGTTGATCTAGGAGGATGTGGACTGGACAGAAAGAGCACCACAGGTGGTTGCCAATTTCTTGATGGAAAACTTGTTAGCTGGCAGTCCAAAAAGCAAACATGCATCTCATTATCTACAGCCGAAGCTTAGTATATTGCTGCAACCTGTTGCACTTCTCAAGTAATCTGGATTCAAAGTCAACTGAGAGACTTTGGGCTAAGCATGAAGAAGATACCTCTTTATTGTGACTCAGAAAGTGCGATAAGGATTTGTCACAATCCGGTGCAACATTCAAAGACTAAGCATATTGCACTTAGATACCACTTTATTAAAGATCATGTTGAAGATGGGAACGTAGAAGTACATTTTGTTCGATCTGGTGATCAACTGGCCGACATATTCACTAAGGCATTACCAGAAGCACTATTTAACAGAATCTTACAAGGCCTGGGTATGATGGAAGCAGGGTCGGTACCGAATCCTTAATCCTCTTACTAAAAATTAATGAAGTGAAATGGAGCGACCGATCGGTCTATTTCGGCTCCTTAAATTTTGGGAATCGAAATGCACCGACTGCTCGGTCTATTTCAGCTCTTAAAATTTTTGAGAACCGAAATGAACCGACCACGCGGTCTATCTCGCTTCATTCAACTGAGATAAGGTTTCGTTTGTAAATTGTTTACGTTTCTTTTTCTATTTTTATTCTTTTTCAGAAAACCTCAAAAATCCAAAAATATTTTCCTTTTCTGTTTTTATTCTTTTTCAGAAAACCTCAAAAATCCAAAAATATTTTCTTTTTCTGTTTTTATTCTTTTTCAGAAAACCTCAAAAATTCAAAAATATTTTTTTTTCTGTTTTTATTCTTTTTCAGAAAACCTCAAAAATCCTAAAATATTTTCTTTTTCTGTTTTTATTCTTTGTCAAAAATTTAAAAACTCAAAAAATATTTTCTTTTTTTGTGTGTGTGGTATATTTGTTTGTTTTTGTCTCATTTCGGTCTCAAGGATACACGAAGAACATAAAATGAAGCTGGTACATGTATTATGTGTATTTTATGAACCAGTTAAGGGTCCCTAGAAGCATGCTGCTTCATGTTGACTCAAGCCTCTACGACCTAGAGCAAGGCCTTAATGATTCGATCCAACCTATCGTTTCTTCCCAATTAGGCAATTCTTATTTACTCGGTCTAGAGCTACCTTACTCTTCTCACATGAGTTAAGAGTTTCTCTGCTTTGTCCTCTTATATAGCAGAAGGTACCTTCATTTCTTTCACCATCCTCAAACCATTCTCCATCTACTATCGGTTCACTATTGTAACCCTTGAGACTCTCGGGTTTTACCACTGAGGTTTATGGTTGCACAACATCTGTGTTTATGATCTTAGATACGTATACCACGAGCTGAGTGAAACCCAAAATTCAATACCCATAATGAATTAACGGTGAATATCTATATTCAAGCTCTTACTTGGTACCGAATGAAATCTTTTTTTTTGCGAGGTCTTTTATGAATATGTCTAATACCAAGACTATTCTTCCCATAAAGATCCAATTTTTTTTTTCCAGATTTCTATACATTCTTTTGTCATCACAAACTACCACCTGCCTACTTGTTCAACAGACCACATCGGCCTCACAAGTACTTCTTCCGACCCTCGGTCTTATTTTAAGTATTGATGTTCGGTTGCAGAGAAGCTACCATAAGCCTATGTCATGAAAAGAAACCTTTCAATGTTTATTAACAAACACTTGATCGTATTCTCGGGAATCCACACAAGCACTTTGAGTCTCTCTTGACTTAGAAGGAAGCGATTCTTGCCCGGAATCCTCTGTCTTTCGTCTAATTGTCAGACATCACTCACAACCCATACACATTTGATTTATTACTTTATCTTTTGTCACTCTAATGCACGAAAATTTTTAATTTTCCCCAATTCTATTGATGATCTGTTTGAGTATATTTGTCATCTAGTGAATCAAGGGCAATTCAGGTTCCGATGGCACATTCTAATTCAAATGCAGATTGCCGAAATCTTTTTGGGCGTGTGAATTTGAGCGGTCGCTATTCGCACGCGTGCTGATGCCCACCTAGGAACATCCAGCCTGTCAAATCGCGCTTTTTCAGGCTACTTTTTAGAAGATAACGTCACAATCGTCACGATTTTCTCTCCCCTACCAACGATATATAAAGGGATTGCACGATTCTTTGTCTTCTACCGCTTCAAAGAATTCTAAACTGTAACGGCGATTTACACTGTTCATCTTCTTCCTTTGTTCAACAATGGCGACTTCTTCTTTTGCACAAGATCAAACCGCTTCATCTGCCTTTCTGTGACAACCCGAAATTTCCATTTGGTCAAACCCTAAAAGTCAACCACTTCGTGTCATAAGTTAATGGCATTATTTCTTGTTTTTAAGAAATATAAAGTTCGTTTGATTATTTTATTATTATTTTTAAACGAACGGGTGTTAGAAAATGTCGTCTCAGGTTTTGAATTTTAAAAACCGCAAACACTTCGCGTATTAGAAACACCCAACCAAACTTTTATGTTTTGGGTTGAGAAACCACCCAAAACCATGAACTCATACCTATGTATGAGTTTACTCCCCAAAAAGTTAGTCATTTGTGTTTACTCCCCCATAGTCAAAAGAGTAAACTCCAAAAACTCTTTCAAGTAACATCCAAGATTTAATTCCAAATCTTCAATCTTGTAAGTGTTCTAACCATTTCAAGTTAGTAAAACACTTAATCTAGTGTTTGTACATCTATTCATCCAATCATTTATGTATTTTGTCTAGATTTTCCAAAACACCAAGAACACACACTAAGTGTTCTTCGCCTTTTAGCTCAAATCAAGCGTCATTATAGTAAGTACTTCCATCCTTGAGTGATTGTAAGCTGTTATTACATTTAAACATCAAGAAAATGTGTCAAGAACACAAGACTAGAGGTGTTCACGGTCCAAGGAGATGCTTGGGTCGTAAACACCATAAAGAGCACCAAAGTGTGCTTAAGTCCTTATCTAAGCTCTAGTTTGATGTTTAAGCCTTCCTTGAATTGATTAAACCTTCCTTTGATGTGTATAATCCTTGAAAAACATCAATACCCCACAATTATAGGTGTTTACGGTTTGGGGATCTCCCAAAACCGTAAACACCCTAAAGTATGATTAAGTTGGTCATTTTCCTTGCTTAGGCTTAGAAAGTAGCACATACACTTACCTAATGATGTTAAGGACTTGAAAACATGGCAATATCCTTCCCCATGAGGGTTTACGGTAGTAAACCCAAAGGAAAATGCCATGAGGCCGTAAACTCCTCAAAGGAGGTGTTTTGTTGCCCTAGTCCATTCCAAAGGCCAAACCACTAAGTAGAATTGCTTCAAAAGGCTTACTAAACCACAAAACAACACCTAGTCATAAGGACTACAGTTTATGACCGTAAACTCTAGAGTTTACTACCGTAAACTCTTGGAGTCAAGACCATCAAAACCGTAAACTCCAAGGGAGTTTACCCTTGAACCCTAAACACCCTATCTTTGCTCTACCAACACTTGGATGCAATCCTTGTGAGCTTTAACACTTTAATCAAAGTGTTTTCATGTTCTAGAGTGTCTCAACTTATTTTATAAGTTATAATTTGGCTAATTAGTTATATATATCTTCATTATAAAATAACTAGGCTCGTGCGTGTGTACAAGTCTTCATTTGTCACCTAGCACCGTACCCGACACTTCAATCCAATCCACTCACCACAAGTGAGTTCATACCCCTTTAATTAACCTTTGAAATACTTTTAAATGTTTTAAATGATTTTATGGGGGGGGGGGGAATACAAGTTGAATACTTATAGTTATTACATCAATCACATGTGATTAATAACTACAAAACCAATGATTTTATTAGTGTTCAAACTGTTTATCAAACTGTTTTACTTCAAACTGCTTTACAAACTCATTTACTATTCAAATACTCTTACTTCAACTTTGTTACACTTATTATAAATTGCATGCCTGTATATGTATAGTTATATAAGCAATGTTTAAAAGGCTTAGGAAGACCGTTCGCCCTGTTTCCTTTTCCTCGATTTCGATGTGGTCTGGTGGGATATCGGGTAGTCGTCCGAAGGCCGTTTTAATATTGATTATATATCATGTGTACATATATAGACATAAAAGTGCTTCCATATTCATGCGTACTAGATTACTTCATTAATAAGCTACCATCGGGGTAGCACAGGATCATACTTATACTATAATTGCTAGATTAATGAGTCAGTTCATTCATGAGTCAATACTTATTACTATGAGAACATATACAACTATACTAGAAGGAGAACATATACAACTATACTAGAAGGAGAACATACACAACTATACTAGAAGGAGAACATATACAACTATACTAGAAAGAGAACATATACAATGATACTAGAACGAGAAACGTTACATTACGTATACATGAATACGTTAACAAATTGTGATCCACTGTATCAGAGCATGCCTTAAGTGTCATGGCCCGAGTTGTAGCCAGAATTGTCATGGAGGGAGAGCGTGAGTTTACGTATAGATCTATACTGGATTGACTATCCTACACCTTTCTGCTAGCTACAGCCGGACCTGCAGGTCTGCGGGTGCCAAACGTCATTTCTATTTTTACGACCTTACCCTTGTCGTTAATATTAGTCGATAGTATGGTACAATTAATCACATGATGCCTTAATATAAATTCGGTTTAAGGTAGTTAGTACAACAGTAGTTCCTATGATACAACACTACAGTACTACAATAATTTACCCTTTACATATATTTAGTGATTATTTCACTTAAACACTTATGTACAAACTATATTTGATTAAATGATAGTTACACTTGGGAAATTACACAATATTACAATACACGAACATACAAAACAGTTAAGCCTTGGTAGAAGGCTACTATTAGTAGAAAATATAGGTTTTTCTGAGAGATTCAAACTTTTACAAACATTCACATACTTTTATCACCGATGTTTTACAAACTCATGTTTAAAACTATGTTCAAACATTTTGATACAAACACTGACACTAAAATACTTATGAACTCACCAGCTTAATCTGATTAACTCTTTCAAAATAACTTGTATTCTCAGGTCGCCAATAGACAGGTACCGTGGCCCGCTTTTGAGAAGATGGAGCGCATCCAAGACTCATCTTATTATTTTGATTTACTTTTTGGTGTCTATAACTGTACTGAAGACACTTGTATTAAAATTATATATTTAATTCAATGGATGATGTTGTTTGCTTATTTACTATTATACTGTGTTGTGATACTTTACATGACATCCTCCGCCCCAGAACGTTTCCGCCGTTCTTGGTTTTGGGGTGTGACAGATTGGTATCAGAGCATTGTTTATAGTGAATTGAGTATATCAACCCATAAAAGATATACTAACTATCAACCCATTTGGGATTAAAACACTCTGACCAAGAGTCTATACTTTAAATATTAAAATATTTAATTAAGTATACTAGTCTGCATTCATACTAAAATCAGTGTCACAATGACAAGAACAAAAGTATTACGATTGTTAAATATCATAAGTGAGCTCGGGGATGTATGGTCAGTACTGGGAATGGCATAGCCTGATCAACTATGCTGGTCCGAGGAGTGATTAGCATATGCCCTAGAATGGTTGTGATATGTTAACAAGTCTAAAAACTTACCAACAATACTACAAGGAGATTAGTAGAACCTAAATTTAAAATACTATAGGGGTATTTTGTACTACTACAAGCTACTTATATACTAGATTCTTATACCTCTCTTCTCGCGTAGATTTAAATGGCTGGATTCCATCATCGTGACCCGTACTTTCCAAATGAAGGCAATGTTGGGTGGATCGAAGAAGAGCCCAAAGATGAGCATCCAATTCCTTTGGATGATCACCTCGCAGAAGGCTTTTCTGATGGATCCGAATCTGAGCCTGAAGTCAACCACCTACCGCCAGTAGGTCAAGCCCCGAACAACAACCCTCGACCAGCTTTCCTAGGTCCCACTCCCTTGTGAGCAACCAACTTGAATCGCTGGAGGGATGAACAGGGTCAACCCTTACCATACTTTGGGGACCGAAGCTTTTACAACGTCAGCGAAGGTGGATCTGCTGACCGAGCTCTACCCATCATTATCCGCAGAATAGCTCGTAATGTTGAGCATGGTCGAGGAGCCATCGACCGAGTCATGGAGATTGATGCCAAATCTGGTCTCAACACAATCCGCATCCGCCGTCTCGAAGAAGACATGGAACGGACCAAGAGTACCAATGAAACCCTACAGAAACAGCTGGCTGCCTCCCGAGCTGAAGTCATGGAACTTTGAGCCCGTCAGAGGGCTCATGAGCGACACCTTCAAGAGGTGGTTCGTCAAGTGGTAGACATCAGGGTTCGCCCGAGGAGTTCTCATCGTCGTTAGAAGATTTCTAGTACATCTTTGTCTTTTGGTTAAAGAATAGCCTTTAGTATCTGTGCTCTAAGTAGCACTTGTCTATAAAATATTCCTAACTTTCAGTACTCTAAATAGGAATCTAGGAACTGTCAAACTTTTCTGTATGGTATGATGTAAGACCTACTGTTAGGTCGACTTTCCCTGAACTTATTACATCAGTAATACCAGTTTTACTGACAACTACCTAGTCTGTGGGAAAATTTTGTGTACTTGTGTTTTCCAACTAATATTCCTTGTTGTGATCTCAAACACTCATTCAACTGTTGGGCTATGGTTAGTTAGTCCATGTGTCACTCTCACCTCACTTACAATCGATTCTTACCATGTTGTTTATCTTTATAAACTTATAGATGAAAGATGCCTCCTCGCAAATCTCCCAGGAATAACCCTGCACCTCCACCACCTCCTCCTCCGGTCATCGATACTGCAGCCCTTAATGCTGTCGTGGCTGCAGCAGTGGCAACTGCCACGGCTCAGTATCATTCTACTGATGCCAGCAGAGGTGGAACCCATGTTGACTCAACTCATGTTGAAATCCTTGTGCGCTTGAGAGAGTGCTCCTACAAGGATTTCACCAACTGCAAGCCGAAGTCCTTTTATGGAACCGGCGGAGTCATTTCCCTCTCGCAATGGTTCGAGAAGACTGAAATAGTCTTCGAAATTTGTTCATGCCCTGCTGCGAGCAAAGTCAAATATGCCGAATGCACCTTTGAAGGAAAAGCCCTGACGTGGTGGAACGGCCACGTTAAAGCGCTAACTCTCGTGGTGGCGAATGACATGGGTTGGGAAACCATGAAAGACCTCATGATAGAGGAATACTGCCCGAGGGGCGAAATCCATAAATTGGAGCAGGAGTTGTGGAGCCTATCCATGAAGGGCTCCGACATAGTCTCATATACCACTAGGTTCAGTGAACTGGTGGCCCTCTGCCCCAATATGGTTCCCACTGAAGGGAAAAAGATCGAAAGGTACATATGGGGGCTAGTGCCTCCGTATCAGGGTAATGTCCTATCATAAAACCCTGCTACCTTCGACAGTGCCAAGCGACTGGAACAGCGACTCATTGACCTTGGAGTCAAAACCCTAGCAGCAACAACAACCCTAGCCATCTCAGAACCCTCCAAACCCGCTGACACTAAGCGGAAATTCTGGTATGAGAAGAAGAAACTGCGAGCTGCCAAAAAGCAGCAAGTTGTGGCAGTACATGCCGCAATAACCCCTGCTGCTGCTACTGCTCCGGTGGTACAATATGCAGGATGTTTGCCTAAGTGCAACAAATGCGACTTCCACCACAACGGCCCCTTCCGTGAAATGCAGTGCTCTAACTGCAACAGGAAAGGACACACAGTCCGTTTCTGTAAATTCCCGACGAGGCCAATCACCCAAGTCACCGGCTCAGGCGCGAGCCCGACCTGCTATGGATGTGGTGAAGCAGGCCAGTTTAAGAGGGACTGCCCTAAAGCGACGAATGTTGGCGGAGCAGGGAGGGTACTAGCAATAGGCCATGGGGAAGCAGTTACTGACCCGACAGTGGTGACTGGTACGTTCCTCCTTGATAACTCCTATGCATGCATTCTGTTCGATAGTGGAACGGAGCGAAGCTTCGTGAACCATAAATTTGCTCGCATGCTTAAACAACAACCACACGCACTTAAAGAACAATTCATAGTAGAAATGGCTAATGGAAAAACTAAGAGAACAAATAGCATATATTTAGGTTGTACCTTAACTCTAGATAACCATTCATTCCCAATCGACCTTATGCCGGTCTTGATTAAAAGCTTCGACGTTATCATCGGCATGGATTGGTTAAGCCTTCATCACGCCGACATCATGTGCTACTAGAAAGTAGTCCGTCTAAGCCTCCCATCTAACGAAACTCTTATCATCTACGACGACAAACCCGGTGCGATTCTTCGTATTATATCAAGTATTCAAGCACGGAAGTATCTACGTAAAGAATACCACGCATTCCTTGCTCACGTCGTCGATACGAGCCTCGAAACGAAAGAACTAAAGAACATCCCAGTAGTGAGCGACTTTCCCGACATTTTTCCAGAAGAGCTACCAGGATTACCTCCGCAACGACAAGTCGAGTTCAGAATCGACTTAGTCCCAGGAGCTACCCCAGTAGCCAAGTCGCACTACCGATTAGCACCAGCGGAGATGCAGGAACTATCTGGTCAACTTAACGAACTGCTCAGCAAGGGCTTTATAAGACCAAGTTTCTCGCCTTGGGGAGCACCGGTTTTGTTCGTTAAGAAGAAAGACGGATCATCCTGTATGTGCATCGACTACAAGGAACTCAAGAAATTGACGATCAAGAATCGTTACCCTCTGCCTCGCATAGACGATCTATTTGACCAACTGCAAGGGGCGAACTACTTTTCCAAAATTGATCTAATATCCGGATATCACCAGTTACGAGTGTTAGAGGAGGATGTCCCGAAGACAGCCTTCCGAACTCGTTACGGACACTACGAGTTCGTGGTGATGCCATTCGGATTGACCAATGCGCCCGCAGTTTTTATGGATCTGATGAATAGAGTATGCCGACCTTACCTGGATCAGTTCGTCATTGTCTTCATCAATGACATCCAGATCTACTCCCGAAGTAAGGAAGAGCATGGCGATCATCTGCGGCGAGTTCTAGGAACTTTACTAAAGGAGAAGCTCTATGCGAAGTTCTCTAAATGTGAATTTTGGATCAGAGGAGTCGAATTCTTAGGACACGTGGTAAGCGAAGAGGGAATCCACGTGGACCGATCCAAAATTAAAGCCATTGAGAATTGGTCAGCACCGAAGACGCCTATAGAAATTCGTCAATTTCTAGGTCTTGCTGGCTACTACCGCAGGTTCATACAGAACTTCTCCCAAATAGAGAAACCTCTTACAACATTGACCCAGAAAGGCGTGGCCTTCGACTGGGAAGAGAAACAGGAAAGAGCGTTCCAAACGCTCAAGCGAGCCTTGTGCACCGCACCAATACTATCCCTCCCCGAAGGGATAGAAGACTTCGTAGTCTATTGCGATGCATCGAATCAAGGGCTCGGGTGTGTTCTGATGCAGCGAGGAAAGGTCATCGCCTACGCCTCGAGACAGTTGAAGACACACGAAGTTAACTACATGACCCACGATCTTGAACTAGGAGCAGTTGTGTTTGCTCTGAAGATCTGGAGACATTACTTGTACGGAACGAAAAGCACTATCTTTACCGATCACAAGAGTTTACAATACATATTCGATCAGAAGGAGCTCAACATGAGACAACGATGGTGGGTCGAGCTACTCAGTGACTACGAATGCGATATTCGTTATCATCCGGGTAAAGCCAACATAGCAGCAGACGCCCTGAGTCGAAAGGAATATTCTGGTCGAAGAGTCAAGTCATTGACAATGAATATCCATTCACACTTGTCTAAATAAATTCAGGCGGCCCAGCTTGAAGCTATGACACCTAAAAACGTGACGAGTGAATCCCTTAGAGGAATGGATAAAAATTTAGAAGCCAAGGGTGGCGGAGCCTTATATTTCATGAACCGGATCTGGACACCGAAACACGGTGGTTTCCGAGACTTGTTCATGACCGAGGCGCACAACTCTCGGTATTCCGTCCACCCAGGTTCAGATAAGATGTATCTGGATCTTAAAAAGTTATACTGGTGGCCTAATATGAAAGCAGAAATTGCTACCTTCGTAAGTAAATGCCTTACTTGCGCAAAGGTTAAGGTCGAGTACCAGAAGCCCTCCGGTTTATTACAACAACCAGAGATCCCAGAATGGAAGTGGGAGCGGATCACTATGGATTTTATAACCAAGTTGACCAAGACAACGGGTGGACTTGATACCATATGGGTCATCGTCGATAGATTGACCAAGTCTGCACACTTCCTTCATATCAAAGAAACTGACAAAATGGAGAAGCTTACGAGAACATACATTAGGGAAATCATACGACTACATGGTGTACCTATATCCATTATCTCCGATAGAGATAGTAGGTTCACCTCAAGATTCTGGCAATCACTACAACATTCTCTAGGAACAAGGCTGGACATGAGCACAACCTACCATCCATAGACAGACGGACAGAGTGAGAGGACCATCCAAACACTGGAAGATATGTTGAGAGCCTGTGTGATTGATTTTGGAAAGGAATGGGATACTCATTTACCCCTTGTCGAATTTTCCTACAATAACAGTTATCACACGAGCATCAAGGCTGCTCCATTTGAAGCCCTCTATGGCCGGAAGTGCAGATCCCCTCTATGTTGGGCTGAAGTGGGTGATACCCAATTAGCTAGGGGGAAATTTTCTGACAGTACTCTCACCGGTCCGGAAATCATTCGGGAAATGACAGAGAAGATCGTTCAGGTCCGTGAACGATTGAAAGCCTCTAGAGACCGAAAAAAGAGCTACGCGGATAAGCGAAGGAAACCTTTGGAATTCCAGGTGGGAGACTGAGTCCTTCTTAAAGTCTCACCCTGGAAGAGCTTGATACGCTTCGGTAAGCGTGGAAAGCTTAATCCGAGATATATAGGACCCTTCGAGATTCTCGCAAGAATCGGCCCTGTAGCTTACAAACTCAATCTACCTGACGAACTTCGTAACGTACATTCTACATTCCACGTATCTAACTTGAAAAAGTGTCTGTCTGATGAGACTCTCGTAATCTCACTCGACGAGATCGAGACCAACGAAGGCCTCAACTTTGTGGAAGAACCAGTAGAGATCATGGACCGAGAAGTCAAGCAGACGAAGCAAAGCCGAATCCCGATAGTGAAAGTCCGTTGGAATGCCAAGCGAGGACCGGAATACACTTGGGAGCATGAGGAACAAATGAAACTGAAATACCCTCATCTTTTTGCTTAGTTGTTTGTAACTTTTCTTTGTTTAGACTTTAATTTCGAGACGAAATTCCCTTTAACAGGGGGATGATGTGACAACCCGAAATTTCCATTTGGTCAAACCCTAAAAGTCAACCACTTCGTGTCATAAGTTAATGACATTATTTCTTTTTTTAAGAAATATAAAGTTCGTTTGATTATTTTATTATTATTTTTAAACGAACGGGTGTTAGAAAGTGTCGTCTCGGGTTTTGAATTTTAAAAACCGCAAACACTTCGCGTATTAGAAACACCCGACCAAACTTTTATGTTTTGGGTTGAGAAATCACCCAAAACCTGAACTCATACCTATGTATGAGTTTACTCCCCAAAAAGTTAGTCATTTGTGTTTACTCCCCAATAGTCAAAAGAGTAAACTCCAAAAACTCTTTCAAGTACCATCCAAGTTTAATTCCAAATCTTCAATCTTGTAAGTGTTCTAACCATTTCAAGTTAGTAAAACACTTAATCTAGTGTTTGTACATCTATTCATCCAATCATTTATGTATTTTGTCTAGATTTTCCAAAACACCAAGAACACCAAGAACACATACTAAGTGTTCTTGGCCTTTTAGCTCAAACGAAGCTTCATTATAGTAAGTACTTCCATCCTTGAGTTATTGTAAGCTAGTATTACATTTAAACATCAAGAAAATGTGTCAAGAACACAAGACTAAAGGTGTTTACGGTTTGGGGATCTCCCAAAACCGTAAACACCCTAAAGTATGATTAAGTTGGTCATTTTCCTTCCTTAGGCTTAGAAACTAGCACATACACTTACCTAATGGTGTTAAGGACTTGAAAACATGGAATTATCCTTCCCCATGAGGGTTTACGGTAGTAAACCCAAAGGAAAATGCCATGAGGCCGTAAACTCCTCAAAGGAGGTGTTTTGTTGCCCTAGTCCATTCCAAAGGCCAAACCACTAAGTAGAATTGCTTCAAAAGGCTTACTAAACCACAAAACAACACCTAGTCATAAGGACTAGAGTTTACGATCGTAAACTCTTGGAGTCAAGACCATCAAAACCGTAAACTCCAAGGGAGTTTACCCTTGAACCCTAAACACCCTATCTTTGCTTTACCAACACTTGGATGCAATCCTTGTGAGCTTTAACACTTTAATCAAAGTGTTTTCATGTTCTAGAGTGTCTCAACTTATTTTATAAGTTATAATTTGGCTAATTAGTTATATATATGTTCATTATAAAATAACTAGGCTCGTGCGCGTGTACAACTCTTCATTTGTCACCTAGCACCATACCCGACACTTCAATCCAATCCACTCACCACAAGTGAGTTCATACCCCTTTAATTAACCTTTGAAATACTTTTAAATGTTTTAAATGCTTTTATGGGGGGGGGGGGGAATACAAGTTGAATACTTATAGTTATTACTGTTCAAACTGTTTATCAAACTGTTTTACTTCAAATTGCTTTACAAACTCATTTACTATTCAAATACTCTTACTTAAACTTTGTTACACTTATTATAAATTGCATGCCCGTATATGTATAGTTATATAAGAAATGTTTAAAAGGCTTAGGAAGGCCGTACGCCCTGTTTCCTTTTCCTCGATTTGGATGTGGTCTGGTGGGATATCGGGTAGTCGTCCGAAGGCAGTTTCAATATTGATTATATATCATGTGTCCATATATAGACATAAAAGTGCTTCCATATTCATGCGTACTAGATTACTTCATTAATAAGCTACCATCGGGGTAGCACAGGATCATACTTATACTATTGCTAGATCAATGAGTCAGTTCATTCATGAGTCAATACTTATTACTATGAGAACATATACAACTATACTAGAAGGAGAACATATACAACTATACTAGAAGGAGAACATACACAACTATACTAGAAGGAGAACATATACAACTATACTAGAAGAAGAACATATACAACTATACTAGAAAGAGAACATATACAACGATACTAGAACGAGAAACGTTACATTACATATACATGAATACGTTAACAACTTGTGATCCACTGTATCGGAGCATGCCTTAAGTGTCATGGCCCAAGTTATAGCCAGAATTCTCTTGGAGGGAGAGAGTGAGTTTTCGTATAGATCTATACTGGATTGACTATACTACACCTTGCTGCTAGCTACAGCCGGACCTGCAGGTCTGCGGGTGCCAAACGTCATTTCTATTTTTACGACCTTACCCTTGTCGTTAATATTAGTCGATAGTATTGTACAATTAATCAAATGATGCCTTAATATAAATCCGGTTTAAGGTAGTTAGTACAACAGTAGTTCCTATAGTACAACACTACAGTACTACAATAATTTACCCTTTACATATATTTAGTGATTATTTCACTTAAACACTTATGTACAAACTATATTTGATTAAATGATAGTTACACTTGGGAAATTACACAATTTTACAATACACAAACATACAAAACAGTTAAGCCTTGGTAGAAGGCTACTATTAATAGAAAATATAGTATTTTCTGAGAGATTCAAACTTTTACAAACATTCACATACTTTTATCACCGATGTTTTACAAACTCATGTTTAAAACTATGTTCAAACGTTTTGATACAAACACTGACACTAAAATACTTATGAACTCACCAGCTTAATGCTGATAAACTCTTTCAATATAACTTGTATTCTCAGGTCGCCAATAGACAGGTACCGAGGCCCGCTTTTGAGAAGATGGAGCGCATCCAAGACTCATCTTATTATTTTGATTTACTTTTTGGTGTCTATAACTGTATTGAAGACACTTGTATTAAAATTATATATTTAATGCAATGGATGATGTTGTTTTCTTATTTATTGTTATACTGTGTTGTGATACTTTACATGACGTCCTCCGCCCCAGAACGTTTCTGCCGCTCTTGGTTTTGGGGTGTGACGCTTTCTTACCATTAAGCCTAATCAAAACATGATTATTGAACACACTCCTTTCGTGTATGATTCCTACATGCTTCACGTTGTGGAGTGCTTGAAGTATTCTCCGCTAGTTGTTGCCCTAACCCCGTTCGAGGCGGTTCCAATGTCATTATTATCTCAAGTTTACTCATCTGCATCTTATGACAAGAACAAGGAACGAATCTATTTTCAAATAATATGGTCTCAGGTTGTGCAGAGTCTGAACACATCTACTCGTCAATTCGAAATCTCTTATGGACGATTTTGTACCATCATTACTCAAAGAGCCATTGACACTTTGGAAATTCCGGTGATGAAGGATGCTCTAATTGCGTCAATTGCAACCTTCCATACGAAGAAGATCATCCTCTCTGACCCAGTCAAGTTTCGTCACTATGGTTCGATTCCGGAGACAATGTACCGAAGTGTTACCCTGCACAGTAAGGTGATGGCCGACTACAACAAGCTTCATCCCACAAAGATGAGGACTCTTACTACCGAACAACAAGCTGCTTTAGATGCTCTTGACAAGCCGAGTAACCGAGGAAAACGGGTGACTACAAAGAAGGAGACAACCGAGCATAAACCCGCTAAGCCTTCCAAAAGCAAGAAGAGAAAGTCAGAGACAGAAAGTTCTTCTAAACCGAAGAAGATCAAACGAATGGAACGAAAACCTAGGGATTCATCTCCTTCACCATCTGCCAACGAAGATGATGAAGAAGTTGAATCTCCACATATGTCTCCAAGAGGTAATACTCTACCTCGATCTCCTACCCCAACTCAAGAAGTCAAGATTCCAACTCCACCTCCAACACCAAAACACTCACCTCCTAAACCAGAAGACGTTAAAATTCCTACTCCAACCCCTTCCCCAAAACAAACACCACCGAAACAGCCAACTCCAACACCGACACCGAAAGTTCCAATTTCGGTTGTTACGACCTCTACAACCGAAACTTCTCTACCACCTCCACCAGTTTCTTCTGTTTCTATTTCCACAACACTTTTATCTACTCCAATCATTACCTCAATCACAACCACTACCATCCCTGAACAAACAGCAAGGGTCAACGTATCTAATACGGGGCACCTACTGTATCCGACACTCCTGTCATCACTATCCCTCTTTCGCCAACTAAATCAACCGATTCCAGTGCTACACTCGGAGGCGACAATGATGAGTATGACTCCACATACTTTATTCCCTATCGATTACAATCTGGTGAAGATACTGAAGCTCCAATCAACCGAAAACACTTAGACAGTATTCATGAAAAGTTGAATAAATTGCTTGCTGATACTCAAGCCTATGGAGGAGTTGTTCTTAAAGCTTTTGTGGAGACAGCTATAGAGAAATATACACAAGCTATGGATAAATCAACCGATGCCATCAAAGAATCGACTTCAGTTTGCAAGAAAGCTTCTGGTAATGTTACTGAAGTTATTCACACAACTCAGATCTTTTTAGATTCTTTCACAGGGCATGCGGATACGAATGCAACTAAAATTCATGAATCGGTTGCCTCTCTTTCTCAGTCTTTAAAGGAAGAACAAAAGAAGTTTGAAGAAGTTAGTTCCTCAATTAAAACTGATAATGCCTCTCTCATTATTTTGGTTTCCTCCAAACTGGACTCTCTACATGCAGATATTGCAAATGAAGGTGCTTTGAAAGAAGAAATTGCACGACAAGCCTCTACAATCACAGTCCAGCACGTCCAACTTGCTCAAGTAGAGAAGGAGATTTCATTGTTGAAAACTGAAAGAGTTGTCTTTCGTAGTTGTTCCAACGATGTTAAGGACATGTTGACCAACATTCTTGGTGCTCATGATCCGATTCTGACTCTCACAATTCGCAATCATCTCACAAACAAAATGCTTCCCGTTCTTGCTATTCTTCATGAAATGAAGAATGTTTCAGAGCCTTTTGTTACTCCAAAACAAGGGGGAGAGGAATCTCAGAAAGAAGTTTTCACAAAAGAACTGAAGGATGATGTAGCTTCAGGTTCTGACCCGAAAGAAAAGCTGAAACAGATTGTACATGACAGCGATAGTGATACCGATGAGACTATTGCCGTGGCTCTGCAAAGAAAGAAAAGGGATAAAGAGCTGGATGAAAATTTGAAAATCACCAAAGCGGCTGAGGAGACAGAGCAACGAAACAAAGAAACTGAAGATATCTTACAATGTAAGAAGGCTCTATTTCCTGAATGGACTCGGGATGTGTTGATCAGTCAAGCAATTGAATCACCGAGTTTCTACTGGTTAGAAACGATTGCTTCATTTGACTACGACAATTCCAAGGACTCACAGTTTGATATGTCGATTACAAGGAAGGCATTTACTTTTCATTGTTTTGATTCAACTATTGAGGTTCCGTTTCCAAGTCCAAAGGTTGACCGAGAAGTGCACAAAAGATTACAACTGTCAAGGTATTGAAGCTGAATCCAGCTGGAAAGTTTGTGAACGTCCATTTCAAAGTTACAGAAGGAACTGCAAACTCTGTTTCGTTGATATCACTGGCTGATCTTCCCAATCTCAATCCACATGATTGGATTTTGCTTGTCAACATTTTGCTCAATAATTCCAAGGAGTATGAACCGATTATAGAACGTTTAAACAGAATGTTGGGATCCTATATCCATGAAGTTGCAACAATGGATCAGGAGATAGCGAGAGTAATGAACAAGAAGCCGACGGCCAAGCCTACTCAAAAGCCTAGTGATGTGAACAAGATGAAGATTGGGCAAATCAACTCAACTCATTTAACCGTGATGTTTACAAAGGGTGATGCTCATAAGTTCTTGTTCGCTTTGGTAGATAAACATCTGTTTTCTACTGACTGCATGGAGCACATCATCAATTTGATACATCGGTGCAAGTAGAACTCGGATGCTGATAAGAAAAACTTTACTGATATGCTTCGGTGGTATATCACCTTTCGGTACCATCTGTTAGCTATCATACTGAGAGTGTTCAAGATGGTGAAGAAGCTCTCGGTTCCTAAACAAAGTTGAAGTCTCGGTCCCAAAGACACAAAGGGGGAGATTGTTGGAGCTTATTGTGTTGCGTCTTAGGGCTTTTTGTATATATCCGGATTGGGCCTGTCCATCCGTGATTATCTCTTCGGGTTAGACTATATATATGCATGCATGTATGCATTACGTTTTGGGGATATACGTCTTACTATTTTTACGCTTGAGTTTTGTAACCCTAAACACCTCTACTGTCGAAGTTCTTAATCGAGCTCTTCTGAGGTGTTGAAGCATTAATCATTCAATGTCTTCAAGTCATATTCTTGTTCATTTTACGTACTTTCTTTTTTGCGTACTCAGAATCAATCGATCCTGAAAGAACTTTGTTCTAACACAAACCCGACGGAGTACGTTACTTTAAGGACAGAGTTTGGATTCCAAGGGTTAACAATTTGAGAGACATAGTACTAGAGGAGTCTCATTGATCTAAATACTCAATCCACCCTGGAGCGGATAAGATGTACAAGGATCTTAAAGAGTACTATTGGTGGCCTAAAATGAAAAAGGATATTGCGTTGTATGTTGGAAAGTGTTTGACTTGCTCAATAGTCAAAGCTGAACATCAAAAACCATCCGACTTATTGCAACAACCCAAAATTCCCCAATGGAAATGGGAGCAGATATCTATGGATTTCATTACCAAACTTCCTAGAACTTCTAAAGGTCACGATTCAATTTGGGTCATAGTGGATCGACTGACGAAATCTGCTCACTTTCTCCCTATTTGGGAAGACTTCAAGATGGAAAAATTGGCCCAAATCTACATCGACAAAATTGTTGCTCTGCAAGGTGTACCCATATTTATCATTTTTGATAGAGATAGTCGTTTTACATCACGATTTTGGTGGATGTTACAGAAGACACTAGGAACCCAGATAAATTCGAGCACGGCTTACCACCCTCAGACAGATGGGCAGACGGAGAGAACAATACAAACATTGGAAGACATGCTATGGGCGTGTGTCCTTGAATTCAAAGGAAATTGGGATACTCATTTGCCTCTAATTGAGTTTTCCTATAATAACAGTTACCACACGAGTATCCAATGTGCTCTGTATGAAGCATTGTATGGACGCAAGTGTCATTCTCCATTGTGTTGGACAGAAATCGGATATAGGCAATTGTCTAGACTCGACCTTATTCAAGAAACAACTGACAAGATCGCTATAATCAGAGATAGGCTTAAAGCCACCAGAGATCGTCAGAAAAGTTATGCAGATAATCATCGAAAACCATTAGAATTCCAAGTTGGAGACAAGGTACTTTTAAAGGTGTCGCCTTGGAAAGGGCTTGTACATTTTGGTAAGAAAGGAAAACTAAGCCCAAGATATGTTGGACCCTTTGAGATCACTGAAAGGATCGGTCCGGTGGCATATAAACTCCAATTACCCCAAGAGTTAAGCGCCATTCACGACAAATTCCATCTCTCCAATCTTAAGAAATGTTTAGCCGATGAACCATTGAGAGTACCTCTGGAGGAAATTAAGATCAACGATAAGCTAAACTTTGTTGAGGAACCGATAGAAATCCTTGACATGGAGGTGAAACAACTTAAGAGGAGTAAGATTCCGATTGTGAAAGTTCGATGGAACTCAAAAAGCGGCCCGGAGCACACCTGGGAGCGTGAGGACTTCATGAAGGAAAAGTATCCACAACTTTTTCCATACGATGACAAATGATGACATAGAATGAATTTCGGGACGAAATTCTTTTTGAGTGGGGGATACTGTGACAACTGTCAATTTCAGGTCATTCTCGGACTCATGCATCTTTTTATAAAAAAAATCATATATGCACAACATGCCATGGCCTAGTAGTATAAATTAGGTCAAAATCTTGCATAAACTAGGATCCAACTAAAATCTAGGACTAATATACTTGACTCTTACGATTCTAGTAAGTTGTCTAGCTACTGTAGGAAATGCCAATACCCGAATTAGAATAAACCCCAAACATTCGTTACAATTGAAAAAGAGTATAAAACATTAAAAATAAATTAAAATCTTCTAATTTCATTTCATTGTGATGGTGAATATCTAACAAAATTTTCCAAAAACCCTAAAGAGCCCAAACATCCGAATTTATAAAATTTAAAACCTAAAAACTATATAAGATTCGTTGTGAACCTCATTATATTCAAATTTAAATAATTAAGTTATGGAATATAATAAAATATATAAAGATTTAATTATCAAACATAAATCATATTTTAAGAGCTAAAAACAAAAATTCTTAAATAAATCAAGAATTACTTAAAGAAACATTTTTATAAATATTTAGATTTTATAAAAACTGAAGGGAAATTTATTTAATTTGAATTAGGAGAGAGAGGGCCTCTCTTATACTCATAAAATCCATCACCCTCTCTCCTATGCTCTCTCTTCCCAAAATCTTCAATCATTAAACTCATTCTTACACTTCAACTTCCCCTTCCTTCTCTCTCTCACCCTCCACTCTTTACAACACTCAAACTCTCTCTTTCTCTCTCCAAACCCACGAAATTCTCCAGCCAAGAACACCTCTCAACCTTCAAATCTTCATCTTCTAAGGTTGTTCTTCAACGTAATCATGGAAATCCTTCATCTTCCCTCACTTTTCTTTCGTATTTTAAAGGTTTTTCTTGTACTTCTCATTCTTCTACACCATTCTTTATGAACATTCATGAACATATGACTTTTGATTTTCTTTTTGTATATCCCCAATAAATCATAAAACCACTTTAGAGAATGTGAAAATGATATATGATAATTTTCGCAGCTCCTACTAGAAGTACACGACCCAGACAAATATTTTAAGAATTTTTCGTAAAGCATTCCTATTCTTCCCCGATTTTTGTATTTATAATGAACCAAAAACAAATAAAATTGTTCTGCTCATCTAAAATTCACGAAAATTTACCAAAACACCTTATAATACATTATGATGCTACATAAAAAGTTTTAGGATTTTTAGATACTATATGCTATTTTTTTCCTATTTTCCCACGATTAAATAAACTTAAGCCCATTTCTTATTATAATAAATGCACAAAAATCATAAAATCAGGTTAAACAGTTTAGAAAGCCATTTTTATATTTTTCCCAGCTTAATAATGTTTAATAACAGTAATATAAAAAGGTTGGGTAATTTTGGAAATTGTTTGCAATTAATTTCATTATTTATTAAAATAAATGCACGAAAATCATAAAATTGGGTTAAACAGTTTAGAAGTCCATTTTTATATTTTTTTCCCAGCTCAAGTATGTCTAGTGGAAGTGTGATAAAAATTTTGGGAATTTTTATCCCTTGGATGCTATTTTTCATGAATTTATATTGTTATGAAGACTTAAAAATTTGGAAAAATAGTTCATCGCATCAAAAATTCAAGGGAAAATTTTTGGAAAACATCTACAGTATTTAGAATGAAAATACAAGAGTTGTTAGTTTTTGGAAACTGTTTGATAATATTTTACATTTTTAGGAGTTTAAAACACCTTAAAATGTGTTGAAATACCCTTAATTAATATTACAAAAAAATATGGAAAATTAATATCTAAAATTGTCTTAACCCCATGAGTTATAAACTTTCATAATTTCAGAAAAATTTTAACCAATTAATATTAAACCAATATTAGAACAAAAAATTTTGGCATTTCTCTATATGTAGAGTTTAGTATATTAGCATTAGATTTCGACATGGAAACTCACTAGTGTGTGTTTGATGTCATAGGATCCCGGTAGTAAGGCGTTGGTGTATTCCGAGGCACCACTTGTACCTACTTGAAACATTGTGAGTATTCATTCACTCCCCTATTTTCTATTTTTATGTTCTGGGGTGGAAAAGCATGTCCGAAAAACTATTTATTTGTTCGTTGTATTTAAATTGATTTGTATCAAACATGATCGCTATTTTATTACTATATCTCTCTATGTACATCTATGCAACACGGAACATGAGAACTTATCGTCTGAAGGCCCTTCCCTTACACTTTTCTCTAACCATTAACTCTTTGAGCCAATGGTCATTGTGGATAGCGCTATTAGGAATTGAAAACTCCTCACTGGCCGGTTGCTGGAGTGCATGCTACCATATAATCTATGGAACGATAAACATAGATCTTGATAGGGCTTCAGTCATAGGCTTGGTTGAGAACTCATTGTTTGCTCATATACATACAAACTTGTTATTTATTATGGCAATAAACTCGTTTTATCAATTATAGCAATCAACTTTGTTTCTCATTATAGCAATGAACTTGGTTTCTCATTAAAGCAATGTACTTGTATTTATGGAAAGTCTTATACCAAATCTTGATTTTATAAACTTCTGAACTCACCAACTATTTTCATAGTTGACACTCATTTTACATGCTTTTTCAGGAAATAATTAGTAAGTGGATATAAAGATTCATCATCATAGAGCATGTTGCATCGTGTGGAAGTTATTTTATGAAGTTATATTTTGGAAAACTTGTACTTTTAAACTATGGGTTGTAAACTTTTAAATATTGCTATGGTGATGTATCTTTATCTTTTGTAATGAAACCTTTATCTCTGTAATATCCTACGTTTCCGCTTTAGCGGGGTGTGGCAGTTTAGGATCTACTTTAGTTTTTGTTGACGTGCCTTCTCCCCTTGTTTCGGAATGAAGCCAGATTCCGGAACACCCTGCAATCCATGAAGCATAGCGAAAACAAGTCTCACCTTTTCAAGAAGATGTTTTCGAACATTGATGGTGAGCACGGAATCCCTGGTCTCAAGCATGTCTAAGAGCATGCTTGTAACATCAGCAATGCGGCTTCGCATGACAGCCTTCTTAGATAAGAAGTCGTTCACCAGATTCTATGAAGCTGCCAGTTTCGCAGTTAGCACCTTTACTTCTTCAGACTTGAGTGCGAGAGAGTCCTTGATGGAACGCTCTTTTACCAGTTTTTCTTTCAGTTGTGAAATCTAAGAAGATATAGTGGCTTAAAAGACTTCATGATCAGTTTTCAGACCAATGTGAAGAGCTAGCAGTTGAGTCTTCTCAAATTTGAAAAGAGATCCCATACCCTTTATTGCTTCATTTTCTGATGACGTGTTGTTATTGAAGGTAGTTTGGAAGTTCTCCATGAAAGTAGTAGTATCAGCAATTAGTTTATCTACTTTTTCGGTCGTGGTCTTGCAAACTTCATCTAACTCACCAACAACCTTGTTCATTTTATCGGTGTTGGCTGTATGTTCCTTGGAGATTCGTTCAAAGAGCGAATAAATGGTGGATTTAGCATATTCATCGGATGAAGAGGCCTTGGCAGAGAGATGTAATTTATCAATCTTTTCATGAAGGTACTGAAGTTGCCCTTTCGCAATTTGAACCTCATCTTCACTCTCCATTCGTATTTGAAATTAAGGGACTATAAGTAAACCGCCCCAGATCTTCATCATCATCACCAAAGACTATATCAGGGTCATTTCGGTTAATAGGGTAAATATGAGGAGATGTGTGAGATGAGAACCTTGAATTTTTAGCCCCCGTATCAGATACGATGACTGAAACAACAGGTGAGGTTGAGGTAGTGGTAGGAACTGTGGAATCTGTGAATAGTGGGATAGAAATGTTGATTTGAGGTTGAGAAGAGACAGGTGGAGGGCATGGTGCGATGGTGATTGGGATTGAGGTGGTTTTAGGGGAAGGAGGTGGAGAAGGAGGATAAGTATTAAAGGTTTGAGGTAAGGAGGATAAGTATTAAAGGTTTGAGTTTACCTCAGGATTGGATGTCTCCTCTGTATTGTGAACAACTTAATCTTCGTTGTGAATGAGAACATCCTCCTCAACGCGAATATCTGACTGTGAGTCAGACTCAGAAAGTTTGCTTGCACTTGGTGTTGGGGTTTTTCGCTTATGAGCCGACTACTTTCGCCTTTTAGGTTGGACTGCAGAAGGAGCAGTTTTTGCTTTTCGCTTCTTTGGAGTAACAGCTTGCTCGGATGGACCCTCTTTTTCTTGCTTTGTCTTACCTCCCTTCTTCACTTTGTCAACTTCATCAATGGACAAACGCATCTCAGGAGTGATGGGGCGAGCTCCTAAAGATGGAAGCTTTTTGTATTCCTCCAAGATCTTGCTAGCAGCTGGAAAAAAACACAACATGGTTTCCAAAATGGAGTCAGCAAAAGCGAACTTCGAGTTGTCAGAGATAATTATCTTGGTGGTGTGAAAAGTAGGAATCCAAGACTTCAATGAATCCTTCATCATTGGAATTTGGTATTTGTCGATTGCTCGTTGAACAACAATAGTCCAGAAACGAGCACATGAAATCTCACTGTGTCGAGTCGTTGAGTGAGTACTTTGCACCAGTTGAGCCCATAGAATAGTGTCATAGTCAAGGTTGATGTCATGTTAGAGATCATACATCAAGGTCATGAACAGCTTACTAGCACAATTTGAACCTGTGACTCTTTCAGAATTTTTTTTTTGAAAAGAAGAGTGAACAAACCATTCCATTGAGGAGGAAAGTTGGGTTTCTTGAACTTGGAGATGGATGGGATGATTTCCTTATCTCCAATCGCATAGAACGTCTCGAAAATAGCTGCAGAACAGATCAAGTTTGGATTCACCATGGAGTCATCAGAGGCAAGCCCTAGCAGAGAGCAGAACTGTGACTTGGTGATCGATGATTTCTTGTCAGAGATGTCAAAGGTGATGCATTTTTCTTCCTTGATGTACGACACAGAAGAATAAGCCTTTAAAAGTAGAGACATTAGAACACACTCCACTTTAGTTAAAGCAGTAAGCAGAGGGGAATACTTCAAGAATTCGATGATAGGTAGCATGTTGGAATCGTACTTGAATGGGGACAGATGAAGAATCAAGTTTTGATTCTGTTTTATGGAAAGCAATAAGGAGTGTGCAGTTTGATCATGAACTGATGAAGAACCAGCCATTGTTGTAGATTGATGGAGAAGAAGAACAGTAGACAGAAATCGTCATTTAGGGTTCTTGAGAGAATTTGAGAGTAGTAAAAGGTAATTCATGCATCAAAAATCCTTTTATACGATTACATAAGAGAGAGAGAGAATCAATTGATTGATTTCCTTTGAAATGATGCCTGGAAAAGCAGGATTTGACAACTGTAGCACCGATAAAGGTGTCAGGCGGTGTGATAAGTGGAAGCATTTCAAATTCCATGCGCCTAAAATTCAAAGTTTTATCCAACAATAGCCGCATCATCATTATCTTGTTCTTATCCTTTCAAACTGCATTCGTTGCAATAAATAACCATACAGTCGTTCGCTTTTATGAGTGAGTACTTTGAATCTGCAAAACTGAAAATGCCATAAGTACCACAAACAAGACTTTAAGAAAATCAACGAGATCTTCATGCGAGAGGTACCAAAGAAAAGGAAATCAAGCAAAATTTATATGTGGGATTTTAGTGATGTTTTAAAAGACGCAAAACAAAAAGTCTCGGGCAACGATCTCTTCCTTCAAAATCAAGAGAGATTATGAAGTGTTTGTGTGGTTTCCCATTGAAATACGATCAACTGTTTGACAAGAAACATTGAAAAGCATCTTTTGATTAGGCTCAATGGGTGGCTTATTCTGTAATCAAACAACTAACTTGACATAAGAACGAATGTTGGATGAAGTACTCGTGTGACCAATGTAGTCGGTTGAACGAGTAGGCTTGGAATTATTTTAGTGACTAAGTCAAACTTTGAAATCTCAAAAAAATCCTTGATCACATGGGAAGAAGTGACTTGGTTCAAGAACACCTCATTAAGATCTCATAACATAAAAAGAGATTCCTTGGTAAGAACCATGAAAGTGGCTTTCGTTAATTCCATAGTGAAAATATAGAACATTTAATTGTTCACCGTGAATTCATATAAGTGTGTTGGATTTTGGGTTTCTCTCAGTTCGTGGAAAACGAAACTAAGATCATTAACACGGATGTTGTGCAACCATAAACCTCAGTGGTATAGCTGAGAGTCTCAAGGGTTACATTGATGAAAATGAAGGCAATGGAGAAATCTAAAGATGGTTCCAGAGAAGCGAATGTACCTCTGCTAAACGAAAGTGACCAAGCAGATAAATCTTAACTCAAAGCGAGAATAGTAAGGTAGCTTATGACTAATATGAATTTAACAGCCTAATTGGGAAAAAACGATTGGTAGAATCGATTCATTAAGGCTTCACATCGAGTCAATAGAGGCTTTAGACAACATACATCAGCATGCTTCTAGAGACACTTAGCTATTACATAGATAAAAATGTTATACCTGCTCTATCACACGAATATGTGCCTTCATGATCTTCTTGTTCTTTCAAATATGCAAAACTAAAAGAAATAAAGACAGACATAAATTAAATATTTTCGGATTTTGACATTTTCTGAAAAAGAAATAATAGAAAAAACAAAAAGAAAATATTTTCAATTTTTTGAATAAAATAGAATAATATACAAAAAAATCTAATATCAAAGAAAACAAAAAAATAAAATAAAATAAATTTTGGATGATGTGAATTAGGGCGAACATTTGTGCCAATTCGTGTCCCGGAAAAATCGGAAACGAATTAAAGCGAGTGCTCGTGCCAATTCGCGTAGCAAGAATAAACACGAAAAGATAACAAATATTTTTGGATTTTCGGATATTTCAAAAAAAAGATTTTTGAAGATATTAAAAATTATACATAAAGTACAAAAAGGATATCAGATAGAGCGAACCACAAATGAACAATGTTCAGCGAGTCTTTGCGATCGTTCACATTGATTCGTGTTAACAACTTTATTAAAGCGAAGGTGGTTTCGGTACAGATGCAACTTCCATAATTCCTAGGCCTTAAAGAATTATGTTGAAGGTGGTTTCATGCAAGGCTTTTGTGAATATGTCAGCCAACTGATCAGCGGATCTCACGAAGTGAATTTCAACGTTGTTGTCTTTCTACGTGATCCTTGATGAAATGATACCTCGTGCGATGTGTTTTGTCTTTGAGTGTTGCACTGGGTTGTGACAGATGCGAATAGCACTTTCAGAGTCACAATATAATGGGATTCATTTCATGCTTAAGCCATAGTCACAAAGATGACTTTGAATCCAAATGACTTTTATATATTCAGCTTCAGCTATTGACAAGGATACACACGTTTTCTTCCTGGATTGCCAACTAACAAGTTTTCCATCTAAAAATTGGCATCCTCAAGTTGTGCTTTTTCTATCTAATCCACATCCCCAAGGTCAGCATCCGAAAATTGTAACATACACATTTTGAAATCGTGTATTGTAAATTATAAAAGAGAATAATATTATGAAATGTTATGTGAAATTGAGTGTTGAGTTCTAAAAGATAGTTTTTACTAGAAATGAAGTAAAACTATGTTTAAAATCACTCAGAAAATATTGGAAGTCTTATACATTCCAATTAAAAGCCAAATAGCGAAGTTTAGCGAAAATATAAAATTTTAAATAAGTAAAATTTTATTATTGAAAGTTGTAAATAATCTCGTTAGAAACTTATAGGCAAAAACATCGTCGAAATCCGAGTTATAACAAAGAAGTTTTGACCAATTGAAGATCCGCAACAAAACCGGCACGACGCCTAATGATGTAAAAAGTGAGTTTTTGATAAACTACTTTTTAGACTTAGTGATCTAAACGGAAGTCACAGTATTCGTTAAACCGAGAAGTTCGATAGAAAGAACGCCAAAATCTGGCTTCGTATGAGAAAGTTATGATTTTTCTAAGTTTCAGTTTAGTAGTAGACAGCTAAAAACTCGAATTTTAGATCGAGTGATTTTTAGCCGACACAACCTAACCGAGAATTAAAGATCTCGTCACTAGTAGTACAACAGTAAAAGTCTGATGAAAATGGATGTCGGATGAAGAAGTTATGAATTTTTAACGGATTTACCAGTCCCGGTCTGTTAAAAATAATAATATTAAAAAGAAAGTCAAAATTAGCTGACGAAGTCTAAACGAAAGCTGTAGATCATAATTTTACATACGCCTGCATATAAAGAACGTCAAAAACGGAGCTCGTATGCGAAGTTATGGATTTTAGAAGTTTTTGGCACAAAAATCGAGAATAATTGCGAAATCCGAGAAAAATCACATGGCCTGAATTCGGCCATGTCACCCTCGCTCCTCACGCGACACGTATCCGATGTGAGCCACGTCAGGCGCGCCCCATGTCCGATTTCGATGACTCAGCCGAAGCAGCAGCCGACGTGTGTACAGTGACTCCTCGCATCCGAGGCGCTGGTCGAATCCGAGAGCGTCGCGTGTTCGAAGCTCGCACCCGCCACCTGGCCTCATTCCGCGACTGCCACCTGCCTCGCCGATTCCTCCTTCTCGGCCGAACCCTCGCATTCTCACCCTATAAATACAAGGCTTGCGAGCCTTCTCGGGTAATTTTGTAAAATTGCCAACTTTCACCCCGTTTTTAATATTTTTATTATTTTGACATCCCCTGAAACCTCGATATGAGTTTTAGCAAAGAAATAACTTAGATTCACGTGTTATTTTCCAGTGTTATTTTTATTCGCTATTTTTAATAGCAAAGAAATACCTTTCACCATGTGATCAGTGAAAGAACTTAGATTCGCATTGGTACTAGTATGTAGCCTCTGGCCATGTAGAACATGTATCCGTAAGAGAATGATTTCTATTCTATGGCATTGGCAGAAGGTTAGACAAAGCTGAAAGCATGAAATCTACCAAAATGTTTAATCCAAAAGTGTATGTCTTCTGTGCCATTTGGGTCGAAGCTTTATTGATGTATATGAAGTATGGAAATCGTTATGTCTCATTGATTGTATATCTTTGAATCAAATCAATGATTGATATGGAAAGTTTGTCACATGATTCACATATGCCCTTGTTGATCCTTGTTCCTCTTTGCTTCTGCCATATTGAAGTGTGTGTGTGTGTGTATATATATATATATATATATATATATATATATATATATATATGGCATAACGTTATATTGTATCTATTATTGAACTCACTAAGCGTCACCGCTTACCCTCTCAATGTTTAACAAATTTGAAGGAGATAAGTAACCAGTATGATTATATACTGTAAGAAGATGTAGAATAGTTTTTACTATTACATTTGTATTTAGGGATAATGTATGTATAAATGTATAGTATCCTGGGTAGTTGTGTAATATATAACACTTTGTAATAGTCGGTTTGTATCCAGTCATTTGTAAACTTTTTATCAATGTAAAATATTGTTTTTATGAATATGCAAGTAGCATGTTTTGATGTAACTATATTGTCAAGTATGAAAGTTTGGGTCTTTCAGAAATACGAAAGTGCGGGTCTTCCAATCATGGTATCGGAGCATTGGTTTAAGTGAACTAAATACCACATATTGGTATTTAGACTTAAACTGTTGGAAGTACAATATATGAACGGATTCATTAGGAGTATATGGATTCAAACCATAGGAAATACTTAAGTGGGGTATTGGGTAGTGATAAACCCTAGTATTCTAAGATATTACGTTACTTCAAAATTTTCAGAGAACTAATTTAAGTGAACTAGGAATTTTGAGAATTTCTAAACTTAAACATAAATTGTTATGTGAAGATGATACGATGTGTGTCGGCTAAAAACCGCTCGATCTCAAATCGAGTATTCGGGCTGCATACCGCTAAGTCGAAACTTCGAAAAATCATAACTTCCTCATACGAAGTCAGATTTGGGCGTTCTTTTTACGCACGCTCTCAGTTTAACGTATTCTACGACTTTCGTTTACATTACTAAGGCTAAATATCGCTCTATCGTAAATTCACTATTTACGTCATTCAGCGTTGCCGGTTCTGTCGCGAAACTTCGACAGGTCATAACTTCTTCGTTATAACTCGGATTTTGGCATTCTTTATATATTTGGAAAGCTCATTATGACCACTACGTCTTCATATATCCATATCGGGCTTATCTAATATTTCATTTTAACTCATATTTTTATCCTTAATTGATTTAAGCCACACAATTAAGCAATTAAGCATAAAGCACATTATACTCAAATAATACATTCTTATTATTTCAAAATGGGTTACAAAGGTTAACCTAGACTATTACATCGCTATTAATGACAAGCCCAGAAACACGGGCGTTACAATTCTCTCCACCTTAGAATGATTATGTCCCCAGAATCAAACATCAACAAACAAATGCTGATAGCGACTCATCATGTCACTCTCCGTCTCCCAAGTGAGATTTGGCCCATTCATATGTTCCAATGGACAAGCACTGACTCGTCCATCTTGCATCGTAACTTCTTAGTCTTTTGGTCAACGATTGCCTGTGGTTCTTCAATTAACCTCTTGTTTTCATCAATTCTCAAATTTGAAAGTGGAATCATGTCAGGAACTTCTCCCGTGAACTTCCTCAAATAACACACATGAAAAGTGTTATGAATACCATTCAGTTCTTCGGGTAATTCGAGCTTGTAAGTTTGGTTCCCAATCCTCTGAAGAACTTTAAACGGTCCAATAAACCTTGGACTCAACTTTCCCCTTTTACCAAATCTTATAAGTCCCTTCCACGAAGAGACTTTAATCAAAACTGAATCTCCTACTACAAAAGTCATCGGTCTTCTTTTCTTGTCAGCATAGCTCTTTTGACGATCCTGAGCTGCTAACATTCTTTCCCTGGTTATTTTCAGCTTTTCAGCAGTCTGATGGACCATTTCGGGTCCCATGAACTGCTTTTCCCCAGCCTCAAGCCAACAAGATGGCGTACGACACTTCTGTCCATACAGAGCTTGATAAGGTGCCATCTTTATGGTCGAGTGGAAACTATTATTGTAGGAAAATTCTACCAAAGGTAAATGTTCATCCCAATTACCTAGGAATTCCAGAGTACATGCCCTCAGCATATCTTTGAGAGTTTGTATCGTTCGTTCGCTCTGACCATCAGTCTGTGGATGGTAAGCTGTACTTAAACACAACTTGGTACCCATTTCCTCTTGTAGGCTTTTCCAAAATCGCGAGGTGAAATAGCTATAACGATATGACACAATCGTTAACGGAACACCGTGAAGCCTAACAATTTCCTTCACATAAGAATTCGCAAGCTTTTCCATAGACCATTTCTCATTGGCTGCTACGAAATGCGCACTCTTAGTGAATCGATCAACGACCACCCAAATCATGTCGTGACCACTTTTCGTTTTGGGTAGTTTAGTGACAAAATCTATAGCAATGTCTTCCCACTTACCCATAGGCACAGGCAAAGGTTCTAAACTCCTATACGGTTTCTGATGTTGTGTCTTTACTCTCGCACAAGTCACACACTCGGCCACATATTTTGCAACATCAAGCTTCATCGTCGGCCACAAGTAGTAGGGTTTCGGGTCCCTATACATTTTAGTGCTACCGGGATGAATCGAGTACATGGTCTTGTGAGCTTCTTCCATCAGAAGATCTCTGACTCCTCCTGTCTTAGGTACCCAAATACGACCTTGGAATACCTTTAGTCCATGACCTTTTTGTACCGAACACCAACGTTTTGCCCAAACGTTCTTCCTTTCGGTCATTATTTTTTGAAGCTTCCTCTTGAGCTTTCTTTATACTTTCCACAATTGTCAAGACAACTTCAATTCTCAACGCTCTTGGCCTCCTTCTTTCAAGATTGAATTTCCGACTGAGAGCATCAGCAACAACATTTGCTTTACCAGGGTGGTAAAGTAACTCACAGTCGTAGTCCTTAAGTAGTTCAAGCCAGCGTCATTGCCTCATATTTAATTCTTTCTGACTAAAGAGATATTGGAGACTCTTATGATCAGTGAATAGTTTGCACTTCGTGCCATAGAGGTAATGCCTCCATATCTTTAGAGCGAAAACTACCGCTGCAAACTCCAAATCATGAGTGGGGTAGTTCCTTTCATGCTCTTTCAGCTGTCAAGATGCATACGCGATCACCTTATCTCTTTGGGTCAAAACACAATCCAACCCAACACCAGACGCATCGCTATAAACAACGAAGTCTTCAACTCCATCGGGTAGAGAAAGAATCGGCGCCTCACATAGCTTCTTTTTTAGCAACTCGAATGCTTCTTTATGCTTATCACTCCAAGCATATATAGCTCCCTTGTGGGTCAAAGCTGTTAATGGACTAGCGATCGAAGAAAAGCCTTGGATAAACCTTCGGTAATATCCGGCTAATCGTAAAAAGCTTCGGATTTCCGTGGGACTTTTTGGTTGCTCCCACTTCATCACAGCTTCGATCTTTGCTGGATCAACCATTATCCCTACTTGGTTGACCACGTAACCCAAGAATTGGACTTCTCGAATCCAAAAATCACATTTGGAGAACTTAGCATACAACTTCTCATTCTTCAAGACTTCCAACACTTCTCGCAAGTGTCTACCATGCTCCTCTTGGCTTTTCGAGTAAATCAGAATGTCATCTATGAACACTATCACAGATTTATCAAGGAACGGATTACAAACCCTATTCATTAAATCCATGAATGCTGCTGGAGCATTGGTTAGTCCAAACGACATAAGCAAGAACTCGTAGTGTCCATATCAAGTAGCATGTTTTGATGTAACTATATTGTCAAGTATGAAAGTTTGGGTCTTTCAGAAATACGAAAGTGCGGGTCTTCCAATCATGGTATCGGAGCATTGGTTTAAGTGAACTAAATACCACATATTGGTATTTAGACTTAAACTGTTGGAAGTACAATATATGAACGGATTCATTAGGAGTATATGGATTCAAACCATAGGAAATACTTAAGTGGGGTATTGGGTAGTGATAAACCCTAGTATTCTAAGATATTACGTTACTTCAAAATTTTCAGAGAACTAATTTAAGTGAACTAGGAATTTTGAGAATTTCTAAACTTAAACATAAATTGTTATGTGAAGATGATACGATGTGTGTCGGCTAAAAACCGCTCGATCTCAAATCGAGTATTCGGGCTGCATACCGCTAAGTCGAAACTTCGAAAAATCATAACTTCCTCATACGAAGTCAGATTTGGGCGTTCTTTTTACGCACGCTCTCAGTTTAACGTATTCTACGACTTTCGTTTACATTACTAAGGCTAAATATCGCTCTATCGTAAATTCACTATTTACGTCATTCAGCGTTGCCGGTTCTGTCGCGAAACTTCGACAGGTCATAACTTCTTCGTTATAACTCGGATTTTGGCATTCTTTATATATTTGGAAAGCTCATTATGACCACTACGTCTTCATATATCCATATCGGGCTTATCTAATATTTCATTTTAACTCATATTTTTATCCTTAATTGATTTAAGCCACACAATTAAGCAATTAAGCATAAAGCACATTATACTCAAATAATACATTCTTATTATTTCAAAATGGGTTACAAAGGTTAACCTAGACTATTACATCGCTATTAATGACAAGCCCAGAAACACGGGCGTTACAATTCTCTCCACCTTAGAATGATTATGTCCCCAGAATCAAACATCAACAAACAAATGCTGATAGCGACTCATCATGTCACTCTCCGTCTCCCAAGTGAGATTTGGCCCATTCATATGTTCCAATGGACAAGCACTGACTCGTCCATCTTGCATCGTAACTTCTTAGTCTTTTGGTCAACGATTGCCTGTGGTTCTTCAATTAACCTCTTGTTTTCATCAATTCTCAAATTTGAAAGTGGAATCATGTCAGGAACTTCTCCCGTGAACTTCCTCAAATAACACACATGAAAAGTGTTATGAATACCATTCAGTTCTTCGGGTAATTCGAGCTTGTAAGTTTGGTTCCCAATCCTCTGAAGAACTTTAAACGGTCCAATAAACCTTGGACTCAACTTTCCCCTTTTACCAAATCTTATAAGTCCCTTCCACGAAGAGACTTTAATCAAAACTGAATCTCCTACTACAAAAGTCATCGGTCTTCTTTTCTTGTCAGCATAGCTCTTTTGACGATCCTGAGCTGCTAACATTCTTTCCCTGGTTATTTTCAGCTTTTCAGCAGTCTGATGGACCATTTCGGGTCCCATGAACTGCTTTTCCCCAGCCTCAAGCCAACAAGATGGCGTACGACACTTCTGTCCATACAGAGCTTGATAAGGTGCCATCTTTATGGTCGAGTGGAAACTATTATTGTAGGAAAATTCTACCAAAGGTAAATGTTCATCCCAATTACCTAGGAATTCCAGAGTACATGCCCTCAGCATATCTTTGAGAGTTTGTATCGTTCGTTCGCTCTGACCATCAGTCTGTGGATGGTAAGCTGTACTTAAACACAACTTGGTACCCATTTCCTCTTGTAGGCTTTTCCAAAATCGCGAGGTGAAATAGCTATAACGATATGACACAATCGTTAACGGAACACCGTGAAGCCTAACAATTTCCTTCACATAAGAATTCGCAAGCTTTTCCATAGACCATTTCTCATTGGCTGCTACGAAATGCGCACTCTTAGTGAATCGATCAACGACCACCCAAATCATGTCGTGACCACTTTTCGTTTTGGGTAGTTTAGTGACAAAATCTATAGCAATGTCTTCCCACTTACCCATAGGCACAGGCAAAGGTTCTAAACTCCTACACGGTTTCTGATGTTGTGTCTTTACTCTCGCACAAGTCACACACTCGGCCACATATTTTGCAACATCAAGCTTCATCGTCGGCCACAAGTAGTAGGGTTTCGGGTCCCTATACATTTTAGTGCTACCGGGATGAATCGAGTACATGGTCTTGTGAGCTTCTTCCATCAGAAGATCTCTGACTCCTCCTGTCTTAGGTACCCAAATACGACCTTGGAATACCTTTAGTCCATGACCTTTTTGTACCGAACACCAACGTTTTGCCCAAACGTTCTTCCTTTCGGTCATTATTTTTTGAAGCTTCCTCTTGAGCTTTCTTTATACTTTCCACAATTGTCAAGACAACTTCAATTCTCAACGCTCTTGGCCTCCTTCTTTCAAGATTGAATTTCCGACTGAGAGCATCAGCAACAACATTTGCTTTACCAGGGTGGTAAAGTAACTCACAGTCGTAGTCCTTAAGTAGTTCAAGCCAGCGTCATTGCCTCATATTTAATTCTTTCTGACTAAAGAGATATTGGAGACTCTTATGATCAGTGAATAGTTTGCACTTCATGCCATAGAGGTAATGCCTCCATATCTTTAGAGCGAAAACTACCGCTGCAAACTCCAAATCATGAGTGGGGTAGTTCCTTTCATGCTCTTTCAGCTGTCAAGATGCATACGCGATCACCTTATCTCTTTGGGTCAAAACACAATCCAACCCAACACCAGACGCATCGCTATAAACAACGAAGTCTTCAACTCCATCGGGTAGAGAAAGAATCGGCGCCTCACATAGCTTCTTTTTTAGCAACTCGAATGCTTCTTTATGCTTATCACTCCAAGCATATATAGCTCCCTTGTGGGTCAAAGCTGTTAATGGACTAGCGATCGAAGAAAAGCCTTGTATAAACCTTCGGTAATATCCGGCTAATCGTAAAAAGTTTCGGATTTCCGTGGGACTTTTTGGTTGCTCCCACTTCATCACAGCTTCGATCTTTGCTGGATCAACCATTATCCCTACTTGGTTGACCACGTAACCCAAGAATTGGACTTCTCGAATCCAAAAATCACATTTGGAGAACTTAGCATACAACTTCTCATTCTTCAAGACTTCCAACACTTCTCGCAAGTGTCTACCATGCTCCTCTTGGCTTTTCGAGTAAATCAGAATGTCATCTATGAACACTATCACAGATTTATCAAGGAACGGATTACAAACCCTGTTCATTAAATCCATGAATGCTGTTGGAGCATTGGTTAGTCCAAACGACATAAGCAAGAACTCGTAGTGTCCATATCAAGTAGCATGTTTTGATGTAACTATATTGTCAAGTATGAAAGTTTGGGTCTTTCAGAAATACGAAAGTGTGGGTCTTCCAATCATGGTATCGGAGCATTGGTTTAAGTGAACTAAATACCACATATTGGTATTTAGACTTAAACTGTTGGAAGTACAATATATGAACGGATTCATTAGGAGTCTATGGATTCAAACCATAGGAAATACTTAAGTGGGGTATTGGGTAGTGATAAACCCTAGTATTCTAAGATATTACGTTACTTCAAAATTTTCAGAGAACTAATTTAAGTGAACTAGGAATTTTGAGAATTTATAAACTTAAACATAAATTGTTATGTGAAGATGATACGATGTGTGTCGGCTAAAAACCGCTCGATCTCAAATCGAGTATTCGGGCTGCATACCGCTAAGTCGAAACTTCGAAAAATCATAACTTCCTCATACGAAGTCAGATTTGGGCGTTCTTTTTACGCACGCTCTCAGTTTAACGTATTCTACGACTTTCATTTACATTACTAAGGCTAAATATCGCTCTATCGTAAATTCACTATTTACGTCATTCAGCGTTGCCGGTTCTGTCGCGAAACTTCGACAGGTCATAACTTCTTCGTTATAACTCGGATTTTGGCATTCTTTATATATTTGGAAAGCTCATTATGACCACTACGTCTTCATATATCCATATCGGGCTTATCTAATATTTCATTTTAACTCATATTTTTATCCTTAATTGATTTAAGCCACACAATTAAGCAATTAAGCATAAAGCACATTATACTCAAATAATACATTCTTATTATTTCAAAATGGGTTACAAAGGTTAACCTAGACTATTACATCGCTATTAATGACAAGCCCAGAAACACGGGCGTTACAATTCTCTCCACCTTAGAATGATTATGTCCCCAGAATCAAACATCAACAAACAAATGCTGATAGCGACTCATCATGTCACTCTCCGTCTCCCAAGTGAGATTTGGCCCATTCATATGTTCCAATGGACAAGCACTGACTCGTCCATCTTGCATCGTAACTTCTTAGTCTTTTGGTCAACGATTGCCTGTGGTTCTTCAATTAACCTCTTGTTTTCATCAATTCTCAAATTCGAAAGTGGAATCATGTCAGGAACTTCTCCCGTGAACTTCCTCAAATAACACACATGAAAAGTGTTATGAATACCATTCAGTTCTTCGGGTAATTCGAGCTTGTAAGTTTGGTTCCCAATCCTCTGAAGAACTTTAAACGGTCCAATAAACCTTGGACTCAACTTTCCCCTTTTACCAAATCTTATAAGTCCCTTCCACGAAGAGACTTTAATCAAAACTGAATCTCCTACTACAAAAGTCATCGGTCTTCTTTTCTTGTCAGCATAGCTCTTTTGACGATCCTGAGCTGCTAACATTCTTTCCCTGGTTATTTTCAGCTTTTCAGCAGTCTGATGGACCATTTCGGGTCCCATGAACTGCTTTTCCCCAGCCTCAAGCCAACAAGATGGCGTACGACACTTCTGTCCATACAGAGCTTGATAAGGTGCCATCTTTATGGTCGAGTGGAAACTATTATTGTAGGAAAATTCTACCAAAGGTAAATGTTCATCCCAATTACCTAGGAATTCCAGAGTACATGCCCTCAGCATATCTTTGAGAGTTTGTATCGTTCGTTCGCTCTGACCATCAGTCTGTGGATGGTAAGCTGTACTTAAACACAACTTGGTACCCATTTCCTCTTGTAGGCTTTTCCAAAATCGCGAGGTGAAATAGCTATAACGATATGACACAATCGTTAACGGAACACCGTGAAGCCTAACAATTTCCTTCACATAAGAATTCGCAAGCTTTTCCATAGACCATTTCTCATTGGCTGCTACGAAATGCGCACTCTTAGTGAATCGATCAACGACCACCCAAATCATGTCGTGACCACTTTTCGTTTTGGGTAGTTTAGTGACAAAATCTATAGCAATGTCTTCCCACTTACCCATAGGCACAGGCAAAGGTTCTAAACTCCTACACGGTTTCTGATGTTGTGTCTTTACTCTCGCACAAGTCACACACTCGGCCACATATTTTGCAACATCAAGCTTCATCGTCGGCCACAAGTAGTAGGGTTTCGGGTCCCTATACATTTTAGTGCTACCGGGATGAATCGAGTACATGGTCTTGTGAGCTTCTTCCATCAGAAGATCTCTGACTCCTCCTGTCTTAGGTACCCAAATACGACCTTGGAATACCTTTAGTCCATGACCTTTTTGTACCGAACACCAACGTTTTGCCCAAACGTTCTTCCTTTCGGTCATTATTTTTTGAAGCTTCCTCTTGAGCTTTCTTTATACTTTCCACAATTGTCAAGACAACTTCAATTCTCAACGCTCTTGGCCTCCTTCTTTCAAGATTGAATTTCCGACTGAGAGCATCAGCAACAACATTTGCTTTACCAGGGTGGTAAAGTAACTCACAGTCGTAGTCCTTAAGTAGTTCAAGCCAGCGTCATTGCCTCATATTTAATTCTTTCTGACTAAAGAGATATTGGAGACTCTTATGATCAGTGAATAGTTTGCACTTCATGCCATAGAGGTAATGCCTCCATATCTTTAGAGCGAAAACTACCGCTGCAAACTCCAAATCATGAGTGGGGTAGTTCCTTTCATGCTCTTTCAGCTGTCAAGATGCATACGCGATCACCTTATCTCTTTGGGTCAAAACACAATCCAACCCAACACCAGACGCATCGCTATAAACAACGAAGTCTTCAACTCCATCGGGTAGAGAAAGAATCGGCGCCTCACATAGCTTCTTTTTTAGCAACTCGAATGCTTCTTTATGCTTATCACTCCAAGCATATATAGCTCCCTTGTGGGTCAAAGCTGTTAATGGACTAGCGATCGAAGAAAAGCCTTGTATAAACCTTCGGTAATATCCGGCTAATCGTAAAAAGCTTCGGATTTCCGTGGGAATTTTTGGTTGCTCCCACTTCATCACAGCTTCGATCTTTGCTGGATCAACCATTATCCCTACTTGGTTGACCACGTAACCCAAGAATTGGACTTCTCGAATCCAAAAATCACATTTGGAGAACTTAGCATACAACTTCTCATTCTTCAAGACTTCCAACACTTCTCGCAAGTGTCTACCATGCTCCTCTTGGCTTTTCGAGTAAATCAGAATGTCATCTATGAACACTATCACAGATTTATCAAGGAACGGATTACAAACCCTGTTCATTAAATCCATGAATGCTGTTGGAGCATTGGTTAGTCCAAACGACATAAGCAAGAACTCGTAGTGTCCATATCAAGTAGCATGTTTTGATGTAACTATATTGTCAAGTATGAAAGTTTGGGTCTTTCAGAAATACGAAAGTGTGGGTCTTCCAATCATGGTATCGGAGCATTGGTTTAAGTGAACTAAATACCACATATTGGTATTTAGACTTAAACTGTTGGAAGTACAATATATGAACGGATTCATTAGGAGTCTATGGATTCAAACCATAGGAAATACTTAAGTGGGGTATTGGGTAGTGATAAACCCTAGTATTCTAAGATATTACGTTACTTCAAAATTTTCAGAGAACTAATTTAAGTGAACTAGGAATTTTGAGAATTTATAAACTTAAACATAAATTGTTATGTGAAGATGATACGATGTGTGTCGGCTAAAAACCGCTCGATCTCAAATCGAGTATTCGGGCTGCATACCGCTAAGTCGAAACTTCGAAAAATCATAACTTCCTCATACGAAGTCAGATTTGGGCGTTCTTTTTACGCACGCTCTCAGTTTAACGTATTCTACGACTTTCGTTTACATTACTAAGGCTAAATATCGCTCTATCGTAAATTCACTATTTACGTCATTCAGCGTTGCCGATTCTGTCGCGAAACTTCGACAGGTCATAACTTCTTCGTTATAACTCGGATTTTGGCATTCTTTATATATTTGGAAAGCTCATTATGACCACTACGTCTTCATATATCCATATCGGGCTTATCTAATATTTCATTTTAACTCATATTTTTATCCTTAATTGATTTAAGCCACACAATTAAGCAATTAAGCATAAAGCACATTATACTCAAATAATACATTCTTATTATTTCAAAATGGGTTACAAAGGTTATCCTAGACTATTACATCGCTATTAATGACAAGCCCAGAAACACGGGCGTTACAATTCTCTCCACCTTAGAATGATTATGTCCCCAGAATCAAACATCAACAAACAAATGCTGATAGCGACTCATCATGTCACTCTCCGTCTCCCAAGTGAGATTTGGCCCATTCATATGTTCCAATGGACAAGCACTGACTCGTCCATCTTGCATCGTAACTTCTTAGTCTTTTGGTCAACGATTGCCTCTGGTTCTTCAATTAACCTCTTGTTTTCATCAATTCTCAAATTCGAAAGTGGAATCATGTCAGGAACTTCTCCCATGAACTTCCTCAAATAACACACATGAAAAGTGTTATGAATACCATTCAGTTCTTCGGGTAATTCGAGCTTGTAAGCTTGGTTCCCAATCCTCTGAAGAACTTTAAACGGTCCAATAAACCTTGGACTCAACTTTCCCCTTTTACCAAATCTTATAAGTCCCTTCCACGAAGAGACTTTAATCAAAACTGAATCTCCTACTACAAAAGTCATCGGTCTTCTTTTCTTGTCAGCATAGCTCTTTTGACGATCCTGAGCTGCTAACATTCTTTCCCTGGTTATTTTCAGCTTTTCAGCAGTCTGATGGACCATTTCGGGTCCCATGAACTGCTTTTCCCCAGCCTCAAGCCAACAAGATGGCGTACGACACTTCTGTCCATACAGAGCTTGATAAGGTGCCATCTTTATGGTCGAGTGGAAACTATTATTGTAGGAAAATTCTACCAAAGGTAAATGTTCATCCCAATTACCTAGGAATTCCAGAGTACATGCCCTCAGCATATCTTTGAGAGTTTGTATCGTTCGTTCGCTCTGACCATCAGTCTGTGGATGGTAAGCTGTACTTAAACACAACTTGGTACCCATTTCCTCTTGTAGACTTTTCCAAAATCGCGAGGTGAAACAGCTATAACGATATGACACAATCGTTAACGGAACACCGTGAAGCCTAACAATTTCCTTCACATAAGAATTCGCAAGCTTTTCCATAGACCATTTCTCATTGGCTGCTACGAAATGCGCACTCTTAGTGAATCGATCAACGACCACCCAAATCATGTCGTGACCACTTTTCGTTTTGGGTAGTTTAGTGACAAAATCTATAGCAATGTCTTCCCACTTACCCATAGGCACAGGCAAAGGTTCTAAACTCCTATACGGTTTCTGATGTTGTGTCTTTACTCTCGCACAAGTCACACACTCGGCCACATATTTTGCAACATCAAGCTTCATCGTCGGCCACAAGTAGTAGGGTTTCGGGTCCCTATACATTTTAGTGCTACCGGGATGAATCGAGTACATGGTCTTGTGAGCTTCTTCCATCAGAAGATCTCTGACTCCTCCTGTCTTAGGTACCCAAATACGACCTTGGAATACCTTTAGTCCATGACCTTTTTGTACCGAACACCAACGTTTTGCCCAAACGTTCTTCCTTTCGGTCATTATTTTTTGAAGCTTCCTCTTGAGCTTTCTTTATACTTTCCACAATTGTCAAGACAACTTCAATTCTCAACGCTCTTGGCCTCCTTCTTTCAAGATTGAATTTCCGACTGAGAGCATCAGCAACAACATTTGCTTTACCAGGGTGGTAAAGTAACTCACAGTCGTAGTCCTTAAGTAGTTCAAGCCAGCGTCATTGCCTCATATTTAATTCTTTCTGACTAAAGAGATATTGGAGACTCTTATGATCAGTGAATAGTTTGCACTTCGTGCCATAGAGGTAATGCCTCCATATCTTTAGAGCGAAAACTACCGCTGCAAACTCCAAATCATGAGTGGGGTAGTTCCTTTCATGCTCTTTCAGCTGTCAAGATGCATACGCGATCACCTTATCTCTTTGGGTCAAAACACAATCCAACCCAACACCAGACGCATCGCTATAAACAACGAAGTCTTCAACTCCATCGGGTAGAGAAAGAATCGGCGCCTCACATAGCTTCTTTTTTAGCAACTCGAATGCTTCTTTATGCTTATCACTCCAAGCATATATAGCTCCCTTGTGGGTCAAAGCTGTTAATGGACTAGCGATCGAAGAAAAGCCTTGTATAAACCTTCGGTAATATCCGGCTAATCGTAAAAAGCTTCGGATTTCCATGGGACTTTTTGGTTGCTCCCACTTCATCACAGCTTCGATCTTTGCTGGATCAACCATTATCCCTACTTGGTTGACCACGTAACCCAAGAATTGGACTTCTCGAATCCAAAAATCACATTTGGAGAACTTAGCATACAACTTCTCATTCTTCAAGACTTCCAACACTTCTCGCAAGTGTCTACCATGCTCCTCTTGGCTTTTCGAGTAAATCAGAATGTCATCTATGAACACTATCACAGATTTATCAAGGAACGGATTACAAACCCTGTTCATTAAATCCATGAATGCTGTTGGAGCATTGGTTAGTCCAAACGACATAAGCAAGAACTCGTAGTGTCCATATCAAGTAGCATGTTTTGATGTAACTATCTTGTCAAGTATGAAAGTTTGGGTCTTTCAGAAATACGAAAGTGCGGGTCTTCCAATCATGGTATCGGAGCATTGGTTTAAGTGAACTAAATACCACATATTGGTATTTAGACTTAAACTGTTGGAAGTACAATATATGAACGGATTCATTAGGAGTATATGGATTCAAACCATAGGAAATACTTAAGTGGGGTATTGGGTAGTGATAAACCCTAGTATTCTAAGATATTACGTTACTTCAAAATTTTCAGAGAACTAATTTAAGTGAACTAGGAATTTTGAGAATTTCTAAACTTAAACATAAATTGTTATGTGAAGATGATACGATGTGTGTCGGCTAAAAACCGCTCGATCTCAAATCGAGTATTCGGGCTGCATACCGCTAAGTCGAAACTTCGAAAAATCACAACTTCCTCATACGAAGTCAGATTTGGGCGTTCTTTTTACGCACGCTCTCAGTTTAACGTATTCTACGACTTTTGTTTACATTACTAAGGCTAAATATCGCTCTATCGTAAATTCACTATTTACGTCATTCAGCGTTGCCGGTTCTGTCGCGAAACTTCGACAGGTCATAACTTCTTCGTTATAACTCGGATTTTGGCATTCTTTATATATTTGGAAAGCTCATTATGACCACTACGTCTTCATATATCCATATCGGGCTTATCTAATATTTCATTTTAACTCATATTTTTATCCTTAATTGATTTAAGCCACACAATTAAGCAATTAAGCATAAAACACATTATACTCAAATAATACATTCTTATTATTTCAAAATGGGTTACAAAGGTTAACCTAGACTATTACATCGCTATTAATGACAAGCCCAGAAACACGGGCGTTACAATTCTCTCCACCTTAGAATGATTATGTCCCCAGAATCAAACATCAACAAACAAATGCTGATAGCGACTCATCATGTCACTCTCCGTCACCCAAGTGAGATTTGGCCCATTCATATGTTGCAATGGACAAGCACTGACTCGTCCATCTTGCATCGTAACTTCTTAGTCTTTTGGTCAACGATTGCCTCTGGTTCTTCAATTAACCTCTTGTTTTCATCAATTCTCAAATTCGAAAGTGGAATCATGTCAGGAACTTCTCCCGTGAACTTCCTCAAATAACACACATGAAAAGTGTTATGAATACCATTCAGTTCTTCGGGTAATTCGAGCTTGTAAGCTTGGTTCCCAATCCTCTGAAGAACTTTAAACGGTCCAATAAACCTTGGACTCAACTTTCCCCTTTTACCAAATCTTATAAGTCCCTTCCACGAAGAGACTTTAATCAAAACTGAATCTCCTACTACAAAAGTCATCGGTCTTCTTTTCTTGTCAGCATAGCTCTTTTGACGATCCTGAGCTGCTAACATTCTTTCCCTGGTTATTTTCAGCTTTTCAGCAGTCTGATGGACCATTTCGGGTCCCATGAACTGCTTTTCCCCAGCCTCAAGCCAACAAGATGGCGTACGACACTTCTGTCCATACAGAGCTTGATAAGGTGCCATCTTTATGGTCGAGTGGAAACTATTATTGTAGGAAAATTCTACCAAAGGTAAATGTTCATCCCAATTACCTAGGAATTCCAGAGTACATGCCCTCAGCATATCTTTGAGAGTTTGTATCGTTCGTTCGCTCTGACCATCAGTCTGTGGATGGTAAGCTGTACTTAAACACAACTTGGTACCCATTTCCTCTTGTAGACTTTTCCAAAATCGCGAGGTGAAATAGCTATAACGATATGACACAATCGTTAACGGAACACCGTGAAGCCTAACAATTTCCTTCACATAAGAATTCGCAAGCTTTTCCATAGACCATTTCTCATTGGCTGCTACGAAATGCGCACTCTTAGTGAATCGATCAACGACCACCCAAATCATGTCGTGACCACTTTTCGTTTTGGGTAGTTTAGTGACAAAATCTATAGCAATGTCTTCCCACTTACCCATAGGCACAGGCAAAGGTTCTAAACTCCTATACGGTTTCTGATGTTGTGTCTTTACTCTCGCACAAGTCACACACTCGGCCACATATTTTGCAACATCAAGCTTCATCGTCGGCCACAAGTAGTAGGGTTTCGGGTCCCTATACATTTTAGTGCTACCGGGATGAATCGAGTACATGGTCTTGTGAGCTTCTTCCATCAGAAGATCTCTGACTCCTCCTGTCTTAGGTACCCAAATACGACCTTGGAATACCTTTAGTCCATGACCTTTTTGTACCGAACACCAACGTTTTGCCCAAACGTTCTTCCTTTCGGTCATTATTTTTTGAAGCTTCCTCTTGAGCTTTCTTTATACTTTCCACAATTGTCAAGACAACTTCAATTCTCAACGCTCTTGGCCTCCTTCTTTCAAGATTGAATTTCCAACTGAGAGCATCAGCAACAACATTTGCTTTACCAGGGTGGTAAAGTAACTCACAGTCGTAGTCCTTAAGTAGTTCAAGCCAGCGTCATTGCCTCATATTTAATTCTTTCTGACTAAAGAGATATTGGAGACTCTTATGATCAGTGAAAAGTTTGCACTTCGTGCCATAGAGGTAATGCCTCTATATCTTTAGAGCGAAAACTACCGCTGCAAACTCCAAATCATGAGTGGGGTAGTTCCTTTCATGCTCTTTCAGCTGTCAAGATGCATACGCGATCACCTTATCTCTTTGGGTCAAAACACAATCCAACCCAACACCAGACGCATCGCTATAAACAACGAAGTCTTCAACTCCATCGGGTAGAGAAAGAATCGGCGCCTCACATAGCTTCTTTTTTAGCAACTCGAATGCTTCTTTATGCTTATCACTCCAAGCATATATAGCTCCCTTGTGGGTCAAAGCTGTTAATGGACTAGCGATCGAAGAAAAGCCTTGGATAAACCTTCGGTAATATCCGGCTAATCCTAAAAAGCTTCGGATTTCCGTGGGACTTTTTGGTTGCTCCCACTTCATCACAGCTTTGATCTTTGCTGGATCAACCATTATCCCTACTTGGTTGACCACGTAACCCAAGAATTGGACTTCTCGAATCCAAAAATCACATTTGGAGAACTTAGCATACAACTTCTCATTCTTCAAGACTTCCAACACTTCTCGCAAGTGTCTACCATGCTCCTCTTGGCTTTTCGAGTAAATCAAAATGTCATATATGAACACTATCACAGATTTATCAAGGAACGGATTACAAACCCTGTTCATTAAATCCATGAATGCTGCTGGAGCATTGGTTAGTCCAAACGACATAAGCAAGAACTCGTAGTGTCCATATCGCGTTCTGGATGCAATCTTCTCTATATTCTGCTCTTTCACCTTCAGCTGATGATATCTTTACCTTAGGTCGATCTTTGAAAAGTAACTTGAACCTTGTAGTTGATTGAAAAGGTCATCAATCCTCGGAAACAGATATCTATTCTTTATTGTTGCCTTGTTCAGCTCTCTGTAATCGATGCACATTCTCATACTTCCATCTTTATTCTTCACGAATAACACCGGAGCTCCCCAGGGTGATGAACTAGGTCTAATGAATCCTTTGTCCAATAACTCCTGAAGTTCCATCATTAGCTCCCTCATCTCCGTTGGTGCTAGTCGGTAAGGTGCTTTTGCTATTGGCGTCGTCCCGGGTAACAAGTCAATACGGAATTCTGCTTGCCGATCAGGCGGTAATCCAGGAAGATCTTCGAGAAACACTTCCGGATAATCACACAGCACCGGAATGCTCTGCACCTCCTTCTTCTCTTTCTTAGCATCAATTACGAATGTTAGACAGGATGTATATCCTTTGGCCAAACACTTTCTGGCTTTCATCAATGAAATGATTTCGAAATTTACTCTGCGTTTATCTCCATACACCATAAACGACTCTTTCCCAGGCGGTTTTACTTTTACTATCTTCTTCTTGCATAATATCTCGGCATCATTGGCGCTAAGCCAATCCATTCCCAACACGATGTCGAAACCGTTTAGTTCGATAGGTAATGATTCCTCGTGAAACTTATTCCCATTCAAGTCAATTAAGATGTTTTTCATACGATGGTTAACAGGTACACACTTTCCACTAACAAGTTCGACTAATAAAGCATTATCTAGTCTATCGACAAGCAAAGCTATTTTTCTTCCAAATTCATGCGAAATAAAGGAGTAGTTGGCTCCAGAATCAAATAAAATTTAGGTAGGCAATTTGTTTACGAGAAAGGTACTTGAAGCGACATCAGTTTCATCTTTAGCAACTTCCAGTGTCATCTGGAAGGCTCTCGTCTTCGGCTTTGGGGGAATGTTGGGTTTTGCTGCCTCCTTCTTCTTTGGACAATCTCTCGAGATGTGCCCCTCCTCACCTCACCCATAACAAACTTTCTTGGTGAGAGTGCATTCATTGGCATAGTGCCTTGGCTTTCCACATTTAAAACATGTGGCCACTACTTCACATTTTCCATGATGCTTCTTCTTACATTTTTCGCACCATTTAGCTTCGCTTCCTCCTCCTCCTCCTTTCGAACTAGACTTCGAGAAATTATTTTTCTTGTTGGAACCTGAAGGTGCATCAAACTTCCTTTTTCTCACCAACCTCTATTCTTTCCAGGCCCTTTTCCTTCTGCTGGGTCTCCACATTCTTAGCCGCACGAACAACTGTTTTCAGAGTAGTTACCATCTTAACTGTCGGGCCAAAGTTGGCAGGCAGTCCATTAGCGAACCCTCAATCTTGGAGAGTTCTGTTGGCACTAGGTACGGAAATAACTTCATTTTCTCAGTGAATGCGGTAGCATAGTCATGTATTCTCATCCTCCTCTTCTTCAGGTTTTGGAACTCATTGTTCAGATCAATCAGATCTATCTCTGAACAGTACTGCGCCCTTAGTTGTTCCAAGAACTCCTCCCATGACATTTTCAGGGCTTCTCCTCATGGCATAGTATCTGCCAACAACTTCCACCAGCTCAAGACTCCGATCTTTAGTTGTCTAACTGCAAAGACAGTCTTTTGTTTGTTGCTACAGTCGCAACTTTCAAATACCATCTCCATTTCGGAGATCCAATCCATAATCTCAACGGGCTTTGGGCTCCCAGAAAGACTTGGCAGCTTGGTGTCCAAGAAATTCTTGTACATTCGCCCATCCTTTTTGTTTCCCTTTCCGGGTCATTCCTTCATTCTCCTTGAGTCCCAACTTGACTCACAGCACGACTATTGTTTCCTTCCTCCGATTGTTCGGGAAACAGTTCGAGTTCCTCAATGGGTATGATTGGTTCGTCCCTATTTTCATGTAACATCTATTGCATTTCTTCCCTTTGTTCTGCTAACATATCCCTAATCATGGCTTGCACTCCAGCCATGGTGATCTGCTCTGGTGCAGCAGCTTCAACAACTACTTGTTCAATTACAGGCGGTTGATTCTTGTTCTTGTTTGCGTTTCCAACACCTCTTCTTGTTCTTGCCATTCTTGATCTATACATCGAATAAGGTGAAATTCAGATCTTCAATCGTGATAGATATTACGATCTTCCATATCACTCCGAAAAGTTTACATGCTAGTTCTAATACCGTAGACATACGCTTAGAATCCTAAACACATAAGGTCTCCAGATCCGGTTGGCAACAAACCGTAGATCCGAACAAATAATATCATATATGGCAACATATAACATTTAGCACATAAAAGCATTTTAGGCATCTTCCTAAAATAAACTAGTGCTTGGGTCTATAATATAACAGACACACATCTAACAATCTTCACTTAGCATTCTAAGTTTAGGTCTAGAAATCCTACAAATTCTTAGTTCGCTTAAACTAATGCTCTGATACCAACTGTGACATCCCCAAATCTCAGCCAGAAAAGACCGGTTTCATTTATGCTTTTAAAATAATTTCAGAGTAAATTATTTTGATTTAAAAGAGTTGCGGAATTTGTTACCAAAAACAAAATATGATAAAATAATATTTACCAAAACATTTCATAAAGAAATGTATTTTCATTATATAATCAAAACTCGGGATGTCATGTTCCGATACACACACAAAAGCATAAACAACAAAAGATAGACCATACAACAGTTACATATAACAACTGGTCTAATAAACAAAATAACTTGATGATTCATCCATCTTATGCCCTCGTTATCCATACTCCGCTGAATAACTAGATCAACAACAACAACAACATCAAGGCCTCTCATCTGTTTATCACACATCAACTATCTACCTATGTTCTACCCAACATATTAGTAGATAAATATATATATATATATATATATATATATATATATATATATATATATATATATATATACATAGTTTAAAACCTGTATAGCATTCTCATTCAATAAATATTCCAAACAACAAATGAGACACATACACATAACATGTATTTCATAGAGAATAAATCATATCTATGAGATAAAAGAAAGTGAATATACGTTCACATATATAACAACAAAATATACACATAACACGTATTTCATATAAAATACTTCATAATTATGCATTAGAAGAAAGTAACTACACACTCACTTGATCAGAAGATGATCGGACAGCACTACGACTTGTAGAATTAGTATTTTTCGGTAGATTTGGAAGATCTTCACAAAAACCGGGCTTCTTGTGGGCAGAGCTTCGGCTCGATAATTTCACTTCTCGGGATCTTCGGGACTTTGGGACTTGCTTCAAGTCTCGGGGTTGATACCGGGGTTTCGGGGTATAAGTTGCATACAAAACGAGGTAAAAACATGAGAGAAAGAAAGAAATGAGCAATAGAACTCGGCTGCACTCGACATCTATTTATAGGGGGCTGAAACCCCAAATTACGCTAGGCGTAAATTAAGTTACGTTGGGCGTAATGTGGATAAGGTCGCTGACCCCCCCCCCCCCCCCCCCCCTTTCTGATAATATCGGGTAATTATAATTAAATTTAATATTTTAATTATTTAATAAATTTCAAAAATTCATATCTTCCTCATACGAACTCCGTTTTCGACGTTCTTTATATCCACGTGTAGGTGGGTCTATGCTCTACAACTTTCCTTTAGACTCCGTTGGCTAATTTTGAATTTATTTTTACTATTTATTTTTAGTAGGCCGGGACAGGACAACTCTATTATAAATTCATAACTTCTTCATCTGACGTCCATTTTCATCTGTCTTTTTACCGTTGGACTACTATCAACGAGATCTTCGATTCTCGTTTAGATTGTGTTGGCTAAAAGCCGCTCAATCTCAAATCGAGTATTCGGGCTTCATATCGCTAAGTCGAAACTTTAAAAAATCATAACTTCCTCATACGAATTCATATTTGGGCGTTCTTTTTATGCTCTCTCTCAGTTTAACGTATTCTACGACTTTCGTTTACATTACTAAGGCTAAATATCTCTCTATCGTAAATTCATTATTTACGTCATTCAGCGTTGCCGGTTCTGTCGCGAAACTTTGACACGTCATAACTTCTTCGTTATAACTCGGATTTCGGCATTCTTTATATATTCGGAAAGCTAGTTACGACCACTACGTCTTCATGTATCGATATCGGGCTGATCTAATATTTCATTTTAACTTATATTTTTATCCTTAATTCATTTAAGCCACACAATTAATCAATTAAGTATAAAACACATTATACTCAAATAATACATTCTTATTATTTCAAAATGGGTTACAAAGGTTAACCTAGACTATTACATCGCTATTAATGACAAGCCCAGAAACACGGGCGTTACAATTAGGATGGTGAATTAAGTCAATTAGTAATAAAAGGTTAAGTAACTTACGTGTTTAAGTAAGGTAGAATGCTTAGTTGAAGAACCAATACAACCATAGTATTGTATGAGAAGAGATGTTGTAGTTAGGAATGACAGTGAACCAAGTTGCAGCTAGTAGAGCTTGCTGAGATGCAGCTATAATGCAGACTTCTTAGGATAAACTCCTATGAAGTAGACTTAAAAGATACAACCATGAGAAGAAGACTTACTTCGATACAAGAAAACAATGTCATGGAAGGATAATGAAATGAACAAAGGTGCATAGTGAATTACATAAGTTAAAAGATGATGCAAGTAGTTGAAAGCCATTTGTCTCTACACTTCTAGAGTAATTTTTGGGTGTAGTATGTCTTGCAGAGTAGAAACTACTCGAGAAAGAATTTATATGAAGAATTGGAAGTAAAATTCTATCGACCTATGAAAAAGTCTTAGAATATGCTACATGGAGCATATGCATGAGAAGAATCTTAGAAGGCGTGTATAAGTAATACAAGATATTTTTGATAAAAACGTGAAAACCCTAGTTGGGTATAGGAGAAATTGTTGTATGTACTTGTTTGAACACATTGATGTGTGATAAGTTGCTTTGTGATTTTGAATGGTGACTTGGAAAACTATGAGACAATACTTGGGACGAGTATGAGTAGGTGTGAATGGTAGTAGAGGCCTATACTATCGGAAGCACATGACTCACGCTTGGATCAACGAAAGTCACAAGGTTACCAAGAAGCTAGTAAATGATTCTCTTTTATTCATGTGTGTCGTTACCTTCGTTTTGGTAATGACTAAGAAGATAATTATCGTTCAAATATTAGTGTTATAAAGAGTGGAGTCCGATTAATATAAATCTACAAAGATAAAGTTGATTGTCTTAGAAAGCCATGTATTGAGTAATGACGGAACTTCAGTCAAGAAGAAGATGGTCGAGATGGTCGATAGGAATATAACGTGACAACCCAAAATTTCCATTTTGTACGAACATTATCAAGTCAATAGAAGTTAGAACAGTCACAGTAAATTTTCAGACTTTTTCGTATAAGTTTGAGTATTTCGGGATTTACACTTCAGGAGATATCAGGAGAGTGGATGGACTAGGGTTTTGTGGAACTCTTTTATTCCAAAACTCTATTACATTAGAGTTCATTCCGGGAATAAAATATTTTCTGCCAAAAATCCCAAGACTATATATAGAATTTTGAACCATATTTATTCATTATTTACATTTCCAACTAGAGAAAAGCCATTTTCTCTCTCACGGATCTTCGGATTTTCATCCCAAATCGTGAGTACCTCTCTCTAGTTGTATTATATAGCTAGTAATGTGCATAATAACATTGATTTCATAACAAAACGACTAGATGCGAGAGTTTACCGCCCAAGAACAGCTTGGGGAGTAAACTCTTAAAATGATGCCTAGTCCATTCCCCTTGCTATATAACTACCTTAGGCTTGTGTGTTAGGTTAAATAAGACTTGAATTCATCCATGAACACCAAGAGTAAGGTGTTCACGGCCCAAGAAGTTCTTGGACCGTGAACTCCAAATTCAAGTGCCAAAGATTGCTTTAACCACTCCTAAAGCCTTGGACAAATACATAGATTTACTCCTAGTTAAATCAAGGACCTTAAAACATCAAAAAACCATCCCCATGAGAGATTATGGCCGTAATCTCTAAGGGAAATGGTATTTGGGCCGTGAACATCAATCAAGGGTACCAAAGTGTGCCTAAGGCCTTCATTAGCCTTAGATAAATGTCTAGAACCTATCCTAGATGAGCATTAAACTTGAAAACATTAAAATACCCCTTCCCATATGAGTTTATGGCAGTAAACTCAAAAGGGAATGGACTTGGGGCCGTAAACTCCTCAAAGGAGTGTCTTAATGCCCTAAACCCTTCCAAGGATTAAACCACCAAGTAGAATTGCTTCTAGGGATCATGTAACACTTCAAACCACAAAATGTCATTAAGATTAGGAGCTTACGGTCGTAAAATCAATGGTTTACGACTGTGAACTCCTTGTGTGAGGTTTATTGGAGAGTAAACTCATGTATAGGGTCCTTAGGAACCCTAAACCCAATTGCCTTGTCCCACAACAACTTAGATGCAATCCTTAGGGCTTATAACACTTATATAAAGTGTTTATCATGTTCTAGGATGTCTTAACATTTACAATTAGTAGTTTAAGACTAATTGGGTGCATATATGTCTGATTATATGTTCATTAGGATCATAGTGTGTGTATAAGTCCTCACTTTACACCTAACAATCCTACACCGTTCAGTACATCCAAACCACCACCTTCAGGTGAGTTCATACCCCTTAATCAATGTTTTAAATGATTTTAAATGCTTTAATGGGGGAATACAGGTAGAAAACAACATGTTATTAAATCAATCATATGTATTTATAACTGTGTTTTCATTCAGCAGATTTCACATACTACAAAATGTGATGCATGAAATGGTTTTATATCTTAAAAATATCTTAATAGCAAAATTATTACGTTTGAAATGTTTATTAAAATGAAATCAAGTCATTGTTAATTATTGTTCAAAACTCATAGATGTTTTACAAAACCATTTTTACCCTCTTGAACAAAACTATATCTATAAACTTATGTTCTTTTATATGTATTGATCTTATAGTTTTCATCCTTCATTCAGTTTCCCACACTCTTGTGTAGCAAGGGTGTATAAACCTGTTTGGACAATCAATTACCTTCCAATTAACTATTATGGGGATAGTTAGGAGATACATAACATTATTCCTATCACAAGGAATTACATCAGAGTCAGTTCATTCATGAGTATACACTATACATTACATGAGTACCTTACATGAATACATTACATGAGTACCTTACATGAATACATTACATGAGTACCTTACATGAATACATTACATGAGTACCTTACATGAATACATTACATGAGTACCATTACATAGATACATTTTCCTGTATACACTTACATGGATACTTGTACCTAGAGTTACGAGGAATATTTATTAGTACCTTCTGTGTAAATTATCCTGCCTATCCCAGTTCAACGGGATATCTAGACGGGACTAACCATTTCGAAGCCCAGCTGATTAGCACCAGTAGTTGATGAACATCTACAGATGCCTACAGTTATTACTTATATTAGAATACAGTTACGGGACTAACCATTCCCCGGGCCTACTGTTCGTTACATAGGTTGATGAAGATCTACGGATGCCTACGGTTAATACTTATATTAGGAAATCGATTACGGGACTAACCCTTCCTCTCACCTGCTGTAGCTACAGAGGACAATTGAACAATCTACGGATTTTCATTAGTTTATACATTTCGCTAACTGCGATGCCGTGTTAGTCCTAGTACCAAAGGATAACAATTACATTAGTACATTTCCCTATTACTTTATTTTGTGATACATTCACATAAACGAGGAGTTATACTAAGTACTTTTAGTACTCGTCAATAGAAAGGAAAAACTATCATTTTACTTACAAAACATTTGGGTCTTGGTAGAAGACTACATCTCATACTAGTAGAAAATAAGGGATTTTCTAGGGTTTTTCATTACTTACATCAACTGTTTCATTTAAAGATTTACAGGGCATTCATAATAGCTTTCCCAAAACAAGACAATGACACTTAATTACTTATGAATTCACCAGCTTTAGGCTGATACTCGCTTTCAAAATAACTTGTATTCTCAGGTCACCAGTAGACAGGTACGATGGCCAGGTTTGAGAAGACGGAGCACAGACAAGACTCATCTTTTATTTTGATTGTATTTTTGGTGTCTTATTACATTGAAAGAACACACATGTATTAAAACTTTACTTTTAATGCAATGGATGATGTTGTTGCTTGTTTACTACTTTACATTGTTTGTGATACTGTACATTACGTCCTCCACCCCGAAACGTTTCTGTCGTTCTTGGTTTTGGGGTGTGACATATAACGATCTTCATTAAAGAATTGAGCAACCTTTAACTAAAGATGTTACCTATTATGAAGGCGATGCAGAATTTAGTTATTCATGGAAGGATTACAGCATGAAATTCGTGATTTCGTAATCAATCGGAATATTCTTTCATTTGACAAAACTAGTGTGTATGTCCGAAAGCACGAATTAGAGATACATAATGCTATTCTTTCTGTTTCGAAGCATCCACGTGCTGATCAAAATCTTTTTGTTTTCTTTATTCCATTAGCTCAATTTATTCGATTTGATTCTAATACAAGAGTTTGGTTCGTTATGTGTCTTGTGTGTTATAAAATCAAAGGTCATTAGAATATGACCATTCTAGTTGTTGTTATAGCAAAAGTAAAGAACTTATCTTGGGTTTAGTCTATAAACCAAGAAGGAGCAGGAGTCTGCAACGAGAATTGAGTTTTAACTCAAAGATTAGGATCGAAGGTCCACTAGAGAATGATGAGCTGGTGCAGGTTTGAGAACCGCTAGTAACTAAGAAGTTTGAAGAGTTTGAAAATCATTTGGCAAACCAAAAGTTAAATATCGTACAATTTAGATTACCACAGAAGAAGTAAGTTAGGACTCGAATGTTGTGATTAGTAATTTTCTCATAAACTCTAGATCCGCTCATATCATATTTGTTGTGATGCCCCAGATTCTTTCGTGCCTTACAAATTCACACATTCTTTTCAAATTGCTTATTACGCAATTGTTCAATCATTTCATATAAATAACATAAGAGGTATATCATTACTTGCTAATAAAGTCTATAGGGATAGTGTCATAGAAATTGAAGGTTATAATATTTTTGCTAACCTAATTCCTATCTCCTTGCCCAACTTTGATATTATTCTCGGAATGGATTGCTTGTCTAAGAACCATGCAAAAGTCTTATGCTACAAAGAGATAGTATGCATCCCTATCGAAGAAGAGGATACTATTTATGTCTACGTTGAAAATAATAACTTCTTTATTAAAAACTCATAAATTTATATCGAAGGGATATTCTACTTATCCGGCTAATGCAGTTAATATCTCAAGAGAGGGGAAGAAAATTATAAATTATGTTTCCATTATTTAATGATCTTCCCGACGAATTGCCTGGACTACCCCGGATAGACAAGCAGAATTCCGAATTGACCTTATGTCTGGTGCTACTCTAATTGCAAGAGACTCTTATATAGAATTATAACATTTGGGTAATTATCGACAAGCTAACTAAGAGTGCATATTTTCTCGCCATACCTACAACGATTCTAATGGAGAAATACGCACAAGTTTACTTAGACGAAATTGTGGCGAGACATGGTATGCCACTAAAGATTATTTCCAATCGTGATACACGCTTCACTTCTCACTTTTAGGCGAGTATGAAACATGAATTGGGATCTCGAGTTGCTCTCGGCACAACTTATCATCCCCAGACAGATAGTCAAACGGAGAGAACGATCCAAACAGTAGAAGATATACTTCGTGCATGTGTCTTGGAATTCGGTGGTAACTAGGACAAGTACTTATTCTCGTAGAATTTTCGTATAATAACAGTTACCACGCGTCAATCAAAATGTCATCATATGAAGCATTATATGGTCGTAAAAGTCGTACTCCATTATGTTCGTGTGATGTAGGACAAAAGATCCTTGGAGGCCCTGAAATGATTCAAGACACCACTGATAAGAATCAAATTATACGATAAAGAATGAAAGCAGCCCAGGATCGACAAAAATCCTATGTAGAAATGGAGGAGACGACCCATAGAATTCCAAGTGGGTGATACTGAAGGTAACCCCGTGGAAAGGTATTATGAAATTTGAGAAGAAAAGGAGATTGAGTCCTAAATTTGTTGGACTTTTCAAAAAAAAATTATCTAGAGAATTGGTAATCAAGCATACCGATTGGAACTGCCTGAGATTTGGCAGGTATTCATGATGTATTTCATGTGAGTTATCTTCGCAAATGCTTGAGCATATATGACGAAACGATTCCGTTATCCTAAGAGAAATTGGATAATAAGTTAAGATATGTAGAAAAATCTGAAAAGATCGTAAACGAATGAACGACTAATACACGTAATAGAGAAATGAATTTGGTGCTTGTCAAGTGGAAACACCATCGAGGCCCAAATTATACTTGGGAAAATAAGAATGAAATAAGAGTGAAGTATCCTCATTTATTTTAATCGTTATGATTCTGTGAACGAAATCCTCAAAAGGATGAGGTATTTGTAACATACACGTTTTGAAATCGTGTATTGTAAATTATAAAAGAGAATAATATTATGAAATATTATGTGAAATTGAGTTTTGAGTTCTAACATATAGTTTTTACTAGAAATGAAGTAAAACTATGTTTAAAATCACTCAGAAAATATTGGAAGTCTTATACATTCCAATTAAAAGCCAAATAGCAAAATTTAGCGAATATATAAAATTTGAAATAAGTAAAATTTTAATATTGAAAGTTGTAAATAATCTCGTTAGAAACTTGTAGGCGAAAACCTCGTCGAAATCCGAGTTATAACGAAGATGTTATGACCAATCGAAGATCCGTGACAAAACCGGCGCGACACCGAATGACGTAAAAAGTGAGTTTTTGATAACCTACTTTTTAGCCTTAGTGATCTAAATGAAATTTGTAGTATTCATTACACCGAGAAGTTCGATAAAAAGAACGCCAAAATCTGACTTCGTATGAGGAAGTTATGATTTTTCTAAGTTTCAGCTTAGCAGTAGACAACTAAAAACTCGAATTTTGGATCGAGTGATTTTTAGCCGACACAACCTAATCGAGAATTGAAGATCTCGTCAATAGTAGTACAACGGTTAAAAGTATGACAAAAACGGATGTCGGATGAAGAAGTTATGAATTTTTAACGGATTTACCAGTCCCGGTCTGTTAAAAATAATAATATTAAAAAGAAATTAAAAATTAGCCGATGAAGTCTAAATGAAAGCTGTAAATCATAATTTTACCTACGTGTGCATATAAAGAACGTTAAAAACGGAGCTAGTATGCGAAAGTTATGGATTTTAGAATTTTTAGCACAAAAATCGAGAATAATTGCGAAATCCGAGAAAAATCGCATGGCCTGAGTTCGGCCACATCACCCTCGCTCCTCGTGCGACACGTATCCGATGCGAGCCACGTCAAGCGCGCCCCATGTCCGATGTCGATGACTCAGTCGAAGCAGCAGCCGACGCGTGTACAGTCATTCCTCGCATCCGAGGCGCTGGTCCAATCCGAGAGCGCCACATATCCGAAGCTCGCACCCGCCACCTGGCTTCGCTCCGCGGCTGCCACCTGCCTCGCTGACTCCTCCTTCTCGACGAACCCTCGCATTCTCGCCGCACAAATAACAGGCTTGCGAGCCTTCTCGGGTAATTTCGGAAAATTTCCAATTTTCACCCCCTTTTTAATATTTTTATTATTTTGACATCCCCCAAAGCCCCAATATCAATTTTAGCACCCGAAACACGTCCCGAAGTTCCCGAGAAGCCCGAAAAAATTATCTTTTCGGTTTTGAAGCTCTACTTTTGCAGAGCCCGGTTTTTCAATAAATCTCTCGGTTTTCAACGAATAAAGTCATATTTGGAGCCGAAATGCTGCTCAAATTTACTATTTTAGCCTCCGGTTATTTCATGGTGAGTTTAATATATAGGAACAATTGTATGTTATGTGTTATATGTTCTATGTGCCTTTTAGTGTTATTATTCCGGGTTATTTTCTCGTGTTATTTTTATTCGCTATTTTTAATAGCAAAGAAATACCTTTGACCATGTGATCAGTGAAAGCACTTAGATTCACGTTGGTACTGGTATGTAGCCTCTGGCCATCTAGAACATGTCTCCGTAAGAGAATGATTTCTATTCTATGGCATTAGCAGAAGGTTAGACAAGGCTGAAAGCCTGAAATCTACCAAAATGTTTAATCAGAAAGTGTATGTCTTCTCTGCCATTTGGGCCGAAGAGCTACGCGGATAAGCGAAGGAAACCTTTGGAATTCCAGGTGGGAGACCGAGTCCTTCTTAAAGTCTCACCCTGGAAGGGCTTGATACCCTTCGGTAAGCGTGGGAAGCTTAATCCGAGATATATAGGACCCTTCGAGATTCTTGCAAGAATCGGCCCTGTAGCTTACAAACTCAATCTACCAGACGAACTTCGTAACGTACATTCTACATTCCACGTATCTAACTTGAAAAAGTGTTTGTCTGACGAGACTCTTGTAATCCCACTCGACGAGATCAAGATCAACGAGAGCCTTAACTTCGTGGAAGAACCAGTAGAGGTCATGGATCGGGAAGTCAAGCAAACGAAGCAAAGCCGTATCCTGATTATGAAGGTTCGCTGGAACACCAAGCGAGGACCGGAATTCACTTGGGAGCGTGAGGATCAGATGAAACTGAAATACCCTCATCTTTTTTCTTAGTTATTTGTAACTACTTTATTTGTTTAGACTTTAATTTCGAGACGAAATTCCCTTTAACAGGGGGATGATGTGACAACCCGAAATTTCCATTCGGTCAAACCCTAAAAGTCAACCACTTCGTATCATAAGTTAATGTCATTATTTCTTGTTTTTAAGAAATATAAAGATTCGTTTGATTTTTTTAATATTATTTTTAAACGAATGGGTGAAAGAAAGTGTCGTCTCGGGTTTTGAATTTTAAAAACCGCAAACACTTCGCGTCTTAGAAATTCCCGACCAAACTTTTATGTTTGGGTTGAAAAATCACCCAAAAACCGTGAAGTCATACCTATGTATGAGTTTACTCCCCAAAAAGTTAGTCATTTGTGTTTACTCCCCAAATATCAAAAGAGTAAACTCCAAAATATCCTTTCAAGTACCATCTAAGATTTTATTCCAAATCTTCAAAGTTGTAAGTGTTCTAACCATTTCAAGTTAGTAAAACACTTAATCTAGTGTTTGTGCATCTATTCATCCATTCATTTATGTATTTTGTCTAGATTTCCAAAAACACCAAGAATACCAAGAACACACACTAAGTGTTCTTGGACTTTTAGCTCAAATCAAGCTTCATTATAGTAAGTACTTCCATCCTTGAGTGTTATTAAGCTAGTATTACATTTAAACATCAATAAATTATGCCAAGAACACAAGGATTGAGGTGTTCACGGTCCTAGAAGATGCTTGGGCCGTAAACACCATAAAGGGCACCAAAGTGTGCCTAAGTCCTTATCTAAGCCCTAGTTTGATGTTTAAGCCATCCTTGATATGTTTAAACCTTCCCTTGATGTGTTTAAGCCTTGAAAAACACCAAAATCCAACATTTATAGGTGTTTACGGTTTGGGGATCTCCGAAAACCATAAACACCCTAAAGTGTGTACAAATGGGTAATTTTCTTTCCTTAGGCCTAAAAACTAGCTTACATAATTACCTAGTTGTGTTAAGGACTTGAAAACATGGAAATACTCTTTTCCATATGGGTTTATGGTAGTAAACCCAAAGGGAAATGACCATGAGGCCGTAAACTCCTCAAAGGGGGTGTTTTGTTGCCCTAGTTCCTTCCAAAGGCCAAACCACTTAGTAGAATTGCTTCAAAAGGCTTGCTAAACCCCAAAACAACACTTGGTCATTAGGACTAGAGTTTACGACCGTAAACTCTAGAGTTTACTGCCGTAAACTCCTTGAGTTATGACCATCAAAACCATAAACTCCAAAGGAGTTTACCCTTGAACCCCAAACACCCTAGCTTTGCCCTACCAACACTTGGATGCAATCCTTGTGATCTTTAGCACTTGAAACATAGTGTTTTCATGTTCTAGAGTGTCCCAACTTATTGTATTAGTTATAATTTGGCTAATTAGTTATATATATGTTCATTATATGATAACTAGGCTCGTGCATGTGTACAAGTCTTCATTTGTCACCTAGCACCGTACCCGACACTTCAATCCAATCCACTCACCACAAGTGAGTTCATACCCCTTAACTAACCTTTGAAATACTTTTAAATGTTTTAAATGCTTTAATGGTGGGGAATACAAGTTGAATACTTATAGTTATTACATCAATCACATATGATTAATAACTACAAAACCAATGATTTTATTACTATTCAAACTGTTTATCAAACTGTTTCACTTCAAACTGCTTTACAAACTCTTTTACTTATCAAATACTTTTACTTAAACTTTGTTACACTTATTATAAATTACATGCCCGTATATGTATAGTTATATAAGCAATGTTTAAAAGGCTTAGGAAGGCCATCCGCCCTATTTCCTTTTCACGCTTGAGATGTGGTCTGGTGGGATATCGGGTAGCCGTCAGAAGGTCGTTTCAATATTAATTATATATCATGTGTACATATAGACATAAAAGTGCTTCCATATTCATGTGTACTAGTTACATCATTAGTAAGCTACCATCGGGGTAGCACATGATCATACTTATACTATTGCTAGATCAATGAGTCAGTTCATTCATGAGTCAGTACTTATTACTATAAGAACATATACATTACATTACAATGAGAACATATACAACTATACTAGAAAAAGAACATATACAACTATACTAGAAGAAGGACATATACAACTATACTAGAAGAAGAATATATACAACTATACTAGAAGAAAAACATATACAATTATACTAGAAGAAGAACATATACAACTATACTAGAGAGAGAACATATACAACGATACTAGAACGAGTAACAATACATTACATATACATGAATACATTGACAAAATTGTGATCCAATGTATCGGGGCATGCCTTAAAAGACATGGCCCGAGTTGTAGCCAGAGTCTCCTGGAGGGAGAGCGTGAGTTTGCGTATAGATCTATACTGGATTGACTATCCTACACCTTGCTGCTAGCTACAGCCGGACCTGCAGGTCTGCGGGTGCCAAACGTCATACCTTTTTACGACCTACATTTGTCGTTGTTACCCAGTCGATAGTATGGTACAATTAATCACATGATACCTTAATATAAATCTGGTTTAAGGTAGTTAGTACAGCAGTAGTTCCTATAATACAACACTACAGTACTACAATAGTTTACCCTTTACATACATTTAGTGATCTTTTCACTTAAACATTAATGTACAAACTATATTTTGTTAATGATAGTTACACTTGGGAAAATTACACACTTTTACAATACACGAACATACAAAACAGTTACGCCTTGGTAGAAGGCTACTTTTAATAGAAAATATAGGTTTTTCTGAGAGATTCAAAGTTTTACAAACACGTACAAACATTCACATACTTTTATCACCAATGTTTACAAACTCATGTTTAAAACCACGTTCAAACGTTTTGATACAAACACTGACACTAAAATACTTATGAACTCACCAGCTTAATGCTGATAAACTCTTTCAAAATAACTTGTATTCTCAGGTCATCAGTAGACAGGTACCGAGGCCATCTTTTGAGAAGATGGAGCGCATCCAAGACTCATCTTATTATTTTGATTTACTTTTTGGTGTCTATAACTGTACGGAACACACTTGTATTAAAATTATATATTTAATGCAATGGATGATGGTGTTTGCTTATTTACTGTTATAATGTGTTGTGATACTTTACATGACGTCCTCCGTCCCAGAACGTTTCCGCCGTTCTTGGTTTTGGGGTGTGACAAAAACCATTTTATAAAAAGGATTTTGAAAAGAATCTGAAAAGAGAAAGGAACTTTGAGAAGAACAAAGTGTGTGATGCGTGCAATCAGCCGAGCTCAAGTAAGTTTTCCCAAAGATACCCATACATGTTATGTTATGGTATGATATGATATGACTATGAGAACTGCATGCTAGATTAGGGCTAAGGATCTAGGAGGATGCCTTATATGCCTATTTTATGTGCTTGTAGACTTGCATGTTAGTACTGATCAGTCAGTGATATGATAGCCTGTTTAGGTTATGCCTGATTGTATGAGCCTTTGAATTGCATGTTGATATTGCCATATTTATACTTATTTTTAGGCAATATTTAAGTACATTTTTATTAATAAATTGATCATATGTTTAGAATAATGATACTTATGACTTTAAATTGTTATTTTCAGTCAATTAAAAGGATTTTAGAAGAAAGGGACCAAAAGTGACAATATGTGGAACATGGGAGGCTTGAAAGACAAGAAAAGAATAAATCCACGATAAATACTGAATTCACAACGTGGCAAAGTCGGCCACGACGTGGCAAGAGGTTTCCAGAAGATAGACATCGCGACGCGGAGGATTTCCTTGGAGGATACGAATAGCTTGAAGCCCACGACGTGGCAAAGCTGGCCACGACGTGGCGCGAGTTTTTGGAGATTATTTAAGTTCTCCTGATTATTACGAAAAAGAAAAGCTTTTGGCTGGAGAAAATAATTCCAGAAAACGATTCAGAGCGAAAGAAGTGTTCTGGAATAAGGTTTTCAACACCAAAAAGAATAGAGGTTTATATCTTAGTTAAATTAGAATATGTCTTTCATTACTTTTAGCTGTGTTGGTTTAGTTGCTATGATGAGCAGTTGAATCTAGCTACTCTTGTTTAGCTAGATGAAGCTTTAAACTTATGAATAGTTCAATGTTTATGGATTAAGTTTAGTTGGTAAAAAAATTGCTTGTGTTTGATTTGTATAACCTAGCATGCTGTTATTTGTTTTTCTAATTGCTTGATTGCATGTTCTGTGTAGCATAGTGACCATTAAACTACATGAACTTGTTTGCCTAATGATTTAGTGAACATTGAATTATTAGAGCTAGGATTGACCAATCTTAGTTAGTAATTAGAATAAATAAAGCTTAGCTGTGCTAGAGAACGTGTATTGTGATCACAATTGCGTTTATACAACAAATCTTACATAGCATATTTACATTCATAATTAGTTCTGTGTTTAATTATGTGTGAACATACATGGTTTGACATGAATTAGTTAGTTATTGGTAAGTTAGAACTAAATTACTAATACAACTAAAAACCAACTTAATAATCTGTAATCATTAGCTAGCCATAAGGGGGAAGTGGATTCAAACTAAACAAGAGTGTGTTTTTATTTATTAATTTTGATTTAAGTTCATCTGATCTTGTAAAACCAGATAAAACCCCCTTTAAACTTGTTAATAAATTAGGTTAATTTAATAGTAAGTAAATTTATTAGAACAATGTTCCCTGTGATCGACATCGACTTACCCAAGCAATACTGTAATCTGACTAGGTACACTGCCAATAAGTGCATAGTTAGTTAAGTTTGTTAGGTTATAAATATTAAAATTAGTGAGTACTTTTGTGCACATCAAGTTTTTGTCGCCGTTACCGGGGAACGGCTTAGTTTTTAGTTTTTTTTATTTATTTGCTTTAAATTAATCAATCCTTCTTGTGGAGTAAAAACCACAAAAAGTTAATTTTTCAGCAAAATAAAATTTTATGTCAATCACAGAGTCCACGGCGTGGCCATATACCTGCCATGACGTGGACAGTTAAAAAAACTAGATTTTTCGTTTGTAGTTAGTTTTTCTTATTTTAGTTCAGTTTTACGTTTTTAGTTTAGCAAGTTGCAGGAGTTCATGACCAGAAGCTCAAACACACACTTGGTGCCACCACTTGAAGATCCCGAGTCTGCACTTCACAAGAAAAAGACGCCCTTACAAGAATTGAAGTCAGCTTTTTCTAGGAAGTCGGGAAAGAAGACAGGAGAGTCAAGTTCATCCGCGAGGCACAAGAGCAATCTTGAGCATTTGGATCATACACCCGTCCAAACCGAGTCTGAAAGCGATACCGAGCCGGAATTTGAAGAACACACGAGCGAACCCGAGAACGAGCCAAGGAACGAGATGGCAGCAATTGATGAAATGTCCATGGGAGCTTACAAGAAGCGGATCTGAGAAGATGTGGGTCCCGGTTTAGTCCAACCCGCAATACCTGCCACTGCCACATTCGAGCTGAAGGGACACATACTGACTGCACTGAAGGACATCCCATTTTTCGGGAAAGATCATGAGGATGCTTTTAAGAATCTAGATGAAGTCAACGACATTGCGGATCACAGTCTTGCTTAGGATGATTTCCAACACTTTCAAAGGAGCTGCTAAGGAGTGGTTAAAAGCACTCCCACCGGGTACAATCACCACTTGGGCTCAAATGCATGAGCAATTCCTGGACCAGTTTTGCCCGCCATCCAAGATAGCCAAACTCAAGAAGGAAATAGCCAACTTTGAGCAACAGCCGGGGGAGTCACTATACGAAGTATGGGAGCGGTACAAGGGCCTGCTCAGAAATTTCCCTCAGCATGACCTAAATGTGCAGCAAGAGATGTCAATCTTCTATGATGGGGTCAACGTGATGACAAGACAACTCCTTGATTCTCAAGGACCTTTGACAAAGAAAAATCCAAGGGAGGTCAAGGAGCTAATTGAAGAATTCGTGAAGCACTCTCGCGAATACCACAACCCGAGGCAAGATGGAATCAAAGGCGGTGGAGGGGACCAAACTGAAGAAATAGCAGCTGTGATGGTCATGCTAAATAATATGGATCGAAGGATAACACAAATGGACCGGTCGATACATGCCATAAGAGTGGGTTGCGAGAGATGTAGTGGTCCACACTTGACCAAGGACTGCAATGTGGATGAGTTTTGGAACAGAAAAGCTCAAGTATGCTACTCTAGTGGGGACAAGTTTGATTAGGACTGGAGGAAACCGAAGAAGGAGTGGCCGCCATATGAAGAGTATAAGAAGCAAAAAGAAGAGAAGTATAGGCAGACAGGTCGAGACCTTTATCAAAAGGAGTAGCCACCAGTCGAGAAGAAACCAGACCTAGAGACCATTTTGATGAAATTTATGGAAGCTTCATAAAAGAGACACGATGCCACTGATTCTGCTATTATGGAACAACAAACCTTAATAAAGAATCGGCAAGCCTCCATCCATAACCTTGAATTACAATTTGGTCAGCTAGCCACTCTAGTTCATGAAAAATTGTCCCCGAAGAATCCCGAAGTAAAGACCCAATCTCACGTAATGGCCATCGATACTGAAGAAGATGCAATCTCTGAGTTCCTAGAGGCATTGGAAGAAGAACCGCAGCAGCCCAAGAAATTAAAGATCGAAAGTGGAAAAGTTGCTGAACCAGGCTCGCCACGACGTGGCACTCCTCTGGCCACGACGTGGCGCATGTCTGATCAAAAATCCTTTGAGCCCGTTCCAGCTTATCAGCCACCTTTTCCATTTCCCACTCGAGCTGCACTTAGTCTACTGGAGAAGGAGCATTTAGAGTTTGTAAAGCATGTGAAGGGGATCCCAATTGATACTCCCTTTGTCGAGTCCTTATCTAAAGCTCCCAAGAACAAGAAATTACTGCAAGATTTGATAGACACTCGAAGGCAATTAAAGAAGCAGTCTACAGTGATTCTAAGTGAACAAACTTCAAAAGCTGTGTTGGGAGAGACACCAGAAAAGATGGGGGATCCTGGACGCCTCACTCTTCCATGTGAGTTTGGGAATAAAATGAAGGTTAATGCTTTATCCGATTCTGGGGCTAGCATTAATTTGATGCCTTTTTCATTTTATCAAAAATAGGAGATTCAGAAGATGAAAGCTATAAAAATGAAGATTCACATGGCAAATCGTTCGGTGACACAACCCCGGGGCATCGTGGAGGATATTTTGGTGAAAATTGGAAAATTTGTTTTTCCAATAGAATTTGTAGTCTTGGATATGAAAGAAGATCCCGATGTTCCAATAATCCTTGGTCGTCCATTGCTTAACACTGATGGAGCTCTTGTTGACATCTGTGAGTCTAAGCTCACTTTGAGGGTTGGAGATGAACAAGAAGTCTTTGGAATACAAGATGACTTTCAAGAAGATAAAGAAGAGGTGTTCACAATTAATGAAGAGAAGGAACTAGAAGAACTGGAGAAGCTTATGGAAGAAGAGATCAAGGCAGTTCATCGAGTCAAAAGAACAAAACCGAGGGCATCTGTTCCATATTTGATTGAAGTCATAGCTTACAAGAGTCCGCCTTCTTGGGTGAGCAAAGAGGATGAGGAGATGACAAGTGATGAAGAGGAGGTCACTTCAAGAGTAACAAAGCCGGTAGTGAAATAGGAGGGGGATGCTATGGAGTGCAAGGAACAAACCAAGGGCATAAAACGCAAGCTTGAAGAAGAGGGAAAAGCTAAAAAGGAGAATTCAAAGAAGGCGTATAAAAGGCGAGTTCAAGCTTACAAGAGGCGATTCAAGGAACAAAAGATCTTGGTGGTGGACTCTTCAGAAGATTCAACGTAGAAGGCACAGAGTCTAGCTGAAGACTCCAAGAAAAAGAAGCACTTCTCGGGAGGCAACCCGAGTTTGGTTTGCATTTTCTTTTCTTTTAATTTTTTTTTCTCTTTTTTAGGAAAGACATCAACTCATCATCTAAATAACTGATAATTAGTAAAGAATTAGTTGTGGGGAACTTTAATTAATGAATTAGATGAAAAGTAATTAGTTAACATGTGAGATTTTATTAAAAATTTGCAATTGGGCAGTTTCCACGACGTGGGCATAGCCAGCCACGTCGTGGCCTTTAAAAAGTCAGGGGAGAACCATTTCCTTAAAACCCTTTGACCAATAATTCTCATTCCCCACTTGAAACTGTCGCACGAACGGGAACAACAAAACCCCACAGCCGATTGCTTAATCTACTTCCAAATTCATTGCAAGATCTTGCCAATTAATCTACTTGGTATGTGTTCTACTCATTATTTGTAGTTAGTTCTTCCAATTTTAAAATTTTCATGGCTAGGGTTTAGGTGATTCACGAAATTGGTTGAATCTAGTGGTTGATTTTAGATTGCATGTCCCTTAAATGTCCATAGGAACAAACCCCAAGCACTAATTTTGGTAGATACAGCATACAAATGGACCGATCCAAAAACTGTTACCGACTGCGGCCCACAACGTGGCATAGCCTGGCCATGTTGTGACTTCTGGCAGACAGGTTTAAATTTTTTTAATGTTTTGGATGTTTGCTGCTTTGGTTTGATTTTGTATGCAGAAATGGGACCACGACGAGCTATTCCACAGGAGGAAAACCCAATTTATGTAGCAAGTATAAATCCCTTATATCAGTTTCCTCAAAACATTCCCCGACCGTTGTTAACTACTTACGAGAATCGACTGGGATGGCTGTACAATAGGAAGTTTGTGATAGCCCTAATTATCGATTGGGGATGGCTCGGTGGAGTGGGAATGGTTGCTCAATTGGCACGCTATTGGTCGAAGACATATGTTGGAGATCAATTTTCTTTCACTTGTCACGGGTGGAGGAATTTATTTGCCATTCAAGAAACAGTATACTGGGAATTATCGGTGGAGTTTTTCTCTACCGTATGCTTCGAGGAACGCACCATGGATTTCACCTACAATTGGCACTTGTGTTTCGTTTGGGTGGTGTTTATCGAGAGTGTAGTCTTCGGGAATTCGCTTGGTGTATGGGGCTTTATACCGAAGTGGAGATGCAATCTCCGTTTTTCCTATCGTTCTTGCTTGGATGCGTTCGGGATTTTACTCCCGGTATTATGGATGTGCAGTTCTGGCGTGGCATTTCTAGCCATGAGTACAATACTTGTGAATCGAGTGAGTCACAAATTCGGAATCCGATTTTCCGATTTTTACATCGCCTAATCACTTTTTCAATAAATCACAAGCATCATGGTGATAAGGTCCCCATTCAAAATTTGTTTTATTTGTGGACTCTTATTACCTCGGGAGTTTGTTGTGATTTACCTTATATGTTGGCGAGGTTCATGGGGAAAAAAGCGGCCAATTCTAGGCCCGGGAGCCCGATTACAGGGGGCATTTGGTTACTCGCCTGGCTAGGTCATATCATATTTTGACCCATGACTTTGTGAGGAATCTTACTCGATTCCCGGACACAGACTTGACCATTCAAGTCTTGGGTGTTATGCGGGCGGTGGTGAATATCGGGGGTCGTTTTGTCATACCGCCGATAGATGACGAGCAAAAGGAGGCGCAGCCAGGACAGCAACCACCAGCCAGACCGCTGCATCGGAATGTGCGAGCTAGAGGTGAAGTCGAGAGAGAGTGTGCTGCTTCCCAGTATGTGCAGGGAGTGCCCACCGACCATTTGCAGAGTCGGGTGGGAACGTATTTGGATAATCTACGGGGGCATGCCATTTACCATACCCAGCTTACTAAGGGTATTTATTCGCATTTGGGTGTGACCCGACCACCTTCTATGCCACCACAGTATCCTTATTTTCCTACATGGGAGGAGCTATGGCGTCTGCAAAATGATGGGGCAGGGCCAAGTGGAGCGCAAGACCAAGATGATGATTGATTTTATTTCCTTTTGTTTTGTTTTGTTTTTGAGTAGTTTTTAGTTTTTTTTTTTTTTAGTTTTTGCATTTGGTGTGTAATGTAAAACATTCTTGAGCTATGATGTTACTCTTTAATTTCTTTTTGGGTTGTTCCATTTTTCAGATTAGCATTGGAATTCTAAGGAGCATATAAGGTTAACTTTCGAGTCGTGTTTGTCTAGTCAAGGAAGCTTAGAGTCGTGAGTTGGAACCCACAATTCAAGATAAGTGTGGGGTACGTTAATAGGAGAGAGGTTACAGTTGGGAGGTATATTTCCATAGAGGCGTCTTAAACCATTTAGCCATTGGTCAAGTTGCTAGAGTGCATAAAAAAGAAATAAGACAATTTTCTGCTGATGTCCAGTTTCCACGACGTGGACTCCTCACATCACGTCGTGGCGCTCATGAAATTTGAAGAAATAAAGCAGCTTGGTGTTCGCGCTTTCATCTCATATCACGATGTGGCCAGCTACCTACCACGACGTGTCCCAGTTTATCATTGCCCACATTTCTACTTACTAACACCCACTTTGAAGAATTGAAGTTTCGAGTCATGTTCGTGGTTTATTTACATATTCACCCAATTCTACACCGAGTTTCTATTTTTGTAGGTCCATATTTCGGATGCATGTTTTCCACACTTTTGGAGATGCTCACCCCACTATCCCAGGGGAGTCTATTCCTTTTTCTCCCTTTTCTTTAATTTTGATTTATTTTCATGAATACAATGAGGGCATTGTATGAGATAATTGTGGGGTAGGGGTAGAAAAAGTAAATTGCTAGATAATCATAGAATTTGATAGTAAAAATTAAAAATTTGGAAATTGAAATTTTTAATAATTGAATCTAGTAATAATAATTTGAGCTATAATTGCTAGTGTTATGTGGGATGATCCGATGAAAGTCCAAATGTTTAGTTAAGCCAATACACGTTATAATGCATTTGTGGCCTCCCTTATTTTAGTGAAATCATGGAACAAAAACATAACCCCGCTTGGTATGAGGGATGCAATATGTTTAGCAGCCTAAACCTGAAATGTATCCAGGAAAATTATTATCATTAACCGATAAAGGTTGAGGTTGAGCGCCTCTGCTTAAGCATGTAGGTTTTGAGTGAAAAAAGTGAGGTACATGTTAAAAAAAAAAGAGAGAATTACGAGTAAAGTTTGAAGAATGTTGGAGCAAATAAAGTGAAGATCAAAAGATCAAAATTCCAAGATATGCAAAAAGTTGAAGATACCAGAAATCAAATCAAATAAGGTGGTGAATTCGAAGAAATCAAAGATCAAATGTCAAAGAAATGAAGAATTCCAAAAAAGCTCCATAGTGGTATCAATGATTGTAATTCTAGATTATGTATGCTTAGGTTGCTCAACTAAAAATACCTTGAGGATAAGGAGGTTTTCTGCGGATGGATTCGGAGGGTTGCATAAAATGAGCATTGTTCGGAAAAAGTGGGCGAGTGTTTATGAAGATTGTGAGTATTTAAAGTATGGGGGGGTACTTTAGGAAAATTTTAGACACAAAAGCATGCTGTGAGGTCTTGGCGTAATGACTGAACTAGAGTCGGATTGTTCTGTGTGGTGTTAGTAATTAAGAATTAAGTTTAAATTTGCTTGAGGGCAAGCAAAGCCTAAGTGTGGGGTATTTGATATTGCCATATTTATACTTATTTTTAGGCAATATTTAAGTACATTTTTATTAATAAATTGATAATATGTTTAGAATAATGATACTTATGACTTTAAATTGTTATTTTTAGTCAATTAAAAGGATTTTCGAAGAGAGGGACCAAAAGTGACAATATGTGGAACTTGGGAGGCTTGAAAGACAAGAAAAGAATAAATCCACAATAAATACTGAATTCACGACGTGGCAAAGTCAGCCACGACGTGGCAAGAGGTTTCCAGAAGATAGACATCGCGACGTGGAGGATTTCCTTGGAGGATACGGATAGCTTGAAGCCCACGACGTGGCGCGAGTTTTTGGAGATTATTTAAGTTCTCCTGATTATTATGAAAAAGAGAAGCTTTTGGCTGAAGAAAATAATTCCAGAAGACGATTCAGAGCGAAAGAAGGGTTCTGGAAGAAGGTTTTCAACACCAAAAAGAATAGAGGTTTATATCTTAGTTAAATTAGAATATGTCTTTCATTACTTTTAGCTGTGTTGGTTTAGTTGCTATGATGAGCAGCTGAATCTAGCTACTCTTGTTTAGCTAGATGAAGTTTTAAACTTATGAATAGTTCAATGTTTATGGATTAAGTTTAGTTGGTAAAAAAATTGCTTGTGTTTGATTTGTATAACCTAGCATGCTGTTATTTGTTTTTCTAATTGCTTGATTGCATGTTCTGTGTAGCATAGTGACCATTAAACTGCATGAACTTGTTTACCTAATGATTTAGTGAACATTGAATTATTAGAGCTAGGATTGACCAATCTTAGTTAGTAATTAGAATAAATAAAGCTTAGTTGTGCTAGAGAACGTGTATTGTGATCACAATTGCGTTTATACAACAAATCTTCCATAGCATATTTACATTCATAATTAGTTCTATGTTTAATTATGTGTGAACATACATGGTTTGACATGAATTAGTTAGTTATTGGTAAGTTAGAACTAAATTACTAATACAACTAAAAACCAACTTAATAATCTGTAATCATTAGCTAGCCATAAGGGGGAAGTGGATTCAAACTAAACAAGAGTGTGTTTTTATTTATTAATTTTGATTTAAGTTCATCTGATCTTGTAAAACCAGATAAAACCCCCTTTAAACTTGTTAATAAATTAGGTTAATTTGATAGTAAGTAAATTAATTAGAACACCGTTCCCTGTGATCGACACCCGACTTACCCAAGCTATACTGTAATCTGACTAGGTACACTGCCTATAAGTGCATAGTTAGTTAAGTTTGTTAGGTTATAAATATTAAAATTAGTGAGTACTTTTGTGCACATCACATGTATAGATTCATGATTAGAGGATAGAATGATCTGATTGGAATATGATGGTTAGATTTTCCATTGTCTGAATGTTGCTTGCTCTGTGCTTTGTGGGACTCTTAGTAATGTGAGCTAACTATTAAGTGCATATGCTAGGTCACATGGGACGCCGGCTGGATAATCTCAAAGTGAGAGACTTGACCCTATTGCGTAGCTCTTGTCTGAGTCCAACCGTTCTAGGGATGGGTCTTTTACTCGAAGTGTTATCTGGTATCTGTTGCATGTGGGTATATTCATGAGGTAGCTAATTGACATTACTGGGAATCTTTCAGCAACTGAGGACTAGGTGTGTTCGGGAACCTAGGGAAGCCTAGGATATATTTTAGTGAGTTAATAGTGAGTCTCAGTTAGACTTGGGTGTACCAGTTGAGGAAGTGACTTGGAGGATCCGGGAGGATTGTTGAGGAAAGTATGGATAGGTGTGGAAGGTAGTATTGGGCCCGTACTACTGAAAGCATAGGATCCGTACTCAAATCAGTGAGAGTCTTGGAGAATCTAAGAAGCTTCAGGGAAGAGTTTGTGACCCAGTTTGGGGGACAGAGGATGTTCCAGTTGTTGCAGCTTAGCCATTGGCAAGCAAGCTAGTGAGCGTAACAGGGTTTCAGACCCTAAAGAATATGATTTCCAAGAGTTACAAGTGTGGGATCGATTTGGGAGCACCTTGGAAAGAGAGGTGTGTGTCAGGTGTGTATAGTAGAGGGTCCCGGGAGGAGACCCATGACTTCTGATCATCGGGTGAAAGGCCAGCAGGGCCTGAGTCAGTGCAGTGCATACGAGAAGGTACACGAGGGAGTTTGTCACTCCAAGGGTTTAGGCTGCTACAGGTGTGGCAGGGTTGGTCATGTCTACAGAAGGTGACCACTATTTCCCCAGACATTACGAGTATGTCATCTTCTATTGCTACTAGATGGATGTTGGGGATACATATCGTGTTGGAATTGTGAGTGTGTTTGGATAAGTCAGACCTCGGGTCGGTTTTTCTGCTAGTGTTTGGGTTACCAAGGATCATATATGCCATCCTGCATGCCGAAAGGTCCTTGATGAACCCAAAGAGAGACGCATCTTGAGAAGTGGCTTCTGCGCATACCGTTATCATTTCGGATCCTTGTCGGGATCTATGCAGGAGTATTATTTAGAGGATACTCGATCAGGTTTGGAGTGATTGTTCTCCAATGAAGTCAACGTTCATAGGTTCTATCATTGTTCAGGTATGGTCGAAAATTGTTTATGGATGAACTTTGGAGTTCAAGGCACTACCGTTGCTAGGACGGAACTGGCGACAGGAAGAGGGTAGTGTCAGTTGCGGATGTTAGATGCATAAGTGGTTGGTCACTGGATGATCAAGAGAATTGTATTTTCGCATGAGCTGTGTTCGGTTAGAGTTCTGTCATACTGCAAGATTGGGAGTGGGAACGAAGATTCGTCAGCTAGAGTGAAGATTAAGGTCTTCAATTGACAGCATGTTAGATGGATTGAGGTGTCAGACTAGATCAGATTTCAAGAGTACTCATCGAGATTTCCGAGGATGGGAGATCTCAAGGTTTAATCGATGATTAAACGCTAGCATTGGCAGGCACAGGGTGTCATCAGTGGGATATTAGAAAGCGAGAAGGATTGGGAGTCCTTCCATTCCCATGTAATGTGAAGACATAGTCGAATCTAAGTGGGGGAGAGACCTTTTATAAAGTTCTCCAGCTATGAGTTCTGGTTGCGCAAGGTGCAATCTCTTGGCCACCTTGCCAACTAGAAGGGTATTCTAGTTGATTCGGCCAAGATAAAGGTCATGATGCAGTGCGAGATTCCAAGGTCTCCATATGTGATTCAGAATTTCCTAGGTAAAGCGGGTTATTACCGGAGATTTATGCAGGACTTCTCCGAGACTATGGTTCCTTTGACCCGACTGACCAAGAAGTCGGTGGCCTTTCATTGGGGGCCTGAGCCGCAGGCAGCATTCGAGACTCTCATACAGCGGTTGTGCAAGGCACCGATTCTCACCCTGCCAGAGGGTGTAGATGATTTTGTGGTTTACTATGACGCTCTGATCATGGGCATGGGTGCGGTACTGATACAGTGGGGTCACGTGATAGCAGGTTCCGGGAACCAGGTTAGAGTTCCGGTTAGGACTCGAGTTCAGTTGAGGTTTAGGTCGAGTGCGTGTTCGACCCGGTTGGGAAAGTGTTGTAAGACTATGGGGGTAGTCGTAGCATTCACTAGCAGCAGATAGTGTGAGGGGTGTTGTAAGTCTGCGGGTGTAGCCGTAGCATTCACCAGGTAGGCATATAGTGTTAGAGTGTTGTAACTCTACGGGTGTAGCCGTAGCATTCACTAGCAGCTAGATAGTGATAGAGTGTTGTAAGTCTGCGGGTGTAGCCGTAGCATTGACTAGGTTGTTAGATGGCATGAGCGTGTTGTTAGAATGCGGAAGGAACAATAGTACCCACCAGTTCGGGTGCAACAGTAAGGATAAGGAAGTCCACGGATTGGATTTCGGAATTACCCAGATGGATTAGATCTGGTTGAGCCAATGATAGGACTGTAGGAGCGTCACTATAGTTACGGGATTAGGAAAGCAATGGACTGTATAAGATTGCGTGTGAGATAAGGCTACCATTGGTAAGATAGAAATCACTTCCAGCCTTGGATTTGATGATGACAGGATTCGACGTATGGACCCGATCGGTTAGGTCAGAAAGTAGTAGATTTGCAGTGGCATGATAACTAGTGGCAACTAGTTCCAGATAAGGATATCGTTCGGAAGTCGTGTGAGACGACTAGGTGGGAGCCCTTTGGCTCCGCAGCCAGGCCAGAACTCTGAATTTCAGATGATTGATGAACGACTTGAGACCAGGGAGGTCTCGTTAGATTATGGAAGTAGCCATGTGGCAACATACTGTCTCCGTCAGTTCAGTGTTCAAGCAATTTCTGCACTTGGGCAGTGTTAGCATTCGTGTTTTAGGTTGCAAGTACACATGTATAGTTAGTTTATTGGGGAGTGACAAGTCACTTACGGCAGGATTAGCTGAGCCTTGGCCAAGTATAAGCGATTTGCAGGGATAATTAGGTCTATGAACATGTTCTATAGTGGGAACCTCGAGCTATCAGAAGTTGAGTGGCCTGTTGAAGGAAGAACGGACTGGATTCAATGATAATGATTCTGTATGAGTGGTCTATCAGGGGTTCAGACCATCTCAAGACGGTAGATATTAGACGGAATAGATGTGATATTGTTGCGAGAAATTCATTCATACGTGGACTTTAGGCCTTGCAAAAATTGGTCGCGACTACCCAAGGAAAGCTAGGGCGTGCCCAGGATGGTGACCATGTTACTAGAATGGTCTGGTGTGTAAGGAATGGTAAGAAAGGATTTCGATGACAAAATCTAATTTAAGTGGGGGAGAGTTGTAAGACCCCGTTTCCAAGAGAAACCCTAATTCAGAAAATATGTTTTAAGTATTATTTATTATGATGTATGATTAGTGGAAAAGTGTGTAACTGGCCTCATAATTGGTTTTGGGAGGTCAAAAGTGTGCCTTCGGGATTCGTAGTGAGTAGAATGTTTGAATATATGGCTAAAGAATAATTAACTGGGTTCGTTTTGTATTTCCGGGACTAATATTGGGAATATTTTGTAGAAGAGGGGTTACTTGGGTAAATATGGATTTAATTTGAAAGGAAAAGAGGAGGGAAGGAATGAATAAGTCATACTTGAAAATTTGGGGGTTTAAAAGGTAAATCCTGGATTAGTTTTGGAAGGATTCTCAAAGGGGAAGGCTGTTAGGTAAATATAGTACCTAAATTGTAAAAGATTTTAATGTTGAGGGTTTAGATGGTAAATGTTGGCCTTCATTTGAAAGAAATGTCATGGGGAGGGGCCATTTGTGGCATTATGGAAATAAGTTTGTGGGGGGGGGGGGGGGGGATAGGGTTATATAACCCATCGCACCCGTCCATACCCTAACCCTAAGGAAGCCATCTACAGCCACCACCTCCCCCACCCTTATACCTCCCTCACCGGCGCCGTCATCTCCGGACCTTCCTACCGTCGTGCATTAACCTCCAGCTGACACCCTTCATTCATGTTTTGATCTAACGAGTCCAGCCGACTACCGTCGCCGCCTCGCCATCCAAATGCCACAGGGACCACCGAAACCACCGGGATATTGAGCCTGTTGCCGAGAATCGTCGCCGAACATTAAGCACGACAGTGCCGCCGCCACCGTGAAGGACTTGATGTTCCGCCATCGGGTGGGTGTTGTTGTCGTGGTGGTCATAAACCACCGCCATCGCCGTCGCTGGTGTTGTTGACGACGTTGTGGTGGTATGCTGCCACCTTCAGATGTGTTCCTTCGTCCCTTTTTGCCAAGCCATCGTCACCGCCGCCGCTACAATTGTTTCATCGGGTTTTTCGTGCGCCGCCGGTTGCTGCCACCTCTCGCTGCCACTAGTCACCGTGAGAGGTGGCTGTGTGCGTGTTTTACTTCGTGATTAGGTATGTGTGTGGTTGTATTTCCATTAGCAATATGTGTGTTTGGGTGTTGTGTTTAGCCGGAGTTCATGGAATAGTCACCACCACCACCGTGAGGTAGTGGCTGCCGCCACGTGCCACCGCCGGCCACCACAAGGGTGGTTGCGGGTGTGTATGTATTTAGTATAGTGTGTGTGTGTTTAGTTTGAGAGTTCATTGTAAAATGTAAAAATGGAATAATAGAAATCTCAAACGACCACCGTAGGGTGGTGGTTGCTGCCACCGGCCGCCGTGTCGGGTGGCGGTGCGCGTTGCTTCTTGTGAATGATTTGTTTGGGGTGCTAGAAACCCTAATGGGCTCAAAGGAGCTCTAATGGGCCCAATGAAGCTTAATGGACTCTAATGGACCCAATAAAATCCTAATAGGCTTAATAATATTTTAGTGGGATTAATAGGCCTAATAAAGCCCTAATTAACATAAAAGACCAACAAATTGATAAATGGGTTAATATTTGGATTGGAAAACCCTAATGCCAATGAAACCCTAACTTTAAGAATTAATCGGGTCACACACACCAGAATTATTTAATAACTTGAGATATTAAATAATAAACTTTGGCAAAGATTAATCTAAGCGATAATTGACTTAATGGATTAAGTCCTTAACGGGTTAAGTAGGAAACTTAACCCTAATCATCATTTTATGTGAAACTCTAATTTCACTTGGGTTTATTGTTGGGCCTTTCTATTGGGCCTTGATGATTGGGTTATTAAATGGGCTACCCTAGATCAAGCAAATGGTCTAGAGTAATTTGATGGGCCTAGGGTAAGGCCCATGTAAGGGGCTTGGGCCCAATTTGGAAAATTGGGCCATAGTTTGGGCCTTAATTATTATATGATGTTGGGCCTTAGAATGAGGCAATGTATAGGCCTAGGCCCAATTTGGAAAATTGGGCCATCTGTTGGGCTTTGATTCCTAATTGAATTTGGGCCTATGGATTGGGCCTTGGGCTTGAATAAGCCAAGCTAGGGGTAATGTAGTAATTACCCAAAGAATGTACTTATGGTTATGTATTGGGACCCAATTATTAATTGGGTGTTATTTTGGTGTTGACAGTTCGGGAATCTGTCAGCCAGCAGCTGGGGTTGAGTCTGCGGGACTTCAGCAAGTGTGGGATTGTGTCTTCAGGACTTCAGCAGTGTGAGGTGAGTTACCTTCCATTAGCGGTGGGTCTAAGGCCAGAATGCCGGCCCACCAGTAAAAGACGTATGATAGATGATTGTCTCTGTGATATCATCTAGGTTGCTACTACCTGATATGTTATATGCTAGCATGATATGTTATATGTGATAGTAGTAGAGTTCGGTTGTTAGGACCGAAGGGTAGTCAAACACCCCAGATACGTCTGACAGTATGTGATGTTATGTCTATATGCTAGCATGATTTGAGATAGTGGTAGTAGAAGGGGGAATAGTCCCCAAGTTCGGTCGTTAGTACCGAAGGGTAGATCGGACACCCCAGATATGTCTGATAATATGTTATGTTATGATATATGTGATAGTAGCAGTAGGGGTGAAATAGTCCCCGAGGATCGGTTGTTAGGACTGATGGGTAGTCTGCACCCCAGAATGGCTTGACATGGGTAGTCAGCACCCCAGAACGGCTTGACACGGGTAGGACGGCACCCCAGAATGGCCGCATGGGTAGGTCGACACCCAAGAATGGTCGTACCGGGTAGGTCGGGCACCCCAGAATTACCTGGCAGTATGTATGTTATGTGATTGTATGGTATGTGGTATGATGGGGGAACTCACTAAGCTTCGTTCTTACGGTTTTTAGTTTTGGTTTTAGGTACTTCGTGTTTAATGGAAAGGAGTCGGCTTGATCGCAACGCATCACACTATGGTTTTCCGCACACGAGATCTTTGGGATTACGCTCTGATATTGTTTTATGATTACACGTTTGATTATTTCTACTTTGGTTTTGACATGACATGATATTACAGATGTTTTATTACACTGTTGGTTTTATAATGACGTATTTAAAAATGAAATTTTTGGCCTTGAATTTTGGGATGTTACAATGATGGCTTAGTATATACATCAGGGTTGTACATAGCTAAGATTTTGTAGGCTTAGAGTGAGTGATTTCGCCACATTTCATGTTCCTTGTTTGGTTGTGGATTTAGGGCAGAGTCACTCAGTCGACCGTCTTATTTATCTTAATTATACATAACTTGTATATGTCAGGAGATCATAGAAGTACCAAGGAGGATCATAATAAAAAGTATCGACAAAGTTATCAAAGCACTTTCACTGTTAGTACGCGCTCATTGCGGTATGATTTATGGAGATGGTAATATCAAGGGGAAAACTCAAAGCACTAGAAAGTCTTCACATAATTCATTGTTGAGCACACTCAGAATACACCATCGTATAACAAATGTCTCTTTCAAATCGGCCTAAATTTTGTTTCTATAAAGAGTTCGTCGTCATCATTCGTCATGGATTGGCATGGTCCTCACCATACCAAGTTCATGTGTTTCGAAAATCCAACGACTTAACCGACAAATTAATGAAACCCTCTTCATTCGTAACGATAACCCGACCCAGACCTCAGTATTGTCTTTTGTCTTCTAAACCGTGAAGTACTCATGCAAGGAGTACCTTGCCCTCCGAAACCTTGTCGCCATATACTCAACAGACCTTCCCGAACTACCACTCGTCCAACAGATCAAGTTCAAACACAAAGGCTAAGGACGAATACAACCCACCTATCACTATTAAGTGTACATGTGAGAGTGGTATATAATTATAATTATGCAGATTTAGTATGTCTGTTTCCTCCCTATCTCCTGTTCCTTGTTTGGTTGTGGACCTGGGGCAGAGTCTCAAATCCGACCGTCTTACTAATCTTAATTATATACAACTTGTATACACGAGGTGATGATAGATGGACCAGGTATGAATCTTATCATGAGCGTAAGGGCAAAGCTGCCCAGGCCTACGAGTGGGTATTCTTCCATTTAGAGGAGCACAACCCCAGGAGTGTTACTAAGAAAGCTAATTTTGGGACGAAATTCCATCTAACAGGGGGATGATGTTAAAACCCATAAATTCCTATCTTGTAAAGCCTATCAATTCAATCAAAAGTCAGACTTGTTTATGTTGACTTTTAGCTTTATTAAGGGTCTGTTTGAGAGTTCTAAACCTAGTACACTCAAGGATTGGGTGTTAGGAAGTATTTACTCGAGTTCATTGAGTTGCAATTGAGTCGGAACCACTTTCACAAGGAGTTCACGGCCGCAAACTAGGGTTTGTGGCTGTAACCCCATGTTGGCTGTGAGCCCCTCTTCATTAGTATGAAGATCCTTCATTATCCTTCATTTCTCACATCTTCAAGTCAAGAACTCTCATTTCTCTCTCAAGTATATCAAGGATATCCTCCTTGATCTTCTAAAGTGTAAGTGATTCTTGCTTTCTTACTTGATATCATTCTTATTCAAGTGAAACCCTTTGATTTCATCCATGAATTCAACTCTTTTTGGTTTAGATCTTCACATCTTAATCTTTTCACCAAGAACATACACTTGTTCTTGGGGCCGTAAACACCTTCAAGACTTCCATTAAGTAAGTATCCTTTCCATACACTTGTTATCCATTAGAAGCTCTTGATTTACAACCAAGAAACAACCACTTTATGCATGATCTTCAAGAGTTTATGGTCGTAAACCCTTCTTTGGGCCGTAAAGCCTTCATAGATCATATGGTGGTCGTCAACCCTTCAACCCATGGCCGTAAACCCTTCAGTGATCTTGATATGGATGTAAACTCCATTCAATCAATCACATGTGATTCTAACACTCCATTGTGAGTGATTCCTAGTTCCTAAGGTTGTTTCCCTTACATTCTAGTTGTTAAAACACTATTTATATACATATATGTATCAATATATGTCATTTAGGACTCGTTTGTGCCTCGTGACTTCATTCATGGAACTTCTCATCCTTACTCGAATCTTCAAGTTAAATCACCCACATAAGGTGAGTTCATTCCCATATAATCAATCTTTTAAATGTTTTAAATGCTTTTTAAGGGGAGGGGGATACAAGTTGAACAAAATGATATTGTGTAAATATTTATTGGTATCAGAGCATTGTTTATAGTGAACTAAGTATATCAACCTATAAAAGATATACAACTATAAATGTAATGAGGTCGAACTGCTCTGACTAAAAGTATATTTTAAAAATATAACAACATTTTATAAAAGTATACATACATGCTTACATATATACATACTAGAACAAGTATCACAAAAAGAACAGAACAGAAGTATTTAAAGGTTGGACGTTGCGGTCAAACCTGGACAGTTATGTAATCATATTTGGGATCAATATAGCCTGATCAACTATATTCATTTGAGATATGACCAACATGTGTTTGGGGTGATTTCGTGTTGCAACAGTCTTAAAACTTACCTAACTCTATATACGAAGGAATTATAGATCAGAAAATAAAGTTAAAATACTATGGGAGTATTTTATGATACTATAAGACAACAACAAGTATAAAACATACCAGGTTCATTACATTAAAATACTATAGGAGTATTTTAGGCACTATAAATAACTTATGTGAAAATTTAAAGAACCTTCTGGTAGATCTATAATTCCGAACTGTGTACTCCCAAGGTTTTATATAATTGAGATTTTATAGACTTATAATTTGTGATCTGTGCGCTACTTCCTGTTTGTTGTTTGGTTGTGGTTTTAAAGAAGGATCAATTATTCGAAGGTCTATTTAAATTATATACAACTTGTATACACTAGGCAATTATAGGAGGACCCGGTAAGGATCACCCCATAATGTTTCACTTAATCTTATAGATTCTTTAGACATTTCCATTTTCGCACGACAAACCTAGATAGATGTAACCACTCCATCATAGCATTCATCAAAGGAGTCAAGGAGGAACAAAAAGAGATTCAAGAGGAGTTTTCCAAGGAGGGATTAGCCGAAAAAACCAAAACGTCCTATGCGTCACACTAATAAATAATAACCTTAATTGACTTAATGATCTTTCCATACGAATTGTTTCCATACTTTATGTTTCCACCATCTTAGAGAGAATGAAACTCTAGCAGCTCCTCCTTCCTTCCTGTCATGTGACGCGAGCAGCCACTGTCTATGTATCATTCGGTGTCAAACTGCTCGTCATGAATAACCTGCAAAAATCAAGCAGGTTTAGGAACCCAAAGTTTCTTGGGTCCTTGTGAGCCTTTTACAGAAAGAGGAAAAGTGATTGAACGATCAACCATATAAGTTCATATAGCTAAAGTAGATTCATCTTTCTTAGTTATAGAGAAAACTTTTACTTTAGAATCTTTCATTTTCGTTTCTTTTGAATCAAATAATTTTTCTTTGTTTTGATTCTTAATGAATTCTTTCTTAACTTTCTTAAGGTTAGTAGTCGGTTTCTTGGTTTTCATTTCAGAATCCGAGACTAACTTTCCCTTTGCCTTGACGTCTTTAGGTAAAGCTTTTGAGGGTTGAGAATGCAGAGATTTTGGTTTTTCAATTAGCTTCTGTGAAAGGAAAGGTTTTTGACCAAAGTTCCCTTTTGGTCTATGGGGACTGTGGGAATGACAATGCGAACATTGACTGGGATTTGCATGCGAACGAGTTTTCGCATTTGAGGATTTTTCTTTACGAACATAGCTGGAATTTTGGGATTTCCAAAATTATTTTCTTTCATTGAGATTACTCTGATATCTTCTATTTCTTAGACGTTTTTGCTCCGCAGGTTGTTTAGAGGATTTATGAACATTCACTTTAGGTTTCGCTTTTCTTGCTTGAGATTCGTCCATTTGGGGTTCACTTGAATCCTCCTTTGTTCCACTTGGACTGCCTTTCTCATAGCTGGAATGATTGTTTAGTGGTTTTGCCACATATCTTCCCTTTACTCCCCATGAGGTTCTTTCAGACGGACCCTTCGTTCCGTCTACATTGTCTATTGGAGCAGACCAAAAGTAATTATCACAACCCTCCTTGTTGCCTTCGTTGACGATGGATGTTAGTTCTACAGTTTGATTTTTGTCCAGTCCTTTAGTAGCAAAAACTAGATTAGGAGTAGTTTTGATTTTGGGAAAAAACGGTTGCTTTTGCTTTTAATGTTTTTGGTTTATTTTGAGAAATACGCACGAACTCAACTGAATTTTCAGAAATTAATTCTTTAGCAGATTTAGGTTCGTTTTTGACAAATTCAGAGCAATCTACTTCATCCTCTATAGAAATTTCGCTCATATCAATGTCCTCATCGAATTCAGATGTACTTTCAAAATTTATTTTGTTTTCTAAACTCAATTTGGTACTCAATGAATCGAATTTCTGTATGGTTTCATATTTAATTTGCTTCTTATCGTTTTCATCTAGAAACTGTTTTAACATGTGTTTGTGGTCTTTGGACTTAATGTATGATTCAATTTGTTCCGGTCGAACCCTGTACGCATCAGAAGTTTTGTCTGACGAAACTATGGATTCACATTTATAACAGTCGGAGTCTATCTCATCCTCCTTTAATTCAAGAAATTGTAAAATCATTTTGTGAATTTTTTTCACCAATTCCACAATCAAGGTGCAATTGAGTAATGTTAAAATAAATCATTTTAGCAATTAAACAAAAAATGTTACGTTGTTTCAAATGCATTAAATTGTCTCGTTGCAAATAAATTAATTGATCCCTAGACTTAGACAACTCTAACTCAATCTTCTCAATCCACATACGCCTCTCATCGCTTTTCGACGAAACCCTGATGATTTGATCGGTTATGTTAGTGTTTGTTAAACGAGTTCGTTTTAAACTATCACAAATGTTTGAAAAGGTGAACTTTAGGTCATTTAATTCATTCTCATGTCTGGACACATGAATATTTAGAGATTCAAGAATAATATTTACCTTGTTGATCAGTTGTTCGTAGTCATTGATTTGTTCACCAACTGGTTTTTCAGCGAAACAACTATCATCTCTTCTTTCACTCCCAGTAGCATCCTCATACGTCTGTGACTTTTCACTTGTTACCATCAAACACCTTCCAGCGAACCTTGAACTTTCCTCTTTCGCAACGAACACCCTGCCATGTGTGGGCTTACGAACCTCATCGTCTTCTGAGTCAGTTGAGCATACTTCAACTCCTCCAAATTCATTCTCATCTACATTTTCCTACACAATCAAAGCAGGCATAGAGTTATTAGTAGCCTTTTTCTTTTTGATCTCCTCAAGCTTTCGCATGTGGCAGGCCTCATCATCTTCTCCTTCTCTCTTCTCATTTAGCCTTCTTAACATGCAATCCTTGGCTAGATGATTTTTGCCATGACAATAGTAGCAGTCATAGCCAGAGTCTCCCACGCTCTTTTTCTCCTTCTTCTCTTCCTCTTTATGAGAAGTGCTTTTGTTTTCCTCTTTCGTCCTTTCTGAGCTATAGCTACCCTGCCAGTTTCGGTTCTTGTTTAATGGGAATTTCTTCCTTGCGAACCTTTTGGGATTTCAGACCATTAAAGCGAACTCCTCATTCGTAAGATCACACTCTGAATGATCTGATTCATAATCTTCCCGTGCAACATTTTTGCCCTTCTCAACAAGAGCTAAAGACCCCATTCCAGTGACAACTTTCGCTTCTTTCGACATTTCAGCTTCATGTGCCTTGAGAATTCCAACCAACTTAGCTAAAGTATAACTTTTGAACTACTCGTGCACTTTTACTATAGAAACCACTACCATCCATTCGGATCTAAGGCCATTCATGAAAGTAAATTTTTGCTCAATCAACTCGCGTCCAATACCATGCTTCATCATCTTGCTAAGAAGATGATTGTAACGATTGAACATCCGGCACAAATTTTCTTCAGGCTTTTGTGCGAAAGCACCAAACTCTAAAAGCAGAAGAGTTTGTGTAGAATGTTCAAGATCTCCATCAGTGGAGTAAAGTTCTTTGAGCCTGTCCCAGATGTTTTTCGCAATGTCACACAAACTAACTAGATGAAAAGTATATGCCTGCAAAGCGAATCTAGTGATCCTCATTGCTTTGACATTGTTGATGAGTTTATCTTTCTCATCTTGAGGAACGTCCTTCATATCAAGAATCAGCTGGTTATATTCCTTCTGAGTTTTGATGGTCCTTTTGTTTTTAGTGTGATAGAATGGACCTACAGTAATGGATTCCCAGATCAGGTAGCCATTGTCTTCTAAACTGAGAACATAATCTTCAAAGTGGAGTGCCCAAACTTCATATTCATGAGGAAAGAGAATCAGGATCCTTGTTGTAGATCCAATACTACTTGAAATATTTAAAGAATTGACGTTGGAATCGTCATGTTGCATGATGATATAATCTTTGATACCTGTAAAGAATCAGACATGTAAACTAAGATTAGCCATAAATGTGACAATAAAGACGACTGAACTAGATGCTATATTAAATACTCTAAACCTAGAATAAATAATGAGTGGACATGCCCAACTCGATAATACAAAACGACTAACTAAAAAGCCGAATGACGCAACATCAGAATACCCAACAGCTAATTAAACATAATATAAGTTATAAAACTTTTGAGAGTTAAATCATAATTAAGAAAACTTTTGAGTTGTATTAGTTAAAAAATGGGGTGTCAAATACATGAGATTCAAGAAAAAATGCTAGCTTTATAAGTATGTATGATATATGTATATATATATATATATATATATATATATATATATATATATATATATATATATATATATTTGATTGATTGATTAGGTTTTGGCTTTTGACTTTCTTAATAAGTTGATTATAAGGTTAGAAGAGGACAAGTGACAAAATATAATGTAAGAAAAATGACATGTGATATTAACTAGATTCATTTATTATTATTATTATTATTATTATTATTATTATTATTATTATATATATATATATATTTATATATATATATATATATATATATATATATTCTAATAAATGAATCCGGTTAATGTCACATGTTATTTTTCTTACACTATATTTTGTCACTTGTCTTCTTTTAACCTTATAATCATTTTAAAAAAGTGAAAAGTCAAGCCCTAATCAATCAAATATCAAATATCCAGAAATATATGGCAACTAATCAAAAAAATCTTAACAATTATCAGTTTCTATTTGTATGTATTCAAAATTTTATATTAATTGACAAAAAAATAAATCTAACATCAATTTATAGTCTATAACAAAGATTAGATTATAGCCAATGGAACCATGCTTACATAAATATTAAAAATTTTATAGTAAAACTCATAATTATTAATCAATTATTTTCGATAAATTATTAATTAAACATGATTTTGTAGGATTTTTAATATAGAAATACAATTATGGCAGAATTTCGTATATGCCCATGCTAAACATCTAACTATCGTATTTGTCCAACCTAAAATCTAAATATCATATTTGTCATTCTTATTGTTTTTTAATATCATATATACCCAACTCTATTTTCCAGATAATTTTTATTGATTTATAATTCTTTTTCATAATCGAAAATCATTATAATTAAAAACATATTGTAATCGGACTACAATGCCCTAGTTTAAATTACGATACATCTTAGATCAATCACGTTGATTGCAACTCCATATGGCTTTACAGCTTCTTCCCTATCTCAGATCAATGTCGTATACTACATCAATCAACTACCAATTCTTATTCGAAGCCACATACTACATTCGGGATTGACGTATTCATCCGAAGGCAGAATATTCAATCATCTAGAACGTGAATTCCCCTTTTAGGGTTCCTAGCTTCAACTGTTCAAATTTGTCAACCATATTTGTAAAGTTTTGGTTTCAAATAATCAAACCAATTCTTTTTAACAGTTGAATTTTCTATTTTCGTTTCATTATATCACAAGTTCTTGTTTATGTTTACTGGAAAATAGGAAGAAATAAGCCTCTTAGGTGATGACGTTAAGAAGGATGACTTTGGAGAGTGGTTTTATATGTCACCTGAACAAGCAATTGACCACATGGGGGAGAAAAGGAAAGTAGACTATCAAGTACTAGTGTACGGACTGAAAATTTAAATTTCCAAAAAAAGTTCAATTCATTTTGCTTATAATTCTGTACGTAGAAGGAAATTAACGGCATGTTTGGGTTAGCTTTTTTAGGACAAAAGTGATTTTTAAAAAAAGTGTTTATTAGCTTATGGCTTTTAAGAAAAGTTGATTTTAAAAAGTGTTTGGATAAGAAAAGCTGCTTTTTAGGAATAAAATGTTTTAAAAAGCTAAAAAGCTAGGATTTTTCAACTTGTTGAAAGCTTTACTTTTTCCTATCCAAAAAGCTGTTTTAAAAAGCGCTTTTTAATTACACAAACACTTTTTTAGCTTATTAGCTTTTTGAAAAGCAAAAAAGCTAATAAGCTATTTTAAAAAGTGTTGGGTCGTGTTTTGTGTTATGTATTACGTCTATTGGGCTCGTTAGCTAGTCCATTATGCATCTCCGGTATGGGCCTGTCCATCCGTGAGTTTAGTAGGGTTTAGTTTATATATAGGTGATTGCATGCTCCTAGAAAGTAACGATAGAATAGAACGATCAGAGAGTTATTATTCAACAAGTTTATTGTTATCGTTCTAGTAACCCTAGAATCCTCTATAGCGGAAGTTCTTAGTCGAGCTCTGCTGAGGATTGTTTGGTCTAATCATTCGAAACATCTTGATCTAAACTTGTGTTATTTACTGTTTTTACTTCATCGCATTACCTATTAAGAAGATCTAATCGATCATTAAGTTTGTTTTTTAACTTGTCATTTGGTATCAGAGCAGGAGGCTGTGTAATTCATACACATCTTTTCTGTGAAAAAGGTTGCGATTAGGGTTATTCCGCATTAACTAATATTTATTGAGCCGTCATCCCATAATTGACGTAACTCAACATTTATTTGTTTTGCCCTAATCTTATATATTACAAGTCTGATCTTTCAAACAGGTTATACGATCAAGCATGGACGAGTCACAATCAAATCCCATAAACATCTCAAACAGCATTGGATCAACGACGAAGATTCCCATCCTTTACACCCAGGATTACGAAGTCTGGGCACATCACCTTGAAGATTATGTCATTGGATCTGAAGACAATGGATATCTTATTTAGGAAGCAATCGTGTCTGGACCATTCGCTCATTCAGCAACGTCTAAAATCATTAAAACTCAGAAAGAGTATAATGATCTATTGAAGGACGTAAAAGATATTGCTCAAGACGAAAAGGATAAGTTTCAGTGCAATATTAAAGCATTGAGACTAATCAGATTCGCTCTTCAATCGGATACTTTCAGGCTAGTAAGTTCATGCAGCACTGCCAAAGAAATATGGGATAGGCTGCGAGAGTTATATTCCACAGACGAAGATCTGGAGCATTCCATTCAAACCTTACTTTTATCTGAGTTTGGAGAATTTAAGCAGAATCCCGAGGAAACTGTTACTCAGACATTCGATCGCTTCAATCATCTTCTCAGTAAGATGATTAAACACAATATTAAAAGGAAGTTGATTGAACAAAAAGTTACATTTTTTAATGGTCTTAGATCTGACTGGAGAGCGGTTGTGTCCACTGTTAAAGCTCATGAGCAATTCAAATCATATTCATTGGCTAAACTGGTAGGGATTTTGAAATCCCAAGAAAATATTGTCTTGCAGGAGAAAAATGTGGTTTCAAGCTTGGGTTCCTTGGCCCTTCTGTCTAAAAGCAAAAGTGTGGTAGAAGATGAAGATCTTAACTTAGAAGACTATGACCTTACCTCTGAAGATTATGCAATGATGGTGTCAAATCCAAATAGGTTTATTAAGAAAAGGTTTCCTACCAATAAGAACAGAAATTGGCAGGGAAGCTATAGTTCTGAAAAAGTGAGGGAGGAACCGAAGGCAGAAGAACCAAAGAAAGAGCCGAAAGCTGAAGGAGATTCAGGTGTGAACTGCTACTACTGTGGAGGAAAGAACCATTATGCCAAAGACTATGTCCTAAAGAAAATGGCAGAAAAGGATGAAGAAAAAGATGAAGAAGCTGTGTTGATGAAAAAGCTGGAAGAGATCAAGAGAAAGAAAACTACTGCTAACCCTTCTATGAATGCTTTAATTGTGTAGGGTTCGGTAGCGGATGATGAGTTCGGTGGCGTGGAGGTCTGGTCAACCGACTCTGAGGATGATGAAGTCAGAAAGCCATCTCATGGAAAGGCTTACGTTGTGAATGGTGAAGGAAGCGGTGGAAAGTGTTTGATGGTGTCGGATGTATCTCAAATGAGGGGATACAACACAGACGGTGGGAATGAAGACACGAAGGAGCAAGAGGACTTGTGCTTCACAGCAAAACCTCTCAGCGTGCAGTTTAATGAGCTTGATGAATTAATCAAGAAGGTACAATCCATTTTTGTTTCATTCAAAGTCCCACAAAATTCATATGAAAAAGAATTAAAAAATGTAAATTCAAGAATCTCTCATCTAGACAGCAGTTTAACTCAAACACGGGTCACCAATTCTAACCTAACTGACCAAATAAGCAGGGTGTCTTCAAAGAGTGAGGAACGGAGGATGTGGATAGAGCTGAAGGAGTCGGAGTTGATCAAATCCAAAGACGAAAACATTTATTTACAAAGAGACAATTTAAAAGTTTTGAAACAAAGAAATGTGTTTTGTTTGATTGCTAAGCATTCTAACATCACTCAACTTCATCTTAACTGTGAAATAGGACAGAAAATTCATCGCATGATTTTGCCCTTCCTTAAGTTTAAGGAAGATGAAATTGACGTTGAAGCATATAATTGCGAAAGTGTAGTTTCGTCTGAGGATGTAAATCCGACTTATATGTATGGTCTAGACAAAATCGAATCTTTCATAAAGTCCAAGGACCATAAGGACATGCTGAAAAATCTTTTGGATAAAAATGATAAACTGAAACTAAGGACTGAAAACATACAAAAGTTTGACTCATTGAATGCCAACTTGAGCTCAGAAAATAAAATTGATGTTGAAAATGCATCTGAGCTTAATGAGGATGATGATATGAGTGAAATTTCTGTAGAGGATGAAGTTGACTGTTCTGAGTTTGTCAAGAGCGAACCCGAAAACCACAAAAATCTTATTTCAGAAAATTCTGCGGAGTTTGCTCGTCTGTCCCAACAAAAGTCCCCGATCCTTGAAGAAAAAGTTGTTGTATACCAAAAGGTAGGGACGACTCCAAATCAGGTGTATAAGGTCACAGGAGTAACCGAATATCAGACAGCCGAACTCACAGACATTGTAAATGAAGATAATGCTGATGGTTGTGATGAGTTCTTCTGGTCCGCCCCTATCGATAATGCTGACGAAACCGTTGGTCTGTCGGAGCGGACGTCCTGGAAAACCAAAGGCAAATATGTGCCAAAGCCACTAAACAAGCCTGACAAATTCGACGTGCCAAGTACTAGTGGTACAAAAGAAGTTCCTGAAGAAAAAGGAGTTCCTGTAGAAGAAGTCACTCCTTCAAGCGAAATATCATCAGTTCAAAGTGAACCGGCTGACAAGAAGCAAAAGCAAAAAGCCAATATCCATCGACAGCTGAAGCAAGTGAAGGATCAAAAACAACAAAGGAATCAGAGATACAACAAAAATCTCTCTGAACGAAAACATTTTTGGCGATCTCAAAACGCCCATTTCTCTTATCATGACAGAAATTCAAAGTCAGAGAAAAGTGTTATTAGGCAGCAAGAAAGTAATAATAACCGAAAGGAAAGGTTTGGTTCTGAGGATCATAACAACCGAAGGGAAAGGTTCAGTTCAGAGACCACCAGCTACCGAAAGGATAAGTTCGGTTCCAAGAGCAAAAGCGACCAAAGTTCGAGATTCGGTCCCACAAATGACCAAAAACAAAAGTGTCACTCAGGACCTCAAGTCAATAAAACTTCTCAGTCTAACTTCTCTCGTTATAATTCTTCTAATTCCTCTCAACCTCATTCTAAATCAAATTTTGTTCATACTCAAAATCCAAAATCTTCAACAGATTTGAAAGGAAAATCGAAGGTTTCCTCAGTCAAGACTGATCAAAATCATTCCAAAGTCTAAATGCCTAAACCTAAATCCAAACCGACTGTAACAAATCTCAACAAAATTAAGGTTTTCACCATTAAAAAGAAAGATGAAACAACTTTAATAAAAAGAACATATCTTGTTGACATCTCTCTTACTATTCCTGTTCCCGTGAAAGGCTCACGTGGACCTAAGAAACTTTGGGTTCCTAAATCTGCTTAATTTTTGCAGGTTATCAGTGACGAGCAGTTTGACGAAGAATGGTATATTGACAGTGGCTGCTCACGTCACATGACAGGAAGGAAGGAAGAGCTGAGGGAATTTTGGTCTCTTTCAAACGGGGGAAATGTCAAGTTCGGGAACAACTCATTCGGCACGATAAAAGGTTATGGAATGATAACAAATGGAGATTTCACGATTAGAAAGGTTGCATACATTGAAGGACTACAGCACAACCTCATCAGTGTATCTCAGCTCGTTGGAGGTACCGGTCTCAAGGTCTCATTCGACGATGAGGGTTCGGAAATAATAGAGAAGAAAACAAAAAGAGTGATTCTCAAATCGGAGCACAAAGGCGAAATGTTTCCTCTTAATCTCAAACCTATCAAAGGAAAACCAACTATCTGCCTTTTGTCCAAAGCACAATCTGACGAAAGCTGGCTGTGGCACCGAAGGCTCTCTCATCTCAACTTCAAGGATATCAACAAACTTGTCACAGGAGGTCATGTTAGAGGTCTTCCGTTGCTCAAGTTCGACCGCGAACATTTATGTGTTGCGTGTGAAATGGGGAAGTAGAGTCGTCAAAGTCACTCATCGATTGTAAACACTAAAGTTGTTGAACCACTAGATTTAATTCACATTGACTTGTGTGGTCCATCATCTATCGAAAGCATCGGCGGCAGCAAGTATATTCTTGTCATTGTTGATGACTTTTCACGTTTTACATGGGTGTTCTTTCTGAAGCACAAATCTGAAGCAACTCTCAAGCTAAAGATGTTTATCAAGCAGGTTGAAGTGCACCTGAGGAAAGTCGTTCGCAACATCAGGAGCAACAATGGGCTGGAGTTCAAAAATAAAGAATTTGACGACTTCTTGGCAGAAAAAGGAACCAGTCACAACTTCTCAGCTCCCTACACCCCTCAACAAAATGGGATTGTCGAAAGACGAAACCGATCTTTGTGTGAGGCGACCCGAACCATGCTAAGTTTTGTTTCTTTACCTTTATACTTTTGGGCTGATGCTATTGCTGCAGCATGTTTACGCAGAACAGGTCCTATCTCAATAAACGCTTTAATCTCACTCCTTATGAGATCATCAACAACAGGAAGCCAAATGTCAAATTCTTCCACGTATTCGGCTCACGGTGTTTCATCTTCAACTCTAAAGAACATCATAACAAGTTCGACGTCAAAGCCAATGAAGGGATTTTCCTGGGATATTCTCTCACTTCGAAAGCCTATCGAGTATTAAACAAGCGTTCGAGGAAGATAGAATAAACTTATTATGTGACTTTTGATGATAGCTATGTCAAAAAGCTGAAGGCCAGTGAAGACACAGTTGGAGAAATTTTTTCTCAAACAGGCCAAGTCACAGCCTCGATTGCAAATCTATTTGAGAAGTTTGTTGAGTTATTCGATGAACCAGAGAAGGCTACTCTCTCGGAAGCTAGTGCAGCAGAAAACAAAGTAGATCATCTGAAGCAACTCATCGAAGATGCTGCCAAGCAAATGAATGAAGGAGGATCAAGTCCAAACGACCCGCCACAACACGGTGCTTCAGTTGAGGAGGAGGATCCACCTTCTTCAACAAAGCCGGGCTCACATGTTGAGGGGGAGAACTGTTCTTCAGCTGCTCCCGAAAGCCAATTTGCACCCGAAAGTCCTGTGGTACCCGAAAGCTCAAAAACACCCAAAGGTACTGCAACACCCGAAAGCTCAACACCACCCGAAACTCCTGTAGCTCCGGAAAGTCAAGATACACCTGAAAGCTCATCTGTCGAGGGGGAGAATGCCGATATGTCTTATGACGATGATAGTCAATCTGAACTAGAAGAGATGGTAAATGCTGAATTGGATCCATCCTATGATCCAAATTACCCTCCTCTTGTCAAATGGACCAGAGATCATCCTGTTTCACAGGTTGTCGGTAATGTCTCGGAAAAGGTCCTGACCCGATCTCAACTAAAGGCAAAGCAAACTTCCTTATTTTCAAAAGTAGAGTTCTGTATGTTTAACTCCTTCGTCTCAAAAGTTGAACCAAAGACAGTTAACACTGCTCTTGATCACTCCGATTGGGTTCAAGCTATGCAAGACGAACATAATGAATTTGAAAGAAATAAAGTTTGGCACCTCATTCCAACTCCTCAAGATGCCTCGGTTGTTGGTCTCAAATGGGTCTTTAGAAATAACATGGAAAAGGAAGGCAATGTGATAAGAAACAAAGCTCGTCTAGTGGTGAAAGGATACTGCCAGGAGGAAGGAATCGACTATGAGGAAACTTTTGCTCCTGTGGCTAGGCTGGAATCTGTTCGAATATTTCTTGCCTATGCTGCACACAAGAACTTTGAGGTCTACCAAATGGACGTAAAGTGTGCATTTCTAAATGGAGAACTCGAAGAAACGGTGTACGTGGAGCAACCTCCTGGATTCGTCAATGAAAAATATCCCAATCACTGTTATATTCTGGACAAAGCGGTATATTGACTGAAACAAGCACCGAGGGCCTGGTATGAAACGCTAACCAAGTTTTTAAAGATGTCCAAATTCAAACAAGGTTCGGTTGACCCAACCTTCTTTCGTAAGAAGGAAGGTAACCACCTTATGATTGTTCAAATCTATGTCGATGATATCATCTTTAGCTCAACGAATCCTAGCTTAACGGCTGAATTCAGAAAGCTGATGGAGACTAAATTTGAAATGAGCTCAATGGGTCCGATTAACTTTTTTCTTGGTTTAAATATTAGACAGGGACCCGAAGGCATCTTTATTAACCAGGAAGCTTACACCAAGACTCTCCTTGCGAAATTCGGCATGATGGGAGACTCAAAGGTTAAAGTTCCAATGGCGTTCGGCACCAAGCTCACTCCATCCTTGGATAAGCCAGCAGTCGATATTACTCTATATCGCCAAATGATCGGTTCTTTAATGTACCTTACTGCTATCCGGCCTGATATAATGTTTTCTATTTGTTACTGTGCTAGATTTCAGGCAAATCCTCGTGAACCTCACATGCTTGCAGTGAAGAATATACTCCGGTATCTCAAGCGAACTACCTCTCTCGGCTTATGGTATCCATCCAACTCAGGTTTTTTCATTCAAGCCTATTCAGATGCAGACCTTGGAGGTTGTGGACTAGACAGGAAAAGCACCACTGGAGGCTGCCAATTCCTTGACGGGAAGTTGGTTAGTTGGCAATCAAAGAAACATACCTGTGCATCTCTGTCTACCGCTGAAGCAGAATACATCGCAGCTGCCTCCTGTACATCTCAAGTGATTTGGATCCAAAGCCAGCTTCGGGACTATGGACTCAATATGAAAAAGATCCCACTATATTGCGACTCTGAAAGTGCAATTAGGATCTGTCATAACCCAGTGCAACACTCGAAGACTAAGCACATAGCACTGAGGTATCACTTCATTAAGGATCATGTGGAAGATGGGAATGTCGAAATTCACTTTGTTCGAACCACTGATCAACTGGCTGACATCTTCACCAAAGCTCTTCCTGAATCATCTTTTAACAAAATACTACAAGGGCTAGGTAAGATGGAATCGGAATCAGTACCAAAAATTACCTCTCAAGATCAAAAGTAAGAAGCGAAATAGACCGAACGTTCGGGTTCGGGTCTTGTGCTCATGTACCGAAATGAACCGAATGCTCGGGTTCGGTTGTATCATCTGATCTTCGCTTATCACTCAAAGGTAATTTTTTTTTGGTTGTAGATCTTATGTATAATTTTTCCAAATTCATTTATCTTATTGTCAAAGTTATTTTCTATTTCAAACCTATTTTCTTTGGCAACCGAAATAAACCGAACGCTCGGGTTCGGTTCCAAAATTTTTCTCACCCGAAATAGACCGAACGCTCGGGTTCGGTTCCAAAGTTTTTCTCAACCGAAATAGACCGATCGCTCGGGTTCGGTTCCAACATTTTTTTGTATTCTTTTTTTATGTCTTATTTTTTTTATGTCTTATTTTTTTTTTATTATTATCAAACATTCCAAAAATATTTTTTCTCGTAAATTCAAAAACTCCAAAAATATTTTAATTTTTTTATTATTTATTTTTTTATTTTTTATTTTGGCTTTTTTTTTGTCTACTTGTGGGTAAATCATTTCACTAGCTAAATGTCCCTAGAAGCATGCTGTTGTATGTGTCCAAAGCCTCACCTGATTCTGAATAATAGCCTTACTGACCTGGTATAAACAAACCTTGTCTTCCCAATTAGGCTATCATATTTATTCTAATCATGAGCTACCTAACTCTCTTCTCACATGAGATAAGAGTTTTCTGCTTGGTCCTATTTTTACAGGAGAGGTACTTTGGTTTCTTTACACCATCTACATTGCATTTCTCCATCACATTCGATTCACAAATGTAACCCTTGAGACTATCAGAAATTACCACTGAAGTTTATGGTTACACAATTTCTGCGTTTATGATCTTAGTGTCGTGCCAGTACGCGCTAAGTGAAACCCAAAATTCAATACCCAATACGAATTGATGGTGAACAATTAATTTGCTCAAGCTTTCACTAATGAATTGACGAACATACAACATGAAATCTCTATTTTTCTTTTGAGTGATTCCTATGAAATTGTTAACACCCATAACATTTCTTCCCTTGGGATCCAGTTTTAATTTTTGTTGAGATTTTATACATTTCCTAGCTAAATTAAATTATCTTCAACCTACTTGTTCAACAGACTACCCCGGTCTCACAAGTACTTCGTTCCATTTCTGTCTTATATCAAGTTTAGGAATTTTGAATCGAAGTGAAAGCCACCCTCATAAGCCTAAATTAAAAGAAGCCTTTCAACACTTCTTAATAAGTGTCTGATCGTTATTCAACGGGAAACCACACAAACACTTTAAAGTCTCTCTTGACTTTGAAGGAAGAGATTCGTGCCGGGATCTTTTGTTTCGTGTCATTATTGACATCACAAAATCCCTCAAAAAGTGTTGTTTTATTTCTTTTTATTTTTTACACACTCAGCACGAAAATCTTTTTGATTTTCCAAAATTCTGGTTTCATTCATTTCAAGGAGTTTTAATTGGCTTGGTTGTTATAAAAGATTGTGGTGAATTTTAATCCACGTGGGAGAATTTTTAAAGATGTCGTTACAATTTAAAGGGATAAGATGACGACATGATGACTCAGGCGGGAGTCCAATCGATTTGACTTCAAACGGCGCTAGAGGGAAAGCGTGTGAATAGGAACCGTTTCATCTCCAAACGGCGTCTGATGGGAAGGCGTGTAATTAGGGACTGACACTCTCTCTCATGTGTGATCATCGCCAGCGCCAACTGTCACGCGTCAGTCACTTCCGAAAACTCTTCGTTTTTCGATCGAAGATTTGGAAAGATTTTTCTCTCTCCTTTACCCTCACTATAAAAGGCAATGTAAACCACCATTTACCTCTTTACCGTGCCTATATTTCCAGAGAGCCAGAAATTCTTCAACCTTCACTGTTCATCATCTCTTCCACTTTCTTCAAAACAATGGCAGATTCTTCTTCAGTCCACGCAACATCCCACATCTTGCCCATTTGCCCACAGCAAAGCTTGATCATCGATTTAACCCCTCATTTGTATGACGCATTCATGTTCCCCATCATCGAATGCCTAAAGTTTTCTCCAATCGCTCCTGCACTTACCAGGGCTAAAACAGTTCCAATGGAATTCCTATCACAAATCTTTGCCACCGCTCACTACGACAAGGTCGTCGACAGAATCTTCTTCGATGTCTTTCAGCACAAGGCGTCGATTTCAAAGCAGCGGTTTTGCTCGTTGATAGGGTTTGACGCGGATTCTTCCAGGGTCAATCCGGAATCAATCCCCATGGGTCATCTGTTCAACATGTTCTACAACATGGGATACACGGAGGTGCTTACTATGGTGACGAAATTCAAGAAGTCGAACCTACCTCCACAGTGGAATGGGATGTTCACTGTTTTGTTCAAGGGTTTATCTGAACGAAGTGTCGGGTCTGACGGAGCCAGTCGTTTATTTCTCTCCATCATGTATGGGATCTACAATGGCATCAACATGGACTACGGGTCAGTTCTGTGGCAACAACTCATTCAGAGTCTCTCCTCCACTTCCAGACACTCAGAGATCTCGTATGCTCGGTTCTGGACCATTATCACGAAATGGGTGATGGACAAGTACCACGTCCCCATTGTCGCTGGTGCTCCAATGTCTTCGATTGGTACCTTCCATACCACGAAGATCATTGTGTCGGATGCTTCCAAGTTTCCCTTCAACGGGTCTATCCCGGAAACCATGTATGGGGATGTTCCTACTGATAGCCGGATTATCAGGACGTACAAGGAGTTCAAGAGTTCTAGTCCGAGGGATCTTACTCCGGAGATGCTGAAATCAATTCATGACGCCGACAAGCCTACTCCAAGAGGCAAGAAGGCTGATAAGGGAAAACAGGTGGCCAAGGGGGCAAAAGGCCCGTCTCCAACGAAGAGGAAACCCACCAGGGCTGCTCAGTCTCCACAGCAGAAGAGAAGAAAAACCCAACCAAGGCGAAAGCTGGTTATCGCTTCCTCCTCAAGCGAGTCTGAGGGTGAGAGTTCTGATTCTGAAGGCTCTCAACGTGGTAACACTCCACCACGATCTCCAACCCTTGAAGTTCATGTCTCCACTTCTCTTATTTCCTCTCCACCTAAAACCATTCCTATTTCTATTCCCCCCATAACTTCCACTACTCAAATACCACCCACTTCCATCCCAGTACCTCCACCAATATTCACCGAAGCAACCACAACCACCACTGCAGATGTTAGAACCAACGTATCTGATACGGGGGTTCATACTGACGCACCAAAATCCACCCCAGCACCCGAAACCACCCCAGCACCCGAACCCACACCTACACCCGAACAAACAACCCAACCCGACCCTACCTATACTACCGAACCACCAGCTTCACCACCACCATCTTCTCCTGGTCACGCATCAGAGGAAGAAGAACCACTCCTTGGCGGGGAGAATATGACTTTTGACTCGGTCTACTATAGCCCGTTTCAAGTGCAAAGTGATGAAGATGATGACGCTCCTGTCACCAAAAGGCATCTCCAGGAGCTCCATGACAAAATTGACTCACTCATCGCCTCCTCTTCCACTTCTCAGTCATCCCTATCTGAAGCTGCAGTTCAGAAAATTGTTGACACTTTCTCCAAAGCTCAGCAAGCTTCACTTGATTCAGCCACCACCGCCATAGATGCCTCCACCAAATCCTGTCAGGCTGCGACCGAAAAAGTCGATAAACTATTTACTGATGCTTCTTCCCTGTTGAAGTCTTTACAGGAGAGTGCCAACGCCGCCAAGACTACGCTGGAACCTATTGTCCACCAACTGGCAACATCAGTCGCAACTGAGTTGAAGTCCTTCGCTTCTCTTCGTCAAACAATTTCTGACGACAACTCAGCTTTCCGAACAACCATCGAAGAGCGTCTCTCCAAGCTTCAAGAAGATTTGGCTGCCGAGAACACTCTCATGGACGTTCTTGCAAGGAAGACTACCGCTCTGAAGGTCAAGAGCATTCAACTCTCCAACTCTCAACATGAGATTGAATCTATTCGATCTGAAAGAGAGGTGATAAAATCGTGTGTTTCGGATGTCCACTCTGCTATCTCAAACATCCTAGAAGCACATGATCCAATTCTCAACTACACTGTGAGGCGTGACCTTGCAGAGAAGCTCGCTCCCGCCCTCGCCCTACTCAGCAAAATTGAAGGGCTCCTTGATTTCGTGTCCATTCCAAAACAAGGGGGAGAGAAGGAAACAATGTCTCGACCACCTCCTACTTCCACAGCAACACACACAACTGAACCTCCTCCAGTAGGCCAAGCCTCCGGTTCCGGTGTGAAAGACAAAGGAAAAAAGATTGCTGAGGAGAGTGAAGATGATGATAAAGAAACAATTGCCGACATTCTGAAGCGGCAAAGTCGAAACAATGAGGCTGACATCAGTGCTCGTGTGGCAAGAGAGGCTGAAGAAGCCGAACGTAAACAGAAGGAAGCCCACGACCTTCTTGAGAGCAGGAAAACTTTGTTTCCTTCCTGGACTCTTGAGAGGATGATTAAAGAAGCCATCGACACACCAAGTATCTTGTGGCTGGAACCTGTGATCTCTTTAGATCGTTCCAACACTGTCGACTCACAGTTCGACATGCCACTGACCCAAAAGGCGTTTATCTTTCATGCCTTTTCCAACGTTGCAGAGTTCCCTCATCCTCATCCACAGGTTGATCGGGACTTAATCAATTTCTCTCTGAAGGCTGCTCAACCCCAATATCAGACTTGGAGCGTTCAGAAAATTGTCAACGTTCGGGTCTTGAAGCCGTACAGTGAAGGTAACTTCGTCAACGTTTGGTTCAAGGTACTTCGGGGATCTGCCAAAACCAAACATGCTATTTCCCTTGCAGATCTTCCCAACCTTAATCCCCATGATTGGATTATCTTGCACAACATCCTCCTCACCAACGAAGATGAATACGGTCTAATCATCGACCATTTCAAGAGGATGCTCGTGTGCTACATCATGGAAGTTGCATTGATGGATCAGGAGATTGCGAGCGTATTTAAGAAGAAACCTACAATATCTCTTGTTGGCTCTGCCAGTGATCTCAACCTGATGCAGATGGGGAAGATTGACTCGAAGAGAAACTCGGTCATGTTTACCAGGAACGAAGGACAGAAATGTCTTTTCGCCTTGGCAGACAAACATCTATACACCACTGCCTGTTTGGAGCACGTTTTGGGGACAGAAATGTCTTTTCGCCTTGATGATATGATTCAATGGTACATTCGGTTCAGACAGACTATCCTGGCGCTAATCTCTCGTCTGTTTGATACTACGAAGAAAGTTCCCGCTGCTGGCCCAAGCAAGAAGAAGAAGTAGTCTCGCTCCAATTTGACGCAAAGGGGGAGATTGTTGGGTCGTGTTTTGTGTTATGTATTGCGTCTATTGGGCTCGTTAGCTAGTCCATTATGTATCTCCGGTATGGGCCTGTCCATCCGTGAGTTTAGTAGGGTTTAGTTTATATATAGGTGCTTGCATGCTCCTAGAAAGTAACGATAGAATAGAACGATCAGAGAGTTATTATTCAGCAAGTTTATTGTTATCGTCCTAGTAACCCTAGAATCCTCTACAGCGGAAGTTCTTAGTCGAGCTCTGCTGAGGATTGTTTGGTCTAATCATTCGACACATCTTGATCTATACTTGTGTTATTTACTGTTTTTACTTCATCGCATTACCTGTTAAGAAGATCTAATCGATCATTAAGTTTGTTTTTTTAACTTGTCAAAAAGTTATCCCAAACACTCACTAGTGTATACAGTTCAAAAGAATAGCGAAGGGACTGAAGATGTAAATCATTTAAAAAAAATCAATTCATTTTGATGTTATTGGAGTGTATACACTCACTAGTGGATTATAGTTGTGTTGTTTTAGTAAAGCAAGTACTAGTGAAGGGACTGAAGATGTAAATCATTTAAAAAAAATCAATTCATTTTGATGTTATTGGAGTGTTTACAGTTCAAAAGAAGGTAAGCTTATACTTATAATTCTTTATTCTCTTGATTTTCATAACGACAACATGAGAATAGGAAGTTGTGGCTACGATCGTAAGTATACAGGCTGCAAAATTAAATCAATGTGAGATATCGAAGAAGTTGTGATGCCATATAGAGTTGCAATCAACGTGATTGATCTGAGATGTATTGAAATTTAGACTAAGAGCACTATTGTTCATTTACAATGTTTTATTAATTATAATGATTTAAGATTATGAAAATGAATTATAATTCAATAAAAATTATTAGAAAAATAAATTTGGATATATATGATATTAAAAAACATTAAGAAGGCCAAATAATATATTTAGAGTTTTTGCTGGACAAATATGATATTTAGATGTTCAGCAAAGACGTACACAAAATTTTGTCTATAATTAATTGTCGGCAATCATAACCGAAACTTATTCGAGACGAATTTAAATGTCATCTAAAAATCAGGGATAAAATAATATAAAATAAATAGTTGTCTAACTTATTATTAATATCAATACTTTTTAAAAAATAAAAAATAATGAGAAAAAAATAAGTGTCATTTTTATAGAATATTTGAAAAAAAAAACATAAATTTTTGAAAAAAAAACGTGAAATAACACTGTTAAATATTCTATTATTAGTATATGAAGATTTTTATATACCTACTCTGTCCATAAAGGTAACATTTTACTTCTATTTTTTTTCTCCATACAAGTAGTAGAACCGTGTAGACAAACAACACAATTAAATACTTAATAGTCGAATTTTTCCTTTAAGGGTAATAATTTTCACTGTCATTATTACTTTATATATTGTATGTATAGTTTTTATTAAACTTTTATTAAATAGTTACATTATAGAAAAATATGATTAGTATCTACTCATATTTCATTTAGATACTGAAAATAATTTTTTTAACATATATCAAAAGTTTTAAGATTTTTGGAAAATTTAATTGTCGTTAATATAAAGTTGTTCATTTTTTTTATATCTTAGTACATATTACTTTTTTATCATCATGTAAAAATAAATAAAATCTATGTTATTAAATGTTTATCTACATCATGTAAAAATAAATAAAATCATCATGTCTACATTTTGTGTTCTAACCTTCGATTATTAATTTTATTGTATAATAATGTAAAAATAATACTCTATATACCAAAATAAAATAAAAATAAAAACAAATGTATAACTGAATTTTCTTATTTTTTAGGTTAAAATATAAACGTGGATTATATAGATGCTTGAGAGAAAAGAAAATTTAGAAAATTGTATTTATATAATAGAAAATCCAAAAACTGTGTTACCATTATAACCATAAAATTCATCTAATACATGTTATTAACATGAAGGATAACTCAATTATATGGATGATACATTTTTTGTTTTTATTTTTGTTCTCTCTCTCTCTCTCTCTCTCTCTCTCTCTCTCTCTATATATATATATATATATATATATATATATATATATATATTAATTTGAGACCATGCTAATTTTGTGAGATATAGGGATGCGATCGTAGCCACTCATCTTGGAGATAAAAAAAATTAAAAAAAAAGTTATAAAGTGCAAAATAATAGGAAAAATCCAAAAGTTCTTTTCTTAAATATTATTTTCGTTATTTAATTTATCCCAAAAAATAAACAAATAAATAAATAAATAATATATAAAATAAAAAAATCGCCGTTTTTTTCAAAATATGAGTGAAATATTCTAAAAGAATATATTACACTGTAAATAATTAAATCGAATTTTTAGAATATTACAATATTCTAATATTCTACTAAAATTGGTGGATATATTAAAATATTCTAATATTCTACTTGATTTTTTAGATTTGTTAGAATATTCTAACATTCTATTAGAATTTTTTGAAAAATTTATAGTTTAATATTATATTAGAATATTCTAACATTTTAAAAATTCGATTTGAATATTTGCAGTATAATATTCTATTAAAATCTTTCATGTATTTCTTTTGAAAAAAAACGGTAATTTTTTTTTGGATAAATTAATGACGAAAATAATACTTTTAAAAAAAGTTTTCAAAAATTTTCATTTATTTTGCATTTTAAAAATATTTTTTTATCTTTAAAATGAATGGTTAGGATTGAGTCTCCATGCCTCACAAAATATGATGGTCTCACATGAACATAATCTTTTATATATATATATATATATATATATATATATATATATATATATATATATATATATAATTTACTAAAATTAGCGTTATATAACAGATGACCATATATATCATATAACTATTAAAATAGAACTCTCGATCACATAAAAGTGGTTTGAATAGGATTTCAGGTCTACATGAGCTATCTTTTTCCCTTCCATATTGATTAGAACCAATAAATAACGGATTGAGATGTAAAACCATGAATAGGGTTTCGTGGGTCTTTATGTGTCTCAATTCTCTCTTTTAAAATATAAGTTTCTAGACCTCGTGTAAAAAAATCGAAGAACAACAATTGAGATGATGATGACGGGGAGATAATGATGGTGTGGAAATGGCTGAGAGATAGTGAGGAGTGAAGTTGAAGATCGTAGGTGGTGGTTTGACAGTGGTGTTGGCTGATGGAGATGATCGTAAACGTGATAGTCGGGGGTGAACGTGATGAACAACTTTTGGATGTTTTAAAGAAAATGAACGTCTTTTTTACGATCTTTTGTATTTATCTATTTTGGTGAATCCATTTTTATTGTCAAAATATGTTATTCCATTTTGTGTATCTAGTGAATCCAATGGTGAATCCATTTTAGTGAATGGTAAATGGTTGAATTGTGAATTTTTTTCCGTTGAGTTTGATGTTGTGTAATTATAAAGAAAATGGTAGAATGATAACTTTCACCATTAAGCAATATTACCAAACTACCAGGTTTTAATCATAACCAGATTTATTCAGTCTTTAAATCATTTGAGTGTGGGTGATTCATATTTGAATCATTTAAAGATTGTAAACAACTGAACTAAATATTAAAATTTATTTTCAAATATTAACAACCGCACATATAAAGTGTTCTTTTAGTTTCAAGACCACCATATATCTATATATGTCCAACGAAAAGTTGTTGAATTAATGAAAACGTATGAAGGCATTTAGAAGTACTTGCTCATTAAAGATATTTTGGAACGAAAGACAAAAGAAATTATCGTAACCATCGTTAATCTAGAAGCAGAACAAATACCATATGGAACGTAAATTTAACAGGAAAATGACAAAAGTTTACGTAAATTTGGTGAAGGTTAGATCGAAAATTAGACAAGTGACTTTTAATATCCCGTCTATCTCACTTTTCTTTTATTGGTTTAAACTTTAACTATTATTAGCAATTCATTATGTGATGTTTAAATATGATCTTTGAGTTGAATGAAGTTTATTTAGGTAATATAGATTTATTACATTCACTTGTTTGAATGAAACTCAAGAACACGTATATTTGTTAGTAGGTGTGAAACCCGTGTATTATACGAGTTTATTAAAAATAAAAATTTAATATATATATATATATATATATATATATATATATATATATATATATATATATATATATATATATAAACATTAAATATTTTATGAAATAATGTTTTTCCAAAAAAAAAATATAATTTTTTGGAACATTTATGAGAATTTATTATCAAATTAATAAAATGATAACCTTATATATATATATATATATATATATATATATATATATATATATATATATATATATATATATATATATATATATATATATAACCCATTAGAGTTTTTTAGAAATTTGTTTTAAGAAAATTCAAATCTCCAAAAAATGATAAGTAGAAAATAACAATTTTAAAAATCCTAAAAAATGACATGTGTCAAAATAAAGGAGAAAATGACAAGTGACAAAAGTATTTACATTTATTAGGAAGGATAGTGACAATGCTTATATCTAAATTACACCACTTTATTATACTTTATTATAAAGTTAATAGTTTATAATATGTAGAAGCCTTGATTACAAAATTAATTAAATTTTCATAATAAAAATTCAAATTATTAATCAGTTATTTTAAATAAATTATTAATTAAAAGATATTTCTTAATTATATAAAATTTAATCATTGATTCAAATAAATATGTGAAATAATACCATCTTATAATAGTATAAATTTTGTTTTATTTTTTATTTTAATGTTATTAATTTAATATAATTATAGTGAAAATTCTATAATTTAAAATTTAAAATTTGAAAGGGAGAATCAATAGCTTGACAAATGACATGACATTAATTAAAAGGTCTAATATGGTGACACATGTCAAATCAACTAATCCTTTATTAGTATAATATAATATAATAAGGAGATAGTTAACTTTGTTCACTAATTGGGTCAAATTATTCACCACCCAATCCATTTGAATTCTAATTTCATGTGGTTTGATATATTTAGATTAAGTGAACCGACTTATTGTTTGGATTCGGATGAGTGATTCTTATTTAAATCGTCCGAAATATGAATAAAAAATTGTTTTTTTAAACGGCAAAACGAATTAGGTTGATCTAACTCTTTATATTCCATTGAGTACCCCATGTTCGAGCTTATTTATAGGACAAATTCAATCCCTATACAGATTTACAAGGAAAAATTTCTCATATGTAGCACCACAAGAGTGTAGTGAAAAATTTCTCATATGTAGTTTAAGGGATTTAAACCCACAATTTCATACCCCACATGGATTTAAAACCCGGTGCATCAGCCCAACTAGGCTAGATATCACTTGCTAATAAAAAGTTGTTTAATTGTTAAAAAAAGTTTTATATTTTAATTTTTTTGTTTAAAATTTTTTAAAAAGAAACTTACATCGTTCTTTTTTTTGTTTACTTGACTATTTTAGCAAGTGTCTTCCAGTTTTACAATTTTTTTCCTAAAAACGTCAACTTATATTTTTTGAAAAAATTCACAACTTTCTTTCTTTTTCCCAAAAAAAACTGCATTTGATAAACTTTTATTTATTTACTTATTTTGTTTTTAGCTCATGATAAAAGTGTTCTTGAAGATTTTCAGCATTAAAATATGCAGAGTTCATAAGTTGCAAAGTTCTTCTAATGCAAAGTCTTGTATTGGGATGTCAAAGTGTAGTGTAGTTGTCTATATCGAAGTTTACGTAACTTCGATATATTTATGGATTTGTAGGAGCATTTAGTTTGTGTACTTAATGTCGGAGTGACATACTACATGTTGTATATGTTGATAGCACTACACATAGTGCTGCAACATAGGTTACTAAGACAATTTTCTTACTTCATTTCTCACACTCGTAACTATGCTTGCCTTCTAGATAATAAGAGCTTAAACATATTTATTTACTTCCGTATTCATTTTTCTGTTTGAAATCGATACTTGATTGAATTCTTGACTCTTCAATTGGTATCAGAGCAGGAATCTTCAAATTGTTTGATGGATTTCTTTCTCGTTTTCATTTGTTGATTCATTTCTTTTGAACTCAACTTTTCCCCATTTGAAAATTGTTGTTCTTCGAACGGTCTTTGAGATTTATTGATTCTACAATTGACATGAATCAATTGAATCTGATTTCATTTCTATTCAAGCTTTTCATCTTTTCTAATCAATTTAGTGGCTAACTTGAATGTTAAAATAATGATAAACTTTGCTAATCTTCTCGGTTCTTCAACAAAAACCCCAATGTTATTTCCAGAATATTATGATCAGTAGCAGAACGAATGGAAGATTACCTCAATGTAATAGATGAATATCTATGGCGTTCAATCAGAGACGGTCCATTTCGTGCTTCAATGGTTGAAGTTGTTGGTACAGCTGCTCATCATGAGAATTTCATCGTAACATGAAGGAAGATAGAAGCAACTGACAAAAGGTATATTCGTGAATTGCGTGCAGCTTTACCGCCATTCATTTATAATTACATCCATGGATGCAAAACTGCTCAAAAGATATGGAACACATTAAAGGAGAAGTTTCAAGGCAATGAACATACCTAAAAGAGTTCAGTGACACAATGCTTGCTGAATTGTATGAATTCAAACAGAAGGAATCATAATCGATTGAAGCCTATTACGATCGATTCAATGACCTGATTTACAAATGTTTAAGGTATAGTATTGTTCATACAGTTCTTGAATTCAACAAAACATTTATTCAAGGTTGAAGGAAATAATGGAAGAACATTTTTTTGATAATCAAGACACAAGAGAATTTTGATTCGTATTCTCCATCGAATCTTTACAACATCCTGAAGATTCATGAAAATGAAGTTAAGGAACTGTCTGATGAGAAGGACAAAATGCACTTGTGTGGTCCTTTTGCACCTATGTCTAAGAAAAATGTGACATATATGTGTTTTGATGAAGAAGAAAATGTTGATGAAGAGGATTTGATAGTGAATTCATATGATGAAGTTGTGGCATACTATTCAAACAATAATGTCAAAAAGTTTTACAAGAAGTCTCTCAAGGGAAACTTCAAAGGTAACACGGTTAAAAAGGAATCTTCGACATCCAATCATATTGTCGAGAATAAGAAACAAGGTAGTTATGATGAGAAGAAGGTGGATAAAAGATTAGTTGGGGGTTCTGGCTATGACTGCAACTATTGCAATGACAAAAACCATTTAGCAAGAGATTCCATGTTGAAGAGAATGGAGGAGATGCAAAGAGAAAGTGAAAGATGAAGCATACTATGCCATGAAAATCGAAGAGTTGAGAGAAAAAAGAAAGAATCTTTCACTTGTTGCGAAGGGTGTTCATGAAGATGAAGGCAACTTATCAAATATGGCCATCTGGATCAGATGATGAAGAAATGCGCAATACTTCCCATGGAGCCATGTTTGTTGAATATGATGGAAACGTTTTTGATGCTTGGGAAGATGAGAAGTTTGTGAAAAGTGGCAAGTTTAAGTCAGATTGTGAAGCTGGAATGTTTGCTTATGAAGAAGCAAGTGATGGTGGAGAAAAGAAAGTTGAAAGAAAGTGTCTGATGGCAACCACTTCAAAGTCACCAATAACTGAGAAGGTACATTATCTTACTTTGATTATGCTTATTTTTATCTAAATGATTTGTTGATTTCTATGAGTATTAATGTGAAGAAACCCAAAGAAGAGCTCTATAAGGCTACGAATAGAGTTAAGGAGAAAAACTCTAGGATAGAAAATTTAAATTTCAGATTGAATAATATTACTCTAGATTGTGACTCTATTATAATAGATAACATTTTGTTAACTAAGTAGAGGAACATTTATTGCAATACAGCTAAGAGGCTTTATGGTAAACTCATACTACTTTATCACTCATTTGAAATTTGTAAGGAGAAACATCGCAACACTTACCATTCATCTAATTTAAGAAAGAATTAGTTGATGAAGTTACATTTGAATGTGATAATAAAGTTTCTTAGTTTGATCAGGTTCCAAATGTTCTTATGCATATTGTATAGTGAATATTGATGAATATTTGAATACTGATGAACTATTTGACATAGTTAATGATACTTTAAGTAAAAATAAACGAATGAAAATTTTAAACAAAATTGAATCTTCAACACAATGTTCTCAAGAAAATTTTGCCGATATCAAAGGCGATCTGACAATATTAGTGAGAATGAAGAAGAGGAATGTGTTGATTGTTCAAATTTTCCAGTCGCTAAAATTGGTTCGTTAGCTAAAAGTGATGAGACTGTTGATTCAATGTCGAAGCTTAATGTTAATCCATTGTAACATCCTGACTCCTAAGTATAATATTTAACTGATTTTTATTCATGTTTTCAGAGCAACTCGACGAGTTGGAAGCCCCAACTCGCCGAGTAGAGGATTTATTGGCCGCATAATTTTTAGAGTCTACTCGACGAGTTGGAGGACCCCAACTCGACAAGTAGGAGTTGAGTGTGAAAACCTAATTTTCAGGGTTTGTGTCTTATTTAAAGGACCTTAAGCATTCATTTTCGCCTCCCTCATCACCTTATCACGTCCAGAGAGAAACCCTAGTGAGTTAACCCATATTTTGAGTGTGTGAAGCCAAAAGTGTGCATTTCCTTGAAGGAGCTTGAAGAGTGAAGAACTTGGAACAAGAAGGAGCCTTTAGATCCAGCTTCCATACAGTTGCAACATCTATTTGGAGGTAAAAAGTCTTTACCTTAACTCACCATTTCTTAGATCCCGTAGTATGTGAGTTATGGGCATTTTGGTGCAAAAATGAGGATTATTCTCGGGTTAAGCATGTCCAGAGGATGTGGTTGTAGATCTGGAATCCTCCAAACCCTTTTGTGCATAAAGTCTCAAGATTTATGGAGCTTGATCCCTCTTCTTTGCCTAAGCCCCTTCTTAAGTATAGTTTTGAGTGTTCTAGCCGTGCGGGGGCCTTGCATGCACGTAAAGTTAGCAACTTTACGTGGTAACTTCATGCTAGGAGGTTAGATCTGGAGTTTGGAGCACTGGAATCGACTAAAATGATAAATGGATAAGGAACTCGACGAGTTGGACATCCAACTCGACGGGTTGAGAGGGTTTTGCCCGTCCTTGGACTCAGAGTGAACTAGACGAGTTGATGGGACAAATCGATGAGTATTTGGAGTTTTCCCCGACATTCTTGTGACATCCCTAAATTTGACGGCCAGAAAAGACCGATTTGTTTATGCTTTGTTTTAAAACCAAAGTAATCGTTTAAAGAAAACTGTTGTGGAATTTGTTCCCAAAACAAAATGTGATAAGAATTTATCAAACCATTTCTTTAAAGAAATGTATTTTCATTAAATAACAAAATCTCGGGATGTCATGTTCCGATACAGACCAAAAGCATAAACAGTATAAAATAGACCTTACAACAGTTATTTATAACTATAGATCTATAATCCAAAATCTCTCGTCATGTCAACCAACTTATGCTCTTGTGCCACTACCTGTGATACAAAGAAAACTTAGTGGGTCAGGTTTGGAAAACCTGGTGAGTACATAGGGATTTTCAATCCCACAACGTTATAACACACACACACACACACACACACACACACATATATATATATATATATATATATATATATATATGTGTGTGTATATATATAATTTAGAATTCGCACAATATAAAATTTTCTCTGTATATTTATGTAACCAGCTCTTACCCCACCCCGTCAATCCTCTCAAAGAGACTATCTATACCCCTGGACCTCAAATTCCAACTCTTACTCCCAGATCTAATCCATGTTCTCGAGTCTATAATTGTACCCATTCCATACTCCCGGGTAAAGGAAAATTGGTCCATGTCTAAATCCATACTCCCAGACTAATGACAGACTCTATGTCTTGTCCATATTCCCGGACTAAGGACAACTGACTATGTCTTAATCCAAACTCCCGGATTAATGACAACTGACTAAGTTTTAATCCATACTCTCGGACTAATGACAATTAACTAAGTCCAATTCATACTCTCGGACTAGGGACGAATAACTATGTATAATACATGCTTCCGGATCAATGACATATTTTAAAGTTCTATTCTCCGTACATATCTCGCCCATACTCATAAAGAGATACTACCCCATAACCATTATAACAAACCTTAGGATTACTCTTTAACCTAAGTTATTATAAAAAAAACCAGGTATGTTCTTTAACACATAATTTAGACATCATTAAATAACTCACACAAAACATATATTTAATACATTCAAACAATACTTGTATTAAAATCATGTTCATGAAAGGGAATATGCACTCACTTGATAAGACGATGCTCGGACAGCACTACGGCTCTTAAAATAATAATCTTCGATGAAACCGGGATATTTTCCAAAAACCGGGCTTCTCGCGGGCAGAGTTTTGGCTCGACAACTCTATTTCTCGGGATCTTCGGGGCTTCGGGACTTGCTTTGGGTGTCAGGATGATATCAGGGCTTCGGGGGTATTTCTTGCCAAGTAGAAGAAAGAAAGGGGGGGGGGAGTGGAAAATTTGCAAAAAGATCGGCAGCCCTCGAGTTCTATTTATAGGGGCTGAACCCCGATTTACGCTGGGTGTACTCCGCTGTCGACATGTACACCGGGCATACTGGGTGGATCAGATCGGACAAGTCACGGCTTTAGATAAGCTCCGAATTTATAATTTTATTTATTTAAAAACTTCAGAAATTCATAACTTCTGCATACGAGCTCTGTTTTTGTCGTTCTTTATATCCACGCGTAGGTGAGACTATGTTCTACAACTTTCGTTTAGACTCCGTCGGCAAATTTTGACTTTATTTTTATTCTATTATTTTTAGTAGACCAGAACAGGAAAACTCAGTTAGAAATTTATAACTTCTTCATCTGACGTTCGTTTTCATCTGTCTTTTCACCGTTGGACTACTATTGACGAGACATTCGATTCTCATTTAGATTGTTTCATCTAGAAATCACTCGATCTCATATTCGAATTTTGGGTTGCATACCGCTAAGTCGAAACTTCGAAAAATCATAACTTTCTCACACGATGTCATATTTAGACGTTCTTTTTATGCACACTGTCGGTTTAACGTATTCTATGACTTTCGTTTAGATTTCTAAGGCTAAATATTGCACTATCGTAAATTCATCATTTACGTCACGCAGTTTCTTACCAGTACTGTCACGAAACTTCGACAGGTCATAACTTCTTCGTTATAACTCGGATTTCGACTTTCTTTATATATTTGGAATCCTTGTCACAACCACTACAACCTAGTTTAGATTATTCATTCTAATTAATATTTTATCAAAAAGTCACTTTTGATTCTTATCGTCCCTAAATTGACTAGCCCAGATCTACGGGCGTTACAATTATCTCCCCTTAGGATGATTACGTCCCGGAATCATCAACGAAAATAGAACTTTTATAATGATTCCATACGTTATCTTTCCATCCTAAGTAATAACCGTAATATATATGTTTCTTCGAACGAGTATCTAACTCTTGGGCTTCTTGACCGCAGGCGATGCTCAATCTTGCATGTGCCCTTCGTACTATGTTGGACTTTCAATCTTAACCTACAAGTTACAAAAAAAATCCTTATTGAGGACTCCTTATTCTTCTTAGGATAAGTACTTTCCTTTATCAATAGTAACAGATCGATGGGTCATGCTCTAATGATCTCTTATCGTATGTTACAACGCTTAGACTCAAGTTTCTTAGAGTCAAATTCCAGAATGGAATATACCTTCCTTCATATTCTAATGTGATATAATCACATTTTTTCATGTATCATTTCTATCTACATGCTTCCTTAACAACGAGCGTGATGCCATCGATCGCATTGATTTCAATCTTCTTACTTAAGTCAGATGTTACATCGAACTTGGTTCTATGAACCACGTAACAAACTCATCGTAGCCGGACTCAATTTGATATGACCACTAGTTTCGGAATAACAATCATCTTATTAGTCATTATTGAAACGATGGTAACGACATACTTGAGTAAAACGAGACCAATCATTAGCTTCTTGGTAACCTTGTGACTTTCCCTGATCCAAGCGTGAGTCATGTGCTTCCGGTAGTATAAGCCTCTACTACCATTCACACTTACTCATACTCGTCCCAAGTATTGTCCCGCAGTAAATCTGTAACGCCCGCGTTTCCAGGCTAGGCCTTATCATTGATGTAATAGCCTAGGTTAACCCTTGTAACTCTTTTTGAAGTACTAAGGGAAAATGACACAAATGCCCTAAAAACTTTCTAGGGTTTACCCGTTGAGTCCCTAAAGTTTTTGTTCGGCTTTATGGGTCCTTAAACTAGGATATGACCTGCTCTTTTAGTCCCTGTCAACCTGTAATAGCCAGTTTAGTGACCTTTTAGACAAAAAAAACTCACAATGTGCCCCTATAAAGCAAAAAAAAAAAAAGTTCGGAGATCAATTCGTACAAAAAAAACTCTCATTTTCTTCTAAAGTCAATTCACACTCAATTCGTATTGATCCCCAAACTTATTTTTTTGACTTTATAGGGGCACAATTTGAGTGTTTTTGGTCTAAAAGGTCACTGAACCGGCTATTACAGGTTGACGGGGAGTAAAAGAGCAAGTCATATCTTAGTTTAAGAACCCATAAAGCCCGAAAAAAAACTTTAGGGACTCAAAAAGTAAACCCTAAAAAGTTCGTAGGGCATTTGTGTCATTTTCCCAAGTATTAATGATGAAATATTTGAGTATTATGTGAATTATGTGAATTTTGTGTTTATTTTCTTAATAATTATGATTTAATGAATTAAGAATAAAATAAACGTCAAATTTAAAGTGTGAGAAAATCTCGATATCTTTGCATAAAGATGTAGTGGTCAAAACAAGGATTCCGAAGATATAAAGAATGCCGAAATCCGAGTTATAACAAAGAAGTTATGACATGTCGAAGTTTCGCGACAGAACCGACAACGCTGAATGACATAAAAAGTGAAATTTACGTTAGAGCGATATTTAGCCTTATTGATCTAAACAAAATTCATAGAGTTCGTTAAACCGAGAGCGTCCATAAAAAGAACGCCCAAATCTGACTTCGTATGAGAAAGTTATGATTTTTCTAAGTTTGGACTTAGCAGTATGCAGCCCGAATACTGAATTTGAGACCGAGCGGTTTTTAGCCGAAATAATCTAAACGAAAATCGAAGATCTCGTTAATTGTAGTGAAACGATGAAAAGATAGGCAAAAACGGACGTCGGATGAAGAAGTTATGATTTTATAACGGAGTTTTCCTGTCCCGGCCTACTAAAAATAAATAATAAAAATAAAGTCAAAATTAGCCGACGGAGTCTAAACGAAAGTTGTAGAGCGTAGTCTCACCTACGCGGGGATATAAAGAACGTCGAAAACGGAGTTCGTATGAGAAAGATATGAATTTTTTAAGTTTATTAAATATTTTCGATATTTATTTTAATTATAAAATAACTGATATTATCCATGGGGGGAGTCAGCGAGGTGATCCACATTACGCCCAGCGTAATGTAAATTTACGCCCAACGTAATTGGGTTTCCAGCCCCCTATAAAAGGGTGTCGAGGGCAGCCGAGTTCTTTGCTCATTTCTTCCATTTCTCTCGCGTTTTTGCATCGTTTTTCGTGCAAAAATTGTCCCGAAGCCCCGATATCATTCCCGAGCCCCGAAGCAAGTCCCGAAGCCCCAAAGATCCCGAGAAGTGCAATTCCCGATCCGAAGCTCTGCCCGCGAGGAGTCCGTTTTTTGTGAAGATCTTCCAGATCTACCGAAGAATACTACTTCTATAAGCCGTAGTGCTGTCCGATCATCTTCTGATCAAGTGAGTGTGTAGTTACTTTCTTCTAACGAATAATTATGAAGTATTTTATATAAAATACGTGTTATGTGTATATTTGTTGTTATATGTGTGAATGTATATTCACTTTCTTCTATATCATGGATATGATTTATTCTCTATGAAATACGTGTTATGTGTATGTGTCTCATCTTTTATCTGGAATGTGTTTTGAATGAACATACTATACAGGTTTTAAACTATGTATAAAAATATATATTTTATCTACTAAAATGTTGGTTAGAACATGGGTAGATAGATGTCTTGTGATAAAAAGATGAGAGGCCTCGATGTTGTTTTTGATTCAGTCATCTAGCGGAGTTTAGATGACGACCACAGACTTTTCTATACAGTCATGTGGAACGCTAGTAGGTTCGCCACCTGTAGGTGTTAATGAACTTGGGTGTTCATTCGCTATACTCCATCCCCCTCATGGTTGCCTTATTTGACATATATTGCCGGGAAACCCCCGAAAGCATGTGTTGTCGCCCCGATGAAATATTCTAAGACTAGGTCCCTTGTGTTAGTTGTTTTAGGGACGTAAAGTGAAAATAATGGGAATGGGTAATTGGGTTATTGTTGGTTGGTGGAATTAAATATAATTATTTATTGTGGGTTGAAAACCCTATATGCTCACCAGGCTCCCAAGCCTGACCCACTCAGTTTATTTGTATTACAGGAAGTGGCGCAAGGGCATAAGATGGATGAATCATCAAGTTGTTTTGTTTACAAGTCTGTATATGAATATATTTGTTGAATGACTTGTAATGTTATTGTTTATACTTTATGGTCTGTATCGGAACATGACATCCCGAGTTTTGATTATATGATGAAAATACATTTCTTTATGAAATGCTTTGGTAAATATTATTTTATCACATTTTGTTTTTGGGAACAAGTTCCGCAACTCTTTCAAATCAAAAGGATTTACTCTGAAATTATTTTAAAAGCATAAATGAAAATCGGTCTTTTCTGGCCGAGATTTTGGGGATGTCACAGTTGGTATCAGAGCATTAGTTTAAGCGAACTAGGAATTTGTAGGATTTCTAGACTTAAACTTAAAATGCTAAGTGAAATTTTGAGATATGTGTATGTTATGTTTTAGACACGAGCACTAGTTTATTTTAGGAAAGTTACCTAAAATGCTTTTATGTGCTAAATGTTATATGTTGCCATATATGATATTATTTGTTCGGATCTATGGTCTGTTGCCGACCGGATCTGGAAACCTTATGTGTGTAGGATTCTAAGCGTACGTCTACGATATTAGAACTAGCATGTAAACGTTTCAGAGTGATAAGGATGATTTGAATATCTATCGTGAATAAGGATCTAATTTCACCTTATTCGGTGTGTAGATCAAAAATGGTGAGAACAAGAAGTGGAGTTGGAAATGATGATGAAAATAGGAATCAACCACCAGTGATTAAGCAAATACCTGTCCTAGCAGCAACACCTGAGCCGATAACAATGGTTGGTGTACAATTGATGATTCAGATGATGTTGGATCGTCAGATGGATGAAACGAGACGTTTGCTTCAACAGAATCGTGAAGAACTGTCAATTCAAGTGGAAGAGCCTGAATTAAATGAAGGGCACTCAGAAGCTGGAAACTTCAGTGGATCTGTTGGTCAAGCCAACCCACCGATAGTTAGGCAAAACAACCATGATGGAAGGAATGATGGAATGGGATGCAAGTACAAGGACTTTATAACTTGCAAACCATCGACCTTCACTGGAAAGGAGGACCGATCGGAGTGATGGATTGGATCTCCGAAATGGAGTTAGCCTTCATGACTTGTGGCTACAGAGGCAAGTTGCAGACTACCTATGCAGTGCGTCAGTTCCGAGGTGGAGCCGTTCGTTGGTGGAACACTCTAGGGAAGACTTTAAGCCCTAATGAGCCACTGCAATTGTCATGGGCAGAGTTCTTGGCGCAGTTCAAGCGCAAGTTCTGCTCGGCTCAAAATCTGTTGGAGTCGGAGAACAAGTTTCTGACATTGACAAAGGGGAGCATGTCAGTTGATGAATATACTAATAACTTCACCGAAAAAATGGAGTTTTCTTTGCGCATCGTTCCAGATGAGCTAATAAAGGTTGACCGGTACGCAAAGGGACTCTCATGGGAGTACGCAGTTCCAGTTCGTCAGGCACCTACTCTGGAGGCAGCTATTTGGGCTTCCAAGTCTGTTGAGGACATGATCAAGGGAAGAACCGCCAACAAGGTTGAAGTTGGCGAGAAGAGAAAGTTTGAAGGAACTTTAGGTTCCAACAAGAAAAGAAAATTTTCGAAGTCTGATTCGAAAAAGTTTGGAGGAAAAGGAGGCGAAGCAAAAAGGTGTGAGAAGTGCAAGAAAAAGCACTTTGGGAAATTTAGTGAGGATGTAACCTACTACAAGTGTGGAAAAATTGGGAATTTTGCCAATGAGTGTCCGTCCAACAAAAGGATGTGCTTTGGTTGTAACGATGAAGGGCACATTTTGAAAGACTGTCCGAAAAAGAAGGAGGCAGCTAAGCCCAACATTCCACCAAAGTCGAAGGCGAGAGCCTTCCAGATGACACTAGAGGCTGCGAAAGATGAAGCTAATGTCGCTTCAGGTACCTTTCTCGTAAATGAATTACCTGCTCAAATTTTGTTTGATTCTGGAGCCAACTACTCCTTTATTTTGCATGAGTTTGGTAGGAAACTAGCTTTGCCTGTTGATAGACTAGATAATGCTTTATTAGTCGAAGTTGCTAGTGGCAAGTTTTTACCTGTTAGCCATCGTATGAAAAACATCTTAATCGACCTTAATAGGATTAAGTTTCACAAGGAATTATTACCTATCGAACTTAATGGTTTCGACATCATTCTGGGAATGGATTGGCTTAGCGCCAATGACGCCGAGATATTGTGTAGAAAGAAGATAATAAAAGTAAACCCGCCAGGGAAAGAGTCATTTATGGTGTACGGGGACAAACGGCGAGTAAATTCTGGAATCATTTCCCTAATGAAAGCCAGAAAGTGTTTGACCAAGGGATGTACATCATATCTAGCATTCGTGATCAATTCTAAGAAGGAAAAGAAGGTGATCTAGAGTATACCAGTGGTGTGTGATTATCCGGAAGTATTTCCCGAAGATCTTCCTGGATTACCACCTGATAGACAAGTGGAGTTCAGAATAGACTTGCTACCAGCAACCACGCCAATAGCAAAAGCAGCTTATCGATTAGCACCGACGGAGATGAAGGAGCTGATGATGCAACTTCAGGAGTTATTGGACAAAGGTTTCATTAGACCTAGTTCATCACCCTGGGGAGCTCCTGTGTTATTCGTGAAGAAGAAAGATGGAAGTATGAGAATGTGCATCGATTACAGAGAACTGAACAAGGCAACAATAAAGAATAGATACCCGTTGCCAAGGATTGATGACCTGTTTGATCAATTGCAAGGTTTAAGCTATTTCTCGAAGATCGATCTAAGGTCAGGATATCATCAACTAAAAGTAAGAGAGCAAGATATCGAGAAGACCGCATTCAGAACTAGATATGGACACTACGAGTTCTTGGTTATGTTGTTTGGACTAACCAATGCTCCAGCAGCATTCATGGATTTAATGAATAGGGTTTGTAATCCGTTCCTTGATAAATCCGTGATAGTGTTCATAGACGACATTCTGATTTACTCGAAAAGCCAAGAGGAGCATGGCAGACACTTGCGAGAAGTGTTAGAAGTCTTGAAGAAGGAGAAGTTGTATGCAAAGTTCTCCAAATGTGATTTTTGGATTCGTGAAATCCAATTCTTAGGTCACGTGGTCAACCAGGAAGGGATAATGGTTGATCCAGCAAAGATTAAAGCTGTGATGAAGTGGGAACAACCGAAAAGTCCCATAGAGATCCGAAGCTTTTTAGGATTAGCCGGATATTACCGAAGGTTTATCCAAGGATTTTCTTCGATTGCTACTCCATTAACAACTTTGACCCATAAAGGAGCCACTTATGCTTGGAATGATAAGCATAAAGAAGCATTCGAGAAGCTAAAGAAGAAGCTATGCGAGGCACCGATACTTTCTCTACCTGATGGAGTTGAAGACTTCGCCGTCTATAGCGATGCGTCTGGGGTTGGATTGGGTTGCGTTTTGACCCAAAGAGAAAAGGTGATAGCATATGCGTCTCGACAACTAAAGGAGCATGAAAATAATTACCCGACTCATGATTTGGAGTTGGCAGCGGTAGTTTTCGCTCTAAAAATATGGAGGCATTACCTCTATGGCACGAAGTGCAAACTTTTCACTGATCATAAGAGTCTTCAATATCTTTTTAATCAGAAAGAGTTAAATATGAGGCAACGACGCTGGTTAGAGTTACTCAAGGACTACGACTGTGAGATACTTTACCATCCCGGTAAAGCTAATGTTGTTGCTGATGCTCTTAGTCAGAAAGTCAATGTTGAGAGAAAAAGGCCAAGAGCGTTGAGGATAGAAGTTGTCTCGACAATTGTGGAGAGTATAAAGAAAGCTCAAGAAGAAGCTTCTGAGAAAAATGACCGAAAGGAGGAACGTTTGGGCAAAATGTTGGTGTTTGGTACAAACAGTCATGGACTGAAGGTATTCCAAGATCGTATTTGGGTACCTAAGTCAGGAGGAATAAGAGATCTTCTGATGGAAGAATCTCACAAAACCATGTACTCGATTCATCCTGGTAGCACTTAAATGTATAGGGACCTGAAACCCTACTACTGGTGGCTAACGATGAAGCTTGATGTTGCAAAGTATGTGGCCGAGTGTGTGACTTGTGCGAGAGTCAAGACACAAAATCAGAAACCATATGGGAGTTTAGAACCTTTACCTGTGCCTATGGGTAAATGGGAAGACATTGCGATGGATTTTGTCACTAAACTACCTAGAACAAAAAGTGGTCACGAAATGATTTGGGTGGTCGTTGATCGATTCACTAAGAGTGCACATTTCATAGCAGCCAATGAGAAATGGTCTATGGAAAAGCTTGCAAATTCTTACGTGAAGGAAATTGTGAGGCTTCATGGTGTTCCGTTAACGATTGTATCGGATCGTGATAGCCGTTTCACCTCAAGGTTTTGGAAAAGCCTACAAGAGGAAATGGGTACCAAGTTATGTTTAAGTACAGCTTACCATCCGCAGACTGATGGTCAGAGTGAAAGAACAATACAAACACTTGAAGATATGCTGAGAGCATGTACCCTGGAATTCCTAGGTAATTGGGATGAACATTTACCTTTGGTAGAATTTTCCTACAATAATAGCTTCCACTCGAGCATAAAGATGGCACCTTATCAAGGTTTGTACGGACAAAAGTGTCGTATGCCGTCGTGTTGGCTTGAGGCTGGGGAAAAGCAGTTTATGGGTCCCGAGATGGTCCATCAAAACGCTGAAAAATTGAAAATAATTAGAGAAAGAATGTTAGCAGCTCAGGATCGTCAAAAGAGTTAAGCTGACAAGAAGCGAAAACCGATGACTTTTGAGGTTGGAGATTCGGTTTTGCTTAAAGTCTCGCCGTGGAAGGGACTTATAAGATTTGGTAAAAGGGGAAAGTTGAGTCCAAGGTTTATTGGACCATTTAAAGTTCTTTAGAGAATTGGGAACCAAGCTTACAAGCTCGAATTACCCGAAGAACTGAATGGAACTCACAACACTTTTCATGTGTGTTATTTGAGGAAGTTCACAGGAGAAGTTCCCGATATAATTCCAATTTCTGAATTGAGAATTGATGAAAACAAGAGATTAATTGAAGAACCAGAGGCAATTGTTGACCGAAAGACTAAGAAGCTTCGACGCAAGATAGTCGAATTAGTGCTTGTCCGTTCGAAACATATGAATGTGCCAAATCTCACTTGGGAAACGGAGAGTGACATGTTGAGTCGCTATCCGCATTTGTTTGTTGATGTGTGATTCCGAGGACGAAATCATCCTAAGGGGGAGAGAATTGTAACGCCCGCGTTTCCAGGCTAGGCATTATCATTGATGTAATAGTCTAGGTTAACCCTTGTAACTCTTTTTGAAGTATTAATGATGAAATATTTGAGTATTATGTGAATTATGTGTTTATTTTCTTAATTATTATGATTTTATGAATTAAGAATAAAATAAGCGTCAAATTTAAAGTGTGAGATAAGCCCGATATCTTTGCATAAAGATGTAGTGGTCGAAACAAGGATTCCGAAGATATAAAGAATGCCGAAATCTGAGTTATAACGAAGAAGTTATGATCTGTCGAAGTTTCGCGACAGAACTGACAACGCTGAATGACATAAAAAGTGAAATTTATGTTAGAGCGATATTTAGCCTTAGTGATCTAAACGAAAGTTGTAGAGTTCGTTAAACCGAGAGCGTCCATAAAAAGAACGCCGAAATCTGACTTCGTATGAGGAAGTTATGATTTTTCTAAGTTTTGACTTAGCAGTATGCAGCTCGAATACTCGATTTGAGACCAAGCGGTTTTTAGCCGAAACAATCTAAACGAGAATCAAAGATCTCGTTAATTGTAGTGAAACGATGAAAAGATAGGCGAAAACGGACGTCGGATGAAGAAGTTATGATTTTATAATGGAGTTTTCCTGTCCCGGCCTACTAAAAATAAATAATAAAAATAAATTCAGAATTAGCCGACAGAGTCTAAACAAAAGTTTTAGACCATAGTCTCACCTATGCGGGGATATAAAGAACGTCGAAAACGGAGTTCGTATGAGGAAGATATGAATTTTTGAAGTTTATTAAATATTTTCGATATTTAATTTAATTATAAAATAACCGATATCATCCATGGGGGGAGTCAGCGAGCTGATCCACATTACGCCCAGCGTAATTAGGTTTCCAGCCCCCTATAAAAGGGTGTCGAGGGCAGCCGAGTTCTTTGCTCATTTCATCCCTATCTCTCGCGTTTTCGCATCGTTTTTCGTGCAAGAATTGTCCCGAAGCCCCGGTATCATTCCCGAGCCCCGAAGCAAGTCCCGAAGCCCCGAAGATCCCGAGAAGTGCAATTCCCGATCCGAAGCTCTGCCCGCGAGGAGTCCGTTTTTTGTGAAGATCTTCCAGATCTACCGAAGAATACTACTTCTATAAGCCGTAGTGCTGTCCGATCATCTTCTGATCAAGTGAGTGTGTAGTTACTTTCTTCTAACGAATAATTATGAAGTATTTTATATAAAATACGTGTTATGTGTATATTTGTTGTTATATGTGTGAATGTATATTCACTTTCTTCTATATCATGGATATGATTTATTCTCTATGAAATACGTGTTATGTGTATGTGTCTCATCTTTTATCTGGAATGTGTTTTGAATGAACATACTATACAGGTTTTAAACTATGTATAAAAATATATATTTTATCTACTAAAATGTTGGTTAGAACATGGGTAGATAGATGTCTTGTGATAAAACGATGAGAGGCCTCGATGTTGTTTTTGATTCAGTCATCTAGCGGAGTTTAGATGACGACCACAGACTTTTCTATACAGTCATGTGGAACGCTAGTAGGTTCGCCACCTGTAGGTGTTAATGAACTTGGGTGTTCATTCGCTGTACTCCATCCCCCTCATGGTTGCCTTATTTGACATATATTGCCGGGAAACCCCCGAAAGCATGTGTTGTCGCCCCGATGAAATATTCTAAGACTAGGTCCCTTGTGTTAGTTGTTTTAGGGACGTAAAGTGAAAATAATGGGAATAGGTAATTGGGTTATTGTTGGTTGGATGAATTAAATATAATTATTTATTGTGGGTTGAAAACCCTATATGCTCACCAGGCTCCCAAGCCTGACCCACTCAGTTTATTTGTATTACAGGAAGTGGCGCAAGGGCATAAGATGGATGAATCATCAAGTTGTTTTGTTTACAAGTTTGTATATGAATATATTTGTTGAATGACTTGTAATGTTATCGTTTATGCTTTATGGTCTGTATCGGAACATGACATCCCGAGTTTTGATATGATGAAAATACATTTCTTTATGAAATGCTTTGGTAAATATTATTTTATCACGTTTTGTTTTTGGGAAAAAATTCCGCAACTCTTTCAAATCAAAAGGATTTACTCTGAAATTATTTTAAAAGCATAAATGAAAATCGGTCTTTTCTGGCCGAGATTCTGGGGACGTCACAAAATCCAAGTCACCTCACAAGAAAATCACACAATCATTTAACACACTAGATAACAAAACTAGGGTTTATATTATTTTCTTGAAACTATTACACAAAATTTCAAGTTCACCCTATACTATGCCTCTAATAGGCTACACCATAAGTTACTATTCACACTGCTACTTTATAACTTGATATTTGGATATAAAATCCTCATCCTTGATTCCTCGCGTTGTCATCTGCTTCATCAAGGATCATTTGAAATTCTCTTGACTTTGGCTTTAGCAGCACATTTGGCTTTGTAATCTCTTCCTTTCTTGGGCAGTTTTCCTTGAAGTGTCCTTCTTCACTACACTTAAAGCAGGCTTCTCTTTTGTTTATGCATTCGCTGGGATAATGACCAGTCTTCCTATATTTGAAGCAGTTCATTTCTTTAGAGCATCTCCCAATGTGCTTCCTCTTGCACTTACCACACCATTGTGCTTCTTATTCGAACTTCTTCGAACCAGACTTCGAAAATTTTCTCTTCTCATAGGACCTTGAGGATCCTTCAAAGTTTCTTTTCTCGCCAACTTCAACCTTGCTGGCAGTTCTTCTCTTAATCATATCTTCAACAGACTTGGCAGCCTAGATAGCTGCCTCCAGAGTAAGTGTCTGACGCACTAGCACCACATACTCCCATGGGAGTCCCTTTGCGTACCGGTCAACTTTTGTCAGCACGTTTGGGACGATGTGCAAAGCAAACTCCATCTTGTCTGTGAAGGCATTAGTGTAATCATCAACTGACATGCTGTCTTTCTTGAATATCAGAAATTTGTTCTCCAACTCTAGCAGATTTTAGGCCGAAAAGAACTTGCGCTTGAATTGCACCAAGAACTCCGCCCAAGTCAGTTGCAGTGGCTCGTTAGGGCTTAGGGTCTTCCCCAGAGTGTTCCACAAGCGAACAACGCCACCTATGAACTGGCGCATTGCAAATATGGTTTGTAACTTGCCTTTGCAACCACATGCCATAAAGGCTAACTCCATTTCCGAGATCCAATCCATTACTCCAACGGGATCTTCCTTTCCAGTGAAAGTTGATGGCTTGCAAGTCATAACATCTTTGTACTTTCATCCATTTCTCTCAACTCCTTCCTCTTTATTATTCCTCCTATCCACTAGCGGTTTAGTCCGACCAAGATATCTATTGTAATTTCCCTCCTCTGACTGACCATTATTTATTTATGGTTGTACAATAGGTATTGAAGGTTCACTCCTGTTGTTCAGCAACAATTGTCTCATTTCCAACCTTTGTTCAGCCATCATGGCTTGAATCATGGCTCGCACTCCAACCATTGTGGTTGGTTTAGGTGCTGCTGCTACAACAGCTACTTGCTCAATCACAGGTGGTTCACTCCTATTTTCGTTTGCATTTCCAGCTCCACTTCTGGTTCTTGCCATTTCTGATCTATACACCGAATAAGGTGAACTTAGATCCTCATTCACGATAGATATTCAAATCATCCTTACCACTCCGAACTATTTACATGCTAGTTCTAATATCGTAGTCGTACGCTTAGAATCCTAAACACATAAGGTTTCCAGATCTGGTCGGCAGCAGACTATAGATCCGAAGAAACAATTTCATATACCGAAACCATATAGCATTTAACACATAAAAGTATTTTAGGCATCTTTCCTAAATTGTACTAGTGATCTTGTCTAAAATATGGTAGACACTCATCTCACGAACATCACTTAGCATTCTAAGTTTAAGTCTAGAAATGCTACAAATTCCTAGTTCGCTTAAACTAATGCTCTGATACCAACTGTGACATCCCTAAATTTCACGGCCAGAAAAAGAATAATTTGTTTATGCCTTGTTTTAAAATCAGAGTAATTGTTTAAAGAAAACTGTTGTGGAATTTGTTCCCAAAACAAAATGTGATAAGAATCTATCAAAGCATTTATTTAAAGAAATGTATTTTCATTAACTAACAAAATCTCGGGATGTTATGTTCCGATACAGACCAAAAACATAAACAGTATAAAACAGACCTTAAAACAGTTATTTATAACTACAGATCTATTATCCAAAATCTCTCGTCATGTCAACCAACTTATGCTCTTGTGCCACTACCTGTGATACAAAGAAAACGGAGTGGGTCAGGTTTGGAAAACCTGGAGATTTCATAAGGATTTCAATCCCAAAATGTTATAACACACACACACACACACACACACATATATATATATATATATATATATATATATATATTAGAATTCGCACAATATAAAATTTTCTTTGTATATATACGTAACCATCTCTTACCCCACCCCGTCAATCCTCTCAACGAGACTATCCATACCCCTGGACCTCAAATTCTAACTCTTACTCCCAAATCTAATCCATGTTCTTGAGTCTATAATTGTGCCCATTCTATACTCCCGGATAAGGGACAATTGGTCCATGTCTAAATTACAACTGACTATGTCTTAATCCATACTCCCGGATTAATTACAACTAACTAAGTCTTAATCCATACTCTCGGACTAATGACAAATAACTAAGTCCAATCTGTACTCTCGGACTAGGGACGAATAACTATGTCTAATCCATGCTTCCAGATCAATGACATATTTTAAATTCTATTCTCCGAATATATCTCGCTCGTACTCATAAAGAGATACTACCCCATAACCATTATAACAAACCTTAGGATTACTCTTTAACCTAAGTTATCATAAAAAATCAGGTATGTTCTTTAACACATAATTCAGACATCATCAAATAACACACACAAAACATATATTTAATACATTCAAACAATACTTGTATTAAAATCATGTTCATGAAATGGACTATGCACTCACTTGATAAGACGATGCTCTGACAACACTACGACTTTTAAAATAATAATCTTCGATGAAACTGGGATATCTTCCAAAAATCGGGATTCTTGCGGGCAGAGTTTCGGCTCGACAACTCTATTTCTCGGGATCTTCGGGACTTGCTTCGGGTGTCGTGATGATACCGGGGCTTCGAGGGGTATTTCTTGCCAAGTAGAAGAAAGAAAACAAAGGGGGAGGGGGGGGGGGGAAGTGGAAAATTAGCAAAAAGATCGGCAGTCCTCGAGTTCTATTTATAGGGACTGAACCCTGATTTACGTTGGGTGTACTCAAAGAGTATATTGGGCGTACTCCGCTGTCGACATGTACACTGGGAGTACTGGGTGGATCAGACCGGACGAGTCACGACTTCGGATAAGCTCCGAATTTATGATTTTATTTATTTATTTTATTTATTTAAAAACTTCTGAAATTCATAACTTCTGCATACGAGCTCTGTTTTTGACATTGAGACTATGCTCTACAACTTTCGTTTAGGCTCTGTTGGCTAATTTTGACTTTATTTTTATTATATTATTTTTAGTTGGCCAGGAGAGGAACACTCTGTAAGAAATTTATAACTTCTTCATCTGACGTCCGTTTTTGTCTGTCTTTTCACCGTTGGACTACTATCGATGAGATCTTCGATTCTCGTTTAGATTGTTTCGGCTATAAATCACTCGATCTCTTATTCGAAGTTTGGGCTGCATATCGCTAAGTCGAAACTTCAAAAAATCATAACTTCCTTATACGAAGTCAGATTTAAACGTTCTTTTTATGCACGCTCTCGGTTTAACATATTCTACGACTTTTGTTTAGATTACTAAGGCTAAATATCGCACTATCGTAAATTCACTATTTACGTCACGCAGTTTCATACAAGTACTGTCACGAAACTTCGACAGGTCATAACTTCTTCGTTATAACTCGGATTTCGGCTTTCTTTATATATCCAGAATCCTTATCACAAAAACTACAACCTAGTTAAGATTATTCATTCTAAATAATCTTTAATCAAAAAGTCAATTTTGATTCTTATCGTCCCTAAATTGACTAGCCCGGATCTATGGGCGTTACAATTCTGGACACTGTACAAGCTTGGCGAGTTGGTGAGGCAACTCGGCGAGGGCTTGAGTTTTTCTGATTTTTGAAAACAGAGGGAACTCGACGAGTTTAGTCAACATGGACTGTTGACTTAAGCGTTGACTTATGTTGACTTTTAGGGTTTGGTCAATTTTGGACTTTGGAGACCATGGAGGGATAAAATGGTCTTTTCACCCTTTTTGAGATTCAGTGGAGGAGTTAGTATAACATCTCGGAGTGGTTATTACAGATTTTTAATTAGAGATGAGGATGATACATGTAGACGGAGTCTAGACCTATCGTTGCGTACGAGATATTCTTATTCTACTTACGAGGTGAGTCTTCTCACTATACTTACCTGAGTGGTAATACTATGTGACCGGAGGGTCTTATTTGAGTTATCGACCGGAGGGTCCTATGTGCTTATATTGAGTTATGTGAGATCATGCATTTTGTCTTTGTGATATATGCTATATTATTTTGTGCCTTACTGAGTTAGGACCGGAGGGTCCAACCGAGTTGTGAGATCGGAGGGTCTTCACTGAGATACAGGACTCGAGGTTCCAACCCAAGCTGTGAGACCAGAGGGTCTTCACTGAGACACATGACCGGAGGGACCACACCGAGCTGTGAGACCGGAGGGTCCTCATCAAGACGCATGATCGGAGGGTCCATATCAAGCTATAGCCATGAAAGGCTTATTATTTGCGTATGTGGTATTTTGGGGAACTCACTAAGCATAGTGCTTAGCGTGTTATGTGATATGTGTTTCAGGTACTTCTCAGGATCGCGGGAAGGCACCGAATTGATTGTACACACCTGTTCGCGATTATGTTTGAGGATTATGGGATATTATCAGTCATTTTGTTGATTTGTGTTTTGACAGTTGATACATTTGTGGTTTTTGTGAAATGTGATATTGAGTTTTATGTGGTTTAAAAAAGAAATTTTTGATTGAAAATTTAGAGTGTTACATCCATCTTTCAAAACTGAAACTAAATTTACTCAAGAAAAAGTTAATATCAAAGATGTCACAAACAATGAAGGTGAGTTTGATGATGATGTTTTTGATGAAAAGGAAATCCCACGAGTTGTTGAAGCACATGTGTTCAAGTGTACTAATGAATACAGAAAAGTTTTGAGTGAAAAAGGAAAACACTTTCTTGAACTAAATTTTGTAATATATCCACAATTTAAAGATTTTCTAAATCAAATATTTGTAGCATCTAGAAATATTGACAATGTGAATTCAAAGTTGAATGATTTTTTGAAAGAAGATAACTTGAAAGTCGCTGATGAAGGTTTTTATTTAAATCAAAATGTTGTGGAAAATTATTTGAATCAACGGTCAAAACTTTTCAACGTCAAAGAGTCAAAAATCATATCCCAAAGATAACAAAAATGACAAAAATAGTAATTGGGTTGTGAAATAAATTCAATCTTTTGTCGAACATAAGTCAAAATATGTTGACAAGTCTTTTCTAGATGAGTTGAAAAATCAAATCTCAAAGGTTCGAAATTCCAATCAAAATGAACAAAAATCACCTTTGGAAAAGTCCCAGATTAATCGAAATGCTCGAAATAAGGCTTATTGGAAGAAAAGACAATATCTTCAAAAACAAAAACGTTCTCAGAAAAATTCACAAAACAATAAACAAAAGATTTTTCAAAATAAGTCAAAATCATTTCTCAAAAGAATCACCAAATTATTTCAAAAGGGTTCGCAAACAAAATCATTTTAGAAAAGGGTCAAAGTTTGGACATGATTAAAGGAATGAAAATCGTTTTCAACGAATAAACAAAATCATGGCCAAAAAGGCACTCAAAAAGATATTCAATAAGAGCCATGCTTTGGTTATCATCAACGATATCAAACTCATTTTCAAAAACATCCACATCATTCTTCTCCAAAATCAAGTCCAACAAAACATACAAGCAATGTCACAAAGAAAAATGTGATACTTAAATATGACAAGCCACGTTTTCCAAATCCAAAATCAACACACATTGGAATTTTCCTTTTCTACAGGTAAAAATGATGCCGATAATTTTAATCATTGGCTTGAGCACAAAGGAAAAAGATTTCAATCAAAAGAGTTTCTTATTTCGAAGGTTTGAAGCATACCCCATAATTGTATCTCATTTGGTTGTTGGAATAGGAACTCAAGTGTTTTTTGATGAAGAAGGCAGTGTGATATCAAAAAAAAATAACAAATGAAGTGTTATCGAAGTCTAAACGAAAATGAGATATGTTCACTTTGGCCATGAAGCCTATTGATGGTTTACCATCAATCTACTTATTATCGAAGGCTTCATCAGATTTAAGCTGGCTTTGGCATCCAAAGCTTTCCCACTTGAATTTTAAAGATCTTAATAAACTTGTTTTAAAAGATTTCGTTCGAGGTTTACCTGTACTAAAGTTGATAATGATTCTTTTAGTGTAGCTTGTGAGCAAGGTAAACAACATCTAAAAGGACATCCAATTGCCATTGACTCGAAGATTGTGGAGCCCCTGGAATCACTACATATTGATTTATGTGTTCCCTCAACAAATGATTCTCTCAATTGGAAAAATTATATCTTAGTGATCGTAATTTTTATGATTTCACTTGAGTATATTTTCTAAGGCAAATGTCTGAAACAACATAATTCATGATTGATTTTATCAAACATATTGAAGTAAGTTTGAACAAAACAGTCAGAAGCATCAGAAGTGATAATGGAATAGATTTCAAGAATCGTGTTCTCGATACTTTGTGTGAAGCTGCAAGAAAGATGCTTACATATGCGAGTATACCCCAATACTATTGGGTTGAGGTGATTTCTACTTCAGTTTTCACTCAAAATCGTTCTTTCATACGTCGAATAGTTGATATCACCCCATATGAAATCATTAACAAAAGGAAACCTAATGTCAATTTATTTCATGTTTTTGGTTGTATATGTTTCGTTATGAATTTTAATATATCATCTTTCAAAATTTCAAGTGAAAGCTGATGAAGGAATATTTCTTGGATTTCTGCAAAATTCAGGGGCATATAGGGTGATGAACCAAAGATCACGAAGGATTAAAGAGACATTCAATTTAACATTTGATGATTATTATGTCAAGAGAGTCGACACCGTCTTTCCTCAAAATCTTATTATTTCTTCTTCTAATGAGGATGCTGAACAAATGCTTATTTTTGATGTGGATTTTGATTTAATTTTTGGTTTTCCTAAAAGAGAAATTAATTTTAAGGTGAATATCAAAGATAATCTAGTTCATGAGGCATCGAAACATTCTAATGATTCCATAGTTACTGATGGACAATAATATGAATGTGTAACTTCGATATGAAATGCTCATTTCCAAGAAGTTCAAACTTTGATACCAGTTCCAGTTGAGGAGGAGCAATTGATATCGAATTTTAATGTTGAGGTTGATCAACATATATGAGGTCCATGTGTTATGGGGAAAGTTTAAACACTAAGATATCAATCCAATGCATGTTGAAGATAAACAAGATGCTCAAGGTAATGAAAATATTAGTGATGATATTAACGATACTCTTTCTGTTGAAGAGGAGTTTTTTTTAAAGCATTATAAATCTTTCAGGATGTTGATCTTGATTTTGATCCAAGTTATCGTCCAATGGAAAAGTGGACCCGTGATCATCCTTATGAATAAATTCCTTGTAATCCTAATTATAGTGTGTTAACTAGAGCATAGGTTAGAGCTATATATGAAGTTCTTAATTTTCACCAAAATTTGTTTATGTTTAATGTTTTTATTTTAAAAATCAAACCAAAGATAGTTAAGGTTGCATTGGAACATCCTGATTGGGTTGCTGCTATGCAAGCTGAATTGGCTGAGTTTGATAGAAATAAATTTTGGAGATTAATTCCTAAACTAGAAGGTGCTTCTGCGGTTGGACTTAAATGGGTATTTAAAAATAAAGTTGTAAAATAAGGGAATGTTTTTTGCAATACGGCAAGACTTGTTGTGAAAGGTTACTTTTAACAAGAAGGTATTGATTATGATGAAATCTTTTCTCCAGTCACAGGACTCGAAGTAGTTTTCATTTTTTCTTGCTTATGCAGCTCATAAGAACTTTGATTTAAATGTGCATATCTCAAAGGTGTACTCTCTACATTTAACAACACTATGCTTTGGGAATGATAAGTTTCCTAATCATTGTTATATTCTCGATAAGACTATTTATGGTTGAAACAAGCACCAAGGGCTTGGTATGCAATACTAACCATTTTTTTGAAAATCTCAAAATTTAAGCAAGGATCAGTTGATCCCACATAATTACAAAAGAAAGTTGGGGATCATCTTATGCTTGTTCAAATTTATGCACATGATATAATTTTTGGTTATATTAGCCCTTCTTTGTCGAAGTAATTTGAGGATTTGATGCACAATCAATTGGAGATGAGCATGATGGGAAAAATAAACTATTTCTTGGGGTTGAACACTCACCAAAGCAAAGAAGGAATTTTTATCAATCAATAGTCCTACACGAAGAATTAGCTTGAGCGATATGGCATGAGCAACTGCTCAGACATGAAAGTACCTATGCCATGTGGCAAGCAATTGAGTCTATATTTGGATAATTCTGCTATTAATTTGAAGACATATCGAAGCAATATAGGTTCTTTGTTATATTTGATAGCAAGTCAACTTGATATCATATTTTCTATGTGTAATTGTGTCAGGTATCAAGTAAACCCAAGTGAACCACATCTCATTCCTGTGAAGAATATCTTTCAATATATACATCAAACTCCTACACTTGTAATTTGGTATCCTACATGTAACACCCACATTTAGAGCTAGGCATATTTAAGAATATGTATGAATGTCGTTCGACTATTGAAATCTTCTATGAATAAATAAAAGCAAACTATTCAAATACATACATATATATATACATATATATATATATATATATATATATATATATGTGTGTGTGTGTGTGTGTGTGTGTGTGTGTGTGTGTTTATGCGAATTTTTATAGATATTACATGTATATGATATTTGTGTGAAATCTTATGTCAAAACGTAATAAATAGAGAAAAAATATAAATGAAAAATAAAAATTATTTAGGATAAATAATCTAAAAAAAGTCGTACTATTCGAAAAAAGCGAATTCAAGCATATATAGAACACCCAAATCTAACTTTGTAAGAGAAAGTTAACATTTTTTGATGTTTCAGCGTAGCAGTATACAACTCAAAAACCGAAATTGAAATCGGTCGATTGTTAGGAAAAACAAGTTAAACAAGAGTTGAAGATCTCATACAAGAAAGTTATGATTTTTATACGAACTTTAACAGTCTAAGCCTGTTAAAAATATAGATTTAACAAAAAGTTAGAATTAGCCGGCAAAGTATAAATGAAAGTGGTAGATCTCATCCATAGGTACGTGTGGTTATAGAGAATGTTACAATCAGAGCATGTACAAAGAAGTTAAACTTTTTTGAAGTTTTGATAAAAATGCACATGCTTGGGTGCGCACCGACAAGGTGGGTGATGTGCGTCTGACACTCCACCAGATTTCTGATACGTATTATCACCACAGCAAGCCACGTCACCCTTGTCCGACCAAGTGCGTGGCATTCATCTTAAAAGGTGAAGCGTGCTGTCTTTCATGGTCTATAAACAAAGCGTTTTCTCATCTCTTTTCTCACAAACTTTCCATTCAAATATCTCTGCAACTTCCTCCACCCCTTAGACCCTTTACTCCTTAGTTCCCGACTACTTTACCGACTATTTATATGCTCATAATGGTGAATATGACTATAAATATAAGTTACACTTAAACTAAAATAACTATAGCCTAACTTACAAAGTTTTATAGCAAGAACAGGTAACTACGTGGGCAGAAGAAAGCTGGAGAAATAGAAGCTCCCAGGTCGAAGCTCTGCCTGTGAAGTTACTGGTTCTCGTTAGAAGACTCTGTAAGTTAGGATACACTTATTTTAAGTTAAGTGTAACTTATATTTTTAGTCATAGTTGTTATATGGACCTATAAATAAGATGTATCAATAATTCAAAGTCACTATACTGATTGATCTACTTAAGGGAGTGATGTATAGGATGGATTTAGTGAGATGTTTAAAGTGGGATTTCCAAACAATATACTCTGTATACCAAATCGACCCTACCTCCGATATGATCCTACCTGGTTATTCCTTATTTGATTGATCTTGATCTAGACATTGGGATTATTGAGGAATCTAGAGTATCATCATTATAGTCACCAGAATTATGAAAATAGACTAAGGTGTTGTTTGTTTTTTGTCTACAGATCTTCTTGACCTCTTGTGTTTGTGTTGTGCAGACCACACGCAGACATGAGGCTTCACAGACTGTTTTTTGAAGACTGCAAATGTTTAAGGTATGTGCGCCCTCTTCTTGGTGCAGATGTGAACCAGAGTCTTCAAACCTCTTGAGACATCTTCTACCCTAAAAACCCATACTTTGTGTTTTTTGTTTGTTTTTTTTTCAATTTAGATTTATTCAAACTTTATCTATGATAAATAATTGGAAAAAAAGTTACAATACTTAAAGAAAAAAAGGTTCGATAACACAATCATGACATTTGTGACAAATTTATAAATAAATATTTAATTACAATAATAATTGGTGGAGCTGTTTATATAGATATGAAAAAAATCATAATATTGTCTGATATTTTTTTTGTGTCAAATTTTATTAAACATTATTCAATGCAACATCTTTCATTTCATGGAAAAAATATTTTTGGTCAGTTTATAATTGATTTAATTGAAAAGGTAAAATAAAAACTTTAAAAATTTTCATTTAAAACCAAAGTTTATTTTCATTCATGTTATGTGTTAAATTCTTTTATCCCTAATTACAATGCATATGTATAAATTTACGACCAAATTTTGTTGGTTTTTTATCAAATATATAAAATAACTTTTACTATTTTATTTACACTTTTTAGACAACAATACATAAAAGTTAATCTACATTTGTTAATTATCTATAATACATGCATAAAATTATCAAAAAAATCTTGTAAGTTTTTTTTTTTAAATCAGTTTAAGATTTTATTTATTCTAACACCCTGCAGATGTTAAAAAATGAACAGTCTTCTTCTTTCAGACTGCAGACGTTTGGTCCACCTCTTCTACTATAGAGGTTTGCAGATGTGGTCCACAGACTGCAGACATTTTGCCTTAAAAAAAAAAGAAACAACACCTAAGACTTTGTGCCATTTTAATCTAGGTCTTTTTAAACAATAAAGTGTTAGGGCGAAGCGCTGCCCTAACCTCAAATCACCTACTTTTGTCAGGTGAGTGCGCAATTACTTTCAAAAGCATAATTTAAAATAAGTATATGTTAAATGTTAATTGTATTAATTATACTCTGTGTTATTTGTATACTATAAAGGTAATGTTTGTTAAAGACTGTGTTGGGAAACAAATTTTCATTTAAATCATAGTTTGGGTTAGTTATAGACTTATACAAGGTACTTAGTTCAAAATAGGCTGAACATATGATATATATCATTTCGGGGTAGAGTGTGAGATGAGAGTGGAGTGTAGTAGTCCTCCACTTTTTGGATGACCATAAGTTGTGGGTCCAGATCAGACAACTGGCAAGTATGTCTGGGTCATCGACCAGAGTAGATGACAATACTTAGCTATTCTAGGCGGTCTACTGAATTATGTTGCTAGTGTGGTCTTAGAACCTACATAAGTAGATAGCATGGGATGCCATATTTATCAGATACTATGCATATTGGTTGCCTTTATACGACTTATACTAGACAAGGACTCCCTTAGTTGTGTATTCAATAGTTTCTCAAAAGATTCACCAGGTAAGTTAATTCTTCCAGATGATCATCAATTTTGGATTTGTGAGAATCGATTAGGCAGGGTACGTGGTCTTACATCAGATTATATACACCTATAATGTTTGTTTGCAAGAATTTTATTATGATTTATTATCATTAAAATTATTATGGGCTTAAAACCCCTATGCATTTCACCAGGTTCCCCAAACCTGACCCACTCAATTTATATGCATCATAGGTAGCGAGACTAAGGCTGCTGAAATTTAGTTAGGATGCCGATTGAATAAGAGATGAGCCTGTATTAGTATTTTAGGACCTTTTTATTTTACCCTGTAACCTATGTTTGGATATTAATGGTGGCATCCATGGTATTTTAATAAAATGAAATAACATATGTTGTCTCAATCGTTTTAAACTGGGATTTTCCGCAACACAAATACTTATAGCGTAAAGAAAAAGTTTGATTTAGTTCAGAAAATAAGGGGATGTCACAATTGGTATCAAACCATTAGTTTAAGAAAAATAGGAATTTTGCTAGATTTCTAGACATAAAATTAGAAGCTAAGTATGAATGGTGAGTTGTATGATAGAATGATTTAGGACAGATGACTAAATTACTATATACACAAGCAGTAGCAAGCTATAAGAAGATGAATTAATTTCTAGCTGCCATAACTGCCATTATATTCTAAATATATATACTAAATAAAATAGTATTATTCTAAAAATACTCGTATTCTACGGGTGATGAATGACATGACGATCATTAGGAGTGTTAGAATTGTTAATAGCAAAGGAGGTCCAATAGCTCAGAATGCCGAAGTAGGAGCTGCTCCATTCACCATAGGAGAAGCTCGATTAATGATTCAAGATCTACTCGATCAACAACGATGTTAGTTTATGAATCTCCTAACTCAAGAGTTGGCGAATGCTAGAGGTGGAGCACTGGTGATCAATGAATAAATATTCGTTGAGTGAGTCAACAATTGACCAATTCCCTCTCACACAACAACGGTCTTGCAAGGAAACAATGAATCTTAGAGTTATCAAGGACCAAAAGAGTCAAAGGTTCAAAGGAATGACGAACCTAGAGACTACTACAAGTATTAGAATTTCACGACTTGCAAGCCTTTATCCTTCAGTGGGAAAGAGGATCCATATGGAGTCATGGACCGAATTTTGGAAATAGATCTTGCTTTCATCACATGCGGTTCTACTGGAAAGTTGCAAACCACCTACACTGTAAGGCAATTCAAAGGTGTAGTGATCCGTTGGAAAAAAATGCTAACCCCTAACAAGCCATTGCAACTGACGTGGGAACAGTTCTTGACCCATTTTAAGCACAAATTATGCTTTGCTAAAGACATGTTAGAGTTAGCAGATCAAATACTAACGTTGAAGAAGGGAAGCTTGACAGTTGACGAGTACACTAATGCTTTCACGAAAAAAAAATAGAGTTTGCTTTGGGTGTGGTGTCTGACAAACTATCCAAGATTGATAGATACTCTAAGGGACTGCCATGGGAGTGTGGAGTGTCAAACATTCCCCTACTTTTGAAACAGCCATCTAGGTTGCAAGGCTTGTTGAGACCGTGATAAAGAATAGGATTGCTAATAGAGCTAATATCGGTGAGAAAAGGAAAGATGATGGATCATTAGGAAACAACAACAAAAAGAAGAAGAAGAAAATTTTGAAGTCAAGCAACAAATCTGGGAGCAACAAAGAAGGGAAGTGGTACGACCAGTGCAAGAAGAAGCATTTCGGAGACAGCGTCATCTGCTACAAATGCATGAAGCCAAGGCATATCTCTACAAACTGCCCAATGAAAGGAAAAGTTTGTTCCAGTTGTTGAGAGGAAGGGCACATGAAGGCTGAGTGCCCAACAGCTGAGAAACCAACCCCAAGGATCTTGACAGCAAAACCAAAGGGTAGAAAGCTACCAAATGACCCATAATGAAGAAAAGGAATAGACTAACATTGCTTTAGGTACATTCGTAGTAAACCAAATTCTTGCCAAGATTTTATTTGATTCGGTAGTAGATCACACCTTTTTATCGCATGAATTTGGTAGAAGGCTTAAGTGATCTCCACATAGGCTAAGTACCTTTATTATGGTAGAAGTACCCAGTGGTAGGAATGTAACTGTTAGCAATATATTAGAGAACATAATCATTAACTTCAACGGAAACAAATTCCGAGAAGAGTTATTGCGCTTTGTGTTAAATTAAGGGAACCGCAGGTTGAGGTGATCAAGAAAGAGAACTGAAAAAGTGAGAAAATATTTTGTTAAGTGTCAGCATTGGATATCAACAGTCTAGGTTTACCAACTCTGCATGGTAGAGTCTGGGTTCCATATTGGGGTTGGGCCCTACAGACATTGATGGATGAGGCTCATAAATTGAAGTTTTGAACTCAACCCGATGCCATAAAGATGTATAGAGACTTGATACACAACTATTGGTGGCCTTGCATGAAGCAAGACATGGCTTGATACGTCAAGAGGTGCTTGACTTGCTGGAAAGTCAAGGTCGAACACTAGAGACCTTATGACAAGTTGCACCTGTTGGAGATCCCATTATGCAAATGGGAGAAGATCACCATGGTTTTTATCATGAAGCTACCAAAGACTATTAGGGGATTTGATACCATATGATCATTGTGGATCGACTAGCCAAGAGTGCTCACATCATTTATAATTCAGGACAGTTCTTTAACTGGTAGTTTGGCTGACATATATATTCAAGAGGTGGTTGCTCGACATGGGATGTTGACTTCCATGGTTTTTAACAGAGACATTCTCTACACTTCCAGGTTTTGGAAGAGATTCCATGATGATTTGGGTACGTGGTTGTACTTGAGCACAACTTATCATGCGCAAACTAATAGCCAATGTGAGAGAACTATTCAAACTTTAGAGGATATGTAGCGAGTGTGTCACACCCCCAAATTGAAGGTTTTTGAGCATTCTAACAATCCTATGGTGTACATGCAACCCTAGAAACCTTGGACCTATGCTTTCTCTATTATAAATGCAAATTTGATTTATCCAAGGTTCTCATCCAAACTAGCATATCATGGGGTACTTGTAATATAAAAACTAGAAGAATGACTTACCTTTTCTTGTGGTTGATTGCTTAGAGCTTCAAGAGCCTAGAACCAATAATGTGAATGCCTCAAGTGGAATCACAAATCACCAAAACAACTTGGAAGACTTTGAGAGAGTATGAAGCACACTAGAAATCGGCCCACCATTGTTCTCACACACACTAGTGTGCCAAAGACCTCTTTAGATAGTATGGTGTATTAGGGTTACATGTATGTAAACCCTAATATCCATGACCTTTCATTTCCATAGGATCCATGGGTTAAAAACTCCATGGACTATCCATGCAAGCTTAGCCCATCCTAAATGAACTTTGGCCCATTCTATATATATAAGAGTCCATATTTAATTAGTTTCTTTTGATCACTAAATTAATTCCCAGATTAATTATTGACCAATACTAATTAAATAATATGATTTCATATTAATATATTATAAATTATAATATATTAATAAATCATAAACATACTATTCTCAAAAGATTATCCATACAAATTGCTTTGGTGAAATTCAACCCGAATGGACCATGCCCGGGTCGGGTCAAGTACGCACCAAATATAGTTACGGACTTAGACACCTTATCCAACTGTCTCCAACTTGGATAAGTCCGATAACTATAGTTGCAAGTGTGACTTCAGGAACAGACTAGCAATTGTAGCTCTTAAAACTCTGTTGAACTATGAAGTGCCATTTTAGATAAGTGATCATATAACCCTCTGTTCTCAAGATATCGGTTGGAAAAATACATGGAACCACATCGTACTTATTGTCTAGCAGTTTCTTTCCCGATTTCAGATTTGTTTGACATAGAACTAAACTGAACACATCAATTCAATTCTCACCGGGCCCGACACATACGTCAAAAAAAAATCATTGAGGGGCCCAGATATCGCTTCTGATCCTCCAAGGATTAAAAGGAACAGATAAACTTTGAATCATATGCTTGTTACTACTACTTGTTGAATCATACACAAAGGCACGTTTTATAACATCAAGTTACTGATGTGTTTTCGTACATTCAATGCACAACCAACTCATAGTCAACAACTCATATCTCTAGGTTTGAAGAATTATATGACATTACCGTCTCACGATCACTCGAGATAAATTCCATGAAGTGATACAAGTGAGCGTGGGTTTAATCCAATACTCATAACTTATGAGAACTCATGAATGTTGTAGCAACTTTTGCTATGTCCAACACCTTAGACATCTACAAGCCCAATTCATGACAGTCTTTATTCATACCTACTTCCAACATATGACTGGCTGTGGATAGTTAAAATAAAGTAATTATTCTGGAAGTCAAAACATGCAAAGTTGAAACAATAGTAAACGATTGACACAATATAGCAACACTTTACTTATAAATAAACAACAACTTTTGTTTAATCATCAAATGTCAATTAAATTTTACAAGTTCAGAAATAGCTATCTAATCTGTAAAACTAATATCGTCCTTCAGCCCGATGTGCCTCGCATGCTGCAAATACCTAACCCTATTCAGTCCCTTTGTGAGGGGATTTGCTCGGTTCTCTTCTGATGATACCCTCTTTGTCACGAGGAGTCCTTATTCTATCTTGTGTCTTATGAAGTGATATTTTCTGTCAATGTGTCTAGATCTGCCAAGATCTCTCGTCTCCTTCGCTAATGTAACACCGTGAATTTCAAAATAATTTTTCACAATTTATAAAAACATTTCTCATTAACTTTTCATAAAAACATCAAGTTTAAATCTCAATTCACATTATACAAAATCCCAAGATCGATGTATATCAAAAATCCCATGCGTGTGTACAGATCAAGCCGGCGCCTTCCCACGGTCATCGCTAGTACCTGAAACAGCAACACTAACACTGTAAGCACAAAGCTTAGTGAGTTCCCCAAAATACCACATAAACACATATATATTAATCACTCGAGGCTATAACTCTGTGGGTCTGTGCACCCAAGCTCTGTGAAGCCACAGGTTCTAACTCTGGGAACCTTCCGGTTCCAACTCTATAAACATGCACAACATAAATCACATAGACATCATGCAGTACAACACATAGCATACACATAACATACACATACTCTAACACATAACTCTGATTACCTACTCAAGGTAAAGTATAGTGAGAAGACTCACCTCGTGAATATCGATAGCTAGCAAATCCCGAAATCACACGTGCTCGATCCTCCGAGCTACAATCTCCCTATAACATCATATGTCTCTAGTTAACACTTTTAACACTAAGGTTGACTATCCCTAAAAAGTCAACATTGGTCAACTCTGGTTAACGGTCAACGGTCAACTTTGACCGGACTTGGTGAGTGCACTAAGGCGACTCGGCGAGTCTAGACGTTTTCCCCAAATCTCTAGGATTCCCTTTTTACACGTCGAGTACCCCCCTGACTCGACGAGTTCCACCTGGCAGAATCGCGGGGCCACCCCGACTCAACCCGCCAAGTCTCAAGAATAACTCGGCGAGTCCCAGCTTGACTCAGTCCACCTGACCACCCTCTCTAACTCGTCCTGACTCACTGAGTCAGCCTATGACTCGACTGGACCACTCACTGGCCGATCTAAGGGCAATCTTCAAGCTACTCGCCGAGTCTGCTCATCGGACTCGGCGAGTCCATGCCATGCAATCACTCAAACTCGCTTCTAAGATCAGATCCGCTCCAATAATTCATAGATCTGGCCTTCCTAGACTGATTCATCACGTAAAGCCCTTATCTTGGTGTTCACAACACACCCCATGGCTCATAAATAGCATTTTGACCCAATGCATAAGGATTCCAATCCAAAACCTCCATTGATTCACAAAAAGCTTGGGCAAAGGGACACTCTGGACCTCCAAGGGTCCTGATCTATGGTCTAAATCGCTTAAGGGGACAAGGGGGCTCTAGATCTAGCCACAAAAGGGTTCAATAAACCCTAAATCAAATAAACATCAACATAGAAGAGGATAACTCGAAGATATTACCACAATAGTGATGCTCTGGACTCCAAACTCTCAGAAAATGGCTCCCCTTGATTTCCCCTTAGCTGATCCTCCCTTTCCCTTGCAAGATGACACCTCCAAGATCAATAATGGCCTCCTACTTTGCTCCAAACGCTCACACTCGATTAGGGTTTCACTCAAGGGACTGGTGAGCACAAATGATGGCCCTAAGGCCCTTTAAATAGGTCCCAAACTCGAGAAATTAGGGTTTCATTAAACAGCGCAGACTCGCCGAGTCCATACCCTGGACTCGCCGAGTCCAGGTGCGAATCCGCGTCCAGAACCGCGATCCTACTCGGCGAGTCTGAGCTCCAACTCGCCGAGTCCCCTCTCAAAACACCAAAAACATAAACATAAAAGGTACCTGGAAATCTGGGTTGTTACAACTCTCCCCACTACAACTAGACTTCGCCCTCGAAGTCTCGCTCTGAAAATAGCTCCGGATGCTGCTCACGCATCTCACGCTCCGGCTCCCAGGTCATCTCTGATCCCTTCCGATGTTGCCACTGAACCAACACCAGAGGTACCTCCTTGTTCCTCAGAACCTTGATCTTCCGATCTCTGATGGCCACTGGCCTCTCGGCATAATTCAGGCTTGCATCCACCTGAATATCCTCTAATGGAACCACTGCCGACTCATCGGCTATACACTTCCTCAACTGCGACACATGAAAAGTGTAGTGAATCTGCCCCAACTCTGCTGGCAACTCTAAACGATAAGCTACCCGGCCTACCCTCGCAACCACACGAAATGGACCAATATACCGGGGCCCCAACTTGCCCCTCTTCTTGAATCGAATCACTCCTTTCCAAGGAGAGACCTTCAGGAGAACGAAGTCGCCGACCTGAAACTCAAGCTCGGACCGACGTCTGTCTGCATAACTCTTCTGTCAGCTCTGAGCGGTCAACAACCTCTGTCTGACCTGCTGAATCTGCTCTGTCGTCTGAAGCACGATCTCTGTACTGCCCATCACTCGCTGCCCAACCTCTCCCCAACAAACGGGGGTCCGACACCTCCTCCCATACAACAGCTCAAAGGGTGGCATACCAATGCTCGAATGATGGCTGTTGGTGTAGGAAAACTCTGCCAAGGGTAAATACGCATCCCAGCTACCCCCGGAATCCAACACACATGCTCGGAGCATGTCCTCAAGCGTCTGAATCGTCCGCTCACTCTGACCGTCTGTCTGGGGATGATATGCGGTACTAAAATGCAGTCTAGTACCCAACTCCTCATGAAATTTCTTCCAGAACCTGGAAGTGAAACGCACATCACGGTCCGAAACAATCGAGATCGGCACCCCATGCCGAGATACCACTTCCCTCACATACACCTCCGCCAATTTCTCTGCTGAAGAACTCTCACTAATGGCAAGGAAGTGAGTGCTCTTCATCAACCTGTCCACAATCACCCAAATTGAATCAACTCCTCTAGCAGTCCTCAGCAATTTGGTGATGAAATCCGTAGTGATCTATTCCCACTTCCACTCGGGAACCTCCAATGGCTGCAACTTGCCATGCGGCCTCTAGTGCTCGGCCTTAACCCTATGGCAGGTCAAGCACCTCTCCACAAACCATGCGACGTCCCTCTTCACACAGGGCCACCAATACTCCTTTCTCAAATCCAAATACATCTTAGTGGCCCCCGGATGGATCGAAAATTTCGACCGATGAGCCTCCTCCATCAAAGTGGTACGCGTTCCTCCCACAAACGGTACCCAGATACGCCCCTGAAATGTCATAAGACCCCGACCATCGGTCACGAACTCAGAAACCAAACCAACAACCCGTTCCCTCTTCTGCATCTCAGGTTGCACAGCCTCGGCTTGTGCCCCGTGAATGGCGTCCAATACCGGAGCTATCACGGTCAATCTCAAACACACATCCCGCAGCGGAGTGCTCTCCGCCCTGCGGCTTAACGCATCGGCTACCACATTAGCCTTGCCTGGGTGGTACAGGATCTCACAATCATAATCCTTGACCACATCCAACCACCTTTTCTGACGCATATTTAGGTTGGGCTGATCCATCAAATACTTCAAACTCTTATGGTCCGTGTATATCGTACACCGAACCCCATACAAGTAGTGACGCCAAATCTTGAGGGCGAACACCACTTCCCCCAACTCTAGATCATGGGTGGGATATCTCGTCTCATGAGGCTTCAGCTGCCTCGATGCATATGCTATCACATGCCCTCTCTGCATCAGCACCGCTCCCAATCCCAAAATCGATGCATCACAGAATACCACAAAGTCCTCCATTCCTTCCGAAAGATCTAACACCGGGGCTTCGCACAACCTCTGGCGAAGTGTCTCAAAGGAGGCCTGCTGCTCGGGGCCCCATGAAAAAGCAACACCCTTCCGGGTCAATCTGGTGAGTGGTACTGCGATCTTGGAGAAATCCTTGATAAATCTCTGATAATACCCTGCCAACCCTAGGAAACTCCTGATCTCGGAGGGTGACTTCGGCACCTCCCAACTCATCACTGCCTCCACCTTGGCCGGATCGACCAAAATCCCTTCCTGGTTAACGAGATGTCCTAAGAACTGAACCTCCCGCAACCAGAAATCACACTTGGAGAATTTAGCATAGAGCCTCTCCGATCTCAGAACTCCAAGAATCTCTCTCAGATGTTCCTCATGCTGCTCTCTAGATCTCGAATATACCAGAATGTCGTCGATAAACACAATCACCGACCGATCCAGCATCGGCCTACACACTCGGTTCATGAGATCCATGAATACTGCCGGGGCATTGGTGAGCCCAAAAGGCATCACCACAAACTCATAATGCCCATAACGCGTCCTGAACGCCGTCTTCTGGACGTCCTCATCCCGTACCCTCACCTGATGATATCCCGATCTCAAATCGATCTTGGAAACCAAGATGCTCCCTGCAACTGATCGAACAAATCATCGATCCTCGGTAGGGGGTAACGGTTCTTGACCGTCAGCTTGTTCAACTCCCGGTAATCAATGCACATCCGGTGTGAACCATCCTTCTTCTTGACGAACAGGATAGGTGCTCCCCACGGCGAGCTGCTCGGTCGAATAAACCCCTTCCCCAGCAGCTCCTGAAGTTGAGAGGATAACTCTTGCATCTCTGGAGGTGCAAGGCGATAAGGCACCTTAGCGATAGGCGCAGCCCCTGGAACCAAATCGATACCGAACTCCACTTGCCTCACAGGAGGCACACCCGACAACTCCTCGGGAAATACATCCGGGAACTCGCGCACTACCGGAACCTCCTCCACTGAACTCGGCCTCTCGGAAATCACCCGGGTATCCACCACATATGCCACAAAACCCTTACAGCCCTGCTGTAAACACTGCCTCGCCCTAGCGGCCGAACAAAACGCTGATCCTGAACGTGTACCCTCGCCGTATACCGAAAGAACTCCCCCACTAGGGTCTCGTATCGTCACCAGCTGTCGCTCACAGTCGATGACCGCACCGAATCTGCTCAACCAATCCATGCCCACAATGACACAGACATCACCCATAGCAATAGGAATCAGATCAATCGGGAACTCAACACCGAATATCTCAACTACGCAACCTCGGAGAACCTCCATGGCATATATCACCCTCTCATCAGCTATGGAAACTCTCAGAGGCCGACTCAACGCCTCACGACTAACATTGATATGCTGACTAAAAGCCAAAGATACAAAAGACCGACTCGCACCCGAGTCAAATAACACCAAGGCAGGTACATAATTCACAAGAAAAGTACCTACGCATATCATAACATAAGCATAATATCTCATCATCAAAATAAATACATGAAAGAATACATACCAGCCACGACATCGGGCGCTACGCGGACCTCCTCCGCGGTCAGCTGAAAAGCTCTCCCTCGTGCCCTCGGTGCCTCGGCCTTCACTGGCCGACTCTCTGTAGCTCTGATGGCGGCAGGGGCAGATCCCTGAGGTGCTCCCTGAGATGACCCTCGCAGCTACGGACACTCTGCCTTCCGGTGTCCGGTCTGATTGCAGTGGAAGCACACTGCAAACCCCTTGGGGCAATCCTTGGCCATATGCCCCTCCTTTCCACATTTGTAGCAAGATCCCGCTCGGCAGACTCCATCATGACCCTTGCCACACTTCCCACAAGTGCGGCCCTTCAGGCTCGCTGGTTTGGGATCAGCAGGCTTGGCCCGCTTGGCTGCCGGTTGAGACTGTGCCGGTCGCCCATCCCTCCCCTGAGACTCCGCATCCTCCCTAGCCTGAGTCTCTAGCTCGATCTCCATCTTCCGGGCATTTGCCTGAAGCTCAGCAAATGTCCGGTACGAGGAGTTCGCCGTGAACTCCCGAATATCCCGCCTCAAAACGCTCAAATAACGGCTCATACGTGCCTGCTCAGTGGACACGTGCTCAGGGCAGAACATCGCCCTCTCATGAAACATCCTCGTGATCATTGTAACTGACTCAGTACCCTGCTTGAGGGTCAGAAACTCCTGTGCCAAATGCTCCCTCTCCACCTGGGGAACGTACTCATCTCGGAACATGACAGTGAACCTCTCCCAGGTCACTGCCGCAAGCTCAGCAGGCGTATAATGCGCTGTCACAAACTTCCACCAGTCCTTCGCTCCCAAGCGAAGCTGGTTCAGCGCGAACCGGACCTTCAAATGCTCAGGAGATGAGCAAGTGAAGAAGCACCCCTCAATATCAGATATCCACCTCATCGCTGCCACCGGATCCTGGGTCCCATCAAACTCTGGTGCTTTTGTGTTTCTGAACTCTCGGAACAGCAACGCATCACCACCTTGCGGCCTCGCAGCAGCAATCGCTGCGGTAGCCGCTGCAACAGCAGCCTCAGAAAGAGCGGCATAACGCTCATCAAACGTCTCAATCAGTGTGGTCTTTATAGACCCAAACATCTCCGGTATCTCTGCCCTGATGGCCGCAGCCACCTCCTCATGAATGATCCGGCGGATCTCCTAATCACTGGTACCACTGCTCTTGGGCATCAAGCGTGTCCTCACCATGATCTACCTTTGAAATACAACATACGATAAATTAGAACCCTTACGAGCATACTCACACTTGTCAACTCTCTCCTCCTTGATTCTTGGTATTCCAAAGATTCTTACTTAGGCTGTACACCGCTCTGGTGCTTTCAGTAGTATGGGCCCAATACTACTGTCCACACCGTATCAGAATACACCCCAAGTCCTCCTCTTCAGATCCCAATTTCCAGGTCTCTATCATGCATAGACCTCCTTCTATTAGATCTCTCATAAACCCCTTGCTGCTACCTACTCACTCTCAAGCATCTCATAGCAGCTCACCTCTTCCTAAGCTAAGGCATCACAAATCAGGCCACTCTAGTCCTAATAGGAATACCTAGCCTACTCTAGCGTGCGAATACATCATATCAATATCAACATAACATAAGGGTATTTTGGGAAATCATCGTTCGGGCGCGGACTGATCGTACACACAACTCTGCTCTGCATTTTCAAAATCTTTTATACTTACTTTTTTTTTTTGTAAATACTTCTCAAATCCTCAGTTTGAGTTCAAATACGCCCGAAGGTGTACTCGAATCCCTCAAACAAAGGCTCTGATACCAACTTGTAACACCGTGAATTTCAAAATAGTTTTTCACAATTTATAAAAACATTTCTCATTAACTTTTCATAAAAACATCAAGTTTAAATCTCAATTCACATTATACAAAATCCCAAGATCGATGTATATCAAAAATCCCATGCGTGAGTACAGATCAAGCCGGCGCCTTCCCACAGTCATCGCTAGTACCTGAAACAACAACACTAACACTGTAAGCACAAAGCTTAGTGAGTTCCCCAAAATACCACATAAACACATATATATTAGCCACTCGAGGCTATAACTCTGTGGGTCCGTGCACCCAAGCTCTGTGAACCCTCAGGTTCTAACTCTGGGAACCTTCCGGTTCCAACTCTATAAACATGCACAGCATAAATCACATAGACATCATGCAGTACAACACATAGCATACACATAACATACACATACTCTAACACATAACTCTGATTACTTACTCAAGGTAAAGTATAGTGAGAAGACTCACCTCGTGAATATCGATAGCTAGCAAATCCCGAAATCACACGTGCTCGATCCTCCGAGCTACAATCTCCCTATAACATCATATGTCTCTAGTTAACACTTTTAACACTAAGGTTGACTATCCCTAAAAAGTCAACACTGGTCAACTCTGGTCAACGGTCAACTTTGACCGGACTCGGCGAGTGCACTAAGGCGACTCGGCGAGTCTAGACGTTTTTCCCAACTCTCTAGGATTCCCTTTTTACACGTCGAGTACCCCCCTGACTCGACGAGTTCCACCTGGCAGAATCGCGGGGCCACCCCGACTCAACTCGCTGAGTCTCAAGAACAACTCAGCGAGTCCCAGCTCGACTCAGTCCACCTGACCACCCTCTCTAACTCGTCCTGACTCACTGAGTCAACCTATGACTCGACTGGACCACTCACTGGCCGATCTAAGGGCAATCTTCAAGCTACTCGCCGAGTCTGCTCATCGGACTCGGCGAGTCCATGCCATGCAATCACTCAAACTCGCTTCTAAGATCAGATCTGCTCCAACAATTCATAGATCTGGCCTTCCTAGACTGATTCATCATGTAAAGCCCTTATCTTGGTGTTCACAACACACCCCATGGCTCATAAATAGCATTTTGACCCAAGGCATAAGGATTCCAATCCAAAACCTCCATTGATTCACCGAAAGCTTGGGCAAAGGGACACTCTGGACCTCCAAGGGTCCAGATCTATGGTCTAAATCGCTTAAGGGGACAAGGGGGCTCTAGATCTAGCCACAAAAGGGTTCAATAAACCCTAAATCAAATAAACATCAACATAGAAGAGGATAGCTCGAAGATATTACCACAATAGTGATGCTCTGGACTCCAAAATCTCAGAAAATGGCTCCCCTTGCTTTCCCCTTAGCTGATCCTCCCTTTCCCTTGGAATATGACACCTCCAAGATCAATAATGGCCTCCTACTTTGCTCCAAACGCTCACACTCGATTAGGGTTTCACTCAAGGGACTGGTGAGCACAAATGACGGCCCTAAGGCCCTTTAAATAGGTCCCAAACCCGAGAAATTAGGGTTTCATTAAACAGCGCAGACTCGCCGAGTCCATACCCTGGACTCGCCGAGTCCAGGTGCGAATCCGCGTCCAGAACCACGATCCTAGTCGGCGAGTCTGAGCTCCAACTCGCCGAGTCCCCTCTCAAAACACCAAAAACATAAACATAAAAGGTGCCTGGAAATCCGGGCTGTTACAGCTAAGGCAACCGCACCATTGTTGTCACATAAAATCTCCGTAGGCTCCTTTAAAGTTGGTACAACTCCAAGGTCTCCAATGAAGTTTTTCAGCCAAATCGCCTCCTTCGCTGCTTCACTCGCTGTTGTGTACTCTGATTCACACGTCGAATCAGCTACTGTCTCCAGCTTGGAACTTTTCCAAGTAATCGCTCCTACTTTCATGGTAAACTCCCAGCCCGACTGAGAGCGGAAGTTATCCCTACCAGTCTGAAATCTGGCGTTGCTATACCCTACTACTCTCAAGTCATCACTCCCACCAAGGGTAAGAATCCAATCCTTAGTCCTTGGCAGGTACTTGAGAATGTTCTTTACCGCAATCTAGTGAGCCTTGCCAGGGTTCCCCTTATATATGTTGACCATGCTCAAAGCAAAGGCCACATCAGGGTGGGTACAAGTCATAGCATACATGATCGAGCCAACAGCGGAAGCATATGATAATCCACTCATCTCAGCTATCTCAGCCTCCGTACTCGGGCTCTGAGCCTTACTCAGTTTGGCATTATTTTGGATTAGTAAATCACCTTTCTTGGAATTCTACATGTTGAACCTCTTCAACACCTTGTCCAAGTAGGTGCTCTGACTATGTCCAATTTGTCTTTTACTCCTATCTCTCAATATCCTTATCCCTAGGATATAGGCAGCTTCTCTAAGGCCCTTCATAGCGAAACACTTCCCAAGACAAGATTTAATCTCCTGCAAAGTTAGGATGTCATTTCCTATGAGTAGTATGTCATCCACATACAATACCAAAAAGCTAACTATACTCCCTGTAACGTCCCAAAAATACGAGCCAAAAATTTCATTTTTAAAACATATACTTAGCAAAACATTGGAAATAAAACGTTCACCGATAATATCATTTCAAAAAAGATATCTCATGTCAGGAAAACATTTTATAAAACATAATAATGTCAGAGTACAAATCCCTAGGAAGATCTCATAGTGCGGAATACAAGGCAGGTGTGTGATGTGCCGCTACCGCGCCGACTCCTTCCCCTTCGAAGAAGAGGTACCTGAAACCAAAACTGAAAACTGTAAGCACGAAGCTTAGTGAGTTCCCCCATCATACCACATACCATACAATCACATATCATACATACTACCGGGCAATTCTGGGGTGCCCGACCTACCCGGTACGGCCATTCTGGGGTGCCAACCTACCCGTGTCAAGCCGTTCTGGGGTGCTGACTACCCATGTCAAGCCATTTTGGGGTGCTGACTACCCATCGGTCCTGACAACCGATCCTCGGGGATTATTTCCTCCCCTACTGCTACTATCACATATATCATAACATAACATATTATCAGACATATCTGGGGTGTCCGATCTACCCTTCGGTCCTAACGACCGAACTAGGGGACTAATCCCCTCCTACTACCATTATCACATATAAACATATCATGCCAGCATATAAAAATATCTTCGCATACTGTCGGACATATATGGGGTGTCTGACCTACCCTTCGGTCCTAACCACCGAACTGTACTACTATCACATATAACATATCATGCCAGCATATAACATATCAGGTAGTAGCAAACCTAGATGATGTCACAAAGATAATCATCAAACATACAACTCCTACTGGTGGGCCGACATTGTGGCCGTAGACCCACCACTACTGGAAGGCAACTCACCTCAAAGTAGTTGTTGATCTGTGTGGGAACTAACTGTCTTCTGCTGCTGCTGCCCCGGAAATCCTCCAGCTATAATTCCCACAAAACACTCAGTCAAATACTGCTAACCGATCTCAGGGTAAAATGACCATTTACCCCTAACCAAACCAAGAGTCAAAGTCAAAGTCAACTTCCAGTTGACCCGACTCGCCGAGTTGGCTTGCCAACTCACCGAGTCCCTATCCCTTTGTCTGACCATAATCCCGTCTCTACTCGTCGAGTTAGGCATTGCCTCGACGAGTTTTCCTTCTAAACCAAGGTCCAATAGTCCTTCATCCTACTCGCCGAGTTGTATGACCAACTCGTCGAGTTCATCTTCATCCGAAGAACACTCTATGCTGAGACCCGCCGAGTTGTATGAACAAGTCGCCGAGTCTGTTCTTGAGACAAGAAGATTGCCTTGAACTCGCCGAGTCAGGGCATTGACTCGCCGAGTTCCTTCATGAGTGAGTCTGGCTTCCGACCCACTGAGTCACACCCCATGACTCACTACTCCACCCAACAAAAACGAAAAGGGGAAAACTCGGGGACTCGCGACTCGACTCGCCGAGTCTGTCACATGCAAATACTATATACTCGATTTTGCTTGAATCCAGCTCATGCCATTCATAGATCTGGGTTTCTAGGGCTTGATTAACGCGTAAAGTTTCCAACTTTACATGTAAATAAACACCAATGAAGGTTTTAGGGCTCAAAATGCACTAAAAGAGTAGATCTAGGGCTTTCATGCAATGTGGCTCCATAAAAGCAGTAGATCCAAGCTCCTGGAGCTCAAACATGCCTAGATCTAAAGGTTAATCGACTTATTATAGATCCTAAATCATACCCAAGCTTGGAAATGGCTCAAAGAGGACTTTAATGTAGCTATAAGGGACTACAAGCATGGAAACAGTGGGAAACTGAGTTATACCTCAAGGGAATCACTTGAAATAACACCAAGATGCCTGGCCTCCTTCTTCTCTTCTTGATCTACTCTTCTTTTCTCTTAAAATCTTCAAGAAGCACACCAAAACACTTCAATCTCACAAGGAACAAGGTTTGGACGATATAGGGAGCTCTGGGGGTGAAGGGGGTGAGGTTGGGGCGCATAAGGTTGGTTTAAATAAGGTGCAAACCCTTGAAATTTAGGGTTTCATCAGACAGTGGGGGCTCGCCGAGTCCAGAATATGGACTCGCCGAGTCGCCAACTTAAATGTGCTCCATATCCCGTCTCTACTCGGCGAGTCGGGCCTACAACTCTCCGAGTCCAAGGCTAAAAATGCAAAACACTTAGATAAATTTTTACATACCAGAAACCAGGTGCTACAAATCTCCCCCACTTATTTTAGACTTCGTCCTCGAAGTCTGCTGCTCGATCTTGAAACAGATCGGGGTAATGCTCCATCATTTCTTCCACCGGCTACCAAGTCCATTCTGAACCCTTTCGGTGCTGCCATTGCACCTTCACTAATTCCACCCTCTTGTTCCTCAGATCCTTCGACTTCCGGTTGAGGATTGCGACAGGGCGCTCAATGTAATTCAGGCTGTCATCAACCTGGATATCCTCTAACGGCACCACTGCTGAATCATCCACTAGGCACTTCCGCAGCTGGGAGACATGGAAGGTGCTGTGGATCTGACTGAGCTCAGCTGGTAGATCCAGCCTATATGCCACCTTGCCCACCTGGGCTACAACCCTGAACGGACCAATGTATCTCGGTCCCAACTTGCCCCGCTTCTTGAATCGAATGACGCCTTTCCAAGGCGACACTTTCAGGAGAACCATATCCCTGACCTGGAACGCCAGGTCTGATCGATGCATGTCGGCGTAACTTTTCTGACGACTCTGCGCAGTCTGAAGCCTGCTTCGAACCTGCTGGATTCTCTCAGTCGTATTGAGCACCACCTCGATGCTGCCCATGACCCTCTGGCCAACTTCACCCCAACATATCGGGGTCCTGCACCTCCGTCCGTACAACATCTCGAATGGAGGACGGTCAATACTCGTGTGGTAGCTGTTGTTGTACGAGAACTCGGCCAAGGGAAGATAGGTATCCCAACTACCACCGAAGTCTAGCACGCATTCCTACAACATATCCTCCAACGTCTGGATGGTCCGCTCGCTCTGACCATCCGTCTGCGGGTGAAAGGCGGTGCTAAAATGTAGACGAGTGCCCAACTCATCATGAAACTTCTTCCAAAACATGGAAGTGAACCGCACATCTCGATCTGATATCACTGACACTAGTACTCCTTGCCGCGCCACTATCTCCCTGATATAGATATCGACCTACTTTTCGGCCGAGATACTCTCCTGGATCGGAATAAAATGGGCGCTCTTGGTCAATCGATCCACGATGACCCAAATCGAATCTACTCCTCGCGTAGTCCGGGGAAGCTTTGTGATAAAATCCATCATAATATCTTCCCATTTCCACAACGGGAAATCCAACGGCTGCATCTTTCCATGCGGTCTCTGATGCTCAACCTTGACCTTCCTGCAGGTCATACACCGCTCGACGTACCACGCCACATCCTGCTTCATGCAGGGCCACCAATAATCTAGACGAAGATCCCTATACATCTTCGTCGCCCCTGGATGTATAGAGAAGCGGGATTTGTGCGCCTCCTCCATCAAGATCTGGCGCACGCCTCTGAGATACAGCACCCACACCCTACAGTGTAGTGTCAATAATCCTCGACTATCATAATCGAAGGAAGTGACTTGACCCACTATCCGCTCGCTCTTCTGATGTTCCTCCTTCATAGCCTCATGTTGATCTTCCCGAATCTGCTCTATCAGTGGAGTCACCACCGTCATCCTTATACACACATCCCTGATCGGTGCCGCCTTACCACTAAGCGCATCAGCCACCACATTGGCCTTCCCCAGGTGATAAGGGATCTCGCAATCATAATCCTTCACCACGTCCAACCACCGACGCTGCCTCATGTTCAGATTTGGTTGATCCATGAGGTACCTCAAACTCTTGTAGTCCGTGTAAATGGTACATCGAACCCCGTAGAGGTAATGCCACCAAATCTTGAGGGCTAAGACCACCGCCCCCAACTCTAAATCATGCGTCGGGTAGTTCGCCTCGTGAGGCTTCAGCTGCCTCAAGGCATAAGCAATGACATGTCCCCTCTGCATCAATATTGCACCTAAACCCAAGATAGACGCATCGCAGTATACCACAAAATCCTCAACGCCCTCGGGCAGGGCCAAGATTGGCGCCTCGCACAACCTCCGCCTAGAATCTCGAACGCTGCCTCCTGCTCAGGCCCCCATCGAAAGACAACGACTTTCCTAGTCAAGCATTTCAGGGGTACGGCTATCTTGGAGAAATCCTGAATGAATCTCCGATAGTAGCCTGCTAATCCTAGGAAACTCCGAATCTCGGATGGAGACTTCGGAACCTCTCATCTCATCATGGCCTCCACCTTGGCCGGGTCTACTGAAATCCCGTTCTGGTTGACGAGGTGCCCAAGAAACTACACCTCGCGCAACCAAAACTCACATTTGGAGAACTTGGCATACAAGCTCTCGCTCCTCAAGGTCTCCAAAACCTCTCTCAGATGCTCCTCGTGCTCCTCCTGCATCTTCGAATAAACCAAGATGTCATCAATGAAAACTATCACAGACCGATCCAGCATCGGTCTGCAATGCGGTTCATGAGGTCCATGAATGCGGCAGGAGCATTGGTGAGGCCAAACGACATCACCACGAACTCATAATGGCCATAACGCGTCCGAAACGCGGTCTTCTGTACATCCTCCTCTCTGACCCTCATATGATGATAACCGGAACGCAAATCGATCTTAGAGAACCAAGATGCTCCCCGCAACTGATCAAAGAGGTCATCAATCCTCGGGAGTGGGTAACGGTTATTCACCGTTACCTTATTCAGCTCCCGATAATCTATACACATCCGATGTGACCCGTCCTTCTTCTTCACAAACAGGATCGGAGCTCCCTAGGTTGAACTGATCAGTCGAATAAATCCTTTGTCTAGCAGCTCTTGAAGCTGCGTAGACAACTCCTGCATCTCGGGAGGAGCCAACCGATAGGGTGCCTTGGCTATCGGAGCCGCACCAGGAACTAGTTCGATCCTGAACTCTACCTGACACTCCGGAGGTATTCCAGGAAGCTCCTCCGAGAACATATCAGCGTAGTCTCGCACCACTAGAACCTCGCTCACCGTCGCCTTACCCGCATCCCGGGTATCCATAACGTACGCGACATATCCCGCGCAACCCTGCTGAAGGTAGCGCCTAGCTCTAGCTGCTGAACATATTGTGGGTCCACGCTGTGGCCTCTCGCTGTGGATCACCAACTCTCCCCCACTTGGGGTCCTGATCCGCACTAGCGGATGTGCGCAATCTATCACCGCCCCATTAGGGCTCAACCAATCCATGCCTATAATCACCTTGTTCCCCCGCAATGGGATGGGAACCAAATCCACCAAATATCGCTCCTCAAATAACCTTAGAACACAATCCCTGAATACTGCCGACGCTCGCACCGATCGATCATCGGCAATCTCTACCTCTAAAGGGCAATCCAACATGCCCGAAGACTCAGCAAACCTCTTGCTAAGCGCAAGGGAAACAAATGATCGGGTGGCACCCGAGTCAAACAACACATGAACAAGGATACCGTTCACATGGAAAGATCGTAACGCATATACACAGAGCACATATCAATATCATAACATCATAAAAATAAGATAGAGGGAAAGAATCAAACCCGTCACCACATCGGGTGCGGCGCGTGCCTCCTCGGTAGTCAGCTGAAATGCCCGGCTCCTCACCACTGGAGCCTCTGCCTTGCCCTTCCGGCCATCTATAATCCACAGGGTAGCTGGAGCTGGCGCCTTAACCGACGCTGATGCTGTCAACTGGCGGCAATTGGCCTTCTTGTGGCCCCTCTGGTTGCAGTGGAAACACAACAACTCCGATGTCTGAATACAGGTGTAGGGGCGGTACAATCCCAGATGAAATGCCCCGTCTTACTGCACTTATAACAGCCTTACGATCCCAGCCTACATTCCCCCTCATGAGGCCTGCCACATTTGTTGCAGCGGCTCGGTCCTGACTGGCCTTTTGGCCTACCATCTAATCCCTTGGGCTTCTTCCCCGAAGCCCCTCCAGCTTGTCCCTCTTTTGTCTTCCTCTTCCGGATGTGCTCCAGATCTATCTACCTCTCCCTTTCCCTAGCAATCATAGAGTCCAAGGTAGGGCAGGCTGAAAAACTGACATCTCTCAAATATCAGCTCGGGGCATGTCATGGTAGCGGGTCCTCCTCATGTCCTCATCACCCGCATACTGGGGCACCAACAATTCCCTCTCCCGGAACTTGTCGGTGATCTCCGCCACAGTCTCTGTCATCTGCCTCATATCCAAGAACTCCCTGGCCAGCTGCTGAAGCTCGACAGCCGGCGCAAACTCTGCCCTGAACCTGGTTGCGAAGTCCGACCAGGTCATAGCCTCGACAGCTGAGGCTCCCAATGAGTCACCCACGGACTCCCACCAATCCCTAGCTCGATCTCGTAAACACCCTGTTGCAAACCTCACCTTCGACCCTTCAGGGCAAAAGCTAATCATCTGTGCAAACTCAATGTCCGCAATCCATCTCCTGGCAGCTATGGGGTCCTTCGCCCCATGAGAATCCGGCGCACCACTGCCCCTAAAGTCCTTGAAGGACAGTGTGCGGGATCCCGACTGGCCAGATGCCATGTCGCTCCTAAATGCCCTGAGGCGCTCCTCCATCAACTCAACTATCCCTTCCTTGATCGACCCGAAGATAATGGGGGTCGACTCAAGGATGCCTCTGGTGATCTCTGACGAGATGAACTCACGTAGCCCCTCATCTACTGGCTCGGAACCTGATCCCGAACCCGATCCCTCTCCTGAACTGCCAACTGCTGGCCTCGAGCGTAGTACCACCATTCTGAAATGCATAAATAATAATCGTTAGCGATACTGATACCTCTGGAGGGATCACACCTACTACAAGTTCCCTGGTCTTATCTTGGCCTTCCTTGGTTTGGGTATAGACCCTCTGCTTTCAGTAGTACGGGCCCATACTACCTTCCACATCTATATGTACCTTCTCCAAGGACTTCCTTGACTCCACCAGGTCCCTTTCACTACCGCTGATCACTGCTATACTCATCCTAGGCTTACCCTAGGAAACCTCTGGCACCATCCAACCCAGTCCTCAGTTTCTGAAGGTCTCTTGTAATGCCAATTAGCCATTACCTGAATACAATCACATGCAACGAGGCTCTGATAATCCTTAGAGTAAGGGACTCATCCCTACAACGGTTAGGACTCAAACAAGAGCTACGTAATAGGGTCAAATCCAACACTCTGAGATTATTCAACCCTGATCACATGCGACTTAACGTATTCACCTAACAACTAACTCCCATCACTCAATGCCCTCATAGCACAAAGAAAACAGCATTCAGACAAAAAGGGAACAATCTCAAGCTACTCTATCCTCATAACAGGAACTGCACTAGCATACAATTCTAAGCTCATAATATCAGGCATAACCTAGTCAGGCTATCCTACTATTGTCTACTTAATTCTAGCATGTAGGTTTTCATACACTGAAGCGCATAAAGCAGGCACATAAGGCATCACTCCTATATCCTTAGTCCTATTCTAGCATGTTGTTCTACTGAAACTTATAAACATAACATAAGCTTGTATGGGTACTTTGGGGAATACTTACTTGAGCTCGGCCGGTCGTGCACATCGCACACTTCGTTCCTTCTTAAAACTCTTTACTTTGCTTTTAGAAAACATTTTCTTCTTTAAAATCTTTTAATCCCTCGATTTGAGTTCAAACACCCCTGAAGGTGTGTCCGAATCCCTCAAACCAGGGCTCTGATACCAACTTGTAATGTCCCAAAAATACGAGCCAAAATTTTCATTTTTAAAACATATACTTAGCAAAACATTGGAAATAAAACGTTCACCGATCATATCATTTCATAAAAGATATCGCATGTTTGGAAAACATTTGATAAAACATAATAATGTCAGAGTACAAATCCCCAAGAAGATCTCATAGTGCGGAATACAAGGCAGGTGTGTGATGTGCCGCTACCGCGCCAGCTCCTTCCCCTTCGAAGAAGAGGCACCTAAAACCAAAACTGAAAACTATAAGCATGAAGCTTAGGGAGTTCTCCCATCATACCACATACCATACAATCACATATCATACATACTACCGCGTAATTCTGGGGTGCCCGACCTACCCGGTACGACCATTATGGGGTGCCGACCTACCCGTGTCAAGCCGTTCTGGGGTGCTGACTACCCATGTCAAGCCATTCTGGGGTGCTGACTACCCATCGGTCCTGACAACCGATCCTCGGGGACTATTTCCTCCCCTACTGCTACTATCACATATATCATAACATAACATATTATCAGACATATCTGGGGTGTCCGATCTACCCTTCGGTCCTAACGACCGAACATGGGGACTAATCCCCTCCTACTACCATTATCACCTATAAACATATCATGCTAGCATATAAAAATATCTTCGCATACTGTCGGACATATATGGGGTGTCTGACCTACCCTTCGGTCCTAACAACCGAACTGTACTACTATCACATATAACATATCATGCCAGCATATAACATATCAGGTAGTAGCAAACCTAGATGATGTCACAAAGACAATCATCAAACATACAACTCCTACTGGTGGGCCGGCATTGTGGCCATAGACCCTCCGCTACTGGAAGGTAACTCACCTCAAAGTAGCTGCTGATCTGTGTGGGAACTGACTGTCTTCTGCTGCTGCTGCCCTGGAAATCCTCCGGCTATAATTCCCACAAAACACTCAGTCAAATACTTCTAACCAACCTCAGGGTAAAATGACCATTTACCCCTAACCAAACCAAGAGTCAAAGTCAAAGTCAACTTCCAGTTGACCCGACTCGCCGAGTTGGCTTGCCAACTCGCCGAGTCCCTATCCCTTTGTCTTACCATAATCCCGTCTCTACTCGTCGAGTTAGGCATTGCCTCGACGAGTTTTCCTTCTAAACCAAGGTCCAATAGTCCTTCATCCTACTCGCCGAGTTGTATGAACAACTCATCGAGTTCATCTTCATCCGAAGAACACTCTATGCTGAGACCCGCCGAGTTGTATGAACAACTCGCCGAATCTGTTCTTGAGACAAGAAGATTGCCTTGAACTCGCCGAGTCAGGGCATTGACTCGCCGAGTTCCTTCATGAGTGAGTCTGGCTTCCGACCCACTGAGTCACACCCCATGACTCACTACTCCACCCAACAAAAACAAAAAGGGGACAACTCGGGGACTCGCGACTCGACTCGCCGAGTCCAATGAACGACTCGCCGAGTCTATCACATGCAAATACTATATACTTGATTTTGCTTGAATCCAGCTCATGCCATTCATAGATCTGGGTTTCTAGGGCTTGATTAACGCGCAAAGTTTCCAACTTTACGTGTAAATAAACACCAATGAAGGTTTTAGGGCTCAAAATGCACTAAAAGAGTAGATCTAGGGCTTTCATGCAATGTGGCTCCATAAAAGCAGTAGATCCAAGCTCCTGGAGCTCAAACATGCCTAGATCTAAAGGTTAATCGACTTATTATAGATCCTAAATCATACCCAAGCTTGGAAATGGCTCAAAGAGGACTTTAATGTAGCTATAAGGGACTACAAGCATGGAAACAGTGGGAAACTGAGTTATACCTCAAGGGAATCACTTGAAATAACACCAAGATGCCTGGCCTCCTTCTTCTCTTCTTGATCTACTCTTCTTTTCTCTTAAAATCTTCAAGAAGCACACCAAAACACTTCAATCTCACAAGGAACAAGGTTTGGACGATATAGGGGGCTCTGGGGGTGAAGGAGGCGAGGTTGGGGCGCATAAGGTTGGTTTAAATAGGGTGCAAACCCTTGAAATTTAGGGTTTCATCAGACAGCGGGGACTCGCCGAGTCCAGAATATGGACTCGCCGAGTCGCCAACATAAACGTGCTCCATATCCCCTCTCTACTCGGCGAGTCGGGCCTACAACTCGCCGAGTCCAAGGCTAAAAATGCAAAACACTTAGATAAATTTTTACATACCAGGAACCAGGTGCTACACTCCCACTAGCTCTGACGTATACACATGACTCATCTTCGCTTCTCGAAAACCAAACTCTTTGACTTTCTCATCAAAACAAAGATTCCAGCTGCGAGATGCTTGTCTCAATCCATAAACGGATTTCTCAAGCCTACACACTTTATCAGGGTACTTTGCATTTACAAAACTCTCTGGCTGACTCATGTAAACATCCTTAGCCAACTTTCCATTAAGGAAAGCGGTTTTGACGTCCATTTGCCATATTTCATAATCATGAAATGTAGCAATGGCTAGCATAACCCTAATAGACTTGATCTTCGCTACTGGAGAGAAGGTTTCATCATAGTCAACTCCATGAGTTTGCGTGAAGCCCTTTGCAACCAATCACGCCTTATAAGTGTGCAATTTCCCATCCATGTTGGTCTTCTTCTTGAAGATCCATTTGCACCCGACTGTCTTACGACCCGGTACATTATCAACCAAGTTCCAAACTTGATTGTCATACATGGACTAAATCTTGCTGTCCATAGCCTCTTTCCATTCAGTAGACTCAGGGCCTGCCATTGCTTCCATATAGCTGTTAGTTTCATCTAAATTTACTAGTGTACTATCACTGGTAAATGTATCACCTTCCACAGTAATATGGAAACCATAGTAATGCTCTGGTGGATTCCTAACTCTAGTGGAACGCCTCAAAGGTATAGACTCGTCAGTTGGCTCAACAAGAGTTTCCTCCTCAGGTTGATTGCTAGGGTTTGAGGTTCCTTCACCACTTGACTCTTGAAGCTCTTCAAGGTCAATTTCCCTCCCACTATTTCCTTGTCTTATGAATTCTCTCTCGCGAAAGACCCCTCTCCTTGCCACAAAGACCACATTCTCACTGGGTCTGTATAAGAGGTAACCAAAAGATTTATGTGGGTAGCCGATGAAAATACACTGCTCACTATGAGGTTCGAGCTTATCGTGAGTCTCGTACCTCACGAAATCCTTACAACCCCAAATCTTGATGTGGTCTAAATTGGGAACTTTCCCAGTCCACATCCCGTGAGGTGTTTTGGCAACCTTTTTGGGAGGGACTAGATTAAGGATATGGGCGACAGTCTCTAAGGCATACCCCCAAAATGAGATTGGTAACGAAACTTGACTCATCATGAAACGAACCATGTCCAACAAGGTTCGATTGCGCCTCTCAGCCATACCGTTAAGCAGTGGTGTTCTGGGAGGTGTCAATTGTGAAACAATTCCACATTCCTTAAGATAGTCATGGAACTCTATACTAAGATACTCTCCACCTCGATCGGATCGAAGCATCTTAATGTTCCTGCCCAGCTGATTCTCCACTTCCTGTTTAAACTCCTTGAACTTTTCGAAGGTTTTTAACTTATGATTGATTAAGTATACATAACCATATCTATTGTAATCATCAGTCAAATTCACATAGAAGCGGCTAACATCCCTTATGGCAGTTTTGAAGGGTCCACACACATCTGTGTGTATGAGGTCCAACAAACCTTCAACCCTAGCACAAGTACCAATGAAGGGTGACTTTGTCATTTTTCCAAGTAAACAAGACTTGCAACTATCATCGGACCTTAAGTCAAATGACTCCAAGACTCCAACCTTTTGGAGTTGGCTTATGCGCTTCTTGTTAACATGTCCAAGACGACAATGCCATGAGGATACCTTGTCCAAACTAATGGAAGAATCAATATGCAACACATTATTTCCTAGGTTGTCTACAACGGACACATTTTCATATACACCATCACAATGTAATGCTTTAAAATAAAGAACATTATTATAAAAAGCATTAATACCACCACATTCATTATCAGATGAAAAAGTAAATCATTGTTTGTACAAATCGTGAAAAGAAATAATATTTCTTGCCATTTCAGAAAAGTAACAACATTTATTCAAATCTAATATTAAACCACTACTCAACAACAAAGAATAAACTCCAATCTTGGTGACAGGTGATGCTTTCGTATTCCCCATGATCAAGTTTATCTTTCCATGCTCTACATCCTCACTTCTTCTTAGGCCCCGCAAATCTGAACATATATGAATACCACAACCTGTATCAAGGACCCAAGAATTAGTATGCAGTGAGTTATTAGACAATATAGTGTAAATACCTGCATGGGTAGGTTTAACCTTCTCATCCTTAACATCTTGCAGGTACTTGGGGCAGTTTCGTTTCTAGTGCTCCTTGTCATGACAATAGAAGCATTCAACTTCTTCTGGGTTGGAAGAAGGAGTGATAGAACCACATTTGGTTCCACTCGAAGAGGAGCCATCAAGAAACTTTCCCTTGGTACCCTTCGAAGGGGTCTTCCTCTTTTTCCCTCTACCCTACCCGATTTCCAGAACAGGGGTGGTGTTGGGACTATGAGTAGTAACAACCGATTTACTTTTGAGAACACTTCTGGTGGTCTTCAAAACTCATTCGGAACTGATCATAACAAGTAGGTAAGGAGTGTAGTATGATGCCAATACCCAAACCCTCAGGTAAGTTCACATTCAACTTTAGCAAACGGTCCACAAACCTTTGCATTTTTTGCATATGGCCCGTGATGGATTCACCATCCTTCATTCGGGTTGTTATCATGGAAGAGATGATTTCATACCTCTCTTGATGAGCACTCTGATGATATCTATCCATCAGGTCCATGTGCATCTCAAAAGGGTAAAAGTCCTCATAGGACTTTTAGGGTTCAACTGTCATTGTAGCCAACATGATACATGCCACCTTGGTCGCATCTCTCTCATGAGTCCTAAAGTCAGCAATCTTTTATAGAGTAGTAGTAGACTCAGCAATTTCCTTCAGCTCCTTGTCGAGGACATATTCCTTGTCCTCGTAACATGTGACCATCCTGATGTTCCTGGTCCAATCATTAAAGTTGGAACCATCAAATATGACTCTCCCAGAAGCGTTCATGAGAGAGAAGGAGCTGGTAGGGTTTAATCCAAAAGCGTTGTTGGAAGACATATGAAAAGAAGAAATACAACTTTAGATTAGATAAAGAATCCTTAATAAGACACCGAAATGTAATATTAAGGCTACGACCCAACACAATACTTCATAACTTGGAAGAAGGATGACAAAATCCAAGCTATGAAATATTTGGAGGTAGGCGAACGACGATTCACCAATTTCCACCATGAAAAATGAAATAGGTGTTAGGTTTTAATTGGATTGAAACTCCTAGATCTTTTGATATTCATTTAACTTTTCAATGGCATGTTTAAATCTCGATTGTGCCATCTAAAGTTTGTGAGTGGGATGCCAAGGATCACAAACAAGTTGTGAATAACCATCAAATTAACTTGGTACCCTTAACTTTATCACCTAATCGATGTGTCGGTTAACTACATGCGCTCCACCGATCTATGATAAACATTAAGTTACCCTTTGCCACACTTACTAGTCCATGTTAGTGTGTCGGTAACTTGGTAATGTACAAAGTGTAATTTCATAGGTTAGCACCAAATTCACATTTTCCTAAAGTAACTAAGATTGGGAATATATAAAAGGTTTATTTACTATATATATATATATATATATATATATATATATATATATATATATATATATTCATCATTATACTTTTAATTAGAATTATAGTCCGTGTCCTACCCGTTCAGCTAACGACCCTCCACCAGTCAAGGAAGTAGTGGGTGAGAGTGGACACCCATTAAGCTTCCATTTTATAGGCAACAACCTTATACCCCCTTATAGACCGGCTTCGTGAATGAGGTCTACTAACGGTAAGACTGACTTGCTCTTATATATATATATATATATATATATATATATATATATATATATATATATATATATATATATTAACTTATAATACTATAAAGTATAAGGGTTGAATTTTAACTTTTAAAACTCTAGGGTTTGGAATTAAAGTGTGTGTGAGACTTATAAATTCCAAAACTTGAGGGCAATTTTTGAAACTATTCAAAACCTTTTCAATTCTATAAGTTATGAGTCTTAATGGCTTTAAGTAAAAGACTTTTGGAATTCCATAACTCGAGGACAAGTTATGGAGTCCATTAATTGGCATTTAGATAATGAATTACACTAACAAACAATTTGCAAATAATTCATATGATCTACTAAAACTCATAAGCATGAACATTCATATCAACAAATTTCAAGATTAATATAAACATAATATAAAACTTGAAACTTTGATAAAAATCATTGAAATTTGATTAGCATAATCATTACCACATCAAAATCAAATTTTACAAGTCCAAAACAATTTAGGGTAATGATTCTAGTCCAATTCCAGCAACAAAACTCGAAAATTTGCACACAGGGTTTCCTACTCGCTTAGTGCAAGAACCTACTCAACGAGTAGGATGAGTTTTCTCTTGGACTTGTCGAGACCCCCGATGGACTCAGCGAGTTCACTGAACAGTGAGCAGAAATTTGACCTTTTTCAGCAATTTGCATCAAGTATAAAGAAAACAAGCCTAGACTCTGATACCACTGAAGGGTTTTGAGCATTCTAACACTCCTATGGTGTACATGCAACCCTAGAAACCTTTGATCTATGTTTTATCTATTATACATGCAAATTTGATTTATCAAAGGTTCTCATCCTAACTAGCATATCATGGGGCACTTGTAATATAAAAACTAGAAGAATGACTTACCTTTTCTTGTGGTTGATTTCTTGAAGCTTCAAGAGCCTAGCACCAATAATGTGAATGCCTCAAGTGGAATCACAAATCACCAAAATAACTTGGAAGACTTTGAGAGAGTATGAAGCACACTAGAAATTGGCCCACCCTTGTTCTCACACACATTAGTGCCATTTCATGTGCCAAAGACCTCTTTATATAGTATGGTGTATTAGGGTTACATCCATGTAAACCCTAATATCCATGACTTTTCATTTCCATAGGATCCATGGGTTAAAAACTCCATGGACTATCCATGCAAGCTTAGCCCATCCTAAATGAACTTTGGCCCATTATATATATATATATATATATATATATATATATATATATATATATATATATATATGATGGGTTTCGAGCTATACATCATTCCTATGGTGTACATGCAAACCCTAATAGCTTTTGGATCTAGTTTGTCTAATGAACATGTAATTGAATATCCAAAGCTATAAACCCTATATCTACCATAAAATTAATCATGTTAACATAAAATAGGGTTTAGATTTGACCTTTGATTGTTATATAGCAATAACAGTCAATCCTTAGCTTCAGAAAGCTTAATGCCTCAAGTGTTGCACCTCTAATGGATTCACAATCATCACTAAGCAACTTGGATGAAGAGGGGGGAGAAAGGAGGCACCAAAAACGCCGGGAAACCCTAAAGGAAGTGTTCACAATGTTTTTAGGGCCATAAGGGTCCTTTATATATATATATATATATATATATATATATATATATATATATATATATATATATAGGCTATTAGGGTTTTCAACTAGGAAATCCTAATCTAACTGCTTAGGCCTTAAGTAGTCCAATGGACCATTCCATAGGGCCCTTGGACGATTTCTTTATGGACCTCCATATAGAATTCATCCATTGCCATCTAATGGATCCAAAACCCAACTTTTTAACAATCTTATAATTACAATATCAGTCCCCTAAGTTTAATTAATCTCTTTTAGCCACAAAATTAATTCTTAATTAATTCTTGACTAATATTAATCAAACAATATGATTTCTCCTTTAATATATTATTCTCCTAATAAATTAATAAATCATAATTAATCCTTTCTCTCCTTAATTCATCGTACATATTGCTATGGTGAAGGCAACCCAAAAGGACCATGCTCATAATCGGGTCAAGTACATACCAAAATAGTTATGGACTTAGACACTAATCCAACAGTCTCCCACTTGGATAAGTCTAAGAACTATTTTCCGTATGACTTCAGACCTGATCAACAATTGTAGCTTTCAAGAGCCGTTGTCAACTCTGATCTTATCAGATACGCGTTTCCTTTAGATAAGGGATCATAGATTTCTCCATTCTCAAGATATCGTATAGACATAAGACATGAATTTCAATTATTCTCTTTATACTGTTTCCTGACTTCCGATTTATGACGACTGACAATAGACTACAATTCAACACATCAACTTAGTCTCAGCTTGGCCAAGCGCTTAGGTGTCATCACTAAATTATCGAGGGGCCCACAGATATCGCTTTTATCCCACTTTGGGTAAAAGGAATGGATAAACTTTGACTCAAATTCTCGCTTGCATTTACTGATCGAATCACACACAACAATAAGTTTTATAGCACCAAGTTACTGGTGCGTTTACTTATTATCAATGTGTAACCGACCAGCAAATAACAACTCACATGTCTCGGTTTCAAGAATATACAATATTATCAACTCACAATCACACTTGATAAAATCCATGAAGTGATTCTCGTGAGCGTGGGTTTAATCCAATATTCTAATCTTATCAAAACACTCATGAACTCTGCAGCAAACTGGTGGTATGTCCAAACTCTTCAGACAATCTACAGACTCTTCATGACAGTCTTCCTTCATTTCTTATGTCTATACGACAACAATACTTAATCCTATATGGCCCCAAAATTATGGGAGTAAATAAAAAACTTTTGTTTAAACACCATATTGATTACTCATTATTCATTGTTTACTGTTTCAGAAAATCGACTTATTACTCAAATTACAACAATAGTTTTCCCATGCACAAAGCATGCACACTTTTGTTTCCTATGGTCCTTACTTTGTGAAATAGATCAATTGAAAACCTTTTCCAATGATGCTCATTTCACAATTCCCAATCCTTATCATTAGTGTTAGAACATAAGGTTCTTGCCACTACTAGAATATGCTAGATTCTAACATTTTATGCAACGATCCTTTCGCAAAGTCATAGCACAAAAGTCACCAAGACTTGGCCAATGAAATTACAAAGTACTCTATCGGAAATTGTTACAAGACAATTCCATAGACGTGAAGTCTCACATTCAAAGTACATTCCATTGAACATCTTTTTTGCATAAAATTTTCTAATCTAGACATAGACTCTCAATATCCAACTCCCAATATGCAAACATTTCCATATTTTCCATATGACAACTCATTCTTAATAGAATCTTATATATTCATAATAATGTCGATATGGTCTATCCAATACCATACTTCCAACTACTCACAAGCGACGAATCCTTAGTGAACTTTGATCATCCTTTGATAGCTGTTTAATTATTTTAGTCAAAACCGATTCTAGTCCTTTTTACCTCTTAATGTGCTAGACATTTGGAAAATTTAAGAATGGTCAAATATTATAGCATTTGCAATCAATCCTATACCCGAAGCGTATGGGACACGATGCATAATGTCTTACATAAAGATATGATACTTTATCAATCTTTTGCCATAATATTTTATGTGTCACGTTCTCACAATTCGAACTATGAAGAGGGATGCTATAATCATAATCGAAATTTGAGAACACACTATGTATCCTTTGACTATATTTATTAAAATTTCTCAATTTAAGCTTTAGATTTTGAAACTAAGTATAATATTCTCTCCCTTAATTATAGCAAAACAACATTTCAACCCATTCAACTTTGCAAATTGAATCTTTGTTTTTCTATAATTAATATTGCTAACTTGCAATACTTGCCGTAAAAATCATACGAGCAAAAAACTTAAGCTCCCACTATCATGATGATTATTATCATATAAGCATAACACTTATGCTCCCACTAGCTTTGACATGTATTCATAAAGCAGATGAACTCCCAGAATACAATGTCGATTAAATTTCTGAAGTTCATATTTCTAATACTAGAGGCTATTGAGAGAAAAACTTTGAGACACACTTGAACAAACGTTAGAACAAGTATATTGCGGAATAGTTAATCTCGAAGGATCTGAAAGCTCAACAATAATATTTAGAGTTAGATGTTAGAGAGTTAGTGGCGGAAAAGTAAAGAAATGTAAATGAAAACAATTGTTATATCAAGTATACACTTAAGCTGATTCATAATGAGGAATGCATTCAAGCCAAGTTAATAAGTGAGATAAAACTTAGTGATTAAGTCACAAAAGACTTGCTCCGAAGAGAGGTTGTAATCGATTATGAAAGTAAGAAGAGTGAGTAAGAGAGATAGAAAATATAACTTCATAGATATGTATTAGAATTAGATGTGATCATCCTTAAGTTTACAAGAGAATGAGCTCTATTTATAGCGACTCACAACGATCACTAGATTACATCCCTAAGAGTAGCCATGCAAGGCATACTGGACAATAGAGTGTATTACAAAAAGACAAAGTAAAGTAATCTAGTAAAGACTGCGGTAGATAGAAACTGCGGTTGGTGACTGCTGATGAAGAGACTTGACTGCGGTGGCATGTTGGCTGTGGTAGATGAAAATCAAGAGGGTCAAATTTTATGATTCAACAATTTCCCCCTAACTGACCTCTTTAACTTTTGATCAGCTATCAATTTTAAGAAACTTGATCAGGATCCACCAAAACTTCCTGATGCTCTCCAACCAATTGATTCTTCTTAAGATCTCGAACTTGACTTCTGTAGTTGTGTGCTTTGATTTTTCAACTGCGTTTCGACAGATATCAAGTTGCTTCCTGGTGAGACGATGCATGGTAGTCATAGGAATGGAGTATTTGACATTATCGGTCTTCCTTTTGAAAATGACTCCAAGTTCAGGGTAGTTGGTTGCACCTAAGGATCTTTCTTCATAGCCTTCGGTAGGCATTGGTGTGGGGTCAAGTGGTGGCAGATCGAGTTTCTTGGCAATGATGGGGTAGATGTCTGCGTCGATCTTGGCAAAGTCACAGACTGTTTCCTTCAAGAAAGTATTATCCCTTTCAAGTGCAATCTTCGTCTTCGGGTGCTTCTCAGACTTATGTTGAAACACCTTAGCGATGAGAAAGACTTCTTCCGAATTCATACAGGGAAAATCAGCCTGGGTGCGGACATAATCATGTTCCCTTCTGGTCAGAGTGTATTGGATAGAGTCACCCTTCATGAACTTCCGGATTTTGTAGTTCTTGACTACGGATGGTCTATCATTAGACCATATGTTCTCAACGGGAGAGGCATGCTTAGCATAAAATTGACTAAGTCTCTCAAATTCCATTGGCAGTCTTTTGGTATCTGGAAGGTTGCGGTCGAACTGATCAAATACAGTGAAGTATCTGGCATTGGGAGAGATTGGCACATCCCAGTAGCGATCTGAAGGGGGTTCCGTATAGGTGAGGTGGGGAGTGTAGTCATCATCAAGCCGTCTACAGTGAGGATTGATCCAAGAATTTATCAAGGACTCATCCATGATGGTAGCAAAACTGCATAGTCTCCAAACTTCTTCAGCTAGTTTGGCTGCCTTCCAATCTTTTTTCCTTTGAGTGGTGGCAGGAGAGTCATTTGAACTCGGAGAGGACATGTACACCACAAAGTTTTTGAATTAAGGGGGAGTCTCTGGTTTCTTAGGAGTGTTTTCCTATTGCACTAGAGAGTTATGAGGTGGAGTATGATGAGATGTTTGCGGTGAAGGTTGCGGTGTAGGAATTTTTTCTGTAGTGATAGGGGAGTTTGATGTTGTGAGATGGAATGGTTGGAGTGATAGACTTCTTCTTCTTCACTTCCCCCTCTTGAGGAGTTCAGACCCGGAGCCTCCTCAAGCCATTGACGAAGGCCATCAACTCTGGAAAAAACTTCTTGGAATTGAGCTTTGAGGGCTTCGGCCAGTTGTTGATTGTTGGGGATGGTGGGATTGAATAGTAGCCTGTGGATCTCCTTGGTGAGATGAAAGATTTAAGGACCATGGAAATTTGCAGACAAGGATCGCTGCAGACGGTTGATTGTAGCATGAAGAACTGAGATTGCGGACTCATAAGCAGTGTGAGTCTCAGCAATCAGTTTGTCAGTGTGGGAGGCTTGATCCGCAACGACTGCTTGAAGATCTTTCTTGATTGCGGTTACCTCAGAGATGAGGCGTTCCATAGCAGCCATGAATTCTTTGTAGTTTGCTTGACGATTATTGTCAAGGGACCAGATCCCCATTTCAACCTTTAGAGAGATACGCTCCGCAGCCATTCTCTCACGTGTTTCCAGGCATTCAATCCTCTCTATTAGTGACTGCGGTCCAGGGATATCTTCTGGTTGCGGTTGAGTTGGCTTGACCGAATCATTGATTTGATCAACCTTGGCTTGAAGACTTAGAAATTCTTTCCTGGTAACAACATTCTTCTTCTTCTTCTTCTTCTTCTTCTTCTTCTTTTTAGGTTTTGAAGTCGAATGATAAGAGCCACTGAATTCTTCTTCTTCATCGAACATCATGAGGTCGTCATCAGAAGGAGAGGGTTTGTTTACCTCTTATAATTCAACATCATCAAAACCGAAGATGGGAGCAGAGCTCACTTCGATTTCGGGTCCTTCGTCTTGTGATCCTTCAGTAGTGGGAGTGGGAGGAACTTTGGAAGCATGTTGGTCAACAGTTTCTTCCTGAGTCTTGTGGAAGGTTTCAACCATTTCAGTCATCCAGTCTTGAGCTTTAAGAATGGTGGCTACGGTATTGGCATTATTAATTGCATCTGCCCAATACTTAGCCACTGCTTGGATTTCTTGTTCCTTCAGCTGCTGTTGTTTGATTTGTTGATCCTTGCGTGCTTGGAATGCCCTACGAAAAGCGGCATATTTCTTTGCTTCAGCCTCATTGGAGGGTTGATACTTGCTCCATGAATCACTAGAGTTATCACCGTCAGTTCCTTGAAATCGCACCGAGGTGTCCCTCGGGTTCACGGATCCTTGCACATTTGTGCTCACCGTGCCTAAACCACCTGTTACTAATGTAAGCAGAGTAGGATTTCATGAGCTTCCTTGGTCTCCTTGACCTGTGGTCAAGTTTGGCCTCGGCTCAGTTCTGGCATGGGTGGAAGAAGTGCCATGTGGTTGGGAAGGTGTTTGCAGTGTTTGGGTGACATTCAAAACGATGGAGTTCAACTCCTCAGGAGAAAACATATGCAGTCGGGAAGCCCTGGAGACTTTAAGGCGAGAACTAGTATTATCCCCTTGGGAATGAACTGGGGGGGGGGGGGAGTCTCCTCGTTGCTATGAATCAAACTCACTTTCTGAGTCTGAAAGAAAGAAGATGGTAGTTTCGAATTGATGTGCAGGCATCCCAAGGACTACCGGGGCCTATAGAGAGGCTGAGGTATCGGTCCGGTCATGCATATGGCTAGAGGGATCAATTTTGCATTTCTTGAGGATTGAAATGGGTTGGTTATCCTCTTTTGAATCATTGTTGGAGTCATGATTACTTGGTTCCAAAGTAGTGATTACTGGTGTTGTTTTCCTTTTCTTGGAAGGTTTGGAGGGTTTGGAAGCATCCTTTTTAGGAGTTCCTGATTTCTTGGTGTTACGGGGGCCACGAAGAGTAGAAACTTTGTGCTTACATCTTTGGGAATGACAAATATTGGAAAGAGTTATGGAGGAAGGGACTGCGGTGCCTTCAGGGTTAACGACTGCGGATGGAAGAGGCAGGGTAGGAAGGTATGGGTCAATACCTTCCGTAGCCTCAATGTGGTCTGAGACATCAGCAGTCTCAAGACCGAGGGTAGAAAGAATATGGACAGGAAGTCTGCGGATTGGGCCAAAAACTGATTGATCAGATGAAGGATTGTACCTTTTGAGGTCCTTGGTGACGAAGAAGTTGATGTCACTGCCCATGTCTATCCCTGCGTCCGCATGTAGGTCTGAAATGCAGAGGGACCAGAACCTAGCAAAGGTAAGTTCAGTTGGGTTCTCCCTTGGGCTCTCTTTGGGAATGTATTGTAGAAAATCATCCCAAAGGATCTGTCCGTAGTTCACATCGTATCCTATGAATATGCTCCATACCAGTTCCAACAGTTTGAGACCCATGTTATTCGTGCCTCCGGTTCTGCCAGATAGACTGCGGATGACAAAGTGGCACACGAATTGCTAGACCACAGGCAATTGGTTCTTCTTGAATTCGCTAATTCCTTTGATCTTTTTCTGATAATCCATCTGGTAGAGTGCCGAAGTAATGTCCGCCATTTATGGGGTGAAAATCTTGATGGAGGGATGAACAAGGAGGTTAATGGCGGTGAGGAATTTTTCTTTGGACAGAATGACCAAAGAATCATTGATTAGATTTAGATGAACTTATTAGGGGTTATCGAGTAGGCGATAGGCTGAGAAGGCACATTTGAAGAGGGTTGAAATTGGAACAACATCTGTGAAAGCATCGAATGGACCAAACAGAGGGTGATTTTTCAGGAATTTGATCATGAGTTTTGTGGGAGCATTATAAGAAGGTTGATCTTCAAATATGGCTCTGAAATTGCTTGAAGCAATTGTGGGAGAGTCTGAACCAGTCGGGTTCACTGATCTAGAAGCCTTAGATTGTTTCTTCGAGATACCGGATTTCACCATTGTTGTGAGTATGAGAAAGCTTTGAAGAATGCAGAAGAAGGTTGAAGGTTTAGAGAGCGTAAACTTTTCTTTGTGGAGAGGAAAAGGGTTTTATAGTGACTTAATGGAGCGGGAAACGTTTTTGACCTAAGTTAATTTGGGTAAAAACAGTTGGGTTTATCTTTTAAATTAGTGTCTTTAATCTCAGCCACATATTGACAAAAGAGGGATAAAATCTGAATTTGGGATTAACCAGAAAAGGACTCTGCATTTAATGAAATGTCAGATTTTGTATCACGTCTGGTGAACGTGTGGTGGGGGAGAGATTAATTTTTTGGATAAAGGGGAAGTTGTAACGGACGTGATGGTTTGGGGTGATAGGAAAATACATATTAAAAGGATTTGATTTGGAAAATCTTTATTTTGTCATCATACCTAAAATAGGTCTGACAGGAGGTTTAGGAAAAAAGAATGAGGCAGTTTCTCAAAGGAATGTTTTTATTTAATGTTTTATTTAATGAAGGATCATTAAATAGCACACCATGTTTTTTTGTTTTTCAAAATAATGAACAGTCTGAAAATCAATTAATGTGAGTGCGGATGGACACATCATTGCGGATGGCTCCTTTGCCATTGCGAATTACTGCAGTGGAAGAAACTGAGAAGAGCACTTGTATAAGAAGTTAGTAATAACAAACAAGAAAGACCGGTGAAAGATAAATATAATATATGGTTGCGGTACATAGACTGCGGTACACAGGATATACCAAAACCATCCATTATAAATAACTTTCAGTTAGGACCGCAATGGAGACCAAGAATGGTCTGCAGTACCTATTAATTCAAGAAGAATTGAGGGTCCGGATTCATCATCCCTAACATTTTTAATAACGCATTGATTTTAGTAGATTCAAGTGCTTTTGTAAATACATTAGCAATCTCTTCATGAGTAGGGACAAAGATGAGTTCAATGTTACCTTTCAGAATATGGTCTTTGATGAAGTGATACCGTAGTTCAATATGTTTCGTCTTGGAGTGCTGAATAGGATTATGAGAAATCGCTATGGCACTTTCAGTGTCACAATAGATTGGTATCCGCAGCATTCTGTATCCATAGTCTAACAGTTGTGGCTTCATCCATAGAACTTGAGAACAACAGCTGGCTGCGGCCACATATTCGGCTTCTGCGGTAGACAATGAAACACAACTTTGTTTTCTTGAGGACCAGCTAACGAGTCTACCTCCCAAAAATTGACATCCACCAGAGGTACTTTTTCGATCAAGTTTCCATCCAGCATGATCCACATCGGTAAATGCTTGAAGACTAAAATCATTCCCTACGGGGTACCATAGACCAAGAGATTTGCTTCCTTTCAGGTACTGGAGATTTTTTTTGGCTGCGGTCATATGTGACACTTTTGGGTCAGCCTGATATCTTGCACATACACCAGTTGCAAAGACAATGTCCGGTCGGCTTGAGGTCAGGTACATAAGAGAGCCAATGATACCTCTATAAATATTGTGATCCACAGATTCGCCAGAGGGATCAACAGAGATCTTATAACCGAAGGCCATAGGGACCTTGGCCGAGGAACAATTATCCATAGATGATGTGAATTTTTAATGCACTAGTTTTTTTATTTATAAGTCCTAATTTATAAACCACACCTTACAGACAGTGAACCAGATCGAGTATAGTATAGTTTTGATAAGAAAGGGTGTCGAACACAAGGGGAATGGTAGTGAATTAATTTAAAATATTTGATTATAGGTTACAAAACAAATGAAGGAATAAAGAAATGTTAATTAAATCTCAAACAAATAACTAATATCGATTTTCGATAAACCGACAGGAATGCAAATTTCTTTAGGTACTTTGGTTTAGATAAATTAGTTCTTAAACTAATGGCTAACTACTGATACAATGGATAATTATTCATTATTTACCGATTCCTAAAATGAGTAGTGTCATGGTCATGACTACTAATCCTTTGATTTCAACACAATTATGAACTCATTGATCAAGTGAACAAACAATCATGCAAATCATTATTTGGTTCGTATTAAGAAAGATTTGCTCTTATTTAACTCTAATAGTCTTAGAAGCTCAATCATGCAGCGAATGGTCATTCTACTCATGCACACACATTAAAGTTCATTACTTTATTTCCTAATCCTAGGTTTTGGTCAAAACTGTGGTCATAATCACCAATGGTTATTGGACAACTATGATTCAAAATAATACAACTAGATGGTCATCTAAACTTTATTAATTCAACAATAGGAAACAAAACAACAATCTTTAACACATATGGATCTTCAATCAAACTTGAAAAAATAAATTAAATAAGAATAAATAATCCAAATAGCAATTAAACCAATAATTTGAAGATTCATTCATTCATAAGCACAAAGTAAAAAGTTTTAACACCTAAATCAGAAAGTAAACACATAATGGCATCACAATGGAATGCAAACATGGTCACGATAACAAACCACATGATTACCGACATGAATCCACTCTCCAATCCCTTAGATCTTCGCTCCTATCAGCTTAACGGCCTTCCGGCCGCCTTTTAGACCCTCAAAACGGCAACTATGAAGTTTTCTTGTTGCACAAGTCGAAGTGGAATATCATAGATTATGAAAATGGTGGAATGATATGCAGTATTTATAGTTGATGGAGATGGAATTTATATGGAATATTAGAGTTGGATTGGAATAAGGAAACTAATGGTGGCTTAGGGATTAAGCAAATAAAAATAAGATAAGTGATGCTTGGGGAATAAGTAACTTGGAGGGAATTTCCGTCCAGCTTTTATGCTACATCTTCAAGACCGATTTTGGATAAGATAAGTGTCGAATTAGCCAAAAGTCCCTCTCACATAAGTCGTTGGAAATTTCGTCTAGTTTTCATAACATTTTGAATCTCATAAATTGGACTTATGAGTCTTAAGATATACCCGAAACACTAAAGAGGTGTCAATCTGCCAGCAATATCCTTTTTGCATCTTTTCAGCTCCATTCTCTTCCTTTTGCATTCCAGCTCCCATTTTTACTGTAATTGAATATTTCAAAGCATATCAAGTATCTTTTAGTTCTAAATAATAAGAAAACATCATAGAGATATGCATAAAATAGACGTTATCAATAAAGTATTTCTTCAATAATTCAGTGGTGTATTTCTCTTGATAAATGAATATCCCTTGTTGAATTTGTTTAATTTGAAGACCTAAAAAGAAATTAATCTCTCTATTCATGATCATTTGGAATTTGTTTGTCATGAGCTTAGCAAATTCATCCACCATTCCTTGATCAGTCGATCCGAAGATGATATCATCCACGTATATTTGTACAAGCATAATGTGGTCACCATTTGCTTTTCTAAATAACGTGGGATCAATCACTCCTCTTTTTTAACCTGAAGAGACTAGAAATTCAGAAAGAGTCTCATACCAAGCTCTTGGGGCTTGCTTCAGACCGTAGACTGCCTTTTGAAGCTTGTAGCAGTGGTCAGGGAATTCAATACTTTCAAAATTGGGAGGTTGCTTAAGATAAACCTTTTCTTTCAATTCCCTATTGAGAAAAGCACTCTTAACGTCCATTTGGTGTACCTTGATGTTTTTGTGGGCAACATATGCTAAAAAGATTCGGATGGCTTCCATTCGTGCCACCGGAGCATATGTTTCATCGTAGTCAACACCTTCAAGTTGATTGTACCCCTTTGCAACCAGTCTTGCCTTATTTCTGATAACCGCACCAGATTCATCTAACTTGTTCTTGAACACCCATCTTGTTCCAACAATAGTATGGCCTTGTGGTATGGGAACAAGTTGCCACACCTTGTTCCTTTTGAATTCTTCCAATTCTTCTTGAATTGCAGAAATCCAATCAGGTTCCAATAATGCTTCTTTGATCGATCGTGGCTCGACTGCGGACATAAATGATGCGAAGTGACAATGATCAAATAAGTCCTTGGCAGATCGAGTCTAGATACCTGCGGATAGGTTGCCAATAATTTAACCTGGTGGGGTCCTTCGTCCATACATGTAGACGAGGCATCATATGATCAGCGGCTGCGGTAGAGGGAATGTCTTCAATATTAGAAGTTTCTTCGGTTGGAGATGGCAGTTCCCCCTGGATTTGAGAAAATCCTGCAGATTCATCTTGGCTTGTTGGAACGAGAATGAAATTTTCTTGAGCAGTTTGGAGAGGTTCCCCCTGGATTGCTGATGGGAGTTCCTCTGTAACCTGAGAAGGTTCCCCCTGGACTTCTGATGGGAGAGTCATGATCCTTGAATCGGTTCTAGTGTCAATGTTCTCTATGAGTTCATCATCTGAATCCGATGATACATTTGATGGTAATGATTTTCTGCGAATAGGAACTTGAGCATCATCAAGTATTGGAACCTCGATAGTTGTTGCTTGATCTGGAGTAGAGCTTTCCGCCTCAACCGGAGAGGTGAAAGTATTGAGAGATGCTACTTCAAATAGAGATGGACTAGAAACATCAGCGTGTTGTTGTTGAGCGGCCGGTGACACAAGAACTTCGGATAGTTTCGCCGTTTCAACAGGGTCGAAAAGATCGTCATAATTGACTTCAACTAGATTTAAAGGACCTGAAGAAGCAGGAATTTCACTTTCCATGATTGCGGTGGTTTCAGTGGATGGATGGGCGTTGCGGATGTAAGAGTCATCAAAATTCACATTGAAGCTTTCAATGATTAGCCTTGTACGTCTGATGAGAACCCGGTAAGCAACCTTGTTCGTAGAGTAGCCAAGAAAGATGCCTTCATCAAACTTCAGTGCAAATTTTTTAAGCTGATCTTTGTTGTTGATCACAAAACATCTACACCCAAAGATATTAAAGAAGCAAACATTTGGTTTGCGATTGTTGAGGCCCTCATATGGTGTTTTATTGAGGCGCTTGCACACAATGCTTCAGTTTTGAACAAAGCATGCGGTTGCTACAACTTCATCCCAGAAGTAAAGTGGAAGGTGTGCGAATTTGAGCATGGATGTGGCTGCTTCGACTAGTGTATGGTTACTCCTCTCTACTACTCCATTTTTTTGGGGTGTATAAGGAGCTGAAAAGTTGTGAGTGATACCTTTAGACACCAAGAAGTTGTTGAGAGGATGATTAGTGAATTCGTTTCCATTATCACTACGGATGCGTCTTACTGGCAGCTTGATCTGAAGTTCTATTTCTTTGATGAAGTTGATGAGAATTTGTGGTGTTTCGGATTTGAGTCTGAGGAAGAAAACCCATGTGAAGCGAGTGAAGTCATCTACTATAACCAGTATATACTTTTTATGATGGAGACTGGCTACGATTGATGGACCGCAGAGATCAATGTGTAGAAGATCAAGTGGTTCAGATATTGAAGAGTCAATCACCATGGGGTGACTTGCTTTGGACTGCTTACCATATTCACAAGCAGTACATAGAGTGTCATTGTTGAACTTGAGAATAGGTAGTCCTCTGACCAGCTCTCCAGTTACCAAAGTGTTGATGTATCTGAAGTTGAGATGAGCGAGCTTGCGGTTTGCCAATGATGAGAGAGACATCCAGAGGATACATGGTACCCTTGGATCGTGACTTAATCAAGCAGGTGCTCCTATCACTTGTCAATACATAACAAAATTGATCATCGAATTCAACTCGATGGCCTGCCTTACATAGTTGGTCAACGCTGATGAGATAATGTTTAAGGCTTCCTACATAAGCAACCTTTTGAATTGAGAAGTTCCTCGTAGTGAGTACACCGTAACCTCGGATGATTCCATTCGCATTGTTGCCGAATGTAACATTTCCACCATTGCAAATTGGCCTGAAATCCCGAAGGTATTCTAACCTTCCGGTCATGTGCAACGAGCAAGCACTGTCAATTAACCATTCATCTTCTTGTTCCTCCTTGCACAAAGCCTGAGAATTACACGGTTAGTTTAGGCATCCAAACTAGTTTGGATCCTGGAACAACAGGTGAGTTTCTGAGCGATGTATTGACTGGTTTCGTGTCAACTTTTAAACCTAGTCCTGGGTGTTTGTGAAATTTTGGAGTGTTGTGTGTTTTTGTAAAGTTACGAGGTTTCTGATTTTGGCAACTACACTGAGACTCACAGGTTGATATTTTGTCTTTTGTTCTGACACCACGTTTGGTCAGCGGTCTAAAGGAAGAGTTATTTGGCTTTTGACTAGACCGAGGTTGAAAAGATTTGATATGAGTGTTGTTAGTTTTCTGAAAAGTTTGTTTTGAAAAAGGTTTAGCATGTGTAGATCTTTGTGTTCTTTTTGTTGGATTTGGTAAAATACCCTTCCACTTGTTAAAATTTTGACGTGACTTTAAATGTGTTGGGGTGGGTAAAATATCTTTCCATTTTGGATCATCTGAGGAATAGATTTGAAAAACACTATTTTCGAAAAGACTTTGCACTCTTTTGAATTGAGTCAGATGAATTAGGAATGACTGTTGAAACTGTACATTCCTTTTTGGATGCTTTCTTAGTGGTAGGGTTTTTTGAAAAATAGTGAGAGAAAACAAATTTTTCTGGACATTTGGATTTTTGAGATTTGACATGCTTTTTGTTTTTTGAAAACATTTGTCTATTTGTGCCTCGGGAGCGAATTTCTTCTTTGAAAGCCCTTTTAGCTAAGGATTTTGGTAAACCGCAGTCTCTATTATTCAACTACGGTTTCCTAGAATCCTTTGAAATTTTGTGAAAACGTGGGCTTGAGTCATCAGAACTTGAAGATTCCAGGATTTGAGAACATTGACCCAGTTCAAAGTTTTCAATGGGTAATTCATGATGAATCGTTTGAAGAGTGGCAGAACTTTTGTTCAAAGACTGCGGTAATGATGACTTCACTACCGTAGAGTAAGTCTTAGCTGGGACTTCAGTGGGACTATTGTGGGACTTTTGACTGCAGTGAGGGACATTGCGGTCTGAAGATAGAGATGGAAAGTCTTTAGAGACTTTAGTGTCCTCAATGAAAATTTCTTCATCGACTACGGATGAGTTTTGAGAATTTGGGAAATAGTACCACTGATAGGAATTTGATCACATGAGTGACACAAAACCTCAGGCATAATTTCCTCAATGACACAATTGTTGCTTAGATTATGCAATCTATCGAAGTGAGTTTTGATATCTTCGGGAAAAGTCTTATTATTAACTGGGAAATGAAATTCTCAGTCTGGAGGGACAGAGTGTCTATGTTGAACTGGGGTGAGGAATCCATTGCGGTAGGATATCCATTTGACCAACCCCAATTGTATGTGTTGTCCACGGTTCCATTTTTTACCAAATTTTCAATAGCTTCACTTTCATTGAACAATTTTTTGATTAAAAGATTTAATCGTACAATTTCACTTTGACCTAAATCTCTCTGGTTCAAAGCTATTTCTAATTGGGTTTCACTCAACATTCTTGCATCTTTTTCTAACTCTAAATCTCTTTCTAACATAGCCATTTTGAGTCTTTTGTTATCCAGTCATCCTCTCACATGGAACATCTCCTAGGACGCAATGTTCTTCTCATCTAGGGCTTTGTTATAGTCTGTAAGGACGGCAACACATGTGTCATTAAGATTATCTATGTAAGGTTGACAATCATGCATGCTATAGTTTAGAGTTTGGATCATGAGTTTAACCTGTTCGACGATGCTTAGAGTTCCATCCTTTTCCATGTAGCAGTAGTTTTTGTCCATCTTTGTAGACCCATCATCATCCGCAGTCGCCAACATGCAGATCTTCCCTTTGCCATTGACACTGCTGATGGCTTCATCTTCATCTCCGTATGACCAGACTTGATGGTCTCTTTTGACATGGGCTACGTATGCCCTTGCTTTCTCTTTTTCTTCCAACTCTTGAGCCATTCTAAGGTAGAATGATCTATCTTTAACTACATTGGCCTTACATTCTCTTGCAAAGTGATTCTCTTTGTTGCATTTGTGACAAACTACAACATCAGTCTTGTCTTCTGAGGGAGTACCGGAGTCAGAGGTTTGAGTAGGCTGCGGTGCTTCCTTTCGTTGAGTATTCTGAGATTGCGGTGGTGGATGAGACCTTTTAGGATAATGTGAGTGATTTTTTTGTGGGTTGAAGTTACGATTGAAGGGTGGTTTGTTGAATTGTTGATTTTTGCGAAAAGAGTGAGGTGGTAGTCGGTTGAATTGTTTGCTAACTAGAGCAATTGCCTTTTTAATTTCTTCTTCATCATCATACTCTGAATCAGCTTCGTATGACTGCGGTGAATTGTTATACGAGAGAGTTTAAGGTTGATTATGTGGATTTTGTGCTATGAGAGCAAGAGGTCCTCCGAAGTCAGCACAGTCTTTGAGTACGGTGGATTCCTGTGCTTATAGTTCCCCATAGAGTTTGTAGAGTGACAAGGAATGAATATTTCTATCGCCATGGACTATCATTTTAGCCGTAGTCCAATGTCTTCCCAAGCCATTAAGGAACTGAAGGTTTGTTTCATGGTTACTGCGGATGGTGCCCGCATTGCATACCTTGGTGACAATCAGGTTGAATCTTTTGAAGGAGACTTCCAAACTTTCACCAATGTGAGCTTTGAAGTTTTTGAACTCGTTAAGTGCAGTTGTAAGCTTCTTGTCTTGAGCTTGTTCTGAGACTTTGTATAGATTCTTGAGAACATCCCATATCTCTTTTGCTGATTTGCAATTTATGATAATATCGAAGTTGTCAGGATCAACTCCACAGGAGATTTCAAAAAAGGCAACAACATCATTTTCCATTTTATCAAGATCATCCTTGGTGGGACAGCAATCTTGTTGTAGCTCTATCAGTTTGGACTGGTGTAATGACTGGGACATGTGGTCCTTCTTCTACGGATTGCCATACATCTCTACCAAGTCTCCTTAAGTATCTTTCCATTCTTTGTGGCCAGTGATGATATTCATTTGCAACCAGTATTGGGGATTGATTAGAACCACCGAGACTATTGGAAACATTCAGAGATAATGATTGTGCCATATTTTGAAGTGTTTTTTTTTGTTTTTAGAAATGAAATTCAGTGGTATAGAAGGCTCTTCGAAAAATCAGAGTTCCGATTTTCAAAAAGCAACCACTATGGCTCTGATACCAATTGTTGAGAGAAAAACTTTGAGACACACTTGAACAAACGTTAGAACAAGTATACTGCAGAATAGTTAATCTCAAAGGATCTAAAAGCTCAACAATAATATTTAGAGTTAGATGTTAGAGAGTTAGTTGTAGAAAAGTAAAGAAATGTAAATGACAACAATTGTTATATTAAGTATACACTTAAGTTGATTCATAACAAGGAATGGATTCAAGCCAAGTTAATAAGTGAGATCAAACTTAGTGATTAAGTCACAAAAGACTTGCCCCGAAGAGAGGTTGTAATCGATTGTGAAATTAAGGAGAGTGAGCCAGAGAGATAGAAAAGATAACTTCAAAGATGTGTATTAGAATTAGATGCGATCATCCTTAAGTTTACAAGAGAATGAGCTCTATTTATAGAGACTGACAAAGATCACTAGATTACATTTCTAAGAGTAGCCATGCAAGGCATACTGGATAATAGAGTGTATTACAAAAAGACAAAGTAAAGTAATCTACTAAAGACTGTTGTAGATAGAAACTGCGGTTGGTGACTGCAGATGAAGACACTTGACTGCGGTGGCATGTTGGCTGCGGTAGCTGAAGATCAAGAGGGTCACTTTTTATGATTCAACAGATGCTTCGATAAGCCTTTATCTAAGCTTCTTAAACTTATACACCTTTGCCTTAGATAGCCCACATGTGTGTCTAAACAATTCAGAACTTATATCAATATGTCCCAGATTTTAGACTAATTGCCAAATCTCACAATTCGAACTATGGAAAGGGATGTCGTAACCATAATCAAATTTGAGAATACAATTTTCACAATTGCTATCTTCTTAAAATCTCTCTTAGTGAAAGCATTTCCTCACAGTCATTTTCATGAAGGAGGGGATCTTATGACACTTAGATTTTATGGTGTATGAGTTCCTATCCATGTGAATTTGCCAAAACCAAAGTTTGCGACAAATCAAATCTCATATGGACTGAACTTTCTTAATCTTGATTTCTTGCCTTATGGTAACACGAGTGCCCACCATGTCTTACAAGTAGTTTAGTAACTTATCCTTACATATCAATGTACTTTCCATCGATCAAGGCGCTTTGTCTTTATGCATTCAAATGAGAACTCATAGAACTCACATACATAATTAACTCAATTGGAATGGCATAGAAACAAAATAATGTCAACACGATAGGTTGTAAACCTCAAGTCGTGTGCTAGTAATGATCGATAAGGTTTATTCTTGATTTGTTCTTGAAACCTTTCAAGACCATTAAAACTTCCACTAACTCTTTGACATATAAGGTTCTCTTATCAAGAAACATTTCTTGACAAACAAATATTCAAGAGTTAGTGTAGCTTTTATCAAGACAAAACACTTCACAAACTTGGTCCTAGTTGATCTTTGTCTTTTCCAAGACATTACAACTTACCAATTTCAAATGTGTAATAATAAGAAAACTTTTTTCAAATTCCACATTTCATGAGTGTTATGAACCTACTTAAGATTTGTCACTCAATTCACAATCTTGGAGTATAACTCTAAGACTTGATTTTGGAACGAAGTATGATTGACTTCTTGATTTAACCATTTCCATAATTCTCGATTCCTCTACTTAGACATACCAATGTACTAAGACTCACTTATAGGATCAATTGAGATATTGTTCTTAATCATCAAGACCATTAAAACTCCCACTGACTCTTTGACATATAAGGTTCTCTTATCAAGAAACATTTCTTGACAAACAAATATTCAAGAGTTAGTGTAGCTTTTATCAAGACAAAACACTTCACAAACTTGGTCCTAGTTGATCTTTGTCTTTTCCAAGACATTACAACTTACCAATTTCAAATGTGTAAGAATAAGAAAACTTTTTTCAAATTCCACATTTGATGAGTGTTATGAACCTACTTAAGATTTGTCACTCAATTCACAATCTTGGAGTATAACTCTAAGACTTGATTTTGGAACGAAGTATGATTGACTTTTTGATTTAACCATTTCCATAATTCTCGATTCCTCTACTTAGACATACCAATGTACTAAGACTCACTTATAGGATCAATTGAGATATTGTTCTTAATCATTAAGACTTATCATAAAACACAATAAAAGGTACTCTCCCTTCTTCTTAGAATAGAGAAACTTTTATCTTTCTGTCTACTTGATTCTTCTTATTCGTTCTGCTATTAATTGAAACTATTTCAATCAACTTAGAATTATAGTTAATCTTATAAGTATAACCTAGTGTACTCAATCTTCTAGTCCTTCACTTGACACTTTGTCATAGAATTAGTGTAATTTCCAAATATGAAGTCTCTCATTCATCACACAACCAAGTTGTATGATTCCAAGTTTCTGTCCAATTGAAACTTGGGCGATGAGAAACTCTCCCTATTTGGTAAATTGTTGACATTTCCACAAATGACATAATTAAGAATCAAATCCATTATTGCTAATAATCGAAACCTTCAAACATCAATTTTTCATACATGCCATTGCAAGGATAAATAAATAAGATAAAATCAAAATTTATTTTATTGCGGAAAATTTTTTCCTTACAATGCAATTCAATTGAAAAAATATGTTATTACATATTTCTTAACAATCTATTCTAACTCCAAGTAGTAGCTCAAGAATCCAATCTTCAAGCAATGTGATCGAAATCCATTTCTTCACGATTAGATTCAGCTCACTTTTGTCCCTGAAGCTTCCTCTCTTTTCTTCGATCCTACAAAACATCAAAATGTAATCTTCTCACATAATGTATTAAGAATCTAGAATACGAACTTAAAAGAGTTAGATAATGGATTTTACATCAAGTAGAGCCATACGTCTTGACTCTTCCATCTCTTAGATCTCTCAGGTAAATCGGGCAGCTTCGTCTCCAATGCCCTTTCTTTTGGCAATAAAAGCAAATGGACTCCCTTGGCACATTACATGGGACAATCTCATGCTCAGTCCTTTCTGAACTTTTAATGTTACCAGTGTCCAATGAAGTATGGGAGTTTGATCGACCAATCAAGTTTACTTGACCATTGAGCCAAATCATCGCTAATTCAGCAGCATTAAGCAAATAGGTCAAATCAATGAGGGTCACGTCGTGAACCATCGTATAGTACTCTCTTACGAACTCACTATACGAATCAGGAAGAGACTGAAGAACCCAGTCAACAGCCAACATCTCTGAGATATCGACATCCAACATCCTTAACCTATCAATGTGTGACTTCATCTCTAAGACGTGTGCACACACAGGTTTCCCATCTTCGTGTTTACTTGCCAAAAGGGCTTCAGTGAGCTTGAACTTTTCAAGCCTTTAAACTTGTGGGTCAGGGAGAACAATTGGAGGAGGTGGAGGAAGTGAAGCATGACTCTCATTTCCTTGATCGTATCTCGGAACGTCCTTCATTTGGAAAGCTTGTTCCAAAGGATTTGGGAAGACCATTGTAAGATTCAAACATCTACAAAACGGGAGAAAATTCAACTTAAGTTGATTGAGTCCTTAATAAAACACCCAAATGAGTTATTAAGGCTAGGATCCAACACAATACTCTACAACCTAGAAGAGGGATTGCGTAATCTAGTCGCAGAATATTTGTAGGTAGGTAAATGACGATTTACCAATTTCCACCTTGAAAAATGAAAAGGAAGTTTAAGTTTAAATGAATTGAAACTCCTAGATCTTTAGAGATTCATTGAACTTTTCAATGGCATGTTTAATCTCGATTATGCCCTACTATTTGTGACTGGGATGTCGAGGATCACAAATAAGGTGTGAATAACCATACGAATCTACGTGGTGCACTCAATGCTACTATCACCTAATCAATGTGCCGGTTAGCCACACATGCTCCATTGATCTATGACAAACATCGAGCCACCCTTCGAAACCAATGTCATCCCCAAATTAGTGTGTCGGTTAACCACACACGCTCCACTAACGTTTGACAAGGGTACAAAGTGTAATTCCATGGATTAGCATACAATTTCACATTTTGCCTAAAGTAACTATGATTTGGGAATTTGTAAAAGCATTTAGTTACTTTCTACTTCATTATACTTATAATGGAAGGTTTCGTCTTATCCTACCCATTCGGCTAACGACCCTCCACTAGTCAAGAGTGCGGTGAGTGAGAGTGGATACCCATTCAATCGCCATTTTATAGGCAACTTCCTTAAACACCCCTTATAGACCAGTTTCGTCAATGAGGCCTACTAACAGTAAAACTGACTGTTTACTTATACATATATAATATTAGACTGTTAATGTTATATATACATAGTATAGGGTGTATTTTAAACTTTTAAAATACTAGGTGGTCTAATTTAATAAATTATACTTTTAATTTAATTAAATGTAAACCAAAACTTTATGGATTTATTAACTCTCTTTTAATTATACACTTTAATTAATTAACAAAATCATAAGGGTGTAATTTGAACTTTTCAAAAACGAGGTTTTAGAATTTAACATTTCAAAATTAAACTTTTAATCAACTTTTAAATTCCAAAACTTGACGGAAAGTTTTTGAAACTTTTCAAAACTTTTCGTATTAGAATTTAAATATTTCAAAATTAAACTTTTAATCAAATATTTAAATTCCAAAACTTGAGGGCAAGTTTTGAAACTTTTCAAAACATTAGGGATTAACTATTTAAATTTCAAAAACAAAACTTTTAAGTTCAAATTTAAACTATAAAACCTAAAGGGGGAAATTGAAACTTTTTTTTCACAAGATAATTCAAATCTAAATTACAAATAATCAATCTTTATCTAATAAAACAAAAGATTATCTAAATTTTGACAATTATCTTCTATTTTGGCAAGGATAATCTCCAAATATTGATAAAAATCGGATTTTATTAAAAAAAAAACGTTTTAGGTAATTATCCACAGCCAAAAAAGATCAAAATCCCGAAATCTGCTCCATCTGCGACTCTGGCTCGTCGAGTCTAGCTTGGACTCGTCAAGTTCACTATGGACTCGACGAGTTCAGCCATGGACTCGGCGAGTCCAGCCCCCAGAACCAAAAAAAATTCGATTTTAAGCATGAATAATCAACTATAGCATCAAATACATCAAAAAAACAGTCCTAGGCTCTGATACCACTGATGGGTTTCGAACAATACATCATTCCTATGGTGTACATGCAAACCCTAATAGCTTTTGGATCTAGTTTGTTTAATGAACATGCAATTGAATATCTAAAGCTATAAACCCTAGATCTAGCATACAATTAATCATATTAACATAAAATAGGGTTTAGATCTGACCTTTGATTGTTATATAGCAATAACAATCAATCCTTAGCTTCAGAAAGCTTAGTGCCTCAAGTGTTGCACCTAATGGAGTCACAAACACCACTAAGCAACTTTGATGAAGAGGGGGGAGAGAGGAGGCACCAAAAACGGTTGGAAACCCTAAAGGAAGTGTTCACCATGTTTTTGGAGCCATAAGGGTCCTTTATATATATATAGGCTATTAGGGTTTTCAACTAGGAAACCCTAATCTGACTGCTTAGGCCTTAAGTAGTCCAATAGACCATTCCAGAAGGCCCTTGGATGATTTCTTTATGGACCTCTGATGTGGGGATTTAATGCACTGGTTTTTTATTTATTAGTCCTAATTTATCGCATCTAAATCACACCTTACAGGTAGTGAACCCGATCGAGTATAGTATAGCTTTGATAAGTAAGGGTGTCGAACATAAGGGAAACGGTGGTAAATTAATTCAGAATATTTGATTATAGGTTACAAAACACACGAAAGGAATAAAAAAATAGTTTAATAAATCTCAAACGAACAATTAATTGACAAATCTCGATAAATTAATAGGAGAACAAATCTTTTCAGGTACTTGGGTTTAGATAAATTACACCTTAAAAGCATAGACAATTGCATACACAAGTTCATTTATTCATGTTCACCGATTCCTAAAATGATTAGATTCGCGTTCACTATTACTAATCCTTTAGCAAACAAGTCAATTCAAACAATGATCACTTGATTAAACTAACATGTTTCCTAGTGTTCAGTTCGTATCAAGCAAGACTTGTAATAATAGTTAATCAAATTGGTCGTTCAATTAACCTCTTGTTGATGGTCATCAAACAAGGCTCACACGTTAACTTACTTATTTCCAAGTTAATCCTAGTTTCACATTCGTTATTCCTAGAATTATAATCTTGATGGTCATCAAAGTCATAAAATACAAGCGATCAAGCAGATGTTCATACAACATAATTTACTTGACAATTAACAGCAAATAATTATCATTAGCAGATAAGGATCTTTAACAAGCTTGGCAAGATAAATTAAACATAAACAAACAATTTAATCTAGCAATTAATCTATAAATCAAGGTTTCATTTAATCATTAACACAAAGTAAAAGGTTTTACACATAAATCAGAAACTAAACACATAATAGTATCATAGTGGGATGCTAAACATGGTCACGTTAACAAACCACATGATTACCGACATGTATCCGCTCTCTAATCCTTGCGATCTCCGCTCCCGTTAGCTTAACGGCCTTCCAGCCGCCTTCTTGACCCTTAAAACGGCTTAGCAGAAGTTAATTATCGACTAAATTAGGTTAGAAGTTGAATCCCCCTCTCTGGTTAGCTGATCATCGCTTTTTATAACCCTTGGAACCGACTTACATATGTTGGGCATAATTCGGGTTACACTGGGCGTAGTTAGAAGTCCACCGCGATTGGGAAGTCTGGATAAACACCCAGTACGCTAGGCGTAACCATAAACTTCGCTGGCCATAATTTGTGTTTCAGCATTACGCTTAGCGTAACCTATATTACGCTGGGCGTAAGTTCACTTTTCAGCATTTTTATTATATTTAGCTTCTAAACCCGATTTCCGCTCCAGTCTTTTCTTTTCCGCTTTAACGACAACTAATAGCTGCAAATCATAATTCAAAACAATATAAGTACCTTTTAGTTCTAAAAGATAATAATAAAGGCTAAAATATTAAGATATAATGTATAAAAAAATATATAAAAATAAACATATCAACCTCCATATAGAATTCGTCCATTGCCATCTAATGGATCCTAAGCCCAACGTTGTAACTATCTTATAATTACAATATCAGTCCCCTAAGTTTAATTAATCTCTTTTAGCCACAAAATTAATTCTTAATTAATTCTTAACTAATATTAATTAAACAATATGATTTCTCCTTTAGTATATTATTCTCTTAATATATTAATAAATCATAATTAATCCCTTCTCTCCTTAATTCATCATACATATTGCTATGGTGAAGTCAACCCAAAAGGACCATGCTCATATATATATATATATATATATATATATATATATATATATATATATATATATATATATATATATATAAGAGTCTATATTTAATTAGTTTCTTTTGATCACTAAATTAATTCCAAATTAACTCTTGACCAATACTAATTAAATAATATGATTTCATATAATATATTATAACTTATAATATATTAATAAGTCATAAACATACTATTCTCAAAAGATTATCCATACAAATTGTTTAGGTGAAATGCAACCCAAATGGACCATGCCGGGTCGGGTCAAGTACCTACCAAATATAGTTACAGACTTAGACACCTTATCAAATACAAACCAGAACGGCGGAAACGTTTGAGGGCGGATGACATCATGTACAGTATCATAACAATTGAATAATAGTATTCACAGCAACTACAACCTTTTTATTGATAATATAGTGTCTACGTTTGTATTCGAACATTGTTTGTCTGACAACAAAACTATAGCAAAAACTAAGACTTGACGATGCTATGCCCCATCTTCAAAACCTGAGTGAGTACCTGTTTACTGATTTTCTAAGAATGCAAGTGGTTTTGAAAAAGTCCAACAACTCTGAGTCCACTCGCCCACAACTCACCAAGTCATCCCTTGACTCGCCGATTCTCGACTCAATCAGAAAATATTGGGACTCTTCGACAAGACTCGCCGAGTCCAAGAACAGACTCGCCGATTCTAAGGCTATCTTCAACCTACTCGCCGAGTTGTTCTTCCAACTCGTCGAGTCCCAGCTCATCTTCAATCAACTCGTCGAGTCCACCCATGTGACTCGCCAAGTACCACCGGTCTGAATCCATACAGAAGCATTCCAGGACATGCAATTGATACAAAACATAGATCTAGCCTCCTACAACCCATCCATCACGTAAAGTGGCAAACTTTACGTAAATCCAAAGAGATCTATGCATTTTCACTCTAGGGTTTGGGTTTGGGACAAGATGGCTCCATCAACCACTCACAAACAGGGACTTTCATGCACTCTAGACCTTCTCCCTTCCAGATCTGAGGTAGCAACCTCAGATCTAACCTCCAAACCCCAAAACATCCCAAGATAAGCTCCCCACAAACCCCAAAATGATGAATCCATAAGAGTAACAGCCCAAGGAAGAGATATTACCTCAAAAGAACGCCCCAACTGCAATGGAACTCGAATCCAAGCAAAGCCCCTTGCTCCAAGCCTCCTACCCTTCAAGATTTCCTCAACAATTGTTTCTCCAAGCTTCCAAATGCAATATGATCACTCACACACGAAGGCTAAGGGTTTCTGGACTTGAGGACGAGTAAAGAGGCTGGGGGATGGATTTTATGTTCTTTATATAGGGCTCAACCCCGAGAATTAGGGTTTTCTCCACTCAGCACCTACTCGCCGAGTCCATCCTCGGACTCGCCGAGTCGGCCACTTAACACGCGACCAAATCGCGACTCTACTCGCTAAGTACCACCCATGGACTCGCCGAGTTCCCTTGATCATTTACTCTTTTAGCCCTTCAACTCTACCCTTGATATTTCGGGATGTTACAATTCTCCCCCACTTAAATTAGGCTTCGTCCTCGAAGCCTACGGCAACTCAACTCCAAAGTACTCCCACGACGCGCCACCTGGCCCTAACGGGACCAGGTTCCTCAAGGCATAACCATCGAACTCGAACTCATTTCCTCTTTCCTTGCGGTGTCCTGACCACCGTCTCAAACCGGGCATCGGCTGTACCCTCTGATAATCACACTCAACAATCGAGAATTACCCAAGATGCATCACTGCTCCAAATCTCAACAATCGCTCGACCCCCTATGAGCTAGAAATATTCACGAACCATCGGATTCCCGATCCGAATCCCACTCTATCCATTCCATGCTGACAGAAAGACCCACTCTTCAATCTCAGAGCAACTCCCACGAGTCCTCTTCCTGCAATCACATACACATGATGAACTAGCTCTAGCACCCTCAGGTTGGGAAAACCCGATACACTGACGACATCTCCAACATCCCTAGGAGGAACCACCACTACGTACACAACCCTTGATCAGAATCAAGCTGGGAGTCCCAGACTCCATCCTTGCATCCATCCTGAGACTCTTGGCTCTACACCCGCGGAATCCCTTCTGCGTCCTTAGCAGACATCCCATCATGATGTCATTCCATACCACCACCGCAATCACGCTGCTCAATGACCACCGTCGGACCACTCTGATCATAACTCTACACTGCCGTTTTCACTTCCGTGAATTACTCTTCCTCTCGGAGCTACACTCCTCTCTTTCTTTCTTTACCAAGGAAATCCACTTGGCTGCCTTGTCACCACGACAAGTGCCACGGTGCTCACCCAACGCTGAACCACCCCTTTATAGCATAACCGCTATCCATGCAACACACATGCTCTGAATCTGCTCGCAAGGACTCTCGAGTCCATGCACCATCTCTACTAATCAAGATCGATACCCGGGGCCAGACCTTCTGATGCTAACACATCGCAACATACTCAATCCATCTCCTCAACCGGACTAACAATACCTGCAGAGTCTTCAGCATGACTGGACCGCCTCACCAGGCCTTCAGCCAATCTGGACCACTCGCAAACCTTCAGCCAATCTGGACCGCCCTCCCGGCCTTCAGCCTGGCTGGACCGTTTTCCGACTCGAGCCTTCGGCTTGACTGGTACGCCCACCGGCCTTCAGTCTATCCAGACCGCTCAACTAACATTCATCATTCCGAGCTATCTCTCCCGGAAATCCTCCCATGCATATTGTTCTAGCCCTTTAAGGGTTCCAAACTCTGTCTCAATCGCACATGCTCGATCCCGGACTGCTCCCAGGCCCTCCACAATCGAATGCCCTAGGTCTGTATCCCGCCCCGCATGCCTGCCACTTACTCATGCCAGCCTATGCTCTTGGCTGATAGAACACTGCTGAATCCCAGACAGCCCAACAATCTCACATACTCATCGATCATCCGGAGAATTTTCCAATTCTCCCCCACTTGTAGCACTGACTAACAACCACCGGTCGCCATCACCGACCTCCCAGAACAACTCTGCACAAAACCAACACTTACACGCAGACTGATTCTTAACAAGATCCCACATCAACACTGATTAACCCGCTCGAAAGAAATTCAACCTGCATCTAACCACTCCTCAGAAAGCAGATGCTACCCGACCTTCAAGCCAATGCCAGGTTTCCACTAATAACCCTCATGGATGATAACCAGCGAAATTCCCAATACAATAACCCATAACCAAACCACAACCCTCAAAAACGACGAATACCGCATCGAAAACCGCACAAAGGTACCAGCACATAAACAATACACCACAATAATCACAAGCTAACAAGATATCAAGGAAGAAACATACCCGCAGCTGCATCTGGCACTGCTCTGACCTCCTCTGCTGCAGGCTGGAAAGCACGACCCTGAGCCCTTGGGGGCTCCGCTCCACCCTGACCTCCACTTGTGATCCTCAAAGTGGACGGTACTGGAGTCTGCACCGGTCCTGCAGCAAGCTGTGGACAGTTGACCCTCAAATGTCCAATCTGATGACAATGATAACAAATCCTCAAATCCCGAACCGGCGCTGACTGCCGACAATCCCTCGCATAGTGCCCCTCCTTTCCGCACTTGCGGCATGCACCACCGGACCTACAAACTCTGGTGTGACCCCTCCCACACTTCCCAAAAGTGTGGCTGCTCAGATCCCCCACTCTAACATCAATGGTCTTGGACCATTTCGGCGCCGGCTGCGACTGCACTGGAGCCTGCCTCAGCTTACGCAACTGCAACTCAATCTCTAACTCACGCCGCCTAGCGGCCTCCAGCAACTCCAACAAGGTCTCACACCTCTGCGTAGACACAAACTGTCTGATGTCCCTCTTGAGCATACTCAGATATCGGGACATATGAGCCTGCTCCGAAGCGAACTCAGGGCAAAACATCGCCCTCTCAGTGAACATCCTGGTGATCTCCGTCACCGATTCCGAACCATGCTTTAGCTCAAGGAATTCCTGAGCCAATCTTTCTCTTTCAACCCGCGGAACATAAAGAGTGTTGAACATCTCTCTAAACTGATCCCATGAAACCGCAACCCTCTGTGCATCCAAATATGACCCCGTGGTCAATCTCCACCAATCCTTTTCCCCGAGCCTCAACAGGTTCAGATCGCACCTCACCCTCTGATCAGCAGGGCATGAACACGTGAAGAAACACCCCTCCACGTCCGATAACCATCTCATAGCAACAATCGGGTCCTAAAATCCATCAAAGGTGGGAGGCTTCGTATTATCGAAGTCCCGATACTGAAAGCCCTGACCAGCTCCTCCCCCTGCCGCTACTACAGCTGCTATAGCCGCCACGGCAGCCGTCTCTGTGAAAGCTGCATAGCGCTCATCAAAATAGTCAACCATGGCGGTCTTGATCGACCCAAACAGCTTCGGAAACTCGGCCCGGAACAACGCAGCAATCTCATCACGTAGGATCTCATGAATCCTTGCATCCAACTCGCATGTGCTCATCTGACCAATAACCTCGGACGATACTGACCCGCCCGGAACTCCCTCTCCTACTCCCAATCCTGACCCGGATCCACTCCCAACATGCCTCAGAATCTCCATATTGAAAATCACCACAAAGACTCAGATTCTTCCTACTATCTCGGGAACCAACTCTCTCAACCCAACCCTAGAGGTCATGGTTTCCCTGATACGCATATGGGTCCTGTGCTTTCAGTAGTACGGGCCCATACTACCTTCCATACCTACCCATATTTGTATGAAGTACTACCACCACACCCTAGAGAAACATGCATAACAACTCTCAACCCTCACCACTAGAGGAACACTAAAAATCTCCCATAAGGAAACCCTAGGCTACATGCATCACAAATCAGGCAACATTATCATGAAATCCTAAAGATCCTTAGCCTAACACTAGCATGCTGTTCTATCAAAGCTCAAAAACAAATAACATGCATGGTATTTTGGGGTTACTTACTGGCTCTGGCCGATCGTACCTCCGTGTCCTCCTTTACTCATTTTGAAAACCATTTTAAACTCTCTTTTGAAAACTCTCCTCGATTTGAGACTGGAGTCACACGAGTGTTTCTCCAATTCACTCAAACCAAGGCTCTGATACCAACTTTTAACGACCAAAAATTTCAACCAATTTTAAATTTTTCAAACACAACTCGATTCCATTAAATCATTACAAAAAGGTTTTCAATACAAAACATTTAGCGTATTCCCAGAATCACATTACTACAAAATCATGAGGAGCGGTACGATCACACCTTCGCCTTGCCACGGTCTCCTGAAGAACCTAAAAAACATAAAACCACAACTGTAAGCCCGAAAGCTTAGTGAGATATCCCCAAAATACCAACCACATATACCATACACGCATAACATGACATAACATATCCGATCACAGAACAACCATGCACCTCGGGTCTACTGTGTGACTGGTCCGCCGCACCGGCCAACAGTCCACCTGGTCCACCCTCTGAGTCTAGCCATCAACCTCGAGTCTGCAGTGTGATTGGTCCGCCCTCACCGGGCCTTCAATCCACCTGGTCCACTCTCCGAATCTATCTACATACAACGAGTCTGCAGTGTGATTGGTCCGCCCGCATCGAGCCTTCAATCCACCTGGTCCACTCTCTGAGTCTACAGTATGACTGGTCCGCCCGCACCGGGCCTTCAGTCGTCCTGGTCCACTCTCCGAGCCTCGGCACGTCTGGTCCGCCCTCTTGGGGCCTACAGCCTATCCGGACCGCTTGCTGGGCCTTCGGGACAACCGGTCCACCCTGGGTATCTTGGCCTACAGCACAAAGCAGGACCCGCCTCAACCCAACTCCAGTCCAAACAACCATGTGCACATATACATACAATCATATAGCAATTCACAGTCAACAAGCAGATCGAACAGATCACATAACATATCATCATCCTAACTAGGATACCGACCTAACAGGTCACTAGCATAGCATCACCCTATCTCTCAGGATACCGATCTCAATCAGGTCTCTAACATATACCATCCTAGCTACCAGGATGCAACATATCAAAGCAATAACATAACAACAACTACCCGGATCTCAATCCGATAAGGGCCGGCCTTGGTGCCTTAGACCCTGTTGATATAGTGAGGATAACTCACCTCGAAACTGCCGGCTGAAAGGATAAGATCCTGCTGCTCCAAACTCCGACACGAACTCCTCCACTGAACACCAAAACACTCAACTCAATAAATACCCTTAATTACCAAAATACCCCCGGAAGGCAACTGGTCAACCCTTGGACAAGGTCAAAGTCAACCCCTGACTGACTCTACTCGCCGAGTCAACCCGATGACTCGCCGAGTCCCCATACTCAGAACTTCCCTCAATCTGCGACCTAACTCGCTGAGTCACCCCGAGACTCGCCGAGTCCAACAACTCTGAGTCCACTCGCCCACAACTCACCAAGTCATCCCTTGACTCGCCGATTCTCGACTCAATCAGAAAATATTGGGACTCTTCAACAAGACTCGCCGAGTCCAAGAACAGACTCGCCGATTCTAAGGCTATCTTCAACCTACTCGCCGAGTTGTTCTTCCAACTCGTCGAGTCCCAACTCATCTTCAATCAACTCGTCGAGTCCACCCATGTGACTCGCCGAGTACCACCGGTCTGAATCCATACAGAAGCATTCCAGGACATGCAATTGATACAAAACATAGATCTAGCCTCCTACAACCCATCCATCACGTAAAGTGGCAAACTTTACGTAAATCCAAAGAGATCTATGCATTTTCACTCTAGGGTTTGGGTTTGGGACAAGATGGCTCCATCAACCACTCACAAACAGGGACTTTCATGCACTCTAGACCTTCTCCCTTCCAGATCTGAGGTAGCAACCTCAGATCTAACCTCCAAACCCCAAAACATCCCAAGATAAGCTCCCCATGTAACACCGTGAATTTCAAAATAATTTTTCGCAAATTATAAAAACATTCCTCATTTAATTTTCATAAAAACATTAATTTTAAATCCCAATTCACATCATACAAAATCCCAAGATCACATATATATCGAAAATCCCATGCGTGTGTACAGATCAAGTCGGCGCCTTCCCACGGTCATCGCTAGTACCTGAAACAACAACACTAACACTGTAAGCACAAAGCTTAGTGAGTTCCCCAAAATACCACATAAACATATATTAGCCACTCGAGGCTATAACTCTATGGGTCCGTGCACCCAAGCTCTGGGAACCCTCAGGTTCTAACTCTGGGAACCTTTCGGTTCCAACTCTATAAACATGCACAGCATAAATCAAAGAGACATCATGCAGTACAACACATAGCATACACATAACATACACATACTCTGACACATAACTCTGATTACCTACTCAAGGTAAAGTATAGTGAGAAGACTCACCTCGTGTATCTCGATAACTCGTGAATCCTGGAAATCACTCGTGCTCGATCCTCCGAGCTATAATCCTCCTATAACATCAGATATCTCTAATTAACACTTTTACTACTAGGGTTGACTACGCCTATCAAGTCAACACTGGTCAACTCTGGTCAACGGTCAACGGTCAACTTTGACCGAACTCGGCGAGTGAACTAGGGCGACTCGGCGAGTCTATACGTATTCACCAACTCTCTAGAATTCCCTTTTTGACACGTCGAGTACACCCCTGACTCGACGGGTTCCACCTGGCATGAATCGCGGGGCCACCACGACTCAACTCGCCGAGTCTTAAGAACAACTCGGCGAGTCCCAGCTCGACTCAGTCCACCTGTCAACCCTCGCTAACTCTCCCTGACTCACTGAGTCAACTCATAACTCGGCTGGACCACTCACTGAGTGGTCAAGGACAATCTTCATGCTACTCGTCGAGTCTGTTCTTCAGACTCGGCGAGTCCATGCCATGCATCTACTCAAACCAGCTTCTGAGGTCAGACCCGCACCATCCACTCATAGATCTGGCCCTCCTAAGCTTATTTACCACGTAAAGTCTACATCTTGGTGCACATAACACACCTACAAGGCTCTTTTTGGAGAAATAACCTCTAAAATGGCAACCCTAGCCTCTAACCCAAAAGAGAGGGCATAAAGCATGACATTAGGGACTCTCTGGACCTGCTAAGGTCCAAATCTAAGCACCATATTCCCATGGGACCTCTCACACTTCCAATACAAGGCAAATAAGGCATGAAGAAACCCTAGATTTGACCAAATCAACAAAAATACGGAAATAAGCTCTGAATGATACCTCAAGAAGCCTCCTCTGATGAAATGAAAGAAGATCCAAGCTCCCCAACTGCTCTAGCTTGACTTTCCTCTTCCTTTCTTGCAAAAAAACACAAATTTGGTGAACAATAGCCTTTTATCTCACTCACACGAATCCCTCAGCTGCTTTGGTGCTCTCAAGATAAAGGTAGCCGCAATGAAGGGCCATAAGGTCCTTTAAATAGGGCTTAGGACTGGGAATTTAGGGTTTCATTAAACAACGAGGACTCGCCGAGTCCATTCCTTGGACTCGTCGAGTCCGGGCGCGAACCCGCATCCTGAACCGCGATGCTACTCGGCGAGTTTGAGCTCCAACTCGCCGAGTCCCCTCACAAAACTCCAAAAATATAAGCATAAAAGATACCTGGAGATCCGGGCTGTTACACCCCACAAACCCCAAAATGATGAATCCATAAGAGTAACAGACCAAGGAAGAGATATTACCTCAAAAGAACGCCCCAACTGCAATCGAACTCGAATCCAAGCAAAGCCCCTTGCTCCAAGCCTCCTACCCTTCAATATTTCCTCAACAATTGTTTCTCCAAGCTTCCAAATGCAATATGATCACTCACACACGAAGGCTAAGGGTTTCTGGACTTGAGGATGAGTAAAGAGGCTGAGGGATGGATGTTATGTTCTTTATATAGGGCTCAACCCCGAGAATTAGGGTTTTCTCCACTCAGCGCCTACTCGTCGAGTCCATCCTCGGACTTGCCGAGTCGGCCACTTAACACGCGACCAAATCGCGACTCTACTCGCCGAGTACCACCCATGGACTCGCCGAGTTCCCTTGATCATTTACTCTTTTAGCCCTTCAACTCTACCCTTGATATTTCGGGATGTTACACTCTTGGTCAGAGTGTTTTAGTCCCATTGTATTTATAGTTGTATATCTTATATGGTTTGATATACTTAGTTCACTATAAACAATGCTCTGATACCAATCTGTCACACCCCCAAACCAGAATGGCGGAAACGTTCGCGGGTGGATGATGTCATGTACAATATCATAACAATTGAATAATAGTAATCAAAGCAACAACAACCATTTTATTGATAATATAGTATTTACATTTGTATTTGAATCATTGTTTGTTTGACAATAAAACTATATTAAAAACTAAGACTTGATGCTGCTGCGCCCCATCTTCAAAACCTGAGTGAGTACGTGTTTACTGATTTCCTGAGAATACAAATGGTTTTGAAAAAGTGTCAACATTTAAGTAGGTGAGTTCATAAGCATTTTGTAAGAACAGGTATGTTCTTTGCTCTTTGAAAACGTTAGTGAGTCCTTCTAGAAAATCTAATATTTTCTTTTGTAAATGAAATGTAGTCTTAGACCTTAAGACTAAAATGTATAAGTTTCTTATGCTTAAAATTTGTAATATGAAGTATGAATTCATGTAAGTAGTGTGACCCATACTAGTTCCTTCTATGATCACTTAGTGTATACAAGTTATATTTAATCAAGATCGAACAGATAGTTGAATGTGCGAATCTGCTCTAAGCCCACAACCAAACAAGGAACAAGAAGTAAAGCGGAAATCACACATTCTACTGCCTATCGGATCTTCATTGTGTATAACCCTAACGTACTCACTAGGTAATCATAGAGTTAACAATAATTGTCCATTTAGAAAGGTAAGTTGTACTGTACTAGAAAATTAGTGTATAGTAGTTGTATTATATATATATATATATATATATATATATATATATATATATATATATATATATATATATATAATCTGGGATAAATGTTTTTCCAGAAATGTAAGTTTTTCTGCTAGAAAATAGTGTACTGTACTTGTATAAAGAGGTATTGCCCACACTAGTTCCTCCTATGATCACTTAGTGTATACAAGTTATATATAATCAAGATTCGAACGGACAGTCAAATGTGTTGTTCTGCTCTAAGCCCACAACCAAACAAGGAACCAGAAGTAAAAGCGGAAATCATACATTCTATTGCCTATCGGATCTTCATCGTATATAACCCTAATGTAAAAACTAAGGAATCATAGAATTAACAATAAGGGGCCTTTACATCTTACTAATTTGTAAATTAACATTGAACCTTTAGTATGTATGTTCTTGGATCCACCAGATGTACTGTAAAATATTTTTTTGTAGTTTTATTAAAAACCATTTGAAGTTATGTATGTATTCGTAAACTAATCGTATTGTTAATACCAAATTCTGAGTTATTATATACATGCTTGATGACCTAAGATGGCATGATACGAAGTTCTTCAGGCGTTGGAATCGTTATGACATTTGTCACCCCAAAACTTTCGTTCCAACTATAGCTAACAGTCAGGGCATGGGATTGTCAGTCCCGTAAAGATCGATACACAAATTCACACTCTCCCTCCAGGAGACTCTGGTTATAAAATCAGGAATTTTGTTGGTACTTAGATAAGTACTTGAAGGTGTGTCTCACAAAGCTATATTGATGGTTACGTGTAGAATAATGAAAAGCCATTTTGTGATGATAAATTGAATGTATTACCCTTCTCATAGTGATATCATACTTTATGTCTCCTAAACTATACCTATTATAGTTTATATGTTTGTTTTTGTATTGTTTTCCGACTTAGTAAACTAGTATGTAAGTTCCATAAATTATACCTATTATAGTTTATATGTTTCTTTTTGTATTGTTTTCCAACTTATTAAATAGTATGTAAGTTCCATAAACTATACCTATTATTCTTTACATGTTTGTTTTTGTATTGTTTTCCGACTTAGTAAAATAGTATGTAAGTTCCGTAAACTATACCTATTATAGTTTATATATATGTTCTGTATGTAATGAAAGACCTTTGCAATTTAACGTTTTTGTATAAACGATAATAAAGTTTTTGAGAAAATACCCTTGTTGCTCAACATGTTACAAAGTGTAAATAAATATATAAACCATTTTTCTATTTTAACTTTTCTGTTCACGTTTTTAGAGAAATTATAGAAAAATCAGCGTAATTCAAAATCTGAATCCGTAAACTCTGAGAGTTTAGAAAATGAGTCTACCTTGTTTATTATTTTTATTATGACCTTTGGTGGTCTCTAACTAGTATAAAATGTTCGTTTTCACAGAACCCCTTCTATTTTGACATTTTTTCAAAACCACTTGTATTCTCAAGAAATCAGTAAACAGGTACTCACACAGGTTTTGAAGATGGGGCATAGCAGTGTCAAGTCTTAGTTTTTTGCAATAGTTTTGTTGTCAAACAAACAATGATTCGAATACAAATGTAAAAACTATATTATCAATACAATCGTTGTTGTTTCTTTTATGACTATTATTCAATTGTTATGATATTGTACATGACGTCGTCTGCCCTCGAACGTTTCCGCCATTCTAGTTTGGGGGTGTGACAGAGTGTGATTCCTTGATTTTGGTGGAGTTAGGATTCATAACTTCCGTTGGTGGAGTTCTCCTACAACAACAATTATTACTCCAGTATTGATACACCTCCATTTAAATTGTATTATGCAAGGAAGTGTCAGACTCTGATTTGCTAGGGTGGAGTCGGACAAATATTTATGGAAAGCAGTGAGTCTATGCTCAAGCTTACCAAGTTGATTCCGTAGGTACGTGGGAGGATGCATGTGACATCCCTAATTTCACAGCAAAAAAAGACCGATTTGTTTATGCTGTATTTAAAAATCAGAGTATCCTTTTGAAGAATAATATTGCAGAATTTGTTCCCAAATGTGATAAAGATATTATCAAAGCATTTCCGAAGAAATGTATTTTAATTATATTAAAAACATTGAGATGTCATCGTAAACACAATACATAAGCATTAACGGATATAACATAGACCTTACAACATCTATTATTCTGCTGGCCTATAACCCATAAATCTCTCATCTGATCATCACACCAGTGCTCTTGTGCCACTACCTATAACACAAGAAACTAAGTGGGTCAGGCTTGGGAGCCTGGTGAGCAAATACGGTTTTCAACCCACAATAGTTAACTTCTTTTATTTCATTAAATCATTCAAACCGATTATTCGTTCCCGTTATCCTCACCTTCTATCCCTAAAGCATCTAATTTAAGGGACCTAGCCTAAGGATTATCGTTGGGATAAAAAACTAATGCTTAGGGGGTTCCTCAGCAATATATGTTAGTAAGGCTACCATAAGGGGGGTGGAGTAGACTTGGTGAACACGTCGTTCACAAACACCTACAGGTTGCGAGCCCGCCAACGTTCCACTGGACTATCTAGAATAGTTCGTGGTTGTCATCTATGCTCCTCTATATTACTAGATCAACTTTATAATCAAGGCCTCTCATCATTTATTTCATCTTTCATCATCTATATCATCTACCCATCTTTACCTAACATAATTATAGATATAAATTACATATACAGTTTAAATCGAGTAAAACATGTATAAATCGTTCATCTTACATAGATATCAGGAACATAGATAATAGGAACATATAGCAAGTAATTTATATTAAATAATTCATATCTATGTGTAAGATGAAAGTAACAATGCATTCACTTGTTAAAGTGACGACTCGTAATTCGGGCAGCCCTTTGCTTATATCCATTAGCTTTTCCTTTGAAAAAACCTAGTATCATTATCACTAAGTCTTAGTTTATTATTTATTGCGACTAATTATTATTCATGATTCATCATTAACTCAAAGTCTACTTCAAGATCTATCAAGTATCGATCAGCCAGGCCAGACAGTTGGAGGCAGGACCATTTCGACATATAGCCTTTCGGAAATCCAACAACTAAGCCAGCGTGACCATTCTAGACACCTCTCCCGTAAGTAGATCAATCATTATAACGGCTTTAAATCACTTATAAATCTTGTTTATAGGTTCATAATAATGATAACGAACATAAAAATAAGTTATACTTAAATTACGGTAAGCATAACTCAACTTACAGGTGGTTTTGTGAGAAACCGGACTTTGTACGGGCAAAACTTTTAAGCCAAGATCTCTTCTTCTTGGGGCCTTCTGGCACTCCGTGGCTTCACTACTAACACCTAGGATGTGCTAAGGAAAGGCTTAGAGGCTTTGGGTGTGTTTGGGAGAGAAGTGGTTAACAATGTGTGAGATTTTGAGTGAAAAAGCCAGCTCTATTTATAGGCTGGAGGAAGTGTGTAGACGTGGCATACTAGAACACTACGCTGGGTGTACTCAGCACATTGGGTGTACTTCAAGCTATGTTGGGTGTACTCCTTCTAGGTGTCACAATCTCATTCCAATCCGCGGGGAAGAGGGTATGGCCTAGCTCTTGTCACATGTCACTCATTGGTTAATGCGAAAACTAATTATCTTCTAACCCATAACATTCGCATACGAGCTCCGTTTTTGACATTCTTTATATCCGTGCGTAGGCATCAACGGGATCTACAATTTTCATTTAGACTCTATCGACTAATTTTGACTTTATTTTTAAAGTCATATTTTAACATGCTTAGACAGTTAAAGTCCGTTAAAAATTCATAACTTTGTCATCCGATGTCCGTCCTTGATTGTCTTTATATATTTGAGCTCCTTAGCGAGATCTTCATTTTTTGTTTAGGTTGTTTCTACTAAAAATCGATTGATATAAAATTCTATTTACAGGCTATATACTGCTATGTTGACTCTTAGAAAAATCATAACCTGCTCTAACTTAGTCAATTTTGGACGTTCTCTATATGCATGCTATCGGTTTAACGTCTACTATGAATTTTGTTGAGACTGGTAAGGCTAAAAAGTATTTCGTCAAAAATTTACTTTTTACGATATGCGGAGCCCTATCGGTTTAATCACAAAAGTTCGATGGTTCATAACTTCTTCGTTATATGTCGAATTTCAGCGTTCTTTATATCTCAGGAATCCTTGTTATGACTACTTCAAACTTCTTCAAAGATATTGGATCTAATTATTATTTTATTTTAGATGCATATTTTATTCCTATTTTTTTATATCGTTAGATGCACGTATATTGCACATAAATTACATAATACTCGAATAATTCTTCTTCATTACATAAAATATGTTACAGTTGTTTTCCCTAACTATGTGCAAAATCCATTATAGTTTAGTTACAAAATCCATGTTGATGTCTTCCGACTTACCCATGGGTACAGGCAAAGGTTCTAAACTCTCATACGGTTTCTGATGTTGCTCTTTAACTTTTGCACATGTTACACATTCTGCCACATACTATGCAACATCGAGCTTCATCGTCAGCCACCAGTAGTAAGGTTTCAAATCCCTATACATTTAGTTTCTCCCGGATGAATCGAGTACATGGTCTCGTGAGCTTCTTCCATCAAAAGATCCCTTATTCTTCCCATCATAGGCACCCAAACCCTGCTTTGGAATACCTTCAATCCTTGACTATTTGTACCGAATACCAATGTTTTGCCTAAACGTTCTTCCTTTCAATCATTTTTCTCTAAAGCTTCTTCTTGATCTTTCTTAATGTTTTCCACAATTGTTGAGACAACTTCTATTCTTAACGCTCTTAGCATTTTTGTTTCAAGGTATACTTTTCGACTTAGATCATCAACTACGACATTTGTTTTACCAGGGTGGTAAAGTATCTCGCAGTCGTACTCCTTGAGTAACTCTAGCCAACATCATTGTCTCATATTCAATTCCTTTTGATCAAAGAGATACTGGAGACTTTTATGATCAGTGAAGAGTTTGCACTTTGTGCCATAAAGATAATGCCTCCATATCTTTAGTGAGAATACTACCGCTGCCAACATCAGATCATGAGTGGGGTAGTTCTTTTCGTGCTCTTTCAATTGTTGGGATGCATATGTTATCACTTTATCTCTTTGGGTCATAACACAACCTAACCCAACTCCAGATGTATCACTACAGACTGCAAAGTCTTGAACTCCATCAGGTAAAGAAGGAATCCAATCTTCACACAACTTCTTCTTTAATTTCTCGAATGCTTCTTCATGTTTCTCGCTCCATGTATATGTAGCTCTCTTATGGGTCAAAGTTGTTAATGGAACAGCTATCAAAGAAAAGCTTTGGATAAACATTTAGTAATATCCATCTAATCCCATAAAACTATGAATATCCATGACACTTTTTGGTCATTACCATTTCATCACAGCTTGAATCTTTGTTGGATTGACCATTATTCCTTCCTGGTTAACCACATGACCCAAGAATTGAACTTCTTGAATCCAAAAATCACATTTAGAGAACTTTGTATACAGCTTCTCCTTCTTCAAAACTTATAATACTTCTCACAAGTGCTTGCCATGCTCTTGTTGACTCGTTGAGTAAATTAGAATGTCATCTATGAACATTATTAAAGATTTATCGAGGAATGGTTTACAAACCCTGTTCATCAAATCCATAAATGCTGCTGGAGCATTGGTTAGTACAAATGACATAACCAAGAACTCATAGTTTCCATATCTCATTCTGAATGCGGTCTTCTCGATATCTTCCTCTCTCGCCTTTAGTTAATGATATCCTGACCTAAGATCGATCTTTGAGAAATAGCTCGAACCTTGCAACTGATCGAACAGTTCATCAATCCTTGGCAATGGATACTTGTTCTTTAAAATTTCCTTGTTCAGCTCTCTATAGTCTATACACATCCTCATGCTCACATCCTTCTTTTTCACGAATAACATCGGAGCTCCCCAGGGTGAAGAACTAGGTCTAATGAAACTGTTGTCCAACAGCTCCTAAAGATGCATCATAGGCTCTTTCATCTTTGTCGATGCTAATCGGTATGGTTCTTTTTCTATAGGCGTTGATACTGGAAACAAGTCTATTCGAAACTCTACTTGTCTATCGGGGTAATCCAGGAAGATATTTGGGAAAGGCTTCCAGATAGTCACACCCCACTGGTATTCTTTTCATTTTTTCCTTCTCCGTTTTTGTGTCGATCATGAATGCCAAGTGTGATGTACATCCTTTAGACAAACACTTTCTGGCTTTCATAACAGAAATGATTCTAGAATTTACTCTATGTTTGTCCCCGTACACCATAAACGACTCTTTTTCAGGTGGGTTTACTCTCACCATCTTCTTCCTGCATAGTATCTCGGTATGGTTCGCACTAAGCCAATCCATTCTTAGTACTATGTTGAAACCGTTTAACTCAATGGGTAACAACTCTTCATGGAATTTATTCCCTTTCAAGTCAATGACAATGTTTTTAATACAATCGCTAACATGTATGAATGCGCCACTAGCAACTTCTACAACTAGAGATTTATTAAGTTTATTTGCAGGAAATGCTAGTCTTCCACCAAATTTATGTGATATAATCAAACAATATATTGGCAGGCGATTCATTTACAAGAAAGGTACCTAAAGAGACATCTGCTTCATCCCTTGCTGCTTCCAAGGTCATCTAGAATGCTCTTGGCTTTAGCCTTGGCGGAACATTATGCCTTGCCACCTCTTTCTTGTTCGTGCAGTCCCTAAAAATATGACCTTCTTCATTACATCCATACAGGACCTTCTTGTTGAATGTACACTCATTGGTGTAATGCCTAGTCTTCCCACACTTGAAATAAGTCACCTCTCCGCCACATTTTCCAGAGTGTTTCTATTTTCACTTATCACACCATTTTGCTTATCCCCGTCCTACTCCAAACTTCTTAGAACTAGACTTTGAGAACCTACATTTCTTGTTGGACCTTGAAGATCCATAAAACTCCTTTTCTCTCTACCTCAGTTCTCTCTAGACCCTTTTCCCGAAGTTGGGTCTCCATATTTTGGCTGATGTAAAGGCTGTCTTCAAAGTAGTTGCCATTTTTTACCTTTGGGACAAATTCCGTTGGCAAACCATTAGCAAACTTCTCTATATTGGATAGTTCAATAGGCACCAAGTAGGGGAATAACTTCATCCTCTCGGTGAATGCGGTGGCATACTCATCAACACTCATCCTCCCTTTCTTCAAATTTTGGAACTCATTGTTTAGGTCTATCAGATCTACCTCCGATTTATCGTTGCATTTTCAACTCTCCCATAAATGCTTCCCAAGACATCCTTAGGGCTTCTCCCCATGGAATTGTATCTGCCAACAACTTCCACTAACATAAAACTCCGATCTTTAGTTGCCTGACTGCAAAGACGGTTTTCTGCTTGTTGCTGCAGTTTTAGCTTTCAAATACCATCTCCATTTCGGAGATCCAATCCATACTCTTTACTGGCTTTGGGCTTCCATAAAGACTTGGTGTTTTGGAAGCCACGAAGTTCTTATACATACTCCCATCCCTGTCAATCCCTTCATTCGGGTCATTCCTCCTTACCACTCGGGGTTCAACTTGACTCACTGTATGGCTATAATTTCCTTCCTCTGACTGTTCAATGTTCAGTTCAGGTTATACAATGGGTATAATAGGTTCATCCCAATTATCATGCAACATTTTTCTCATCTCCTCCCTTTGTTCGACCATCATAGCCCAAATCATTGCTTGGACTCCTGCCATTGTGATTGGCTCGGCTGCAGCTGCTACCCCTGGTGCACACTCAATCACTTATGGCTCATGTTGCAGGTTTCCATTAGCGTTTCCTAATCTGCTGCGAGTTCTCACCAAATCAATATGTACACCAAAGAAGGCGAATTAAGATCTTTATTTACGATATACGTTCAAATCCTCATTGTCTCTCCAAAAAGTTACATGCCAGTTCTAATATCTTAATTAAACGTTTAGAAATCTGAACACATAAAGTTTCAAGATCTGGTCATCAATACACCATAGATCCAAGAAAATAATAGTATCATAAGGCATTTTATATAAATCATTTAGCACATAAAAGCAATTTAGGAATCTTTTCTAAAATAAGCTATTGTTTGTGTCTATATATTTCCTAAATATAACAGACACTCATCTCACAATCATCGCTTAACATTCGAAATTTAAGTCTAAAAATCCTACAAATTCCTAGTTCTCTTAAACTAATGCTCTGATACCAACTGTGACATCCCCAATTTTAGGGCAAGAAAATACCAATTTGTTTATGCTTTATTTAAAAATCAGAGTATCCTTTTGAAGAATAATATTGCGGAATTTGTCCCCAAAATATGATAAAGATATTATCAAGGCATTTTCGAAGAACTCTATTTTAATTATATTAAAAATGTTGGGATGTCATCGTCAATACAGTACATAAGCGTAAACGGAAATAACATAGACCTTACAACATATATTATTCTACTAGCCTATAAACCATAAATCTCTCATCTGATCATCACATCGGTGCTCTTGTGCCACTAGCTATAATACAAGACTCTGAGTGGGTCAGACTTGGGATCCTGGTGAGCACATAGGGTTTTCAACCTACAAATATTAAGTTATTTAATTTCATTAAATCATTCAACGTGATTACCGGTTCTCGTTATCCTCACTTTTTGTCCCTAAAACATCTACTTTAAGGGACCTAGCCTAAGGATTATCTTCGGGATTGACAATAATGCTTAGGGTGATGGGATTAAAACAACTTTTAATCTATGAAGATCGATTAGATCTTGAACAAGTATATGAATATGAAACAGCAAGAACACAATATTAATAACAAAGCAGAACGCAATATTAAGAACAAAACAGCATGAATCAATCGTGTCGAATGATTAAATAAAATCCTTAGAAGAGCTCGATTAAGAACATCAACTGTAAAGGATTGGAAGATTACAAGAACGATTACTGGAAAATATTGTACTCTTGATAAATCGCTATATCGATAATCTCTAGAATCTTAACCTAATATGCATGCAAGCATTAACTTATATACAATACATAAAAGGCTCTCGGTTGGACAGGCCCAAACCGGAGAATAAAAGGCTAATCTAACGAGCCCAAAAGACGCAACATCAAAACTCTTTTTCAGCCCAACAATCTCCCCCTTTGCGTCAATTTGGAGCGAGACCTTCACTTCCTACTTGGGCCGGCGGCTGAAGCTGGTACCTTCTTCTTCACGGTACTAAACAGACACTTGGTTATGGAAAGGATGGTCTGTCTAAACCGGATGTACCAATTGATCATATCATTGAAGTACTTGATATCATCAGCCGAATTGTCTTTACACTGCTTGATGATGAATAAGATGTGCTCCAAGCAAGTTGTAGTGTAAAGATGTTTGTCAGCTAAAGCGAAGAGACATTTCTGTCCTTCGGCTCTAGTGAACATCACAGAGTTTCGCCTCGAATCTATCTTGCCCATTTGCATTTGATTCAGATCACTGGCCGATCCCACAGGCTTGACTTTCGGTTTCTTCTTAAAAACTGTGGCAACCTCCTGATCCATTAGGGCCACCTCCATGATATAGCATGCCAGCATCCTTTTGACATGGTCTAAGATGGGACCATATTCGGCTTCGTTTGTTAGCAGGATATTGTACAAGACTATCCAATCATGAGGGTTCAGATTGGGCAGATCCGCCAGAGAGATCATGTGAGCAGTTCTTGCAGATCCTCGGATAAGCTTGAACTTGACGTTAGTGAATCTCCCCACGGCAAAAGGCTTCATCACCCGAACATTGACAATCTTCTGGGCGCTCCATGTAAGGTATTGAGGGCGAGCGACCTCCAGGTAGAAGTCAATGAGCTCCCTATCAAGCTCATCGTTCGGATGCGGGACTTCAGAAATATTAGAGAAGGCGTGGAAGATGAATGCCTTTCGAGTTAGTGGCATATCGAACTGCGAATCGATGGTGTTGTTGCAGTCGAACGATATCACCGGCTCGAGCCACAGTATGCTTGGAGTCTCTATGGCCTCTTTTATCAAACGATCCCTGGTCCAGGCAGGGAAGAGCAACTTTCGGCTCTCAAGGAGATCGTGGGCTTCTTTTTGCTTTCGTTCGGCTTCTTCAGCCTCACGTGCCACACGACTGGCATCACCTTCAGCATTGCGACTGTTTTTCCGTTTTAACATGTCCGCAATGGTCTCCTTGTCTTCATCTTCATCTTCATCTCCATCCTCTGCTATGTGTTTGCCCTTGTTCTTCACACCCGAACCCGAGGCATGACCAGTTGGGGGTGGTTCGGTTGTGTGAGTAGCTTTGGAGGACGGAGGTGGTTTCGATCCTTTCTTCTCATCTCCCCCTTGTTTCGGAATGGACACGAAACTCGGCAGACCTTCAATTTTGCTTAAGAGGTCCATGGCCAGGGAGAGCTTTTCAGCGAGGGTGCGCCTCACCGAATGATTAAGGATGGGGTCGTGTGCTTCCAGGATGTTGGATAGAGCTGCGTGGACATCCGAAACACACGTCTTTATAACTTCCCTCTCGGATCGAAGAGCTTCCAATTGTTCTTGAGAGTTGGAAAGGTGCGTGCTCTTGACCTTTAGGGCAGTTGTTTTACTCGCCAGAACGTCCATCAGAGAGTTCTCTGCCGCAAGATCCTCTTGTAGTTTTGCCAGGCGGGCATCGATGGAGGCACGGAGTGCCGAGTTGTCGTCGCTGATATTTTGTCAGAGGGTAGCGAACGAAGTCAACTCCGTCGAGACGAACTTGGCCAATTGCTGAACAATCGGTTCCAGAGTTGTCTGTGTGGCATTGGCGCTTTCCTGCAGAGACTTTAGCAGGGCAGAAGCGTCGGAGAATAGTTTATCGACTTTTTCGGTCGCTGCCTCACAGGCTCGGGTGGAGGCGTCGATAGCAGCAGTAGCTGAGGCCACTGAGTCATGTTGAGCCCTGGAGAAGGCATCAACTATCTTCTGAAAGGCAGCTTCAGACAAGGATGACTGCTGGTTGGAAGAGGAGGCGAGAAGTTGATCAACCTTCTCGTTAAGCTCACGGAGATGCTTCTTTGTCACTGGAGCATCATCCTCCTCATCACTCTGAACTTGAAACGGACTATAGTAGACCGAATCAAAGTTCATGTGATCACCACCAAGGTATTGATCATCGCCATCGGAGGTGTCTTCTGGAGATTGAGGTGGTGGTGAAGCTGGGGGTGTTGTGGGTTTGGTTGGTTCAGGTTGAGTGGGTGGGGGTTAGTTTCGGGTGGTGGTGGTGTATGGGTTTCGGTTTGTGGAGGTTCGGTTACGGGAGGGGTTTCGGTTACAGGTGGTGTTTCGGTTGATGTGGTGAATATGGGTGGGGGTATAGGGAATGAGGTTGGTGGTATAGTAGGGTTTATGGTGGGAATGGAAATAGGTATTGTGGGTGGAGGGGAAGGAACTGGGGATTGGTGAAGTTCCATCTCCGGGGTTGGTGAGCGAGGGGGTGTGTTGCCTCGTTGTGGAGATTCGTCTCCTTGTGAGCCCTCAGAGTCCGAACTCCCACCTTCGGATTCGCTTGAAGAGGATGGAATGAGGAGCTTTCGCTTTGGTTGGGTCTTCCTCCTTTTCGGTTGTGGGGATGAAGCAGGTTTCTGTTGTTTACGCTTCTTTGGAGAAGGTTTTGGGGCTTTGGATGGTTTCTTCCCCTTGTCTGCCTTCTTACCCCTGGCCACCGGTTTGTCGGCATCATGAATCGAGCGCAGCATGTCCGGTGTCAGTTCCCTCGGACCAGATGGCCCTAACTCCTTGATCGCCTTGATCATACTGCTGTCTGAAGGCACACTTCCATACATAGTCTCCGGGATGGAGCCAATGAAGGAGAATTTTGATGCATCTGAGATGATGATCTTCTTGGTATGGAACGTACCAATAGAAGACATCGATGCACCATCAGCAGTTGGGACATCAAACCTGTCCATAGCCCATCTTGTGATCAAGATCCAGAACCGGGCCAGCGACACCTCGGAGTGTCGAGAAGTAGAAGAGAGGCTCTAAAGCAGCTGTTGCCAGAGGACAAACCCATAATCTAGGTTTATCCCATTGTACACTCCGTACATGATAGAAAGAAAAAGACGACTTGCACCGTCAGATCCTGAGCTCCTCTCTGACAGTCCCTTGAAGAGAACTGTAAATAACCCATTCCACTGGGGCGGTAGGCATGACTTCTTGAACCTGGCGACGGAGGTGAGAACTTCCGTGTAGCCCATGTTGTAGAACATGTTGTAGAACATTCCAACCGGAATCGTCTCCGGGTTAACTCGCGATGAGTCAGTGGCAAACCCTAACAACGTGCAGAAACGGGGGCGAAAAATGGAAGTCTTGTGATCTCCCACTTCAAAGAATACCCGGTCGACGCCCTTGTCGTAGTAGGCCGTCGCATAGACCTGAGATAGAGCCACCAGTGGCACCGTTTCAATTCTGGACAATGCCGGAGCAAGCTGGGAGTACTTGAGGCATTCGATAACCGGCGACATGTAGGGATCATAGGCCAGTGGGTTCAGATCAATGACGAGGCATTGTTGAGGTCTGATGGGAAGAATCTGAGAAGTGGCATGAACAGATGAAGATTCAGCCATTGTTGCAGGTGTGGAGAAGAAGAAGAACGGGAGAGTGTTTTGGGAGTAATTTAGCTTTGGGAATTATGGGGGCAGTAAAGAGGTAAAAGGTGGTGTTGATGGGTTTTTATAGTGGGTGATAGGAGAGAGAAAGATCGTTTCAAATCTCTTATGGAAATACGAAACGGGTTTATGGTAGTGACTGATTGGTGACAGTTGGGACGTGCGATGATCACGTAGGAGAGAGAGTGTCAGATTCCTAGGATCACGCCGCCCAATAAGCGTCGGTTCAGAGAAAGAAATCGTTTCCATTTCCACACGCGCCTGTAATTTCAGAGATATGACGCTTCGACATTGCACACGCGTCCTCAAGTGTCAGAAAAAGCGCGGCCGTTTCAAATTCACGCGCCCTCCTTTTTACCGTCGTTTGAATTTCTATCCTTTGAACTCCCGCCGCGTCAGCAACCTTTTGTCTTATCCCCTTTTAAACGGTTGTTTCCAATTAATGATCCACGTGGCTAATTTTTGACCACAACTTCATTTGTAACCATCCAGTAAATATCCAGCCTGTAAAATAATTGGTAACGGAATTTTTGAAAATCTTGGATTTTCGTGCAAAGAGTGTAAAAAAAATAAAGAAGTAAAGCAACTCTTTTTAGGATAATCTGTGATGTCAATAATGACACGAAACTGATGATCCCGGGCACGAATCTCTTCCTTCAAGGTCAAGAAAGACCTCAAAGTGTTAGTGTGGAATCCCGTTGAATTACGATCAAACATTCATTAATAAATGTTGAAAGGCTTCTTTTAATAAGGCAAATTAAGGGTGGTTTCGCTTTGATTCAACAGTTCAATTCTTGATATAAGAACGAACGTGAACAAAGTACTTGTGAGACCAGTGTAGTCTGTTGAACAAGTAGGTTTGAGTAGATTTTGTAGTGGCTTGGATTAATATGAAATCTCAGATAAAAATTTAAAATTGGATCCCTTGGGAAGAAATGTCATGGTGTGTAAAAATTTCATTGGAACCACGCAAAAAGAAAAGAAATTGAGATTTCATGAAGGTACATTCGTCAATTCATTGGTGAAAACTTGATCAAGTTAATTGGTCACCGTCAATTCGTTGGTGTTGAATTTTGGGTTTCACTCAGCTCGTAGTGGCACGAAGCTAAGATCATAAACACAGATGTTGTGTAACCATAAACCTCAGTGGTAGTTTCTGAGAGTCTCAAGGGTTACAGTGATGAAACGAATGTTATGGAGAAGTGTAATGGGGATGGTGAAAGAAGACATAGTACCTCTGCTGCGAACAAATGGACCAAGCAGGAGACTCTGAACTCATGTGAGAAAAGAGTGAGGTAGCTCACGATTAGAATAAATGAGTTAGCCTTATTGGCAAGACAAGGTTTGTGTATACCAGGTCATGAAGGCTATTATTCAAAATCTTATGAGGCTTGGGACACATACAGCAGCATGCTTCTAGGGACACTTAAGTAAGGCATCGAATATATTCCCATAAACAAATGAGCACACACAAAAAAAAGATTTTTGGATTTTTGATATTATTAAAAAAAATAAAATATTGAAGAAAAGAAAAAAATAATATGATAAAAAAAAACTTTCGAAAAATTGAAAAACCGAACCCGAACGTTCGGTTGGTTTCGGTTGGAAAAAGTTGAAAAACCGAACCCGAACGTTCGGTTGGTTTCGGTTGGAAAAAGTTGAAAAACCGAACCCGAACCTTCGGTTGGTTTCGGTTCAGGAAAATTTTGAAAAACCGAACCCGAACCTTCGGTTGGTTTCAGTTCAGGAAAATTTTGAAAAACCGAACCCGAACCTTCGGTTGGTTTCGGTTCTTGAAAATTTTTAAGAAACCAAGGAGTTTAGATATGCAATATAAAAAAAACTTTTTACACAAAGAAAAACAAATTTTGCATAAGAAATATACAACAAGGAAAACTACCTTTGAAGTAATGAGCGAGTGAAATGGTTGAACCGAACCCGAACGTTCGGTTGGTTTCGCTTCTTACGTTTGAGATTGAGAGGTAGTGTGAGGGACTGACTCTGATTCCATCATTCCTAGCCCTTGCAATATTTTATTGAACGATGCTTCTGGAAGAGCTTTGGTAAAGACGTCAGCCAGTTGATCAGTGGTTCTTACGAAGTGAACTTCGACATTTCCATCTTCCACATGATCTTTGATGAAGTGATACCTCAGTGCGATGTGTTTGGTTTTAGAGTGTTGCACCGGGTTATGACAGATCCTAATTGCACTTTCAGAGTCACAATATAGAGGGATCTTCTTCATATTGAGTCCATAGTCTCGAAGTTGACTCTGGATCCAAATCACTTGTGATGTGTAGGATGCAGCGGCAATGTATTCCGCTTCAGCAGTAGACAGCGACACACATGTTTGTTTCTTGGATTGCCAGCTGACCAACTTCCCATCAAGAAATTGACAGCCACCAGTTGTGCTTTTGCGGTCGAGTCCACATCCTCCAAGGTCAGCATCAGAATAGGCTTGAACGAAGAAGCCTGAATTGGATGGATACCATAGACCTAAGGAGGCGGTTCGCTTGAGATAGCGTAGGATGTTCTTCACTGCCAGCATGTGAGGTTCGCGTGGGTTAGCCTGAAATCGAGCACAATAACATACAAAAAACATGATATCAGGCCTGCTAGCAGTTAGATACATCAGTGAGCCTATCATTTGACGATAGAGTGTGATGTCGACAGCCGGTTTGTCTAGAGAAGGGGTAAGCTTGGTGCCGAATGCCATTGGGACTTTGACTTTTGAGTCTCCCATCATGCCAAACTTTGCTAGGAGAGTCTTCGTGTAAGCTTCCTGATTGATAAAGATGCCTTCGGGTCCCTGTCTAATATTTAAACCAAGGAAAAAGTTAATAGGACCCATTGAGCTCATTTCAAACTTAGTCTCCATCAACTTTCTGAATTCAGCTGTTAAGCTGGGATTCGTAGAGCCAAAGATGATGTCATCGACATAAATTTGAACTATCATAAGGTGGTTACCTTCCTTTTTGCGAAAGAAGGTTGGGTCAACCGAACCTTGTTTGAATTTGGACATCTTTAAAAATTTTGTAAGCGTTTCATACCAGGCTCTCGGAGCTTGTTTGAGGCCGTACACAGCTTTATCCAGAATATAGCAATGATTTGGATACTTTTCGTTCACGAACCCAGGAGGTTGCTCCACATACATAGTTTCTTCAAGTTCTCCATTGAGAAATGCACATTTGACGTCCATTTGGAAAACCTCAAAGTTTTTGTGAGCAGCATAGGCCAGAAATATTCTAACCGATTCTAGCCTAGCTACTGGAGCGAATGTCTCTTCGTAATCTATCCCTTCCTCCTGACAGTATCCTTTGACCACCAGACGAGCCTTGTTCCTTATGACATTACCTTCCTTGTCCATTTTGTTCCTAAAAACCCATTTGAGACCAACAACCGAAGCATCTGGAGGAGTTGGAATGAGGCGCCAGACTTTGTTCCTTTCGAACTCGTTCAGTTCGTCTTGCATTGCTTGAACCCAATCAGAGTGATCGAGGGCAGTGTTCACTGTCTTCGGTTCAACTTTTGATACAAATGAGTTAAACATACAAAACTCAACCTTTGAGAATAAGGATGTCTGTTTTGCCTTCAGTTGAGATCGGGTCAGAACCTTTTCAGATACATCACCAACTACTTGAGAGATAGGATGATCTCTGGTCCATTTTGTAAGAGGAGGGTAATTCGGGTCGAATGTTGGATCTAGTTCAGCATTGATCATCTCTTCGGGCTCAGATTGGCTATCAAAATCAAGCATCATATCATCATGGTCCCCCTCAATTGATGAGTCTTGAGAAACATGAGGTTCAGGGGTTTCTTGCGGTGCTGGACTTTCAGGCATTGAAGCACCTTCGTTTGGAGGGGCACCTTCGGTTGGAGAGGTACCTTCGGTTGGTGAAGGACCTTCGGATGAAGTTGTAGAGCTTTGCTCCCCCTCGACATGAGAACTTGGCTCCCCCTCGACTGAAGCATTGTTGGTTGGAGAGTCATCAGTGGGCGATTCTCCTTCATGCATTCTTCTTGCAGCATCTTCGACAATCTGCTTCATATGATCTATTTTGTTGTCAGCTGCACCTGCTTCGGAGAGAAAAGCTTTTTCCGGTTCATCAAAGAGTTCCAGAAATTTCTCGTACAAATTGGCGATTGAGACTGTGACTTGGCCAGTTTGAGGAAATATTTCCCCGGCAGTGTCATCTATGGCCTGTAGCTTCTTGACGTAGTTATCGTCGAAGGTCACATAGTATGTCTCTTCAATCCTTCTTGATCGTTTGTTTAGGACCCTGTACGCCTTGGATGTGAGAGAGTAACCCAGAAAAATTCCCTCGTCGGCTTTAACATCAAACTTGTTGCGGTGTTCTTTAGAGTTAAAGATGAAACACCTTGAGCCAAAAACGTGGAAAAATTTCACATTGGGCTTCCTGTTGTTTAATATCTCATATGGTGTGAGTGTGAATCGCTTGTTGAGATAGGACCTGTTTTGTGTATAACAAGCAGCAGAAATAGCGTCAACCCAAAAATAAAGAGGTAAGGAAGCGAAACTTAACATAGTTCGGGCAGCTTCACACAGAGATCGGTTTCGTCTTTCGACTATCCCGTTCTGCTGTGGTGTGTAGGGAGCTGAGAAATTATGGCTAATTCCCTTTTCTGCAAGAAACTCTTCAAACTCCCTGTTCTTGAATTCGAGACCATTGTCGCTCCTGATATTGCGAACGACCTTCTTGAGCTGGACTTCAATTTGCTTGATAAACACTTTCAGCTTTTGAGTCGCTTCAGATTTGAGCTTTAGAAAGAACACCCATGTAAATTGAGAGAAGTCATCAACGATAACAAGAATGAACTTGCTACCACCGATGCTTTCAATAGATGAAGGACCACACAAATCGATATGAAGCAATTCGAGTGGTTCAACAACTTTTGTATTAATTACGGATGGGTGACTTTGACGACTCTGCTTTCCCATTTCGCATGCAGCACATAAATGCTATCTGTCAAACTTGAGCAATGGAAGACCCCTAACATGACCTCCAGTGACAAGTCGGTTGATATCTTTGAAATTGAGATGAGAGAGTCTTCTGTGCCACAACCAGCTTTCGTCAGATTGAGCTTTTGATAGCAGACATATGGTTGGGTTTCCTTTGATGGGTTTCATGTTCAGAGGAAACATTTCACCCTTTCGCTCTGACTTCAGAATCACTTTCTTTGTCTTTTTCTCTATGATTTCAGAACCTTCATCATCGAATGAAATTTTGAGACCTGTACCTCCGACAAGCTGAGATACACTGATGAGGTTGTGTTGAAGTCCTTCCACATAGGCCACCTTCCTTATGGTAAAATCACCATTCGTTATCATCCCATATCCCTTTATGGTGCCGAAAGAGTTATTTCCAAACTTAACGTTGCCACCATTTGCAAGAGATCTGTATTCCCTGAGCTCCTCTTTCCTCCCTGTCATGTGACGCGAGCAGCCACTGTCAATGTACCATTCTTCGTCAAACTACTCGTCACTTATAACCTGCAAAAATTAAGCAGATTTAGGAACCCAAAGTTTCTTGGGTCCATGTGAGCTTTTCATGGGAACAGGAATAGTAAGAGAGATGTCAACTAGATATGTTCTTTTAATTAGAGTTGTTTCATCTTTCTTTTTAATGGTAAAGACTTTTATTTTATTGACATTAGGGATGTTCGTTTTGGACTCAGGTTTGGATTCATCGACCTTTTGCTTTCCCTTCTGTTCAGCTGAAGATTGAGGTTTTTGAGGGCAAGCAAGATTAGTTTTGGAACTAGATGGAGATGAATGAGTGGAAGTAGAAGAACGAGAAGAATTAGAACGAGAGGAGTTGGATGGGGAGGACTTCCTGGCTGATGACTTTAGGTGACCCTTTTGCTTTTGATCGTTGGTGGCGTTAACCTTTGAGTCTTGTTCTCTTTTGACTTCAGAGCCGAACCTCTGCGTTCGGTTGGAGTTGTTCTTGGAACCGAACCTTTGGTTTTGGTTGAAATCCTTTTCAGAACCGAACCTTGACTTTCGGTTGGTATCTTCTTGCGAACCGAACCTTGGCTTTCGGTTGGTATTTTCTTGTGAACCGAACCTTGGCTTTCGGTTGGAGGAACTTTCAGGCTTTCGTACAGGATTGTTTTCATACTTCAGATTCTTGTCCTTGTGTGTATAGTATGCGTTCTAGGAGTGCCAGAATTGTTTCCTTTCAGAAAGATTTTTCCTGTATCTTTGGTTCCTCTCTATTTTCTTATCCCTCATCTGCTTAGGTTGATGATGAACGTTCGCTCTTGTTTTTGCTGTCACTTTGACTGATTCCTTTTGAACTTCAGGAGTTGTTCTTCGAGCAGAGGGAACAGATGGAATATCTGAAGAAGATTCAGTTTGCCCTGAGGAAGTGGAAGGAGTATCTGATGAAGTTTCGCTTCGAGCTGTAGGTGTTGAAGGAATGTCTTCTTTTGCTAAATGATCATCCTCTTGAGGAATTTCTTTGGTACCACTGGTGCTTGGTTCACTGAAATTATCGGGCTTGTTCAAGGTTCAGGTATGTACCTCCCTTTCTTCATCCAGGAGGTTCTTTCAGACAGGCCAACGGTTTCGTTTCCATTATCAATAGGAGCTTCCCAGAAATACTCATCACAGCCATCAGCATTGTCTTCATTAACAATAGCTGTGAGTTCAGCTGTTTGATGTTCGGTTACCCCAGTTACCTTGTATACCTGATTTGGAGTGGTCCTGACCTTTTGATACACAACAGCCTTTTCTACTAATTTCGGGGACTTTTGATGGGACAATCTAGCGAATTCCACAGAATTTTCAGAAATAAGATTTTTGTGGTTTCCAGTTTCGCTTTTAACAAATTCTGAGCAGTCAACCGTATCCTCTACAGAAATTTCACTCATGTTTTCGTCCTCGTTAAGCTCAGATGCATTTTCAACATCGATTTTATTTTCTGAGCTAACTTTGGCGTTTAGAGAGTCAAACTTTTGTATGGTTTCGGTTCTCAGTTTAAGTCTGTCATTTTCATCCAAAAGATTTTTGAGCGTGTCCTTGTGGTCTTTGGATTTAATGAAGGACTCAATTTTGTCCAGTCCAATTTTATAAGTTGGGTTGACATCATCAGACGATATCACACTCTCACAATTGTAAGCTTCGGCATCGATTTCATCCTCCTTAAATTCTAGGAAGGGCAAAATCATATGATGGATCTTTTGGCCTATCTCACAGTCTAAGTGAAGTTGAGTAATATTGGAATATAAACGTTTAGCTATTAAACAAAAAACATTTCGTTGTTTCAACAATTTCAAATTGTCTCTCTGTAAATAAATGTTTTCGTCTTTAACTTTAACTAATTCCGACTTTTTTAACTCAATCCACATACGCCGCTCCTCACTCTTCGACGCCACCCTGCTTAATTGATCAGTCAGGTTAGAATTGGTGACTCGAGTTTGAGTTAAGCTACTATCTAAATGAGAAATTCTTGTGTTAACGTTTTTTAGTTCTTTCTCATATGAGGATGATGGAACTTTAGATGAAATAAAAGCAGATTGTACCTTCTTTATTAGTTCATCGAGCTCATTGAACTGTTGGCTGAGTGGTTTGGCCGTAAAGCACATATCCTCCTGCACCTTCGGTCCATTGCTTCCTCCATCGGTATTGTATCCCCTCATTTGAGACACTTCAGTCACCATGAAGCATTTTCCACCACTGCTTTCCTCCTTAGCCACATATGCCTTTCCATGAGTAGGCTTCCTCACTTCTTCGTCTTCTGAGTCAGTAGACCAGACTTCAGTGCTACCGAACTCATTGTCATTGACCGAACCCTGCACAATAAGAGCATTAATAGAAGGGTTAGCGGTAGACTTCTTCTTTCTCAACTCATCCAATCTCTTCTGCAGCACAGCTTCCTCATCATTTCCATTGTCCTTTTCAGCCATCTTCTTAAGAACACAGTCCTTAGCGTAGTGGTTCTTGCCACCACAATAGAAACAGCTTACTCCGGAATCGCCATCTGCTTTCGGTTCCTTTTTGGGCTCCTCAGCTTTCGGTTCATTGTTTGCTTTTTCTGAGCTGTAACTCCCCTGCCAGTTTCGGTTTTTGTTGCTGGGGAATCTCTTCTTTATGAACCTCTTAGGATTGGATACCATCATGGCATAATCCTCAGTTGAGAGGTCATATTCTTCCATGTTGAGCTCTTCATCCTCCACCACAGCTTTACTTTTAGATAGGAGGGCCAACGAACCAAGACTGGAGACAACATTCTTCTCTTGAACCACAATCTTCTCTTGGGACTTTAGAATACCCACCAGTTTCGCCAAAGAATATGATTTAAATTGTTCATGGGCTTTGACTGTGGAAACAACTGTTCTCCATTCAGATCGTAGTCCGTTCAAGAAAGTAACCTTTTGTTCGATGAGCTTCCTTTCAATGTCGTGTTTGATCATCTTGCTGAGAAGATGATTGAAGCGATCAAACGTCTGGGTCACAGTTTCTTCGGCCCCTTGCCTGAATTCACCAAATTCAGATAGAAGCAAGGTTTGGATGGAATGTTCAAGATCTTCGTCTGTGGAATACAGTTCGCGAAGTCTATCCCACACTTCCTTCACCGTAGTGCATGAGCTGACCAGCCTGAATGTGTCGGACTGAAGGGCGAATCTGATCAACCTAAGTGCCTTAATATTGCACTGGAGTTTGTCTTTTTCATCTTGCGCGATATTCGTCACGTCCTTGAGCAGATCATTGTACTCTTTTTGCGTCTTAATGATTTTGGACGTCGTAGAATGAGAAAACGGTCCACTGATGATGGCTTCCCATATGAGATAACCATTGTCCTCCGATCCAATCACATAATCTTCGAAATGATGCGCCCATACTTCATAGTCATGGGTGTACAAGATTGGAATCTTTGTCGTCGAACCGATGCTGTTGGAAATATTAATAGGGTTTGATTGCGTTGCGTCCATAATGATCGTAAAAACCTGTTCAAAGATCAGACTTGTAATAAAGCAGATTAGAGCAAAACAATAAATACTAAGATACGTCAATTAAGATGACGGCTCAATAAATATCGATGATTGCGGAAAACCCTAATGGAAATCTTTTTCACAGAAAAGATGTGTATCGATTACACAGCCTCCTGCTCTGATACCAATTGATGGGATTAAAACAACTTTTAATCTATGAAGATCGATTAGATCTTGAACAAGTATATGAATATGAAACAGCAAGAACACAATATTAATAACAAAGCAGAACGCAATATTAAGAACAAAATAGCATGAATCAATCGTGTCGAATGATTAAATAAAATCCTTAGAAGAGCTCGATTAAGAACATCAACTGTAAAGGATTGGAAGATTACAAGAACGATTACTGGAAAATATTGTACTCTTGATAAATCGCTATATCGATAATCTCTAGAATCTTAACCTAATATGCATGCAAGCATTAACTTATATACAATACATAAAAGGCTCTCGGTTGGACAGGCCCAAACCGGAGAATAAAAGGCTAATCTAACGAGCCCAAAAGACGCAACATCAAAACTCTTTTTCAGCCCAACATAGGGGATTCCTCAACAATATATGTTAGTAAGGCAACCATGAGGGGGATGGAGTACACCTGGTGAACACGTCGTTCACAAACACCTATAGGTTGCGAGCCCGCCAACGTTCCACTAGACTGTCTAGAATAGTTTGTGGTTGTCATTTATACTCCTCTAGATTACTAGATCAACTTTATAATCAAGGCCACTCATCATTTATTTCATCTTTCATCATCTATATCATCTACTATCTTTACCCAACATAATTATAGGTATAAAATACATATATAGTTTAAATCGAGCAAATCATGTATAAATCGTTCATCTAGCATAGATATCAGGAACATAGATAATAGGCACATATAACAAGTATTTTATATTAAATACTACATATCTATGTGTAAGATGAAAGTAACTATGCACTCACTTGTTAAAGTGACGACTCGTAATTCAAGCAGCGCTTCGCTTCTAGCAATTGTCTTTTCATTTGACGAAACCTAGTATCATTATCACTAAGTCTTAGTCTATTATTTATTACGACTAATTATTAGTCTAGATTTATAGTTAATTCAAAGTCTACTTCATATCAAGTAAGGATCAGTTAAGAAGGACAGTTGGGAAGGAGGACCATTTTGGCGCATACCCTTTCTGAAATCGAACAACCAAGCCAACGTGACCATTCTAGCCACCTCTCCCGTAAGTAGATCAATCAGTTAATGACTTTGAATCACTGATAAATGTTGTTTATAGGTTTATAATAACGATAATGAACTTAAACATAAGTTATACTTAAGGTACGATAATCATAACTCAACTTACAAGTGGTTTAGCGAGAAACTGGACTTTGCGCAGAACTTCTGAGTCAAAATCTCTTTTTTTATCGGGGCCTTCATGCACTCCGAGGCTTCGCTACTAACATCTTGGAGGTACTAGGGAAAGGCTTAGAGGCATTGGGAGTCTTTGGGAGAGAATTGGTTGAGAAGGTGTGACATTTTAAGTGAAAAACGAGCTCTATTTATAGGTTGGAGGAAGTACGTATACGGGGCGTACTAGAACACTATGTTGGGTGTACTTCGAGCTACGTTGGGCGTACTGCATCCAGGTGTCACGATCTCATTCCAAGCCGTGAGGAAGAAGGTGTGGCCTAGATCTTGCCACGTGTCACTCGCTCATTAATCCAAAAATTAATTATCTTCTAAAATTCGTAACTTTCGCATACGAGCTCCGTTTTTTACGTTCTTTATATCCACGCGTAGGTATCTACAACTTTCATTTAGACTCCGTCGGCTAATTTTGACTTTATTTTCAAAGTTATATTTTAACAGACTTAGACAGTTAAAGTCCGTTAAAAATTCACAACTTTGTCATCAGATGTCCGTTCTCAATTGTCTTTATATCGTTGAGTTCTTATTAACAAGATCTTGAATTCTCGTTTATGTTATGTTGGCTAAAAATCGATCGATCTAAAATTCGATTTACAAGTTGTATAGTGTTATGTTGAATCTTAGAAAAATCATAATTTCCTCTAACGAATTCAGATTTGGACATTCTCTATATGCATGCTCTAGGTTTAATGTGTACTACGACTTTTGTTTAGATTGCTAAGACTAAAAAGTATTTTGTCAAAAATTTAATTTTTACGATACGCGGAGCCTTACCGGTTTAATTGCAAAACTTCGACGGCTCATAACTTCTTAGTTATAAGGCATATTTCAACGTTCTTTATATCTTTGGAATCCTTGTTACGACTAATTCAACTTTCTTTAAATATATTGGGTCTAATTATTATTTTATTCTAGACGTGTATTTTATTCCTATTTTGTTATATCGTTATAAGCACATATATTGTACATAAATCACATAATACTCAAATAATTCTTCTTCATTACATAAAATAGGCTACAATTTTTGACCATATCTATTACATCAACATAATAATGTTTAGCCAGAAACGCGGGCGTTACAATGCATACTATGTAAATCCGACAAAAGAGTTGTATACATCGATGTCTATCCGATCTTGAGTTTTAGGTTGAAAATTTTATGCTCCTAAAAGTGCCACCATGGAAGGGTGTCATCCGATTCCGGAAGCAGTGATGGGCCCCAGGTTTATTGGATCATTCAGAGTGTTAGCTTGGGTAGGTAAGGTTTCCTACTGATTGGATCTGCCTAAGAAGCTCAGCCAGATACACAACATTTTTCATGTTTCACAACCGCGTAAGTGTTTAGCAGATGAGTTTGTAGTAGTGCCTTTAAATGATATTTAGGTGGACGAATATCTGAACTATGTCGTGAGACCGATTGTAATCTTAGATCAGAAGATGAAGCCTTGTGCAATAAGGTAGTGGGATTGGTGAAGGTACAATGGTAGCATCGGAAAGGTGGTTTTGAATGGACTTAGGAACTTAAGGAGGATATGTGTGAGCATTATCTCGAGCTTTTTACTACAACGAATTTCGAGGACGAAATCTAATTCTAATGGGGGAGAATTGAAACATACGCTTCTCAGGTATAATCCATTTAGCATTTAATTTATTCGAGTATGGGACTGAGGGTTTTCTTCAGATCGTGGTGCGACATTATTTATGGTGACATGATACATGTCATTAAGTAGTAGCGCAGTCAAGTATAGACTGCGAAGCGGTGGCAACTATCATTCAAAACCTTAGGTCTCTAATCGTGTACCCTATTTAAGGGATGCGATGTTTAGGGTTTGTTCATCTTATCCACCCCTTTCTCTCAGAACGATACCCTAGCCCCCTTGTGCTCTTTGGTGATTCTTGGTGCTTTTAGAGGATCTTGAAGAAGAAAGAAGCTCATGGTTCTTGAATTTGTGTGCTCTAATTGAAGTTGCAACCTTCTAGACCTTTTCATACATAGATCTAGGCGTGGGAAGAGATTTTGGCCCCTTTTGGTTGTTTTCGTTGATGTTCTTAGAGTTTGGAGAACTCCAAAACCATATTCTTGTCCTTAGATGACTTTTGGATTTTTTGAGAGTTTGCTAAGTGCATATTTCCAACTCCTTTATGGGCATGCAAAGGTCTTAATTTATTTTTGTAACATTCATCAGTTATGGTTAATGTTTAGGGCTTGGGTTAGTTAGGAAATGGATAAAGTCACAAATATTATCCATTAAGTCCCTTAATCGATTAAGATCTAAAGATTTGAGCTCTAGAAGTTAAGGGTTAACAACTTAACGGATTAAGTTGTTAGGACGTCAACCGCGACGCAAGTTATTAAGGGACCACGACAAGGGCCATAAAGGCCAACCGCGACTATTTTGGCATTTTGTGACCGCGGAGCGATCTATGAGTTGATCGCGACGCGGTGGTCTTTGATTGTTGACTTTTATCGTTGATCATCGAAATTTTGATCAGATTCATTGTACTTAGATATTTCAGTATTTCTCTTAGTATGTTACAATGTGATTATGCTTTTAGGTAAATAGACTAGTTAGTTGTTTGTTATCTATTAAATATATATGTCAAAATGTATTGTGGCCAATTAAGGGTGGTCCAACTTTGTGTTGAATGCCAAAATACTCAGGGTGGACGAGCTTCATGTTGGAGGCCAGGGGCAGGTTAGCTTTATGCTGAAGGAAAAAGGGACGGATCAACTTTATGTTGAAGGCAAAATGCGCGGATCAATCAGGCTGAAGTCCAATGTTTGTATGTTTCATGTATTGTGTTGTTTATGGTATTTTGGGGAACATATTAAACATTGGCGTATAGTTGTGGATTAAATGTTTCATATATTTCAGATGATCGTGGGGAGGCGAATGCGTGACTGTACACATTCATCAATAATTTTTGTATTTTGTGATTTCACGTTTATTTATCATACTCTGATTTTGAGATTTTGTCTTTTGGAAACAAATGATTTATTGATATTGATTTATGAAAATGACATTTTACCTTATTTAAAAATTAAAAAGTTAGGACGTTACAAAAAAAACATATATATTTTGGTCTTATAACAAAAAAAAAAATCATCACTGATATTTTTTTTATAGTTTAACAATCAAAACTTGCTATTATATGCTGTTATCTGATAATAAAGCTTAATTGCAAATAATAGCAAATTCCAATGGTTAAAAAATATGGCTTTTTTGTTAATAAAGTCAAAGAGACTTTTATACAGATTTCCTTAAAACTATAGTTATTTATTTATTTTTATTTTTTTTCTTTTGGCAAAGAATAGAAAGATTAGACTTATTTTCTTCATTGCATGGTAGTACTTATTAAAACGTTGAAATACCCATACATAAGTCGCTTAAAATATAAATAAAAGCACGAGTACTAGTTAACCATCGTTCATCCAAGTGCGAGTAGATTTGAAGCAAATACCATGATGATAAAATTTCTCAAGGCGATGACAAATATTTTACGTAAAGTGGGTGAAGATTGGATTCATAAAAAGACTAGTGACTTTTATTATCGGGTCTCTATCCACTTTTCTTTTGTTTGTTGGAACTTAATTGTCATTCCTGAGTATTCAACCTCATGTCTCACAACCATCTTCTATTGCAATTACTAAAAATTCTACTCGATAAGTCATATATCATTGTTTTATTAGCAACTTATTTTGAACAGATATAGAATGTCTTACTTAAATCATTAGAGCTTTAGAGTTTTGTGTTATTTATTGGGTTATTTTTGATAAAGTAGTTGATAATTAAAAAGCTAACCGATAATTGATAAACTAATCGATAAAAAATAGTATTGGATAAAAAAAATAGTAAATAAGTTAATTAGGATGTATAAAATGACAGCATACAAAAAATTGTTTTTATTATAATTAATAAAATATATATTTGAAAGAATTTGAAAAAATAAAATGTTATAAACAAGTTGAAAGCACCTATAAATTAGGCTTAAAAATAGTTTATATAAAAAACATGACAAATTAAAAGAAAAACTAAAAAAATTAATAGAGAAATTAAATATCCTCCTATCTTTTAATACTATAAATTCTGTTACCCATTTAAATAATAACACGTGTCATATTATTATCCTAAAATACTTTTAAATTTCATTAAATAAAATTACATGTTACACATATCACCGTTTAATTGGGTAAGATGATATGTAAGAACAAAAGATAGGAGAATATTTAATTTGTCAAACTAATATAATCTATAAGTTGGTTGTAACTCACCAAATATAGTCTAAGAATGGACAGAATCGTCCAAAAATAATAACAAGTTACTTTACGACACACTAGATGGTGCGCGACGAGGTAATGCGACATTAAAGATATGGAGTTTATTTTACCATTTGCCTCTCTCTCATGCGTAAATTTGTTTTGTATAATTATAATATTTTATATATTTTTAATTAGTTTGTAAATTTGTTTTGTATAATTATAATATTTTATTAAAATTAATAAAATATATATGCTTAGAGAGATTAAAAAATAAACCCTATATTCTAATTTTTCTCTAGAAGTTATGTCTAGACAAATTGTATATAGAGACAATATTTGTATATAAATTTATTGTCTTAAACAAGAGTTTTTTTGGACATTGATTTAACGTAAACTGAACCTTAAAGTAGAGACCTAAAAGTAGTACAAATGAACTAGAATTTACATGACAAGTACAATTGGATATAGCCCTTACATGTACTCCAGAAGCTCATCAAAATTCATAAGTACGATAAACTTCAGAATAATTTAGAATATATTTAATGCCCATATATTTATATACTACAAAATTAAAATTATTTATTTCTCTTAAACAGTCCAAGGTTCTATTAAAAAACACCAAACACTGCGAGAAACTGGAAAACCAAAGTGAGAATGAATTTGCGGAAGAATATAAAATAATAGGTTTATACAAAGAAAACAATAAAATAAAAAAAATTGAAATGAACACATTTAGAAATGAAACTAATCAAGTCTAACAACTCCATTCATTTCATTCAAATTTAGTGGTCATAAAACAAGGAGGGGGATGACAAACACACAATAAGATAGGCCGCTAACTTCTTTATAAGATAAAGTTAATTTTTTTGAATGTTACATCTATCGACTTAGGAGACGTAACATAATTATGCATGATTCGTTGTATTTTATTAAGAAGTTTCATCGCATCCATCACGATGAAAACAAATGTATTAAACACAAATGGTATGTGTGTTGATTTCTCATGCACAATTTCTAATGTATTGTAACTTTGCATGCAGATTTTTAATGCACAATTCTCATGTTTTGTAACTTTGCAAGTAGCATTCAAATCTAATAAAAATCAAAATACATAATATGAAACATTGCCAATATATATATATATATATATATATATATATATATATATATATATATATATATATATATATATATATATATATATATATATCGTTGATATCAATTAAAATATTATAAACATATAGTTCGTCATCAAATATTTTATTAGATTATATGTTTGAATAATTGGTTAATTTGTTATGAGGCATACTAATTAATAAGACTAATTCCATTTTACTTGGTGACAATATATTTGATAAAGTTAATTCAAAGAACTTCAAGTCACACATAAATTGTTCTCGTGAGGTGATCCATATTTGTGTGAGGACTAATGGAGTGTGTTTTTGGGACGATCAATATACTTTATTTCTGTTTTTAAGAATTTAATATGAGTTGGATTAGGTAAAGATCATACGGTGAATACAGTCTCAATGCGTCTTTTTGATGTCTTTATTGGGAATGAAGATCTTAAAAGGAAATTAAAATTATAATATTTTTCCCCAAACATTACAACATTACAATAATAATTTAAAAAAGAAAAATACAATGTTGGTAGGTCTTCTAGAAACAAAGCTTATTCATAAATATTTAATTTTTAGAAAATAGAATCGACGGTTTGATAGACTAGCTTAATTTACATTTTTTTATTAAATTCAAGAGTGTATTTAGTTGTCCATTAAAAAAACTAGTGGAAGCCCCCGTGCCATTGGTGTATTTGAATAGTTTTCGACTATCTATTTAAAATATCTCAACCTGTTAAAATACTTGTTGTCAAAAGTGAGGACAATGTTATTTCTTTGTTATTTTTTTATCAATATAAATGTCATCCAAATACAAAGCAATTGGATACCGCTAAAATTGGATAGATTGAATAGAATATAATATTCTAAAAAAATGTAAGTAGAATGTCTTAATAAGAAAAAAACTAAAAGTACAATATTGTATTAAAAATAAATGAAAGTAGAAATCCCTAATATGTTTATGTGGCGAAGTAAAATTACCAAATAATTAACATAAAACGTTCATCCCTTCATCCCTTCTGATGGAGACAAATCCTACACACATTCAATCTCAACAACACAATACCTTTATTATATATATGAGAAATACATATCATCAACTTAAAAAACAAATGTTAAATCTTGAAAATGAAAAATAAAAGTCATGAAAGAATCTACCAAAAAAGGATATCTACAAATTGAAAAATTTAAGAAGATTTTATATGATTACCCAATCGTGACTTGTGTAGGAGAAATTAGAATGATTCGTGTTGTGCTTGAACCACATAGATCAACAGTTGCTATATATGGGTTCTGGGTTCCGCACAAACATAAGGTGTTTTCCTTTTCTTTATGAATCATGACTTACAAACTCCTTAAATCAACAACCTGCAAGTGTAAGTTGAATTATAAGAGACTGAACCAAGAACTTATAAAAGAAAAAAGTGGATTAGTCCATGTTCCATGTTCCATCGAGGGATAATTGTTCAAAAGTAAAATAAAGTATAGATTAAGTTACAACTTTGGTGTATACAATTTATATCTTTATGCAAATTTGGTCATAATTTTGGAAATATGGTTGCAAAGGTCCACGTGCTTCCCAATTCCATCAGGTATGGTCCTCTTAGAGTCATAAATGATTTGTTAAGTACTTGTAAAAAGAAGTAATTACCTTTTGTGTACTCTTACTTATTTTTAAACCATATTCTATTAAAGATCTTAAAGGTTTTGTACATTTGCACCTTAAGAGAACTTCATATCAAACAAGTATCTTAGCACTAACATTTCAGAATATAAAACCAAAAGAACTACCTTGATTTCTTAGTTGTGACGTAGGATTTGGAAGAGTCCTCAGACGATGTTGTAACACTTGAATTTGGTTAGTTTCATATTCAATCTCTATTCTAAAAAGTTTTCAAAATTGGTCATTAAGCTAGTACGTGGGGCGTACTGGGTGGTACTCTTAGCGTACTAGCCTGATTATGATCGCGGAGCTCATCCACGTATGCTAGGCGTACATGGAGTACGCATGGCGTACGTGAGCAATTATGAAACCCTAATATTTAGGGCTTGCATCCTATATAAACCTTGATAGCCTCATTTGGTCATGTTTAGACAAACTCCACCTTCCCTTGTCCAGAAATCGAAACCCTAGTAACTTCTTGAGAGTTTTGAGCCATAAAGTGTGTTTGTTGGTGCTTTGTGACGGAAAAGAAAAGGTGAACCACTTGGAGTTGTGCTTGGAGCTTGAGGATCCGAGATTAGATCATCATTTCTAGTCTTTTGAGGTAAAAAGCTCCTATCTTGCTAATCTTTGATGCTAGACCTAGTTATGTGCTATTTTGTACTTATTGAGTCCTTGGAATGATTGTTGAGCCTCTTGATTCACTCCAGAAGTGATTGATGGTAGATCTAGGGTTCTTTTGGTCTCCTTGTTCATAAAAATGAAAGTGTTGAGGTGTTTACGGAATCATGCATGTGTTAAGAGCCTTTGTTAAGTTCTTTTGAGCTATAGAACCCCATTAAGCCATGCATGTACGTAAATTTGCCAACTTTATGTGATAAGCCACCATAAGGAAGTCAGATCTGGGAGTTGGGTTAAAGTCTTTGATGGGTTTTAAGCAATACATCAATCCTATGGTGCACATGCAAAGCCTAAAGCTTTGGATCTAGGTTTCTCTATTATACATGCAAATCATCCAAAGCTTACAAACCCTAATCTAGAAAACAACAAAACTTGAAAATAACATAAATAACCAATAAGAATAATACCTTGATTGTTGCTTGAAGATCTTTAGCTTTTGAGAACACAGCACTTCAAATGTGATGCCTATAATGGATCACAAACACCAAAGCAAATTGGATGATCTTGAAGAGAGGGGATGAGAGGCTCAAAATCAACTCTAAAACTTCTTAGGGTTTCTGGGTGCCGATTTCTGAATCCCTTGGGGTCCTTATATAGTGGAGCGGCTAAGGTTTCAGTCAAAAGCCTAATTGGATAGCTTAGGCCTTAAGCACTCCAATGGAACCTTCTGGAATAAGGCCTTGAACGATTTCAAGGTGGGCTTCCACCCTAATTTCGTCTATTCCTTTATCCATATGATCCACAACCCAAAATCCAATTATCTTATAATTGCAATTCCAGTCCCCTAAGTTTAATTAATATCTTTTGATCAAAAAATTAATTTCTTAATTAATTTTTGACCAATATTAATTAATCAATATGATTTCTCTTTTAATATATTATTAATATAATATGTGACATCCCCAATTTCCCGGCCAAAAAAGACAGATTTGTTTATGCTTTGTTTTTAAAATCAGAGTAATCTTTTAATGAAAACAGTTACGGAATTTGTTCCCAAAACAAAATATGATAAGAATTTATCAAAGCATTCCTATAAAGAAATGTATTTTCATTATATAACAAAATCTCGGTATGTCATGTTCAATACTTACCAAAAGAATAAACAGAACAAAATAGACCTTACAACAACTATTCATAACTACTGGTCTATAATCCAAAATCTCTCGTTATGTCAACCAACTTATGCTCTCATGCCATAACCTGTAATACAAAGAAAACTGAGAGGGTCAGGCTTGGGAGCCTAGTGAGCATATAGGGTTTTCAACCCACAATAATATAATTATTATATTCACTTATCAAACAATCTATCCAATTACCCACCCCCATTATCATCCTTTATTTCTGAAAGGTTTACCCTAAGAACCGATTACCCTTCTCCCATTCATTCCTAAGGATTTCCCTAAGGAATTGGCACAAAGTCTAGTGCTGCCAAGGTTCTTAGATTGGCTCTGGTGAACACGCAGTTCAAAATAATTAATGAACACCTAATGAAAACTTAGTTCAAATATCCCTGGTGAACACATAGTTCAAAACATCTAGTGAACACTTAGTTCAAATATCCCTGGTGAACCCAATCACCTAAGGAACACAGAGTACGGAAGCTCTTTGTTCAAACAAGGTGATAATAATGTATATCTCGATCCTACAAAACCACTAATATTATTAACACATATAAATCATATTTCTAAAACAATATATCCTATCCCGTCGATCCCCACATAATGACCCTATACAATGACCTTACGAGATCCAGCCTAAGGAATCGATATGAATATCGAACTGACGAAGTTGCGTTGGAAATTCCCTGGCAGCAAATGAGGATCAATAAAGACATCATTTTAGGGGAATGGGATAAGTTTCACCACGAACCTTCGTTCGTAAAAGAAAGAACCACAAGACAATTAAGTAAGGGGTAGTTATCTAGATAATAATGCCTAGGCGTGGTCCGAATATCGTAAGGTGTTTTACCCCCAGACTCTCCCTATCCAACATCGAACTTTGCCTAGCAGTGGTCTGAATATCATGAGGTATTTCACCCCCATACGCACCCTATTCGGCAATATAACACCAGACATACCTAGCAGTGGTCTATTACCGATACACTTTATTAGGCAGTCTACGAAGTTCCCTTAATTACTTCGTGAAAGGAAACGCTGACACATGAAGCTCGTCCGATCACTTCATAAAAGAAACGTTGACTCAAAAGCTCTTTCAACAAAAACTATATGGGGAAATACTAATAGAGTACTCCCGTATGCTCCCGTAACTGACACAAAATAGTGTCAAAAAGACTTTGTACTAGATAGTACTTTTGGCACATTATAGTACTCTGGTATGCGTAGGACTCGTACCCGAGAACATAATAGTACCCTGGCACAAGCAGCACCTGAGACACAAAGCTTGGAAAAAGGACTTCATACATAAAATGTACTTCTGTACGTAGAACATACTCCACCGATCATCAATCTCACAACACACGTACACTTAATAAGAGGCTTCCCAATGTCCAAACTTAATTGAACTAAACATCCCTTCTTAAGTCTTAACCCATCACTAGGCAAACCTATAATGCTTATAATCAATTTTTGATACTTTCTCCGTTTAGGCAACGCTAACTAGTGTATACTTAACACATAGTCTTAAGTAATACTATCATATATACATATCTTAACACATATTGAACCATAACTGATTTGCACTTTGTATATCATCAAATATATCTAACACGTATTTCGGACAATAACAAATACTTCACATACATTTATATTTAATACTCTTAATCAATACTTGTAATAAAATCATGTCCATGAAAGGAACTATGCACATGATACGTTATCGAATGAACACATAATTCAAAAATACATAATCCGTACTCCCGAATCTAAAATTTACCTCCTTACCTAATCCATATTCCCGGATCTAAAAGTAAACTTTTGATCTGATCCTAACTCTCGAATCTACATCTAACCTCTTGATCTGATGCATACTCTCAGATCTAAAACTAACCTCTTAATCTGATCCATACTCTCGGATCTAAAACTAACATCCTGATCTGATCCATACACCCAGATCTAAAACAAGTTTATCTCTTTATCCTTTTATCTCATGGTCCAACCCATATTTTATCACCTACCAACAACCTCAACCACCCATGTGTTGGATAAGGTGTCTAAGTCCATAACTTATTTGGTATATACTTGACCCAACCCGGCATGGTCCATTTGGGTTGCACTTCACCCGAACTATTTATGGATAATTTTATGAGAGTTATACACATATGTTTATTAATATATTATAAGTTATAATATATTAATATGAAGTCATGTTATTTAATTAGTCTTAGTCTTAAATTAATTATGAATTAATTTAGAGATTAAAAGGAAGACTAATTAGATTATGGGCTATTGGTTTTATATGGTGTGGGCTAACACTCATTTGTTAATGGGCTAGGCTTATATGGAAGTCCATGGATGATCCATGGAGCTTTTAACCCATGGATCCTTGGAAAAGGAAAGGTCATGGGTTATTAGGGTTTCACCCTAACCATGTACACTATATAAGCATGCTTATGTTGCATGAAATAGCCACTAGTGTGTGTGCTTGTGTGTGGCCGAAAATTACAAGTGTGTGTACACTCTCTAAAGGTTTCCAAGTGTTTGTGGTGATTTGTGATTTCCATTTGAGGCATTCACACTATTGGTGCTTGGCTCTCAAACTCCAAGGAATCAATCTCATCAAAAGGTATGTAATCTCATCTAACTCTTTTATGTTTAAAAGTTCCCCATGCCATGTTAGATAAGTTATGAACCTTGGAAAATTATTATTTTGCATGTATTAGACAAACATAGATCCAAGGTTTATTAGGGTTGCATGCACACTTAGGAAGTGTTAGATTGCTCAAAACCCAACAGTGGTATCAGAGCCTAGGCTTGCTTGTTTGATACTTGATGCAAAATAGTGAAAAAAGTTGAAATTGTTGCTTTCTGGCTGATGGACTCGCCGAGTCCATGGGGGGACTCTCCGAGTTCAAGGCAAAATTCATCCTACTCGCCGAGTAGGTTCGTGCACTCGGCAAGTAGAATGATCAGAATGCAGAATTTCGACTTTTGCTGCTGGAAATGGACTAGAAACATTACCCTAACCTGTTTTGGTGTTTTAAAACTTGTTTTAGTTGGTGTAATGGTTGTTCTAATCCATTTACAATGGCATATATCAAAATTCCATGATTTTTATATGTTCATATAATTCTTGAAATTTTGATGATCATGTTCATGTTCTTATGAATTTAGAAGAAGATAGGAATTATTTGCTGAATTGTTTAGAATTAATTCTTGAACATTTATGTGTTTTAATGGAGTCCATAATTTGTCCTCAAGTTATGGATATCCAAAGGTCACTTTTCTTTAACACACATTTAAACACATAAGTTACATGAAAATGAAGAGTCTTCATTTTTATGAACCTTTAATTCATAAGTTATGAAATGAAAAGTTTTGGATAGTTACAAAACTTGCCCTCAAGTTTTGGAATTTGTAAAGTTTCACACACTTTAATAAACTTTAATTCCAACCCTTAGAGTTTTAATAGTTAAAATTCAACCCTTATACTATTTATAACATTAATGGTTAATTATTATTATTATTATTATTATTATTATTATTATTATTATTATTATTATTATTATTATTATTATTATTATTATTATTATTATTATATATATAAGAATAATTCGTTCTACCGTTAGTAGGCCTCATTCACGAAGCCGGTCTATAAGGGGGGTATAAGGTTGTTGCCTATAAAATGGCAGCTTAATGGGTGTCCACTCTCACCCACCGCTTCCTTGATCGGTGGAGGGTCGTTAGCCGAACGGGTAGGACAGTGAATTTAAATCTTCATTAAAAGTATAATGATTATTATAAAGTAATTAAACATTTTTTTAATTCCCAATCTTAGTTACTTTAGGAAAATGTGAACATGGTGCTAGTCCATGGAATTCACACTTTGTACCTTACCAAGTCGTTGGTGGAGCGTGTGTGGTTAACCGGCACACTAACTTGGACTAGTAAGGATCACGAAGGGTGACTTAATGTTTGTCATAGATCAATGGAGCGTGTGTGGTTAACCGGCACATTGATTAGGTGATAATATTAAGGGCACCAAGTGAATTAGCATGGTTATTCACACCTTGTTTTGTGATCCTCGGCATCCCAGTCACAAAACTTGAAGGGCACAATCGAGATTGAAACATGCCATTGAAAAGTTCAATGAATCTCAAAAGAATCTAGGAATTTCAAATCCAATTAAAACCTAATAATTCATTTTGTTTTTCATGGTGGAAATTGGTGAATCGTCATTCACCTACCTTTCAAATATATTATTACTTAGATTACGACATCCCTCTTCTAAGTATAATATATTGTGATTGGATCCTAGCCTTAATATTACATTTGGGTGTCTTATTAAGGATTCTATATATCTAATCTAAACTTGCTTTCTTCTTTCAGATGTCTTCCAACACTAATGCTTCGGGCTCTAACCCAGCTGGTTCTTTCTCTCTCATGAATCTTTGTGGGAGAGTCATCTTTGATGGTTCCAACTTCATGGATTGGATTAGGAACATCAGGATGGTTACTTGTTATGAGGACAAGGAATATGTCCTTGATAAGGAGTTAAAAGAGCTTGATGAGTCTACTGCTACTCCTGAGGAGATCGCTGAATTCAGGACACATGAGAGAGATGCTACTAAGGTGGCATGCATCATGATGGCCACGATGACAGCCGAGCTCCAAAAGTCCTATGAGGACTTCTACCCTTTTGAGATGCACCAAGACCTGATGGAAAGGTACCATCAGAGTGCTAGTCAGGAGCGGTATGAAATAATCTCCTCCATAATAACTACCCGCATGAAGGACGGTGAATCCGTCACGGCCCACATGCAAAAGATGCAAAGGTATGTGGACCGTTTTCTAAAGCTGAATGTGAACATCCCTGAGGAGTTGGCAATTGACATCATTTTGCACTCCTTACCTTCTTGTTATGACCATTTTCGTATGACATATCATATGAACAAGGAGGAAGTTACCCTCAGCAAGCTTCAAGGACTCTTGAAGACCGCTGAAACCGGTCTTAAGGGCAAGGCGGTTGTTACCTCTACTACTCCTACTCCAACATCTACCCCTGTTTTGGCTATCGGGCAAGGCAAAGGGAAAAAGAGGAAGCACCCTTCGAAGGGTACCAAGGGAAAGTCTCTTGAAGGCTCCTCATCGAAGACCAAGAGCGGTTCTGTCACTCCTTCTGCCATTCCCAAGGATGCTGATTGCTACTATTGCCTGGACAAGGGGCACTGGAAGCGAAACTGCCCTAAGTACTTGCAGGATCTAAAGGATGGGAAAGTGAAACCCACCCATGCAGGTATTTACACAATATTGTCTAATTACTCATCATATTCTAACTCTTGGGTGCTTGATACAGGATGTGGTATTCACATATGTTCTGATTTGCAGGGCCTAAGAAGAAGTGAGGATGTGGAGCACGGGAAGATAAACTTGATCATGGGGAATAGGAAGGCTTCACCTGTTTCCAAGATTGGAGTTTATACTTTGTTGCTTAATAATGGGTTAAAATTAGATTTGAATAAATGTGTGTAGTCGTCTGAAATGGAGAGGAATATTATTTCTTTTCATGCTTTGTACAAACAAGGTTTTACCTTTTTGTTTGATAATGAATGTGGTGGTATTAATGCTTTCTTTAAAAATGTGTTTTATTTTAAAGCATTACCTTGTGATGGTGTGTATGAAACTGTGTCGATTGTAGACAACTTAGGAAATAATGTGTTGTATATTGATTCTTCTACTAGCCTAGATAAAGCATCATTGTGGCATTGTCGTCTTGGACATGTAAACAAGAAACGCATAGGCCAACTCCAAAAGAGTGGAGTCTTGGAGTCATTCGACCTTAAAACGGATGATAGTTGTGAATCTTGTCTACTTGGAAAGATGACAAAATCACCCTTCACTGGAACTTGTGAAAGGGGTGAGGGTTTGTTGGACCTAATACATACTGATGTATGTGGGCCATTCAAAACCGCCACAAGGGATGCTAATCGGTATTATGTGACTTTTATTGATGATTTTAGTAGATATGGGTATGTCTACTTAATCAAACATAAGTCAGAAACCTTTGAAAGGTTTAAGGAATTCAAACAGGAAGTAGAAAATCAATTGGGCAGGAACATTAAGATGCTTCGATCCGATCGAGGTAGTGAGTATCTTAGTACCGAGTTCCTTGACTATCTTAAGGAGTGTGGGATTGTCTCACAATTGACTCCTCCCAGGACACCACAGCTAAATGGTGTAGCTGAGAGGCGTAATCGAACCTTGTTAGACATGGTTCGCTCTATGATGAGTCGAGCCTCGCTACCAATCTCTTTTTGGGGGTATGCCTTAGAGACTGCCGCCTATATCCTTAATCTAGTCCCTACAAAGAAGGTTACCAAAATACCTCATGAGATGTGGACTGGGAAGGTTCCCAATTTAGACCACATCAAGATTTGGGGCTGCGAGGCTTTCGTGAGGCGTGAGACTCATGATAAGCTCGAACCCCGAAGTGAAAGGTGTATTTTCATCGGCTACCCACATAAATCTTTTGGTTACCTCTTCTACAGACCCAGTGAGAATGTGGTCTTTGTAGCAAGAAGAGGGGTCTTCCGTGAGAGGGAGTTTATAAGCCAAGGAGACAGTGGGAGGAAAATTGATCTTGAAGAAATTCAAGAAGCAATTGGTGAAGGAACCTCAGACACTAGCAATCAACCTGAGGAGGAAACTCTTGTTGAGCAAGCTGACGAGTCTGTACCTCCGAGGCGTTCCACACGGGTTAGGAACACACCTTCACTTTATTATGGCTTTCATATTACTACGAAAGGTGATACATTTATCAGCGATAGTACATTGGTAAATTTGGATGAACCTAGCAGTGTTAAGGAAGCCATGGCAGGCCCGGAGTCTGCTAAATGGAAGGAGGCTATGGACAGCGAGATACATTTCATGTATGACAATCAAGTTTGGAACTTGGTTGACCATGTACCAGGCCGTAAAACAGTCGGGTGCAAATGGATCTTCAAGAAGAAGACCGACATGGAAGGAAAAGTGCATACTTATAAGGCTCAACTGGTTGCGAAGGGTTTTACTCAGACTCAAGGTATTGATTATGATGAAACTTTCTCGCTGGTAGCAAAGATTAAGTCTATTAGGGTTATGCTAGCCATTGCAGCATTTCATGATTATGAAATATGGCAAATGGATGTCAAAACCGCTTTCCTTAATGGAAAGTTGGCTGAGGATGTGTACATGAATCAGCCAGAGGGTTTTGTCAGTGCAAAGTACCCTAATAGAGTATGCAAGCTTGAGAAATCCATTTATGGATTAAAACAAGCATCTCGTAGCTGGAATCTTTGTTTTGATGAGAAGGTCAAAGAGTTTGGCTTCTCGAGAATTGAAGATGAGTTTTGCATGTATGTCAGAGCTAGTGGGAGTATAGTTAGCTTCTTGGTACTGTATGTGGATGACATACTACTTATAGGAAATGACATCCCAACCTTGCAGGAGGTTAAGTCCTGGCTTGGGAAGTGCTTTGCTATGAAGGACCTAGGGGAGGCTGCCTATATCCTAGGGATAAGGATATTAAGAGAAAGGAGGAAAAGACTAATTGGACTTAGTCAGAGTACCTACTTGGATAAGGTGTTGAAAAGGTTCAACATCCAGAATTCCAAGAAAGGAGATTTACCGATCCAAAGCAATGCCAAACTGAGTAAGACTCAGAGTCCGAGTACAGAGGCAGAGATAGTTGATATGAGCCAATTACCGTATCCTTCCGTTGTTGGCTCGATCATGTATGCTATGACTTGTACCCGCCCTGATGTGGCCTTTGCTTTGAGCATGGTCAGCAGGTATCAAGGGAACCCTGGCAAGTCTCATTGGACCGCGGTAAAGAACATTCTCAAGTACCTGCGGAGGACTAAGGATTGGATCCTTACCCTTGGTGGGAGTGATGACTTGAGAGTATTAGGGTATAGTGATGCCAGTTTTCAGACTGATAGGGATAACTTCCGCTCTCAGTCGGGCTGGGTCTTTACCTTAAATGGAGGGGCAATTTCTTGGAAGAGTTCCAAGCAGGAGACAGTGGCTGATTCGACTTGTGAATCAGAGTATATAGCAGCGAGTGAAGTAGCGAAGGAGGCGATATGGCTGAAGAACTTCATCGGAGACCTTGGAGTTGTACCAGCTATTAAAGAACCTATGGAGATTTTTTGTGACAGCAATAGTGCGGTTGCCTTAGCCAAGGAACCAAGAGATCATGGCAGATCCCGACACATTGACAGAAAATATCACTTCATAAGACACAAGATTGAAGAAGGACTCCTCGTGGCAAAGAGGTTATCGTCAGACGAGAATCCTGCAGATCCCCTTACGAAGGGACTGACGAGGGTTAAGCATTTTCAGCATGCAAGGCGCATCGGGCTGAGGGACGATATTAGTTTTACAGATTAGATAGTTTTCCTGAAACTTGTAAAATGTAATCGACATTTGATGATTAATAAAATTTGTGATTTATTTATGAGTAAGGTGTTACTGTCATTGTCAATTATTTACTATTGTTATAGTTTTGCATGTTTTGACTTCCAGAATAATTAATTTATTCAAACCTCCACAATCGGTCATACGTCGGAAGTAGGTATGAATCAAGATTGTCATGAATTGGGATTGTAGATGGCTAAAGGTGTTTAGACATGGCAATGGTTGCTGCAACGTTCATGAGTACTCATAAGTTATGAGTATATAAACCCACGCTCACTTGTATCACTTCATGGAATTTATCTCGAGTGATCGTGAGACGATAATATCATATAAGTCTTCAAACCTAGAAATATGAGTTGTTACCTATGAGTTGGTTGTGCATTGATTGCACGTAAACGCATCAGTAACTTGATGTTATAAAACGTGCCTTTGTGTACAATTCAACTAGTAGTAGAACAAGCATATGAGTCGAAGTTTATCTGTTCCTTCTAGAAATAGAAGCGATATCTGGACCCCTCGATGATTTTGTGTTGACCTATGCACCGGGCCCGGTCAGAACTAAACTGATGTGTTTAGTAAAGTTCTTTGTCAAAAAAATCGGAGATCGAGAAACAACTGCCAGACAATAAGCAAGACATAGTTCCATGTGTTTGTCTGGCTGATATCATGAGAACGGAGGATTATATGATCACTTGTCTTAAAATGGCGCTTCATAGTTCAACAGAGTTTTCGAGAGCTACAATTGCTGGTTGGTTCCTGAAGTTATATAGGCAAATACAGTTATTAGACTTATCCAAGTGGGAGTTTGTTGGATAAGGTGTCTAAGTCCATAACTTATTTGGTATATACTTGACCCGACCCGGCATGGTCCATTTGGGTTGCACTTCACCCGAACTATTTATGGATAATTTTATGAGAGTTATACACATATGTTTATTAATATATTATAAGTTATAATATATTAATATGACGTCATGTTATTTAATTAGTCTTAGTCTTAAATTAATTATGAATTAATTTAGAGATTAAAAGGAAGACTAATTAGATTATGGGCTATTGGTTTTATATGGTGTGGGCTAACACTCATTTGTTAATGGGCTAGGCTTATATGGAAGTCCATGGATGATCCATGGAGCTTTTAACCCATGGATCCTTGGAAAAGGAAAGGTCATGGGTTATTAGGGTTTCACCCTAACCATGTACACTATATAAGCATGCTTATGTTGCATGAAATAGCCACTAGTGTGTGTGCTTGTGTGTGGCCGAAAATTACAAGTGTGTGTACACTCTCTAAAGGTTTCCAAGTGTTTGTGGTGATTTGTGATTTCCATTTGAGGCATTCACACTATTGGTGCTTGGCTCTCAAACTCCAAGGAATCAATCTCATCAAAAGGTATGTAATCTCATCTAACTCTTTTATGTTTAAAAGTTCCCCATGCCATGTTAGATAAGTTATGAACCTTGGAAAATTATTATTTTGCATGTATTAGACAAACATAGATCCAAGGTTTATTAGGGTTGCATGCACACTTAGGAAGTGTTAGATTGCTCAAAACCCAACACCATGTTCTACCCAAAATATTTATAGATACAAAATACATATACAGTTTAAGTCATTAAAACTTATATAATTCATCCATTCCACAACCATCTTAAGTAAACAACAATATATTATACACATAGCACGTATTTCATTGCAAATACTTAACATTTATGTGTTAGAAGAAAGTGACTACACACTCACTTGATCAAAAGATGATCGGGCAGCACTACGGCTAGTAGAAGTACTATTCTACGGTGAAACTGTGATCTCTTCACACATCGGGCTTCTCGCGGGCAGAGCTTCGGCTCGGAAACTCTTTTCTTCTCGGGACCTTCGGAACTTTGGGACTTGCTTTGGGTGTCGGGATGATATCGGGGCATCGGGGGGTTAAAATAGGGCTTAGAGAGGGTATCGGGAGTGAGAGAGTGATAAAGTAGCAACCTAAATCGGCTGCCCTTCGATTTCTATATACAGGGCTGATTTTCTGGATTCAGGCAGTGAATCTCAAATATTCACTTCGTGAGTTCATTCGTCATCAGGTGCGTCATCGCGACTTGCCTCTGTCAGGCTCCAGAAGGCGTCAGAAGTCAGTCCACGTCGTTAACACTGATTTCACATCGTGAACTCTGACAGTTTTGGGGTTTCGCGCCCCGAACTTCAGAAATTCATAACTTTGGCATACAAACTCCGTTTTCGATGTTCTTTATATCGACATGTTGAAAAAAACAAGATCTAAAACTTTCATTTAGACTTTGTCGGCTAATTTTGAATTTATTTTTAATATAATAATAATATATTATTTTTAGTAGGCCGGGACAGGAAAACTCCGTTAGAAATTCATAACTCCTTCATCTGACGTCTGTTTTTCGACTGTCTTTTCACCGTTGGACTACTATCGATGAGATCTTCGATTCTCCTTTAGATCGTTTCAGCTAGAAATCACTCGATCTCATATTCGAACTGTGACAACCCGAAACCTCTATCTTGTACACTTAGTCAATTCAATCAACGTTAAGCTGTTTTGTTGACTTTTTGTACTGTTTTGTTGACTTTTTGACTTTTTGTTCTAAGTTGGAGTATGACCAAGGTTGAGTTTAGGAATGAGTCGGCAAGCCATAGAGTGATAAAACCGGGCCATACACACCTTTAGGAGGAGTTTATGGCCGTACACATGGGTGTGCGGCCGCACACTCACTCCTTGGCCGCAGACTCACTTTTTGGCAGCACTCTTACCCCTATATAAAGGGTAGCCCCCTTCCCTTTCATTCCTTTAATACCTTGGCAGCACACTACAATATTCTCTCAAGTTTCTCCAACTTTGAACCTTCCAAAGCTTCAATAACGTAAGTACTTCATCCTCTAACTTGCAAACCATGAAAGACCACTCTATCTAAGCCTTGAATGTGAAATAAATGACATGTTCTTCATCTCTTTGAAGGAGTGCGGCAGCACACCCTTAAAACACCCTCCAAAGTGAGAGTTTAACTTCCATATTCGAGATAAACATGCCCTAGCCTTGCTTGCACCTTAGAATGCACAATTGAGACATCATTTTGTGGGGTGTACGACCGCACACACATGTGTATGGCCGCACACACCCTTTTGCAGCAGCACACTCCTTGTGTGCGGCAGCACACTCCCGTGTGTGACCATACACACACCTTAGGACCACAAACCCACTTCTAGGACCCTTAACTTGCATTACAATTGAGTAAAGCCCTAGAACACTTCGTGGATGCAAACATGGACCTTGAGAAAACTTCAAAGGCACCCATTTTTATGGGTGTACGGCCGCACACCAATTCGGACGCACACCTATGGCTGCACACACTCAAGGTGGCCATACACTCCCTTTACTCAATTCTACAAGGTTCTATCACTTGATGCAAGTAGTTTCAAGTCCCTGGAGCGATTCTCTAACGTATCTAGTGGTAAAATACCTTCATTTGACTCCTATGTGTGTGTCATTGCGTGTTAATTAGGATTAAATCGTGTTCAAGGCTTCACTTAAACATCCAACTTTCCGTGTTGATCCTTCAAACAAACCACTCGCTCAAGGTGAGTTCATACCCCTACGTTTTCCTTATTTTTAATGTTTTTAGGGGGGGGGGGGATACAAGCCAAACCATAAGTGCTTTTATAAATTAATACAAAGAGCTTTTAACAAATATAAAACTCATGCAATTCTCATACTGTAACCCTTTTGTTCTATGTTGAGCATAAGGGAAGTTTTATAACTTATCACTAAATTACATAGTTTTCCGGACTCGATACTCACTACACTATACATGCAAACTATAATCGGTGTAGTTTGGGATTTTCGGAACGTAACAAGTACAGAAACTTTCACTACTAAACATATACACTATGACAGATGCATTTTAGAATTTACATCACTACATGAACATGGCATTCATAACGATAATTGTCACTGCATACGGATTTTACTACGGTATAACGCTACTACACTACATGTAAACTAGATTGTACGATACTGTGAGGCACTACTTTAACACTGTACCCTTAGGTGTACATGGATAAATCCTATCATAGTATAACCAGACTCTCCTGGAGGGAGAGCGTGAGATTGTCAGTCCCGAATAGATCTATTCACCTTATGTATAGACTCTCCTATAGTGAGATTTGTGAATAGATCTATTCGGGACTAACAATCTCTAGTCATATCAAGTATGGTTATACGACTCACATTATGTATAATTCACGTTTTGTTTACAAGTTGGCACTCTTCAACAGTTTTATTTATACTAAATAGAACTAATTTACACTACAACTGGAGAATAGCCAGGGTTTTCTAACATAACCGATTATACAATGGTTTCACGTACGAAATACTTATACATCATGATTAGCCTTAACTAGTCACATGAAGTAGTAGTTTCGCATGTCACTACAGATTACAGTAACGAACCCTCATGGTTTTATACAGGATTGATAACGCTACATTCTCACTAACGAAAATATCATATTTTCTTGGAAACATATAGATATTCATGGTTTTATACAAAACTGATAACATTACATTCTCACTAAATAAAATATTGGATTTTCTTGGAAACATACAAACGTTTTTATAAATTCATCAAAAAAATACCGCTTATGAACTCACCAGGTTTATGCTGATATTTCAAACTGCTTATGTTCTCAGGAAATCAGTAGATAGGTACCTGTTGGATTTTTGAGAAGCTGGAGCAATAAGAGTTTTATGTTTATATCTTTACATACAATTTGATGTAAATAAAACAAGATTCATACAAAGTTCCAAACTGATGTAATTATTTTCATTTTAGTATTCACTATAATGGTTGTGTTGCTATGATTGCTATTATTCATTGGTTGTGATGCTATACATGACGTCCTCCACCCCAGAACGTTTCCGCCATTCTGGTATTGGGGTGTGACAGATTGGTATCAGAGGCCTTGTTTATAGTGAACTAGTATACCAAACCTTACTTCGTATACAACTATAAACACTAAGGGGCCTAAGTAGTCTACACTAAAAGTATACTTTAAAAAATATAAGTATTTTTATAAAAAGTATACGAACCTACATACGTAACAAAACCAGAGTCATAGGAAGAACAAAACAAAAAGTATTTGGATGTTGGGACACTGCGGTGAGACCTGGGCAGTTATGTAATCATGTCTAGGGTGAATATAGCCTGATCAACTATATTCAGTCAAGACATGACCAACATGTGCTTGGGAATGACTGTGGTGTTACAACAAGCCTAAAACTTGCCAAGAACCAAAAACATTCATCATAAAATACTATAGGAGTATTTCTGCTAGAGCCAAATTCAGTATAGAGATTCCTCCAAGTGTTGCTACCATTTCCTTCTTAAGCGATAACTTACTTGCATTAGTAACCTTTTTGTATACTTATCGCTTGGTAGAACGCTTTTAATTTCAGGATGAGATATATCTTGTTTCATATATCTTGAGGACTTACCATCCTCTTCTTCCTGATTGTTTCTAGAACAAGATGCCTCCCCGAAGAAGACCCATAAGAAGGAACAACGACATCCCGCCACCGCCACCTCCACAATTCGATCCTACCATGTTTCAGGCAGCAGTTACCACCGTCGTGGCTGTGGCAATGATACAAGTGAACTTTGGTGGGGCAGGTGGAGCCGAAACTCAAAGACAAGTCGGAAGTCAGGGACAATAGAAAGAGTGTTCCTATAAGGAATTCATGACCGCAAAGCCCAAGTCCTTTGACAGAAACGGAGGAGTCATAGCTCTGAATCGATGGTTCAAGAAGATTGAATCCATCTTCGAAATTTGCGCCTGTACCGAAGCCAACAAGGTGAAGTTCGCCGCCTGCACCTTCACCGACCGAGCCTTGACCTGGTGGAATGGTCAAGTCAAATCCCTAAATCTACCAGTGGCTAATGCCATGGGTTGGGAAAGACTGAAGGGACTCATGCTTGCTGAATACTGCCTGAGGAGAGAGGTGCAAAAGTTGGAGCATGAACTTTGGAATCTAAAGATGAAGGGATCTGACATCACTGCCTATACTGCTAGATTTTGTGATCTGGCTCTCCTTTGTCCGGGAATCGTCACCCCGAAAAGCAAAAAGATCGAGAGATACATCTGGGGGCTGACGGCCCCAACCAAAGGGAACGCCATGGCTGCTAGACTGACTACATTTGATAGCACCAAGTGCCTGGCCCAGAATCTGATTGATCATGGAGTTGATCTAGATGAGGTGGCAGCCGACTCTGAGCCACAAAAGGAAAGTGGTGGGAAGAAGAAAAAATACTGGAACAAGCGGAAGAGCCAGTCTTCGCAGGAGCCTTCCAAGAAACAACAAACAGTGGTAGTTCATGCTGCTACTACTCCTGCTGTTGATCCAGTTGTCGTTCCAACCACCCAAGCTCCTACCGGTACTTATGCTGGGAAGCTACCTCTATGCAACAAGTGTAACTTTCACCATCATGGACCCTGCCATGAGTTTAGTTGCAAAAGTTGTGAAAGGAAGGGACACACAGCTCGATATTGCAAGGTGCCAACCCAACCAACCAACTAGGATCCGGGAGCAGGTGCTGGTCAAGCTTGTTATGGATGTGGAGAAGCTGGGCACTCAAGAGAAACTTCCCCAAGGCAACAGCTGGTGGCAATACAGGGAGAATTCTGGTGATGGGCCAGGAGGAAGCGGTCGTTGATCCTACCGTTGTTACAGGTACGTTCCTCCTTGACAACTCTTATGCATGCATTCTTTTCGATTCTGGTGCGGAGAGGAGTTTTGTTAGTCATGCATTCAAACACCTAATGAAATGTAAATCTCAACCTCTAACCGAAACATTCACTGTCGAAATGGCTAACGGGGAGAAGGAAAGCACTAACGATATATTCATAGGTTGTACTCTTACCCTAGACAATTACTCCTTTCCTATCGACCATATGCCCGTGTCCATCAAGAGTTTCGATGTCATTATCGGCATGGATTGGTTGAGCTCAAATCGTGCTGATATTCTTTGCTTCGAGAAAGCTATCCATCTCAATCTTCCCTCTGGTAAAACCCTCATGATTTACAGAGATAAGCTTAGCTCAAACCTTCGTATCATTTCATGCATCAAGGCCCAGAAGTATCTGCAGAAGGAATGTCGTGCATTCTTAGCTCATGTCGTTGATGAGACGCAAAAAGTTAAAAAGCTCAAGAGTCTCCCCGAAGTCTGCAACTTTCCTGATGTCTTCCCCGAAGACCTCCCATGAATTCCTCCCGAGCGTCAAGTCGTGTTTCGTATCGACTTAATCCCTGGAGCTACTCCTGTAGCTAAATCTCCTTATCATTTAGCACCGGCAGAAATGCAAGAGTTATCCAGCCAGCTCAATGAGCTAATCAGCAAAGGATTCATATGGCCGAGTTCCTCACCCTGGGGAGCTCCGATCTTATTCGTGAAAAAGAAAGATGGATCCTTTTGGATGTGCATTGACTACCGAGAACTGAACAAGCTGACCATCAAAAACCGTTATCCCTTACCCAGAATCGACGATCTCTTCGACCAACTTCAGCGAGCCAGTTACTTTTCAAAGATAGATCTAAGATCAGGGTACCATCAGTTGCGGGTTCACAAGAATGACATGCCCAAAACAGCATTCTGAACTCGCTATGGACACTACGAGTTTGTAGTAATGCCCTTTGGTCTGACTAACACACCGACAGTATTCATGGACCTAATGAATCGGGTGTGTCGCCCTTTCTTGGACAAGTTTGTGATCGTGTTCATCGATGACATACTTGTCTATTCGCGAAGTGAGAATGATCATAAACAACACTTGAGGCAGGTGCTGGAAACATTAAGGGCGGAGAAGCTATATGCGAAATTTTCGAAGTGTGAGTTCTGGATAAGGAAGGTAACTTTTCTCGGTCACGTGGTTAGTTAGGAAGGCATACACGTGGACCCTTCCAAAATCAAGACGATTAAGAATTGGTCTGTACCAAATACACCCACAGAAATCCGGCAATTCTTGGATCTTGCGGGCTATTATCGCAGGTTCATCCAGAACTTCTCCAAAATAGCTAAGCCTTTAACTACCCTAACGCAGAAAGGTGTAACCTTTAGTTGGGGAGTCAAGCAAGACACTGCATTTCAAACATTGAAGCAGACCCTGTGCATCGCACCTATCTTGTCCCTGCCCATAGGGACGGAAGACTTCGTTGTCTATTGTGATGCATCCAATCAGGGCCTAGGTTGTGTGCTCATGCAACGAGGAAAGGTTATCGCCTATGCCTCGAAACAGTTGAAAACACACAAAGTCAACTACACGACCCACGATCTGGAGTTGGGAGCAGTGGTCTTTGATGGGTTTTGGCCATATGAACATTCCTATGTGCACATGCAAACCCTAATGCTTGGATCTAGGTTTCTCTAATTAAACATGCTTTGAATCCAAGACTTCTAATGACTAATTAGGTATAAGAACAATACAAAATCAGATCTAGATGTTTACCTTTGAATCTCTTGTTTTGATCTTGTTGTCTTGGATCTCTAGAGTCACAATTGTCACTCCTCTAATGGCTTACAAACACCAACTAGCAAGGAGGATGATTTAAGAGAGAGGAGAGGGACTAGAAATCGGCTAGGGTTTCTTTGCTTTAGCAGAGGTGCCGATTTCCCTTTCCCTAGGGGTGTATTTATACTCGTAAGGCTCCTAGGGTTTCACCCTTAAACCCTAGTTGGATAATCTTTCCTTAAAGCAATCCAAATCCTTTCCAAAGATAAGCCTTGGACGAATTTGAGGCTATCCCAAGCCCTAGAATTCGTCCAACCACTATCCAAGAAGGATTTACAGCCCAAAGTGTAACTATCAAACACTTGACAGTTTATACCCTCTTATTTAATTAATCTCTTTAAGTCACCAAATTAATACTAATTAATTCATGACTTATATTAATCAAATAACAATATTATTATTCCTTATATTATTCTCATAATATATTAATAATATTTATTCTCTCATAATAAATCATCCTATCAAGTTGCTATGGTGAAGGCAACCCAAAAGGACCATGCACAATCAGGTCAAATACTTGCCTAATATAGTTGCAGCCTTAGACACTATTCCAACAGTCTCCCACTTGGATAAGTCTAGTAACTATATTCACAAGTACAATTCGATTTGCAATTGTAGCTCTCAAAGACGTTGTCAAACTCTGATCTAATCAATCTTGTCCTTTAGATAAGGGATCGTACAGTCCTCTGTTAGATATCATGCTGACAATTCTATGGAATAATTAGTCTAGCATTTTGGTTTCTCGATCTCCGATTTATTCGCCATAGAACTTAATCGAACATATCAATTCAGTTCTGACCGGGCCCGGCACATAAGTCAAATCAAATCATCGAGCGGCCGAGATATCGCTTTTACCTTCTTAGGATAAAAGTTACAGATAAACTTCGACTTATATGCATTTACTTATTCATTAATCAACTATACACAACAATGTGTTTTATAACATCGAGTTACCAATGCCTTTTCACTTTATCAATGTACAACCAATTAACAAACAACAAACCATATATCTAGGTTTTAAGACTATATGATATTATCGTCTTGCGATCACCCTTTTATATATCATATTCCATAAGGTGATTCCAGTAAGCGCGGGTTTGTTCCAATGCTCAAAACCAATTCATAAGCACTCATGAACGTCGCAACAATCTTTTGCAATGTCTAATACCATTTAGACAATCTACGCACCAATTCACGACAATCTTCATTCATATCTACTTCCAACATATGAACGATTGTGGACAATTTGAATAATTCGATTATTCTTAATAAACTCAATTATTCTGGAAGTCAAAACATGCAAAATGAAACAATAGTTAAACAATTAACATAAGACAGTAACATTACTCATAAATAAAACTCCTTTATTTAATCATCAAATGCTAATTACATTTATCTATTACACGTTTCTAATACTATCTAATCTATGCTAATATCATCCTTCAGCCCAATACTCCTAGCATGCTGCAAGTGCTTAACCCTACTCAGTCCCTTCATAAGCGGATCTGCTGGGTTATCTTCTGATGATATCCTCTTCACTACGAGTTGTCCTTCTTCTACACGATGTCTAATAAAGTGGTATTTTCTGTCGATGTGTCGTGATCTACCATGATCTCTCGGTTCCTTGGTCAAGGCAACCGCTCCTTCATTATCATAGAAAATCTTCATGGGCTCCTTTATGACGGGTACAACTCCAAGGTCACCAATGAAGTTCTTCAACCATATTGCCTCCTTCGACGCTTCGCTCGCTGCAATGTACTCTGATTCGCACATTGAATCAGCTATGGTTTCCTGTTTGGAACTTTTCCAAGTCACTGTTCCTCCATTCAGGGTAAAGACCCAGCCCGACTGCGAACGGTAGTTGTCTCTGTCGGTCTGAAAACTGGCGTCACTATACCCTCGCACCTTCAAGTCATCACTCCCTCCAAGGACTAAGAACCATTCCTTCGTCCTCCGAAGGTACTTAAGGATATTCTTAACCGCAACCCAATGAGCTCTGCCAGGATTCCCTTGATATCTGCTAACCATGCTCAAAGCAAAGGCTACATCAGGGCGAGTACAAGTCATAGCGTACATGATTGAGCCAACTGCGGAAGCGTATGGTACTCGGCTCATTTCTGCTATTTCTGCTTCGGTACTCGGACTTTGAGTCTTACTCAACTTGGCATTACTTTGTATCGGTAATTCTCCCTTCTTTGAATTTTCCATACTAAAACGTTTCAGTACCTTCTCTAAGTAAGTGTTCTGACTAAGTCCTATTAGTCTTTTACTTCTTTCTCTTACTATCCTTATTCCCAAAATATAGGAAGCCTCTCCGAGGTCCTTCATAGCGAAGCACTTCCCGAGCCAGGACTTAACCTCCTGCAGAGTCGGGATGTCGTTTCCTATGAGTAATATGTCATCGACATATAGAACGAGGAATCTTACTATACTCCCACTGGCTTTGACATATACACACGATTCATATTCGCTTCGTACAAATCCAAACTCTTTGACTTTCTCATCAAAGCAAAGATTCCATCTGTGAGACGCTTGCTTAAGTCCATAAATGGACTTCTCAAGCTTACACACTCTATTCGGATGCTTCGGATCCACAAACCCCTCTGGCTGAGCCATGTAAACATCCTCAGCCAACTTTCCATTAAGGAAAGCGGTCTTGACATCCATTTGCCAAATCTCATAATCATGAAATGCGGCAATCGCTAGCATCACTCTAATAGATTTTATCTTCACAACTGGTGAGCAGGTCTCGTCATAGTCAACTCCGGGAGTTTGAGTAAAGCCCTTCGCGACCAATCGCGCTTTATATGTGTGTACGTTTCCATCCACGTCGATCTTCTTCTTGAAGATCCATTTGCACCCAACGGTCTTACGTCCGGGCACATTATCAACCAAATTCCAAACTTGGTTATCATGCATGGATTGGATCTCGCTATCCATTGCCTCTTTCCATTTTGCAGACTCCGGGCCTGCCATGGCTTCCTTATAGCTATTAGGTTCATCAAGGTTTATTAGTGTACCATCACTAATAAACGTGTCCCCTTCGGTAGTAATATGAAAACCATAAAACTGGGGTTGAACTCTAACTCTTTCGGAACGTCTAAGAGGAAAGGACTCGTCAATCGGTTCAACCAGAGTTTCCTCCTCAGGTTGAGTGCCAGCAGTAGAGGTTCCTTCATCTATCGATTCTTGAATCTCTTCAAGCTCAATTTGCCTCCCACTGTCTCCTTGGCCTATGAGTTCTCGCTCTCGGAAAACTCCTCTCCTCGCAACGAAGACAACATTGTCCTTCGGTCTATAGAAGAGATATCCAAAGGATTTCTGCGGGTAGCCGATGAAAATACATCGCTCACTACGAGGTTCGAGCTTGTCGTGAGTATCTCGTCTTACGAAAGCCTCGCAACCCCAAACCTTGATATGTGCCAACGAGGGAGCTTTCCCTATCCACATCTCGTGAGGTGTTTTGGCAACCTTCTTAGTAGGGACTCGGTTAAGGATATGGGCGGCAGTCTCTAAGGCATACCCCCAAAAAGAGATAGGTAGTGAAGCACGACTCATCATAGAGCTAATCATATCCAATAAGGTTCGATTACGCCTTTCTGCCACACCATTCAACTGCGGTGTCCTAGGAGGCGTCAATTGTGAAACTATTCCACACTCCTTGAGATAATTGTGGAATTCAAGACTTAGGTACTCTCCTCCTCGATCGGATCGAAGCAACTTGATTTTCCTGCCCAATTGATTCTCCACTTCATTCTTGAACTCTTTGAAATTTTCAAAAGTTTCTGACTTTTTCTTGATTAAATAGATATACCCATATCTACTATAGTCATCGGTAAAAGTCACATAGAAGCGGTTCCCATCCTTCGTGGTTGATCTAAACGGTCCACATACATCGGTATGTATTAGGTCCAATAGACCCTCACCCCTTTCGCAAGAACCAACGAAGGGTGACTTAGTCATCTTTCCAAGCAAACAGGACTCGCATGTGTCATCTTCCCTAAGGTCGAATGACTCCAACACTCCATCCTTTTGGAGTTGGGCTATGCGCTTCTTGTTGACATGTCCAAGACGACAATGCCACAAGGATGCTCTATCCATACTATTGGAAGAATCTATGTTCAAAACATCATTTCCTAAGTTATCAACAATCATAACAGTTTCATAAATTCCATTACATGGTATAGCTTCAAAATAAAAGACACCATTTAGATAAGCCAAAATAGAACCATTCTCATTATTAAAAGAAAATTTAAAACCTTGTCTAAACAAACCATGAAATGAAATGATGTTTCTAGCCATTTCTGACGAATAGCAACAATTGTTCAAATCTAAACTTAAACCATTCCTAAGCACTAAAGAATACACTCCAATCTTGGTCACAGACGACGATCTTCTGTTCCCCATGATTAGATTAATCCTTCCATGCTCCACATCCCTATTTCTTCTTAGTCCCTGCGCATTAGAACAAATGTGGTAACCACAACCGATATCAAGAACCCAAGAAATAGCATGAGATGAATCGTTAGATTTAATTGTATATATACCTGCGAAAGACGGCTTGATCTTTCCTTCCTTGATGGCTTGCAGGTACTCTGGGCAGCTTGTCTTCCAATGTCCTATCTTGTGGCAGTGGTGACACTCTGACTCCTTTGGGTTAGGGCATGGCTTAGCAGGATCAACTTTAGTCCCACTAGAAGAGGCACCATCTCGGGCTTTAACCTTGCGATAGTTCTTAGACGAAGCCTTCCTCTTCTTTCCCTTTCCTTGTCCAATAGCCAAGACAGGAGCAGCGGGTGGATTGGGAGTTGGTGCAACAGATTTGTCCTTGAAGTTGCTCTCAGCGACCCTCAAGAGACCTTGGAGTTTACTTAGGGTGACCTCCTCTTTGTTCATGTGGTAGGTCATCCTAAATTGATTGTAGCTTGGAGGCAAAGAGTGAAGCACCATGCCGATCGCCAAGTCTTCCCCAAAGTCAACATTCAACTTGCGAAGACGGTCGACATACCTTTGCATCTTTTGCAGGTGCACGGTAAGAGACTCTCCATGACCCATCTTAGCGGAAATCATGTTAGTGAAAATCTCATAACGCTCTTGTCTCGCGTTCTGGTGGTATCTCTCCAATAAGTCTTGATGCATCTCGTACGGTTACATGTCCTCAAAGGAATTTTGGAATTCGGAGTTCATAGTGGCTATCATGATGCAATGTACCTTCGTTGCATCTCGCTCGTGAGTTTCAAAAGCGGTCATTTCAGCCGGAGTAGCGATTTTAGGGTTGATTTTCTCGAGCTTCTCATCAAGGACATACTCCTTATCCTCATAGCGAGCAATAGTGCGAATGTATCTTATCCATTCGCTAAAGTTCGTCCCATCGAAGGTGACCTTTTGACAAAGGCTCATCAATGTGAAAGAACTAGCAGCAGCGTTGTTTGCCTTCGACATCTACAAATAGAAGGACAAAGATAAATTAGAATATGAATCCCTAATTATCACCCAATAAGAAAAATTAGGGCTAGGATCCAACAACAATATTTACATATTAGAAAAGGGATGCCGTAATCTAACATGCAAACAATATGAAGGTAAGTGAATGACGATTCACTAATTCTCCACCATTAAAACCTAACTTTAAGTTCTAAATGAATTTGAGAATTCCTAGGTTTAGATGAGATTCATTGAAACTTTTCAATGGCATTTTTAAATCTCGATATTCCCCTCTTGTTTGTGACTGGGATACCAAGGATCACAAAGCGGGTGTGAATTACCATGCAAATTCACATGGTGCCTTCATTGTAACGATCACCTATTCGATGTGCCGGTAAACCACACACACTCCATCGAACTATGATAAACAATGAATCACCCTTTGCCACCTTCGCTTAGAACCAATTAGTGTGTCGGTAAACCACACACGCTCCACTAACTTCTTAGCAAGGTGCAAAGTGTAATTTCATGGGATTGCAACTATTCACTTTTCCTAAAGTAACTAAGATTGGGAAATTTTAAAAACATGTAGTTACTTTGTATTTCATATTATACTTTTAATGAGAGGATGAGGTTGCCCTATCCTACCCGTTCGGCTAACGACCCTCCACCGATCAAGCAAGCGGTGGGTGTGAGTGTACTCCCATTAAGCGCCATTTTATAGGCCGCAACCTTATACCCACCTTATAAATCGGCTTCGTGAATGAGGCCTACTAACGGTAAGACTAGCATTTTAGTCATATATATATATATATATATATATATATATATATATATATATATATATATATATATATATATATATATATATTAATCTTGTAATATTATATTAGTATAGGGTTGTATTTTAAACTTATAAAATTCTAGGGTTTGAAATTTAAATTGTCTAAATTAAACTTTTAATCACAAAACATAAATTTCAAAACTTGAGGACAAGTTTTAAACATTTAAAACATGGAGGATCAAATAACAAATAATCTAAATTAACAATTAATTCCATAATTATCCATATTTGATTTATTTAAGATTTCTTGCATAATAATTTACCAATTTAATCAAAATAATTAATTAATTATCACATAAGGAAATTAAATATTTTATTAATTGATAAATCTCTTTAATTAGATCAAGATTATAGTCATATATATCAAAAAATCGGATTAGGGTTGATCTAATATGATAAAGGCAAGTCTTCATAAGATAATTATCAAAAAATCCCGAATCTGGCCCTTCCTGACGCTGGGACTCGCCGAGTGCACCATGGGACTCGCTGAGTCAGGCCAACTTGCCGAGTCCACCATGGGACTCGCCGAGTCCATGAGTCAGAAACATAAAATTCAAATTTTTCAAGCAAGATTCAAACAAACAAGCAACAATTTAATAGAAACCAATCTAGGCTCTGATACCACTGATGGGTTTTGGCCATATGAACATTCCTATGTGCACATGCAAACCCTAATGCTTGGATCTAGGTTTCTCTAATTAAACATGCTTTGAATCCAAGACTTCTAATGACTAATTAGGTATAAGAACAATACAAAATCAGATCTAGAAGTTTACCTTTGAATCTCTTGTTTTGATCTTGTTGTCTTGGAGCTCTAGAGTCACAATTGTCACTCCTCTAATGGCTTACAAACACCAACTAGCAAGGAGGATGATTTGAGAGAGAGGAGAGGGACTAAAAATCGACCAGGGTTTCTTTGCTTTAGCAGAGGTGCCGATTTCCCTTTCCCTAGGGGTCTATTTATACTCGTAAGGCTCCTAGGGTTTCACCCTTAAACCCTAGTTGGATAATCTTTCCTTAAAGCAATCCAAATCCTTTCCAAAGATAAGCCTTGGACGAATTTGAGGCTATCCCAAGCCCTAGAATTCGTCCAACCACTATCCAAGAAGGATTTACAGCCCAAAGTGTAACTATCAAACAATTGACAGTTTATACCCTCTTATTTAATTAATCTCTTTAAGTCACCAAATTAATACTAATTAATTCATGACTTATAGTAATCAAATAACAATACTATTATTCCTTATATTATTCTCATAATATATTAATAATATTTATTCTCTCATAATAAATCATCCTATCAAGTTGCTATGGTGAAGGCAACCCAAAAGGACCATGCACAATCAGGTCAAATACTTGCCTAATATAGTTGCAGCCTTAGACACTATTCCAACAATCTTTGCATTAAAAATCTGGAGACACTAACTTTAAGGAACCGAGTGCATTATCTTCACCAATCATAAGAGCTTGCATCATATCCTTGATCAGAAGGAGTTAAACATGAGACAACGACGATGGGTTGAGTTGCTTAGTGATTACAAGTGCGAAATTTGGTACCATCCCGACAAGGCCAATGTGGTTGCCTACGTCCTCAGCCGAAAGGAGTATTCAGGGCACAAGGGGAAAGCACTGATGTTGACCATCCATTCCCGATTACCCACACAAATCCGAGAGGGTCAGCTGGAAGCCTTAAAAGCAGAGAACATGATGGATGAAGCCCTGCGAAGAATGGAAAACAACTTAGAGGTCAAGGGAGACGGAGTTTATTATTTCATGGACCATATCTGGACCCCGAAGTATAGTGGTTACAGAGAAGTTATCATGAACGAAGCCCACAAGACGAAATATTCTGTTCACCCAGGTTCAGATAAGATGTATCTGGATCTCAAACAACTCTATTGGTGGCCGAATATGATAGCAGAAATTGCTACCTTCGTGGGCAAGTGCTTGACTTGTGCCAAGGTAAAAGTAGAATATCAAAAGCCCTCAGGCTTGCTTCAGCAGCCGGAGATACCTGAGTGGAAGTGGGAAATGATCACAATGGATTTCATCACTAAGTTACCCAAATCTCCGAGTGAGCACGACGCCATCTGGGTAATTGTCGATCGGTTGACAAAATCCGCCCACTTCCTGCCAATCAAAGAAAACTTCAAGATGGAGAGACTGACATAGATCTACATTCGAGAGATAGTTCTCCTGCACGGGGTACCTATTATTGGATTAGTGTCTAATTCCATAACTATTTTGGTATGTACTTGACCTGATTATGAGCATGGTCCTTTTGGGTTGCCTTCACCATAGCAATATGTAGGATGAATTAAGGAGAGAAAGGTTTAATTATGATTTATTAATATATTATAAGAATAATATATTAAAGGAGAAATCATATTGTTTAATTAATATTAGTCAAGAATTAATTAAGAATTAATTTTTTGGCTAAAAGAGATTAATTAAACTTAGGGGACTGGATTTGTAATTATGAGATAATTACAATTGGGCTATGGATTAATTAATAATATATAGGTTGGACGAATTCTATGGGGAAGCCCATTAGAAATCGTCCAAGGGATATGTTAAAGGAATCCATGGGCTACTTAGGGCTTAAGCAGTCAGATTAGGGTTTCCTAGTTGAAAACCCTAATAGCCTACCTATATAAAGGAACCCTATTGCCCCAAAAACGTGGCTAAGACTCCCTCTAGGGTTTGTAGACGTTTTTTGGCTGCCTCCTGTCTTCTCCTCTTCATCCAAGTTGCTCTTGGTGTTTGTGACTCCATTAAAGGTGCAACATTTGAGGCACTAAGCTTTCTGAAGCCAAGGATTGATTGTTATTGCTACATAACAATCAAAGGTAAGATCTAAATCCTATTTTATGTTAATATGATTAATTGTATGCTAGATATAGGGTTTATAGCTTTGGATATTCAATTGCATGTTCATTAGACAAACTAGATCCAAAAGCTATTAGGGTTTGCGTGTACACCATAGGAATGATGTATTGCTCAAAACCCATCAGTGGTATCAGAGCCAAGGCTGTTTGTTTGATGTGTTTAATGCTATTATGGATTATTCTTGCTTAAAAATCGAAAATTAGGATTTCTGGGGGCTGGACTCGACGAGTCCATGCCTGGCTCGACGAGTCAACTCGTCATAAAGAGGTAATTTCGGTATTTTGTGCTATTTTGGCTTAGGATTATTACCAAAAACGTTTTTGATGAATAAAATCTGATTTTTATTGATTTTGGGTGAATATCCTTACCAAAACAGAAGATAATTACCAATTAATCAAATATTTGTTGCCTTATAAGATAATGTTTAATTATTTGAGTTATTTGATGAATTATCTTGCAAGAATTTGGACTACGTCAAATTAGATAACCACCAATTAATTGTTAATTGCCTTATTTGAATTTTATGATCTAGAATATTCTTGATAAAGTTTGAAAAAGTTTCAAATTACTCCGTTTATGTTTTATAGTTTAAATTTGAACTTAAAAGTTTTGTTTTTGAAATTTAAATAAGTTAAACCCTAATGTTTTGAAATGTTTCAAAACTTGCCCTCAAGTTTTGGAATTTAAAAGTTGATTAAAAGTTTAATTTTGAAAATGTTAAATTCTAAAACCCTAGTATTTTGAAAAGTTCAAATTACACCCTTATGGTTTTATTAATTAATTAAAGTGTATAATTAAAAGAGATTTAATAAACCCATAAAGTTTTGGTTTACATTTAATTAAATTACAAGTATAGTTTATTAAATTAGACCACCTAGTATTTTAAAAGTGTAAAATACACCCTATACTATATATAACATTAAAAGTCTAGTATTATATATGTATGAGTAAAGTATCAGTCTTACCGTTAGTAGGCCTCATTCACGAAGTTATTCTATAAGGGGTGTTTAAGGAAATTGCCTATAAAATGGCGATTGAATGGGTATCCACTCTTACCCACCGCACTCTTGAATAGTGGAGGGTCGTTAGCCAAACGGGTAGGATAGGACAAAAACCCTTTCCATTAAAAGTATAATGAAGTATAAAGTAACTAAATGTTTTACAAAATTCCCAATCTTACTTACTTTAGGCAAAAGTGAATTGATGCAATTCCATGAAATTACACTTTGTGCCCTTGCGAAGACGTTAGTGGAGCGTGTGTGGTTAACCGGCACACTAAATGGTTCTAAGCAAAGGTAGCAAAGGGTGACTCATTGTTTGTCATAGTTCGGTGGAGTGTTTGTGGTTAACCGGCACATCGAATAGGTGACTGTAACATTGGGGGCACCATGTAAGTTTGCATGGTTATTCACACCCTGTTTTGTGATCCTCGGCATCCCAGTCACAAATCGAGGGGCGTATCGATATTTAAACATGCATTGAAAAGTTCAATGAATCTCAAAAGATCTAGGAGTTTTCAATAATTTGAAGATTAAGTTTCCCTTTTCGTTTTTCATGGTGGAAATTGGTAAATTGTCATTTACCTGCCTTCAAATATTCTGCAACTAGATTACGGCATCCCTCTTCTAGGTTGTAGAGTAATGTGTTGGATCCTAGCCTCGATGTTTCATTTGGGTGTCACATCAAGGATTCTAATCAAATTAACTTGAATTTTATGCCGTTTTGTAGATGTCAAAGTATGACAACTATGGTCTTCCCAAATTACGTGGAACAAGCTTTCCACATGAAGATGATATTCCACGATTCGATCGAGGAACAAGAGATCATGCTTCACCTCCTCCAATTGTTCTCCCTACCCCACAAGTTCAAAGGCTTAAAAAGTTCAAGCTCACTCAAGCCCTGTTGGAAATTAAGCACGAAGATGGGAAACCTGTGTGTGCACACGTCTTAGAGATGAAGTCACACATTGATAGGTTAAGGATGTTGGGTGTCGAGATTTTAGGAGAGTTGGCTATTGACTGGGTTCTTTAGTCACTTCCTGAATCATATAGTGAGTTCGTTAGAGAGTACTATATGATGGATCACGACGTGGCCCTCATTGATCTCACCTATTTGCTTATAGCTGCTGAATCAGAAATGATTTGGCGTGCTGGTCAAGCAAATTTGTCTGGTAAGTCAAACTCCCAAACTGCAATGGACATCGGAAGTCTAGAAAGAACTAAGGCTATGATTGTCCGATGTGTTGTGCCAAAGGAGTCCATTTGCTTTTATTGCCAATAGAAGGGGCATTGGAGACGAAGCTGCCCTAACTACCTGAGAGATCTAAGAGATGGGAGAGTCAAGACGTATGGCTCTACTTCAGGTAAAATCTAGTAACTAACTCTTTTAAGTTCCTATTCTAGATTCTTAATACATGATGTGATAAGATTACATTTTGAAGTTTTATAGGATTGAAGAAAAGAAAGGAAGCTTAAGGGAAGAAGCGAGCGGAATCTAATCGTGAAGAAATGGATTTCGATCGCATTGCTTGAAGATTGGATTCTGGAGCTACTACTTGGAGTTAGAATAGATTGCTAAGAAATATGTATTAACATAGTTTTCAATTGAATTGCATTGTAAGGACAAATTTTTCCGCAATAAAATAAACTTTGATTTTATATTATTTATTTATCCTTGCAAAGGCATGTATGAAAAATTGATGTTTGAATGTTTCTATTATTAGCAATAATGGATTTGATTCTTTATTATGTTATTTGTGGAAATGTCGAGAATTTACCAAATAGTGAGAGTTTCTCATCGCCCAAATTTCAATTGGATAGAAACTTGGAATCTTGCAACTAGTATTGTATGATGAATGAAAAAAAAACTTTCACATTTGGGAAATTTAGACTAATTCTTTGACAAAGTGTCAATTGAAGGACTAGGAGATCGAGTACACTAGGTCGTACGTTGATCAAGTCTACCACAAGAGTGATAGAGATATTCGTCATGATTTACTAAAGTTTAGTGAATATGATTATACTTATAAGATTAAGTGTAATTCTGAATTGATTAAAAGAGTTTCAATCAATAGCAGAACGAATAAGAAGAATCAAGTAGGCAGAAAGATAAAAGTTTCTCTATTCTAAGAAGAAGGGAGAGTACCTTTTATTATGTTTTATGATAGGTCTTAATGATTAAGAACCATATCTCAATTGATCCTCTAAGTGAGTCTTAGTACAATTGTATGTCTGAGAAGAGGAATCGAGAATTGAAGAAATGGTTAAATCAAGAAGTCAATCATACTTCGTTCCAAAAACAAGTCTGAGAGTTAAGATTGTGACATTGAGTGATAAGTCTTAAGAAGGTTTATAACATTCATCAAATGTGGAATTTGGAAAAGGTTTTCTTATTCTTGCACATTTGAAATCGAATAGTTGTGATGTCTTGGATAAGACAAAGACCAACTATGACCAATTTTGTGAAGTGTTTTGTCTTGATAAAAGCTACACTAACTCTTGAATATTTGTTGGTCGAGAAATGGTTATTGACAAGAGAATCTTATATTGTCAAGGAGTCAGTGGGAGTCTTAATGGTCTTGAAATGTTTCAAAACAAATCAAGAATAAACCTTATCGATCATCACTAGCACACGACTTGAAGTTTATAACCTATCGTGTTGATGTTATTTTGTTTCTGTGCCATTCCAATTAAGTTAATTATGCATGTGAGTTCTATGAGTTCTCATTTGAGCGCATAAAAGGAAAGCACCTTGATCAATGAAAAGTACATTGATAGGAAAGGGTGAGCTGCTTAACTACTTGGAAGACATGGTGGGCACCCGTGTTACCATAAGGAAAGAGATCAAGATTGAGAAGGTTCGGTCCATATGAGTTTGGATTTGTCGCAAACATTGGTTTTGGCAAATTCACATGGATAGGAACTCATACACCATAAAATCTAAGTGTTATAAGATTACCTCCTTCATGAAAATGATTGTGAGGAAACGCTTTCACTAAGAGAGATTTTAAGGAGATAGCAATTGCATTCTCAAATTCAATTATGATTACGACACCCCTTTTCCATAACTCGAATTGTGAGATTTGGCAATTAGTCTGAATTATTTAGACACACATATGAGCTATCTAAGGCAAAGGTGTATAAGTTAATGAAGCTTAGAGAAAGGCTTATCAAAGCATTAGGTATTAGAAATATGAACTTAAGAAATTTAATAGGTATTGTTTTCTGGAAGTTCAACTATTTTCTGAATACATGTCAAAGCTAGTGGGAGCACAAGTGTTATGCTTGTATGATAATAATCATCATGATAGTGGGAGCATAAGTGTTATACTTATATGATTATTATGGCAAGTATTGCAAGTTAGCAATATTAATTATAGAAAACAAGAGTTATACTTTGCAAAGTCGTAAGGGTTGAAAAGTTGTTTTGCTATAATTAAGGGAGAGAATATTATGCTTCATTTCAAATATAAAGGCTTAGATTGTGGAATTTTAATAAATTTAGTCAAGGATACATAGTGTGTTCTCAAGTTTTGATTATGATTATGGCATCCCTCTTCATAGTTCAAATTATGAGAACGTGACACATAAAATATTATGGCAGAAGATTGACAAAGTATCATATCTTTATTTAAGACATTATGCATCGTGTCCCATGCGCTTCGGGTATAGGATCGATTGCAAATGCTATAATATTTGATCATTCTAAAATTTTCCAAATGTCTAGCACATTAAGAGGGAAAAAGGACTAGAATTGGTTTTGACTAAAATAATTAAACAACTATCAAAGGACGATCCAAAGTTCGCTGAAGATTGGTTGCTTGTGAGTAGTTGGAAGTATGGTATTGGATGGACCATATCGACATTATTATGAATAGATAAGATTCTATTAAGAATGAGTTGTCATATTGAAAATATGGAAATGTTTCCATATTGGGAGTTGGATATTGAGAATCTATGTCTAGATTAGAAACTTTTATGCAAGAAGGATGTTCAAAGGAATGTACCTTGAATGTGAGACTTCATCACTATGGAATTGTCTTCCATTAGACTATTTTTGTAATTTCGTTGGCCGAATCTGCGAATCATGGTGACTTTTGTGCTGTGACATTACGAAATGACCATTGCATAAAAGGTTAGAATCTAACATATTCTAGTAGTGGCAAAAATTTTGTATTCTTACACTAATGGATTAGGAATTGTGAAATGAGTGTGATTGAAAATGTTATTCGATTATAATATTTCGCAAAGTAAAGACCATAGGTAAACATAGTGTGCATGCTAAGAGCATGGGACAATTGTTGTTATAATTCAAGTAAGAAGTTGATTACCCGAAACAACAAATAATGAATAATCAATATGGTAATTAAATAAAATGTTTTATTTATACCCAAAGTTTGGGGCCATATGGGATTAGTATTACTCTTGTGTTTCACTTTGCATGTTTTGACTTCCCGAATAATAAGATTATTCAAACTCTCCACAGTCGCTCATTCTTTGGAAGTAGGAATGAAAGAAGACTGTCATGAATCTGACTGTAGATTGTCTAAAGTGTTTTAGACATAGCAAAAGTTTACTGCAGGGTTCATGAGTGCTGCTATAAGATTAGAGTATTGGATTAAACCCACGCTCACTTGGATCACTTCATGGATTTTATCACGAGTGATTGGTGAGATGATAACATCTTATATTCTTGAAACCGAGATGTGTGAGTTGTATCTTGCGAGTCGGTTACACATTGATAATATGTAAACGCACCAGTAACTTGGTGTTATAAAACTTATTGTTGTGTGTGATTCGATAAGTGAATACAAGCAAGCATTGAGTTGAAGTTTATCCGTTATTTTTATCCAAAGTGGGATAAAAGTGATATATGTGGGCCCATCGATGATTTAGTGATGGCACATAAACGCTTGGCCAAGCCGAGACTAAGTTGATGTGTTCAATTGTAGTTTGTTGTCAGTCGTCATAAATCGGAAGTCGGAAAATAGTATAGAGAGAATGATTAAAATTCATGTCTATACGATATCAAGAATGGAGGAATATATAATCCCTTATCTAAAGGACACGCTTCTGATAAGATCAGAGTTGACAGCGGCTTTTGAAAGCTATGATTGCTAATCAGGATCTGAAGTTATACGCAGAATCGTTATTAGATTTATCTAAGTGGGAGACTGTTGGATTAGTGTCTAAGTCCATAACTATTTTGGTATGTACTTGACCCGATTATGAGCATGGTCCTTTTGGGTTGCCTTCACCATAGCAATATGTAGGATGAATTAAGGAGAGAAAGGTTTAATTATGATTTATTAATATATTATAAGAATAATATATTAAAGGAGAAATCATATTGTTTAATTAATATTAGTCAAGAATTAATTAAGAATTAATTTTTTGGCTAAAAGAGATTAATTAAACTTAGGGGACTGGATTTGTAATTATGAGATAATTACAATTGGGCTATGGATTACTTAATAATATATAGGTTGGACGAATTCCACGGGGAAGCCCATTAGAAATCGTCTAAGGGATATGTTAAAGGAATCCATGGGCTGCTTAGGGCTTAAGCAGTCAGATTAGGGTTTCCTAGTTGAAAACCCTAATAGCCTACCTATATAAAGGAACCCTATTGCCCCAAAAACGTGGCTAAGACTCCCTCTAGGGTTTGTAGACTTTTTTTGGCTGCCTCCTCTCTTCTCCTCTTCATCCAAGTTGCTCTTGGTGTTTGTGACTCCATTAAAGGTGCAACATTTGAGGCACTAAGCTTTCTGAAGCCAAGGATTGATTGTTATTGCTATATAACAATCAAAGGTAAGATCTAAACCCTATTTTATGTTAATATGTTTAATTGTATGCTAGATCTAGGGTTTATAGCTTTGGATATTCAATTGCATGTTCATTAGACAAACTAGATCCAAAAGCTATTAGGGTTTGCATGTACACCATAGGAATGATGTATTTCTCAAAAACCATCACCTATATCCATTATCTCCGATCGAGATAGCAGGTTCACCTCGAGATTTTGACAATCGCTAGAGAAGGCTCTTGGAACTAAGTTGGATATGAGCACGGCTTATCATCCACAAACATATGGACAGAGTGAGAGGACAATTCAGACATTGGAAGATATGTTGAGAGCCTGTGTCATTGACTTTGGCAAGTCATGGGACACTCATCTTCCCTTGGTCGAGTTTTTCTTCAACAACAGCTACCATACCAGCATCAAGGTTGTGCTGTTTGAAGCCCTCTATGGCCGCAAGTGCAGATCCCCTCAGTGCTGGGCTGAAGTGGGTGACACACAACTAGTCAAGGGTCAAGTCCCTGACAACAGTCTCATTGGTCCTGAAATCATCCGAGAGACAACCGAAAAGATCGTACAAATCTGAGAATGATTGAAAGCCTCGCGGGATAGACAAAAGAGCTACGCCAATAAGAAACGAAAACCCTTGGAATTCCAGGTTGGCGACCCCATCCTTCTGAAGGTCTCACCCTGGAAAGGCATGATACGTTTTGGAAAACGTGGAAAGTTGAACCCAAGGTACATTAAGCCATTCGAGATCCTTGCTAGTATCAGTCCCGTCGCATACAGACTCCACTTACCCCGAGATCTCATCAATGTTCATCCTGTCTTCCACGTGTCGAACCTAAAGAAGTGTCTGTCTGATGAGACACTTGTGATTCCTCTTGACGAGATCGAGCTAGACGAAACTTTGCGTTTTGTGGAAGAACCTGTCGAAATCATGGACCGAGAGGTCAAACACATGCAGTAGAGCCGCATCCCGATAGTGAAGGTTCGCTGGAATGCCAAGCGAGGTCCTAAATTCACTTGGGAGCGCGAAGATTCAATGAAGTAGAAGTACCCTCATCTATTTCCTAGTTGATGATTGTACTCTATTCTTGAATTTCGGGACGAAATTCCCTCTAACGGGGGGATGATGTGACAACCCGGAACCACTATCTTGTACACTTAGTCAATTCAATCAACGTTAAGCTATTTTGTTGACTTTTTGTACTGTTTAAGGATTCATTTAAGTGTTCTAAGCTTGAGTATGACCAAGGTTGAGTTTAGGAATGAGTCAACAAGCCATAGAGTGAGAAAACCGGGCCATACACACCTCTAAGAGGAGTGTACACCCGTACACATGGGTGTGCGGCCGCACACTCACTCCTTGGCCGCACACTCACTTTTTCGCAGCACTCTTACCCCTATATAAAGGGTAGCCCCCTTCCCTTTCATTCCCTCAACACCTTGGCAGCACACTACACTATTCTCTCAAGTTTCTCCAACTTTGAACCTTCTAAAGCTTCAAGAACGTAAGTACTTCATCCTCTAACTTGAAAACCATGAAAGACCACTTTATCTAAGCCTTAAGTGTGAAATAAATAATATGTTCATCATCTCTTTGAAGGAGTGTGGCTGTACACCCCCTTAAGGTGGCCGCACACCCTTAAAACACCCTCCAAAGTGAGAGTTTAACTTCCATATTCGAGATAGACATGCCCCTAGCCTTGCGTGCACCTTGGAATGCACAATTGGGACATCATTTTATGGGGTGTACAACCACACACACCTGTGTATGGCCACACAGACCCTTGTGCGGCAGCACACTCCTTATGTGCGGCAGCACACTCCCGTGTGCGACCATACACACACCCTAGGACCACAAACCCACTTCTAGGACCTTAACGTGCACTACAATTGAGTAAAGACCTAGAACATTTTGTGGATGCAAGCATGGACCTTTAGAAAACTTTAAAGGCACCCTTTTTCATGGGTGTATGGCCGCACACCCATGGCCGTGCACACACTCAAGGTGGCCATACACTTCCTTTACTCAATTATGCAAGGTTCTATCCTTGGTGCAAGTAGTTTCAAGTCCCTATAGCGATTCTCTAACGTATCTAGTGGTAAAATACCTTCATTTGACTCCTATGTGTGTGTCATTGCGTGTTAATTAGGATCAAATCGTGTTCAAGGCTTCACTTGAACATCCAACTTTCCGTGCCGATCCTTCAAACAAACCACTCGCTCAAGGTGAGTTCATACCCCTATGTTTTCCTTATTTTTAATGTTTTCAGGGGGGGTACAAGCCAAACCCTAAGTGCTTTTGTAAATTAATACAAAGAGTTTTTAACAAATATAAAACTCATGCAATTCTCATACTTTAACCCTTTTGTTCTATGTTGAGCATAAGGGAAGTTTTACAACTTATCAGTAAATTACATAGTTTTCCGGACTCGATACTCACTACACTATACATGAAAACTATAATCGATATAGTTTGGCATTTTTGGAACGTAACAAGTACAGAAACTTTCAATACTAAACATATACACTATGACAAATGCATTTCGAATTTACACCACTACATGAACATGGCATTCATAACGATGATTGTCACTACATACGGATTTTACTACGGTATAACGCTACTACACTACATGTAAACTAGATTGTACGATACTGTGAGGTGCTACTTCAACACTGTACCCTTAGGTGTACATGGATAAATCCTATCATAGTATAACCAGAGTCTCCTGGAGGGAGAACGTGAGATTTGTGAATAGTGATGGGTTTTGAGCAAAACATCAATCCTATGGTGTACATGCAAACCCTAATAGCTTTAGGATCTAGTTTGTCTAATAAACATGCAATTGAATATCCAAAGCTATAAACCCTAGATCTATCATATAAGAACTAAAATAAGGGTTTAGTAATTACCTTTGATTGTTATATTGCAATAACAATCTATTCCTTGCTTTGATTGGCTTCAAAAGTTTAGTGCCTCAATTGTTGCACCTCTAATGGAGTCACAAACACCACTAAGCAACAAGATGAAGAGAGAAGAGAGGGGAGATACCAAAATGGCTGGAAACCCTAATCCTTGAGTTGCCCGCGTTTTTGGTGCCTAAGGGCTCCTTATATACTTATGCAATTAGGGTTATCTGACAAGGAAACCCTAATTTGACTACTTAAGCCCTAAGCAGCCCATAGACCCCTTCTTTAGAAGCCTTGGACGACTTCTAATGGGTTTCCCTCATAGAATTCGTCCACTCCACCTTCTATGGAGTCCATAAGCCCATCTATGTAATTATCTTATAATTATACAATAAGTCCCTTAAGTTTAATTAATCTCTTTTAGTCACTTAATTAATTCTTGACTAATATTAATTAAACATCATGATTTCTCCTTTAAGATATTATTCTTATAATATATTAATAAATCATCATTAAACCTTTCTCTTCTTAATTCATCCAACATATTGCTATGGTGAAGGCAACCCAAAAGGACCATGCTCATAATTGGGTCAAGTACATACCAAAATAGTTATGGACTGAGACACTAATCAAGCAGACTCCCACTTGGATAAATCTAATAACTATTTTCCGTATGACTTCAGAACCTGATCAGCAATCGTAGCTTTCAAAAGCCGCTGTCAACTCTGATCTTATCAGATAACGTGTCCTTTAGATAAGGGATTATATATTCCTCCATTCTCAAGATATCATATAGACATAAGACATGAATTTCAATCATTCTCTCTATACTGTTTCCCGACTTCCGATTTATGATGACTGACAATAGACTACAATTGAACACATCAACTTAGTCCCGGCTTGGCCAAGCGCTTAGGTGTCATCACTAAATCATCGAGGGGCCCACAAATATCGCTTTTATCCCACTTTGGGTAAAAGGAATGGATAAACTTTGACTCAAATGCTCGCTTGCATTCACTGATCGAGTCACACACAACAATAAGTTTTATAACACCAAGTTACTGGTGCGTTTACTTATTATCGATGCGCAACCGACCAACAAATAACAACTCACACGTCTCGATTTCAAGAATATACAATATTATCATCTCACTAATCACCCGTGATAAATCTATGAAGTGATCTAAGTGAGTGTGGGTTTAATCCAATACTCTAATCTTATCAAAGCACTCATGAACCCTACAGTAACCTCGTGCTATGTGTAAACTCTTCAGACAATCTACAGACTCTTCATGACAGTCTTCCTTCATACCTACTTCCAACGTATGAATGATTATGGAGGTTCGAATAACCCAGTTATTCTGGAAGTCAAAACATGCAAACTAAAACATAGCAATAATACTTAATCCTATATGGCCCCAAACTCGTGAGAGTAAATAAAACACTTCTATTTATCCACCATATTGATTACTCATTATTTATCATTTAATGTTTCGGATAATCAAATCATTACTTGAATTACAACAATAGCTGTCCCATGCACAAAGCATGTACACTATGTTTGCTATGTTCCTTACTTTGTGAAATAGATCAATTGAAAAACCTTTCAAATGACGCTTATTTCACAATTCCCAATCCTTATCATTAGTGTTATAACACAATGTTCTTGCCACTACTAGAATACACTAGATTCTAACATTTTATGCAATGATCCTTTCGCAAAGTCATAGCACAAAAGTCACCAAGACCTGGCTAATGAAATTACAAAGTACTCTATCAGAAATTGTTACAAGACAATTCCATAGACGCGAAGTCTCACATTCAAAGTACATTCCTTTGAACATCCTTCTCGCATAAAATTTTCTAATCTAGACATAGACTCTCAATATCCAACTCCCAATATGGAAACATCTCCACATTTGCCATATGACAACTTATTCTTAATAGAATCTTATCTATTTATAATAATGTCGATATGGTCCATCCAATACCATACTTCCAACTACTCACAAGCGACCAATCCTCAGTGAACTTTGGATCGTCCTTTGATAGTTGTTTAATTATTTTAGTCAAAACCGATTCTAGTCCTTTTTCACTCTTAATGCGCTAGACATTTGGAAAATTTTAGAATGGTCAAATATTATAGCATTTGCAATCGATCCTATACCCGAAGCGTATGGGACACGATGCATAATGTCTTACATAAATATATTATACTTTATCAATCTTCTACCATAATATTTTATGTGTCACGTTCTCACAATTCGAACTATGAAGAGGGATGTCGTAATCATAATCGAAATTTGAGAACACACTATGTATCCTTTGACTAAATTTATTAAAATTTCTCAATCTAAGTTTAGATTTTGAAACGAAGTATAATATTCTCTACCTTAATTATAGCAAAACAACTTTTCAAACCATGCAACTTTGCAAATTGAATCTTTGTTTTTCTATAATTAATATTGCTAACTTGCAATACTTACCATAATAATCATACAAACATAACACTTATGCTCCCACTATCATGATGATTATTATCATATAAGCATAACACTTATGCTCCCACTAGCTTTGACATGTATTCAGAAAACAGCTGAACTTTCAGAAAACAATGCTTATTGATTTTCTGAAGTTCATATTTCTAATACCAGATGCTTCGATAAGCCTTTGTCTAAGCTTCTTAAACTTATACACCTTTGCTTTAGATAGCTCATATGTGTGTCTAAACAATTCATAATTTATATCAATAAGTTCCAAATGTTAGACTAATTGCCAAATCTCACAATTTGAACTATGGAAAGGGATGTCGTAACCATAATTGAATTTGAGAATACAATTCTCACAACTGCTGTCTTCTTAAAATCTCTCTTAGTGAAAGCATTTCCTCACAGTCATTTTCATGAAGGAAGAAATCTTATGACACTTAGATTTTATGGTGTACGAGTTCCTATCCATGTGAATTTGCCAAAACCAAAGTTTGCGACAAATCCAAACTCATATGGACTAAACTTTCTTAATCTTGATTTCTTGCCTTATGGTAACAGGAGTGCCCACCATGTCTTCTAAGTAGTTTAGCAACTTATCCTTACATATCAATTTACTTTCCATCGATCAAGGTACTTTGTCTTTATGCATTCAAATGAGAACTCGTAGAACTCACATGCATAATTAACTCAATTGGAATGACACAGAAACTAAATAATGTCAACACGATAGGTTGTAAACCTCAAGTCATGTGCTGGTGATGATTGATAAGGTTTATTCTTGATTTGTTCTTGAAACCTTTTTCAAGATCATTAAAACTCCCACTGACCTCTTGACATATATGATTCTCCTTGTCAAGAAACATTTCTTGACAATCAAATATTCAAGAGTTAGTGCAGTTATTATCAAGACAAAAACACTTCACAAATTGGTCCTAGTTGGTCTTTGTCTTATCGAAGACATCACAACTTATCAATTTCAAATGTACAAGAATAAGAACTTTTCTTATTCTACATTTGATAAGTGTTACAAACCTACTTAAAACTTTTCATTCAAGTCACAATCTTGACTCTAAGACTTGATATTGGAATGAAGTATGATTGACTTCTTGATTTTTAACCATTTCTACAATTCTCGATTCCTTTTCTTAGACATGCAATTTCACTAAGACTCACTTAGAGGATCAATTGAGACATGGTTCTTAATCATTAAGACCTATCATAAAACACAATAAAAGGTACTCTCCCTTGTTCTTAGAATAGAGAAACTTTTATCTTTCTGCCTACTTGATTCTTCTTTATTCGTTCTGCTATTCATTGAAACTCTTTCACATAACTCATAATTACACTTATTCTTATCATATTTACTAAACTTTAGTAAATCATGATGAATATTTTTTTATCGCTCTTGTGGTGGACTAAATCAATGCACAACCTAGTATACTTGATTTTCTAGTCCTTCATTTGACACTTTGTCAAAGAATTAGTCTAATTTCCAAATATGAAATTTCTCATTCATCACGCAACCAAGTTGTATGATTCCAAGTTTCCGTCCAATTGAAACTTGGGCGATGAGAAACTCTCCCTATTTGGTGAATTCTTGACATCTCCACAAATAACATAATCAAGAATCAAATCCATTATTGCTAATAATAGAAACCTTCAAACATCAAATTTTCATACATCCCATTGCAAGGATAAATAAATAAGATAAAATCAAAATTCATTTTATTGCGGAAAAAATTTGTCCTTACAATGCAATTCAATTGAAAAACTATGTTATTACATATTTCTTAACTATCTATTCTAACTCCAAGTAGTAGCTCAAAAATCCAATCTTCAAACAATGCGATCAAAATCCACTTTTTTCACGATTAGATTCAGCTCACTTCTTCCCTTAAGCTTCCTCTCTTTTCTTCGATCCTACAAAACATCAAAATGTAATCTTATCAGATCATGTATTAAGAATCTAGAATAGGAACTTAAAAGAGTTAGTTCATGGTTTTTACCTGAAGCAGAGCCATACATCTTGACTCTCCCATCTCTTAGATCTCTTAGGTAGTTAGGGCAGCTTCGTCTCCAATGCCCCTTCTCTTGGCAATAAAAAGAAAATGGACTCCTTTGGCACAACACATCGGACAATCACAGACTTAGTTCTTTCTGGACTTCCAATGTTGCCAGTGCCCATTAAAGTTTGGGAGTTTGATTCACCAGACAAATTTGCTTAACAAGCACGCCAAATCATTGCTGATTCAGCAGCTATAAGCAAATATGTGAGATCAATGAGGGTCATGTCGTGATCCATCATATAGTACTCTCTAACGAACTCACTATATGATTCAGGAAGTGACTAAAGAACCCATTCAACAGTCAACATCTCTGAGATATCGACACCCAACATCCTTAACCTATCAATGAGTGACTTCATCTCTACGACGTGTTCACACATTGATTCTCCATCTTCATGCTTAATTGCCAATAGGGCTTGAGTGAGCTCGAACTTTTCAAGCCTTTGAACTTGTGGGTCAGGGAGAACAATTGGAGGAGGTGGAGGAAGTGAAGCATGACTCTCATTTCCTTAATCGTATCTCGGAACGTCATCTTCATTTGGAAAGCTTGTTCTAAAGGATTTGGGAAGACCATTGTAAGATTTAGACATCTACAAAACGGGAAAAAATTCAAGTTAAGTTGATTGAGTCCTTAATAAAACACCCAAATGAATTATTAAGGCTAGGATCCAACACAATACTCTACAACCTAGAAGAGGGATGTCGTAATCTAGTCGCAGAATATTTGTAGGTAGGTAAATGACGATTTACCAATTTCCACCATGAAAATCAAAAAGGAAGTTTAAGTTTTAAATGAATTGAAACTCCTAGATCTTTTGAGATTCATTGAACTTTTCAATGGCATGTTTAATCTCGATTATGCCCTACCATTTGTGATTGGGATGCCGAGGATCACAAACAAGGTGTGAATAACCATACGAATTACGTGGTGCACCCAATTCTACTATCACCTAATCAATGTGTCGGTTAGCCACACACGCTCCATTGATCTATGATAAGCATCGAGCCACCCTTCGTCACCAATGTAATCCCCAAATTAGTGTGTCGGTTAACCACACACGCTCCACTAACGTTTGACAAGGGTACAAAGTGTAATCCCATGGATTAGCATACAATTTCACATTTTGCCTAAAGTAACTATGATTTGGGAATTTGTATAAGCATTTAGTTACTTCGTACTTCATTATACTTATAATGAAAGGTTTCTGTCCTATCCTACCCGTTCAGCTAACGACCCTGCACTAGTCAAGAGTGTGGTGGGTAAGCGTGGATACCCATTCAATCACCATTTTATAGGCAATTTCCTTAAGCACCCCTTAAAGACCAGCTTCGTGAATGAGGCCTACTAACGGTAAGACTGATTGTTTACTCATACATATATATATAACATTAGACTTTTAATGTTATATATAGTATAGGGTGTATTTTACACTTTTAAAATACTAGGTGGTTCAATTTAGTAAATTATACTTTTAATTTAATTAAATGTAAACCAAAACTTTATGGGTTTATTAAATCACCTTTAATTATACACTTTAATTAATTAATAAAACGATAAGGGTGTGATTTGAACTTTTCAAATTACTAGGGTTTTAGAATTTAACATTTCAAAATTAAACTTTTAATCAACTTTTAAATTCCAAAACTTGAGGGCAAGTTTTGACACATTTCAAAACATTAGGGTTTAGAACTTAAATATTTCAAAATTAAACTTTTAATCAAAAATTTAAATTCCAAAACTTGAGGGCAAGTTTTGAAACTTTTCAAAACATTAGGGTTTAACTTATTCAAAATTCAAAAACAAAACTTTTAAGTTCAAATTTAAACTATAAAACCTAAAAGGTGCAATTTGAAACTATTCAAACAAGGCAATTATCTTATTTTGACCTAGTCAAAAATCTTGCAGGATAATCATCAAATAACTCAAATAATTAAATATTATCTTATAAGGTAACAAATATTTGATTAAATGGTAATTATCCACTATTTTAGTAAGGATATTCACCCAAAATCAATAAAAATCGGATTTTATTAATTAAAAACGTTTATGGTAAGTATCCCAAGCCAAAACAGCAAGAAAATCGCCAAAAAAACGCTGCCAGATCCTCGGACTCGCCGAGTCAGAGACTGGATACTTTCCGAGTTCATCTTCTGACTCGCCGAGTCGGACAAGCAGAAGCCAAAAAACTTCGTTTTCCAAGCAAAAAACGATCAATCAAGCATCAAATTCACTAACAAACATCCCTAAGCTCTGATACCACTGATGAGTTTTGAGCAAAACATCAATCCTATGGTGTACATGCAAACCCTAATAGCTTTAGGATCTCGTTTGTCTAATGAACATGCAATTGAATATCCAAAGCTATAGACCCTAGATCTATCATATAAGAACTGAAATAAGGGTTTAGTAATTACCTTTGATTGTTATATTGCAATAACAATCAATTCCTTGCTTTGATTGGCTTAAAAAGCTTAGTGCCTCAATTGTTGCACCTCTAATGGAGTCACAAACACCACTAAGCAACAAGATGAAGAAGAGAAGAGAGGGGAGACACCAAAATGGCTGGAAACCCTAATCCTTTAGTTGCCCACGTTTTTGGTGCCTAAGGGCTCTTTATATACTTATGCAATTAGGGTTATCTAACAAGGAAACCCTAATTTGACTGCTTAAGCCCTAAGCAGCCCATGGACCCCTTCTTTAGAAGCCTTGGACGACTTATAATGGGTTTCCCCCATAGAATTCGTCCACTCCACCTTCTATGGAGTCCATAAGCCCATCTATGTAATTATCTTATAATTATACAATAAGTCCCTTAAGTTTAATTAATCTCTTTTAGTCACAAAATTAATTCTTGACTAATATTAATTAAACATTATGATTTCTCCTTTAATATATTATTCTTATAATATATTAATAAATCATAATTAAACCTTTCTCTTCTTAATTCATCCTACATATTGCTATGGTGAAGGCAACCCAAAAGGACCATGCTCATAATCGGGTCAAGTACATACCAAAATAGTTATGGACTTAGACACTAATCCAACAAATAGATTTATTTGGGACTGACAATCCCATACCCGAACTGCTAGCTACAGTTAGGCAGGCATGCCTGGGATGACAAATGTCATTTAACTCAACGCCTGAAGAACGTTGGAAATGTCTCTAGTCATATCAAGTACGGTTATACGACTCACATTATGGATAAATCACCTTTTGTTTACAAGTTGGCACTCTTTAACAGTTTTATTTATACTAAGTAGAACTAATATACACTACAACTGGAGAATAGTCGGGGTTTTCTAACAGAACCGATTATACAATGGTTTCACGTACGAAATACTTATACATCATGATTAGCCTTAACTAGTCACATGAAGTAGTATTTTCGCATGTCACTACAGATTATAGTAACGAACCCTCATGGTTTTATACAGGATTGATAACGCTACATTCTCACTAAATAAAATATCGGATTTTCTTGGAAACATACAGATATTCATGGTTTTATACAAAATTGATAACATTACATTCTCACTAAAGAAAATATTGGATTTTCTTGGAAACATACAAACGTTTTTTATAAATTCATCAAAAAAAATACCGCTTATGAACTCACCAGCTTTATGCTGATATTTCAAACAGCTTGTATTCTCAGGAAATCAGTAGATAGGTACCTGCTGGGTTTTTGAGAAGTTGGAGCAATAAGAGTTTTATATTTTTATATCTTTACATACAATTTGATGTAAATCAAACAAGATTCAGACAAAGTTCCAAACTGATGTAATTATTTTCATTTTAGTATTTACTGTAATGGTTGAGTTGCTATGATTGCTCTTATTCATTGGTTGTGATGCTATACGTGATGTCTTCCACCCTAGAACGTTTCTGCCATTCTAGTTTTGGGGTGTGACACGAACTTCGGGTTGCATACTGCTAAGCTAAAACTAAGAAAAATCATCACTTCCTCATACAAAGCCAAATTTGGATGTTCTTTTTATACATGCTCTCGGTTTAACGTATTCCAAGACTTTCATTTAGATCGCTAAGGCCAAATATCGCTCTAATGTAAATTCATTATCTACGTCACGCTGTGTCGTGCCGGTTCTGTCGCGAAACTTTGACAGGTCATAACTTCTTCGTTTTAACTCGTATTTCAGTGTTCTATATATGTATGGAAACCTTGTGACATATACTACAACTTAGTTAAAGTTATTTATTCTAAATAATCTTCTATCAAAAAGTCACTTTTGACGCTTATCGTCTCTAAATTGTGTAGCCCTGATCTACGGGCGTTACAATTATCTCCCCCTTAGGATGATTACGTCCCGGAATCATCAACGAAATAGGGCTTGTATAATGATTCCATGTGTTATCTCTCCATCCTAAGTACTAATCGTAACTTCTATGTTTCCTCGAAAGAGTATTTAACTCTAGGGCTTCTTGACTGTAGATGATGCTCAATCTTGCATCTCCTTTTTGTACTATGTTGGAATTTCAATCATAACCCTCAAGTTACAAAATAAGTCCTTAATGTGGACTCCTTCTTCTTCTTAGGATAAATACTTTCCTTTATCTATTGTAACAGATCGTTGGGTCATGTTATATTGACCTCTCATTATATGATGCAACGCTTAAACTCAAGCCTCTTAGAGTCAATTTCTAGAATGGAATATACCTTCCTTCACATTCTAATGTGTTATAATCACCTTTTAGCATGTAGCATTTCCAGCTACAAACTTCATTAAGAACGAGCGCGATACCATCGATCACATTAATTTCAACCTTCTGACTTAAGTCAGATGTTACATCGAACTCGGTTCTCGGAACCACATAACAAAATCATCGTAGTCGGACTCAATTTGAATATAAACACTAGGGTTGGAATAACAACCATCTTACTAGTCATTACCAAAACAATGGTAATGACATACCCGAATAAAACGGATTCAATTACTAGGTTCTTGGTAACCTTGTGACTTTCCCTGATCCAAGTGCGAGTCTTGTGCTTTCGGTAGTATATGCATCTACTACCTTTCACACCTACTCATACTCGTCCCAAGTATTGTCTCGCAGTCCCCAAGTCCTAAAATCACAAAACAATTTAACACATACGAATTTTCCAAATAATCATAAAAATTTCCCTAGACTCTACTAGGACTTCTTCATTGTGCATCTTCAATCATCAATTCTACTTCAACTCGGCTTGTGATGGAAATTCCAGACGATGGGACAACTTCAAGAATTATACCAATCGTTCCATCATCCTACCCATCGAAGGTGTGCTTCAGACGTACCATACTCCTCTAAATGTACTGTTATTTCATAAGACATATTCTAAAGTCAAGATACCACTCTTACGATATCTTCCGATAGGTGTCATTCACTATCATAAGCCTTCTTCATTTCCTCCATTTACACAATTCTCTACGAGTCTTCACCATGACCTTTTGTACACCCAAGCAAACATTCGATGTACTAGGCGAGAATTTAAGATAGGAAAGCTTCATTTAAGATAAACATATAAATAGCCTTATCACTCCGAAACATTTACATGCTAGTTCTAATATCGTAGTCATACGCTTAGAATCCTACACACATAAGGTTTCCAAATCCGGTCGGCAATAGACCATGGATCCGAACAAATAATAGCATCTATATAACTATCACACAAAACATTTAGCACATAAAATCATTTTAGGCATCATTCCTAAAATAAACTAGTGCTTGTGTCAATTTAGGTGTACTACCTAACATATTTTAGACACACTCCTCATGATCATTACTTAGCATTCTAAGTTTAAGTCTAGAAATTTCCTACAATTTCCTAGTTTGCTTTAACTAATGCTCTGATACCAACTGTGACATCCCCAATTTCACGTCCAGAAAAGAGCGATTTGTTTATGCTTTGTTTTTAAAATCAAAGTAATCGTTTAAAGAAAACAGTTGCGGAATTTATTTCCAAAACAAAATATGATAAGAATTTATCAAAGCGTTTCTTTAAAGAAATGTATTTTCATTATATAACAAAATCTCGGGATGTCATGTTCAATACAGACCAAAAGCATAAATAGAACAAAATAGACCTTACAACAGTTATTCATAACTACTGGCCTATAATCCAAAATCTCTCGTTATGTCAGCCAACTTATGCTCTCGTGCCATAACCTGTAATACAAAGAAAACTGAGAGGGTCAGGCTTGGGAGCCTGGTGAGCATATAGGGTTTTCAACCCACAATAATATAATTATTATATTCACTTATCAAACAATCAATCCAATTACCCACCCCCATTATCTTCCTTTATTTCTTAAAGATTTACCCTAAGAACCGATTACCCTTCTCCCATTCATTCCTAAGGATTTCCCTAAGGAATTGGCATAAGTATAGTGCCGCCAAGGTTCTTAGATTGCCTCTGGTGAACACGCAGTTCAAAATAATTAATGAACACCTAATGAACACTTAGTTCAAATATCCCTGGTGAACACATAGTTCAAAACATCTCGTGAACACTTAGTTCAAATATCCCTGGTGAACCCAATCACCTAAGGAACACAGAGTACGGAAGCTCTTTGTTCAAACAAGGTGATAATAATGTATATCTCGATCCTACAAAACCACTAATATTATTAACACATATAAATCATATTTCTAAAACAATCTATCCTATCCCGTCGATCCCCACATATTGACCCTATACAATGACCTTACGAGATCCAGCCTAAGGAATTGATATGAACATCGAACTGACGAAGCTGCGTTGGAAATTCCCTGGCAGCAAATGAGGATCAATAAAGACATCATTTGAGGGGAATGGAATAATTTTCACCACGAACCTTCGTTCGTAAAAGAAAGAACCACAAGACAATTAAGTAAGGGGTAGTTATCTAGATAACAATGCCTATGCGTGGTCCCAATATCGTGAGGTGTTTTACCCCCAGACTCTCCCTATCCAACATCGAAGTTTGCCTAGCAGTGGTCTGAATATCATGAGGTATTTCACCCCCAGACGCACCCTATTCTGCAATATAACACCAGACATACCTAGCAGTGGTCTATTACCGATACACTTTATTAGGCAGTCTACGAAGTTCCCTTAATTACTTCGTGAAAGGAAACGCTGACACATGAAGCTCATCCGATCACTTCATAAAAGAAACGTTGACTCAAAAGCTCTTTCAACAGAAACTGTATGGGGAAATACTAATAGAGTACTCCCGTATGCTCCGGTAACTGACACACAATAGTGTCAAAAAGACTTTGTACTAGATAGTACTTTTGGCACATTATAGTACCCTGGTATGTGTAGGACTCGTACCCGAGAACATAATAGTACCCTGGCACAAGCAGCACCTGAGACACAGAGCTTAGAAAAAGGACTTTATACATAAAATGTACTTCTGTACGTAGAACATACTCCACCGATCATCAATCTCACAACACACGTACACTTAATAAGAGGCTTCCCAATGTCCAAACTTAATTGAACTAAACATCCCTTCTTAAGTCTTAACCCATCACTAGGCAAACCTATAATGTTTATAATCAATTTTTGATACTTTCTCCGTTTAGGCAACGCTAACTAGTGTATACTTAACACAGAGTTTTAAGTAATAATATCATACATACATATCTTAACACATATTGAACCATAACTGATTCGCACTTTGTATATCATCAAATATATCTAACACGTATTTCGGACAATAACAAATACTTCACATACATTTATATTTAATACTTTTAATCAATACTTGTAATAAAATCATGTCCATGAAAGGAACTATCCACATGATACCTTATCGAATGAACACATAATTCAAAAATACATAATCCGTACTCCCGGATCTAAAATTTACCTCCTTACCTAATCCATATTCTCGGATCTAAAACTAACCTTTTGATCTGATCCATACTCTCAAATCTAAATCTAACCTCTTGATATGATGCATACTCTCAGATCTAAAACTAACCTCTTGATCTGATCCATACTCTCGGATCTAAAACTAACCTCCTGATCTGATCCATACACCCAGATCTAAAACAAGTTTATCTCTTTATCCTTTTATCTCAGGGTCCAACCCATCTTTTATCACCTACCAACAACCTCAACCACCCATGTTCTACCCAAAATATTTGTAGATACAAAATACATATACAGTTTAACTTACTAAAACTTATATAATTCATCCATTCCACAACCATCTCAGGTAAACAACAATATATTATACACATAACACGTATTTCATAGCAAATACTTAATATTTATGTGTTAGAAGAAAGTGACTACACACTCACTTGATCAGAAGATGATCGGGCAGCACTACGGCTAGTAGTAGAAGTAGTATTCTTCGGTGAAGCTGTGATCTCTTCACACACCGGGCTTCTCGCTGGCAGATCTTCGGCTCGGAAACTCTTTTCTTCTCAGGAACTTCGGGACTTGATTCGGTGTCGGGATGATACCGGGGCTTCGGGGGGTTAAAATAGGGCTTAGAGAGGGTACCGGGAGTGAGAGAGTGATAAAGTAGCAACCTAAATCGACTGCCCTTCGATTTCTATTTATAGGACTGATTTTCTGGATTCACGCAGTGAATCTCAAATATTCACTTCGTGAGTTCATTCGTCATCAGGTGCATCATCGCAACTTGTGTCTGTCAGGCTCCAGAAGGCGTCAAAAGTCAGTTCACGTCGTGAACTCTAACAGTTTTAGGGTTTCGCGCCCCGAACTTCAGAAATTCATAACTTTGGCATACGAACTTCGTTTTCGACGTTCTTTATATAGACGCGTAGGTAAAAACAAAATCTACAACTTTCATTTAGAGTTTGTCGGCTAATTTTGAATTTATTTTTAATATAATATATTATTTTTAGTAGGCCGGGATAGGAAAACTTCGTTAGAAATTCATAACTCCTTCATCTGACGTCTGTTTTTCGATTGTCTTTTCACCGTTGGATTACTATCGATGAGATCTTCGATTCTAGTTTAGATCGTTTCAGCTAGAAATCACACGATCTCGAATTCGAATTTCGGGCTGCATACTGCTAAGCTGAAACTTAGAATAATCATAACTTCCTCATATGAAGTCAGGTTTGGCCGTTCTTTTTATGAACGCTCTCGGTTTAACATATTCCACGACTTTCATTTAGATCGCTAAGGCCAAATATCGCTCTAACATAAATTCACTATTTACGTCGCGCTGTGTCGTGCCGTTCTGTCGCGAAACTTTGACAGGTCATAACTTCTTCGTTATAACTCAAATTTCAGTATTCTTTATATGTACGAAAACCTTGTGACATATACTGAAACTTAGTTAAGATTATTTATTCTAAATAATCTTCTTTCAAAAAGTCACTTTTGATGCTTATCGTCTCTAAATTGACTAGCCCTGATCTACGGTGGTTACATAATATATTAATAAATCATAATATCCTCTTTCTCCACTAATCATCCAGTCTAGTTGCTCTGGTGAAGACAACCCAAAAGGACCATGCTACAATCGGGTCAAGTACATACCAAATATAGTTATCGACTTAGACACTAATCCAACAGTCTTAACCGAATAAGAGATTAATGATGACAGTTGGCCAAATGGGTAGTACGTTGGGTGTACAAGATGGTACGTTTCGTAGACGAGCCCCAAAGCGAGTACGTTAAGCATACGGGCTGAGTACACCCTGTGTACTTAACAGTGGGCTTCGAAGTTTTGGGCTTTGCGGTATTGGGCCCATGTTGGAGCTTAGGAGTCTAGGGCTTTGTTGGGCCATCAGAATTCTATTTTTGGGCTGATGCTATTTTATAGGACTTTTTTGGTTGAAGGCCCACAAAGGGATTTGGGCCCAATTTGGAAAATATAACCATATTTGGGCCTTGGGTGATTATTTTGGAATTTGGGCGTTTTGGATAGTTGGCTTGGGCCAAGTTAGGTAAAGGGTAAAAATGTCTTTTGCCCTAGTTTTGACTCTTAGTGTGAGTCAGGATCCAATTATTAATTAGATGTTATTTTATGTTGATAGTGAAAGGATTTTAACGGACCAGCTGCCAGAGGATTATCTGTGAGATTCAACAGTCTGATGTGAGTTTCCTCACTGGGTTTAGCAGGTTGAAGGCACCAATCCCAACCCATGATTATCATGTTAGGATGCTAGATGTATTGCTTGACTTTTGATTATTATGTTAGTTATATATATTATTTTTTTATAAAAACGGATTTGTATATATTTATGTATTTATATTCACACAAAATATTTTTATGTACTTAATAAATACCTATTTGATTAAAGTTTTTTAAAGTATATACGTGTATAATAACGTATTTTATATAAGTATATTTAATACATTTTTACATAACCATATTTTTATAAATAAGTATTTAAAATAAAAAGTATTTTGTAAATAGGTATTTTGCTTAAAAAATGTTAAAATGAAGGCTTTTATATAGGTATTTTGCATACAAAAATGTTTTTTTTTTAAATTATGGAAAAATAAGGTTTTTTATGTGAAAAATATGTTTTTTGTTTGTATAAGTATGATTTTATACAACAATCAAAAAGTATCCAAATTTTAAAAAAAATTAAAAACATATTTATGATGAAATCTTAACAAAAATTTTAAACTTATGACAAAAGTGTAAAATTTTGACCGAATTTATAAAAAAAATATAAAAACTAGATCAAAAATGTAATTTTTTAAAATGAGATGTAATGGTCAAAATGAATATGATTGTTGGCTTTTGAAACTTAACCGAATAAAAGAATATATTTAAGGACTAAATTCATTACTAAACCAAAACATAACGATTTTTATGAAGTTTTTCAATAATAAAATAGGACCGTTGGAAAAATATTACGGTTTACATTAAAACTTTACAACGCCCATCATTGATTCACATATTAAAAGATTAACCAGTTAATCAAACTGAAAGCTAATTGCCAGCTCCAATTTAATATTAAATAGTAAATACCATTGTTATATAGCATCATTCTTTTCCTTTAAATTCAACTATAATTGACATCAATGACCTTTTAAAAGTAAATTTTATAATTACACGTTAATTGTACTGTTGATGATCAGTAATTTGTGTATGTTATAAAGTGTTTTATGAGAAGTTTTCTTTTAAGAAGATGATCAACATTTACCGAAAAAAAGGTGTGAATTCAATGGAAAAGGAAACCTACAACATCTGATTACCACATAAAGTTTTATATGTTTATCTACGACATAAATAAAAACAATATATTGCTCACTTCCGTTATATAGCTGACTTTCTTTTGCTGAATGAAACTTTTTAATGATCATAATCCAAGTTTAGATCATGTTATTAACTTGTTTGATAAATTATTAAATGTATATTTCTAAATAAATGAATAATATACAAAGTTATTATCGTTTTGAATTGTTTCTAGAAAAAAAAAAAAAAATCAAAGAGCACCAACCAATCCCTATATATAAATTAGAATTATGAATGAAATAGTTGAAGAAGTCGTAAACTGGAAGTAGGGATGAGTGGGAGACACGACTCCAGCTTATGGAAAACTAAAAAAATAACAAACAATTAATGTTAGTTACCAAATTAATATTTTCTAATTAATCTGGTACGTAAGATAGCATGCACCTATTTATTACACCATGTACACCCTATCTTAATTTTAATCTTCATCTGTTTGCTTAATTAGTGATCGTGAGAGTTGTTTCAATACTAACAGCGAAATGATAATAAAATATAAGGGGTTAGTTAATAAAAACAAAAGGATCAAATTACCCAAAAGTTATTCAAAGTATATTATTAATGCGTACAACACTCTAAATTATACCAATAAATATATTTAATTATTATTGTAACAATATAAAATTTGTAAGCTTATTCAGTCTCATCAGTCATCACTATATTTATGAAACAACATTTAGGATAACAAAAGAAGATTGACCGTAACAAGAGAATTGGGTAATTTTGTTAAAATGGGGGTGAGAAGAGATAATAAGTGATAGTAGGGGGTGTTTCTGTAAAATATGGGAATAGAAATGGAAGGGGTGGGTGTATGTATAGTTTATATTGGCAAGGTAGGAGATGGAAAAGATGGGGGGTTAAAGAAACAAGACTCAACTACTCTCTACACAGAAGCGTTGAATTCGTGTGCACCCATCGGTTGAGAGGTGTTTGTTTTACAAACCCTTTTTTTCCAATCAACCTCATCGTTTGATTTGCTACCGGTTGATGCAAATTTACGCCTAAACACGTATGTTTGTCTATGGAGTTGCACCAAATTTGAAGCAGAATGATGGGGTCTGATTCTCCGGCGAGTAGCCGCTCCGATGGAAGATCAAATTACAGCCGTATGTTGGACTACCCACTTGATGATTCCAATGACGTTTACGGAATTGGAGGAGCAATGCTCCCTATTTTCCTCAATGATCTACAACGCAACAACGATCAGGATTTAGTGGAAGTCACGTTGGAGCTAGAAGATGATTCAATTATCCTGTGCAGTGTCACTCCCACCGCCACCGCCAACAGCAATTCCCATCCCTTTCCTGTTTCTTCACAATCACAATCGCCGCCGGCCGCCACCTCCAGGCTTCGTCGGAAATTTTCGTGGTTGACGTCGTCTTCGTCACGAGCTTCTTCATCTGATGCTAGTGTGGATCGTGCCATCCCATCTCGGGATGCTAGGAAAATGAAAGCGAAATTGATTCGCACCAAATCTAGCGCTCAACGAGCTTTAGGAGGTCTCAGGTTTATTAGCAAAACCACAAATGCCTCCGACGTCAGCGACCTGTGGAAAAACGTCGAGTCAAGGTTCGCATGTCTCGCTAAACATGACGGACTCCTAGCTAGAGAAGATTTCGCCGAATGTATAGGTGACCATCCAAATTGATCATTTCCCGGTATAATCAAATCATTTCGTCCTGTTCTTCCTTTTCACTTTTCAGTGTGTGATTTTTTGCAGGAATGGCGGACTCAAAAGAGTTTGCCTTGGGAGTATTCGATGCATTGGCAAGAAGACGACAGCAGAAACTGGGGAAAATTACGAAAGCAGAGCTTTACGAGTTTTGGTTACAGATTTCAGACCAGAGCTTCGATGCTCGTCTGCAGATCTTCTTTGACATGTATGCTTCTCTCTTCTCTCTTTCTTTCCATTGATATTACCTGAAATCTTGAACTTTTTTCCATTATTCTTAAAATTCTGCACCCAAAACGTTCAAGTTGCAAAACTCCGGTTACGAGCGGGAAACACGGACAACAAAATTCATAGTCAGTCGGTTGCTGACATATTAACACTCAAAATGACTACTTAGCCCTTAAGTTTCTTCCACCAAATTTCGAATTTTTATGACGTTTTCTTTCATCTTCCATTACGTTTGTCTCAAATTTATTATTTAACATACTCCTTAGTCCTTCCCATGTGGCCATGGTGCAATATTCGCAACAAAAGATTACAACCAATAGGCGCAGCAAATAGGGGCAGGATTAGTTTAATCCCAATATCTTAAAAATGAGTTCTTGGTGAAGGGTACCGTTGTCATTTCATATTATGCCAACATAATCTCAGTTGTATATAATAACAAAGTTGACCCGATATGATGTTGAGCTGTGGCCATCAAAAAGAATTCTATAATATTCTTTTCAATGTTAAAAAAATTAAATTTTTATGACGTTTTGATTGCAGGGTTCCCATTTGGCTTGTAAGAAAACACTAGAAAATTGTTTTAAACGTTAAATTAAACGTTGGTTTATGATATTTTCTTTATTGTTAAACAAATTCTAACGATTATTTTCTTCTTATAAATACAGGGCTGACAGCAACGAAGATGGAAGGATCACAAGGGATGAGATTCAGGAGGTTTGTATATTTGATATATTAAATTCTTTTAAGTTGTCACTATTAAAGGACTTTGAGATTCATTTATTAAATCGGGTGATTTTACATTTGTATGCAGCTCCTAGTGCTTAGTGCTGCTGCCAACAGATTATCAAAGTTGAAAGAACAAGCAGAGGAATACGCTTCTTTAATTATGGAAGAATTAGACCCTGAAAATCTTGGTTATATAGAGGTAAATTAGCTGAAAACCTTTCATTACAGCAAATTTTGCTTCAGTTATGAAGCAGTACTGAAGTGAAAATTTTGCTTGGTTATATTAAGAAACAGTACTGAAGTGAAAATTTTGCTTCAGTTATGGCAGTTGGAAACGCTTCTACTACAAAGGGAAGCATACATGAACTACAGTAGACCGTTGAGCATAGCTAGTGGAGGTTGGAGTCAAAACTTGAATTCGTTAAAGCCAAAAAGCATCATCCATCGGGTAGCTCATTTTGTTAGGTGGGTCATGATAGAGAACTGGCAAAGAACTTGGGTCTTGATGCTCTGGTTCTTAACAATGGCGTGTCTCTTTATATGGAAATTTAAACAATATAAAAACAAAGCAGCGTTTCAAGTAATGGGATATTGTTTGACTACTGCAAAAGGCGCTGCCGAGACCCTGAAACTCAATATGGCTCTCATCCTTCTACCCGTTTGTCGAAACATGCTAACATTCCTCAGATCTACACGCGCCAGATTCTTCATCCCCTTCGATGACAATATCAACTTTCACAAGGTGATCGATTGATGATTTCAAAAAACCCTAAAATCCTACACCGTGAAAAATTGATGTCTGATTTAATTACATGATGCAGATGATTGCGTTTGCGATAGCGATTGGAATCGTCGTTCATGTCGGGAACCATATGGTCTGTGATTTCCCTCGTTTGGTGAACTCTTCGCCGGAAAAATTCGCACTTATAGCTTCCGATTTCCATAATGAAAAACCAACATACAAGGATTTGATGGTTGGAGTGGAAGGTGTGACCGGAATTACTATGTTGATACTCATGACCTTCGCCTTCACACTTGCTTCAAAATATTTCAGGAAGAATTTAGTAAAACTGCCTTCACCATTGAACCGATTGACAGGGTTTAATGCTTTTTGGTTTTCACATCATCTTTTTGGTTTGGTGTATATATTGCTTTTGATTCATGGATCCTTCTTGTTCTTGGTTCACAAATGGACTCAGAAAACGGTAATCAAGATTATTTATTTATAATAAATAATAAATTTATTTATTTTTTCATTTCTTGTTGATGTATATATATATATATATATGTTGCAATGTCCCTGCAGACGTGGATGTACATTTCTGTCCCTCTGATTATATACTTGTTAGAGAGGAGTCTGAGGACAGGAAGGTCAGAACACTACTCTGCTAAAATCATAAAGGTTTCCAATCTACCAGGAGATGTATTCACCATAATCATGGCCAAACCAAATGGATTCAAATACAGAAGTGGCCAGTATATATTCCTTCAATGCCCTTCAATCTCTCCATTTGAATGGTAAACTAATTTTATATCCATTTTCACTTTTGTTGATATATATAAAAATCCTTCCTCTGCTTATATCTATTGAAAAATCCAGGCATCCATTTTCAATTACGTCATCACCTGGAGATGATTACCTAAGTGTTCATATCCGGACAGTAGGTGACTGGACACAAGAACTCAAGCAAGTTTTAAACAATGACAACGGTTCACCATGTACAATTGGCCGAGCAAAATTCAAGAAGTTAGGGGATGTCAACTCAAAAGGGTAACTTACTTTTATAATTTAAAAAAAGAAAACTACTTTTTATGCATTTTTAGAAAGTAAAGTAAAGATTCAAAGTAAATAATGCACAGGTTACCGAGGCTATTGTTAGATGGACCTTACGGTGCACCAGCGCAGGACTACAGGAACTATGATGTGTTGCTTCTTGTGGGGCTAGGAATTGGAGCAACTCCATTCATAAGTATTCTTAGAGATCTTTTAAACCACAATCGTGCAGTTGATGATCAAATGGTGAAAACTCAAAACTCAAAACTCAAAATCATGTACATTTATTTTTGGATCTAATGATAAAAAGTAGAAAGTGGTTTAAACTTTTTATGGTTTATCTTTTGTGCATTGTGGTTAGGATTCAAACACGGAGACAAGTATATCGGGGGATAGTCTTACGAGTCTTGCATCTTCAAGTATGGCATCATCAAGTGATAATAAAAAGAAATCAAAAAAGGCGAAAGTTGCAAACTTTTATTGGGTTACAAGAGAATCCGGATCATTTGAATGGTTCAAAGGAGTTATGGATGAAGTTGCTGAAATGGATCATAAAGTATATATATATATATGTTCATAGTCATAATTAAAGATCAATTACCATTTGACTCTCTTGCTAATTTCTATAATTATATTACAGGGTCAAATTGAGATGCATAATTATCTTACAAGTGTTTATGAAGAAGGTGATGCAAGGTCAACTCTAATCACTATGGTTCAAGCACTTACTCATGCTAAACATGGGGTTGACATCCTATCTGGCACCCGAGTATGATATAATTCCAAAAATACCCTCCAATATATATGTTACATTAATTAAACTAATGTGAAATAACTAGCATAAGTTTTGTTGCAGGTAAGAACACATTTTGCAAGGCCGAATTGGAGAGAGGTGTTTAGTAAGGTTGCATCAAAACATCCGAATTCAACCGTAGGTAATTAAATTTCAATAATACTCTAAAATCCTTTTTTTTTAAATAATAATTTATGTTTGGGTTAAAGGTTTAAAAATGATGTTGATTTTGCAGGGGTGTTTTACTGTGGGATGCCGGTGTTGGCTAAGGAGTTGAAGAAACTGTCATATGAAATGAGCCACAAGACATCAACACGATTTGAATTTCACAAGGAGTATTTCTAAAATAAAAAAATAAAAAATAAAAAAAATTTGTTATGGGTACTTATATACATGTATACATATATACCTATTATAATGAATTATAAGTAACAACAGTATGTAAATGTGTACTATATATACAAAAGCTAGTGTAGGACCACCTGTATAATCAAGAGAATATGGAGTCCCTCCGATTAGTCGTAAAAGGATTTTAAACAACCATCATGAGTTTATTGTTTTTTATTTTAAAGGCTGCTCTAACGGACAATCTTTTTTTAATTGTGTTTAAATATATATGTTATTAATCATGAATGTTACTTACATGTTGTGTTTTATTTGGTTAATATGAATTGACGTTTTTTTTTCTTTAATAAACTGAACATGGAGAAGGGCCAAGGGTGGGGTCCGTTGGCCCAATGTCAAATGCTTGCTAAGTTGCTATCTAACTATATTGGTGTATAAACAATTGGCTCCAGTTGAAAGCAAAACAGGAAACATGTAGATGTCGGTTGGGTCCTTCATACATACAACAACATGCCATGGTGATTCGTGAGTAATAAAGCAACTCAAATTATCAATATCTTTTCTTTATTTAATGACTTTTGTCCATTTATTTCCTACTCCAAATTGATAAATGATTTTCTTTTTAGTATCTAAGAGTTGCACAGTTTTTGGTGAAATATAAAAATAATTGTGAATTTTGCGTTCTTTTCTTTTTATAATTTACTGATGTAAAATTTGCATATGTAAATTATAAACATCAACAAACAATGTATTTGTAACAAACAAAAAGATAAAGTGATAAACTATTGTCTATTGATGATTCTAAAGCTATTGGATATGGGTCACACCTTAGTATCATTTTGTTTGCCACATACATCATAAGCTATATCACTTCCACACCGCTTTATATTTACTAGTTGTGAGACCTGTATATTATACGGGTTGAATATAACAAAAAATTAAATAGGAACGTTTAAACAAAAATTTATTTAAAATTGAAATTTTAGATTTAAAATTTAAATTTAAAAGAAAACATATTAAGTTCAACATATGAATAGTAATATTGTAATTTATAAATTATTTTCAATTTAGACAATTATTAATTGAGGTGTAAATGTGATGTATTAATCTACTCTAATAAATGAAGGGTTTTTTTTTTGTCACATGTTCTCTTCTCATTGATTTGGACACATGTCATTTTGTAAAATTTTTAATTTTTCTTTTTTTCACTTGTTATTTTATTGTATTTTTCATTTTATTAAATTAAAATTCCACATTTAATATGTAAGGTAATATATATTTAAGGTATTTATTAAAAATGGCGTATATATGTAATGTATTCAATACATTAAAGCCTCATTAATTTTAATAATTCAAAAAAAATTCTCATTTTTCTTAAAAATTCAAAATTTTCAAATTGTTAAAATTTCATATTTATTTTATTTTTAAATAAACATATGTAATAAATGAGTCTCACACCTAGTTAAGAATAGATAAAAAAAAATGAGAAAAATACACATGGAAAAAACATTTATTAAAAAATACCAGAAAATAACATTTGTCCAAATTAATGAAAAAGTGGCATTTGATAAAATTATTTCCATTTATTACGAAGGATTAGAAAATACTCAACATACAACCATACTATATTTGAAAATTAAAAAAAAATTGAAAAAAGAAAAATTAAAAATCTGACAATGATTGGTCCAAGCATTCTCCTTTGCATTGAGCCATGTTGAGTCTTCAACATCTCTCAGCATAATATGAATATAGGGTAGTGTTCCAATAACTTCATCGGTGTGGATAAGTGTCAACTCAGCTTCCTCCACCCTGTTAGGCGTCTATATCCAACAATCTAATAAAATTTGGAAAAAACTATGACACTTTTTAATTTAAAAATCACTTGGGACTAGAGCAGGGGAGATGCATCATTTTTCAATTATGATACCCCATTACAGTGCGACAATCGCATGCCAAATTTTCCATCAATTCCCATGCTCACAGTATATATATATATATATATATATATATATATATATATATATATATATATATATATATATATATATATATATATATATATATATATATATATATATATATGAGAACCAAAGTATGTTAAAAATTCTAAAACCTATTTTTTTATATATTTTCATTAAGGGTATTTTTGAAAAATCAAACATCTAATATTATATTAAGCAACTTTTTGATTCCCTAGTTTACCCAGTTTACAACTAGTTGTCATTTGTTGTTAGACCGTTGTCGAACCACCGTCGGATCGCCACCAGATTAACACCAAATTCGATTGCATTTTTATTGTCTCATTCACTAGTTAATAGAACAAATGATTTACTTCAAGTTTCTTTTGTAATATTTTTTATAACATATAATTTTATTTTTGCAACTAAATATACAAAGATAGAATCATGCCTTGACAAATTCATTTTTTTGAAATTGTAGATTTTAAAAAAAAAAATTATATACCGTGTATCGTATTTATTCACATATTAAAATATCATATTCATAGTTTAATAAACATATTTATTGATTAATACACAATTTATTATTTTGACATACACATTCATTCATATTTTAACACAAAAATTATATAAAATATTAACTTAATTCAATTCATTTTTAGTTTAATATATAAAATTCAAACTGTAACATAATATAATCTATTCTACACTAATTCACATATTTAATAAAGTCAAACTCAAACTAATTCGAACTATAGCACCACCACCAACTACTGCATGTCACCATCAACCATATATGTCACCGTCGCAATCATCATTCCTTTCAAATAGTATATGTTTATAAAATCATTAATTATGAGCTAAAATACTACATTCACAATTTAATAAACCAATTAAATAATTTATTCAGAGTTTAATGCAAAATAATTATAAAAAATAATATATTCTTAAATATTTATACAACACAAAAAATAAATATATTCACAAAAAAATTAGTACAAACATTCATACATAAATTATTCATATTTTAATACAAAATTTATTAAAAATTCACAACCTAATACAATCAATTCATAGCTTAAACAAAAAATTCATAACTTAATGTGGTCAATTCACAGTTTTAAATACAAAAATCACAGTTTAATACATAAAATTCACAGCTTAATATAGTTAATTCACAGTTTAAATAGAATATCCATACCTTAATATAGTTAATTCAAAGTTTAAAACCCAAAAAACACAACTTAATATATAAAATTCACAGCTTAATACAATAATATTACAGTTTAATACACAAAAAATGTATTTACAACCATATTATCAACTTAAAACTTTTAATACAGTTAATTCACAATTTAATACAACAAATTGATCTCTGTGATGAATTTAGGATTCAAGGTCACATATATCCAATTTAATCATGATAACAAAGTTAAATGATCTAAAACATTTGGGTTGTGGTCGTCAATAATACCACATAAAATAAGTATAGTCATAAAATTAATCCAAAAAATCAAAGAAAATTTTAAAATAATAGTCGGTACCTTATTATCTTTTATTCACACAACTAAACAAAATTTAAAAAAAAACATTATATATATATATATATATATATATATATATATATATATATATATATATATATATATATATATATATATATATATATATATATATAGTTAAACAATTAATTAGAAAATTTATGAACTAATATCATATAATGAGTTAATATTATATAACCCATCTTACGATCTTAGGCTGTTAATTATAACAACTAATTAAATAATAATAAAGTATGAAATATAAATAAATTAAATTGTTAAAAGAAATTAATTACGTAGGCTTTTTTTAGAAAAATATAACAATTAATAAAGATAGGTAATAGGTGATTGTATATGAATAGTGAATAGACAGCGTTGTTCAGTAAAAGTAAAGTATATCCTAGAAAATGATAACAATTACCTTATGGCATTCTTTTTGTCAGTATTATGAGGCTAGGCGGATGAACTGCTTGCCCAGCAGTTCCTGAAGCTGCGACGACAGCTCCTGCATCTCTGGTGGTGTCAATCGGTACGACGCATTAGCGATAGGGGCTGCACCTGGAACCAGGTCGATCCTGAACTCGACCTGCCTCTTCGGAGGTAGCCTTGGCAACTCCTCCGGAAACACATCTACAAACTCCCTGACCACCGATACATCGGAAACCGAAATCTGATCTCCGACTCGCATATCTACCACATACGCTAGATAACCCGCACACCCGTGTTGAATGTACTGTCGAGCCCTGGCAGCTGAATAAAACCTTGATCCTACTCTGGTGCCCTCGCCATAGACAATCAGTTCTCCCGCACTTGGGGTTCGAACTACCACTCGCTGGCCCTCGCAATCAATCATAGCACCGAACCGACTGAGCCAATCCATGCCCACAATCAAACACACCTCCCCCATGGGGATCGGAATCAAATCTATCAGAAAGGACACCCCGAAAATCACCAAGTCACACCCTCGATAAACTGAAGAAGTAGAAACATCGTGTTCGTTGGCGATAGACACTCGCAACGGACACTCTAACTCGCCCACTGGCGCACTGAACTCCCTACTAAATGACTGAGATACGAAGGACCGACTCGCCCCCGATTCAAATAAGACCAAAGCAGGCAAAGAGATCACTAAAAACGTACCTAATCACAGGTACAACAGATAAGCATACAGTAGATATGGTAAATGAGGTAAAGGACAGAAACATACCAGCAACCACATCCGGAGCTGCCTTGGCCTCCTCGGCAGTAAGATGAAAGGTGTGCCCCTGAGCCTTCGGGGGCTCTGCCCTACCCTGCCTCCCATCGGTAATCCTCAGTGTAGCTGGCGCTGGAGCCTGCACCGGCTTGGACGCCAGTTGTGGACAGTTGGTCTTCACGTGACCAACCTGATGACATTGATAGCATATCCTCATATCCGAGGCAGGGGCAGACTAACGGCAGTACCTAGCAAAATGCCCCTCCTTGCCACACCTGTGGCACCCGCTACAACATCGACAAGCTCCAATATGACCCTTGCCGCACTTTCCACAAGTGTGACCCTGCTGACCCCCGGTCCTAGAATCAGCGGTCTTAGACCGCTTCGGCACCGGCTGCGACTGCACCGGGGCCGACCGCTGCTCCCTCAACTGCAACTCGATCTCCAACTCACGCCGCCTAGCGGCCTCCTGTAACTCCAATAGAGTATCATATGTTGTGTGGCAACAAACTGGCGAATATCAGTCTTGAGCATGCTCATATAACGTGCCATCTAGGCCTGATCAGACGCGAACTCAGGGCAGAACATCACCCTCTCAGTGAACATGTGGGTGATCTCCGTCACCGTCTCTCCATCCTATCTCAGACTCAAAAATTCCTATGCAAAATGTTCCTGCTCGACCCGTGGAATGTAACGGGCGCGGAACATGTCCCGGAACTGCTCCCAAGTAACCGCAGCTCTCTGCTTATCCGTGTATGACCCTGTCGTCAGTCTCCACCCGTCCTTGGCCCCGAGCCTCGGCATGTTCAGGGCGCACCTGACCTTCTGGTCAGTAGGACATGAACACGTGAAGAAACAACCCTCTACGCCAGATAACCACCTCATGGCTCGAATAGGGTCCTGCGTAGCGTCGAATGTTGGGGGCTTCGTGTTATCGAAGTCCCGATACTGGAAACCCCTACTGACTCCTCCCCCTGCCGCTGATGCAACTGTTGCGGTGGATATCTCAACAAGGGCTGCATAACGCTCATCAAAGTACTCCACCATGGCGGTCTTAATCAACCCAAACATCTCTGGTAACTGTGCCCGGAAGGCAGCAACAACCTCATCCTGTAGGATCTCTCGAATCCTGGCATCCAACTCGTCCGTACCCATCTGTACCACCGGCTCAGGTACTGTTGGCCCCTCCTGGCCTCCATCCCCTCATCCTGATCCCGAACCGGATCCAGTAACAAAGCACCTCGTCATCACCATTCTGAAATATAGCACAAGATATCAGATAATCCATATAGATAACTGGGAGTCAATTCCCGACTAACCCCTAGGGATTGTGACTTACTTGACACGCGTATGGGTCTTGTGCTTTCAGTAGTACAAACCCATACTACCTTCCACACCTACCCATATTTGCCTCAAGCATCACCACAATGCCCTAACTGAATACTCAACATGGCAAACGCTCAATTCTCACTCTTAGAGGAAATGCTAAATATCTCATAACTAGCCTCCCGGCCTCACACAACCCACCCATCCATGGAACTTCCACCAACCCTGCAACACTAGTGTATTTTAGTCATACATAACGTTGGACGCTATAGACTTTCGAATATCCAATCCTACCCTAAGCTCCCAATCAAACAAGAACAGAACATAAGGCCAAATCAAACATTCTCAGGCTATAAGATCTTAGTTACGTATAGCCATGATGCATACACTGAGCAACTACAGTAATTATGTCAATCCCATATAAAGATAACCCTAGGCTAGCAGGCATCATGTATTCAGGCAATTCTATCATGCAATTCCTGAAGATCCCTAGCCTAATACTAGCATGTTGTTTTAACATATCACATAATCAAATAACTATATGGTATTTTGGGGATACTTGCTGGCTCCGAGTGATCGTACATTCTGCATCCTCTTTCGCTTATATTGAAAATCGTTTAAAAATTATTTTGAAAACCTTTCCTTGATTTGAGACTAGATTCACACTCATGTTCCTCCAATTCACTCAAACCAAGGCTTTGATACCAACTTCTGACACCCAAAAATGCAAGCGAATTTAAACTTTTAAAAAGATTTTAATCCATTAGGTCATTACATAGCTTGTTTTCAAAATACAGTTATCAGAGTATCCCAGTATCAAATCATAAAAGTCGTAACAGCGAGAGGAGCAGTACGATCAAGCCTTCGCCTTCCCGCGATCACCAGAGGTACCTGAAACAACAACTGAAACTGTAAGCTTGAAGCTTAGTGAGCTATCCCTCAAAATACCAACCACATAACCATGTCATATAAATATATATTCAAATAGCAAGCATAATGAGCCTTCAGCCTTACTGGTCCACCTTGCAGGCCTTCAGTCTATCTGGACCGCTCTCCGAGCCTTCGGCACGTCTGGACCGCCTCGCGGGGCCTTCAGCCTATCCGGACTGCTCGTCGAGTCTTCGGTCTGAATAACATACCCTCTTGGGTTTTATAGTCTATCCGGACCGCCCTGGGTATGTTGGCCTTCAGCACAAAGTAGGACCGCCTCAACCCAACACCCAAATCAAACAACATGTGCACATACATTCATAGGCTATCATAATAACAGACAAAACGATCTAACATATCAAATAGCATAACAACATCCTAAACCAGGACACCGACCTACCCAGGTCATATCATAGCATAATCCTATAACTAGGATATCGACCGAACCCGATCACTAAGCATAAGCATATCACCATCCTAACTAACAGGATGCGAAACAATGCATATATTACATAATAATCAAAATACAAATCCATAAGGGCCAGCCTTGGTACCTTAGACCCTGTTGATATAGTGAGGAAAACTCACCTTGCAATTGACATCTGAAACTAGAAAGCTCAACTCCCAGATCGCCAACACGAACTCCACCACCTATAGTTACCGTAAAACCCTTTTTCATAAATCTTCAATTTACCAGAATACGCACAGAAGTCAACTGGTCAACCCTTGGTCCAAGTCAAAGTCCACAGTTAAGGTCAACAGTCCATGTTGACTCGACTCGTCGAGTGCAGTTCACCGACTCGTCGAGTCATTCCTGAACTCGAGAAGTCGAGAAATCCCTGATTGGCTCGCCGAGTTCCCCTTTAACTCGCTGAGTTCATATGTGTCCAAGAATTGGGAGACACCCTTGTCGACTCGCCGAGTTCAAGGCAGTCTTCAATGGACTTGCCGAGTTGTTCATCAACTCGTCGAGCTCATGACCATATTCAACGAACTCGTCGAGTTGTTCGTCAACTCGTCGAGTTCATGCAGACCTTTTTCCATGCAGACACTTTTTTAAGCCATGGAAAGGTTCCAGATTACAGATCCCAGCTTCTAAGGCACGTTTATCACGTAAAGTTGCAAACTTTACGCACATGCAAGGCTCTAAAGGCCCTAAATGACCAATCTAAGCTTCCAATGGAGCTTTACACCTTGGGAGAGCCTCATCCTTGCACAAGCTGGAAACTTTATGGACTAAGAAGCCCAAGGGAGCTTAGTTCTGAAGTTACAACTTCAGATCTTAACTTGCACACAAGAAAAGCTTCCAATCATACCATGAAAACCCTAGGATTTGTCCAAAGAGGGGATCTAGAATGCAATGAGGTCAGGGTAAGGATTATACCTTCCAAAAGATGCCCACAAAAGGTAGATTTCAGATCCCATAAGCTCCTTTCTTTTGAATACTTGCTCTCCAAGCTCCTTTCTCCATAAAATCCTCTTCCAAGCTCAAAATACACAAATGGAACACACACACTCGATTAGGGTTTGAGAAGGGCAAGAAGCAGTAAAGGGGAGGCTGGGGGAGGCCAATGATTCTTTAAAAAGGGTGCAAAACCCCGAGATTTAGGGTTTCATCTGCCAGCTCCTACTCGTCGAGTCCCTTCCTGGACTCAACGAGTAGGTCATTAAAATACGTAGACCAACTCGCTGCTACTCGACGAGTAGGGCAATCAACTCGTCGAGTAGCCCTTGAAATCAAGAAACCCACACATTAAATCAATACCTGAAGACGGGGCATTACAATTCTCCCCCACTTGAACTAGACTTCGTCCTCAAAGTCTGCTGCAGCAAATAACTCCGGGTAATGCTCCCGCATTTCAGCCTCCGGCTCCCATGTCCACTCGGACCCCCTCTGATGCTCCCACTGTACCTTCACCAAAGGTATCTCCTTATTTCCCAGAATCTTCATCTTCTTCTCCAGTATGGCCACAGGCCTCTCTACGCAATTCAGGCGTTCATCAACCTGGATATCATCCAGTGGCACCACCTCCTCTTGATCCATAATGCACCTTCGCAGCTGCGAAACGTGGAATGTGTTGTGTATCTGACTAAGCTCCTCCGACAGCTCTAGCCTGTAAGCTACCTTGCCAACCCTAGCAATGATCCTGAACGGCCCAATATAACGGGGACCCAATTTTCCCCTCTTCCTGAACCGGATCACACCCTTCCAGGAGAGACCTTCAGGAGTAGCATGTCACCGACCTGAAACTCTAACTCGGAGTGGTGCTGGTCGGCGTAACTCTTCTGCCGACTTTGAGCGGTCTGCAGTCGCTGCCTGATCTGCTGAATCTTCTCGGTAGTCTGCAAGACCACCTCCGTCCGACCCATCACCCTGTGACCAACCTCACCCCAACAAACCGGGGTGCGACACCTCCGCCCATACAACAGCTCGAATGGCGGGGCGCCAAGGTTAGAATGATAGCTATTGTTGTAGGCAAACTCCGCAAGTGGTAGGTGAGAATCCTAACTCCCACCGAAATCAATGACACATGCCCTCAACATGTCCTCGAGGGTATGAATAGTCCACTCGCTCTGGCCGTCTGTCTGCGGGTGGAATGCTGTGCTGAAGTGCAACCGCGTGCCCAGCTCTTCGTGAAACTTTTGCCAGAAGCGAGAGGTAAACCTGACATCCCGATCAGAGACAATGGAAATGGGAACCCCATGGCGAGACACGATCTCATGCACATACACTTCGGCCAATTTCTCGGCCGATGAGCTCTCCCGTATGTCCAAGAAATGGGCACTCTTGGTGAATCGATCCACGATGACCCATATAGCATCAAACCCCTTTGCCGTCCACGGCAACTTGGTAATAAAATCCGTCGTGATCTATTCCCATTTCCACATGGGAATCTCTAGAGGCTGCAACTTTCCATGTGGCCTCTGATGCTCGACCTTGACCATCCTACAGGTCAAGCACCTCTCGACGTACCAAACGATCTCTCGCTTCATGTACGGCCACCAATAGCTCAAACTCAAATCTCGATACATCTTGGTGGCCCTCGGGTGAATAGAGAAATGAGACTTATGAGCCTCCTCCATAACCGTCTGCCTAACCCCACCAGACATCGGAACCCAAACCCGACCACATCGGGTCAATAGTTCCCGACTATCCTACACGAACTGGGTATTCTCACCCTTGATCCTCTCCAGCTTCCAATTCTCCGGTCGCATGCCTTCTACCTGGGCATCTCTGATCAAAATCACAAGCGGAGAATCCACCGATATCCTTATACATATCGCGGGGGTGGAAGACCCAGCTGACTTGCGGCTCAAGGCATCCGCAACCACATTCGCTTTACCAGGATGGTAAACGATCTCGCAATCATAGTCCTTGACTACATCCAGCCACCTGTGCTGCCTCATGTTCAGGTTCGACTGATCCATGATATGTCTCAAGCTCTTGTGATCCGTGTAAATAGTACAGCGGACCCCATAGAGGTAATGCCTCCATATCTTGAGGGCGAACACCACCGCCCCCAGCTCCAAGTCATGTGTAGGGTATCTCGTCTCATGCGGCTTTAGCTTCTGCGATGCGTAGGCTATCACTCGTCCTCTCTGCATGAGGACCGCCCCCAAACCTATGATGGATGCATCACAGAACACCAAAAAATCCTCAACTCCCTCCGGGAGTGTCAAGACTGGTGCCTCACACAAACACTGACGGAGGGTATCAAACGCCCTCTGCTGCTCCGGGACCCACCAGAAATCCACCCCCTTCCTTATCAGACGAGTGAGGGGTACTGCAATCTTGGAGAAATCCTGTATGAACCTCCGGTAGTAACCTGCCTATCCCAGAAAACTCCTAATATCTGAGGGAGATTTCAGAATCTCCCACTGCATAACCGCCTTGATTTTGGCCGGATTGACCAAAATCCCCTTCCTGGTTAACAAGATGTCCGAGGAACTGGACTTCTCGTAACCAAAACTCACACTTCGAGAACTTGGCGTACAGCCGTTCTCGTCTCAGAACTCCTAACAGCTCTCGCAGATGCTCCTCATGCTGCTCTCGGGTCTTGGAATACACCAAGATATCATCTATAAACACTATGACCGAGCGATCAAGCATCGGTCTGCAGACCCGATTCATCAGGTCCATGAACACTGCTGACACGTTGGTGATCCCAAACAACATCACCACAAACTCGTAATGTCCATAACGAGTTCGGAATGCGGTCTTCTCTACGTCCTCCTCTTTGACCTTGACCTGATGATACCCAGACCTCAAGTCTATCTTGGAAAACCAAGATGCGCCCTGCAACTGATCGAAGAGATCGTCTATCCTCAGGAGTGGGTAACGGTTCTTCACCATTAACTTATTCAACTCCCGGTAATCAATACACATCCGGTGCGAACCGTCCTTCTTCCAGACAAAAAGAATCGGCGCTCCCCATGGAGAACTGCTAAGTCGAATGAACTGCTTGCCCAGCAGTTCCTAAAGCTGCGATGACAGCTCCTGCATCTCTGGTGGTGCCAATCGGTACGACGCCTTAGCGATAGGGGCCGCACCTGGAACCAGGTCGATCCTGAACTCGACCTGCCTCTTCGGAGGTATCCTTGGCAACTCCTCCGGAAACACATCTGCAAACTCCCTTACCACCGATACATCGGAAACCGAAATCTGATCTCTGACTCGCATATCTACCACATACGTTAGATAACCCGCACACCCGTGCTGAATGTACTATCGAGCCCTGGCAGCTGAACAAAACCCTGATCCTACTCTGGTGCCCTCGCCATAGACAATCAGTTCTCCCCCATTTGGGGTTCGAACTACCACTCGTTGGCCCTCGCAATCAATCATAGCACCGAACCGACTGAGCCAATCCATGCCCACAATCATGCACACCTCCCCTAAGGGGATCGGAATCAAATCTATCAGAAAGGACACCCTGAAAAACTCCAAGTCACACCTTTGATAAACTAAAGAAGCAGAAACACCATGTTCATTGGCGATAGACACTCGCAACGGACACTCTAACTCGCCCACTGGCGCACTGAACTCCCTACTAAATGACTGAGATACGAAGGACAGACTCGCCCCCGAGTCAAATAAGACCAAAGCAGGAAAAGAGTTCTTTAAAAACGTACCTAATCACAGGTACAACAGATAAGCATACAGTAGATATGGTAAATGAGGTAAAGGACAAAAACATACCAGCAACCACGTTCGGAGCTGCCTTGGCCTCTTCAGCCGTAAGATGAAAGGCGTGCCCTACCCTGCCTCCCATCGGTAATCCTCAGTGTAGCTGGCGCTGGAGCCTACATCGGCTTGGCCGCCAGCTGTGGACAGTTGGTCTTCACGTGACCAACCTGATGACAATGATAGCATATCCTCATATCCGAGGCAAGGGCAGACTGGCGGCAATCCCTAGAAAAATGCCCATCCTTGCCACACTTGTGCCACCCGCTACTAGATCGACAAGCTCCATTATGACCCTTGCCGCACTTTCCACAAGTGTGACCCTGCTGACCCCCGATCTTAGACCACTTCAGCACTAGCTGCGACTGCACCGGGGGCGACCGCTGCTCCCTCAATTACAGCTTGATCTCCAACTCACGCCGACTAGCAGCCTCCTGTAACTCCAATAGAGTATTACATCGTTGTGTGGCAAAAAACTGGTGAATATCAGTCTTGAGCATGCTCAGATAACGTGTCATCTGGGTCTGCTTAGACGCGAACTCAGGGCAAAACATCGCCCTCTCAGTGAACATGCGGGTGATCTCCGTCACCGTCTCTCCATCCTGTCTCAGACTCAAAAATTCATGTGCCAAACGTTCCCGCTCGACCCATGGAATGTAACGGGCGCGGAACATGTCCCGGAACTGCTCCTATGTAACCGCAACTCTCTGCTCATCCATGTATGACCATGTCGTCAGTCTCCACCAGTCGTTGGCCCCAAGCATCACCACAATGCCCTAACTGAATACTCAACATGGCAAACGCTCAATTCTCACTCTTAGAGGAAATGCTAAATATCTCATAACTAGCCTCCCGGCCTCACACAACCCACCCATCCATGGAACTTCCACCAACCCTGCAACACTAGTGTATTTTAGTCATACATAACGTTGGACCCTATAGACTTTCGAATATCCAATCCTACCCTAAGCTCCCAATCAAACAAGAACAGAACATAAGGCCAAATCAAACATTCTCAGGCTATAAGATCTTAGTTTCGTATAGCCATGATGCATACACTGAGCAACTACAGTAATGATGTCAATCCCATATAAAGATAACCCTAGGCTAGCAGGCATCATGTATTTAGGCAATTCTATCATGCAATTCCTGATGATCCCTAGCCTAATACTAGCATGTTGTTTTAACATGTCACATAATCAAATAACTATATGGTATTTTGGGGATACTTGCTGGCTCCGAGTAATCGTACATTCTGCATCCTCTTTCGCTTATATTGAAAATCGTTTAAAAATTATTTTGAAAACCTTTCCTTGATTTGAGACTAGATTCACACGCATGTTCCTCCAATTCACTCAAACCAAGGCTCTGATACCAACTTGTGACACCCAAAAATGCAAGCGAAATTAAACTTTTGAAAACATTTTAATCCATTAGGTCATTACATAGCTTGTTTTCAAAATACAGTTATCAGAGTATCCCAGTATCAAATCATAAAAGTTGTAACAGCGAGAGGAGCAATATGATCAACCCTTCGCGTTCCCACGATCACCAGAGGTACCAGGAACAACAACTGAAACTGTAAGCTTGAAGCTTAGTGAGCTATCCCCAAAAATACCAACCATATAACAATGACATACAAATATATATATATATATATATATATATATATATATATATATATATATATATCCAAACAGCAAGCATAATGAGCCTTCAGCCTGACTGGTCCGCCTCGCAGGCCTTCAGTCTATCTGGACCGCTCTCCGAGCCTTCGGCACGTCTGGACCGCCTCGCGGGGCCTTCAGCCTATCCGGACTGCTCGTCGGGCCTTCGGTCTGAATAACATACCCTCTTGGGTTTTGTAGTCTATCCGGAACGCCCTGGGTATGTTGGCCTTCAGCACAAAGTAGGACCGCCTCAAACCAACACATAAATCAAACAACAAGTGCACATACATTCATAGACTATCATAATAACAGACAAACCGATCTAACAGATCAAATAGCATAACAACGTCCTAAACCAGGACACCGACCTACCTAGGTCGTATCATAGCATAATCCTATAACTAGGATATCGACCGAATCCGATCACTAAGCATAAGCATATCACCATCCTAACTAACAGGATGCGAAACAATGCACATATTACATAATAATCAAAATAAAAATCCATAAGGGCCGACCTTGGTGCCTTAGACCCTGTTGATATAGTGAGGATAAATCACCTTGCAACTAACGTCTGAAACAAGAAAGCTCAACTCCCGGATCGCCAACGCGAACTCCACCACCTATAGTTACCGTAAAACCCTTTTTCATAAATCTCCAATTTACCAGAATACCTGAAGAAGTCAACTGGTCAACCCTTGGTCCAAGTCAAAGTCCACAGTTAAAGTCAACAGTCCATGTTGACTCGACTCGTCAAGTGCAGTTCACCGACTCGTCGAGTCATTCCTGAACTCGAGAAGTCGTGAAATCCCTGATTGGCTCCCCGAGTTCCCCTTTAACTCGTCGAGTTCATACGTGTCCAAGAATTGGGAGAAACCCTAGCCGACTCGCCGAGTCTTCGAACGACTCGCCTAGTTCAAGGCAATCTTCAACGGACTCGCCGAGTTGTTCATCAACTCGTCGAGTTCATGCAAACCTTTTTCCATGCAAACGCTTTTTAATCCATGGAAAGGTTCCAGATTACAGATCCCAGCTTCTAAGGCACGTTTATCACGTAAAGTTGCAAACTTTACGCACATGCAAGGCTCTAAAGGCCCTAAATGACCAATCTAAGCTTCCAATGGAGCTTTACACCTTGGGAGAGCCTCATCCTTGCACAAGCTGGAAACTTTATGGACTAAGAAGCCCAAGGGAGCTTAGTTCTGAAGTTACAACTTTAGATCTTAACTTGCACACAAGAAAAGCTTCCAATCATACCATGAAAACCATAGGGTTTGTCCAAAGAGGGGATCTAGAATGCAATGAGGTCAGGGTAACGATTTATACCTTCCAAAAGATGCCCACAAAGGTAGATTTCAGATCCCACAAGCTCCTTGCTTTTGAATACTTTCTCCCCAAGCTCCTTTCTCCATAAAATCCTCTTCCAAGCTCAAAATACACAAATGGAACACACACACTTGATTAGGGTTTGAGAAGGGCAAGAAGCAGTAAAGGGGAGGCTGGGGGAGGCCAATGATCCTTTAAATAGGGTGCAAAACCCCAAGATTTAGGGTTTCATTTGCCAGCTCCTGCTCGTCGAGTCCCTTCCTGGACTCGGCGAGTAGGTCATTAAAATACGTGGACCAACCCACTGCTACTCGACGAGTAGGGCAAGCAACTCGTCGAGTAGCCCTTAAAATCAAGAAACTCACACATTAAATCAATACCTGAAGACAGGGCGTTACATTTTGACTTATAAATACTATGTGAAATTAATAAAATGATAAAAAAAAACCTCAAAATGCCATGTGGAAAATTTTTAATTGAAAATAGTCACAAAATGACATGTGGCCAATAAGAGTGTTACATGTGGCAAAATGATTTTTATTTATTAGAATAGATATAGGGTTGAGTTATTGTGAGAATTAAAAAAAAACATGTTAACCTGTGAACTCATTATCAACTCATCATTTTCAACATCAAAAACATCAATCTTCTCCAAATGGTGTGTCTAAGCCATATCTAGACTAAAAAAAGATTTGATAATTTTTTTTAAATTTATTTTCGAAATTTACATGTATGCACAATCAACAGTTGTACGGACTGCTGATGGGCACAATCAGAAGTCATATGGATTGCTGATGTGCACAATCAGTAGTCATATGGATTGTTGATGAGCAATCATCATTCCATAGTGAAGGTTGGTATCGATCGGATACACTTCAACTATGAATAGCAAACGTAAAACTAATCTAAGAAAAATAATAAACAGAAAGTAAATAACACAGAAGTTCTTCAAATTGTTCTTTCACCAAGAAATAGTTTTTTCTTAACCAAGAAGACAGGTTTGTCACAAAGATGATTGACACAGAGACACGATCACAACATTAGGGTTTGCCCTAATGTTGTGTGTGTGTGTATATATATATATATATATATATATATATATATATATATATATATATATATATATATATCCTTTGATTGAAGGAATTGCGTCTAATCTATACTAAGAACCGATCTTATCATAAAGCTACCGGATCTGTGATCTATTCTATACTTATCTATATCATTACCTAATATACAAAAGATTACAATTGGATAATTGTACTGTAAGCTGACGTTGATAAGCTTGATACGCTGACGCTATAGATGTAGTAGATGCTGACGTTGATTTATCAGCGTGTTGTGTGTTTTACTCAACATATCATAGGGTGTGACGTTGATTGTGCTCATCAGTAGTCCGTACAACTACTGATTGTGCTCATCAGTAGTCCTACAAAAAAAACCAAAATAAAAAAAAATCATCGAATATTTTTTGGGGCCTAAATATGGATTAGACGCACCATTTGGAGAAGATTTGTGTTTTTGGTGTTAAAAAATGACGAACTAATTATGAATTCGCAAAGTTATCACAAAACTTTTGGTTCTCAAAAAAACCTGGTTATATATATATATATATATATATATATATATATATATATATATATATATATATATATATATATATATATATATATATATATATATATATATATACTGATTGTGTTCATCGGCAATCCTACAAAAAAAAACCATAATAAAAAAAATCATCGAATATTTTTTGGGGCCTAAATATGGATTAGACGCACCGTTTGGAGAAGATTTGTGTTTTTGGTGTTAAAAAATGACGAACTAATTATGAATTCGCAAAGTTATCACAAAACTTTTGGTTCTCAAAAAAACCTGGTTATATATATATATATATATATATATATATATATATATATATATATAGAGAGAGAGAGAGAGAGAGAGAGAGAGAGCTTGATTCATATGTTTTTGATAATTATTGTGTGATTTTAGGAACCAATGAGAATTAAGAAAATAATAAATAATTAATTAAATTGATAAGGTATATTAGTAAATTAGCTGTAATTATTTATGGTAAATAATAAAAATCTTTAATTACCTTCAAATCACGTATTTGATCCCTTAAATCACGGTTCCTTCATCCTCATAACCCTAATTCTATATCAAAGTATTTATCGTTGGTTCTCCTGATGATGTCGTTCTTCTCCCTCGACAGTATGCATCTCCATTTTTCAATCAATGCCGACAACAACCCTTTATCAGTCGTCGATCACTTTCTTCTTCTTCACCTATTGGTTCTCGTGATGATGTCATCGTACACCAACACTATTGTTGGCAGTGGCATTGAAGCATTCTTCGTCATCGGATTCTGAAGACGAATGTAACGGAAAACGCAAAGGCATGAATAGTTTTTTTTGTTGCTTTGATTTTGATACCTTGTTTAAGATCACATGTATAGTTTGTTGACGAATCTCCCACTTTTTAATTAGATCCCTATTGAATTAGAGCCCTATAATAAAATCATAAAGTGTGATAAGATTTGTAATTTGAAATTATCGGTTACGATTAGAGTTTTGTAACAAAATCATGAATCATGGCTCAGTTTTATAGAACAAATGGGTATACCATTAATGTTTTTCTTTTCTACTCATCGTTGCATTAAAATTATGATAATTATTAATTATTTTATTTTGATTTCTTAATGGTTTGTAGTTAATCACTTTTCAGATCATATTAATTCCGGGAAGTTGCATTTGATAATTAAAGAAATTGTTCACCGTATGAAAATAGGAGTATTATCAGGAGGCAAAGAATTTTTTTGGTGGATTTCATAAATGTGTTTAACTTATTTTACACTGGCTTTGACTCGATTCCTTATTTCCTATAGTTATAAGTCATATATGTGACATTGAAATATTGCACTCAAATTTTCTATCTACTACTTGTGATTTTGGAAGTGAATCAGAATCAATAATCAATTTTTTTTTGTTATCAATGCTTTTGAATGTTGTTTGTACTGTTGGGTTTTTTGAATGTTGATATTAAAACATATCTTCCAAGTGTAGTGTTTGACATAATGTCAAAAAGAGAAAGTTTTTGTGTAAAAGAGGCAAGTTTGATATGTTGGACTTATTGGGAAGCTTCTACGATAATATGTTAAGGTAACACGTTTATACTTGTGTTGAAATATTCTGTTAGAAGTAAAGTAAATAATATTTTGTTATAATTCTTAAAGAATTGAAGTTTAAACAACAAATAGAAATCAAATATTCTTTTAGAATTGATGTTAATATGTGTAGTTATGTTATTTTGATGTTTTTATTTTATATAAAACAAAGATGTTATAAATTCTATTAGAATATAAGTTAAAACTTGTGTGTATTATATCAAAATTTATTTATATAAATGCATTCTGTCAAAATGTCTTTAAGAATGTTTTGTTAACAACAAGTATATTTGTTTAACTGGTAACGCATTCTAGCAGAATTACGCGTAATGCATGTTATTAGAATAGCGATAGTATATTCTAACAGAATAACTAGTAATGTATGTTATCAGAATAAATTACAATTGTTTAATGTCTACTACATTCTATCAGAATTTATAGTTTTTATTCTTTTAGAATACTTTAAATTTTTTAATATTTAAAAGTTGATTATGTTTTTTTTTTTTTTTTTTTTGTGGATTTAGGTTTTGAAGAGACTGTCATTGATGTGAAAAAGAAGAATAAACATGGAGAACTAGAATGCATTCTTGCAAAATGTATTTTACTAGAATGTATAAAGTGTTTCTTAACAATATTATTAATTCGAAATGGATTAATGTTTTTGTTAGATTTTAATGTTTTTTCCCCTTTTTTTTAACCATTTTTAGTTTTAATCTTTAAGAATAAATATAATCCTTAAACCATTATTAGTCATCATTTTTTTAGAATGAATGTAATAATTGTTATAGTCTTATTCTTTACGGATGAACGTAAATAGTGATGCTTAATGAATAAAATCCGTATTCTTTTAGAAAATGTTATTCTTGATAATATGTTATATAATTCTTTACGCATGTTTAATATAAAAAATATCTTGAATGAAACCATATTCTACAAGAATAAAACTGTAAATATATTACTAGTTTATTGTTGAGTTTTTTTTTCATTCTAACAGAATAAAATCGGTTATTATTAAAAATAATATTAAAATTTAATTATAACTAATTCAAAAAATTCAGATTTTTTAAAAATAAGGGAATTATTGATCCCTTAAAATCTGAAAATTTCTTTTTTTAAAGTAGGTTAATTGACCAAAATACTTTTTTATTGAAATTTGTGTGATTATATGATACATGCTACCATTTTGTAATATCATAAACCTTCAGATCATTACTGTTGATTTTATTAATCTGATGGTCCAGATCTTTGCATTCTGGCACATAATAGTTAGAAAAAACAAAATAACCTAACTTATATATATATATATATATATATATATATATATATATATATATATATCGTGAGGTTCAATAGAGAACTATAATTAACCAAGGAACCAATTTTTTTTTCAACTTTTAGAACTTATTTTTTATCAAAAAAAAAAAAACTAAAAATACAGAAAAGCATAACTTTTTATCCTTTTTCCAATGATATAAAATTCGAATTTTTTTTATTATTATTTTTTACGTCAAATTCACAATGTGAATTTTCAAAAATTCACAACGTGAATCCGGATTCACAAGTTGAATCCAAAAAATACTTTTCACATTCATAATGTTAATATATGAATTTAGATATTTTTAGATTTTTTTTTCAATAAAGAATAAGCTCTAGAAATTAAAAAGAAAAATTTGGTTTTTTGAAGAACCCATAATTATACTTCTCTATTGAACTTTTCCTATATAGGGTGAGGTTCAATAGAGAACTATAATTAACCAAGGAACCAAGGAACCAATCGTGACCATCGGAAATCATAACGATCAACGGCCAAGAAAATAGATGTAGACTTTTACATTGGACGCACACACACCGGATTATACAAAAAAATCCACCCTTTACAAAAAATAACCGACCACTTTTTTTTTTCGTTTAAAATTTTTTTAGGCCATGTTTTTTATCAAAAAAAAAACCCCCCGAATATACCGTTGTTCACGATTTTTCGTCATCTTTCCAAAGAGATCCATGATAATATATAAAAACGAACTTTTTTTTTTTTCGAAAAAAACCCACTTCATTTTTTTTAATGAAAAAAGTTAAGGTCTATTTTTTATAGAAAAAAATTAATAAATATATCAAAATTCATATTTTTTGTACTTTTTAAACATAGATTCATATTCATATTAAAAAAACGATATTTCAGTTCAGATTCACATTGTAAACTTGTTTAGATTCATATTGTAAACATGTTCATATTCATATTGTGAACCTCCTCAGATTCACAGTATGTATAATAATAAATCAGATTCACAGTGTGAATCTGAACTGATTGGAGCTTTTTCACATTGTGAATGTTAAAATTTGAAATATTTACAGTTTAGATTCACAATGTGAATCTACACTGATCGAGGGTTTTTTTTTTGTGAACCTTCTCAGATTCACAATGTGAATCTGAACTGTTTGAGATTTTTCATATTGTGAATGTTAAAAATTGAAATATTTACAGTTTAGATTCACAGTGTGAATCTACACTGTTCGAGGTTTTTTTTTTTTTTTTTCATCGATGTTGATGTTTATTAATAGAATACAAAAAATTAATATTTTTGGTATAATTAGTTTTTTATTTTATAATAAAAAAACTTAAATATTGAAAAAAATAAGAAAATTAAGTGGGTTTTTTTCGAAAAAAATCGTTTTTTATATATCATCATGGATTTCTATGGAAAGAGGATGAAAAATCGTGAACAACGGTATATTTGAATTTTTTTTCGATAAAAAACATGGCCTAAAAAATATTTTAAATGAAAAAAGGAAGTGAGTTTGTTATAATCCTTTAGTCCATTATAAAAATTTACAACCCTTCCTTTTGCCTTGATCGCTTTATATTCCGACGCTTTGGATTGGTTCCTTGTTTCTTTGAATAATAATGGTTCTTTATTGAACTTATATATATATATATATATATATATATATATATATATATATATATATTAGTTTATAACCCGTGGGAACCATGGTTATAAAATTAATCAAACTTTTATAGTAAAAACTAAAAATTATTAATAAGTTATTTTAAATAAATTATTAATTTAAGAGATATTTTTTATTAGTTATGTGAAATTATAATCATTGATTCAAATAAATATATAAAATTAATTTTTAATATATATTAGATATTTTTTATTTGTGAATTAATGAAAACAATAATTTAAAATTTTAAATTTAAAATAGAATCACATTAATGAGAAGATCTAATAAATTTAAAATGAAAAACTAATAGATTGACAAGTGGCAACACATTAATTAAAATGTCTAATATGATAACACATGACAAAAGAGCTACTCTTTTATTATATATATATATATATATATATATATATATATATATATATATATATATATATATATATATATATATATATATATATATTCATTTCATTTTAAACTATAAACCGGTACCATCCTATCCTTATTTTACAGAGGGGTACATAGCCAACAAATGTAGGTGCACATTTAAAAGGAGTGAATGCCAACCTCTCATTTTGCTGTACTTCTTTTGTTCAAGTTCTCCTCGAGCATTTTCAACCCAAAAAACTGTTTTCGATATTTTGCTTAATAATTCAAAACACTTTTGTTGTTCTAGATAAGTTTGAAGATTATATTTGAGAAATTGAATAAACTAATCATTATAAATAAGTTTTTCCTAAAACATAATATTTTTTTATTTTCTAAAAAATGATCATTTTCTCCCAAATGTCCTAATTCCATATGAACTTTAAATTTCAGAGTTTTTTTTTTCAAAGAAATATTTCTACTTATAATATATAAAATGTTTATTTTAAACTGTAAATAAAGATAGCAGAATAAAATACAAAATTAAAAAGAAAAAAATTTAACTCACTCCAATACTCTAATAGTAACAAAAATACTCTTATGAGATTTACTATTAATATTCCAACTTACAGAAAACCTCACATATATAATTATATATACTCTTAGTTTAACAATACATTTATCCACTTAATCACTTTTTTTCCCTTTTAATACCTTCTAACATATCAGTATGTCAAAGTTTATATATTTAATAATATTTTAATTTTTTTTTATAAGATTTGACTATTTTAGTTAATATATTTAATAACATTTTATTTTATGTTCTAACTGTATTTAAATGTCAAATACGTTTATTTTTATTAGTTAATCTATTTAATTAAACACATAAAATAATTTTAAATATTTTTCTATAAAAAGTATATAATTTAAAAAAAAAATTCAAAACTTTCAAATGTAAAACATGTATCATATATTATAAAGTATTATGCTCATAAAATTATTTATCGTTTTATCTTTATTTTTTTTATAACTAGATACATTAAATTTCTACCTTTCATATATTCAAAATTCAAATCATAGTGTATAAAAATTAGCACATTTGTATGTGACGTTGGAATTCCAAGCGACACACTTATTAACTACGTATTACATATTGCTCAGACATTTGCTAGTGAAGTTGATGGACTGTGAATGGTCATAGTGGGTAGTCTATTGATTGCGACAACAACATGGTACATCCTAATTTTAGGGGGGAATTAAAAAAAATTATTATTATTATTTTTAATGAATAACTAAAGGATTAATCTTGATTTTATATTAATAATTTAGAAAGAGGGATTAAATGTGTCATTTTCTCCAAACTAACATTTGTTTGCTTATCATGTAACATCCATAAAAATCACATCAAATTTAAACTTTTTAAAACATTTCAAAACCAATAATTATTACAAAACTTATTTTCAAAATAGTATAGTATTAGAGCATTCCAGAATCAAACCATAAAACATAAGGAGGTGTACGATCACACCTTCGCCTTCCCGTGATCATCAGAAGTACCTGAAATAAAATCAACAACTGTAAGCCTGAAGCTTAGTGAGTTTCCCCAAAATACCAACGCCATACAATCATAATCATATCATATAAACAAACAACATGCATAATGAGCCATCCGCCTGACTGGACCGCCTCGCGGGCCTTCAGTCTATCTGGACCGCTCTCCTAGCCTTCGACACGTCTGGACCGCCTCTCAGGGCGTTCAACCTATCCGGACGGCTCGCCGGGCCTTCGACTTGACTAATATTCCCTCCCGGGTCTGCAGTCTATCTGGTGAGCCCAGGGTATGTTGGCCTTCCGCATAAAGTAGGTCTACCTCAACCCAACCCCCAAATCAAACAATCATGTGCACATAAATATCATATGCTAGCATATACAGAAGTCAAGCCGATCTAACAGATCACTAATCATAGCAACATCTTATAACCAAGATACAAACCTAACCGGTTACTAACATAGCATTATCCTATATATCAGGATACCGACCTAATCGGTCACTAACATTGCGTTATCCTATATACCAGCATACCGACACAACCAGGCCACTAAGCATATCACTATCCTAACTACCAGGATGTAAATTAATAACATATCATGCAGTAAAACCGGATAAAATCCAAAAAGGGCCGACATTGGTGCCTTAGACCCTGTTAGTATAGTGAGGAGAACTCACCTCACAAATGTTGAACTGTAGTGCTAAGATCAAACTCTCGAATTACAGCCACGAACTCCACCACCTATATTCATCATAGGACCACTTCCATAAATTCCCAATTTACTAAAATACCCCCAAAAGTCAAACTGGTCAACCCTTGGTCAAAGTCAAAGTCAACAGTCAACAGTCAACAGTCAAGATCAACAGTTCATGTTGACCCAACTCGTCGAGTGCAGCTAATTGATTTGTCGAGTCCTTCCAAAACTCGAGAAACCGTGAAACCCTAGTTGACTCGTCGAGTTTCCAGACAACTCGTCGAGTCAAAGTCAAAGTCAACAGTCAACAGTCAAAATCAATAGTCCATGTTAACCCAACTCGTCGAGTGCAGCTAACTGACTCGTCGAGTCCTTCCAAAAATCAAGAAACCATGAAACCCTAGTTGACTCGTCGAGTTTCCAGACAACTCATCGAGTCCATGCATGTCCAAAAGTCGGGAAAACCCTAACTGACTCGTCGAGTCGTCTCACCGACTCGCCGAGTCCATGTAGAAACCAACAACTGTCAATCTTCATCGGACTCGTCGATTTGACCCTGCAACTCATTGAGTCCCTTCATTCCATTCTCATTCAGACATTTTTAAGCTACCCCAAAGCTCTAAAATGCAGATCTAACCTCCTAGGGCATGGTTTCTATGTAAAGTTGCAAACTTTGCGTGCATGCATGGTCCTAGATGCGAAAACCAAGTTAAAGGAAAGGTTTAACCCAAAGAGAAGGGCCCAAGCTTGCCAAATCTAATAACTTTATGGCTATAGGGACTTACAGGAGTCCAGATCTAAAGTTACAAGTTCAGATCATGACCAATACCCGAAATGGGTTCACATATATGCTAAAAATGGCTCTAGAATTAAGCATGGAGAGATCTAGCTAAAGAGAAGTCAAGGAAACGACTTGTTACCTTCCAGATGATGCCAAGATGTAACACCCGAAAATCAGAAAGACCAAGAAAGGAAAGAAAACCCTAAGTCAAGGGGGCCAACTCGTCGAGTCCAAGGAGGAACACGACGAGTCCGAGCGGGATCCGGGTCGAGGAGTAAGTGACCGACTCGGTGAGTCGGAGTATGGACTCGGCGAGTCCGGTCTGAAGAGGGAAACCCTAAATCCGGGACCTTGTGCACTATTTAAGCACCCCATTCTTTTCCTTAGGGTTCCTTTACAACTCCTCTCATCGAGAACATCGAACCCTAGCTGCCATATCCGTTTTTGTGACAACCCAAGTTGTCCCGTTACATTTCCCCGTTACCGTTAACGGAATATTCCACTGTATAAAAGTTCCGTTAATTAGAGGGCGTCAATTTAATAAACATTCCATTGGTTTACATTAATATGCCGTTAAGTCGTGATAAAAGGAAATAAAAACACATAACACACATTTCCATTTAATTGGAAAAAGTTAGTTTTTATTATTACGACCACTAAATCGGGTGCGACCAAAAGCCCCGTTTAACGGCAGTATCGGGTAAAATACCACTGAGCCCCGACTCAAAACCCTATATAAAGGTGAGTGGAGTCGATTGGAGACTTTTTACACTCCCTAAACTCTCTCTCTCTATACTCTCTCTCTAGACTCGTTTTCGCCCCGAATCCGCAACCAAACGCTTCCAAATTGTAAGTCCGCTTACCCTAGCCTATTCTAAACATATTGATTCATGTTTATAGCCCAAAATTCGGACTTAGAAGCTGTTAGAATGGAGTTTACGGCCTAAGCTCCTTCTTAGGCCGTAAACCCCTTAAACAAGGCTAAAAGACCCCAAACTTGTCCCTATAGGCTTGGAAATAAATTAAGGGAATTGCCTAGGAGTGTTTAAACATCAAAACACAATGATTTAGGGCATAGAAGAGAGTTTACGACCCAAGCACATGCTTAGGCCGTAAACCCCTCAAAACCTTGTCAAAATGCCCTAAAAACACTCCCAAATCACCCTTAGGCTTCATACATAATTTAGGGACTTAGTATTTGGGGTTTGGATCAATTAAACACATCAAAATAAAGGGGAAAAAGGAGTTTATGGCCCAAGTTTATACCAAGGCTGTAAACACCCCAAAACATGCCCAAAGTGTGGTTTTTGCCCCCCAAATGACCTTAGACTATTTCTATAAAATGCTAGGAAGGATTTAAGGGATTAAACTCAAAGAATGGAGGGTGTATGAGAGTTCATGGCCAAGCCATAGAGCTTACGGCCGTAAACTCTCAAGGATTGGTCTTTTGGACCATAAACACTAAAGGAGTGCCCTTTTGGAACCCCAAACACCCCCTATAGCCTTGAATGATTTCTAGAAGTGAGTTAAGGGCTTAAAACTTCACTAAACTCAAAGAATGAGAGTTTACGGCCGTAAACTCCCTTAGGAGTTGTCCCTAGGCCGTAAACTCCTATAAGGTGCCCTTAGAAGCCTTAAACCCACTCATGCCTTTTTGGAAAAGTGCTTAGAAAAATCCCATGAACAAGCTAGAAGCCTTAAACACCCTAGAACCCTTCACCATGAGTTTACGGCCGTAAACTCATGGTGAGTAGTCCTTGGGCCATAAACATCATATTAAGGGCTTAATCTTGGAGAGTAAACTCCATTCCGAGGTCACACACACCTTTAGACGCTACCCGGGACACCCAAACACTTATCCAAAGTGTTTTCCGCTCCTTTGAGCGTGTATACTTGTTTAATTAGTATTAAATATACTAATTGTATGTGAACATATGTTATCATATGTTAAATAGGTCATTGTGTGTGTTCAAGTCCTTGCGTGACACCGAACGCCCAAACGACACCTTCGTCGGACCTACTTACACCAGGTGAGTTCATACCCCTGAATGAACCTTTTAAATGTTTTTACATGTTTTATAGGGGGGGGGGAATACAAGGTAAACATGCCAGTTATCATATCAATCACATGTGATTGATAACCCGCATGCACAAGATTTTACCACTGTACACTGTTTTAACGAGTAGGACACTATAATGGTTTTCAATTGTTTCAAAACTCTTGCTTATACTGTTTTGTTTAAATTCATTCTAAACTGATTTATGAAATATTTCCAAAGGTTTTCAAACACGTTTTTACAAAAGAATACAAATTGTGATTTTCTCCGAATATAAAGGTTTTTCATCAAAGTTTCTCTTTCACGACGTATACTTTTACTTAATAGATACTGTTTCTTCACTTATACTTATTTTATACTCCTACTTAGTAACGCTTTCACTTATACTTATAGACGCTTATACCGGTAGACGCTCTTACTTCACTTATTGTCGTCTCTACTTCGTGATACGCTTATACTTGATCGACACTCTTACTTCACTTGCGACCGCTTCTACTTCACTTGTTCGACACTCATACTTCACTTGCGACCGCTCCTACTTCACTTGCTCGACACTCCTACTTCACTTGCGACCGCTCCTACTTCACTTATTAGACACTCCTACTTCACAAGAATCACTTCTACTTGATACACACTCAGTCGTAGTTAGATGTATGTCTGTGCTTGTATAGATGCATATAAATAATGATTGAAGGACTTAGGAAGGCTTGTCCGCTGTATTTCCTTTTCTTCGTTGAGATGTGGTCTGGTGGGATCGGATGTCCATCCGAAGGTCGTTTGATTCATTACTTATATATTATGTACACAAGCATAGACATACGGGTTTACTTCATTCAATTCAGTTAAGAGTCTCTACCTCTAGTTTAGCACTTCCATTAGAAACCCACTAGTTGGAAGTCTCTACTCACTATTTGGGATGCATCTTCAGGACACGGCCTTCTCCGTCGTCTATTTGGTAACCATAGTCTCCTGTAGGGAGAGCGGACATTGTGTGTATAGATCTATACGGGATTGACAACCCCTCACCCAGACTGCTAGCTACAGTCCTGGCCTACCAAGCCAACGGGTGACAAATGTCACATGTTAGACGCTTGTAGGGCGTCTGGTACTCTAGTCAGTATGGTTACGAGTATCCCGGGTTACCTTATAATTCATTGGCTTTAAGGTAACGGTATTTCGCCAGCAATTTACACTGTATGCTGGTAATTCAATTTCAAAGTCACACTGTTTTGACCTTACAAGACGTATCTTTCATTTGATACTGTCTGGGGTCTGTCTCCTCTGTTTTGACCTTACAAGACGTATCTCTCATTTGATGTTGTCTGGGGTCTGTATCCACTGTATTCACAGTATCCACTGTATTCACTGCATTCACTGTTTTAGACCTTGGTAGACATATCTTTCATTTAATATTGTCTGTGGTCTGTATTCACTGTTTTAGACCTGGCTAGACGTATCTTTCATTTGATATTGTCTGCGGTCTGTATTCACTGTTTTAGACCTTACCAGCTGTACCTTTCATTTGGTACCTTCTGGGGTCTGAGTCTCTATTTGTTAGATTGAACCAGGCGTGTCGTTTGTTCGATACTCTCCTGGAGTCTATGATTCCTTGCCTTAGTCAGCAGTCCTCACTGTTGAGGCATATGTTATTCCCTAATGTCGTTTGCTTTCCTCAATAATCAAATTCAGTATTTTGATAATGATAGCAATTTAGGGAAAACTACTTTTTACCACATAACACTGACCAGCCTTGGTAGAAGGCTGCTTTATTAAAGAAAATATAGGATTTTCTGGAAAGAACTCTAATGCACTGTAAACACTTAAACTACTACTTTATAAAGTTATTTGGATAAATGTCACTAAATACTTATGAACTCACCAGCATTTGTAAAAATGCTGATACTCGCTTTTCAAATAACTTGTATTCTCAGGTTAGCATTAGACAGGTACATCCCCGGAGCTGTTGATGAAGATAGCTTAGTACCGCGCTATACTTATTCTATTACTTGTATTACTTTGATGTATTAATGTAACCATGTCAAATTATTACTATTAATGCAATGTTTTGTTGTACTTTGATTACTATAATGCATGTGTGGTGATACTTGACATGACGTCATCCACCCCAGAACGTTTCCGCCGTTTCGGTTTTGGAGTGTGACAGATTGGTATCAGAGCATTGTTTATAATGAGCTAAGTATATCAATTCATAAAAGATATACAACCTATAAACACAATGGGATAAAACACTCTGACCAAGAATTATACTTTAAAATATAACCATATTTTACCAAAGTATAATAACATCCATAATCCAAACACTCGAACAAAAGTATCACAAGAAGAACAATAATAAAAGTCTTCGGATGTTGAGCATTACCGTCAAACCTGGGCAGTTATGTAATTGCAAGCTGGGATAAATGTAACCTGATCAACTACATTTATCCGAGATGCGATGAACGTGTGCTTGGGAGGGATAGTGGTGTACAACAGATCTAAAACTTACCAACTAGGATTGCTAGAGCCAAACATAAAGTTAAAATACTATAGGAGTATTTTAGAACGCTAAAAGATCCACACTAATCCCAGAATGAAACTCAGAAGATAAGAATCAAACAAGAATTAAAATACCATAGGGGTATTTTAGAATCCATTAACAACCTTGTGTGAATAACTAAAAAGATCCTTATTGATATACCTACAACTACAGAGGGTGTACTCCTAAGGTTATATATAATAAGGATCCCATAGGCTAAGAATGTGTGGTTTCGCTCTACTTCCTTTTCCTTGTTTGGATGTGGATTCCGAGTAGTATCACATATTCGAAGGCCTATCGGATCTAAGTTATGTATGATTTGTATACCTTGTGTAATCGTAGCAGGGCTCGATATGGATCATCCAGTGAAATGTTAATAATCTCTTAGGATTCTTTAGACATTTCCATTCTCGCACGAACCCTGTAGAAAACGCTATCCACTTCAGTACTCGGCATAAGAGTTGATTCCGACCCAGAGAAGGTTCATTGAGAAGATTTCCTATTCGGAAATAAATGAACTGGGTCGAGACTATTGAATTCACCAGGTGCCTATATTCTTTTAGGGACATCGGTGAGAGATTTGCCTAAACTTCGGAGATTCCCAGTCATCCATCATGAAGTGGTGACACCCAGAGTTGGAATCAGAAGGAAGGTGGAGTAGAAATTCAATATGTCTTCACCAGAAAAGAACCCTAGGAAACTACCCGAAGGAAACCAACGCCGATTCCAGTCAAAGATACGAGGCAGACCGAGGGAGCCAGTACATGGAACCCGAGAAGTGTCTTTTCCTTGTGTTCGTCACGCTAATACACCCATAAAATAATACAGTTTAGTGAGTTAGTGGTTACACTACTCACGCTATGTGTTAGGTAAATCGTCGTTTCCCGTTGCCAGATACACGATTAGGGCGGATCCCCGCACCTTTATTGAGAGTGCTTAGCCATGAGCTTTCATGAGCCTCTCTTTCCGCAGTTTCGTTCCGAACCGTTCTCAAATCTCTCCAAGCCGGAGAGTGAAACCTTTCCCAGTATAAAGGTAACTTAGTAGGAACGACTCGCATCTTATGGCCTTTTTCCGATACTCATACACCCACTTCGATTACCAAGACTACATCATAGGGATGTAGGTCGACACTCAGACGACCAGTACCTAAGGCACGGGAAAATTTATGCCTAATACGTTTAGGACAGAAATGTCCAGGGATAACCATCATCTCTCATTACCTTGTATTCCTTTCCGTGTAGGAAAACCATGCCACCAAAGAAGCGTAACCAATCCACAAGCAAGAAACCTACTCTCTTATTCGACGAAGGTACGTTCCAAGCTGCAGTCTCAGCAGCTGTAGCAGCTGTCATGGCTCACCTGAATGCTAACACCGCCAAAGTTAGCAAGGGCCCTGCCGGGATTTCCAATCCTAGCGATGGACAGCAGCAACTAACACTTCCATACTCAGCCACCCAAGAACCTCCACTGAACCCACTAAAGAGAAAACTCAAGATAGAGGAGGGAAGTACCTCGGCTCAAGGACCTTCCGAAGGGTAACAAGCTGAGACAGCCTATACCCCTGTAAATCCTTCCCTCCCGACTCCAAGAAGACCGTACCTAGGAGACCTTCCCAAGTGCAGCAAGTGCAGCTACCATCATCATGGTGCCTGCCGGGAACTCTATTGTGCTAGGTGCAACATGAAGGGGCATACTGCTCACGTTTGCAGAACCCCGGTTGAGTTCATTACATTAACCACCAATGTGGCGACCCGCACAGTTTTCCGTCTATGTCGTACGATTGGACACTTCAAAAGGAATTGCCCAACCGAAGGGAAATACAAAGACATAGAAGGAGCCTGACACTACTGCTTAGGGAGGAGCGGCAAGGAACTCGTTAGATTTTGGTACGCCTCTTGATCTCGGATAAGTAAAATAAGAACAATAAAAGACCAATTCAAATGTAAATTCTTCCCAATAAGGCGAAAGTCGCAGCACTGTTATAAAATTTAAAATTCATTAGGTAAAACTATAATGGCTAAACATATATGTTACGGCCATGTATATTTAAGATGGACAGACCTAGAGTGAGCGAATGCCGCCTCATTTCCTGTTCCTCGTTTGGTTGTGGATTTAGGGCGGGGTCGCTCAGTCAACAGTCCTCCCCACCTTAAATATACATTACTAGTATATGTGTGGCGATTATAGAAATGCCTTGTGAGAATTTCCTTCATGAAAAGATACTCTATTCGGAAACACTTAGAACTCTCTATAGTTCCGCGTCGACTCTATCGGTCCAAGTATCCGCGGTAGTGATACATAGGACGAAACCCGAGACGCCTAGAACTTGTGTGCCTGTTCGGCACATGACTCTATCAATCTTCACTTTATATCATGTCGGAGTGTGCCAACTTCGATGACTCTATTGATCATGGTTTGACTTCGTGCAACCATGTGTACATTGTTAGTGCTGTGTAAAAAGAACTTTCTCCATAGCCATGTCGGCAAAATAAAGGTTCTCCCGAACCTGAACCTAACACAAATAATCAAACCTAATGCGATCCGTCAATCGTCCCTCTTATCTCAAACCTTCCGAAGTACCCAAGAGAGGGTACCCCGCGCTGTTGACCGACCCCTTGTAGTCAGATGAACACCGAAGTGAACGACACTGCAGATACTCCAGAAGACGACAACCACCCGGAGCATACTCAGAAGAATCCCTAGAAAGACCCTTCGCACCTCGCACATCAGGTTCGTGATCCTAGAGAACATAACTCATGAGACTGACCACTATAACCAGGTATATGCATAAAGGTGGCATATAATTGAGATCAAAAAGATTTAAGGTGTGTGTTTCCTCCCTACTCCCTGTTCCTCGTTGGGTTGTGGGTTGGGGGGGGGGGGGGGAGTCGCATAGCTGAACATCCTGCCGACCTCAATTGTATACTGCTGGCATACACCAAGTATTGGTGGTTAAGCCAAGCGTGAGCTCTACCACAAACCTCTTTGCAAAACGCCTTCACCCTATTCCATAACATAGGAGCCTGAATCAAGATAATCACTGCGGGTTGAGCTAGTAAAGTTCCGAGTGAAGAGACCCTATACTCACTAGAATTGACCTAGACTGAGGAAAATCAGAACCTTCGGAAGAGTAGTTGTAGTAGATGCTCTTACTACTCAGGCACCTTGCCCACCCTGTTATAGACAGGTAGTGCCTATCATCCTCCACCCTCTCGCATGGAGGAAATCGTCGTCGCCCGGTAGACGAAGAATCACACTTTCCGAAGTAAACACTAGAATACCGAGAACCACAGGATAAACTTCGCAGCCAAGAATACTTGATCAAAGAGCGAAAGTAGTTGCGTTAAGCCTCGTGACCCTGACCCCAAGGAGGATTTAGACTTGACACCAGTCCTGGTGTTAGTCGAGGGATTATGCAGGAGCCTGCGCTTTCCGCACTAGATCAAACCAAAGTCTTAGAGGTTAATTGGACTATTAGGTGTTCCACGAATACTGTCTCACGCAGAGATAGTAGAACCACCTCCTGAGATAGTCCAACACTCGTCTGGTGAAACCCTATCTCCCCGACCCTCAGGGTTTCCGTATCTCAAGATTCGTTAGCGCAGGTCCATTTTGCACAAGCTTGAGATAGACACTCTTCAACAAACCGGTAACCATAGTCACGCAACCCACTCGACGATCTAGAAAGTCTCCATCAGCCAAATGACAGGAAACGCTAGACCAAAGACCACTCGAGATTCCTAAGAACCAACCTGAAGGACTACACGCACAGTACGAGTAAGAACGTTGGGAACTTCGAAATGGCGATCACGCCAGTGATGATCTTGCCATAGAAGTACACTATGTTCTGAGTACTGAAAATCTCTACCATTCCGAGAGCTTAGGACCATATGAGAATTCTCATGGAGATTTGGTCCAACCCTATTCAGGCCGCTACTACCTTCGGATATACCACAAGATTCACACCCGGTCGATCCAGTTCTTAGACTTGATATGTGAATTCCCGACAACACTCTTTGTGCCTCACTCATCTTGATAGAATTCATTGAGAACCCTAAATTCGTAGATACACCAGTCGGAACCCACTTCCTACACGAGACGGAATCCGCATCCCGTATGTGAAGGTCTGTCGGAATGACAAACACAGACTAGAGGTCACTTAGGAATGCGAGGACAACCGTATAGGAAGTACTCTCTTACCTCTACTTGGCCATTCATACCTACCTCCTTGCCTAGACCTGAATTTCGGGACGAAATTCCCTCTAACGGGGGGATGATGTGACAACCCAAGTTGTCCCGTTACATTTCCCCGTTACCGTTAACGGAATATTCCACTGTATAAAAGTTCCGTTAATTAGAGGGCGTCAATTTAATAAACATTCCATTGGTTTACATTAATATGTCGTTAAGTTGTGATAAAAGGAAATAAAAACACATAACACACATTTCCATTTAATTGGAAAAAGTTAGTTTTTATTATTACGACCACTAAATCGGGTGCGACCAAAAGCCCCGTTTAACGGCAGTATCGGGTAAAATACCACTGAGCCCCGACTCGAAACCCTATATAAAGGTGAGTGGAGTCCATTGGAGACTTTTTACACTCCCTAAACTCTCTCTCTATACTCTCTCTCTAGACTCGTTTTCGCCCCGAATCCGCAACCAAACGCTTCCAAATTGTAAGTCCGCTTACCCTAGCCTATTCTAAACATATTGATTCATGTTTATAGCCCAAAATTCGGACTTAGAAGTTGTTAGAATGGAGTTTACGGCCTAAGCTCCTTCTTAGGCCGTAAACCCCTTAAACAAGGCCAAAAGACCCCAAACTTGTCCCTATAGGCTTGGAAATAAATTAAGGGAATTGCCTAGGAGTGTTTAAACATCAAAACACAATGATTTAGGGCATAAAAGAGAGTTTACGGCCCAAGCACATGCTTAGGCCGTAAACCCCTCAAAACCTTGTCAAAATGCCCCAAAAACACTCCCAAATCACCCTTAGGCTTCATACATAATTTAGGGACTTAGTATTTGGGGTTTGGATCAATTAAACACATCAAAATAAAGGGGAAAAAGGAGTTTATGGCCCAAGTTTATACCAAGGCTGTAAACACCCCAAAACATGCCCAAAGTGTGGTTTTTGCCCCCCAAATGACCTTAGACTATTTCTATAAAATGCTAGGAAGGATTTAAGGGATTAAACTCAAAGAATGGAGGGTGTATGAGAGTTCATGGCCAAGCCATAGAGCTTACGGCCGTAAACTCTCAAGGATTGGTCTTTTGGACCATAAACACTAAAGGAGTGCCCTTTTGGAACCCCAAACACCCCCTATAGCCTTGAATGATTTCTAGAAGTGAGTTAAGGGCTTAAAACATCACTAAACTCAAAGAATGAGAGTTTATGGCCGTAAACTCCCTTAGGAGTTGTCCCTAGGCCGTAAACTCCTATAAGGTGCCTTTAGAAGCCTTAAACCCACTCATGCCTTTTTGGAAAAGTGCTTAGAAAAATCCCATGAACAAGCTAGAAGCCTTAAACACCTTAGAACCCTTCACCTTGAGTTTACGATCGTAAAATCATGGTGAGTAGTCCTTGGGCCATAAACATCATATTAAGGGCTTAATCTTGGAGAGTAAACTCCATTCCGAAGTCACACACACCTTTAGACGCTACCCGGGACACCCAAACACTTATCCAAAGTGTTTTCCGCTCCTTTGAGCGCGTATACTTGTTTAATTAGTATTAAATATACTAATTGTATGTGAACATATGTTATCATATGTTACATAGGTCATTGTGTGTGTTCAAGTCCTTGCGTGACACCGAACGCCCAAACGGCACCTTCGTCGGACCTACTTACACTAGGTGAGTTCATACCCCTGAATGAACCTTTTAAATGTTTTTACATGTTTTATAGGGGGGAATACAAGTTAAACATGCCAGTTATCATATCAATCACATGTGATTGATAACCCGCATGCACAAGATTTTACCACTGTACACTGTTTTACCGAGCAGGACACTATAATGGTTTTCAGTTGTTTCAAAACTCTTACTTATACTGTTTTGTTTAAATTCATTCTAAACTGATTTATGAAAGATTACCAAAGGTTTTCAAACACGTTTTTACAAAAGAATACAAATTGTGATTTTCTCCGAATATAAAGGTTTTTCATCAAAGTTTCTCTTTCACGACGTATACTTTTACTTAATAGATACTGTTGCTTCGCTTATACTTATTTTATACTCCTACTTAGTAACGCTTTCACTTATACTTATAGACGCTTATACCGATAGACGCTCTTACTTCACTTATTGTCGTCTCTACTTCGTGATACGCTTATACTTGATCGACACTCTTACTTCACTTGTGACCACTTCTACTTCACTTGTTCGACACCCATACTTCACTTGCGACCGCTTCTACTTCACTTGTTCGACACTCATACTTCACTTACGACCGCTCCTACTTCACTTGCTTGACACTCCTACTTCACTTGCGACCGCTCCTACTTCACTTATTAGACACTCCTACTTCACAAGAATCACTTCTACTTGATACACACTCAGTCGTAGTTAGATGTATGTCTGTGCTTGTATAGATGTATATAAATAATGATTGAAGGACTTAGGAACGCTTGTCCACCGTATTTCCTTTTCTTCGTTGAGATGTGGTCTGGTGGGATCGGATGTCCATCCGAAGGTCGTTTGATTCATTACTTATATATTATGTACACAAGCATAGACATACGGGTTTACTTCATTCAATTCAGTTAAGAGTCTCTACCTCTAGTTCAACACTTACATTAGAAACCCACTAGTTGGAAGTCTCTACCCACTATTTGGGATGCATCTTCAGGACACGGCCTTCTCCGTCGTCTATTTGGTAACCATAGTCTCCTGTAGGGAGAGCGGACATTGTGTGTATAGATCTATACGGGATTGACAACCCCTCACCCAGACTGCTAGCTACATTCCCAGCCAACCAAGCCAACGGGTGACAAATGTCACATTTTAGACGCTTGTAGGGTGTCTGGTACTCTAGTCAGTATGGGTACGAGTATCCCGGGTTACCTTATAATTCATTGGCTTTAAGGTAACGGTATTTCGCCAGCAATTTACACTGTATGCTGGTAATTCAATTTCAAAGTCACACTGTTTTGACCTTACAAGACGTATCTTTCATTTGATACTGTCTGGGGCCTGTCTCCTCTGTTTTGACCTTACAAGACGTATCTCTCATTTGATGTTGTCTGGGGTCTGTATCCACTGTATTCACTATATTCACTGTTTTAGACCTTGGTAGACATATCTTTCATTTGATATTGTATGTGGTCTGTATTCACTGTGTTCACTGTTTTAGGCCTGGCTAGACGTATCTTTCATTTGATATTGTCTGCGGTCTGTATGTTTGAGACCTTACCAGCTGTACCTTTCATTTGGTACCTTCTGGGGTATGAGTCTCTATTTGTTAGATTGAACCAGGCGTGTCGTTTGTTCGATACTCTCCTGGAGTCTATGATTCCTTGCCTTAGTCAGCAGTCCTCACTGCTGAGGCATATGTTATTCCCTAATGTCGTTTGCTTTCCTCAATAATCAAATTCAGTATTTTGATAATGATAGAAATTTAGGGAAAACTACTTTTTACCACATAACACTGACCAGCCTTGGTAGAAGGCTGCTTTATTAAAGAAAATATAGGATTTTCTAGAAAGAACTCTAATGCACTGTAAACACTTAAACTACTACTTTATAAAGTTATTTGGATAAATGTCACTAAATACTTATGAACTCACCAGCATTTGTAAAAATGATGATACTCGCTTTTCAAATAACTTGTATTCTCAGGTTAGCATTAGACAGGTACATCCCCGGAGCTGTTGATGAAGATAGCTTAGTACCGCGCTGTACTTATTCTATTACTTGTATTACTTTGATGTATTAATGTAACCATGTAAAATTATTACTATTAATGCAATGTTTTGTTGTAATTTGATTACTATAATGCATGTGTTGTAATACTTGACATGACGTCATCCACCCTAGAACGTTTCCGCCGCCGGGCCCGTATCTCACTATCAGTCGGAGTGTGGACGGGGTTCCATGACTCATCAGTTGCAGGACATGGGCGAGGCCCAAGATAGGCGAGGCCTTTAGAACAAGATTCGGTAGTATATGTTTAGTTTATGTGTTGTGATATGTTATGTGTTAGTATATGTTGGCGGGCGAGGCCCGTTGACAGGTGAGGCCTAAGCGAAACAGATTTGTGTCCGAGCGGGGCTCAAAGCCAGGCGGGGCCTGGAGCGGCGAGGCCGTAGTAGCGGGCGAGGCCCGAGATAGGGGGCGAGGCCCAGAATAGCGGGCGTGGCCCAGTATGTGCAGTATGTGGTTATGCATGGTATGTGGTAGGTTGGGGAACTCACTAAGCTTTGTGCTTACGGTTTTCATTTTTGGTTTCAGGTACTTCCGGTAGCGGAGGAAAGAGCTCGGGGTGATCGCATGGCACACACCATAGATTAGACCGCCTGGGATGTTTTACTCTTATAATGAACATATGTATTGGAAATTTATACTCTGATTATGTTATGGATTGATAATTATGTTTTAAGTAATGTTTTATAAAAGAAATTTTTAGTCTTGAATTTCAGGACGTTACAAGTTGGTATTAGAGCCTTGGTTTGAGGGATTCGAACATACTCTCGGGTGTGTCTGAACTCAAACTAAGGGATTGGATAAAAAGTTTTCAAAACGAAAAGACAGTTTTGTAGAAAGAGTTTTTATAAATGAAACATTTTTAGAAAAGCGAAAAGAATTCAGAAAGAAAAGAATTTTGATAAGAGAAAAGGGGTGTGGTGCATGCAATCAGCCGAGCTCAAGTAAGTACCCCAAAATACCCATACAAATTTATGTTATGATTATCAGTTAGTATAATAGCATGCTAGACTAGGACTAAGGATCTAGGGAGGATGCCTTATGTGCCTGTTATATGTGCTTTTATGTTGCATGCTAGTACAAATTCTTACTATGTGGATATGATTGCTTGAGTATGTTATGGTTAGATTTTCCCTTATCTGAATGCTGCTTGCTTTGTGCATTATGGGGTTCTGAGTGATGGGAGTTAGCCATTAGGTGAATACGTCATGTCACATGTGATCAGGGTTGAATAATCTTAGAGTGCTAGATTTGGCCTTATTGCGCAGCTCTTGTCTGAGTCCAACCATTATAGGGACTAGTCTTTTACTCGAAGGATTATTTGAGCCTCATCACATGTGATGGTATTCAGGTGATGGCTAATTGGCATCACAAGGAGGCCTTCAGCGGCTGAGGGTTTGTTTGAGTTGAGTTAGAGGGTTCCCTAGGGTATGCTTAGGATGAGATAGTACGGAGAGCAGTAGTGGTAGAAAAGGGACCTGGTGGAGTCGAAGCAGTTCCCGAGGAAAGTATGGATAGATGTGGAAGGTAGTATGGGTCCGTACTACTAAAAGCAGAGGATCCGTACTCGATTCGGGAAAGGCCGAGATGAGACCAGGGAACTTGGAGTGTGAACATGTATGATCCCTCAGTAGTGATGTGTATTTTGACAGTTGTGTGATATGTTTGTCAGCATGATGACATTGCGAGAGAGGCCAGTGGGCGGACCAGGCACTGGGGAGGGATCAGGCTCGGGTTCGGGAGCCGAGCAGCTTGAGGAGCAGATGAGGGAGTTGATATCAGCTAAGGTTACACGTAGTATTCTAGACCAGACTCCTGTGATCTTTGGCACGGTCAAGGAGGGTATACTGGAGATCTTGGATGAGAGGCTGGGAGCCTTCCGTACAGAGATGATGGATTTGATGGGAGCTCGTACTTTGACATTCCGAGAGTTCAGGGCTTGTAGGGCACCAGATTATCATGGGGCTAAGGACCCCATTGCTACCAGCAGGTGGTTGGCCGATGTCGCCAATGCATTTCGTACGAGCCGGTGTCCCGAGGGGGACAAGGTCAGACTCGCCTCCTGTCTTGTGAAGGACAGAGCGAGGGATTAGTGGGAGGATATTGGTCATGCTTTGGGGGATGATGCTGCGTTGGACGCGATGACATGGAGCGATTTCTCGGCTAGGTTCAGGGCGGAGTTTTCGCCGATTATTGAGGTGCAGCAGTTGGCACGGGAGTTTCAGGATTTGACGCAGACCACTGAGACTGTGGTGGAGATTACCGCCAAGTTCAGGGAGAGGGCTCTTCTTGTACTGCAGTATGTCGCGGATGAGGAAATGAAGAAGGCCCGATATCACGAAATGTTGAGGGATGACATCAGGCAGTTTGTGAGCAGGTCTAGCTGCAAAATGTTGGAGGATATGATCGCACGAGCTAGAGAGAGGGACATTGATTTGGAGCAGATCCAGAAGAGGAAGCCAGATGAGGTTCAGGCAGTCACGGGTTTGGGCAAAAGGCCCAAGGGGTCGGATTCGAGATCGAGGTATTATCAGGACCGTAGCCGGTGCAGGAAGTGTGGTAGGGCGCACGGGGGCGCGTGTAGGAGTGGTAGCGGTGGTGAGTATGGCTACTTCAAGTGCGGCCGGACTGGTCATTTTAGCAGGGATTGTACTGCTACCACCACACATGGATCAGACTTGATATGTTTTCACTGCAATCAGCGGGGCCACAAGAAGGCCCGGTGCCCCAGTTTGTTTTCGGTAGGACGTGTGATGGCACCTGCCCCTGAAACTTTGAGGATCACAGACGGTCGTCAGGGCCGTGCAGAGGCGCCTGCGGTAGGAGGCAGGGCTTTTCAGATGACTACCTTGGAGACGCGAGCAGCATCCGACGTTGCAGGTATGCGACTTCCGGTTTCAATTTTTATTTGTGCATGATTATATTGTTTTGGTTTTGCATCATTATCGATATGAGTATTTTAATTTTGTGCAGATTGATTGTGATTGAGTTATATGCCATCTGCATACCTTGGATATTTGAATGGTAGTTAAGGGATGTGCTCTATTAGAGAAGGTTACTTAGGATGCAGTAACTGTAGCATGCCTAGGAGGGACTTGGTATGTCTCCCTAGTTCGGAGCTGTATAGTTTTAGAGATGGACTGGTTAGATCCCTAGCTATGGTAAGCTTGGGTTCCTCAACAGATTATTTATGGAATGGTAGCAGAGATTGGGATTTCTTTTCGAGCATTGGGTAGCGAGGTGTAAGCAGGATCGAAGTAGGGGAGAACCCTCCAAGTTTACAAGGGCAAGAGCACGCAGACCCAGGATGAGTATGCGATCTCTGAGAAGGAAAAAAGTAGTACAACGTTTGATGGATTAAAGAATTCCGGATTAAGAAACTCCCCATCAGTTAGTGCGTGTAAAGGTGATGGTTAAAGTCTGGTTGGGAATTCAGGTCGGAGGATCGCCTGTAGGACTCGAGTGAGTCGGAATTAAGATCTTGAGGACAGATAGCATGGGATGCTTTCGTGTTAGTAGACAGTGGCGGAGGCAGCTTGTAGGGCATAGTAGAGCGGTGGGAGAGCCGCAGTTTTCTCTAGCAGTAGTCAGAGATGGAAGGTGTTGTAAGACTACGAGTAAGCTGTAGCATTCCCTAGTAGCTTCGTTAGCAAAGCTGGGGCGAGGCCCTTATCTCCTAGTGATCAAGGTAGGGATCAGGATTGGGTAGTGGTTGAGGATAGTAGGGAGCTTGCCTATATAGCCCTAAAGAGGTGAGACCTTGGGAGAGGCCGCTCCAGGATGTAGTTGGGTGAGACCCGTGGGTGAGGCCCGTGTGAGAGTAGCAGTATAGGTGAGACCTGAGAGCAGGGTTGCTCAGTAGTATAGTCGGGTGAGACCCGTGGGCGAGGCCTGTGAGTTTTAATAGTACAAGTGGGGCCTGGTAAGGACCGTAGGGTCAAGTTGGGGGATCGAGGATCCTAGGACTTGTAGCGCCAATATGGCAGAGTAGTGGGGGTGATGGAGTTGGTGAAGGATAGAACCTTCACAGTGATAGCGGAAGTAGTTGGTTATGGAACGCTGCCTTGGAAAGGCCGAAAATCGCACAAGGAAAGAAAGAGGTGAATCCCCAGGGTGTTCGGCATGAGTTCTTGGGGAGTACCAGAAGGTTTGTCAGCTGAGTAAGTTGTGTTTCCAGGATGATCAAGGTTAGGGTGAACCCGAGGATACTATTCGAAAGGATTAAGGGTCGTCAGGATGACCGGGCGAAAGGCCAGTGAAGGTAGGTAGCTGGTGTTGGATTAATAAGTAGAGTATAGAAATCAGATTGCAGGGCGATTGGCCATAGAGAAACTTCGAGGACGAAGTTTAGTTTAATTGGGGGAGAGTTGTAACACCCGAAAATCATAAAGACCAAGAAAGGAAAGAAAAACCTAAGTCAAGGGGGTCAACTCGTCGAGTCCAATGAGGAACTCGACGAGTCCGAGCGGGATCCGGGTCGAGCAGTAAGTGACCGACTCGGCGAGTCCGGTCTGAAGAGGGAAACCCTAAATTTGGGACGTTATGCACTATTTAAGCACCTCATTCTTTTCCTTAGGGTTCCTTTACAACTCCTCTCATCTAGAACATCGAACCCTAGCCGCCATATCCGTTTTTGAGCAAAGATCTAGCCTTGGAGTTGTGATTTGAAGCTTGGAAGAGAAGGAAGTTCATAGTGGTACAAGAGGAAGCGTTGGATACAGAGTTGGTGTGGCTTTTCAGAGCATTTGAAGGTAAGAAGTCATAACCTTCACTCCTTTACTCATAGTTTCCTTTTGTCATGAGATTTGGGGCTTTTATGCCATGTTCTAGAGCCATATGGAGTTAGAAGTCCAGATCTAAAGTTGCTACTTCAGATCTAAGTTCATTCTGGCCTAGAGAGTCATAAAGTATCAGCCTTGAGGGTGTAGGTGAAGCATGGTGGTCTTAAATCCAAGTTTGGAGTGTTTTGGGCCTAGATCTCCTTAGCTACACGTAAAGTTTGCACCTTTACGTGAGGGTTAGGCTTCGGAGGTATGAATCTATGATTTGGAGCTCCTGCATGGCTCAAAAAGCCACTAAATGAATTAAGAACTGGAGTGACTCGGCGAGTTGGATGAAGTTGGGCAGGAACTTGGCGAGTTGGAAGAACAACTCGGCGAGTCTGTTGAAGTTTGCCTTGGACTCGGTGAGTCTGTTCTTGGACTCGGCGAGTCAAGTCGTGAAACCCCGAACCCTTCGAGGTAAGACTCGAATCAGTGAGTCGGGTGGAGACTCAGTGAGTTGGACAGGTCAGGACTCGGAAATCGGTGGACTCGGTGAGTCATGGGCTGACTCGGCGAGTCGAGTCGCGAATGCAAGGACTCTGAGCATATGAACTTAGTGAGTCAGTAGGCAGACTCGGCGAGTAGGGTTGACCTGGAAGGTTGACTTTGACCAGGACTTTGACTTTGACCAGAGTTGAATTAGTTGACTTTCGGGTGACAGTTAGACTAAGTGTTGCATTGATATTGGTAGCTCGGGGAGCTAGTTGAGCAGGAGTTCAGAGAGTTGCCGGGCAGCAGCTAGAGGGGTTATCAGCAAGTTCAGCAAGTGCAGGTGAGTTTCCTCTTGTATGAATGGGTCTACGGCCACAATGCCGGCCCATGTAGTTGTGAGTAGGAAGACCCGGAGGTTAGCCCTAGGCACAATATGCTAGTGTGATATTCAGGACGAGGTCCAATGTAGCGGGCGGGTGCCCAAGGAATGGTTTGCATGATAGTTATACTTGTTGTCTGTGTGATACATGTATGTGACTGGTAGGAAGGTGAGTGTGGGTGAGTTCCTGTATCTCACTAGCAGCAGTGTATGGACGGTGTTCCATAACTCATTAGCAGTAGAGTAAGGGAGAGGCCCAGGTTAGGGAAGGAGTGAGTGTGGGCCAGGCCCGTATCTCACTATCAGTAGGAGCGTGGATGGGGTTCCATGACTCATCAGTTGCAGGACATGGGCGAGGCCCAAGATAGGCGAGGCCTTTAGAACAGGATTCGATCGTATATGTTTAGTTTATGTTTTGTGATATGTTATGTGTTAGTATATGTTGGCGGGCGAGGCCCGCTGACAGGCGAGGCCTAAGCGAAATAGATCTGTGTCCGATTAAGGCTCGAAGCCAGGCGGGGCCTGGAGCGGCGGGGCCGTTGTAGCGGGCGAGGCCCAAGGAAGGGGGCGAGGCCCAGAATAGCGGGCGTGGCCCAGTATGTGCAGTATGTGGTTATGCATGGTATGTGGTAGGTTGGGGAACTCACTAAGCTTCGTGCTTACGGTTTTCAGTTTTGGTTTCAGGTACTTCTGGTAGCGGAGGAAAGAGCTCGGGGTGATCGCATGGCATACACCTTAGATTAGACCGCCTGGGATGTTTTACTCTGATAATGAACATATGTTTGGAAATTTATACTCTGATTATGTTATGGATTGATAATTATGTTTTAAGTAATGTTTTATAAAAGAAATTTTTAGTCTTGAATTTCGGGACGTTACACAAGATGAAGTAGAGGTCGCATCCAAAAGCTTCTCCTTATTCCAAGATCCTTAGACTTCAAGTCCACTCCACAAATTCACCTTCCAAGCTTCTTAACATATAAAATGGAGTAAACTCGTGATTAGGGTTTTATGAGCTCAAGGGGGATGGTAATGGAGGGTGGTGGAGGATAATGACCCTTTAAATAGGGTGTAGAACCCCACAAATTAGGGTTTCATTTGCCAGCTCCTACTCGTCGAGTAAGGGTCCGCCGAATCGTCGAGTAGGTCCAATAATCCACGTGGGCTAATCCGACTCTACTCGACGAGTTAGGGCAACCAACTCGTCGAGTAGGTCTATAAATATGTACGTAAGGCTTAAAAACTTATACCCAGGATTCGAGGTGTTACAATTCTCCCCCACTTGAACTAGACTTCGTCCTCGAAGTCTGTTGCGGCGAACAAATCTGGATAGTGCTCCCGCATTTCTGCCTCCGGCTCCCAGCTCCACTCGGATCCCCTCCTGTGCTCCCAGTGTACCTTCCTCTCAAGAATGGCCACCGGCCTCTCCACATAATTCAGTCGCTCATCAACCTGAATATCATCTAACGACACTATCGCCTCCCCATCCAGTATACACTTTCGCAACTGCGAAACATGAAAAGTGTTTTGAATCTGACAGAGCTCCTTTAGGAGGTCCGGTCTATATGCCACCTTCCCAACCCTGGCAATGATCCTGAATGACCCTATGTATCGAGGACCCAATTTCCCCCTCTTCCTGAAGCGAATCACACCCTTCCAAGGTGAGACCTTCAGGAGTGCCAGGTCACCCACCTGGAACTCCAGCTTAGATCGATGTTAGTCAGTGTAACTCTTTTGTCGACTCTGAGCGGTCTGCAGTCGTTGTCTGATCTGCTGAATCGTCTCCGTAGTCTGCAGAACTACCTCTGTCCGTCCCATCACCCTGTGACCAATCTCACCCCAGTAGACTGGGTGCGACATCTCCGTCCATACAACAACTGATATGGTGGAGCGCCAATACTGGAATGAAAGTTGTTGTTGTAGGTGAACTCTACCAGGGGTAGGTAAGAGTCCCAGCTCCCACTGAAGTTAATAATGCAGGCTCTCAACATATCCTCGAGAGTTTGTATGGTCCCCTCACTCTGGTCGCTTGTATAAGGATGATAGGATGTACTGAAGTGCATCCGCGAGCCCAGTTCCTCACGGATATACAAGTCGGCCAACTTCTCAGCCGATGAACTCTCCTATATAGCTAAAAAGTGGGCGCTCTTGGTCAATCGGTCCACGATGACCTAAATAACAGCATAGCCCTTCGCCGTCCTCGACAGCTTGGTGATAAAATCCATCGTGATCTGCTCCCATTTCCACATGAGAATCTCCAGAGGCTGTAGCTGACCATGCGGCCTCTAATGCTCGGCCTTGACCATACGGTACGTCAAACACCTCTCAACATACCATGCAATCTCGCTCTTCATGTATGGCCACCAGTAGCTTAAACGCAAATCCCAATACATCTTGGTGGCCCCCGGGTGAATAGAGAAACGAGACTTATGAGCCTCCTCCAAAACAACCTGTTTAACCCTACCAGACATCAGAACCCAGACCTGACCATAACGGGTCAATAATCCTTGACTATCCTGTACAAACCGGGTGTTCTCACCCCTAATCTTCTCAAGCTTCAAATTCTCCTGGAGTAGAAGATCCAGCTGACTTGCGGCTTAGAGCGTCCGCAGCCATGTTCACTTTACCTGGGTGGTAAAGGATCTCACAGTCGTAGTCCTTAACTACATCTAGCCACCTGCGACGTCTCATGTTCAGGTTTGATTGATCCATGATGTGTCTCAAACTCTTGTGGTCCGTGTATATGGTACAACGGAACCCATAGAGGTTATCTCTCCAAATCTTGAGAGTGAATACTACTGCTCCCAACTCCAAATCATGAGTAGGGTATCTCGTCTCGTGCGCCTTCAACTGCCGCGATACGTAGGCCATCACCCGTCCCCTCTGCATGAGGACCGCTCCCAGTCCCGTGATGGATGCATCATAAAACACTATAAAATACTCAACTCCCTCCGGGAGAGTCAAGATTGGAGCCTCACAAACTCGCTGTATAAGGGTCTCGAATTCCCTCTGCTGATCAGGGCCCCACCGGAAATCCACCCCCTTCCTCGTCAGATGAGTGAGGGGTATTGCAATCTTAGAGAAATCCTGTATGAATCTCCGGTAGTACCCCACTAAACCCAAGAAGCTCCTGATATCCGAGGGAGATTTCGGAACCTCCCACTGCATAACCGCCTCGATTTTGGCCGGATCGACCAAAATCCCCTCCTGGTTAACGAGGTGTCCAAAGAACTGAACCTCTCGTAACCAAAATTCACACTTCGAGAACTTGGCATAAATTCGTTCTCGCCTCAAAACTACCAATAGCTCCTGGAGATGCTCCTCATGCGGCTCACGGGTGTTGGAGTATACCAAGATATCGTCTATGAGCACAATGACCGAGCGATCAAGCATCGGTTTGTAGACCCGATTCATTAGGTCCATAAATACCAACGACACGTTGCCAAACGACATCACCACATATTCATATTATCCATAACGAGTCCGGAACGCGGTCTTCTCCACGTCCGCCTCCCTAACCCTGACCTGATGGTACCTGGACCTCAGGTCTATCTTGGAGAACCAAGATGCTCCCTGCAACTGATCGAAAAGATCATCTGTCCTCGGGAGTGGATAACGGTTTTTCACCGTCAACTTGTTCAACTCCTGGTAGTCAATGTACATCCGGTGCGAACCATCTTTCTTCCTGACGAAGAGAATCGACGCTCCCTGTGACATCCCCATTTTCATGACCAGAAAAGACCGATCTTGTTTATACTTTATAAAAACCAAAGTACATTTTTAACGAAATATAATGCGGAATTTGTTCCCAAAAAAACATGATAAATACTTTATCAAAGCATTTCCGAAGAAATGTATTTTATTCATTTAAAACATTTCAGATTTCATCGTCAATACTAAAACATAAGCATAAACAGACCTTACATTTATTTACACTAGTGATATACATCTCCTTTAAATCTCTCAGTGTAAAGTAGCTTCGTATCGACACCTGTGATACAAATAAGCTTGAGTGGGTCAGGTTGGGAAACCTGGTGAGTACATAGGGTTTTTGATGTGCACGGAAGCACCCACTAATTTTAATATTTATAACCTAACAAACTTAGACTAACCATGCACTTATAGGCAGCGTACCTAGTCAAATTACAGTATAGCTTAGGTAAGTCAGGTGTCGATCACAGGGAACGGTGGTGAATTAATTTAAAATACTTGATTATAGGTTACAGGACACACGAAAGGAATAAAGAAATGGATATTGAATCTCAAACGAACAATTAATTAACAAATCTCGATAAACTAACAGGAAAACAAATTTCTTCAGGTACTTTGGTTTAGATAAATTACACCTTAAAAACATAGACAATTGCATACACAAATTCATTTATTCATGTTCACCGATTCCTAAAATGATTAGATTCGTGTTCACTATAACTAATCCTTTAGCAAACAAGTTAATTCAAACAGTGATCAATTGATTAAACCAACATGCTTCCTAGTGTTCAGTTCGTATCGAGCAAGACTTGTAATAATAGTTAATCAAATTGGTCATTTAATTAACCTCTTGTTGATGGTCATCAAACAAGGCTCACACATTAATTTACTTATTTCTAAGTTAATCCTAGTTTCGCATTCATTATTTCTAGACTTATAATCTTGATGGTCATCAAAGTCATAAGACATAAGTAATCAAGCAGATGTTCATACAACTTAATTTACTTGACAATTAACAACAAATAATTATCATTAACACATAAGGATCTTTTGACAAGCTTGGCAAGATAAATTAAACATAAACAAACAATTCAATATAGCAATTGGTCCAATAATCAAGGTTTCATTCAATAATAAACAAAAAGTAAAAGGTTTTTACACCTAAATCAGAAACTAAACACATAATAGTATCACAATGGAATGCTAAACATGGTCACGTTATATGATTACCGACATGTATTCGCTCTCCAATCCTTCCGATCTCCACTCCCGTTAGCTTAACGGCCTTCCGGCCGCCTTCTAGACCCTCAAAACGGCTTAATAGAAGTTAATTATCGACTAAATTAGGTTAGAAGTCGAATCCCCTCTCTGGTTAGCTGATAATCGCTTTTTATAGCCCTTGGAACCGACTTACGTACGCTGGGCGTAAGTCGGATTACGCTGGGCGTACTTAGAAACTTATCCCGAAGAGGTTATTCGGATGCAACAGTTACGCAGGGCGTAATCATAAAGTGCGCGGGGCATAACCCTTGTTTTTCCATTACGCTAAGCGTTCTAATTAATTACGTTGGGCGTAATCGGCTCCTCCAACATTTTTTCTTTATTTTAGCCTCTAAGCCCTAATTCCGCTTCATTCTTTTCTTTTGTGATCTATCGACAACGAATAGCTGCAAATCATAATTCAAAGCATTATAAGTACTTTTTAGTTCTAAAAGAGAACAATAAAGGCTAAAATATTAAGATATAATGTATAAAAATATATATAAAAATACACATATCAAAATACCCCACACTTAGCCTTTGCTTGCCTCCAAGCAAATTTACTTTTATTTTACCAATATCGCACTAAACAATCAATTTTAAACTCAGCCATTATGTCAAGACCGCAACGCATGCATTTGTGTCTAAAATTTTCCTAAAGTACCCCCATACTTTAAATAGTCACAATCTTCATAAACACTCGCCCACTTCTTTCGAACAATGCTCATTTTATGCATCCCTCCGAATCCATCCGCAGAAAACCTCCTAACCTCAAGGTGTTTTTGGTTGAGCAACCCAAGCATACATAATCTAGAATTACAATTTATGATACCACTATGGAGCTCTTTTGGAATTCTTCACTTCCTTGATAATTTGATCTTTGATTTCTTTTAATTCACCTCCTTGTTTGATTTGATTTCTGGTATCTTCAACTTTTTGAACTCTTGGAATTTTGATCTTTTGATGTTCACTTTAATTGCTCCAAAATTCTTCAAACTTTTCTTGCAATTCTCTTTTTTTTACATGTACCTCACTTTTTTCACTCAAAATCCTACATGCTTAAGTAGGGGTGCTCAACTTCAACCTTTATTGGTTAACGATAATAATTTTCCTGGATACATTTCTGGTACACGATGCTAAACATATTGCATCCCTCAAACTAAGCGAGGTTGTGTTTTTGTTCCATAATTTCACTAAAATAAGGGAGGCCACAATTGCACTACAACGTGTATTGGCTCAAGTAAACATTTGAGTTCTCATCGGATCATCTCATACAATATTAGCAAAATTTTTTAAATTATCACTAGATTTTTCTAAATTAAACTATTATTTCAAGTTTTTTTAAAATTTTAAATTTCCTAAATCTAACAATTTCCAAACTATTATTTCATTTTTTTACTTTTACCGACCCCCTACCCCACACTTATTTCATACAATGTCCTCATTGTATGCATAAAACTAATTAAGCACATAAAAAGGGAGAAAAAGGAACAGACTCCCCTGGGGTAGTTGTTGCAAGATCGAATGGGGTTGCTGCAAGTTGCTCCAAATATTGCTGAAAGACTGAAAACTGGAACTGCTGCTTCTAAATTTGCCGATAAATACAATCAATAATGCCGACTTCGAAAATGTGGTGCAAAAGATTGCAAACAAATGCAATGTATAGTAACCATGACATGGGAAAGTGTCGACCACGTCGTCTCGTCAAGAATGACAACCGCTTCTCGTGATGAAAACTCCCCTACAACATAGGAAAGTGTCAACCATGTCGTGGTAGCCGGGATGATACTTCTTCCTCGCGTCTAAATAAGACTCTATGGTGTGGGAACAGCTCATCCATACCATAAGAGTTAAAAATAAAATGCCACTCTTCTAAATAATCGCTCACAAAATCAATATGCACCCCACACTTATGAGAAATCGTGGGACTTGACTATAATCTTTGAACTATCACACGGCTCTCTCTAGCAACAGTCAGACCTAGCTGCTGAACTTACTGCCAGCTTTCTAAGGGCGAAAATTCTGCAAAGATCTAAACAACCAAAGAGCATCAACATAGAAAACAAAAGTAAAACACCCTAAATTAAACTTAATTACAAACCAAATAAAGACACTAATACTAAGCAACACAAAAATAAACTAAAAATAACACAAAAATAAAAAGGATAACTAAATCACTCGTCATCCCCGTCATCATGCTGCTGTGTTCCAGAAGTACCGGCTCCATCAGGTCGTGACTGAAACGGTGGAGGGAAAGGAACCGAGTACTGAAACCCCTGGTGGGCAAAGAATGCGGTCAATGCATCCCCATACCACTGCTGTTGCCTCTCCATGTGTGCAACGTGCTCACCCACTCGCTGAACTCCCTCATCAATGCGGAAAAATCCCTCGTCCATGCGTTGAGCCAGATAACATATATCAATCTCTGGCTCAGGTCCCTGCTGCATTCCTCGAGGAGCAGGTCTACGCCATTGGGCTCGTCGCGGCTGTGGCTCGACTGCACCCTCCTCGTCCGCCATGTCATCTGGTCGTACCCGCAAGACACCATCCTCGCCCCGCTCAAGTAAACGCATCGACTCCAATAATTGAAGACTCATCGGCCTCATATCATGAAACACCATTGGTCTCGTAATCTCATGCGTCAACAACTGATATGATCGAGCTAATCGCGTGATAAAATGTCCCCCGCAAATCGGGCTATCCTCCCGAAGCCCTCTAGCCCTCCTACCCAAATACGCGGCTAAAGAAACTGGGAGGTTCAGGTGCCTCCCTGGAGTAACGAGTGCCCATAAGAAATACAAGTTTGTCGAAGGCACTCTCTCACTTTTCTTATGGTGCGTGAGAGATATGGAAATCAAACGATGCAACAATCTATATGTGGTAGACCGAATCATCCTCCCCCATGCAGTAGATGACATGTACACTCCCCCTGTAACCTCGGCCCAAAAAGTGTTTTCATTATAGTCATCTGGCCGGCCCATGAGACAATCAGCAAGGAATGCTGGGAAGTGGACACTCCTCGTCTCGTATGCTATATATAGACCAACTCGAGTGGTGAGGTCAATCACACTGCACTCCCGACTCAAACCACCCAGTCTGAAGGAAAAGGTTGTCCTATCATCGGGTGTCTTCATAGGGTCACAGGAAACTGTAGCATAAAACTGCAGCAAATACACAGGCTCCTGGATCCTGAACAGTCTTGCCCATCCCTGACATACAAACAAATGCACTCCACTCGCGTCCGAGTGCGTGTATTGCAAAAAATCCTGGATCAACGCAGCAAGTCCAGTCTGGGTCGCCAATTCCCAGTCAAATAAAGGTGCTATGTTGATCTCCTTAGTGAGAAGCAGACTCAGATTGGTGACATATCGTGCCCGGGTTGCATCGTTTAGAGTTTGCGGGAATTGTAAGAAACGGTGATCGGTCACGTCCTCGGGTGGGTTGGTCCTTTGAGTTATTTGGGCCATAATCTGCAAAAATAAACGCCAAACACAAAACCAAACAAATAATTCCACCATTAACAAATTTAGACTAAAAACAATGGTGCTGGGCATGGACTGTACGATGGGCGTACATCCAGCATACGCTGGGCGTACGTCCAGGAAGTGGAACTGTATTCTGCTCATTCTATTATAATCCATAAATCCAAAAATATATGTGTAGTGGGGTTACATCGGGGTAGTCAAGCTACGACTCATATACAAGCAGTCAAACTGAGAAGGTAGTCAAGATACGGAATCACAAGAGTGCGTAAATCTAGATGCTCAAGGACTCATTTTCATTCAAAAGTCTCAAGCCAAATTCAATCAAGTAGTTGTTCATGATCCGTATTTGCTGTTAATATGTATTCCCAGGGCATTACACAAGGATAGTCAAAATACGGGACTAATCAGATAGCATTCATCCAGCGAACGCTAGGCGTGCACAAAGTCGAATCGATGGGTATTGCTCGGGATCAAAGACAAATTAAGTCGTAGGGTTGAGTCTAGTGGTCTGAATCGGTGTATTAAGACAAAATAAAACACCAAATTCGTATGAAATCGCCCCCAATTGACGAAGGGTATAAACCCTAGAATTTGATTTAGGCTTAATACCGCAAATTTCACTGATTTAAACACAAATCATCGACATAGAGTAACCGAATAACATACCTTTGTGATGAATTTTACAAGAAAGAAGAAAAATCGAGTCTTTGTGAAGAACTTGGCCGTCACAGTGTATGCGGCGAAGTAGAAGGGATTTTAAAGAATAATAAAAAAGTCAAAGGGTAAAAAGATATAACCTGTCGTCGATTTACATTGGGCGTAAATGCACATTTACGCGGGGCGTACCTCCAATGCCGAGAAAGAGTCATCCGCGATCAATGTTGAGTACGCTTGGCGTAAATTCCATTACGCTGGGCGTAATTTAGCTGGAATATTTTCCTTTTCCTTATTTGAAATTCCTTTTTTCCATTTAATAAATTTGGGAACTTCTATAAAATTTTTTTTCTTTTTTTAAATTGCTTCAACAACAGCCATGACTTTCCAACGAGTGACATATATTTTAAAAAAAAAGTGACATCATGATCACTTGTTTTTTTTCGAGATCAAACAACAACAGTTGATTAAAACCCTTGCACGCAAAAATTGGTTTGTGAAAACAACCACTTTTGGGACCCGTTAGAATATTTCCTTTTTTTTCTTCGCACCTTTAACTAGAAGTAGAACAATAAGTGACCTAACTAGTCAAGAACAGCAAGAGCTCGGTCTTCTACTTGACCACCACAATACACCTTGCTATACTACGCCCCATGGATTGAGTCGGACAAATCAACAAAGTAGTAGGCTAAGCAGGTCAAGAATTCCCTAATCGCTTGCATTCTCGAAACCCATGCAAAAAACAAAACCAAGCAATGTGTATGATCCCAAATTCCTGCAAATAACAACAAGAACCTTCCCGACAAGTGAAATGGTATCATCAAAAATAAAAATAAAACTAAAAATTAAAAATAAATAACGAATAATCAAATAAACTAAATTAATTACAAGCCGTTCCCCGGCAACGCCACCAAAAACTTGATGTGCACGGAAGTACCCACTAATTTTAATATTTATAATCTAACAAACTTAGACTAACTATGCACTTATAGGTAGCGTACCTAGTCAGATTACAGTATAGCTTAGGTAAGTCGAGTTTCGATCACAGGGAACGGTGGTGAATTAATTTAGAATACTTGATTATAGGTTACAGGACACATGAAAGGAATCAAGAAATGGTTATTGAATCTCAAACGAACAATTAATTAACAAATCTCGATAAACTAACAGGAAAGCAAATCTGTTCAGTTACTTTGGTTTAGATAAATTACACCTTAAAAACATAGACAATTGCATACACAAATTCATTTATTCATGTTCACCGATTCCTAAAATGATAGATTCGCGTTCACTATAACTAATCCTTTAGCAAACAAGTCAATTCAAACAGTGATCAATTGATTAAACTAACATGCTTCCTAGTGTTCAGTTCGTATCGAGCAAGACTTGTAATAATAGTTAATCAAATTGGTCATTCAATTAACCTCTTGTTAATGGTCATCAAACAAGGCTCACACATTAATTTACTTATTTCTAAGTTAATCCTAGTTTTGCATTCGTTATTCCTAGACTTATAATCTCGATGGTCATCAAAATCATAAGAGACAAGCAATCAAGCAGATGTTCATACAACTTAATTTACTTGACAATTAACAGCAAATAATTATCATTAACACATAAGGATCTTTTGACAAGCTTGGCAAGATAAATTAAACATAAACAAACAATTCAATATAGCAATTGGTCTAATAATCAAGGTTTCATTCAATCATAAACAAAAAGTAAAAGGTTTTTACACCTAAATAAGAAACTAAACACATAATAGTATCACAATGGAATGCTAAACATGGTCACATTAACAACCCATATGATTACCGACATGTATCCGCTCTCCAATCCTTCCGATCTCCGCTCCCGTTAGCTTAACGGCCTTTTGGCCGCCTTCTAGACCCTCAAAACGGCTTAACAGAAGTTAATTATCGACTAAATTAGGTTAGAAGTTGAATCCCCCTCTAGTTAGCTGATAATCGCTTTTTATAGCCCTTGGAACCGACTTACGTATGCTGGGCATAAGTCGGATTACGCTGGGTGTACTTAGAAACTTATCGCGAAGAGGTTATCCGGATGCAACAGTTACGCGAGGCGTAATCATAAAGTACGCGGGGTGTAACCCTTGTTTTGCCATTACGCTAAGCGTTCTAGTCATTTACGCTGAGCGTAATCGGCTCCTCCAGCATTGTTTCTTTCTTTTAGCCTCTAAGCCCTAATTCCGCTCCAGTCTTTTCTTTTGTGATCTATCGACAACGAATAGATGCAAATCATAATTCAAAGCATTATAAGTACTTTTTAGTTCTAAAAGAGAATAATAAAGGCTAAAATATTAAGATATAATGTATAAAAATATATATAAAAATACACATATCAGTTTTCAACCCACAATAATATAATTATTATGTTTAATCATCTAACAATTAACCTAATTACCCATCCCCATTATCTTCATTTAATCTTCCCTAAAGATTTTATCCTAAGGGTCATCTCCTATATCATATTTACCTCTCATCTCCTTACATCTCATTTCCTTATATTTTTGTTCCTAAGGATTTTTCCTAAGGTTCATCGCCTACATTGCAAAGACAATACTAATTCGGGGATTACTCCCTCAATACGTGTCAAGTAAGGGTTAGGGTATCATCGCATAAATACGTAGTTACTGTTAGGTTTTGAGCAATCTAACACTCCTAAGTGTACATGCAACCCTAAATACCTTGGATCTATGTTTTCTCTATTATACATGCAAATATCAACTTTCCAAGGTATTGTTCTATTCTAGCATACAAAACTTTGAATAACACAAGTTAGAATAACATACCTTTTGTTGGTGCTTGTCTTCATGAAGCTTGAGTGCCTAGTGCCCCAAGTGTGACACCTCAAATGGTTCACACAACACCATAAGCACTTGGAATAACTTAGAGAGAAATTAGAACACTTCAAGAATCGGCTTGCCCTCCATGCATATCATAGCCGCCAATTTTCCCAAGAAAGAGATCATTATATAGTGTGTTACAATTAGGGTAAACCCTAATTGTCATGGCTATCCATTTCCATGGATCCATGGGTTCAAATACACCATGGAGCATCCAATGGGTTTTAGCCCAACTTGATAATCCATGGAGCATTAGCCCAATATATAAGTATGGATGATTTACACAATCAACCCATATATTTAATTAGTCTTCTTTTGATCACATAATTAATTCTAAATTAATTATTGATCAATAATAACTAAATAATCTTATTAATATATTAGAACTGATAATATATTAATAAACCTTAAGTGTTATTTCTCTCATTTTAGTCTATCCTAGTGCATGATGCCATGCAACCCAAATGGACCATGACGGGTCGGGTCAAGTCTTACCAATTATAGTTATGGACTTAGACATTAATCCAACAGTCTCCCACTTGGATAAGTCTAAAACTATTATTGCAAGTATGACTTCAGAACCCGACTAGCAATCGTAGCTCTCAAAAGCTTCTGTTGATCTCTGACCTTGTCGATGAACTCTGACCTCTGTCAATGACTTGTCCATTAGATAAGTGATCATATATTCCTCCATTCTAGATATCATATGGACTGAGACATGGATTATAATCATTCTCTCTGTCCATTTGTTGTTTCCCGATTTCTGATTTATGGCGACTGACTAATTGAACAAATCAAATCAGTCCAGGCCCGGCCGAGCACTTACTTTTGTCATCACTAAATCATCGAGGGGCCCACAGATATCGCTTTTATCCCGAAGATAAAAGGAATGGATAAACTTCGACTCATATGCTTGTATTAACTACTTGTTGAATCATACACAAAGGCACGTTTTATAACATCGAGTTACCAATGCGTTTACGTGCAATCAATGTATAACCAACTCATAGTCAACAACTCATATCTCTAGGTTTGAAGAATATAAGATATTATCGTCTCATGATTCACTCGTGATAAAATCCATGAAGTGAATCCAAATGAGCGTGGGTTGAATCCAATACTCAGCCCTTATGAGTACTCATGAATGTTGTAGCAACCATTGCATTGTCTAAAGCACTTTAGACAAATCATACAAGCCAAATTCACGACAGTCTTGATTCATATCTACTTCCAACATATGACCGACTGTGGATGGTTTGAATAACTTGGTCATTAAGGAGAATGTCCTAGTTATTCTGGAAGTCAAAACATGCAAAGTGAAATACAAAATAATACTAGTCCTATATGGCCTCAACACTTTGAGCGTAAATAAAACACCTTTTATCTAAGCACCATATTGATCACTCATTATTCATGTTTCGATTAATCAACTTAATACTTGAATTGAATCAGTAGTGATGCCATGCTCCAAGCATGCATACTATGTTTCTCTAAACAATAGCTATGTCATACTCCAAGTATGCACACTATGTTTACATATGGTCATGTCTTTGTGAAATATATATCAATTGAACATGACTTCAATGATTCTCATTTCACAATCCCAATCCTTATTGTAAATGTAAGAATACCAAGTTCTTGTCATTTACCATAATCTATGCAATGATCCTCTTGTAATGATATTCACACAAGTCACAAAGACTTGGCAACAAACATTACAAAGTATTCCAATGGAAAGCAATTCCATGGAGATGAAGTCTCAAATTCAAAGTACATTCCTTTGAACATCCTTCTTTGCATTAAGTTCTTTAATCTTACACAGATTCAAAGAATAACTTCCACCTGTGGAAACAATTCCACATTCCCATCTTGACCATCACTTTTGAACAAGAGTTTCCTCTTTCCAAAATATGTCAATACGATCCTTACTCTATACTTGTCCATGAGTAACCAAACTTTGGAAAGCCCCAAATTGTTCTCGACAATTGCTTAATCATCTTAGTCATATCCAGTTCTAATCCCTTTTCCCTTCTTAACGCCCTAAGCATTAGGAAAATTTAGAATGGATGGATATTATAACACATGCAATCGATCCTATATCCGAAGCATATGGGATACGATTCATGCTATAAAAATTTTATTTGCCATGTTCTCATAATTCGAACTATGAAGAGGGATGCCGTAATCATAATCGAATTTTGAGAAAGAAACATATATAGAAATTCCTTATGTTGAACCATTCCAACATAACATTCATATATATTCTTGACTAAAGTTGATTAAAATCTCAATCTAAGCTTGTAGAATTGGAATAAAGTATAAATTTCTCTCCCTTAATTATAGTAAAACAACTTTTTCAAAGCGAGTTGAAACTTTTGTTTTTTATAATTAACATTGCTAACTTGCAACATAATCATCATGCTCCCACTAGCATAATGATTATTATCTAACTAGCATAACACTTTATGCTCCCACTAGCTTTGACATGTACCTAGAAATCAGTCAGATTTCTGATACTAGATTGCCTTGATAAGACTTTATCAAATCATACACCTGGAGTCTAAACCTTTCCTTAGATAGCTCACATGTGAGTCTAAACCTTTGCCATTCTCATTAGTTAGTGTGCCAGTTAACCACACACGCTCCACTAACGACATGAGAATGCAAACTTCACACTTGCTATCCACTTAAATCTACTTAGTGAAAGAGTTTCCTCACTATCATTTTCATGAATCGGAGAGAAACCTTATGACACTTAGATTTTGATGGTGTATGTGTTCCTATCCATGTGAATTTGACATAACCCTAATCACACGGCAAGGTTAATGACAAATCCAAATTCATATGGACTGAACTTGTGCAGTCTTAATTTCTTGCCACCTGGTAGCACAAGGGCCTGCCATTGCTTCCAAGTTGTTATGCAACCAGTTGAGAACTCTCAGAACTCCAATGCAAAACCAACTTTAACTGGAATGGGCACAGAATATGTCTACACGATAGGTTACAAACCTCAAGTCGTGGTCTAGTGATTAACAAAACTCTTGATTAGTTCTTGAATCTATCTTAAGATCCTTTTAAGACTCCCACTGACCTCTTGACATATAAGTTTCTCTTTGTCAAGAACCATTCCTTGTCAAAAACGAATATTCAAGAGTTAGTGCAGATTCTTATCAAGTTAAACACTTCTCACAATTGGTCTTGGTTGGTCTTTTTTTTTTTATCCAAAACATCACAACTTACCAATTTCAAATGTACAAGAGTAAGAACACATTTTACTCTACATTTAACAAGTGTTTTAAACCTTTCTTAAGATTATGTCACTCAAGGCTTAATCTTGGAGTATGACTCTAAGATTTAATTTTGGAACGAAGTATAATTTATCTTTTGATCTAACCATTTCAACAATTCACGATTCCTCTCCTTAGCCAAACAAAATGAACTAAGGTGTCCTTAGAGGATCAATTGTGACATGGTTTCATAATCACTAAGATAATCATAAAACAAGATACTCAAGTACTCTCCCATCTCTTCAGATTAGAGAAACTTTTATCTTTCTGCCTTATTTGATTCTTTTTACTCATTATGTCTATCATTGAAACTTCTCCAATGATCCAGAACTATACTTAAACTTGTAAGTATAACCATATTTACTAAACTTTAGTAAATCATAATGAATAATCTTATCAACTTTATGGTGGACCTGATTAGCGCACACCTAAGTGTATCCGATCCCTTTGTGCTTCACTTGATTCACATATACATGTGAACAAGGAATTAGACTTAATTTCCCAAATATATAAAAAAATTCTCATGATCATACGATACAAGTTGCATGATTCCAAGTTTCTATCCAACTGAAACTTGGGTGATGAGAATCTTTCCTTATTTGGTAAATTATGACACTTCCACTAATGAAAGAATCAAACCCATATTGCTTATCAATGGAAACATATAATCAACTATTTTTCACAAATGCCATTGTAAGGATACTTAAAATAAATAAAATCAAAACAAATTTTCTTTTATTTTAAAACTTTGCGGAAAAATTTATCCTTACAATCCATATGGAAAACTTGTTGTTATCTATTCCTAAGAAATATATCATAACTCTTAAGTAACAACTCAAAATTTTGATCACCGAACCATGCGATCGAAATCCATCTTCGCGATCAGAATCAACATATACTTCCTTTAAGTTTCTTCACCTTTTCTTTGATTCTTAAAACTTCAACATGTGACCTCGTCACATTATGGAATAAGAATCTCAGAACAGAAACTTAATAGAGTTAGACAATGGACTTTACCTGAAGTAGAGTCAAACCTATTGACTTTACCATCCTTAAGATGTTTCAGGTAAATTTAGCAGCTTCGCAACCAATGTCTTTCCTTTAGCAACAGAATCTTATGGACTCTTTGGAAACGGTACATGGGACTATCACAGACTTAACCTTTCTTTTTACCATTTGGTCAACCGAGTTGACTATGGCCGATCCCTTTCCATTGGGAAGAGAAAGTTTTTCCTGGACCTCCAATGTCACCATTTTCAATGTCCAAATAGGTTTGGAAAGTAGATCTTCCAATCCAATTTGCTTTACTAATGCTCCAAATCACTGCTGATTTAGCATCATTAAGCAAATAGGTAAGATCATTAAGGGTCTTGTCGCGACCTGTCATCAGGGAGTGACTGAAGAACCAAGTCAGCAGCCAGCTACCTCGAGACTTCTACACCCGACTCTCCCGACTTGTCAATATGTGTCTTAATCCCCAAGATCTAAGCACATATAGACTTTGCTTGCCAATAGGGATTGAGTGACTTAGAACTTATCAAGTCTTAAAACTTGTGGGATAGGGAGATTTATTGGAGGAGGTGGATGAAGTGAAGTATGATTTCTAGTCCCACAAATGCCCAACAAAGGGATTGATCTTTCACCTTGATTGCCATTTGGGATATCATCTTCATTAGGAAGCTTGTTCCTAAAGATTTGGGAAGACCATAGCTGTCTAAACTAGACATCTATAATGGGAGAAATTCAAGTTAGTTGATTTAAAGTCCTTAATATAACACCCAATATGAAATATTAAGGCTAGGACCCAACAACCTATTTATAACTGGAAGAGGGATGCCGTAATCCAAATTATAAAATAGTTGAAGGTAGGTAAATGACGATTTACCAATTTCCACCATGAAAACGAAATATTTTATTATTAGGTTTTATTGGTTTTGAAACTCCTAGATCTTTTGAGATACATTGAACTTTTCAATGGCATGTTTGAATCTCGATCGTGCCCTCTCAAATTTGTGACTGGGATGCCGAGGATCACAAACAAGGTGTGAATAACTATACAAATTGACTTGGTACCCTTAACAATATTACCTAATCGATGTGCCGGTTAACCACACACGCTCCACCGATCTATAATAAAGCCAAGTTACCCTTTGCCACTCTTACTAGTCCATGTTAGTGTGCCGGTTAACCACACACGCTCCACTAACGACTTGGTAAGGTACAAAGTGTAATTTTATGGGCTAGCACCTTTTCACATTTTCCTAAGTAACTAAAATTGGGAATTTATAAGTGTTTAGTTACTTAGTATTTTTCATTATACTTTTAATGAAGGGAGAATTATAGTCCATTCCTACCCGTTCGACTAACGATCCTCCACCAGTCAAGGAAGCGGTGGGTGAGAGTGGACACCCATTAAACTGCCATTTTATAGGCAGTAACTTTATACCCCCTTATAGACCGACTTCGTGAATGAGGCCTACTAACGGTAAGATTGACTTCCTCTTATACATATCTATATAATTAAAATTATAATAATAGTATAAGGGTTGAATTTTAAACTTTTTAAAATTTCAATGTTCAATTTGGAATTAAAGTATACATGAGGAGTAACTTTTCAAATTCCAAAACTTGAGGGCAAGTTTTGAAACTATTTCAAGACTCTTTAAGTCATAACTTATGAGTTTAATGGTTCATTAAAATGAAGACTCTTCATTTTAATGTAACCCCTTATTCTTTAAAAACACCTTAAAGAAGTGTCTCTTCAACATCCATAACTTGAGGACAAGTTATGGAGTCATTAAACTATTTAATGGAAAAAACTCTTACATTTTATGTAACCTACATAACTTTTATGAGTTTTTAAGATTCATAAATATGACGTTTCACATAACTTGAAGACAAGTTACAAAAACATATTTTATGAACTTCTTTTAGACTAATATGGATTGAAAACAACTAAAACATAATTTTTTCATTATCAATCTAAACTAACTCATAAATCAAGGAAACATAAAATTCTTGAAAATTCATAACTTGAGGACAAGTTATGAACTCCATACAATTTTCAACAAGATCATGAATTATATCAACAAACAATTTGCACACAATTCCTATGATCTAGCAAAACTCATAAGCATGATCATTCATAATCAACAATTTTCAAGAATAACATGAACACATATAAACTTGAAACTTTTATTATAGCATTGAAATTGGTTTAACATAATCATTACCACATTCAAAACAAGTTTTATAAGCCCAAAACAGTCAAAGGTAATGATTCTAGACCAATTCCAGCACCAAAACTCGAAAATATGCTGTCTGGGGGTCCAACTCGTCGAGTGCATGAACAAACTCGGCGAGTTGGATGAATTTTGCCTTGGAATCGTCGAGTCCCTTCATAGACTCGGTGAGTCTGCTGGGTAGACAACACCAAAAGTCGATTTTTAAGCAGTTTAAGCAAGTACAACAAGAAAACAAGCCTAGGCTCTGATACCACTGTTGGGTTCTGAGCAATCTAACACTCATAAGTGTACATGCAATCCTAAATACCTTGGATCTATGTTTTCTCTATTATACATGCAAATATCAACTTTCCAAGGTATTGTTCTATTCTAGCATACAAAAATTTGAATAACACAAGTTAGAATAACATACCTTTTGTTGGTGCTTGTCTTCATGAAGCTTGAGTGCCTAGTGCCCCAAGTGTGACACCTCAAATGGTTCACACAACACCATAAGCACTTGGAATAACTTAGAGAGAAATTAGAACACTTCAAGAATCGGCTTGCCCTCCATGCATATCATAGCCGCCAATTTTCCCAAGAAAGAGATCATTATATAGTGGGTTGAACTTGCTATTTATAGGGTGTTCTAGGGCCATTCACGTCGTGAATATGATAGGTTCACGGTGTGAACTTCCATGAGTCATCCTGTAGCTTCAACATGTGTTTTCTAGCCCCAATTAGTGTCCCTGACACGTTTCACGTCGTGAACTTCATGTCCACGTCGTGAGTTAAGGTGGCTAGGGTTTGTGCCACGTGTCATGCCCTTAGATAGCTGCATCTTCGGAAGGTTATAACGTTTGCATACGAGCTCCGTTTTTGACGTTCTTTATATCCACGCGAAGGTGGAGATGTACTATATAGCTTTCTTTTAGGTCACAAAGGCTAAAAAGTATTTTTATCATAAACTCGCTTTTTATGATTCCCGGTGTCGTGCCGGTTTTGTCACGAAACTTCGACAGGTCATAACTTCTTCGTTATAACTCGGATTTTGGCGTTCTTTATATGTACGAAAAGCTTGTGGCATATACTACAACATAGTTAAGATTATTTATTCTAAATAATCATATATAAAAAAATCATTTTGATGCTTATCGTCTCTAAATTGACTAGCCCGAATCTGCGGGCGTTACAATTATCTCCCCCTTAGGATGATTACATCCCAGAATCATCAACAAAACAAGGCTTGTATAATGACACCGTGTGTTATCTTTTCATCCTAGGTAAATTTTAACTTCTATATTCCTTCGAATAAGTATCTAACTCTTGGACTTCTTGACTGCAGGCGTGGTCAATCTTGCACCCACTCTTTATCCTATATTGGACTTTCAATCGTAACCTTCGAGTTAAAAAAAGTTGATCCTTATTGGAGATTCCTTCTTCTTCTTAAATAGAATAATCTTAAGAGAAGTTATTTACTTCGATTATCATAACAGATCGATAGGTCACGTTCTAACGACCTCTCATCGTATGATGCAATGCTTAGACTCAAGTCTCTTAGAGTCAAATTCCAGAATGGAATATACCTTCCTTCATGTTCTAATGTGATATAATCACATTTTAGCATGTAGCACTTCTAGCTACAAGCTTCTTACTTGAACAATAGTCACGATACTTCTATTGATCGCTTCGATTATCTTTCACTTCAATCTTATGGTTTAATTCAGATGCTACATCGATCTTGGTTCTCTAAACCATGTAAGATACTTGTCTTAGTCGGACTCGATTTGATATGACCAGTAGGGTTGGAATATGAATTATCTTCTTATTCATTAACGAAATGATGGTAACGACATACTTGAACAAAAAGTAATCAATTACTAGCTTCTTGGTATCCTTCTGACTTTCCCTGATCCAAGTGCGAGTCTTGTGTGTTGGGCTGAAGATAGTTTTGATGTTGCGTCTTTTGGGCTCGTGTTTAACCTTGTATTCTCCGGTTTGGGCCTGTCCAACCGTGAGCCTTTTATGTATTGTATATAAGTTAAATGCTTGCATGCATATTAGGTTAAGATTGCTGAGATTATCGATATAGCGATTGGTCCAGAGAACAGTATTTTTCTTTAATCGTTCTTGTAATCTTCTAATCCTTTACAGTTGATGTTCTTAATCGAGCTCTTCTAAGGATTTTATTTAATCATTCGAGACGTTTGATTCAAGCTGTTTTGTTCTTATTATTGCGTTCTTGTTGTTTTATATTTACATACTTGTTCGAGATCTAAACGATCTTCATAGATTAAAAGTTGTTTTAATCCCATCAATTGGTATCAGAGCAGGAGGCTGTGTAATCGATACACATATTTTCTGTGAAAAAGATTTCCATTAGGGTTTTCCGCAATCATCGATATTTATTGAGCCGTCATCTTAATTGACGTATCTTAATATTTATTGTTTTGCCCTAATCTGCTTTATTACAAGTCTGATCTTTGAACAGGTTTTTACGATCATAATGGACGCGACGCAATCAAACCCTATTAATATTTCCAACAGCATCGGTTCGACGGCAAAGATTCCAATCTTATACACCCATGACTATGAAGTATGGGCGCATCATTTTGAAGATTACGTGATTGGATCGGAGGAAAATGGTTATCTCATATGGGAAGCCATCATCAATGGACCGTTTTCTCATTCTGCTACATCCAGAATCATCAAGACACAAAAAGAGTACAATGATCTGCTTAAGGACGTGAAGGATATTGCACAAGACGAGAAAGACAAATTCCAGTGTAATATTAAGGCGTTAAGGTTGATCAGATTCGCCCTTCAGTCAGACACATTCAGACTGGTCAGCTCATGTACTACGGCAAAGGAAGTATGGGATAGACTTCGCGAACTGTACTCCACAGACGAAGATCTTGAACATTCTATACAAACCTTGCTTCTATCTGAGTTTGGAGAATTCAGGCAAGGGGCCGAAGAAACGGTGACCCAGACGTTTGATCGCTTCAATCATCTTCTCAGCAAGATGATCAAACAAGACATTGAAAGGAAGCTCATCGAACAGAAGGTTACTTTCTTGAACGGACTGAGATCTGAATGGAGAGCAGTGGTTTCCATAGTCAAAGCCCATGAGCAGTTTAAATCATACTCGCTGGCGAAACTGGTGGGCAATCTAAAGTCCCAAGAGAAAATTGTGGTTCAAGAGAAGAATGTTGTTTCGAGTCTTGGTTCGTTGGCCCTCCTATCTAAAAGTAAAGCTGTGATGGAGGATGAAGAGCTGAACTTGGAGGAATATGACCTCACGACTGAGGATTATGCCTTGATGGTATCCAATCCTAAGAGGTTCATAAAGAAGAGATTCCCCAGCAACAAAAACCGAAACTGGCAGGGGAGTTACAGCTCTGAAAAGGTGAACAATGAACCGAAGGCTGAGGAGCTCAAGAAGGAACCGAAGGCAGATGGCGATTCCGGAGTAAGCTGTTTCTACTGTGGTGGCAAGAACCACTATGCTAAGGACTGTGTTCTTAAGAAAATGGCTGAAAAGGACGATGGAAATGATGAGGAAGCCGTGCTGCAGAAGAGATTAGATGAGTTGAGAAAGAAGAAGTCTACCGCTAACCCTTCTATTAATGCTCTTATTGTGCAGGGTTCGGTTAATGACGATGAGTTCGGTAGCACAGAAGTTTGGTCTACTGACTCAGAAGATGAAGAAGTGAGGAAGCCTACTCATGGAAAGGCTTATGTGGCTAAGGAGGAAAGCAGTGGTGGAAAGTGCTTCGTGGTGACTCACGTATCTCAAATGAGGGGATACAATACCGATGGAGGAAGCGATGGACCGAAGGTGCAGGAGGATATGTGCTTTACAGCCAAACCACTCAGCCAGCAGTTCAATGAGCTTGATGAACTGATAAAGAAGGTACAATCTGTTTTTATTTCATCTAAAGTACCATCATCCTCATATGAGAAAGAACTAAAAAATGTTAATACAAGAATTTCTCATTTAGATAGTAGCTTAACTCAAACTCGAGTCACCAATTCTAACCTGACTGATCAATTAAGCAGGGTGGCGTCAAAAAGTGAGGAGTGGCGAATGTGGATTGAGTTAAAAGAGTCGGAATTAGTTAAAGTTAAAGACGAAAACATTTATTTGCAGAGAGACAATTTGAAATTGTTAAAACAACGAAATGTTTTTTGTTTAATAGCTAAACGTTTATATTCCAATATTACTCAACTTCACTTGGATTGTGAGATAGGCCAAAAGATCCATCGCATGATTTTGCCCTTCCTAGAGTTTAAGGAGGATGAAATCGATGCCGAAGCCTACAATTGTGAAAGTGTGATATCGTCTGATGATGTCAACCCAACCTATATGTATGGACTGGACAAAATCGAGTCCTTCATCAAATCCAAAGACCACAAGGACATGCTCAAAAATCTTTTGGACGAAAATGACAGACTTAAACTGAGAACCGAAACCATGCAAAAATTTGACTCTCTAAACGCCAATGTAAGCTCAGAAAATAAAATCGATGTTGAAAATGCATCTGAGCTTAACGAGGACGAAAACATGAGTGAAATTTCTGTAGAGGATACGGTTGACTGCTCAGAATTTGTTAAAAGCGAAACTGAAAACCACAAAAATCTTATTTCTGAAAATTCTGTGGAATTCGCTAGATTGTCCCAACAAAAGTCCCCGAACTTAGTAGAAAAAGCTGTTGTGTATCAAAAGGTCAGGACCACTCCAAATCAGGTATACAAGGTGACTGGAGTAACCGAACATCAAACAGCTGAACTCACAGCTATTGTCAACGAAGACAATGCTGATGGCTGTGATGAGTACTTCTGGGAAGCTCCTATTGATAATGCAAACGAAACCGTTGGCTTGTCTGAAAGAACCTCCTCGATGAGCAAAGGAAGATACATCCCTGAACCATTAAATAAGCCAGATAACTTCAATGAGCCAAGTACCAGTGGTACAAAAGATATTCCTCAGGAGAATGATCATTCAGCAAAAGAAGACATTCCCTCTGCTCCCTCGGCTCAAAGTGAAACTCCTGAAGTTCAAAAGGAACCAGCCAAGGTGACAACAAAAACGAAAGCGAACGTTCATCATCAACCTAAGTAGATGAGGGATAAGAAGATAGAAAGGAACCAAAGATACAGGAAAAACCTTTCTGAAAGGAAACAATTCTGGCACTCCCAGAATGCATACTATTCACACAAAGACAAGAATCTGAAGTATGAAAACAATCCTGTAAGAAAACAAGAAAATACCAACCGAAAGCCAAGGTTCGGTTCACAAGAAGATACCAACCAAAGGCAAAGGTTCGGTTCTGAAAAGGACTTCAACCGAAACCAAAGGTTCGGTTCCAAAAACAACTCCAACCGAACACAGAGGTTCGACTCTGAAGTCAAAAGAGAACAAGACTCGAAGGTCAGCCCCTCCAATGATCAAAAGCAAAAGGATCACCTAGAGTCATCAGCCAGGAAGTCCTCTCCATCCAAAACCTCTCATTCTAACTCTTCTCGTTCTTCTACCTCTTCTACTTCCACCAATCCATCTCCATCTTGCTCTAAAGCTAATCCCGCATGTTCTCAAAAACCTAATTCATCAGCTGAACAGAAGGGAAAGCAGAAGGTCGATGAATCCAAACCAGAGTCCAAAACGAACATACCCAATCCTAACAAAATAAAAGTCTTTACCATTAAAAAGAAAGATGAAACAACTCTAATTAAACGAACATATCTAGTTGACATCTCTCTTACTATTCCCATGAAAAGCTCACATGGACCCAAGAAACTTTGGGTTCCTAAATCTGCTTAATTTTTGCAGGTTATGAGTGACGAGCAGTTTGACGAAGAATGGTACATCGACAGTGGGTGCTCGCGTCACATGACAGGGAGAAAAGAGGAGCTCAGGGAATACAGATCTCTTGCAAATGGTGGTAACGTTAAGTTTGGAAATAACTCTTTCGGCACCATAAAGGGATACGGGATGATAACGAATGGTGACTTTACAATAAGGAAGGTAGCTTATGTGGAAGGGCTCCAACACAACCTCATCAGTGTATCTCAGCTCGTTGGAGGTACAGGTCTCAAAGTTTCATTCGATGATGAAGGTTCTGAAATCATAGAGAAAAAGACAAAGAAAGTGATTCTGAAGTCAGAGCGAAAGGGTGAAATGTTTCCTCTGAACATGAAACCTATCAAAGGAAACCCAGCCATATGTCTGTTATCAAAAGCTCAATCCGACGAAAGCTGGTTGTGGCACCGAAGACTCTCTCATCTCAATTTCAAAGATATCAACCGACTTGTCACTGGAGGTCATGTTAGGGGTCTTCCATTGCTCAAGTTCGACAGAGAGCATTTGTGTGCTGCATGCGAAATGGGAAAGCAGAGTCGTCAAAGTCACCCATCTGTAATCAACACAAAAGTTGTTGAACCACTGGAATTGCTTCACATCGATTTGTGTGGTCCTTCATCTATCGAAAGCATCGGTGGTAGCAAGTATATTCTTGTTATCGTTGATGACTTCTCACGATTTACATGGGTGTTCTTTCTAAAGCTCAAATCTGAAGCGACTCAAAAGCTGAAAGTGTTTATCAAGCAAATTGAAGTCCAGCTCAAGAAGGTCGTTCGAAACATCAGGAGCGACAATGGTCTCGAATTCAAGAACAGGGAGTTTGAAGAGTTTCTTGCAGAAAAGGGAATTAGTCATAATTTCTCAGTTCCCTACACACCACAACAGAACGGAATAGTCGAAAGACGAAACCGATCCTTGTGTGAAGCTGCCCGAACTATGCTAAGTTTCGCTTCCTTACCTCTTTATTTTTGGGTTGACGCTATTTCTGCTGCTTGTTATACACAGAACAGGTCCTATCTCAATAAATGATTTACGCTCACACCATATGAGATAATAAATAACAGAAAACCCAATGTGAAATTTTTCCATGTGTTTGGCTCAAGGTGTTTCATCTTTAACTCTAAAGAACACCGCAACAAGTTTGATGTAAAAGCCGACGAGGGAATCTTTCTGGGTTACTCACTCACATCCAAGGCGTACAGGGTCCTAAACAAACGTTCAAGAAGGATTGAAGAGACAGACTATGTGACCTTTGACGATTGCTATGTCAAGAAGCTACAGGCCATAGATGACACTACCAGGGAAATCTTTCCTCAAACTGGCCAAGTCACAGTTTCAATTGCCAATTTGTATGAGAATTTTCTGGAACTCTTTGACGAACCGGAAAAAGCTTCTCTCTCAGAAGCAGGTGCAGCTGACAACAAAGTTGATCATATGAAGCAAATTGTCGAAGATGCTGCAAGAAGAATGCATGAAGGAGAATCGCCCACTGATGAATCTCCAACCAACAATGCTTCAGTCGAGGGGGAGCCAAACTCACAAGTCCAGGGGGAGCCAAGCTCTACTACTTCAACCGAAGGTACCTCTCCAACCGAAGATGCCCCTCCAAACGAAGGTGCTTCAACGCCTGATAGTCCAGCACCACAAGAAACCCCTGAACCTCATGTTTCTCAAGACTCATCAATTGAGGGGGAGCATGATGATATGACGCTTGATTTCGATAGCCAATCCGAGCCAGAAGAGATGATCAACGCCGAACTAGATCCAACCTTCGATCCGAATTACCCTCCTCTTACCAAATGGACCAGAGATCATCCTATCTCTCAAGTAGTTGGTGATGTATCTGAAAAGGTTCTGACCCGATCTCAACTGAAGGCAAAACAGACATCCTTATTCTCAAAGGTTGAGTTTTGTATGTTTAACTCATTCGTATCAAAAGTTGAACCGAAGACAGTGAACACTGCCCTCGATCACTCTGATTGGGTTCAAGCAATGCAAGACGAACTGAACGAGTTTGAAAGGAACAAAGTCTGGCCCCTCATTCCAACTCCTCCAGATGCTTCGGTTGTTGGTCTTAAATGGGTTTTTAGAAACAAAATGGACAAGGAAGGTAATGTCATAAGGAACAAGGCTCGTCTGGTGGTCAAGGGATACTGTCAGGAGGAAGGAATAGACTATGAAGAGACTTTCGCTCCAGTAGCTAGGCTAGAATCTGTTAGAATATTTCTGGCTTATGCTGCTCACAAAAACTTTGAGGTTTTCCAAATGGATGTCAAGTGTGCATTTCTCAATGGAGAACTCGAAGAAACTGTGTATGTGGAGCAACCTCCTGGGTTTGTGAACGAAAAGTATCCAAATCATTGCTACATTCTGGATAAAGCTGTGTACGGCCTCAAACAAGCTCCGAGAGCCTGGTATGAAACGTTTACAAAATTTTTAAAGATGTCTAAATTTAAACAAGGTTCGGTTGACCCAACCTTCTTTCGCAAAAAGGAAGGTAACCACCTTATGATAGTTCAAATTTATGTCGATGACATCATCTTTGGCTCCACGAATCCCAGCGTAACAGCTGAATTCAGAAAGTTGATGGAGACTAAGTTTGAAATGAGCTCAATGGGTCCTATTAACTTTTTCCTTGGTTTAAACATAAGACAGGGACCCGAAGGCATCTTTATCAATCAGGAGGCTTACACGAAGACTCTCATAGCGAAGTTTGGAATGATGGGCGACTCAAAAGTCAAAGTCCCAATGGCATTCGGCACCAAGCTTACCCCTTCACTAGAAAAACCGGTTGTCGATATCACGCTCTATCGTCAAATGATAGGCTCACTGATGTATCTAACTGCTAGCAGGCCTGATATCATGTTCTCTGTGTGTTATTGTGCTCGATTTCAGGCTAACCCACGTGAACCTCACATGCTGGCAGTAAAGAACATCCTACGCTATCTCAAGCGAACCACCTCCTTAGGTCTATGGTATCCATCCAATTCAGGCTTCTTCGTTCAAGCTTATTCTGATGCTGACCTTGGAGGATGTGGACTCGACCGTAAAAGCACAACTGGTGGCTGTCAATTTCTTGATGGGAAATTGGTCAGCTGACAATCTAAGAAACAAACATGTGTGTCGCTGTCTACTCCCGAAGCGGAATACATTGCCGCTGCATCCTGCACATCACAAGTGATTTGGATCCAAAGTCAACTTCGAGACTATGGACTCAATATGAAGAAGATCCCACTATATTGTGACTCTGAAAGTGCAATTAGGATCTGTCATAACCCAGTGCAACACTCTAAAACCAAACACATAGCACTGAGGTATCACTTCATCAAAGATCATGTGGAAGATGGAAATGTCGAAGTTCACTTCGTAAGAACCACTGATCAACTCGCTGACGTCTTTACCAAAGCTCTTCCAGAAGCATCATTCAATAAAATATTGCAAGGGCTAGGAATGATGGAATCAGAGTTAGTACCTCACACTACCTCTCAACCTCAAACGTAAGAAGCGAAACCAACCGAACGTTCGGGTTCGGTTCAATCATCTGACTCGCTCATTACTTCAAAGGTAGTTTTTCTGTGTTGTATATTTCTTGTACTATTTTGTTTTCTTTATGATTAAAAGTATTTATTACTTGTATATCTAAATTCCGTTGTTTCTCAAAATTTTCCAAAACCGAAACCTACCGAAGGTTCGGGTTCGGTTTTTCAGAATTTTGTGGAACCGAATCCAACTGAAGGTTCGGGTTCGGTTTTTCAAAATTTTGTGGAACCGAAACCAACCGAAGGTTCGGGTTCGGTTTTTCAAAATTTTCTAGAACCGAAACCAACCGAACGTTCGGGTTCGGTTTTTCATTTTTTTTTTCAGAGTTTTTTTTTTGGGTCTTATTTTTATTTTAACTCTTATTTTTTTTATTTTTTTTTATTTCTTATTTTTTTTTATTTTTATTATAAATTTCAAAAACTCCAAAAATATTTTATTTCTTTTTCTTTGTGTGCTCATTCGTTTATGGGGATATATTTGATGACTTACTTAAGTGTCCCTAGAAGCATGCTGCTGTATGTGTCCCAAGCCTCATAAGATTTTGAATAATAGCCTTCATGACCTGGTATACACAAACCTTGTCTTCCCAATAGGGCTAACTCAATTATTCTAATCGTGAGCTACCTCACTCTCTTCTCACATGAGTTAAGAGTCTCCTGCTAGGTCCTTATTTTCGCAGCAGAGGTACTATGCTTTCTTACACCTTCCCCATTACACTTCTCCACTACATTCGTTTCATCACTGTAACCCTTGAGACTCTCAGAAACTACCACTGAGGTTTATGGTTACACAACTTCTGTGTTTATGATCTTAGTTTCGTGCCACTACGAGCTGAGTGAAACCCAAAATTCAAAACCAACGAATTGACGGTGACCAATTAATTTGATCAAGTTTTCACCAATGAATTGACGAATGTACCTTAATGGAATCTCAATTTTTCTTTTTGCGTGATTCCAATGAAATTGTTACACACCATAACATTTCTTCCCAAGGGATCCAGTTTTATATTTTTATCTGAGATTTCATATCAATCCAAGCCACTATAAAATCAACTCCTACCTACTTGTTCAACATACTACACCGGTCTCACAAGTACTTTGTTCACTTTCGTTCTTATATCAAGAATTGAATTGATGAATCAAAGCGAAACCACCCTTAGTAAGCCTAATTAAAAGAAGCCTTTCAACATTTCTTTATAAATGTTTGATCGTAATTCAACGGGATACCACACTAACACTTTAAGGTCTTTCTTGACCTTGAAGGAAGAGATTCGTGCCCGGGATCATCAGTTTCGTGTCATTATTGACATCACAGATTATCCTAAAAAGAGTTGCTTTATTTATTTTTCTTTTACACTCTTTGCACGAAAATCCTAGATTTTCAAAAACTCCTTTACTAATTATTTTACAGGCTGGATTATTACTGGATGGTTACTAATGCAGTTGTGGTCACAAATTAGCCACGTGGGTCATTAATTGAAAACAGCCGTTTAAAAGGGGAAAAGACAAAAAGTTGCTGACTCGGCGGAAGTTAAAAGGATAAGAATTCAAATGACGGTAAAAAAAAGGAGGGCGCGTGAATTTGCATCGGCCGCGCTTTTTCTGACAATTAAAGGACGCGTGTGCGATATTGAAGCGTCATCAATCTGGCATTTGAGGCGCGTGTGGAAATGGAAACGGTTCCTTTCTCTGAACCGGCGCTTATTGGGCGGCGTAATCCTAGGAAACTGACACTCTCTCTCCTACGTGATCATCGCACGCCCCAACTGTCACCAATCAGTCACTTTAAAACCCGTTTCGTATTTCCATAAGAGATTTGAAACGATTTTTCTCTCTCCTATCATCCACTATAAAAAGCCATCAACACCACCTTTTACCTCTTTACTGCCTCCATAATTCCAGAGCAAAAATACTTCCAAACTCTCTCTCGTTCATCTTCTTCTCCAAACCTGCAACAATGGCTGAATCTTCTTCTGTTCATGCAACTTCCCAGATTCTTCCCATTCGACCCCAACAATGCCTAGTCATTGATCTGAACCCACTAGCGTATGATTCCTACATGTCGCCGGTCATAGAATGCCTCAAATATTCCCAGCTTGCTCCTGCACTGTCACGAATTGAAACGGTGCCAATGGTGGCCTTATCTCAGGTCTATGCGACGGCTTACTACGACAAGGCCGTCGACCGGGTATTCTTTGAAGTGGGAGAACACAAGACTTCAATTTCTCGCCCCCGTTTCTGCACTATGTTAGGGTTTGCTGCTGACCCATCGCGAATTCACCCAGAGACGATTCCGGTTGGGATGTTGTACAACATGTTCTACAACATGGGCTACACAGAGGTTCTCACCTCCGTCGCCAAGTTTAAGAAATCCTGCCTACCGCCCCAGTGGAATGGGTTATTTACAGTTCTATTCAAGGGACTGTCAGAGAGGAGCTCAGGGTCTGACGGTGCAAGTCGTCTTTTCCTTTCGATAATGTATGGGGTGTACAATGGGATAAACCTGGACTATGGGTTTGTCCTTTGGCAACAGCTGATTCAGAGCCTCTCTTCCTCTTCCCGACACTCCGAGGTGTCGTTAGCCCGGTTCTGGATCTTGATCACAAGATGGGCCATGGACAAGTTCAATGTTCCAACAGCCGATGGTGCATCGATGTCTTCTATTGGTACGTTTCATACCAAGAAGATCATTGTATCCGATGCATCAAAATTTTCTTTCATTGGCTCTATCCCGGAGTCGATGTATGGTGATGTGCCCTCCGACAGCAGACTGATCAGAACGATCAAGGAGTTTAGGCCAACTGGTCCGAGGGAACTGACACCGGACATGCTACGATCAATTCATGATCCTGATAAACCGGTGGCCAGGGGCAAAAAGGCAGAGAAGGGGAAGCAAGTGTCCAAAGCTCCAAAGGGACCTTCTCCCAAGAAGCGCAAACAACCGAAGGCGGCTTCGTCCCCACAGCCGAAAAGGAGGAAGACCCAACAGAAGCGAAAGCTCGTTATTCCCTCATCTTCAAGCGAATCCGAAGGTGAGAGTTCGGACTCTGAGGGATCACAAGGAGACGAATCTCCTCAACGAGGCAACACACCCCCTCGGTCCCCAACCCCAGACATGGAACTTCATCAATCCCCAGTTCCTTCACCTCCACCCAAAATTCCTATTTCCATTCCCACCATAAACCCCACTATTCCCCCAACCTCTATCCCTATACCTCCACCCATATTCACCACAGCAACCGAAACACCACCAGTTACCGAAACCCCTCCAGTAACCGAACCTCCTCAAACCGAAACACATACCACCCAAACTACCCATACACAACCACCATCCGAAACTAACCCCCCACCCACTCAACCAGAAACAACCAAACCAATAACACCCCCAACTTCTCCACCACCTCAATCTCCAGAAGACGCCTCTGATGGCGGTGATCAATACCTTGGTGGTGATCACATGAACTTCGATTCGGTCTACTATAGTCCGTTTCAAGTTCAGAGTGATGAGGAGGATGATGCTCCAGTGACACGAAAGCATCTTCGCGAGCTTAACGAGAAGGTTGATCAACTTCTCGCCTCCTCTTCCAACCAGCAGTCATCTTTGTCTGAAGCTGCCCTTCAGAAGATCGTTGACGCCTTCTCCAGGGCTCAACATGATTCTGTGGCCTCAACAACTGCTGCTATAGACGCCTCCACCCGAGCCTGTGAGGCAGCGACCGCAAAAGTTGATAAACTATTCAATGACGCTTCTGTCCTGCTACAGTCTTTGCAGGAGAACGCCGAAGCCACTAAGACAACTCTGGAACCAGTTGTTCAACAATTGGCCCAGTTTGTCTTGACGGAGCTGTCTTCGTTCGCTACTCTCAGACAACATCTTAGCGACGACAACTCGGCACTTCGTGCCTCCATCGATGCCTGCTTGGCAAAGCTACAAGAGGATCTTGCGGCAGAAAATTCTCTGATGGACGTCTTGGCGAGTAAGACTACCGCCCTTAAGGTCAAGAGCACGCAGCTTTCCAACTCCCAGCAACAATTGGAAGCTCTTCGATCCGAGAGGGAGGTCATAAAGACGTGTGTTTCGGATGTCCACGCAGCTCTCTCAAACATCCTGGAAGCACACGACCCCATCCTTAACCACTCAGTGAGGCGTACCCTCGCTGAAAAACTCTCTCCGGCCATGGACCTTTTAAGCAAAATTGAAGGCCTACCGAGTTTCGTGTCCATTCCGAAACAAGGGGGAGATGAGAAGAAAGGATCGAAACCACCTCCTTCCTCCAAAGCTACTCACACAACCGAACCACCCCCAACTGGTCATGCCTCGGGTTCGGGTGTGAAGAACAAGGGCAAAAATATAGCTGAGGGAGGAGATGAAGATGAAGATGAAGATGAAGACAAGGAGACCATTGCGGACTTGTTAAAAAGAAAGAACAGTCGCAATGCTGAAGGCGATGCCAGTCGTGTGGCGCGTGAGGCTGAAGAAGCCGAACGTAAGCAAAAAGAAGCCCACGATCTCCTTGAGAGCCGAAAGTTGCTCTGCCCTGCCTGGACCAGGGATCGTATGATAAAAGAGGCCATAGAGACTCCAAGCATACTATGGCTCGAGCCGGTGATATCATTCGACTGCAACAACTCTATCGATTCGCAGTTTGATATGCCGCTAACTCGAAAGGCGTTCATCTTCCACGCCTTCTCTAACATTTTTGAAGTCCCGCATCCGAATGATGAGCTTGACAGGGAGCTCATTGACTTCTACCTGGAGGCCGCTCGTCCTCAATACCTTACATGGAGCGCCCAGAAGATTTTTAATGTTCGGGTGCTGAAGCCTTACGCCGTGGGGAGATTCACAAACGTTAAGTTCAAGCTCATCCGAGGATCTGCAAGAACTGCCCACATCATCTCCCTGGCGGATCTGCCCAATCTGAACCGTCATGATTGGATAGTCTTGTATAATATCCTGCTGACAAATGAATCTGAATATGGTCCCATCATAGACCATGTCAAAAGGATGTTGGCTTGCTACATCATGGAGGTTGCCCTAATGGATCAGGAGGTCGCCACAGTTTTTAAGAAGAAACCGAAAGTCGCACCTGTGGGATCGGCCAGTGATCTAAATCAAATGCAAATGGGTAAGATTGATCCGAGGCGAAACTCAGTGATGTTCACTAGAGCCGAAGGACAGAAATGTCTCTTCGCTCTGGCTGACAAACATCTTTACACCACAACTTGCTTGGAGCACGTCTTATCAATCGTCAAGCGGTGTAAGGACAATTCGGCTGATGATATCAAGTACTTCATTGATATGATCAGTTGGTACATTCGGTTTAGACAGACCATCCTTTCCATAACCAAGTGTCTGTTTAGCACCGTGAAAAAGAAGGTACCAGCTTCAGCTGCCGGCCCAAGTAAGAAGTGAAGGTCTCGCTCCAAATTGACGCAAAGGGGGAGATTGTTGGGCTGAAGATAGTTTTGATGTTGCGTCTTTTGGGCTCGTGTTTAGCCTTGTATTCTCCGGTTTGGGCCTGTCCAACCGTGAGCCTTTTATGTATTGTATATAAGTTAAATGCTTGCATGCATATTAGGTTAAGATTGCTGAGATTATCGATATAGCGATTGGTCCAGAGAACAATATTTTTCTTTAATCGTTCTTGTAATCTTCTAATCCTTTACAGTTGATGTTCTTAATCGAGCTCTTCTAAGGATTTTATTTAATCATTCGACACGTTTGATTCAAGCTGTTTTGTTCTTATTATTGCGTTCTTGTTGTTTTATATTTACATACTTGTTCGAGATCTAAACGATCTTCATAGATTAAAAGTTGTTTTAATCCCATCATTGTGCTTCCGGTAGTATATTCATCTACTACCTTTCACACCTACTCATACTTGTCCCAAGTATTGTCATGCAGTCCCCAAGTTCATATCTCCTAAAATCACAAAACAATTTCACTCATACGAATGTGTCCAAATAATCTTAAAAATTTCCCTAGACTCTACTAGGACTTCTTCCATGCGTATCTTCAATCATCAATTCTGCTTCAACTCAATTGGTGATAGAAATTCCAAACCATGGGACAATTTTATGGATTATACCAAAAATTCTTTCTTTCTGCCAATCGAAGGTGTACTTCTACCGCACTAGACGTATTATTTATTAGACACATTCTAAAGGCAAGATACCACTCTTACGATATCTTCCGATAGGTATCATTCACTATCGTAAGCCATCTATTTTCTCAGTCTATCATGGTTCTTATCACTTCCTGAACATCTGCCATTGTGATAGTTCGGGTGCAGGCGTAATGACCGATGCATGAGCCATCACACTCTTCGGCTCAAGATGTCTTCTTCCTCAAATATTTTCTAGTCTGTCTTTGCCATGACGTTTTGTACACCCAAACAGACATTCAGTCTACCGAGGTGAGAATTTAATATAGGAAATATTTTATTTACGATAGACGTATAAATCTCCTTATTACTCCGAAAATTTAAATGCCAGTTCTAATACCATAATTAAACGTTTAGAAATCTAAACACATAAAATTTCCAGATCCGGTTGACAACATACCATAGATCCGAACAAATAATAGCATATACGGGAAACATATACCATTTAGCACATAAAAGCAATTTAGGCAGCTAATCCTAAAGTAAGCTAGTGCTTGTGTCAATTCAGGTGTACTACCTAAAATATATTAGACACTCATCTCACAATCATCGCTTAGCATTCTAAGTTTAAGTCTAGAAATCCTACAAATTCCTAGTTCGCTTAAACTAATGCTCTGATACCAACTGTGACATCCCCATTTTCACTACCAGAAAAGTCCGATTTTGTTTATGCTTTATAAAAATCTGAGTACATTTTTAACTAAAATATAATGTGGAATTTTTTCCCAGAAAAACATGATAAACACTTTATCAAAGCATTTCCGAAGAAATGTATTTTATTCATTTAAAACATTTGGGATGTCATCGTCAATACTGAAACATAAGCATAAACAGACCTTACATTTATGTACATTAGTGATCTGCATCTCCTTTAAATCTCTCACTGTAAAGTAGCTTCGTATCGACACCTGTGATACAAATAAGCTTAAGTGGGTCAGGTTGGGAAACCTGGTGAGTACATCGGGTTTTCAACCCACAATAATATAATTATTATGTTTAATCATCAAACAATTAACCTAATTACCCATCCCCATTATCTTCATTTAATCTTCCCTAAAGATTTTATCCTAAGGGTCATCTCCTATATCATATTTTCCTCTCATCTCCTTACACCTCCTTTCCTTATATGTTTGTTCCTAAGGACTTTTCCTAAGGATCATTGCCTACATTGCATAGACAGTACTAATTCGGGGATTACTCCTTCAATACGTGTCAAGTAAGGGTTAGGGTATCATCGCATGAATACGTAGTTACATCGCCTGAACTTGTAATTCATAATAGGGGTTAGAGTATCATCGCATGAATACGTAGTTACAACATCGCCTGAACTCTTCATTCATCACTTATAGATTATGAGCCTACTGGTGTTTCCACATGACTGTCTAGAATAGTTCGTGGTCGCCATCTATACTCTGGTAGATGACTACATCGCGACATTGCCGGTCAAGGTTATGATATCTCCTCTCATCCTATTTATCATCACCTATCTATCATCATCTAATTATCATCACATTACTATCATCACCTATCTCTCATCACCTAATTATCATCGCCATTCTATCCTCACCTATCTCTCTTTACCTAATTATCATCACCTATCTCTCATCACATTATTTCATCACACACCAACTATTTCATCTACCCATGTTTTTGATGGGTTTTATGCATAAGAACAACCCTTTGTGCTCATACAAACCCTAATGCTTGGATCTAGGTTTCTCTATTGTACATGCTTTGAATCCAAGACTTACAACCCTAGATCTATCATATATAATTCGAAATTAACATCATGAAAATAGAACTAAGAGTTTACCTCTATCAAATAGCTTAAAATCCTTGAAATCTCCTTGTTCTTGAGCTTAGAGGCACAATTAATATAACTCCTCTAATGGTTCACAAACCCCAGAAGCAAGAAGGCAATATGAAAGAGGGTGAGAGATGCTAAAATCAGCCCTAAGATTATCTTGGAATCAAGTGTAGCCGATTTTAAGATCCTAGTGGTCTTATTTATACTTGCAGGCTACTAGGGTTTCAGTCTAAACCCTAATGGACAACTTAGCCACCAAGCAGCCCAAGGAACCTTCTGGAATAAGGCCTTGGACGAAAATATGATGGATCCCCATCATAATTTCATTCCCCCTTAAGTCCATTAGGTTTCCTCACGCCAAAATTTAACTATCATACATTTGACAGTCTATACCCCTTTATTTATATAATCTCTTTTAGTCACCAAATTAATTCCTAATTAATTTATGACCAATACTAATTAAATAAATATGATTTCTCCTTTAATATATGATTCTTATAATATATTAATAAACCATAATACTCTCTCTCTCTCTCTCTCTCTCTCTCTCTCTCTCCTTAAACTACCTTGTCAAGTTGCTTTGGTGAAGGCAACCCAAAAGGACCATGCACAACCGGATCAAGTATATACCAAATATAGTTACGAGCTTAGACACTAATCCAACATTCTCCCACTTGGATAAGTCTAGTAACTATATATCACATATGACTTTAGAATTCGATTTGCAATCGTAGCTCTTATACTTCGCTGTCATCTCTAATCAACAACTTATCCTACAGATAAGGGATCGTATAATCCTCTGTTCTAGATATCATGCTGACAATACTTATTGTCCAGCACTTGTTTCTTGATCTCCGATTTTCTCGACATAGAATTTAGTTGAACACATCAACTTTATTCTGACTGGGCCCGACACATAAGTCAAACCAAATCATCAAGTGGCCAAGATATCACTTTTATTCTCACATAATAAAAGGAACATGTTAACTTCGACTCATATGCATCTATTATTTACTAATTGAATCACGCACAACAATGTGTTTTATAACATCAAGTTACTGATGCGTTTACACATCATCAATGCATAACCAAATGGAAAACAACAACCATATCTCTAAGTTTTAAGACTATATGATATATCGCTTTGCGATCACTTCAGGTATAACTCCATAAAGTGATACCAGCAAACTCGGGTTTATTCCAATGCTCAAATCAAATTCATAAGCACTCATGAACTTTTCAGCAAACCTTTGCTATGCCCAAAACCATTTAGGTATTCTACAAACAATTCATGATGGTCTTCATTCACACCTACTTCCAAAATATGAACGACTGTGGACTGTTTGAATAATCTTATTATTCAGGAAGTTAAAACATGCAAAAAATAGAAACAATAGATAAATAACCAACACAAGATAGTAGCTTTACTCATAAATAACACAACTTAATTTATTCATCAAAATGTCAAGTACAAAAAATATCTATTACACGTTTCTTATCTATCTAATCCAAACTTATATCATCCTTCAGCCCAATGCTCCTAGCGTGCTGCAAGTGTTTGACCTTACTCAGTCCCTTCGTAAGGGGATTTGCTGGGTTTTCTTATGAGGATACCCTCTTCTCAACGAGGAGTCCCTCTTCTACTCAATGTCTGATAAAATGGTATTTTCTGTCGATATGTCAAGATCTACCATGATCTCTTGGATCCTTGGTTAAGGCAACTGCTCCTTCATTATCACAAAAATTTCCATCGGCTCCTTTATGGATGGAATAACTCCAAGGTCTCCAATGAAGTTCTTAAGCCATATATCCTCCTTCGCCGCTTCACTTGCTGCAATGTACTCTGATTCACACGTTGAATCAACTACGGTCTCCTGCTTGGAACTTTTCCAGGTCACTTCTCCTCCATTTAGGGTAAAGACCAAGCCCAACTGCAATCGGTAACTATCCCGATCCATCTAAAAACTAGCGTCACTATACCCTCGTACCCTTAAGTCATCACTCCCACCGAGGACTAGAAACCATTCCTTGGTCCTTCGTAGGTACTTAAGAACCCTTGATATCTACTGACCATGCTCAAAGTGAAGGCCACATCAAGGCGAGTGCAAGTCATAGCGTACATGATAGAGTACCTTATGCAAGTATGTATCCTGACTGAGTCCTATCAGTCTCTTTTCCCTGTTTCTTACTATCCTTATTCTCAGAATATAAGCAGCCTCTCCGAGGTCCTTCATAGCAAAACATTTCCCAAGCCAGGACTTGACTTCCTGCAAGGTTGGGACATCGTTCCCTATGAGTAGTATGTCATCAACATACAGTATGAGGAAGCTCACTATACTCCCACTGGCTTTGACATATACACAAGATTCATCTTCGCTTCGCAGAAAGCCAAATTCTTTAACTTTCTCGTCAAAACAAAGATTCCATCTGCGAGACGCTTGTTTCAATCCATAAATGGATTTCTCAAGCTTACACACTCTATTTGGATGCTTCGCATCGACAAAAACCTCTGGCTAATTCATGAACACATCCTCAACTAACTTCCCAATAAGGAAAGTGGTTTTCACATTCATCTGCCTGATTTCATAATCATGAGACGCAACTATTGCAAGCATTACACTAATAGACTTTATCTTCGCAACTGGTGAGAAGGTCTCATCATAGTCAACTCTGGGAGTTTGAGTAAAGCCCTTCGTAACCAATTGCGCTTTATAAGTGTGCACATTCCCATCCATGTCCGTCTTCTTCTTGAAGATCCACTTGCACCCTACTGTCTTACGAACTGGTACATTATCAACCAAATTCCAAACTTGGTTGTCGTACATGGACTGAATCTTGCTGTCCATCACCTCTTTCAATTTAGCAGACTCCGGGCCTGCCATGGCTTCCTTGTAGCTGCTAGGTTCGTCCAAATTCATTAGTGTTTCATCACTAATAAACGTATCCCCTTCACTAGTAATATGAAAACCATAAAACTGTGGTTGAACATTAACCATATTAGAACGTCTAAGAGGTAAGGACTCGTCAACGGGTTCAACAGGAGTTTCCTCCTCGGGTTGAGCGCCAATGTTAGAGGTTCCTTCATCGCTTTGTTCTTGAATCTATTCAAGATCAATTTGCCTCCCACTGTCTTCTTGGCTTATCAATTCCCTTTCTCGGAGAACTCCTCTTCTAGCAACGAAGACAACATTGTCATTCGGTCTATAGAAAAGAGAGCCAAAAGACTTCTATGGATAGCCGATGAAATAACACTTCTCACTACGAGGTTCGAGCTTGTCGTGAGTCTCTCATATTACGAACGCCTCGCAACCCCAAACCTTAATATGTGCCAACGAGGAAGCTTTCCCTGTCCACATCTCGTGAGGAGTATTGGTAACCTTCTTGGTGGGAACTAAGTTAAGGATGTGGGCGGCAGTCTCTAAGGCATACCCCCAGAAAGCTATTGGTAACAAAGTCCAACTCATCATAGAACGAACCATGTCCAACAAGGTTCGATTACATCTCTCAGCAACACCATTCATTTGTGGAGTTCTCGGAGGCGTCAATTGCGAAACAATTCTGCATTTTTTTAGATAGTCGTGAAACTCAAGACTTAGGTACTCTCCTCCTCGGTCTGACTGAAGCATCTTGATTTTCCTGGCCAGCTGATTCTCCACTTCATTCTTAAACTCTTTGAACTTTTTCAAAGGTTTCCGACTTTTGCTTGATTAAGTAGATATATCCATATCTGCTATAATCATCCATAAAAGTCACGTAGAAGCGGCAAGCATCCCTTGTGGTTGAGCTAAAGGGCCCATACACATCGGTGTGTATGAGATGCAATGGACCCTCACCCCTTTCACAAGTGCCAGTAAAGGGTGACTTGGTCATCTTCCCAAGTAAACAAAATTCACACGTGTCATCGTCCCTAAGGTCAAATGACTCCAACACTCCATCCTTTTGGAGTTGGGCTATGCGTTTCTTGTTGACATGGCCAAGGTGACAATGCCACAAGCATGCCTTGTCTAGGCTAGTAGACGAATCAATATTCAATACATAATTTCCTAAATTATCAACAACCATCACAGATTCATAAATCCCATTACAAGGTAATGCATTGAAATAAAAGACACCATTCAAATAAACATTAATAGAACCATTACTATTATCAAAAGAATATCTGAAACCTTGTCAAAACAATACATGAAATTAAATAATGTTTCTTGCCATATCTGGCGAATAACAACAATTTTCTAAATCTAACCCTAACCCATTACTTTGCACTAAAGAATAAACTCCGACTCTGGTCATAGGCGACAATCTTCTGTTTCCCATAGTCAAGTTTATCTTCCCATGTTCCATTTCCCTACTTCTTCTTAGGCCCTGCAAATCAGAACAAATGAGGTAACCACACCCTGTATCCAGAACCCATGAAGCAGAAAATGATGAGTTATTAGATTTAATAGAATACATACCTGAGAAGGTGGGCTTAATCTTCCCATCCTTATGTCTTGCAGATACTGAGGGCAGATTCATTTCCAGTGGCCCTTCTTGTGGCAGTAATAACACTTTGCTTCTTTGGGGTCGGAAGAGGGTTTGACCAAACCAGCTTTGGTTCCACTAGAAGAGGAACCATCTTGGGTCTTACCCTTATGGTGGACCTTACATGGAGCCTTTCTCTTCTTACCCTTTCCTTGGCCAATTGCCAACGCGAGAGTAGCCATAGCAGGGATGGTGCAATGGATTTGTCTTTGAGGTTGCTCTCAGCAGTCCTTGGAGCTTGCTCAAGGAGACCTCCTCTTTATTCATGTGGTAGGTCATTTTGAACTGGTTATAACAGGAGAGCAAGGAGTGGAGGATTATGTCGATAGCCAAATCCCCATCAAACATAACATTAAGTTTGAGAAGACGATCAACATACCTCTGCATATTCTGCAAATGAGAGGTTAGGGATTCTCCACTCCCCATCTTAGCGGTGATCATGTTAGTAATGATCTCTTAGTGCTCTTGCCTCACGCTTTGGTGGTACCGGTCCTGAAAACCCTGATGCATTTCATACGGATACATGTCCTCATAGGACTTTTGGAGTTTGAGGTTCATGGTGGCTAGCATGATGCAATGAACTTTTGTAGCATCACGCTCGTGGGCCTCAAAGGCGGCCAACTCTTCAGGAGTAGCAACATCTGGGATGATCTTCTCAATCTTTTCATCAAGAACATATTCTTTGTCCTCGTAGCGAGTGATCATGCGAATATACCTCATCCACTCATTGAAGTTTGAACCATCAAATGTCACCTTTTGACACAGGATCATCAACGAGAATGACCCAGAAGCGTTGTTGTTGTTGTTGTTTGCAGACATCTGAAAAAGAAAAAGAACAAAGTTTGATTAGAAATGAGTCCTTAATTAAACACCCAAATGAGAAATTAGGGCTAGGACCCAACAACATTATTTACAACTTAGAAAGGGATGTCGTACTCTAAAAGTAAATAATTTGAAGGTAAGTGAATGACGATTCACTAATTCTCACCATAAACGAAAAAGGTTTTAAGTTTTTAATGTATTGAAAACTCCTAGATCTTTGACATTCATTGAACTTTTCAATGGCATGTTTAAATCTCGATATGCACTTCAAATTTGCGATTGGGATGCCGAGGATCGCAAATAAGTTGTGAATAACCATGCGAATCAACATGGTGCACTCAATGTCTCTATCACCTAATCAATTGGCGGTAAACCATACAGCTCCATTGATCTATGACAAACATCGAGTCACCCTTCGCCACCAATGTCAATTCCAAATTAGTGTGCCGGTTAACCACGCACGCTCCACTAACATTTGACAAGGGTACAAAGTGTAATTCCATGGAATAGCATCATTTTCACATTTTTCCCTAAAGTTACTAAGATTGGGAATTTGTAAGAACATTGTAGTTACTTTGTATTTTACATTATACTTTTAACGAGGAGAGGATTGCCCTATCCTACCCATTCGGCTAACGACCCTCCACCAGTCAAGCAAGCGGTGGGTGTGAGTGTACACCCATTAAGCGCTATTTTATAGGCAACAACGTTATACCCACCTTATAGACCGACTTCGTGAATGAGGCTTACTAACGGTAAGACTAGCACTTTAATTATACATATATATATATATATATATATATATATATATATATATATATATATATATATATATATATATATATATATTCATTAAGCTTGTAATAATTTAATAGTATAGGGTTGAATTTTAAACTTGTAAAATTCTAAGGGTTTGAAATTTAAATTATTCAAAATTAAACATTTAATCACAAAATTCAAATTTCAAAACTTGAGGGCAAGTTTTGAACTTCTCAAAACACAAGGGATCAAATAAAAAATAATTTTAAATTAAACAATTAATTTCATAATTATCTATATTTGACCTAATCTTATTTTAGTCATTAGATAATTACCAAATAACTTTAAATAATCTATATTTATCAAATAAACAACTAATATTAAAAATATTTGAAATTATCTATTGTTTTGGCAGGGATAATAATAAAAATATAATAAAATTCAGATTTTATCTTCAAAAAACGATTTAGGCATTAATCCCATGACAAAACAACAACTAAATCCCAAAATATCCTCTGCCTGACGCACAAACTCTCCGAGTCAGCTCTGGACGCGCCGAGTAGGGCTAACTCGCCGAGTCCAGATACTGACTCGCCGAGTTGAGTCGTGCAGAAGCAAGAAAAACGATTTTTAGCAAGTAAACAGTTAAAGCATCACATACAATTGAAACCAATCATGGCTTTGATACCACTGATGGGTTTTATGCATAAGAACAACCCTATGTACTCATAAAAACCCTAATGCTTGGATCTAGGTTTCTCTATTGTACATACTTTGAATCCAAGATTTATAACCCTAGATCTATCATATATAATTCGAAATTAACATCATGAAAACAGATCTAAGTGTTTACCTCTATCAAATAGCTTGAAATCTTCTTGTTCTTGAGCTTAGAGTCACAATTGTAACTCCTCTAATGGTTCACAAACCCCACAAGCAAGAAGGCAATATGAAAGAGGGTGAGAGATGCTAAAATCGGCCCTAGGGTTCTCTTGGAATCAAGTGTAGCCGATTTTAAGATCCTAGTGGCTTATTTATACTTGCAGGCTACTAGGGTTTCAATCTAAACCCTAACGGACAGCTTAGCCACCAAGCAGCCCAAGGAACCTTCTTGAATAAGGCATTGGACGAAAATATGATGGCTCCCCATCATAATTTCGTTCCCCCTTAAGTCCATTAGGTTTCCTCAGGCCAAAACTTAACTATCATACATTTAACAGTTTATACCCCTTTATTTAATTAATCTCTTTTAGTGACCATATTAATTCCTAATTAATTTATGACCAATACTAATTAAATAAATATGATTTCTCCTTTAATATATTATTCTTATAATATATTAATAAACCATAATACTCTCTCTCTCTCTCTCTCTCTCTCTCTCTCTCTCTCTCCCTCCTTAAATTACCTTGTCAAGTTGCTTTGGTGAAGGCAACCCAAAAGGACCATGGACAACCGGATCAAGTACATACCAAATATAGTTACAGGCTTAGACACTAATCCAACAGTTTTAGCCCAACATAGTTGTAGATATAAAATACATATACAGTTTAAATCAATTAAAACATGTATAATATGGTTCATCCATCATAGATAGCAAGTATACAGATAATATGCACACATAGCACGTCATTTATATAAAATACTTCATATCTATGTGTTAGATGAAAATAATATGCACTCACCTTATTAGCGTGAGTTGATAGACTCTAACTAGAAATGGTCAGCAGTTCGTGATCGCTGGGCTCGAGATGCAGAAACGGCCTTCAGAAACGAGAGAGAGAGAAAAGAAATGGTGTAAGGAATGAAAGGGCTGAACTTGCTATTTATAGGGTGTTCTGGGGCCATTCACGTCGTGAACATAATAGGTTCACGTCGTGAACATAATAGGTTCACGTCGTGAACTTCCATGAGTCATCCCGTAGCTTTAACATGTGTTTTCTAGCCCTGATTAGTGTCCCTGATACGTTTCACGTCGTGAACTTCATGATCAAGTCGTGACTTAAGGCAGCTAGGGTTTCTGCCACGTGTCATGCCCTTAGACAGCTGCATTTTCGGAAGGTCATAACGTTTGCAGACGAGCTCCATTTTCGACGTTCTTTATATCCACGAGAAGGTGGAGATGTACTCTACAAACTTCTTATAGGTCACAAAGTCTAAAAAGTATTTTATCATAAACTCAATTTTTATGATTCCCGGTGTCGTGTCGGTTTTGTCACGAAACTTCGACAGGTCATAACTTCTTCGTTATAACTCGGATTTTGGCGTTCTTTATATGTACGGAAACCTTGTGACATATAATAAAACATAGTTAAGATTATTTATTCTAAATAATTATATAACAAAAATCATTTTGATTCTTATCGTCTCTAAATTAAGTAGCCCGAATCTGCGGGCGTTACACTCCCTATGGAGAACTGCTCGGATGAATGAACAGCTTGCCCAATAGTTCCTGCAGCTTTGACAAAAGCTCCTACATCTCTAGTGGTGCCAACCGGTACGACGCTCTGACGTCAGCAAAATCCCGGACCACTAGAACCTCTGAAACTGAATTCTGATCCCTGGCCCACATATCTACCACATATGCTTAATAACTCGCACACCTGTGCTGAATGTACTGCTGAGCCCTGGTAGCTGAACAAAACCCTGACCCCAATTTGGTTCCCTCGTTGTAGACAATCAGTTCTCCCCTACTTGGGGTTCGAACTACCACTCGTTGACCCCCGTAATCGATCATGGCACCGAAGCGACTAAGCCAGTCCATACCCACGATCACACACACATCCCCCATGGGAATCAGAATCAAGTCTATCGGGAAATATACCCTGAAGATCTCCAACATGCAACCCCGATAGACAGAAGAAGCAGAAATCTCGTGTTCGTTGGCGATAGAGACTCGCAACAGACAATCTAAGTCTCCTACTGGCAAATCGAACTCCCAACTGAATTACTGAGAGACAAACGACCGACTTGCCTTCGAGTCAAATAATACCAAAGCAGGTAAAGAGTTCACTAAGAACGTACCTAATCACAGGTACATACATATAAGCATAAAACAGATATAATCAGTAAGTTAAGGGATAGAAACATACCAGAAACCACGTTTGGTGTTGTCCTGGCCTCCTCTGCTATAAGCTAGAAGGCGCGTCATTGGCCCCATGGGGCCGCTGCTCTACCCTGACTCCCGTCAGTAATCCTCAGTGTAGCCGACGCTGGATCATGTGCTTTCCTAGCAGCAAGCCGCAAATAGTTGGTCATCACGTGACCAACCTGATGGGAATGGTAGCAGATCCTCATATCCTGAACCGGGTCCGTCTGGCGACAATCCCTCGCAAAATGCCCTTCCTTGCCGCATTTGCAGAACACACTGCTCGACCTACACACCCCCGATTGATCCTTCTCGCACTAACCACAAGTGTGGCCCTGCTGTCCCCCTGAACTAGAATCAACGGTCTTATGCTGCTTTGGCGTGGCTGTGAATGCGTCGGGGCCTGCCTCTGCTCTCTCAGCTGTAACTTAATCTCAAGGTCCTACCGCCTAGCAGCCTCGTATAAATCCAAAAAAGTATCACATCGCTGGGTAGAAACAAACTGAAGAATTTCAGTCTTGAGCATGCTCAGATAACATGTCATCTGAGCCTGCTCGGAAGCAAACTCCGGATGGAACATCACCCTCTTCGTGAACATGTGAGTGATCTCTGTCACCGTCTCACCATCCTGTCTCAACCCCAAGAAATCCTGAGCTAATCGCTCCCGCTCGACCCGCAGAATGTAGTGAGCGGGGAACATATCCCTGAACTCGTCCCAAGTAACCGCAACTCTCTGATTATCAGTGTAAGACCCAGTTATCAACCACCACTAGTCCTTTGCCCCAGACCTCAGAAGGTTTAGGGCACATCTGACCTTCAGGTTAGTAGGACATAAGCACGTGAAGAAACAACCCTCCACATCATATAGCCACCTCATGGCTCTGATCGGATCCTGGTTCCCATCAAATGTCGGAGGCTTTGTGTTATCGAAGTCCCGATACTGAAAAGCCTGACTAGCTCCTCCCCTTTCCGTCGTTATAACTGATGTAGCTTCTGCGATGTCCATCTCCGCAAGGGCTGCATAGTGCTCGTCGAAATACTCAATCATGGCTGTCTTAATAGACCCAAACATCTACAGCAGCTGTGTCACACCCCAAAACTGGAATGGTGGAAATGTTCGGGGGCAGAGGACGTCATGTACAATATGACAACAAAGCATAATAGTAAACAAGGAACAACATCATCCATTGCATTAATAATATAATTTAATACAACTGTGTTCTGTATAGTTATAAGACACCAAAATATGAATGATCAAAATAAGTGATGAGTCTTGAATGCTCCGTCTTCTTAAAGCCTGACATCGGTACCTGTCTACTGATGACCTGAGAATACAAGTTATTTTGAAAGAGTTTATCAGCTTTAAAGCTGGTGAGTTCATAAGTATTTTAGTGTCATTGTTTGTATGAAAATGTTTGTAAGTCTTTGATGTATAAGTTTGTAAATGTTTGTAGTAATTGTTTGTATCTCCTAGAAAATCCTATATTTTCTACTATAAGTAGCCTTCTACCAAGGCATAAAATGTTCTGAATGTTTGTTTCTTGTAAAAGTGTGTATTTTCCTAAGTGTGACTATCATTAACAAAATATAGTTTATACATTACCGTTTATGTGAGAAGATCACAATGTGAACGCAATGGGAAAATAATAAAGCACTCTAGTGTTGTGTTATAGTGACTACTGTTGTACTAACTACCTTAAGCCAATTGTTAATTAAGGTATAATGTGATATGATTGTAACCATACTTGATCAACTTAGTAAAACATGACGCTCAAAGACGTCGAAATGGAATGATATTCGTCACCCATAGACCTGTAGGTCCCACTGTAGCTAGCAGCATGGTGTAGGACGGTCAGTCCCGTATAGATCTATACACAAATTCACGCTCTCCCTCCAGGAGACCCTGGTTATAAAACGAGCCATAGCAGTGATGCCATTCCCCAAAGTATTGACTCACATTTATGTTATAGTATTCTTGTATATGTATTGTATGTACATGTGTAGTGTATGTTCTCTCTTTCTAGTATGTAGTATGTTCTCTTTGTTTCTCATCATAGCATGCTCTCTTGTATAGTGTAGTGTATTGTATGTTCTCTTGGTCTCTCATTATAGTATATTCGTTCTGTTTCTCATAATAGTATACTCTCTTAGTTTCTCATCATAGTAAGTTTTTATTGACTCATGAATGAACTGAATCTTGTATGTTTCGTTGTACTAGAAACAGTGAATAGTGACTTCCTAAACTATACCTATTATAGTTTACTAGTAGAGTTGTTTGTATGACTGAGTGTGTTGAACTGAGATAAAAGCTTTTATGTCTATACATATATACATAATATATAACTAAGGATCAAACGACACTCGGACAAACAACAGGGGTACTCTAAGTCCACAACCAAACAAGGAACAGGAAATAAAGTGAGTTATCAGTCCTAAGTCCTTCCAACCTTACTTATATAACTATATATGTATTAGACATGGTTTTGACAATATATAATTTTAATAAAGAGTTTAACATGTAAAAGAGTTTGATAAACATTTCGAAGTAGTTTGTTTGATAAAACAGTTAAAAGTATAGTAAATCCATTTGTTTGATAGTTATTAATCACATGTGATTGATATAATAACTATAATGTTTCAACTTGTATTCCCCCCTCCCCCACCAGAAAAGCATTTAAAATCATTTAAATGGTAGATTAAGGGGTATGAACTCACATGTACTGAGTGATGCGAATGAAAGATCGATATAGGATGCTAAGTGTCAAGTGAAGAATTGAGCACACACGGATCCTATTTAACATATAATGACACATATATGTTTACAATTAGTGTTTAAACAACTAATTATGCAAGTATAGGCACCCTAGGTCATCGAAAACACTTAGATTCAAGTGCATGAAGTACAAAGGGTTGCATCTAAGGGGTGTAGGGCCTCACATAGGAGTTTACGGCCCAATGGTAAAACCCCCATGACTTTACGGCCGTAAACTTTTTGGGCCGTAAACTCATGGTATATTGTACCATTTTGTGTGTTAAGGTCCTATGGTCTTCCTTGAAGTGTTCTAGACTCAAGTCCAAGGCTTTGGAAGGAGTTAGGGTCCTTATGCCCCACTAATTAGGGTTTACAGCCAAAGGAGATTGCTTTGGGCGTAAACACCCTTTTGTTCTTGATTTTCTTGATGTTTTCAAGGTATTTAGTATGTGATTCAAGTATATAACAAGCTAAGGGTAGTGTACTTACGATTTGAAGGCAAATGAGGGTGTTTTCGGCTCAAAACACTTAAGTGTTCTTGATGTTCTTGAGGATCTTGAAGATCTAGACTCAAAAGATGAAATTCATGGATGAATTCAAAGGGTTATCAAGGATAAGAGGTCTATTAACACATAGATGGAAGGATTTACTTACATTTTTGAAGATTTACAATGAAGATCCTGTAACGCCCCGTTCCTAAAAGTACTTATTTATGAGTCCCCGGGATTTAAGAGGAAGAGTATTTTGGTCCTTTTATGGGAAAGTGGGAAAAGAAGGCCAAATATGAAAATTTGGGACACGCCGAGTACGCCCAACATAAGCTAGGTTACGCCCAGCGTAAGTGCATAATTGGACGTGGGTGCAAGGTCGAGTACGCCCAGCGTACTAGAGGTACGCCCAGCGTACTCTCAGAGTCCTAAAACCCTAAAATTAGGGCCAGCCACTATATAAGGAACATGTTGGTTCTTACCCTAGCCTCCATAAGCTCTCTCTTAACCCCAGAAACCCTAGATAGCCGTTCCACCTCCATCGTTGGGTGTGTTTGGCCTTGGAAAGCTCATTTTGGCAAAGGAGAGGCTAGAAGAATAAAGAGGAAGTTGTCAAAGAAGGAGTTGAGTGGCTGGAGCTTATAGATTTGGAAAGATATCATCCTTTGGAGCCTATCTGAGGTATAAAGCTTCTTGCTTGACATTTACATTGCATAGATCTAAGTGTTGTGAAGTTTTGACATCATTCTTATCCCAAAAGTCCTCATCTTGATGCATGTTTTGAGTTGGTCGAGATTATCTATCCTTTCAGACCTTTGGAGAGGTCTTAAGTGAGAAAAATGAGGTCCTAAGTGTTGTGGTTGTTCCATGTGTGAGATAAGTAGGTATTAATGGATTAAGACCTTGGATTAAGAGCTTTGTGGACGTCCCAAGTGATAAAATTTGCGACTTTATGAATCTTAGGCATATTTGGCCTAAGGATCTGAAGTTTGGGCTTAAGAGCTTAAGCCATTAAGAAGTTATGTGGACTTAATGAGCAGCGAAGTTACGCCCCACGTAACATAGGAGTACGCCCCGCGTAACGGGTCAGTGCCCCGATCCCCAATTGCAAATCAGTGTGTATGCCCCGCGTACCAAGGAGGGTACGCCCAACGTACTCCCTCTGTTGGGTTTTTGATTTTGGGCCTTCGGGATTGGGCTGTTATTGGGCTGCTGGATTTTGGGCCATGACTGGACATTATGGATGGAGTATTGTTGACCCATTAGTTGTTATGGACCATGGGTCTAGGCCCATTTGGTGAGGTGGGCCCAATTTAGTAAATTGGGCCAATAATGGGCTTTGCTTCGGACTTTTGGTCTTTCGGCCATCAGTGGGCTTGAGAGCTTATCCAGTGTTGGGCCGGATTGAGTTAGGGGTAAAATGGTCAATTTACCCTTGGAAGGGTGTTGTGCTTAGCCTAATGATTATTTTGCTATGTTGGCTAGTTCAGGATTTTCGGTGAGTCGGTGATTCGAGAATCTGCTTCTTCAGTTCAGAGTTTTGGTAGTGGCAAGGTGAGTTATCCTCACTATATCAAGAGGGTCTAAGGCACCAAGGCCGGCCCTTTATCGGATTGAGATCTGGGTATTGTTGTTATGTTATTGCTTTGATATGTTTGCATCCTGGTAGCTAGGATGGTATATGCTAGAGACTTGGTTAAGGTCGGTATCTTGTTATATAGGATGATGCTATGCTAGTGACCGGTTAGGTCGGTATCCTGGTTAGGATGATGATATGTTATGTGATCTGCTAGATCGGCTTGTTGACTATGAATTGTTATATGATTGTATGTTTATGTGCACATGGTTGTTTGGACTGGGGTTGGGTTGAGGCGGGTCCTGCTTTGTGCTGTAGGCCAAGATACCCAGGGCGGACTGGTTGTCCCGATGGCCCAACGAGCAATCCGGATAGGCTGTAGGCCCTAAGAGGGCGGACCAGACGTGCCGAGTCTCGGAGAGTGGACCAGGCCGACTGAAGGCCCGGTGCGGGCGGACCAATCATACTGTAGACTCAGAGAGTGGACCAGGTGGATTGAAGGCCCGGAGCGGGCGGACCAATGACACTGCAGACTCGATGTATATGGCTAGACTCGGAGGGTGGACCAGGTGGACTGTTGGCCGGTGCGGCGGACCAGTCACACAGTAGACCCGAAGTGTAACGACCCGTCTCCGGTATGATGATTCCATGGTATTTATTTTGAAGTTTGCAAGAGGGACTCGGCGAGTTCATAGCCTGACTCGCCGAGTAGAGACGGGATTTCGAGCACGTGTTAGCTGGCGACTCGGCGAGTCCATATTCTGGACTCGGCGAGTCTGTCTGTCTGTGAGAAACCCTAAATCCCCGGGTTGCCCACTATTTAAGCCACCTTATAGCCCCCAATCTCGCCTCCTTCACCCTCAGAGAGCTGTGAGAAAACCCTAATTCATTCTTGAGTGATTTAAGTGATCTTGTGTGCATTTGTGAAGGCTTGAAGAACGAGAAGAAGAAAGGAGCAAGGAGAAGAGTTGTAGAGAAAAGATTCAAGGGAAAACCAGAGTTCTTTGAGGTATTCTTCGGATTTCCTTCCCTTTTATGCTTTAAAACCCCATTAGAACTCTTCTAGATCTAGTTGATGCTTTTCTCAAGCCTTATGTTGATATGGAAGCCCTATTATGTCGAGATATCCTTATATCTGTTCATTTAGGAGTTGTAGAGCCCAGATCTATTGCCTTTATGGAGCTATTTTGCATAATAACCCTAGATCTACCCTTTTAAGTATCTTTTTAGCCTTTATCTCCTTTTTCATGTGTTTGTACACGTAAAGTTGGAAACTTTACGTGGTAAATCAGCTTATTGGACTCAGATCTATCATTTGTATGTAATGGATTCAAGTAGAATCGAGTGTAGAATAGTTGCATGGTTGTGACTCGGCGAGTCGGAAGAACGACTCGGCGAGTCGACTCGCGAGTCCCCGATTTCTTCCTTTTGAGCGGTGTCGAGTGGGACCAGTGAGTAGTGGAGTGGACTCAGCGAGTTTGAGGGTAGACTCAGTAATGGAGGGACTCGGCGAGTTGTTCATATAACTCAGCGAGTCCAAGGCAATCTTCTTAGCTCGAAGAACAACTCGTCGAGTTGTTCATATGACACGGCGAGTCGGATGCAGAATGCCTAAGTTTTGATTCAAAAGGGAACTCGTCGAGTTGATGCCATACTCGACGAGTAGCAGCGAGTAGGGTCGAGAAGTGAGAATAGGGACTCGGCGAGTTGGCGGCCCAACTCGGCGAGTCAGGTCAACTGTGGGTTGACTTTGACCGAGAGTTGACTTTGACTAAGGGTAAAAGAGTCATTTTACCCCAGTGCAGTGTTTAGTATTTGATTGAGTGTGTTTATGGACTTGTAGCCGGGGAGATACCAGAGCAGCAACAGCAGTTAGCCCTCAGAGCCATTCACACAGCAGCCAGTTCACGAGGTGAGTTTCCTTTCAGTAGGAACGGGTCTACGGCCACAATGCCGGCCCGTTTAATTAGCAGTAGTCCCGGACTTTGGTCTGATGCAGTAGCTAGAGTGCTTGATGTCTTTTTGATTCAAGCATATTTGTGTTATGTGTTCCGGACTCTGTTCCGATGCAGTATGCAGTATATGTGATTATAATAGTTGTTATGTTTTATGCTATGCCATGATCAGCCAGTTCCGGACTTCGGTCCGATGCAGTCAGTTCCGGACTTCGGTCCGATGCAGTTAGTTCCGGACTTCTGTCCGATGCAGTCAGTTCCGGACTTCAGTCCGATGCAGTTAGTTCCGGACTCTGGTCCGATGCAGGGGACAAGGTCCCAGTCAGTTCCAGACTTCGTTCCGATGCAGCTAGTTCCAGACTTCGGTCTGATGCAGTGGGCAAGGCCCAGTATGTGCTTTATATATGTATTGTATGGTATGTGGTAGTTTGGGGGAGCTCACTAAGCTTCGTGCTTACAGTTTCAGTTTTGGTTTCAGGTACTTCCGCAAGCAGAGGGAAGAGCTCGGGATGATGGCATTGCACACACCACAACTTCAGTTTTTATCTTGGGAGTTGACTCAGTCTTCTTAGATATGTTTTGATTCAGTTGCGACACAGTTTCTTGTTACAGTATTTTAGTGTGGTTTTTGAGAAATGCAACACATGGTTTTATTATGTTATACTCAGTTTTATGATTTTGATTATATTAAAAATGAAATTTTCGGGTCGTATTTTTGGGTCGTTCCAAGTTGGTATCAGAGCCTTGGTTTGAGGGATTCGGATACACTTCCAGGTGTATCTGAACTCAAACTAAGGGGAAGATAGAAAGATTTTTTTAAAAGGAAAATGTTTTCTAAAGAGTTTTGAAAGCACTTAGAAAGAAAGAAATTTTTAAACGAGATAAAGGTGTGGTGCATGCGATCAGCCGAGCTCAAGTAAGTACTCCCAAATTACCCATACAAGTTATGTGTTCAGTTTTAGTTTCAGTAGAACAGCATGCTAGTATAGGACTAAGGATCTAGGAGGATGCCTTATGTGCCTGCTTTATGTGTTACAGCTTTATGAGTGTTGCATGCTAGTATTGAGTAGACAGCAGTAGGATAGCCTGTTTAGGTTATGCCTGATAGTATGAGCTTAGCATTATATGCTAGTACAGTTTCTCGTTATGAGAATAGTTTTTCCTGAGTATGTTTCCTTTATCCGAATGCTGCTTGCTTCGTGCTTTGTGGGGTTCTGAGTGATGGGAGTTAGCCATTAGGTGAACACGTCACACCACATGTGATCAGGGTTGAATAATCCCAGAGTGCTGGAATTGGCCCTATTGCGCAGCTCTTGTTTGAGTCCAACCGTTATAGGGACGAGTCTTTTACTTGAAGGATTATCTGATCCTCGTCACATGTGATGGTGTTCAGGTGGTGGCTAATTAGCATTATAAGGAGACCTTCAGCAGCTGAGGACTAGTTGAGTTGAGTCTGAGGATTCCCTAGGGCAAGCCTAGGATGAGAGTAGCAGAGATTAGTAGTAGTAGAAGTGACTTGGTGGAGTCAAGGCAGTTCTTGAAGAAAGTACGGATAGATGTGGAAGGTAGTATGGGCCCGTACTACTGAAAGCAGAGGATCCGTACTCGAATCAAGAAAGGCTGAGACAAGACCAGGAAGCTAGTTTTAGTATCAATGATCCCTTGAGATATTTCAGTTTTCTGATGAAGTTGTGATGTGTTTCAGAATGGTGGTTTTGCGTTCGAGACCAGCAGCCGGCAGTGGAGGTGCCGGGGAGGGATCAGGTTCAGGCTCGGGGGACGAGCGCATGGATGAGCAGACCCGAGAGTTTCTTTCTTCGGAGATTACGCGCATCATTATAGAGCAGACTCCTGTGATCTTCGGTTCGATCAAGGAGGGAATTCTAGAGCTGATGGATGAGAGATTGGGCACCTTCCGTGCCGAGTTGGCGGCCATGATGGGGTCGCGCACCCTTACATTCAGGGAGTTTAGGGCATGTGGAGCTCCGGACTATCATGGGGCGCGGGACCCCATAGCGAGTACTAGATGGTTGGCGGATGTGGCCAACACTTTCCGCACTAGCAGGTGTCCCGAGGGGGACAAGGTCAGATTGGCATCCTGTCTTCTGAAGGACAGGGCACGGGATTGGTGGGAGGAGGTCGGACATACCATTGGAGATGACGCAGCATTGGACGCCATGACCTGGGCTGATTTCTCTACCAGGTTCAGGGCGGAGTTTGCACTGGTTATTGAGGTGCAGCAGTTAGCTAGGGAGTTTCAGGACCTCACCCAGACTACAGAGACAGTGGCGAAAATCACCGCCAAGTTCAGGGAGAGGGCTCTTCTCGTTCCTCAGTACGTAGCCGATGAGGAGATGAAGAAGGCCCGTTATCATGAGATGTTGCGGAGCGATATCCGCCAGTTTGTGAGCCGGTCCAGCTGTAAAACGCTGGATGACATGATTGCTAGGGCTCGGGAGAGGGAGATTGATCTCGAGATGGAGAAGAAGAGGAAACCGGAGGCGGTTTCGGGTACAGGTAGTTCGGGCAAAAAGCTCAAGGTTTTAGACCACAGATCTAGGAGTCAGCAGAGCCACGGTCGATGTGGCAAGTGTGGGAGATTGCACGAGGGGGCGTGCAAGGTAGGGAGTTCCGGCTGCTACAAGTGCGGTCGGATTGGGCATTTGAGCAGGGATTGTACGGCCCCTGCTACTGCCGTTGCAACATCAGATCTGATTTGCTTTCAGTGCAATCAGAGGGGACATAAAAAGTCCCGGTGTCCGAGTTTAGCTGCAGCAGGGAAGGTGGCTGCACCTGCCCCTGCTACCTTGAGGATTACAGATGGCCGGCAGGGCCGAGCCGAGATGCCAGTGGCGAAGAGCAGGGCGTTTCAGATGACAGCAGAGGAGGCGCGAGCGACTCCTGATGTGGTGACGGGTATGTATCTTCCCTTCATCTCTTTATTATTATTATTGATTGAATATTGCTTATGATTGTATGTTTTATTTAGGGTCGTTCTCTGTGAACGACATTTCTGCTATGGTATTATTCGATTCGGGGGCTACCCGATCATTCGTATCGCTTGCGCTTAGCAAGAGATTTAGTAGAGCTCCAGGGGAGCTGGATTGTCCATTAGAGGTTGAGATAGCAGATGATAGGACCGTGAGGGTCGGCAGAGTGCATAGAGGGTGTTCTCTTCAGTTATTTGATGAGCAGTTTTCAGTGGACCTGGTACCTATTCCCCTGCGAGGGAATAATGTTATTGTGGGCATGGATTGGCTAAGCCCCAATGGGGCGGTGATTGATTGTGAGCTTCAGCTGGTGAGAGTTCGCACTCCTAGTGGGGGAGAGTTAGTGATTCAGGGCGAGAGGCCACAGCGTGGACCGACCTTCTGTTCCGCCGCAAGGGCGAGGCGCTATGTTCAGCAGGGTTGCGCCGGTTTTGTAGCTTACGTCTTGGATGCCCGGGAGAAGGGCAAGACGACAGTTGAAGATGTTCCTATTGTTCGAGACTACCCGGATGTGTTTCCCGAGGATTTGCCGGGGATACCTCCTGAGAGGCAGGTTGAGTTCAGGATCGACCTAATTCCTGGTGCGGCTCCGATAGCCAAGGCACCTTATCGACTAGCTCCCCCTGAGATGCAGGAGTTGTCTACGCAGCTGCAGGAGCTGTTAGACAAGGGTTTCATTCGACCGAGCAGTTCGCCTTGGGGAGCGCCGATCCTGTTTGTGAGGAAGAAGGATGGGTCGCATCGTATGTGTATAGATTATCGGGAGTTGAATAAGGTAACGGTGAAGAACCGTTACCCACTTCCGAGGATAGATGATTTGTTTGATCAGCTTCAGGGAGCGTCTTGGTTCTCCAAGATCGATCTACGCTCCGGTTATCATTAGATGCGGGTTAGAGATGAGGATGTCCAGAGGACTGCTTTCAGGACCAGGTATGGTCATTATGAGTTTGTGGTGATGCCATTTGGGCTCACCAATGCTCCAGCCGCGTTCATGGATCTCATGAATCGCGTGTGCAGGCCGATGCTGGATCGGTCAGTGATAGTATTCATAGATGATATCTTGGTGTATTCCAAGACGCAGGAGCAACATGAGGAGCACCTGCGAGAGGTGCTGGAGGTTTTGAGGAGGGAGAGACTCTTCGCAAAGTTCTCCAAATGCGAGTTCTGGTTGCGCGAGGTGCAGTTCCTTGGCCACCTCGTCAACCAGAAGGGTATTTTGGTAGATCCGGCCAAGATAGATGCCGTGATGCAGTGGGAGGTCCCGAAGTCTCCATCTGAGATTCGGAGCTTCCTAGGGTTGGCAGGGTATTATCGGAGATTTATTCAGGATTTCTCCAAGATAGCAGTGCCGCTCACCCGACTGACCAAGAAGTCGGTGGTATTTCGTTGGGGGCCTGAGCAGCAGGCAGCGTTCGAGACCCTCAGACAGAGATTGTGCGAGGCTCTGATCCTTACCTTGCCAGAGGGAGTAGAGGACTTCGTAGTCTACTGTGATGCCTCGATCACAGGTATGGGAGCAGTATTGATGTAGCGAGGCCATGTGATAGCTTATGCCTCGAGACAGTTGAAGCCTCACGAGGCTAATTATCCTACCCATGATTTAGAGTTGGGGGCGGTTGTGTTTGCCCTCAAGATTTGGAGGCACTACCTTTATGGGGTCCGTTGTACTATTTACACGGATCACAAGAGTTTGAGGTACCTTATGGATCAGCCGAGTCTGAACATGAGGCAGAGGAGGTGGTTGGATGTGCTAAAGGATTATGATTGTGAGATCCTTTACCACCCAGGGAAGGCCAACGTGGTGGCCGACGCCCTAAGCCGCAAAGTGTCGGTAGCCCCTATCAGGGATCTGTGTTTGAGGATGACAGTGATTACTCCATTGTTGGAGCGGATCAAGGAGGCTCAGGTGGAGGGCCTCAAGGAGGAGAGGCAGAAGTGTGAGAGGATAGTGGGCCGGGTAGCCTCGTTTGATTATGACAGTCGGGGATTGCTGACGCTTCACGGGAGGGTTTGGGTACCGTACTGGGGTGGAGTACGGCAAGTGTTGATGGACGAGGCTCATAAGTCTCGATTTTCTATCCACCCAGGGGCGACGAAGATGTATTGAGATCTTCGACCTGATTATTGGTGGCCCTGCATGAAGCGGGACATCGCTTGGTATGTTGAGAGATGCCTGACTTGCAAGAAGGTCAAGGCGGAGCACCAGAGGCCTCACGGCAAGATGCAGCCGTTAGACATTCCTGTGTGGAAATGGGAGGACATCACCATGGATTTTGTCACCAAGCTCCCCAGGACCGCACGAGGAGTGGATTCGATATGGGTAGTAGTGGATCAGTTGACGAAGAGTGCCCATTTTATCCCGATCCAGGAGAGTATATCGGCAGAGAAGTTAGCCGATATCTATGTGCGAGAGATTGTGGCGCGTCATGGAGTGCCGGTATCGGTGGTGTCAGACCAAGATGTCCGTTTTACATCCAGATTCTGGAAGCGGTTTCACGACGAGATGGGTACTCGCCTTCATTTCAGCACCGCTTTCCACCCTCAGACGGACGGGCAGAGTGAGAGGACAATTCAGACTCTTGAGGACATGCTCAGGGCATGTGTTCTAGACTTTGGTGGCAGTTGGGATACGTACCTTCTGTTAGCGGAATTTTCGTATAACAACAGTTATCATGCGAGCATTGATCGACCTCCCTTTGAGATGCTCTATGGGAGGAAGTGTAGGACCCCGATTTGTTTGGGCGAGGTCGGTCAGCGAGTCATCGGGAGCACAGAAGTGGTGCTCAAGACGACCGAGTTGATCCAGCAGGTCCGTAGTAGACTGCAGACTGCGCAGAGTCGGCAGAAGAGCTACGCCGACAGGAGGCATTCGGACTTGGAGTTCCAGGTGGGAGATATGGTTCTTCTGAAGGTCTCACCTTGGAAGGGTGTCATCAGATTTCGGAAGAGGTGCAAGTTGGGCCCCAGATTTATTGGTCCTTTCAAGGTTTTGGCCCGGGTGGGTCGGGTTGCTTATCGGTTCGATCTTCCTGAGGAGCTTAGTCAGATCCACAACACTTTCCATGTGTCTCAGTTGAGGAAGTGTTTGGTGGATGAGTCAGCAGTCGTTCCCCTAGAGGATATTCAGGTTGATAGCAGCCTGAATTATATTGAGAGGCCGGTCGCGATTCTGGACCGGAAGACCAAGACCTTGAGGAACAAGGAAATTCAGTTAGTGAAGGTACAGTGGCAGCACCGAAAGGGGTCTAAGTGGACGTGGGAGGCTGAGGAGGAGATGAGAGAGCACTACCCAGAGATATTTGCAGATTCAGCCGTAGCAGACTTCGAGGACGAAGTCTGAGATAAGTGAGGGAGAATTGTAATGACCCGTCTCCGGTATGATGATTCCATGGTATTTATTTTGAAGTTTGCAAGAGGGACTCGGTGAGTTCATAGCCTGACTCGCCGAGTAGGGACGGGATTTCGAGCACGTGTTAGCTGGCGACTCGGCGAGTCCATATTCTGGACTCGGCGAGTCTGTCTGTCTATGAGAAACCCTAAATCCCCGGGTTGCCCACTATTTAAGCCACCTTATAGCCCCCAATCTCGCCTCCTTCACCCTCAGAGAGCTGTGAGAAAACCCTAATTCGTTCTTGAGTGATTTAAGTGATCTTGTGTGCATTTGTGAAGGCTTGAAGAAGGAGAAGAAGAAAGGAGCAAGGAGAAGAGTTATAGAGCAAAGATTCAAGGGAAAACCAGAGTTCTTTGAGGTATTCTTCGGATTTCCTTCCCTTTTATGCTTTAAAACCCCATTAGAACTCTTCTAGATCTAGTTGATGCTTTTCTCAAGCCTTATGTTGATATGGAAGCCCTATTATGTCGAGATATCCTTAGATCTGTTCATTTAGGAGTTGTAGAGCCCAGATCTATTGCCTTTATGGAGCTATTTTGCATAATAACCCTAGATCTACCCTTTTAAGTATCTTTTTAGCCTTTATCTCCTTTTTCATGTGTTTGTACACGTAAATTTGGAAACTTTACGTGGTAAATCAGCTTATTGGACTCAGATCTATCATTTGTATGTAATGGATTCAAGCAAAATCGAGTGTAGAATAGTTGCATGGTTGTGACTCGGCGAGTCGGAAGAACGACTCGGCGAGTCGACTCGCGATTCCCCGATTTCTTCCTTTTGAGCGGTGTCGAGTGGGACCAGTGAGTAGTGGAGTGGACTCAGCGAGTTTGAGGGTAGACTCAGTAATGGAGGGACTCGGCGAGTTGTTCATATAACTCGGCGAGTCCAAGGCAATCTTCTTAGCTCGAAGAACAACTCGTCGAGTTGTTCATATGACACGGCGAGTCGGATGCAGATTGCCTAAGTTTTGATTCAAAAGGGAACTCGTCGAGTTGATGCCATACTCGACGAGTAGCAGCGAGTAGGGTCGAGAAGTGAGAATAGGGACTCGGCGAGTTGGCGGCCCAACTCGGCGAGTCAGGTCAACTGTGGGTTGACTTTGACCGAGAGTTGACTTTGACTAAGGGTAAAAGAGTCATTTTACCCCAGTGCAGTGTTTAGTATTTGATTGAGTGTGTTTATGGACTTGTAGCCGGGGAGATACCAGAGCAGCAACAGCAGTTAGCCCTCAGAGCCATTCACACAGCAGCCAGTTCACGAGGTGAGTTTCCTTTCAGTAGGAACGGGTCTACGGCCACAATGCCGGCCCGTTTAATTAGCAGTAGTCCCGGACTTTGGTCTGATGCAGTAGCTAGAGTGCTTGATGTCTTTTTGATTCAAGCATATTTGTGTTATGTGTTCCGGACTCTGTTCCAATGCAGTATGCAGTATATGTGATTATAATAGTTGTTATGTTTTATGCTATGCCATGATCAGCCAGTTCCGGACTTCGGTCCGATGCAGTCAGTTCCGGACTTCGGTCCGATGCAGTTAGTTCCGGACTTCTGTCCGATGCAGTCAGTTCCGGACTTCAGTCCGATGCAGTTAGTTCCGGACTCTGGTCCGATGCAGGGGACAAGGTCCCAGTCAGTTCCGGACTTCGTTCCGATGCAGCTAGTTCCAGACTTCGGTCTGATGCAGTGGGCAAGGCCCAGTATGTGCTTTATATATGTATTGTATGGTATGTGGTAGTTTGGGGGAGCTCACTAAGCTTCGTGCTTACAGTTTCAGTTTTGGTTTCAGGTACTTCCGCAAGCAGAGGGAAGAGCTCGGGATGATGGCATGGCACACACCACAGCTTCAGTTTTTATCCTGGGAGTTGACTCAGTCTTCTTAGATATGTTTTGATTCAGTTGTGACACAGTTTCTTATTACAGTATTTTAGTGTGGTTTTTGAGAAATGCAACACATGGTTTTATTATGTTATACTCAGTTTTATGATTTTGATTATATTCAAAATGAAATTTTCAGGTCGTATTTTTGGGTCGTTCCACGAAGTGCATGGTTGTTCTGTGTTCTGATATGATATGGCATGTTATGCGTGTATGGTATATGTGGTTGGTATTTTGGGGGTATCTCACTAATCTTTCGGGCTTACAGTTGTGGTTTAATGTTTTTCAGGTTCTTCAGGAGACCGTGGCAAGGCAAAGGCGTGATCGTACCGCTCCTCATGATTACGTTTTATGATGTGATTCTGGGAAGAATATGATAATAATTGTATTGAAAACCTTTTTGTAATAACATTGAGAAAATGGGTTGTTTTTGAAAAGTTAAAATTGGTTGAATTTTTATGGTCGTTACAGATCCTAAGATACTTGAGAGAGAAATCAGTTTTCTAGATTTGAAAAGATGAAGAATGAGGAAGAAATAATGGAATATCATGTATATAACATGAGTTTACGACCACCATGTGTTTACGACCGTAAAATCACTTGGTGTGGCCGTAAAGTCCACATGGTGAAGATTAAATCTTGTTTGTTAGGTTACAACTTCAATTGACACTTCCTTTCACTCATTCGTTTTGTGTACTAGGCTCAGAATGCTCAAACATACTCTAAACAGTGCTAAATGTTAGCAGAAACAAGTCTGACTTTGATTGAAGTGAATGGTATGTACAAGATAGAAATTTTGGGTTGTCACAAGCTGTTCCTAGAACATAGTAGATATCCTATCATGCAAGATCTCTCAAATCCTGGCGTCCAGCACATCTTACCTCATCAGACCAACAACCTCAAGCACCGCCTGTCCCTCCTGACCGTCATCTCCTGATTGTAGAGACCCATTTTTATAACGAACGGTGAGTGCGAAAGAAGGATATCTCGAGATTAATCGTGTTTTTTGGAAGTATGAACACGAAGAACATATTATGAGTTCATAAGAAAAGAAGTAAGAACAAGAGAGAATAATCATAATATTGCATGAAGAACATGGTGGGAGAGAAACTCTCCCTGGGTGGGAGAACCCACCACTTTCTCTCTCTAGGATTACATGGTAGAAAAGTAATCACTAACTTAGAAAAGAAATGAGCTAGCTAACTTAATAAGTGACCAACTCTCCCTTTATATAGGAGGGCTATTTACACCATAAATACAATAAAGGGAAAATATAACCTAACTATCACTCATTATTTGTGGAGCATTTACATGCCCCAACATTCTCTCCCTAAATGCTTACAAATGATGAGAGATACAATAAGTGATACAAGGCTACAATACAGTAATCCAACTAGCAAGTGTGGTAATAAAATGAAATCAAGTGCTGAAATATCTCTGAAACTCTGAAGTGTCTGTGAAGTCTGAAACTAGCCATGAATCTCTGAAATGAAGGTCTTCGACTTCAAAGCACAAGCAATGAAGCAGAAAAAATAAGATCCAAATCTTCAAACCAGTCATAAAAGAAACACTTCGTCTTCAAAAGTCTGAAAAACATCTCGAGTTCTCGAATCATAATACACCGAAATTCTTCAAGGAATAACCTGCTAAAAATGTGAAACATCCATAAAATGTAGTCCGGATAAAAATAATGTGAGTCGAAAAACATGGTCTAGCGATGCCAAAAATTTGATCCAAGGATAAAAAATAAGTACCACGTCACATCGCCAAAATAATCTTCGTCTTCAACATATCATAAATCCAAACTCGTGAAACCATAAAATCTGAACTAGATGCGAACACAAAATCATCTTGTGGTAGATTCCAAATAATAAAGAATCTGAATTGGAAAACATCGAGTAATGCCAAAAATTTGATCCGTGAAGACCAAAAATAAGTGCCACATCACATCACTAAATAAATAATCGTCTTCAGAAGTCTTCAAAATCCAAACTCAAACAATAATAACCAAATTCGGATGATATTCTCTCCCTATTTTTGATAACCAATGACCGGATTATCAAAAATCAACAAATCATCGGATGGAGAGTGTTAGATACCAAGAGCTAAGAGAAGCTCTCCCTAGATGTATGAAGGGTCTCGATTAGAAACGAGAAAGAGTAAAATAAATACTCTTGCGGTCATGAAAAGCGGGTGACATAGTTGCTGAAACTGTGCTGAGAAAATCTGTTGTGCCAAAAATATATCCAAATATCCAAACTGCGGTGCCGAAACACTTGAAGTGGTCTTCAATAGAGAATAAAGTCCACATGCTCAAGATACATGATTCGTCAACCAAAAATCATAAGCAACAAGTCATAAAATCCCATAACGTGAAGAATGCGAAACAACTTTGGTGATCAATCGCCGTTGCGGTGTAAGCGTCACGAAGATAATATGAAGTCCGACTGCGGTAGGAATATTCTTCCAATAATAATAACCGGCATGAAGTAACCAATGTGACAATCCATGGGTAGGTTGTTGCAAAAACTGGTGTTAAATAAAAAAATTGGTTTTAATAAAAATTGGTTATATAAAAAAATGGCTAAATAAAAAAAAATTGGTGTTAAAAAAATTAACTGAATAATAAAAAAAATTGGTGTTAAAAAAATTAACTGAAAATAAAATAAAATAAAATTAAATGAAACTGAATAAATAAAAAAAAAAAGCTTAAAAAAATAAGAAGGCTAAAAAAAAAGGGGGGGGGGGCTGATGAGAAGGGAGGAAAAAGAAAAGATGGGAGGAGGGAAGAAGGAAGAGGAAGGAGGGAGAAGGAGGAGGAAAGGGGGGAGGAAGGAAGAAGGAAGAGGGGCTGAAGGGGAGGCGTTGGAGAGAGGAGGTGGGGTAGATCCGAAGTCAGGAGGGTTGGTTGCGGGTCTAAGGTGTTGCGGGTGGAGTAGGTTGCGGTGGGAAGGGTTGGGTGCGGATGGAGTTGGTCGCGGATGGAGCTGGCTGCAGTAGGCGATGCGGTCTAGATGGCTGCGGATGAAGCGAAGTCTATTGCGGTCCGAACCAGAGAAGGAGCACTGCGGTGCGAGGACCTCGGTCCGAGGGGAGTGGCAGGATCTGAGATTGCGGTCTTGGGAGACTTCGGTCAGCAGGGAAAAGGTAGGTTTGGGTTGCGGTTTGTTTTGGCTGCTGACCTCGGCTGCGGATAGAGGCCTGAGAGGACCTCAGATCAAAGCATAAGAGGGGCTGCGGGGAGGCTTCTAAGGGGACTTCGGTAGGCAGTTTTTGGCTGCGGTTCGGGGGTCCGAAAGGGGCTGAACAGGTGACGAAAAAAATGCTCTTTTTTCATGAAAAATGGTACTGCAAAGGCCATTTATTCATATTTTAATAATGAAATCTTTTTATAAAGCATTTAAGTCAACAAGTGGGTCTTAGGAAGGAAAAAAGAGGAGTATGCAGGGGGGTTTTAGGGACAAAAGGTAATGGGATTTGTCATAGTCACATGGTTTTTGCTTGGGAAGGCAAAAGTGAGTGGAGTACACTTTACCCAAAAGAGTAACAAGGACAAAGTGCATTATGCAAACACATATTACGTCCAACAATTCTTCAATTGAAAGATTCATAGCAATAAAATGATGAAGAACAAGAACTCCATACCTTTAAGAATAAAAGTTGCTGGGTAAGAAAAAATCTTCAATAAAGAGATGCTTTTCTCCACTTCTTCAAGAAAATAAGCCCATAATTTTTGTGTCTTCACTTCTAAGAAAAAGAACTTCCTGGAGAATATCTTCAACACTTTTAAGAGATCACAAAATTAATTTCTCTTCCCATTTTTCTTCATTTCTTCAATAGAAAAACAATAAGATCATGAAGAACATCATTTTTTTCAGCAATAATAGAACGATCAGCAGCAGAAACTTTTATTTTTGCTAAGATAGAATCACCCAAAAGATAGAACTAAGAAAGAACATCATAAAAAAAAAAATTCCGGTTTGCAACCTGATTTTTTTTTCTTGCAGAAACACGGAAAAATCACAAGATAATCACCGAACGGGAGTCGTTCCTTTGAACTAATCGTGAGATCTTCAAGGTACGGCTCTGATACCAATTGTAGAGACCCATTTTTATAACGAACGGTGAGTGCGGAAGAAGGATATCTCGAGATTAATCGTGTTTTTTGGAAGTATGAACATGAAGAACATATTATGAGTTCATAAGAAAAGAAGTAAGAACAAGAGAGAATAATCATAATATTGCATGAAGAACATGGTGGGAGAGAAACTCTCCCTGGGTGGGAGAACCCACCACTTTCTCTCTCTAAGATTACATGGTAGAAAAGTAATCACTAACTTAGAAAAGAAATGAGCTAGCTAACTTAATAAGTGACCAACTCTCCCTTTATATAGGAGGGAGAGTATTTACACCATAAATACAATAAAGCAAAAATATAACCTAACTATCACTCATTATTAGTGGAGCATTTACATGCCCCAACACTGATCCTGATCCGGATCGAGTCACAAAGTGTCTCGTAACCACCATACTGAAAAATACACCAGGAAGTTATTAGATAATCTGCATCAATCACGGGGGGCCAAATCCCAACTAAACACTAGGGGTTGTGACTTCCTTGCTACACGTATGGGTCCTATGCTTTTAGTAGTACGGGCCCATACTACCTTCCACACCTACCCATATTTGTCTCAAGTATCATCACAACGACCTAAAAATATACAAAAACATAGCGAGCGCTCAATCCTCACTCCTACGAGGAATGCTAAATATCACACACTAGCCTACCGACCTCGTAGAACCCACCCATGAAACTTCCACCAACCCTGCAGCACTCGTGTATCCTAGCCAAACATAACGCTAGACCCCATAGACTTTTTGTTGGGATTAAAACCCTAATTGTGATTTGATGAACAAGATGCGGAAAATAAGAACAAACACAATAATGAAGATTATGTCGAATGATCACTCGATTTATTGAAATGTGAGGAACAAATTACACTTAAGAAATAATAATCTAACTCTACAAGAAACCTCACAACGTGGCGGCTACATTTTGCCTCTCTCTTAACCCTAATTATGAATAATACATGACTATTTATAGGGAAAAGACAAGTCTTGGGCTTTTAACCTAGAATTCATCAAAGGGGCCCATTGCCATCATCCATGGAGTGCTTTGAAACCCTACAATCTCCCCCTCAAAGTATGGAATGGATGACAATGCTTTAACTTCCAAAACAAGCATCTAGCAAATAAAAAGATCTGCAACGAGGAATATATGAAGCAATCCACGAATCTTGATTCTTCAATGGTCTTCAAACACGGGCTCTAGGATTTATAAATCAAGCACTGAAGTAATGTCTTTAAACTTCATTTTCGAATGTAATCCCAAAGAATCTTCATGAAAACCAAACCTGCCATAAAACCCATCTCAGAACAAAGAAACTGAATCACTTCTTGTCTTTGAAGAGCTCCCCCTCCAAGTCACAACGATCTTCAAATAAGCTAATGATATAAGCCATCAAAAAATATCATGTAACAACCCAAACTTTAAGATTCGTAACGCCACTTGATCGAGAAAATACAAGAAGTCGGAGATATAACAAGTCCTTAGCAGAGCTCGATGAAGAACTCTTGCTGTAAAGGATACTTCTCTGTAAAAACCTTAGTAGAGCTCGATGAAGAACTTCTGTAAAAAAGCTACCTTCATAATTCTCCCACAAGCTTTATCAAAAATCTTCGACTTTGAAAAGTCACAAATCCAATTTCGAATGGCCATACCAAATTATCCCCCGATTTATAATCAAAAACATGATTATAAAGCCTTCAAATGGTCATGAGAATCATCTTGAATGGATAAAAATTTACTATGCTCCCCCGCGACAAAAAGATAAAAAAAATCCGAAAAAATCGTGAAAACTTGACGTTAAAAAAAAACGACTTTCCGAACCGCCAAGACTTGATGGAATCTTTATTTTTCTGTTCACAAAAAAATATGAGCGTTAAAGAATCCAAAACTCTTCACCGGCCCTCAATGTAGTAACTTTTCTGAAAATTGGGCCGAAACTGTCACTTTGCTGAAAGATCCAGGACTGAAAAGGTAATTCTGCATCAAATGCCCCTTCATTTGTAACAAATTCTGGATATGGTCCATAATCGCCAAGCCATGAAAAATACAGGGACCGGAATTGACAAATCGTAGGTGTTGCAGGGACAAAAAAAAAAGAAACGTTAAGTCATCTTCCCCAATTTAAAGAACACGACTGGAACATGATTTCAAGCGAATGCGAATTTGAGCCACTTTCGTTTCAAGCACAACCAACCGAACCAAGGTTCGTTTCAAGATCGCCATTTATTCACGCGAACCGAACGTTCGGTTCGTTTCTTATTCCAAATCAAGCTTCATCAGGCGAAACTCCATTCGCTTTCGGTTCATCCTTCGATCGCTCCAACCATTAACAACCGAACCCAGTTTCAATAGCAAAACCGAGCATCCCGATTAGAATAAGGAGCGAAACCTTAGCCAAGCCGAATCACAGGTTCGCTTTCGGTTTATCTCCTATTTCAGTCCCAGCATAAACACGCGAACCCAAGATCGAGGTTCGTTCCATGAGCTGCTAACGCGAATCTCCCCCCTTTCGTTCCAAGTGCTAACAAATGACCCCAAGTTTATTTCACGTTCGTTTTGAGCACAAGCCTTCATACCGAGCCCTGAGTTCTGAACACCAAGAATCCCACCCAAAGCGAACCAATTTCAAACCCAATCACAGATTTGCTTCAATTTTGACGATTATACCCCAAAGAGAAGAACAGTAAACGAGCATTCACAGGTAAGGCATTCATAGCGATTTTGACTTTTCTATTGACCAATGTTCGTCCCAATTGAATACCAATTCCGATTTCTTTCGTTCACAGTGAGTTCGCTTGCACCAAATTGTTTGCAATACCAATTTTGACCTTGAGAATTGACCTGCAATAGCGAACAGATACGCAAAAACCATTCTGCTCGCAGGACTATTACACCAACAACAATCCATCAAACTTCTTCCCAATTGAAGTCCTTCCCAGTCGCAATCAGACCAATCCATCTTCCCATTAACATCCAAGTGGTTCGTTCTCAGATCTTGAAACCTGATAACGACTCAGCAGCTTCCCAGAATTGATTCTTAATAATGAACCCTTCATGTCAAATTTAATTGGAAACAAGATTCGACCTTTATGAAATCATGGAATCAATTGATAAAATAAAAATTGATCTCAATAATGGCTTTATTCACGGTAATCGATTTTGGAATGGATGAGCAATAGTTTTGACAATTATAGATAAGCTTTATTGACTGCAGTCCACGATTACAAAGAACATGATAAAGGGACAAAACCACCGTCGATGAACAGTACAAGAAAATGGGAATCGTTGATTTATAAATGACGATAAGCCATACTCTCAGAGAAATCGTCAATTATCGGATTTGATAAACAAGAATTCAAGCGTACAGAAACCCGATATAAAATAAGGGCCAAGGAATGAAAACTGGATTATCACGCTTCATGAACAGTGATGGATGAATAATTGGTCCAAAGCAAAAGTAAATACGATCAGATTCAAAGGCTTAAAACAAAAGAATTAATTGATTTGGGATTAAGCAAATTATTTGATCCCAGACGAACAGAAAAGAGAATCAGATAAAAAAAAAACAGATGAACAGTATAAATCTCCATGAACAGTAGCTTGAACAAAATATTGATTCCATACCGCCAAAACACCAATAATCTTCAATATATGTAGAAAATCACCAAATCAAGAACCGATACTTCAAAAATCAACAGATTTTCAAAGACCCGCTCTGATACCAATTGATGGGATTAAAACAACTTTTAATCTATGAAGATCGATTAGATCTTGAACAAGTATATGAATATGAAACAGTAAAAACGCAATAATAAGAACAAACAGCTTGAATCAAACGTGTCGAATGATTAAATAAAATCCTTAGAAGAGCTCGATTAAGAACATCAACTGTAAAGGATTAGAAGATTACAAGAACGATTACTTAAAAATATTGTACTCTTGATCAATCGCTATATCGATAATCTCTCTAGAATCTTGACCTAATATGCATGCAAGCATTTAACTTATATAGAATACATAAAAGGCTCTCGGTTGGACAGGCCCAAACCGGAGAATACAAGGCTAAACAACGAGCCCAAAAGACGCAACATCAAAACTATCTACATCCCAACACTTTTGAATACTTGATCCTACCCTAAGCCCTTCATCAAACAAGAACATGAAATAAGGCCAAACCAAACATTCTCAATCTATAAGATCTTAATTATGTACGGCCATGATGCATACGCTAAGCAACTACAGTAATGATGTCAATTTCATATAAGAAAAAACCCTAGGCTACCAGGCATCATATAATAGGCAATTCTATCATGCAATTTCTGAATATCCCTAGCCTAGTACTAGCATGTTGTTCAAACATATCACAAAATCAAATAACCCGTAAGGTATTTTGGGGTCTATTCGCGAGCTACGACTAATCGTACACTTGCATCCTCCTTTATTATTTTGAAAACCATTTAAAAAATCATTTTAGAATCTTGTCCATAAAAATCATGCAAAAGTTAAACTTCTTAAAACATTTCAAAACCAATAATTATTAAAAAACTTATTTTCAAAATAGTATAGTGTCAAAGTATCCCAAAATGAAATCATAAAACATAATGAGGTGTACGATCACGCCTTCGCCTTCCCGAAATCATTAGAAGTACCTGAAACAAAATCAACAACTGTAAGCCCAAAGCTTAGTGAGTTCCCCCAGAATACCAAAACCATACAATCATAATCATATCATATAAACAAACAACATGCATAATGAGCCAGCTGCCTTACTGGACCGCCTCGCAGGCCTTCAGCCTATCTGGACCGCTCTCCGAGCCTTCAGCACTTCTGGACCGCCTCTCAGGGCCTTCAGCCTATCCGGACCGCTTGATGGGCCTTCGGCCTGACTCTTATGCCCTTTCGGGTCTGCAGTCTATCCGGTCCGCCCAGGGTATGTTGGCCTTTCGCACAAAGCAGGTCCGCCTCAACTCAACCCTCAAATTAAACAATCATGTGCACATAAATATCATACGCTATCATATAAAGAAGTCAAGCTGATCTAACAGATCACTAATCATAGCAACATCCTATAACCAGGATACACACCTATCGGTCACTAACATAAGATTATCCTATATACCAGGATACCGACCCAACCAGGTCACTAAGCATATCACCATCCTACCTCCCAAGATGTTAATCAATAATATATCATGCAATAAACCCGAATACAAATCCAAAAAGAGCCGACATTGGTGCCTTAAACCCTGTTAGTATAGTGAGGAGAACTCACCTCACAAATGTCGAACTGTAGTGCTAAGACCAAACTCTCGAATCACAGCCACGAACTCCACCATCTATATTCATCATAGGACCACTTCAATATATTCCTAATTTACTAAAATACCCCTAGAAATCAAACTGATCAACCCTTGGTCACCGTCAAAGTCAAAGTCAACGGTCAAGGTCAACAGTCAATGTTGACCCAACTCGTCGAGTGCAACTCAATGACTCGTCGAGTCCTTCCAGAACTCAAGAAACCATGAAACCCTATTTGACTCGCCGAGTTTCCAGACAACTCATCGAGTCCAGGCATGTCCAAAAGTCGGAAAAACCCTAACTGACTCATCGAGTCGTCTCACCGAATCACCGAGTCCATGCAGAAACCAACAACGGCCAATCTTCATTGGACTCGTCGAGTTGACCCTACAACTTGTCGAGTCCCTTCATTCCATTCTCATTCAGACGTTTTAAGCTACCCCAAAGGTCCATAATACAGATCTAACCTCCTAGGGCATGGTTTCTATTGTGTTTTATGTACTATAACACTCCTATGGTGCACATACAACCCTAATGCTTTGGATCTAAGTTTTCTCTAGTTATACATGCAACAAAATTATCCAAAGCATGAAACCTATAACTAGCATACAACATAGATATTTGAAACATAAAAACTAGTTAGATAATTACCTCTTATTGTAGCTTGTAGAATTTGGCCTTTCAAGAGCTTAGGACCTCAAATGTGATGCCTCAAACGGTTCACAAGACATCATGAACAAAATATGAATATAAGAGAAAAGTTATGAAGCTCAAATCGGCTAGGCTTACACCTTAGGAGTCTTGGGGCCGATTTTGCAAACTTAGGGGTTCAGTATATAGTTTGGAATTCCTAGGGTTTCAACTTATAAACCCTAATTCCCTTGGGCTTTTAATCCAATAACTCATTAGCCTTATTGGCTAACACTTCATGGACTCTCACATAAACTTAGTCCATCACTAATCAATCATGGATCATTAACCCAAACTGTTGGATAAGGTGTCTAAGTCCATAACTATTTCTGGTATGTACTTGACCCGACCCGGCATGGTCCATTTGGGTTGCATGGAACCATGCAATTGGATAGACTAAATGAGAGAAATAACAGTTGTGGTTTATTAATATATTATAAGTTCTAATATATTAATAATATTATTTAATTAGTTTGATCAAGAGTTAATTTTAGAATTAATTAAGTGATCAAAAGATAACTAATTAAATATATGGGTTGATTATGTAAATCATCCATAACTTATATAGTGGGCTAAGAGGCTCCATGGATAATCATGTTGGGTTGAACCCATTGGATGCACCATGGGAGTTACAAACCCATGGGGCATAGAAATGAAGAGTCATGACACATTAGGGTTTACATGGTGTAACCCTAAATGTGTCAACACTAAATAAAGCTCATGTTTCTCTCAAAATCGGCTATGACATGCATGTTTGAGGGCTAGAGCGGATTTTTGAGTGTTACACTTTCTCTCCAAGTTTACTCCATAGCATTTGGTGTTGTGTGAAGCATTTGAGGCATCACACTTGGGGTGTTAGGCTCACAAGGTTTCATGGATCAAAATCAACAACAAGGTATGTAGTTCTATCTTTCATTCAAGTTAAAATTGTTCCCCATGTATGCTAGATAGGATCATAACCTTGGAAATCAACTTTTCATGAGAATTTGACAAACATAGATCCAAGGTTATTAGGGTTGCATGTACACTTAGGAAGTGTTAGAATGCTCAAAACCCATCAGTGGTATCAGAGCCTAGGCTTGTTTGTTGGATACTTGATGCAAAATTGTTGAAAAAAAGTTGATTTTGTGCAATCTGCCTGATGCACTCGCCGAGTCCATGGGGGAACTCGCCGAGTTCATGTGTATCTTCATCCTACTCGCCGAGTAGGTTCGTGCACTCAACGAGTAGGAGCTTCAGAATGCAGATTTTCGACTTTTGCTGCTGGAAATGGACTAGAAACATTACCCTAAATTGTTTTGGTGTTATTAAACTTGTTTTAGATGGTGTAATTTTTGTTCTAATCCATTTACAATGGCTAATATCAATTTTTCATGATTATATGTGTTCATATGGTCTTGAAACTTTGATATGGATATTCATGTTCTTGATCTTATGAATTTAGATGATCATAGGAATTACTTGTAACCTACTTGGTAGTTTAATTCATGGTCATAATGTGTTTTAATGGAGTCCATAACTTGTCCTCAAGTTATGGAAAACCAAGAGTCACACTTGAATTAAAACCATTAAAAGAACACAAGAGTTATAAAAATGAAGTGTCTTCAATTTAATAATCAATTAAATTCAAAAGTTATGAGAAATGAAAAGTTTTAAAAGTTTACAAAACTTGCCCTCAAGTTTTGGAACAAGTAAAGTCATATTAAAACTTCAATTCCAACCCTTAGAATTTTAAAAGTTAAAATTCAACCCTTAAACTTATAATATTATAAGTTAATAATATATATATATATATATATATATATATACATATATATATATATATATATATATATATATATATATATATATATATATATATATATATGTATGTATGTATGTATAAGATCAAAGTCGTCTTACCGCTAGGACGCCTCATTCACGAAGCCAGTCTATAAGGTGGGTATAAGGTTGTTGCCTATAAAATGGCAACTTAATGGGTGTCCACTCTCACCCACTGCTTGCTTGACTGGTGGAGGGTCGTTAGCCGAACGGGTAGGACCATGACTTAAAAATTCTCATTAAAAGTATAATGATTATTATAAAGTAACTAAATGTTTTATAAATTCCCAATCTTAGTTACTTTAGGAAAAATGTGAATAAGGTGCTAATCCATGAAATTACACTTTGCACCTTGTTTAAGTCGTTGGTGGAGCGTGTGTGGTTTACCGGCACACTAATTTGGACTTAACAAGGGAGGCAAAGGGTGACTTAAGATTTTTCATGAGGTCGGAAGGAGCGCGTGTGGTTTACCGGCACAACGATTAAGTGCCTCGTCATTCACCTACCTTTCAAATATGTTATAACTTGGATTACGGCATCCCTCTTCTAGGTTATAATATATTGTGATTGGATCCTAGCCTTAATATTACATTTGGGTGTTTTATTAAGGACTATCCCTATATATAAACTAAACTTATTTTCTTCTTTTCAGATGTCTTCCAATAATTCTACTCCTGGCCCAAACCCTACTGGCTCCTTCTCTCGCATGAACCTTTATGGGAGAGTCATCTTTGATGGATCCAACTTTACTGACTGGATCAGAAACATCAGGATGGTCACTCGTTACAAGAACAAGGAATATGTTCTTGACAAGGAGCTTAAGGTGCATGAGCCAACTGCTACTCCTGAGGAGCTTGCTGAATATGAGGTTCATGAAAGAGATGCTACAAAAGTGGCATGCATCATGATGGCCACCATGACAGCCGAGCTCCAAAAGTCCTATGAGGACTTCTATCCTTTTGAGATGCACCGGGATTTGATGGACCGTTACCATCAGAGTGCTCGTCAAGAGCGATATGAAATCATCTCCTATGATCACAACCCGAATGAAAGATGGTGAACCCATCACAAGCCACATGCAGAAATTGCAAAGGTATGTGGATCGATTGATGAAGTTGAATGTGAACTTAACTGGGGAGTTGGCAATAGATATTATTTTGCACTCCTTACCTTCATGTTATGATCAATTCCGCATGAAATACCACATGAATAAGGAGGAAGTTACACTTAGCAAACTTTAGGGATTCCTAAAGACTGCAGAATCAGGTCTTAAAGGTAAGTCGGTTGTGACCACTCCTACTCCTACTCCAAACTCCTCAACTGTCTTGGCAATCGGGAAAGGGAAAGGGAAGAAGAGGAAGAACCCCTCGAAGGGTACCAAGGGGAACACCCTTGATGGCTCTTCTTCTAGCGAAACCAAGAAAGGTTCCGTTACACCTTCTTCTGATCCCAAAGAGGCTGAATGCTTCTATTGCCATGAAAAGTCGCACTGGAAGCAAAACTGCCCAAAGTACCAGCAAGATTTGAAGGATGGGAAAGTGAAACCCAACCATGTAGGTATTTACACTATATCATCTAATAATTCACTCTATTCTAACTCTTGGGTCCTTGATACCAGTTGCGGTATTCATATTTGTTCTGAATTACAGAGACTAAGAAGAAGTGAGAATGTGGAGCATGGAAAGATAAACTTGATCATGGGGAATATGAAAGTTTCACCTGTCACCAAGATTGGAGTTTATACTTTGTTGCTTAGTAGTGGATTTACTTTAGATTTGAATAAGTGTTGTTATTCACCAGGAATGGCAAGAAATGTTATTTCCTTTCATGCTTTGTATAAACAAGGTTTTACCTTTTCTTTTGATAATGAAATTGGTGGAATAAATGCTTTCTTTAATAATGTGTTTTATTTTAAAGCATTACCTTGTGATGGTGTGTATGAAGCTGTGTTTGTTGTAGATAATCTAGGAAATAATGTATTGTGTTTTGATTCTACTAATGATAATAACTTGGATAAATCATCATTATGGCATTGTCGTCTTGGACATATAAGCAAGAAACACATAGGCCAACTCAAAAAGGATGGAGTCTTGGAATCATTTGACCTAAAGTCAGATGATAGTTGTGAATCATGCTTACTTGGAAAAATGAAAAAGTCACCCTTCACAGGTTCTTGTGCTAGGGGTGAAGGCTTGTTGGATCTTGTACACACGGATTTGTATGGACCCTTCAAACATGCCACAAGAGATGCTAATCGTTATTATGTGACTTTTACTGATAATTACAGTAGATATCGATATGTCTACTTAATCAAGCATAAGTTAGAGACTTTTGAAAGGTTTAACGAGTTTAAACAGGAAGTTGAGAATCAATTGGGTAGGAACATTAAGATTGTGACAACTCGATATTTCAACTCTATGTAAGACCTAAAAAGTCAAGTATTGTAACCACTTTTGATATAATGATATTAACTTCAAAAATAAAATGTCTAAAAATCTCAAATTAATTACCTACTATGTTAGATGACATTAAACCGTGGTCGTACGTAAAAAAACGCCCAAATCTGACTTCGTATAAAGAAGTTATGATTTTTCCAAGTTCGGCTTAGCGACAGACAGCTAAAAACTCGAAACGGAGATCGATCGACTTTTGGCCGGATTGACCTAAATGAGAATCGAAGGTCTCGACAATGGTTTTACAACGGTAAAAAGTCTGGCAAAACCAGACGTCAGATAATGAAGTTATGAATTTCTAACGAAATTTTCTTACCGCGACCTTTTAAAAATAAATAATAAAAATAATTTCAAATTTTGCCGACGGAATCTAAACGAAAGTTGTAGAGCGTAGTCTCACCTACGCGTGGATATAAAGAACGTCGAAAACGGAGTTCGTATGAAGAAGATATGAATTTTTGAAGTTTATTAAATAAATAAAATATAAATTTTATTATTTAATCTTAGTATTATCCGACGGAGGAGTCACCAGGCCGATCCGAGTTACGCCCAGCGTACACTCGTACGCCCAGTGTACTCGAGGCCTAGGCCTCGGATCGTCCATGTCGCCCCTATATGAGGCTATGCCCCGTCCCATCCGAAGGTCCGAGGTAGTTGAGGAGGCGGTCACGCATGACGCACGCGTATGCCCAGCGTACTCGCGTACGCCCAACGTACCGAGGCGGTTCCCACCCCCTATAAAAGGGATGCGAGGGTTCCGAAGAAAGGGCTCAATTTCTCTCAACTTTCTTGCGTTTTTGCATCATTTTCCGTGCACGTACTATCCCAAAGCCCCGGTTTCCTTGCTCAAGTCCCGAAGGTCGTATGTGCTCCCGATATTCCCGAGAATCCCGAGAAAATCCGCTTTCTCGAGTCGAAATTCTGCTCGGTTTTCATCTCGCCTTCTCCGATCTTTCAAGTTCATATCCTTATAAACCACACTTTTAAATGTTATATAAATGCTTTTATATGCTTTTAAAGGGGGAAATACAAGTAAAACACACGATTATTATCGTGTGTTATATAAAGTTTCATTATACACTTTTTATCAACGGAATCATATGTGATTTATAACTATTATAGGGAAACTTTTGTATGCAAAATATATCATGATAACATCATATCTTTTGAAATGAAAAATGTTTTTATATATGTATAAATCAAACACTCTGCTTATACTGTATGTATATGTGTCCATCTTAGGCTCTATAAAAATTATACTTTTCATAACAAGTGAGCATTTCACTAGGGATTACTATACAAACGAGACACACTTTTAGAAAACTATAATAGGTATAGTTTTACGAGAACATCACGAACTGTTACATACTAGAAACACTATTTTCAAGAAGTCACTATCAAATACAAGAACAAACGAACATTTTCACACGTAAATCTATTTTATACTAAGTTTTGTGAGACATTAACTTCACGTACATTCGACTACACATTTCAAGTCATGTATTATATACCAGAATCCCTTGGAGGGGGAGCATGGTGTTTGTGTATAGATCTATACGGGCTTGACAACCCCGCGCCCTGACTGTTAGCTACAGTACACAATTTGGGGTGACAAACGTCAGAACATTCCAACGCCTGAAGAACGTTTTGTATAGGCATTTCTAGTCAATAGCATGGTTATAAAACTCACATGGGGTATTAAAAATACATTGAGTTACGGGGTTTTTTAGAAAATATGCTAGTAGAAAATATGGGATTTTCTAGGAACAAACAAACAAAAACAAAACATTTCATTTCATACAAATGTTGTCATTTAATACTTATGAAACTCACCAGCTTAAATGTTGATCTACTCTTTCAAAACTACTTGTATGTCCCAAGGATTCAGTAATTACAGGTAACAAACAGCTTTTGAAGAAGGGATGCTGCGGTGCCAGTTTAAATTCATATTTTGGCATCATATCGTAATTGGTTTTGAACATGTACCTTTTAATAATGTAAACTTTCAATTATATATATGATGGTTGTATTGCTTTCTTTAATATGTATTCATTTGTTACGTTACCACATGAAGTCATCTGCCCCCGAACGTTTCGGCCATTCCGTTTTGGGGGTGTGACAAAGATGCTTCGATCCGATCGTGGTGATGAGTATCTTAGTACCGAGTTCGTCGACTATCTTAGGGAATGTGGGATTGTCTTACAAGTAAAACACACGATTATTATCTTGTGTTATATAAAGTTTCATTATACACTTTTTATCAACGGAATCATATGTGATTTATAACTATTATAGGGAAACTTTTGTATGCAAAATATATCATGATAACATCATATCTTTTGAAATGAAAAATGTTTTTATATATGTATAAATCAAACACTCTGCTTATACTGTATGTATATGTGTCCATCTTAGGCTCTATAAAAATTATACTTTTCATAACAAGTGAGCATTTCACTAGGGATTACTATACAAACGAGACACACTTTTAGAAAACTATAATAGGTATAGTTTTACGAGAACATCACGAACTGTTACATACTAGAAACACTATTTTCAAGAAGTCACTATCAAATACAAGAACAAACGAACATTTTCACACGTAAATCTATTTTATACTAAGTTTTGTGAGACATTAACTTCACGTACATTCGACTACACATTTCAAGTCATGTATTATATACCAGAATCCCTTGGAGGGGGAGCATGGTGTTTGTGTATAGATCTATACGGGCTTGACAACCCCGCGCCCTGACTGTTAGCTACAGTACACAATTTGGGGTGACAAACGTCAGAACATTCCAACGCCTGAAGAACGTTTTGTATAGGCATTTCTAGTCAATAGCATGGTTATAAAACTCACATGGGGTATTAAAAATACATTGAGTTACGGGGTTTTTTAGAAAATATGCTAGTAGAAAATATGGGATTTTCTAGGAACAAACAAACAAAAACAAAACATTTCATTTCATACAAATGTTGTCATTTAATACTTATGAAACTCACCAGCTTAAATGTTGATCTACTCTTTCAAAACTACTTGTATGTCCCAAGGATTCAGTAATTACAGGTAACAAACAGCTTTTGAAGAAGGGATGCTGCGGTGCCAGTTTAAATTCATATTTTGGCATCATATCGTAATTGGTTTTGAACATGTACCTTTTAATAATGTAAACTTTCAATTATATATATGATGGTTGTATTGCTTTCTTTAATATGTATTCATTTGTTACGTTACCACATGAAGTCATCTGCCCCCGAACGTTTCGGCCATTCCGTTTTGGGGGTGTGACAAAGATGCTTCGATCCGATCGTGGTGATGAGTATCTTAGTACCGAGTTCGTCGACTATCTTAGGGAATGTGGGATTGTCTCACAATTGACACCTCCCAGGACACCGCAGTTGAATGATGTGGCTGAGAGGCGTAATCGAACCTTGTTGGATATGGTTCGTTCCATGATGAGTCGAGCTTCGCTACCAATCTCATTTTGTGGGTATGCCTTAGAGACTGCCACCCATATCCTTAATCTGGTCCCTACAAAGAAGGTTGCCAAAACACCTCACGAGATGTGGACTGGAAAAGTTCCTAGTCTAGCCCACATCAAGGTTTGGGGCTGCGAGACTTTCGTGAGACGCGAGACTCATGACAAGCTCAAACCTCGAAGTGAGAGGTGTATTTTCATCGGCTACCCAAAAAAATCGTTTGGTTACCTCTTCTACAGACCTAGTGAGAATGTAGTCTTTATAGCAAGGAGGGCTATCTTTCGAGAGAGAGAGAGAGAGAGACAGAGTTCATAAGCAAAGGAAACAGTGGGAGGCTAATTAACCTTGAAGAACTTCAAGAGTCAAGTGGTGAAGGAACCTCAAATCCTAGTATCCATCTTGAGGAGGAAAATCCTATTGTACCTCCAATTGTACCTCTGTGGCGTTCCACAAGGGTTAGGAATATACCTGAGCATTACTATGGATTCCATATTACTGCAGAAGGTGATACACTTATCAGTGATGAGCCATGATAGGTCTGGATGAACCTAATAGCTATGCAGAAGCCATGGCAGGCCCCGAGTCTGCTAAATGGAAAGAGGCAATGGATAGCGAGATACAGTCCATGTATGACAATCAGGTCTGGAACTTGGTTGACAATGTACCAGGTTGTAAGACAGTTGGGTGCAAATGGATCTTCAAGAAGAAGACCGACATGGATGGTAATGCTCACACCTATAAGGCACGACTGGTTGCAAAGGGCTTTTTTCAAACTCTAGGAGTTGATTATGATGAGACCTTTTCACCAGTAGCCAAGATTAAGTCTATTAGGGTATTGTTAGCCATAGCTGCATTTCATGACTATGAAATATGGCAAATGGATGTCAAAACCGCTTTCCTTAATGGAAAGTTGGCTGAGGATGTTTACATGAATCAGCCAGAGGGTTTTGTCAGCACAGAGTACCCTAATAGAGTGTGTAAGCTTGAGAAATCCATTTATGGATTAAAGCAAGCACCTCGTTGATGGAATCTTTGCTTTGATGAGAAAGTCAAAGGGTTTGGCTTTTCGAAAAATGAAGATGAATCTTGTGTATATGTTAAGGATAGTGGGAGTATAGTTAGTTTTTTTGGTACTGTATGTGGATGACATACTACTCATAGGAAATGACATCCCAACTCTGCAGGAAGTTAAGTCCTGGATTGGGAAGTGTTTTGCTATGAAGGACCTAGGAGAAGCTGCCTGTATTCTAGGGATAAGGATCTTGAGAGACCAGAGTAAAAGACTAATTGGACTTAGTCAGAGTACATACTTGGATAAGGTGCTGAAGAGATTCAGCATGCAAGATTCCAAGAAAGGAGAGTTACCCATCCAGAGTAACACTAGACTGAGTAAGACTCAGAGCCCGAGTACTGAGGTAGAGATAGCTGAAATGAGTCGTATACCTTATGCTTCGGCAGCAGGCTCGATCATGTATGCTATGATATGTACTCGTCCTGATGTAGCCTTTGCTTTAAGCATGGTTAGCAGGTATCAGGGGAACCCTGGTAAGGCTCACTGGACAGCGGTAAAGAATATTCTCAAGTACCTACGGAGGACTAAGGACTGGGTCCTTACCCTTGGTGGTAGTGATGACTTCAGAGTTGTAGGGTATAGTGATGCTAGCTTCCAGACTGATAGGGATAATTTCCGCTCTCAGGCGGGTTGGATCTTTACCTTAAATGGAGGAGCAATCTCTTGGAAAAGTTCCAAACTAGAAACAGTGGCTGATTCAACTTGCGAATCAGAGTATATAGCGGCAAGCAAGGCGGCAAAAGAGGCTATATGGCTAAAGAACTTCATTGGAGACCTTGGAGTTGTACCAGCTATATCGAAGCCCAAAGAGATTTTCTGTGATAGTGAAAGTGCAGTTGCCTTAGCAAAGGAACCAAGGGATCATGGGAGATCCAGACACATTGACAGAAAATATCATTTCATCAGACATTGTATAGAAGAAGGACTCATCGTAGCAAAGAGGGTATCATCAGATGAGAACCCGGTAGATCCCCTCACGAAGGGACTGGGTAGGGTTAAGCATCTCCAGCATGCTAGGAGCATAGGGTTGAAGGATGATATAAGTTTTAGTAGTTAGATAATTTTGAAATATGTAAAATGTATTTGACATTTGATGATGAATAAAAGTTGTGTTTATTCATGAGTAAAGTGTTGCTATCTTTTGTCAATCGTTTACTATTATTTCTTTTGCATGTTTTGACTTCCCGAATATTTATGTTGTGTTTTTACATATTATTCAAATTATCCACAGTCGATCATATGTCGGGAGTAGATATGAATTAAGATTGTCATGAGTTGGTTGTAGAGGTCTAAGGTGTTGGACATGGCCTCAACACTCATGAGTGCTCATAATTTCTGAGTATTGGATTCAACCCACGCTCACTGGTATCACTTCATGGAATTTATCTCGAGTGATCGCGAGACGGTAATATCATATAAGTCTTCAAACCTAGAGATACGATTTGTTACTTACGAGTTGGTTATGCATTGATTGTACGAAAACGCATCGGTAACTCGATGTTATAAAACGTGCTTTTGTGTATAATTCAATGAGTGGTAGAACAAACATATGAGTCAAAGTTTATCTGTTCCCTCTTGGATTAGAAGCTGATATCTGGGCCCCTCGATGATTTTGTTTTGACCTATGTATCGGGCCCGGTCAGAACTAAGTTGATGTGTTCAATTAAGTTCTATGTCAAACAAATCGGAAATCAGGAAACAAACTGCTGAACAATAAGCAAGACCATGTTCCATGTGTTTGTCCGGTTGATATCTAGAATAGAGGATTATATCACCCCTTATCTAAAATGGCGTACCATCATCTTCTCAGTTCCGAGAAACCTTGAAAAGAGCTATGATTGTCGATCGGTTCCTGAAGTCATACTTGCAGTTATAGTTATTAGACTTATCCAAGTGGGAGACTGTTGGATAAGGTGTCTAAGTCCATAACTATTTCTGGTATGTACTTGACCGGACCCGTCATGGTTCATTTGGGTTGCATGGCACCATGCAATTGGATAGACTAAATGAGAGAAATAACACTTGTGGTTTACTAATATATTATAAGTTCTAATATATTAATAATATTATTTAATTAATTTGATCAAGAATTAATTTTAGAATTAATTAAGTGATCAAAAGATAACTAATTAAATATATGGGCTGATTATGTAAATCATCCATAACTTATATAGTGGGCTAAGAGGCTCCATGGATAATCAAGTTGGGTTGAACCCATTGGATGCTCCATGGAGGCTCCATGGGAGTTACAAACCAATGTGTCATAGAAATGAAGATTCATGACACATTAGGGTTTACATGGTGTAACCCTAAATGTGTCAACACTATATAAAGCTCATGTTTCTCCCAAAATCGGCTATGACATGCATGTTTGAGGGCTAGTGCCGATTTTTGAGTGTTACACTTTCTCTCCAAGTTTACTCCATATCATTTGGTGTTGTGTGAAGCATTACAGGCATCAGACTTGGGGTGCTAGGCTCAGAAGGTTTCAAGGATCAAAATCAATAACAAGGTATGTAGTTCTATCTTTCATTCAAGTTCAAATTGTTCCCCATGTATGCTAGATAGGATCATAACCTTGGAAATCAACTTTTCATGAGAATTAGACAAACATGGATCAAAGGTTATTAGGGTTTCATGTACACTTAGGAAGTGTTAGAATGCTCAAAACCCATCACAAACTATATGTATTACTGATTTACATAAACAATCCCCGTTAATTTAATTAGTCTATTTTGATCACTAAATGAATTCCAAATTAATTCTTGATCAATAGTAATTAAATAATGTTATTTCTCAATTAATATAGTATACTTATAATATATTAATAAATCACAAATAACCTCTTTCTCAAATATCCTTCCTATCAAATTGTTCTGGTGAATGCAACCCGAAATGGATCATGCTACTCTCGGTTCAAGTACATACCAACTATAGTTATGGGCTTAGAAACCTAATCCAACAGTCTTCCACTTGGATAAGTCTAATAACTATAATTGTAGGTATGACTCCGAAATCCGATTAGCAATCATAGTTCTCAAAAGCCGCTTGTTGAACTCTGATCTAATCAGCAACGCATGCATTAGATAATGGATCATATATTCCTACATTCTAGACATTATATGGACATGAGACATGGATTATAATCATTCTATCTGTCCATGTGTTGTTTCCTGATTTCCAATTTATGAAGACTAACTAATTGAACAAATGAAATCAGTCTAGGCTTGGCCAAGCGATTAGGGTGTCATCATTAAATCATCGAGGGGCCCACTGATATCGCCTTTTATCCCTCTTAGGGTAAAAGGAATGGATAAAATTTGACTCATATTCTTGCTCTATATACTCATTAAATCACACACGGCCATATGTTTTATAACACCAAGTTACTGGCGCGTTTACAATCATTAATGTGCAACCGACTTGTAAACTGCAACTCATATCTCTTCGTTTCAAGAATATGAGATATAATTGTCTCATGATCACTCATGATAAAATCCATGAAGTGATTCACATGAGCATGGGTTTAGTCCAATACTCAAATCTTATTACAGGAGTACTCATGAATACTACAACAAACTTGTGTTATGTCTAAACACCTTTAGACAATCTACAGACCCATTCATGGCAGTCTAGCTTCAATACCTACTTCCAACGTATGATTGACAGTGGATAGTTTGAATAATTTTATTATTCGGGAAGTCAAAACATGCAAAGTGAAACTCAAGAATAATCGAATCCAATATGGTCTCAAAACTTTTGATTATAAACAAAACACATTTTATTTAATCGCCATATTGATTACATATTATCCGTTGTATAATGTTTCAATTTATCAACTTTATATTTGAATTAAAACAATAGTTATCCCATGCTCCAAGCATGCACACTGTGTTTACTTACGGTCCTTTCTTTGTGAAATAGATCAATTGAATACATCTTCAATGAAACTCATTTCACAACTCCAAATCTTTATCACAAGTGTAAGAATGCCAAATTCTTGCCACTATTAGAATGTGCCAGATTCTAAACTATTATGCACTGATTCCTTTCGTAATGTCGAGGTACAGAAGTCATATAGATTTTGCCAATGATATTACAAAGTATTCCTTTGAAGATTGTTACAAGAACAATTCCATGGAAGTGAAGTGTCAATTTCAAAGTACATTCCTTTGAACATCCTTCTTGCATAAAAGTTTCTAACTTTCACATAGACTCTTAATATCCAACTCCCATTATGGAAACATTTCCATATTTGCCATATGACAACTCATTATTAATAGAATCCTGTCTATTCATAATAATGTCAATATGGTCCATCCATTACTATACTTCCAACCGTCCTTAAGAAACCAATCCTTGGCGAACCTTAGATCGTCCTTGACAGTTGTTTAATAACTTTAGTCATATCCAGTTCTAGTCCTTTTTCCCTCTTAATTCCCTAGGCATTTGGAAAATTAGAACACGTGAATATTATAGAACATGCAATCGATCCTATACCCAAAGCATATCGGACACGATTCATAATGCCTTACATAAAGACATCATCCCATGACCAATCTCTTGCTATTATATTTCCATACATAGAATTCCCATGTTGAAACATTCTAATATGGTAATCACACACATATATATATATATATATATATATATATATATATATATATATATATATATATCCATGACTAAGTCTAATTAATATTTGTTGGGTCGTGTTTTGTGTAATGAGTTGCGTCTATTGGGCTCGTTAGTTAGTCCATTTTGTATCTCCGGTATGGGCATGTCCATCCGTGAGTTTAGTAGGGTTTAGTATATATAGGAGCTTGCATGCTTCCTAGAATGAAACGATAGAATAGAACGATCAGAGTATTCAGCAAGTTTATGGTTATCGTTCTTGTAACCCTAAAATCCTCTACAGCGGAAGTTCTTAGTCGAGCTCTACTGAGGATTGTTTGATCTAATCATTCGACACATATTGATCCATACTTGTGTTATTTACTGCTTTTACATCCATCGCATTACCTGTTAAGAAGATCTAATCGATCTTTAAGTTAATTAACAACTTAACAATTGGTATCAGAGCAGGAGGCTGTGTAATTCATACACATCTTTTCTGTGAAAAAGGTTGCGATTAGGGTTATTCCGCATTAACTAATATTTATTGAGCCGTCATCCCTTAATTGACGTGTCTCAGCATTTATTTGTTTTGCCCTAATCTTATTTATATTACACGTCTGATCTTTCAAACAGGTTACGATCAAGCATGGACGAGTCACAATCAAATCCCATAAACATCTCAAATAGCATTGGATCAACGACGAAGATTCCCATCCTTTACACCCAGGATTACGAAGTCTGGGCACATCACTTTGAAGATTATGTTATTAGATCTGAAGACAATGGATACCTCATCTGGGAAGCAATGGTGTCTGGACCATTCGCTCATTCAGCAACGTCTAGAATAATTAAAACACAGAAAGAGTATAATGATCTATTGAAGGACGTAAAAGATATTACTCAAGACGAAAAGGATAAGTTTCAGTGCAATATTAAAGCATTGAGACTAATCAGATTCGCTCTTCAATCGGATACTTTCAGGCTAGTGAGTTCATGCAGCACTGCCAAAGAAATATGGGATAGGCTATGAGAGTTATATTCCACAGACGAAGATCTGGAACATTCCATTCAGACCTTACTCTTGTCTGAGTTTGGTGAATTTAAGCAGAATCCCGAGGAATTTGTTACTCAAACATTCGATCGCTTCAATCATCTTCTCAGTAAGATGATTAAACACGATATTGAAAGGAAGTTGATTGAACAAAAAGTTACATTTTTTAATGGTCTTAGATATGAGTGGAGAGCGGTTGTGTTCACTGTTAAAGCTCATGAGCAATTCAAATCTTATTCGTTGGCTAAGCTGGTAGGAATTTTGAAATCCCAAGAAAAGATTGTCTTGCACGAGAAGAATGTGGTTTCAAGCTTGGGTTCCTTGGCCCTTCTTTCAAAAAGCAAAAGTGTGATGGAAGATGAAGACCTTAACTTAGAAGACTATGACCTTACCTCTGAAGACTATGCAATGATGGTGTCAAATCCAAAGAGGTTTATTAAGAAAAGGTTTCCTACCAATAAGAACCGAAATTGGCAAGGAAGCTATAGTTCTGAAAAAGTGAGGGAGGAACCGAAGGCAGAAGAAGCAAACAAAGAGCCGAAAGCTGAAGGGGATTCTGGGGTGAACTGCTATTACTGTGGAGGAAAGAACCACTATGCCAAAGACTGTGTCCTAAAGAAAATGGCAGAAAAGGATGAAGAAAAAGATGAAGAAGTTGTGTTGATGAAAAAGCTGGAAGAGATCAAGAGAAAGAAAACTGCTGCTAACCCTTCTATGAATGCTTTAATTGTGCAGGGTTCGGTAGCGGATGATGAGTTCGGTGGCGTGGAGATCTGGTCAACCGACTCTGAGGATGATGAAGTCAGAAAGCCATCTCATGGAAAGGCTTATGTTGCAAAAGGTGAAGGAAGCGGTGGAAGGTGTTTGATGGTGTCGGATGTATCTCAAATGAGGGGATACAACACAGACGGTGGGAATGAAGACATGAAGGAGCGAGAGGACTTGTGCTTCACAGCAAAACCTCTCAGCGTGCAGTTTAATGAGCTTGATGAATTAATCAAGAAGGTACAATCCATTTTTGTTTCATTCAAATTCCCACAAAATTCATATGAAAAAGAACTAAAAAATGTAAATTCAAGAATCTCTCATCTAGACAGCAGTTTAACTCAAACACGGGTCACCAATTCTAACCTAACTGACCAATTAAGCAGGGTGTCTTCAAAGAGTGAGGAACGGAGGATGTGGATAGAGCTGAAGGAGTCGGAGTTGATCAAATCCAAAGACGAAAACATTTACTTACAAAGAGACAATTTAAAACTTTTGAAACAAAGAAATGTGTTTTGTTTGATTGCTAAGCGTCTTTATTCTAACATCACTCAACTTCATCTTAACTGTGAAATAGGACAGAAAATTCATCGCATGATTTTGCCCTCTCTTGAGTTTAAGGAAGATGAAATTGACGCAGAAGCATATAATTGGGAAAGTGTAGTTTCGTCTGAGGATATAAATCCGACGTATATGTATGGTCTAGACAAAATCGAATCTTTCATAAAGTCCAAGGACCATAAGGACATGCTGAAAAATCTTTTGGATGAAAATGACAAACTGAAACTAAGGACCGAAACCATACAAAAGTTTGACTCATTGAATGCCAACTTGAGCTCAGAAAATAAATTTGATGTTGAAAATGCATCTGAGCTTAATGAGGATGATGATATGAGTGAAATTTCTATAGAGGATGAAATTGACTGTTCTGAGTTTGTCAAGAACGAACCCGAAAACCACAAAAATCTTATTTCAGAAAATTCTATGGAGTTTGCTCGTTTATCCCACCAAAAGTCCCCGATCCTTGAAGAAAAAGCTGTTGTATACCAAAAGGTAAGGACGACTCCAAATCAGGTATATAAGGTCACAGGAGTAACCGAACATCAGACAGCCGAACTGACAGCCATTGTAAATGAAGATAATGCTGATGGCTGTGATGAGTTCTTCTGGTCTGCCCCCATCGACAATGCTGATGAAACTGTTGGTCTGTCAGAACGGACATCCTGGAAAACCAAAGGCAGATATGTGATAGAGCCTTTGAACAAGCCTGATAACTTCGACGTGCCAAGTACTAGTGGTACAAAAGACGTTCCTGAAGAGAAAGGAGTTCCTGCAGAAAAAGTCACTCCTTCAAGTGAAACATCATCAGTTCAGAGTGAATCGACAAACAAGAAGCAAAAGTAAAAAGCCAACATCCATCGACAGCCGAAACAAGTTAGGAATCAGAAGCAGCAAAGGAATCAGAGATACAAGAAAAATCTCTCTGAACGAAAACATTTTTGACGATCTCAAAACACCCATTTCTCTTATCATGACAAAAATCCAACGTCAGAGAAAAATGCTGTTAGGAAGCAAGAAAGTAATAACAACCGAAAGGAAAGGTTCGGTTCTGAGGATCACAATAACCGAAACGTAAGGTTCGGTTCAGAGAACACCAGCTACCGAAAGCAAAAGTTTGGTTCTGAGAGTAAAAGCAATCAAGGTTCAAGGATCGGTCCCACTAATAATCAAAAACAAAAGGGATACCTAGAACCTCAAGTCAAGCAAACTTCTCAGTCTAACTTCTCTCATTCTAATTCCTCTCAACCTCATTCTAAATCCAATTCTGTTCATACTCAAAATCCAAAATCTTCAACAGATTTGAAAGGAAAATCGAAGGTTTCCTCAGTCAAGACCGATCAAAAGCATTCCAATGTCCCAGTGCCTAAACCTGAATCCAAACCGTCTGTAACAAATCCCAATAAAATTAAGGTTTTCACCATTAAAAAGAAAGATGAAACAACTTTAATAAAAAGAACATATCTTGTTGACATCTCTCTTACTAGTCCTGTTCCTGTGAAAGGCTCACGTGGACCCAAGAAACTTTGGGTTCCTAAATCTACTTAATTTTTGTAGGTTATCAGTGACGAGCAGTTTGACGAAGAATGGTATATTGACAGTGGCTGCTCACGTCACATGACAGGAAGGAAGGAAGAGCTGAGGGAATTTCGGTCTCTTTCAAACGGTGGAAATGTCAAGTTCGGGAACAACTCATTCGGCACGATAAAAGGCTATGGAATGATAACAAATGGAGATCTCACAATCAGAAAGGTTGCATACGTTGAAGGACTATAACACAACCTCATTAGTGTATCTCAGCTTGTTGGAGGAACCGGTCTCAAGCTTTCTTTCGATGATGAGGGTTCAGAGATAATTGAAAAGAAAACAAAAAGAGTAATTCTCAAATCGGAGCGCAAAGGCGAGATGTTTCCCCTGAATCTCAAACCTATCAAAGGAAACCCAGCTATCTGCCTGCTATCCAAAGCACAATCTGACGAAAGCTGGCTGTGGCACCGAAGGCTCTCTCATCTCAACTTCAAGGATATCAACAAACTTGTCACAGGCGGTCATGTTCGAGGTCTTCCATTGCTCAAATTCGATCGACAACATTTATGTGCTGCGTGTGAAATGGGGAAGCAGAGTCGTCATAGTCACCCATCGATTGTAAACACTAAAGTTGTTGAACCATTAGAGTTAATTCACATTGACTTGTGTGGTCCATCATCTATCGAAAGCATCGGCGGTAGCAAGTATATTCTTGTTATTGTTGATGACTTTTCACGTTTTACATGGGTGTTCTTTCTGAAGCACAAATCTGAAGCAACTCTCAATCTAAAGACGTTTATCAAGCAGGTTGAAGTGCAGCTGAGGAAAGTCGTTCGCAACATCAGGAGCGACAATGGGCTGGAGTTCAAAAATAAAGAATTCGAAGACTTCTTGGTAGAAAAAGGAACCAATCACAACTTCTCAACTCCCTACACCCCTCAACAAAACGGAATTGTTGAAAGATGAAACCGATCTTTGTGTGAGGCGGCCCAAACCATGCTAAGTTTTGCTTCTTTACCTTTATACTTTTGGGCTGATGCTATTGCTGCAACATGTTTTACGCAGAACAGGTCCTATCTCAATAAACGCTTTAATCTCACTCCTTATGAGATCATCAACAACAGGAAGCCAAATGTCAAATTCTTCCACGTATTCGGCTCACGGTGTTTCATCTTCAATTCTAAAGAACATCGTAACAAGTTTGACGTAAAAGCCGATGAAGGGATATTTCTGGGATACTCTCTCACTTCGAAAGCATACAGGGTTTTGAACAAACATTTGAGGAAAATTGAAGAAACTTATTATGTGACTTTCGATGACAACTATGTCAAAAAGCTGAAGGCCAGTGAAGACACAGTAGGAGAAATTTCTTCTCAAACAGGCCAAGTCATAGCCTCGATTGCAAATCTGTTTGAGAAGTTTGTTGAGTTATTCGATGAACCAGAGAAGGCCACTCTCTCGGAAGCTAGTGCAACAGACAACAAAGTAGATCATCTCAAGCAACTCATCGAAAATGCTGCCAAGCAAATGAATGAAGGAGGATCAAGTTCCAACGACCCTCCACAGCACGATGCTTCAATTGAGGGGGAGGATCCACCTTCATCTTCACAGTCGGGCTCACATGTTGCGGGGGAGAACTGTTCTCCAGCTACTCCCGAACGCCCAGCTGTATCCGAAAGCCAATCTGTACCAGAAAGTCCTGTGGTACTCGAAAGCTCAACTCCACCCGAAACTCCTGTAGCTCCGGAAAGTCAAGATATACCTGAAAACTTATCTGTCGAGGGGGAGAATGCTAATATGTCTTATGACGATGATAGTCAATCTGAGCTAGAAGAGATGGTAAATGCTGAATTGGATCCATCCTATGATCCAAATTACCCTCCTCTTGTCAAATGGACCAGAGATCATCCTGTTTCACAGGTTGTCGGTAATGTCTCTGAAAAGGTCCTAACCCGATCTCACCTGAAGGCAAAGCAAACTTCCTTATTTTCAAAAGTAGAGTTATGTATGTTTAACTCCTTCGTCTCAAAAGTTGAACCAAAGACAGTTAACACTGCTCTTGATCATTCCGATTGGGTTCAAGTTATGCAAGACGAACTTAATGAATTCGAAAGAAATAAAGTTTGGCGCCTCATTCCAACTTCTCCAGATGCCTCGGTTGTTGGTCTCAAATAGGTCTTTAGAAATAAGCTGGACAAGGAAGGCAATGTGGTTAGAAACAAAGCTCGTCTAGTGGTGAAAGGATACTGCCAGGAGGAAGGAATCGACTATGAGGAAACTTTTGCTCCTGTGGCTAGGCTGGAATCTGTTCGAATATTTCTTGCCTATGCTGCACACAAGAACTTTGAGGTCTTCCAAATGGACATAAAGTGTGAATTTCTAAATGGAGAGCTCGAAGAAACGGTGTACGTGGAGCAACCTCCTGGATTCGTCAATGAAAAATATCCCAATCACTATTATATTCTGGACAAAGCGGTATATGGACTGAAACAAGCACCGAGGGCCTGGTATGAAACGCTAACCAAGTTTTTAAAGATGTCCAAATTCAAACAAGGTTCGGTTCACCCAACCTTCTTTCGTAAGAAGGAAGGTAACCACCTTATGATTGTTCAAATCTATGTCGATGATATTATCTTTGGCTCAACGAATCCTAGTTTAACGGCTGAATTCAGAAAGCTGATGGAGACTAAATTTGAAATGAGCTCAATGGGTCCAATTAACTTTTTCCTTGGTTTGGATATTAGACAGGGACCCGAAGGCATCTTTATTAACCAGGAAGCTTACATGAAGACTCTCCTTGCTAAATTTGGCATGATGGGAGACTCAAAGGTTAAAGTTCCAATGGCGTTCGGCACCAAGCTCACTCTATCCTTGGATAAGCCAACAGTCGACATTACGCTATATCGCCAAATGATTGGTTCTTTAATGTACCTCACTGCTAGCATGCCTGATATAATGTTTTCTGTTTGTTACTGTGCTAGATTTCAGGCAAATCCCCGTGAACCTCACATGCTTGCAGTGAAGAACATACTCTGGTATCTCAAGCGAACTACCTCTCTCGGCTTATGGTATCCATCCAACTCAGGTTTCTTCGTTCAAGCCTATTCAGATGCAGACCTTGGAGGTTGTGGACTAGACAGGAAAAGCACCACTGGAGGCTGCCAATTCCTAGACGGGAAGTTGGTTAGTTGGCAATCAAAGAAACAGACCTGTGTGTCTCTGTCTACCGCTGAAGCAGAATACATCGCAGCTGCCTCCTGTACTTCTCAAGTGATTTGGATCCAAAGCCAACTCCGGGACTATGGACTCAATATGAAAAAAGATCCCATTATATTGCGACTCTGAAAGTGTAATTAGGATCTGTCATAACCCAGTGCAACACTCGAAGACTAAGCACATAGCACTGAGGTATCACTTCATTAAGGATCATGTGGAAGATGGGAACGTCGAAATACACTTTGTTCGAACCACTGATCAACTGGCTGACATCTTCGCCAAAGCTCTTCCTGAAGCATCTTTTAACAAAATTCTACAAGGGCTAGGTTTGATGGAATCAGAGTCAGTACCAAAAATTACCTCTTAAAGCTCAAAAGCAAGAAGCGAAATAGACCGAACGTTCGGGTTTGGGTCTTGTGCTAATGTACCGAAATGAACCGAACGCTCGGGTTCGGTTGCATTATCTGCTTTCCGCTCATCACTCAAAGGTAGTTTCCTTGGCTGTAGATCTTATGTATAAATTTTCCATATTCGTTTCTCTTATTGTCAAAGTTATTCTCTTTTTCAAATCTATTTTCTTTGGCGACCGAATTCAACCGATCGTTCGGGTTCGGTTCCAAAAATTTTCTCACCCGAAATAGACCGAACGCTCGGGTTCGGTTCCAATGTTTTTCTCAACCGAAATAGACCGAACGCTCGGGTTCGGTTCCCAAATTTTTTTTCATTTTTTTAGTGTGGGTATATAATTTCATTTACCTAAGTGTCCCTAGAAGCATGCTGCTGTATGTGTCCAAAGCCTCACCTGATTCTGAATAATAGGCCTTACTGACTTGGTATAAATAAACCTTGTCTTCCCAATTAGGCTTTCTTATTTATTCTAATCATGAGCTACCTAACTCTCTTCTCACATGAGATATGAGTTTTCTGCTTGGTCCTAATCTTTATAGCAGAGGTACTTTCATTTCTTTACACCATCTATGTTGCATTTCTCCATCACATTCGCTTCACAAACGTAACCCTTGAGACTCTCAGAAATTACCACTGAGGTGTATGGTTGCACAATTTCTGCGTTCATGATCTTAGCTTCGTGTCACTACATGCTAAGTGAAACCCAAAATTCAATACCCATTATGAATTGACGGTGACCAATTAAATTGCTCAAGCTCTCACTAATGAATTGACGAAGGTACCACATGAAATCTCCAACTTTCTTTTGAGTGATTCCTATGAAATGGTTAACACCCATAACATTTCTTCCCTTGGGATCCAATTTTAATTTTTGTTGAGATCTTATAAATTTACTAGCCAAATTAAAATTATCTCCAACCTACTTGTTCAACAGACTACACCGGTCTCACAAGTACTTCGTTCGATTTCTGTCTTATATCAAGATTAGGAATTTTGAATCGAAGCGATATCCACCCTCATAAGCCTAATTAAAAGAAGCCTTTCAACACTTCTTAACAAGTGTCTGATCGTTATTCAACGGGAAACCACACAAACACTTTAAAGTCTCTTCTGACTTTGAAGGAAGAGATTCGTGCCCGGGATCATTTGTTTCGTGTCTTTATTGACATCACATATTTTCCCAACAGTGTTGCTTTATTTCTTTTCTTTTACACCCTAAGCACGAAAATCTTTGATTTTCCAAAATTCAGGTTCTCTTAATTACAAGGTATTTTAAATGGATCGGTGATTTATTAAAGGATGTGGTAAATATTGATCCACGTGGGCGAATTTTTTTTAAAAGATGATGTTTTATTCTAAAGGTATAAGATGACGACATGATGACTCAGGCGGGAGTCTAATCGATTTGATTTCAAACGGCGCAAGAGGGACGCGTGCGAATCTGAACCGTTTCATCTCCAAACGGCGCCTGATGGGAAGGCGTGTTATTAGGGGCCTGACATTCTCTCTCATGCGTGTTCATCGGCAACCCCAACTGTCACGCATCAGTCAACTCCGAAAAACCCTTCGTTTTTCAATAGAAGATTTGGGAAGATCTTTCTCTCTCCTTAAACCACAGTATAAAAGGCAACATCCTCCATCGTTTACCTCTTTACTGCAATTATAATTCCCAGAGAGCAAGAAATTCCTAAACCTTCACTGTTCATCATCTCCTTCCCTTTCTTCATAACAATGGTAGATTCTTCCTCAGTTCACGCAACATCTCACATTTTGCCCATCCGCCCACAGCAAAGCTTGATCATCGATTTAACTCTTCAATCGTATGATGCATTCATGTTCCCCATCATCGAGTGTCTGGAGTTTTCTCCAATCGCTCCTGCACTTACCAGGGCTGAAACCGTTCCGATGGAATTCTTGTCACAGATCTTTGCCACTGCTCACTATGACAAGGCCGTCGACAGAATATTCTTTGATATCTTTAAACACAAGGCGTCGATTTCAAAGCAGCGGTTCTGCTCATTGTTAGGGTTTGACGCAGATTCTTCCAGGGTTAATCCGGAATCCATCCCCATGGGTCATCTGTTCAACATGTTCTACAACATGGGATACATGGAGGTGCTTACTACGGTGACGAAATTCAAGAAGTCGTGCCTACCTCCACAGTGGAATGGGATGTTCACTGTTTTGTTTAAGGGCTTATCTAAACGAAGCGCCGAGTCTGATGGAGCCAGCCGTTTATTTCTCTCCATCATGTATGGTATCTACAATGGTATCAACATAGACTATAGGTCAGTTCTGTGGCAACAACTCATTCATAGTCTCTCATCCACTTCCAGACATTCAGAGATTTCATATGCTCGATTCTGCACCATTATCACGAAATGGGTGATGGACAAGTACCACGTCCCCATTGTCGCTGGTGCTCCAATGTCTTCGATTGGTACCTTCCATACCACGAAGATCATTGTGTCGGATGCTTCAAAATTTCCGTTCAACGGGTCTATTCCGGAAACGATGTATGGTGATGTTCCGGCTGACAGCAGGATCATTCAGACGTATAAAGAGTTCAGACGTTCTGGTCCGAGGGATCTTACTCCAGAAATGCTGAAATCCATTCATGACGCCAACAAGCCTGCTCCAAGAGGCAAGAAGGCTGATAAGGGAAAACAAGTGGCCAAGGGGGCGAAAGGCCCGTCTCCAAAGAAGAGGAAACCCACCAGAGCTGCTCAGTCTCCACAGCAAAAGAGGAGAAAAACCCAACCGTGACGAAAGTTAATTATCGCTTCCTCCTCAAGCGAGTCTGATGGTGATAGTTCTGATTTTGAAGGCTATCAACGTGGTAACACTCCACCACGATCTCCAACCCATGAAGTTCATGTCTCTACTTCTCCAATTTCCTCTCCACCTAAAACCATTCCTATTTCTATTCCCCCCATAACTTCCACTACTCAAATACCACCCACTTCCATCCCAATACCAACACCAATATTCACCGAAGCAACCACAACAACCACTGCAGATGTTAGAACCAACGTATCTGATACGGGGGTTCATACTGACGCACCCGAAACCACCCCAGCACCCGAACAAACAACACAACCCGAACCTACCCATACTACCGAACCACTAGCATCACCACCACCATCAGAGGGAGAAGAACCATTCCTTGGCGGGGAAAATATGACTTTTGACTCGGTCTACTATAGCCCGTTTCAAGTACAGAGTGATGACGATGACGATGCTCCTGTCACCAAAAGGCATCTCCAGGAGCTCCATGATAAAATTGACTCACTCATCGCCTCCTCTTCCACTTCTCAGTTCTCCCTATCTGAAGATGCGGTTCAGAAAATTGTTGACGCTTTCTCCAAAGCTCAGGAAGCTTCACTTGCTTCTACAACCACTGCCATAGATGCCTCCACCAAAGCTTGTCAGGCAGCGACCGAAAAAGTCGATAAACTATTTACTGATGCCTCTTTCCTGTTGAAGTCTTTACAGGAGAGTGCCAACGCTGCCAAGGCTACGCTGGAACGATTGTCCACCAGCTAGCAACATCAGTCGCAACTGAGTTGAAGTCATTCGCTTCTCTTAGTCAAACCATCTCTGACGATAACTCAGCTTTTCAAACAACCATCGAGGAACGTCTCTCCAAGCTTCAAGAAGATTTGGTTGCCGAGAACACTCTCATGGATGCTCTCGCAAGGAAGACTACTGCTCTGAAAGTCAAGAGCATTCAACTCTCCAACTCTCAACAGGAGATTGAATCTCTTCGATCTGAAAGGGAGGTCATCAAATCGTGTGTTTTGGATGTCCACTCTGCCATCTCCAACATCTTAGAAGCACATGATCCAATTCTTAACTACACTGTGAGGCGTGACCTTGCAGAGAAGCTCACTCCCGCCCTCTCCCTACTCAGCAAAATCGAAGGGCTCCTTGATTTCGTGTCCATTCCGAAACAAGGGGGAGAGAAGGAAACAATGTCTCAACCACCTCCTACTTCCACAGCTACTCACACTACCGAACCTCATCCAGTAGGCCAAGCCTCTGGTTCTGGTGTGAAAGACAAAGGCAAAAATATTGTTGAGGAAGAAGAAGAAGAAGACAAAGAAACAATCGCCGACTTGTTGAAGCGTAAAAGTCGACGCAATGAGGCTGACATCAGTGCTCGTGTGGCAAGAGAGGCTGAAGAAGCCAAATGTAAACAGAAAGAAGCCCACGACCTTCTTGAGAGCAGGAAAACTTTGTTTCCTTCCTGGACTCTTGAGAGGATGATTAAAGAAGCCATTGACACACCAAGTATCTTGTGGCTGGAACCTGTGATCTCTTTAGATCGTTCCAATACTGGCGACTCACAGTTCGACATGCCATTGACCCGAAAGGCTTTCATCTTTCATGCCTTTTCCAACGTTGCAGAATTCCCTCATCCTCATCCACAGGTTGATCGGGACCTAATTAATTTCTATCTGAAGGCTGCTCAACCCCAATATCAGACTTGGAGCGCTTAGAAAATTGTCAACGTTCGGGTCTTGAAGCCGTACAGTGAAGGTAACTTCATCAACGTCCGGTTCAAGGTACTTTGGGGATCTGCCAAAACAGAACATACTATTTCCCTTGCAGATCTTCCCAACCTTAATCCCCATGATTGGATTATCTTGCATAACATCCTCCTCACCAACGAAGTTGAATACGGTCCGATCATCGACCATTTCAAGAGGATGCTCGTGTGCTACATCATGGAAGTTGCATTGATGGATCAGGAGATTGCAAGCATATTTAAGAAGAAACCTACAATATCTCCTGTTGGCTCTGCCAGTGATCTCAACCAAATGCAGATGGGGAAGATTGACTCGAGGAGGAATTCGGTCATGTTTACCAGAAACGAAGGACAGAAATGTCTTTTCACCTTGGCTGACAAACATCTCTATACCACTGCATGTTTGGAGCACGTTTTGGGGATCATCCACAGATGCAAGCAGAACACAGCGGATGATATCAAGTACTTTGATGATATGATTCAATGGTACATTCGGTTCAGACAGACTATTCTCGCTCTTATCACACGTCTATTTGATATTGTAAAGAAGGCTCCTGCTGCTGGCCCGAAGAAGAAGTAGTCTCGGTCCAATTTGACGCAAAGGGGGAGATTGTTGGGTCGTGTTTTGGGTAATGAGTTGCGTCTATTGGGATCGTTAGTTAGTCCATTTTGTATCTCCGGTATGGGCCTGTCCATCCGTGAGTTTAGTAGGGTTTAGTATATATAGGAGCTTGCATGCTTCCTAGAATGAAACAATAGAATAGAACGATCAGAGTATTCAGCAAGTTTATGGTTATCGTTCTTGTAACCCTAAAATCCTCTACAACGGAAGTTCTTAGTCGAGCTCTGCTGAGGATTGTTTGATCTAATCATTCGACACATATTGATCCATACTTGTGTTATTTACTGCTTTTACATCCATCGCATTACCTGTTAAGAAGATCTAATCGATCTTTAAGTTAATTAACAACTTAACAATATTTCAATCTAAGCTTTTAGATTTGAAATAAAGTATAAGTATCCTCTCCCTTACTATAGCGAAACAACTTTTCAAACTCAGCAACCTTTCAAATTTGAATTTTTTTTCCTATAAATAGTATTGCTAACCTCCACCACTTAACATAATAATCATGCTCCCACTATCATGATAATTATATCCTTACTAGCATAACACTTATGCTCCCACTAGCTTTGACATGTACCCAAAAATCAGCTAGACTTCTAAAAATAATACTTTTCGACCTTCTTTCCAAAGTTCAGATTAATTAACCCGAGATGCTTCGATAAGCCTTTATTTAAGCTCATATACCTTTAGTTAGAAAGCTCATGTGTGCCTAAACTATTTCAGAACTTACAACAATAAGTCTTGAATGTTCAAACTATTTGCCATTTCCCACAATTCGAATTATGAAGAGGGATGTTGTAATCATAATCGAATTTGAGAATGCAATTAACACAACTGCTATCTCCTCAAAATCTACTTAGTGAAAGTGTTTCCTCACAATCATTTTCATGAATTGGAGAGAAACCTTATGATACTTAGATTTTATGATGTATGTGTTCCTATCCATGTGAATTTGTTATTTCTAACCATTATCATAGGACAAGGTCTATGAAACATTCAAACTCATATGGACTAAACTTGCCTAATCTTAATTTCTTGCCACTTGGCAGCACAAGGGCCTACCATATCTTCGAAGTTGTTGAGCAGATCACCCTTACTGATCAATGAACTTTCACTGATCAAGGTGCTTTTCCTTATGCAATCAATTGTGAACTCATAGAACTCACATGCATAGTCATCTTTAACTAGAATAGGCACATAAACAAGAATATGTCAACACGATAGGTTATAAACATCAAGTCGTGTGTTAGTGATAAACAATAGGTTTTATTCTTGATTAGTTCTTGAAACTATTCAAGATCTTTAAGACTCCCACTTTCCTCTTGACATATAAGATTCTCTTGTCAAGAAACATTCCTTGAGAAACAAATATTCAAAAGTTAGCAGGGCTCTTATCAAGAAAAACACTTCATTTAATTGGTCTTAGTTGGTCTTTGTTTTATCCATAACATCACAACTAACAATTCCAAATGTGTTATAAACCTACTTAAGACATGTCACTCAAGGTAGAATCTTGGAGTCTGACTCTAAGACTTGATTTTTGCATGAAGTATGATTTATCTTCTTGATTTAACCATTTCACGATTCCTCTTCTTGGTCACACAAATGCACCAAGGTGCCTTAGAGGATCAATTGTGATATGGTTTTCATAATCATTAAGATGATCATAAAACATGATACTAAAGTACTATCCTTTCCTTTCATATTGGAGAAACTTTTATCTTTCTGCCTAATTGATTCTTCTTATTCGTTCTGCTATACATTGAAAATTTTTCAATGATTCAAAATTACACTTAATCTTGTAAGCATAACCATATTCACTAAACTCTTATTAAATCATGACGAATAGTATTATTGTTCTTTGTGATGGACCTAACCAGTGCACAACAGTCTGTACTAGATCCCCTAGTCCTTCACTTAACTCATATCTATATGTGAACAAGGAATTAGTCTTAATTTTCCAAAAATGAAAAAAAATTCTCATTCATCACCCAATACTAGTTGCATGATTCAAAATTTCTGTCCAATTTTGGGTGATGAGAATCTTACATTATTTGGCAAATTTAGACACTACCACAAACGAAAGAATCAAATCCATATTGCTACAAATAGAAACATACAAACATTAATTGTCACAAATACCATTGTAATAAATAAAATCAAAATTTTATTTATTTATAGAATGTGGAAAACTTTTCCTTACAATGCAAGTATATATGAAGACTATGTTTCTAAATATTCCTAAGAAATCTATCATAACTCCCAAGTAGCTGCTCAAAAAGCCGATCATCGAACCATGCGATCGAAATCCATCTCTTCGCGATCAGACTCAGCATGCTTTTTCCTTTAAGCTTCCTTTCATCGATCCTACAAAACATCAAAATGCAATCTTATCACATCATGTATTAAGAATCTAGAAATAGGAATTTAATAGAGTTAGATAGTGGACTTACCTGAAGCAGAGTCATACTTTTTGACCTTTCCTTTCCTTTCAGGTAGATACGGAAGCTTCACATCAAATTCCCCTTCTCTTGGAAATATAAGCAAATAGATGCTTTTGGAATGCCACACGGGACAATCTCAGACTTAGTCTTTCGCTTTCCATTGGGAAGACTTTTTTGGACTTCCCATGTTTCCATTGTCAATGTCCATGGAAGTTTGGGAAACAGATCTTCCTGTCAAATTTGCTTTACCAGTGCGCCAAATCATTGCTGATTCAGCAGCAGTTAGTCGTTGCTGATTTAGCAACAGTTAGCAAATGTGTAAGATTAATAAGGGTCCCGTCTTCATCTGTCATATAGCATTCTTTAGCAAAATTACCATATGAATCGTGGAGTGACTGAAGAGCCAAGTCAACAACCAACTTCCTCAGGAAAACTGTTGGGTTTTGGTATAATACAACATCCTATGGTGCACATACAACCCTAAATACCTTGGATCTATGTTTTCACTAATTATACATGCAAATGGTTTCCAAGGTATTGAACCTATTTCTAGCATGCAATTGTCATACAAACTACATAAAATACTAGATAGTGTAACATACCTTTTTGTGTGGTTGGAGGTCTTGATGTATTTGGCCTTAAGAACTTATCCCCAATAGTGTGGAAGCCTCAAATGAAGTCACAACACATCAAGGACAAAGGTAGGACTTGAGAGAGAATCTCCATGCACTCAAAAACCTTCATGAACTCCAAGAACATGCACACACACTTAAAGTGACGGTTTTAGGTTATCATATATGTATTTATATGTGTTGAATTCTAAGAGTCAATAACCCAAACCCATACCCATGGGTTTTATGATCCATGGTTCATGTGGCCCAACTCTTTATGTATCCATACATAAACTTGGTCCAACATGGATCATAAGCCCAACACATATAAATATAACTAATTACCATAATTAGTCCCCATAGTTTTAATTAGTCTCTTTTGATCACTAAATTAATTCTAAATTAATTCTTAATCAATACTAATTAAAAGATATGATTTCATATTAATATATTAGAACTTATAATATATTAATAAATCATATATAACCTCTTCTCTCAAAAGTCCATCCTAACAAATTGTCCTAATGATATGCAACCCAAATGGACCATGCTACTCTCGGGTCGAATACATACCAATAATAGTTATGGGCTTAGACACCTAATCCAACAGTCTCCCACTTGGATAAGTCTAAAACTATTATTACGTATGACTCCAAAACCCGACTAGCAATCGTAGCTCTTAAAGCTGTTGTCGAACTCTGAACAAATCAATGACACGTCCATTAGATAAGGGGTCATATATTCCTTCATTCTAGATATCATATGGACTGAGACATGGATTATAATCATTCTCTCTATCCATTAGTTGTTTCCCGATTTTCGTTTTATGATGACTAACTAATTGAAGAAATCAAATCAGTCCAGTCCCGGCCGAGCACTTACATTTGTCATCACCAAATCATCGAGGCGCCCATAGATATTACTTTTATCCCTCCAAGGGTAAAAGGAATGGTGAACTTCGACTCATATGCTTATTCTACTACTTTTTGAATCATACACAAAGGCACGTTTTATAACATCGAGTTACCAAATGCATTTCCGTGCAATGAATGTATAACCAACTCGTAGGCAACAAGTCCTATCTCTAGGTTTAAAGAATATAAGATATTATCGTCTCATGATCACTCGTGATAATATCCATGAAGAGATTCAATAAGCATGGGTTGAATCCAATACTCGAATCCCTATTCCAGGAGTACTCATGAATGTTGTAGTGACTCTTACTATGTCCACTACCTTGGACTTCTACACACCCGATTCATAACAGTCTTGCCTTAATACCTACATTCCAACGTATTATCGACTGTGGATGGTTTGAATAAATTAGTCATTCGGAAAGAATAAGCTAGTTATTCTGGAAGTCAAAACATGCAAAGTGAAACACAAGAATAATACTAATCCTCTATGGTCCCAAGCACCTTTGAGAGTAAATAGAACACCTTTTATTTAAACACCATAATCAACTTTATACTTGAATTAAAACAATAGTTGTCCCATGCTCCAAGCATGTAAACTATGTTTTCTAAACACTAGTCATGCCATACACCAAGTAAGAACACTATGTTTATCTAAGGTCTTTACTTTGTGAAATAGATCAATTGAACATGATTCCAATGATGCTCATTTCACAATCCCAAATCTTTATCGTAAATGTGAGAATTCCAAATTCCTACCATTTAACTAAATCTGTTAGATTCTAAACTTATATGCATTGATCCTCTCGTAATGACTATGCACAAAGTCACAAAGACTTGTCAACAGACATTACAGAGTATTCCAATGCAGATCAATTTCACCAACTAAGGACATCTTTATATAGTGTGGAGACTAGGGTTAAACCCATGACCTTTCATTTCATATGATCCATGGGTTAAACACTCCATGGACTATCCATGAAAGCTTAGCCCAATCTAAATGAACTTGGCCTATCACACACATATATCTAAGAGTCCATATTTAATTAGTTCATTTTGATCACTTAATTAATTCTAAATTAATTCTTGATCAGTACTAATTAAAATAATATGATTATATATTAATATATTAGAACTTATAATAGGTTAATATAAATCATAAATATACTATTCTCAAAAGACTATCCATATAAATTGTGTCGGTGAAGTGCAACCCAAATGGACCATGCTGGGTCGGGTCAAGTACATACCAAATATAGTTATGGACTTAGACATTAATCCAACAGTCTCCCACTTGGATAAGTCTAAAACTATTATTGAGTATGACTTCAAAACCTAACTGGCAATCGTAGCTCTTAAAGCCGCTGTAGAACTCTGACCTTGTAAATGACTTGTCCATTAGATAAGGGATCATATATTCCTACATTCTAGATATCATACGGACTGAGACATGGATTATAATCATCCTCTCTTTCCATTTGTTGTTTCCTGATTTCCGATTCATGACGACTGACTGATTGAACAAATCAAATTAGTCCTGGCTTGGCCAAGCACTCACATGTATCCTCATTAAATCATCGAGGGGCCCACATATATCGCTTTTATCCCAAAGGTAAAAGGAATGGATAAACTTCGACTCGTATGGCTTGTTCTACTACTTGTTGAATCATACATTGAGGCACGTTTTATAAGATCGAGTTACCAATGCGTTTTCATGTAATCAATGTATAACCAACTCATAGTAACAACTCATATCTCTAGGTTTGAAGAATATAAGATATTATCGTCTCATGATCACTCGTGATAAAATCCATGAAGTGATTCAAATGAGCGTGGGTTGAATCCAATATTCAGAACTTATGAGTACTCATGAGTGTTGTAGCACAACTTTGTCCACCAACTTGGACCTCTACAAGCCAACCCATGACAGTCTTGATTCATATCTACTTCCAACATATGACCGACTGTGGATGGTTTGAATAACTTAGTCATTTCGGAAGAATAACCTAGTTATTATGGAAGTTAAAACATGAAAAGTGAAACAGAAGAATAAATGAATCTAATATGGTATCAAAACCTATGAATATAAATAAAACACTTTCTATTTATCACCATACTGATTACTCTTTATTCATTGTTTTGGTTTTATCAACTTTATACTTGAATTAAAACACTAGGTGTCCCATGCTCCAAGCATGTACACTATGTTTTTCTAAACAATAGCTTTGCCATACACCAAGTATGGACTCTATGTTTGTCTATGATCCTTTTCTTTGTGAACTAGATCAATTGAACATAATTTTAATGATTCTCTTTTCACACTCCCAATTCCTTGTCTTAAATGTAAGAATTCCAAATTCCAATCATTTATCAAAATCTGTTTAGATTTTAAACTTATATGCATTGTTCCTCTTGTAATGATTATGCATAAAGCCACAAAGGCTTGGCAACAATCATTACAGAGTATTTCAATGAAGAAGAATTCCATGGAAACGATGTCTCAAATTCAAAGCGCATTGCTTTGAACATGCTTCATGCATTAAGTTTCTTTAACCTTACACAGATTGCTTCCACCTATGAAGACAACTCTATATTCCCATTTTGACTATGTTAATATGGTCCTTCCAATATTAACAGTATACTTCCAACTGTCCTTGAGCAACCAATATTTGGTAAACCTTAGATTCTCCTCGACAATTTCATAATCACTTTAGTCATATCCAATTCTAGACATTTTCCTCCTTAATGCCCCAAAGCATTTGGAAAATTCAAAAAGGATAAACATTATAGCACATGTAATCGATCTTGTACCTAAAGTAAATGGGACATGATTCATGATGTTTCACATAAAGACATGGTTCTAGACCAGTCTTTTGCCATAATAATTTTTTGTTTGCCATATTCTCAAAATTTGGCTATGAAAAGGGATGTCATAATCATAATCGAATTTTGAGAACGCAATATATAGAATTTTCTTAAGTTGAACCAATCCAACATGAAATTCACACACACACACACACACACACACATATATATATATATATATATATATATATATATATATATATTCTTGACTAAAGGTGATTAAAACCTCAATATAAGCTCTTTAGAATGATTATAAACTCAATCTAAGCTTTTTAGAATTGAAATGAAGTATAATTTCTTCTCCCTTAATTAGAGCAAAACAACTTTTTCAACCCCTGCAACCTCACGAATTGAAACTTTTGTTTTCTATAATTAACATTGCTAACTTGCAATACTTATCAGAATTATCATGCTCCCACTAACATGATGATTATTAGCATAACACTTATGCTCCCACTAGCTTTGACATGTATCCAAAAATTAATGGACCTCTAGAAATCAATACTTTATTGAATTTCTTACCAAAGTTCAGATTTTTGATACTAGATTGCTTTGATAAGGCTTTATCAAAATTATACACCTTATCTTAGATAGCTCACAGGTGTGTCTAAACAATTCCAGAACTATGAAAAGGGATTCCGTAATCATAGTCTCAATTGTTTAGACTTTTTGCCATTTCTCATAAGTCCATGTGAGTGTGCCGGTTAACCACGCATGCTCCACTAACGACTTTGAGAACTGTAAATATCACAATTGCTATCTACTTAAAATCTACTTAGTGAAAGAATTTCCTCACCATCACTTTCATGAATCGGAGAGAAACCTTATGAAACTTAGATTTTATGGTGTATGTGTTCTTATCCATGTGGATTTGTCAAACCATACTCACAAGACTAGGTTAGTGACAAATCCTAACTCATATGGATTGAACTTGTGCAATCTTAATTTCTTGCCACCTGGCAGCACAAGGGCCTGCCATTGCTTCCAAGTAGTTATGCAAACAATTAAGAACATGTAGAACTCAAATATATATAGCCAACTTAACTGGAATGGACACAGAAATGTCAACACGATAGGTTATAAACCTCTAGTTGTGTGCTAGTGATAAAATACAAGTTTTATTCTTGATTACTTCTTGAAACCCTTTCAGGATCTTTTAGACTCCCGCTGTCTCCTTGACCTATAAGACTTTCTTTCCAAATATTCAAGAGATAGTGTGGATTCTAATCAAGACAAATACTTAACACAATTGGCCTTAGTTGGTCTTTGTTTTATTCAAAACATCACAACTTACCAAAGCCTCCTTTATATAGTGTGGTGGATTAGGGTTACATCCATGTAAAACCTAATACCCATGTCTTTTCATTTCCATGACATCCATGGGTTAAATCTCCATGGAGTATACATGGACTTTCCATGCAAGCCTAGCCCATTCCAAATAAGCAATAGCCCACACTATATAAATACAAGAGCCCATATTTAATTAGTCATACTTCTGATCTCTAAACTAATTCTAGATTAATTATAGATCAATACTAATTAAATAATATGATTTTATATTAATATATTAGAAATTATAATATATAAATAAATCATAACTTAAACTATTCTCAAAAGATTATCCATAAATTGTTCAGGTGAAGTGCAACCCAAATGGACCATGCCTGGTCGGGTCAAGTACATACCAAATATAGTTATGGACATAGACACTATATCCAACAATCTCCCACTTGGATAAGTATAATAACTATAGTTGCAAGTATGACTTTAGGAACCGATCAGCAACCGTAGCTCTTTAAACTCTGTTGAACTATGAAACACCATTTTAGATAAGTGATAGTATAATCCTATGTTCTATATATCAGACGGACAAATACATGGAACATGGTCTTGCTTATTGTCCAACATTTGTTTCCCGATTTCCGATTTGGTTGACATAGAACTTAACTGAACACATCAATTTAGTTCTGACCGGGCCCGGTACATAGGTCAAAACAAAATCATCAAGGGGCCCAGATATCGCTTCTAATCCTAGAAGGAAAAAATAAACTTCGACTCATATGTTTGCTCTACGACTTGTTAAATTACACACAAAAGCACGGTTTATAACATCGAGTTACCAATGCATTTTCGTGTAATCAATGCATAACTAACTTATAGGCAACAAATCATATCTCTAGGTTTGAAGACTTATATGATATTACCATCTCACGATCACTCGAGATAAATTCCATGAAGTGATACAAGTGAGCGTGGGTTGAATCCAATACTCAGAACTTATGAGCACTCATGAGTGTTGTAGCCCCACTTTGTCTAACATCTTAGACCTCTACAAGCCAACCCATGACAATCTTGATTCATATCTACTTCCAACATATGACCGACTGTGTAGAGTTTGAACAATATGATATAAGCCATAACATAATTATTCTGGAAGTCAAAACATGCAAAAAGAAATAATAGTAAACGATTGACAAGAAATAGCAACACTTTACTCATAAATAACATCTTTTATTTATCATCAAATGTCAATTACATTTTACAAATTTCAATATTATCTAACTACTAAAACTAATATCATCCTTCAACCGTATGCTCTGAGCATGCTGGAGATGCTTAACCCGAGTTAGTCCCTTCGTGAGGGGATCTGTTGGGTTCTCATCCGATGATACCCTCTTTGCCACGAGGATTCCTTCTTCTATTCGATGTCTGATGAAGTGATATTTTCTGTCAATGTGTCTGGATCTCCCATTATCTCTTGGTTCCTTGGCTAAGGCAACCGCACTATTGTTGTCACAAAAAATCTCCATTGGCTCCTTTATAGCTGGTACAACTCCAAGGTCTCCGATTTAGCCATATAGCCTCCTTTACTGCCTTGCTTGCTGCTATATACTCTGATTCACAAGTGGAATCAGCCAATGTCTCCTGTTTGACACTTTTTCAAGTAATTGCCCCTCCGTTTAGGGTAAAGACCCAGCCCGACTGAGAGCATAAATTATCCCTGTCAGTCTGAAAGCCAGCATCATTATACCCTACAACTCTCAAGTCATCACTCCCACCAAGGGTAAGGACCCAGTCCTTAGTCCTTCGTAGGTACTTGAGAATATTCTTTACCGCTATCCAGTGAGCCTTGCCAGGATTCCCCTGATATTTGCTGACCATGCTCAAAGCAAAGGCAACATCATGGCGAGTACAAGTCATAGCATACATGATCGAGCCTACAGCAGAAGCGTATGGTACTCGACTCATCTAAGCTATCTCGGCCTCTGCACTCGGACTCTGAGTTTTACTCAGTCTGGCATTACACTAGATAGGTAACTCACCTTTCTTGGAGTTATGCATGTTGAACCATTTCAACACTTTGTCTACATAGGTGCTTTAACTAAGTCCAATTAGTATTTTACTCCTGTTCCTCAAAATCCTTATCCCTAGGATATAGGCAGCTTCACCAAGGTCCTTCATAGCGAAACACTTCCCAAGCCAGGACTTTACTTCCTGCAGGGTTGGAATGTCATTTCCTATGAGTAGTATTTCATCCACATATAGTACCAAAAAACTGACTATACTCCCACTAGCCTTGACATAGACACAAGATTCATCTTCACTCCTTGAAAAGCCAAATTCTTTGACTTTCTCATCGAAGCAAAGATTTCATCTGTGAGGTGCCTGTTTCAATCCATAAATGGATTTCTCGAGCTTACACGCTCTATTGGGGTACTCTGGACTGACAAAACCCTCTGGCTGAACCATGTAAACATCTTCAACCAACTTTCCATTAAGGAAAGCAGTTTTGACATCCATTTTCCATATTTCATAGTTATGAAATGCAGAAATGGCTAACAGAACCCTAATAGACTTAATCTTGGCCATTGGTGAAAAGGTCCCATCATAATCAACTCCCGGAGTTTGAGAGTAACCCTTTGCAACCAGTCGTGCCTTATAAATGTGTACATTACCATCCATGTCGGTCTTCTTCTTGAAGATCCATTTGCACCTAACTATCTTATGATCATGTACATTGTCAACCAAGTTCCAAACTTGATTGTCATACATGGACTGTATCTCACTGTCCATAGCCTCTTTCCATTTAGCAGCCTCAGGGCATGCCATGGCTTCTGTGTAGCTGTTAGGCTCATCCAAACTCACCAGTGTCTCATCACTGGTAAGTGTCTCACCTTCCACAGTAATATGGAAACCATAGTAATGCTCAGGTGAATTACTAACCCTTGTGGAACGCCTCAGAGGCACAGATTCTTCAGTTGGCTCAACATGAGTTTCCTCCTCAGGTTGAGGGATAGGGTTTGAGGTTCCTTCACCTCTTGACACTTGAATTTCCTCAAGATCAATTTGCCTCCCACTGTCTCCTTGGCTTATGAATTCTCTCTCTTGAAAGAATCCTCTTCTTGCTACAAAGATCACATTATCACTGGGTCTGTAGAAGATGTAACCAAAGGATTTTTGTGGGTAGCAGATGAAAATACACCTTTCGCTTTTGGGTTTGAGCTTATCGTGATTATCGCGTCTCACGAAAGCCTTGCAACCCCAAACCTTGATGTGGTCTAGATGGGGAACTTTTCCAGTCCACACCTCGTGAGGTGTTTTGACAACCTTCTTTGTAGGGACTAGATTAAGGATATGGGCAGCAGTCTCTAAGGCATAACCCCAAAATGTGATTGGTAGTGAAGCTCGACTCATCATGGAACGAACCATGTCCAACAAGGTCCGATTGCGCCTCTTAGCTACACCATTCAACTGTGGTGTCCTAGGAGGTGTCAATTGTGAGACAATCCCACATTCCTTAAGATAGTCAATGAACTCAGTACTAAGATACGCACCACCACGATCGAATCGAAGCATCTGAATGTTCCTGCCCAACTGATTCTCCGTTTCTTGCTTAAACTCTTTGAATTTTTCAAAGGTTTCTCACCACCACAATCGGATCGAAGCATCTTAATGTTCCTGCCCAACTGATTCTTCACTTCTTGCTTAAACTCTTTGAATTTTTCAAAGGTTTCTGACTTATGCTTGATTAAGTAGACATATCCATATCTACTAAAATCACCAGTAAAAGTCACATGGAATCGATTAGCATCTTTTGTGGCGGTTCTGAAGGGTCTACACACATATGTGTCTATGAGTTCCAACAAACCTTCACCCCTAGCACAAGTGCCAGTAAAAGGTGACTTTGTCATTTTACCAAGCAAACAAGATTCATAACTATCATCCGACTTTAGGTCAAATGACTCCAAGAATCGATCCTTTTGGAGTTGGCCTATGCGTTTCTTGCTTACATGTCCAATACGACAAGATGCTTTATCTAAGCTAGTGGAAGAGTCAAGACACAACACATTATTTCCTAGATTATCTACAACAGATACAGTTTCATACACACCATCACAAGGTAATTCTTTAAAATAAAGAACATTATTAAAGAAAGCATCAATACTACCATTATTATTATCAAAATAAAAGGTAAAACGTTGTTTATACAATGCATGAAAGGAAATATCATTTCTTTCCATTTCTGGCGAATAATAACATTTATTCAAATCTAATGTAAACCCACTATTTAGCACTAAGTAATAACTCCTATCTTGGTGACAGGTGAGACTTTCCTATTTCCCATGATCAAGTTTATCTTTCCCTGCTCCATATTCTCACTTCTTCTTAGTCCCTGCAAATCAAGACATATGTGAATACCACACCCTGTATCAAGGACCCAAGACTTAGAATGAGGTGAGTTATTAGACAATATAGTGTATATACCTGCATGGTTGGGTTTTACTTTCCCACCCTTCAAATCTTGCTGGTACTTTGGGTAGTTTCGCTTCCAGTGTAACTTTTCATGGCATTAGAAGCATTCAGCCTCATTAGGGTTAGCAGAAGGAGTGAAAAAACCTTTCTTGGTTTTTCTTGAAGAGGAGTCTTCAAGGGTCTTACCCTTGGTACCCTTAGAAGGGTTCTTTCTCTTCTTCCCTTTTCCATGCCCGATTGCCAAGACATTGGTCGCAGTTGGAGTAGGAGTAGGAGTAGTAACAACCGACTTACCCTTTAGACCACTTTCGGCGGTCTTCAAGAGTCCTTGAAGTTTGCTAAGGGTGACTTCTTCCTTGTTCATGTCATATGTCATGAGAAATTGATCATAACACGATGTTCAGGAGTGCAAAATGATGTCTATTGTTAACTCCTCGGGGAAGTTCACATTCAGCTTCAGTAAACGGTTCACATACCTTTGCATTTTCTGCATGTGGCCCGTGATGGGTTCACCATCCTTCATTCGGGTTGTTATCATGGAGGAGATTATTTCATATCGCACTTGATGAGCACTTTGATGGTAGTGGTCCATCAATTCCTGGTGCATCTCAAAAGGATAATAGTCCTCATAGGACTTTTGGAGCTCGGCTGTCATGGTGGCCATCATGACAGCCTGCCACTTTTGTAGCATCTCTTTCATTTACCTCATATTTAGCAAGCTCTTCAAAAGTAGCAGTTTGCTCAGGTACCTTCAGCTCCTTGTCGAGAACATATTCTTTGTTCTCATACCGAGTGACCATCCTGATGTTTCTAATCCAATCTGCAAAGTTGAATCCATCAAATATGACTCTCCCACAAAGATTCATGACATAGAAGGAGCTAGTAGGGTTTGAGTCAGAAGCATTGTTATTGGAAGACATCTAAAAAGAAGAGGGAATATATTAGATTAGATATAGAGATAGTCCTTAATAAAACACCCAAATGTAATATTAAGGCTAGGACCTAACACAATATTTTATAACTTAGAAGAGGGATGTCGTAATCTAAGTTATAAGATATTTGAAGGTAGGTGAATGACGATTCACCAATTTCCACCATGACAAACGAAATATTTAATTAGGTTTTAATTGGTTTAGAAACTCCTAGATCCTTTGAGATTCATTGAACTTTCTTCAATTGCATGTTTCAATCTCGAGTGTGCCCTTCAAGTTTTGTGACTGCGATGTCGAGGATCACAAAACAAGGTGTGAAGTAACCATGCAAATTACTTGGTACCCTTAATGTATTACCCCTCAATCGATGTGCCGGTTAACCACACACGCTCCATCGATACTATGATCAACATTAATTCAGCCTTTACCTACCTTGTTAAGTTCAGGTTAGTGTGTCGGTTAACCACACATGCTCCACTAACAACTTAAACAACGTGTAAAGTGTAATTTCATGGATTAGCACCTTATTCACATTTTCCTAAAGTAACTAAGATTGGGAATTTAATTTAAGCATTTAGTTACTTTATAATTATCATTGTACTTTTAATGAGAATTTATAAGTCCTTGTCCTACCCGTTCATCTAACGACCCTCCACCGATCAAGGAAGCAGTGGGTGAGGGTGGATACCCATTAAGTTGCCATTTTATAGGCAACAACCTTATACACCCCCCCCCCCCCCTTATAGACCGGCTTCGTGAATGCGGCTTACTAGCGGTAAGACGACTTTATCTTATACATACATACATATATATATATATATATATATATATATATATATATATATATATATATTAACTCATAATATTATAAAGTATAAGGTTGAAATTCAAAGGGATGGATCTAAAGTTTTAATCATGAATTTACTTGTTCCAAAACTTGAGGGCAAGTTTTGTAAACTTTCAAAACTTTTCATTTCTTATAACTTATGAATTTAATTGAGTATTAAAAATGAAGACTCTTCATTTTTATAACCCTTGTGTTCTTTTAATGGTTTTTATTAAAGTATGACCTTTGGTTTTCCATAAGTTAAGGACAAGTTATGGACTCCATTAAAACACATAATGATCATGAATTAAACTACCAAGTAGTTACAAACACTTCCTATGATCATCTAATCTTCATAAGTTCAAGAACATGAATATGAACATTTCAAGAATCATAAATTACTCATAAAACTTGTAATTTTTGATAATAGCCATTGTAAACGGATTAGCATAAACATTACACCTTCTAAAACAAGTTTTATAACACCAAAATAGTTTAGGGTAATGTTTCTAGCCCATTTCCAGCAGCAAAACTCAAAAATCTGGACACTGTAGCCTCTACTCGTCGAGTGCATGAACAGACTCGACGAGTAGCATGCATTTCTTCATGGACTCATCGAGTCCCCCCATGGACTCGGCGAGTTCATACGTGCAGTGAACAAAAAATTCAATTTTCAAGCTATTTGCATCAAGTATCAAGTAGACAAGCCTAGGCTCTGATACCACTGATGGATTTTCAGCATTCTAACACACCTATGGTGTACATCCAACCCTAGAAACCTTGGATCTATGTTTGACTAAGATACATGCAAATAATTATTTTTTCCAAGGTTCTTATCCTAACTAGCATGGTATGGGGAACTTGAATCAAATAAAGCTAGTAGAATTACTTACCTTGTAGTTGTAGTTGATTGCTTGGAGTTTGAGAGCCTAACACCAATAGTGTGGATGCCTCAAATGGAAATCACAAATCACCACAAACTTTGGAACCTTGAGAGAATACTCAAAACCTTCTTGAAATCGGCCCTCTTAGTATACTCACCACAACTAGTGTGATTTCAAGAACCAAAGACTCCTTTATATAGTGTGGTGGATTAGGGTTACATCCATGTAAACCCTAATACCTATGTCTTTTCATTTCCATGAGATCCATGGGTTAAATCTCCATGGAGTATCCATGGACTTTCCATGCAACTCTAGCCCATTCCAAATAAGCAATAGCCTACACTATATAAATACAAGAGCCCATATTTAACTAGTCATACTTTTGATCTCTAAGTTAATTCTAGAGTAATTATAGATCAATACTAATTAAATTATATGATTTTATATTAATATATTAGAACTTATGATATATTAATAAATCATAACTTATACTATTCTCAAAATAGTATCCATAAATTGTTCAGGTGAAGTGCAACCCAAATGGACCATGTCGGGTCGGGTCAAGTACATACCAAATATAGTTATCGACTTAGACACTATATCCAACAATAACATCATAAATCACAAAGACAGTATGCACAATAACACATATCGCAATGTAAATGATTAAGACCCTCCGGTCAATAATGTACTAAGACCCTCCGGTCAATAGTGTAAATAAGACCTTCCGGTCAATAACACGAATAAGACCATCCGGTCACACATAAATTACCACACAGGTAAGTATAGTGAGAAGACTCACCTCAGATGGCGAACAGATCCTATAAATGCTACTGTTGTGCTCCGGCCTCTAACACTGAGCCAAACCCATAATTAACCCCATTAGGATTTAAGACTAAACCTTCACATATTAGGTCTAAATATGTCCACCAACCTGATCCATAAATAACTCAAGCCCACTAGGCCTACCAAGACCCAATACCAAATGGGCCCACAAAGGTCACTAAAGGCCCAACTATGGTCCAATTTTCCAAATCGGGCCCAAACTCTCATATGTGCCTTACTCAAAAGCCCATTTAAATATTCTAGTCCACATGATTGCTCTTGGATGGCCCATCAATAGCCCAATCACTAAAGCCCAATAGAAATGCCCAAGTTAAGGCCCAAGCAACTTTAGTGATTTCACATAAAATGACGATTAGGGTTAGGCTTTCTCACTTAACCCATTACAAAATTAACCCGTTAAGTCCATTTTTCCACTAAGCCATCATACAACAGAATCGACATGAGTCAAAACTTCAGTCCACTGGTCCAATCGAGGGTCCCAATAGGCCCAAACCATCAAACCCCAAAATTAGGGTTTTCTAAACCCTAATTAGGGTTTGTAGCCCAACAACCATCCAACTATCTCAAATCAAGCATTTAGGCCGATTATGGTTCACTATGCCAAGCACCACCCACTACCACCTCAGGTAGTGTTGGTCAATGGCGGCTCACGGCGGCGGCGGCCACCTCATGGTGGTGGTGGTGGGTTTTCCGGCCCCAAAACCACACATACAACCTCCAAAATACTGAAAACAATGAAAACACTAGAGCATACACCCATACACACACCCATAGCCACCTCCCATGGAGGCTGGTGGCGGTGGAGGGTGGCCGAAAACAGTAATTGGCGGCAGCCACCACCTCAAGGTGGTGGCAGCGGATTTCCAACCAAAAGGAGAACACACACACAATCTGAAATGGAACAGAAACACACACCTGCACGAAAATCACCAAAACACACACCAACACAGCCACCGTCGTGGTGGCAGGCAGCGGTCAGAGCTCGCTAGTAGCTTCGGAATAACCGTAGGGCGGTGGCGGCCATGAGACTTGCTAGTATTCACTGGCCACGGCCGCGTGTGGGGCTTGGCTCCAGGTCTCCGGCTTCGTCGGTGATGGCATCACAGAAGAGCGCTCGACGGTTCAATGTGTCACCGCCAGCGGTCGTGGCAGTTAATCTCGGATGGGCAGCGGTGGTTGGAGAGGTTCGTAGCTGGAGCATGCCATCTAGGGTTAGGGTTGATCAATGGCGCTCCCTCGATCTTGAATGGAATGAACGTGTGAAAGAAATCCCGCTCTATACAATTTGATAACAGAAATGGCAAAATCGGCCCCTCCCATTCACAATCTCTTCAATGTAACTCCGATTTTACCTTTTTAGCCCTCACTTCCATAATTCTTTTCATAATAAGACCAAAATTACCAAGCAACCCCTTTTCTACAAATTATTTTCAATTGCAGCCCCTGCCTTCATAAATAATCACAAATCCAATCCAAAACTCACGCTTTTAACCCCCAACTTCTAAAATTATGAAGGTTAACTTCTCGAAACCAACACCTTACTAAATTATTAATGATTTTAGGGTTTCTATTCATATTAGCCCTTATCTATTTATTTATTTAATATACGGGATGTTACATCGTTGTCCCAAGAAGGGACAACTAACTTCCACAAGATATTTTGCTTAAATATTTTGATGTGAGGACTACAATCACATCCTGAGAATATCGAACTGGATGCAACTCACTTGCACTCAATGTTACAGCCAATCCTTTACAATCCACATCTATCCTGAATTCCGAAAGTCAACGAACTTGCGCTACAAGTGGCTCTGTCCCGCTGTTGGACTAATCCTGCTAGTCCGACTACTGATCTTACAAGCGATACCCCTGAATTGCCTCCACCAGTGGCCCACAAAAAAACTAACTAACCACCTAAAACCGGCTCAACAAGACAAGCCCCACTCATAACTCTTGACATGAAAAATGGCATATAACAACCCTTGATAATACTAATTAAGCAAATTCAGAGAACTATTTGAAGATAATGTCTTATAAATACAAGCACTTGATTCAAAAGCACATATATACGGATAACAAGGCACGAAGAAAATAAGAGATAATTACTCACGATAAAATCTGATGAAAATTTGGCCTCCTATGACTGAAGTTGCAATACTCGGCTCCACGCTGCTGGGGCTTCCGCCCTTCCCTCATGACCTTCAGTGATCCTCAAAGTAACTAGAACAAGTGCACTCACTACCCCACCTCTCAACATCAGACAGTCGGCCTTCTTGCGACCCTATGGGTTGCAATGCCGATCAACGGGGGCAATCCATACTGAAATGACCCATCTGACCGTAACTGAAACATCCTCTTCCTATCTTCCGATAGCCACTCTCATGGGTCCTACCATGCTTGGTACAACGGCCCCGGCCTTGATGGCCTCTCAACAGTGAATCCTAAGTCTTGGGCTTTTTCTCCTGGCCCACTATGACCTGAATCTGTTTTGGTTTCCTCTTCTTTAGGTGCTCCAAATCAATATTCTGCTCCCAGGCTCTAGCAATCATATCATTTAGGGTCTCGAACCATGAAAAAATCACAAACTCCCTAATCTCATCCCTTAACATATAATGATACCTTACATTCTTCATCTTCTCATCCGCTGCACATTGCGGAACCAACAAGACCCTCTCCCAAAACTTGGCAGCGATCTCTACCATAGTCTCAGTCGTTTGAAGAAGGTCCTGAAACTCCCTTGCAAACTATTACACCTCAATAGCTGGTGCAAACTTTGCTCTAAACCAGGTAACAAATCATCCCAATTCATCGTCTCAATGGCTTCGTCTCCCAGAGTGAAATCTACATCTTCCCACCAATCTCGAGCTCTGCCGTTTAGAAGACAGGAAACAAATATGACCTTCAACCCCTTCGGGGCTGAAGCTCGTCTGGAAATTGTTCACCATATCCGCTAAGCACCTCCTACAAGCAATGTGGTACTTCTCCCCAAAGAACTCAAAAGCTCCACAAGCACTGAATTCATGGAAGGAAAGAGTGCGATCTCTCTCCATAGTCATAATCTCAGTACGGAACGTGCCCATACGCCCATCCAAAATATCCATGATCCCCTCCTTGATCGTACCAAAGATCACAGGAGTTTGCTCCAAAATACCGCGGGTGATCTTTGACGAGATAAACTCCTGCATCGGCCCATTAATCGGCTCAATACCTACACCTGAGCCTGAACCAGATCGTCCACCATGAGTGCTCATCACCACACTGAAAAGCGACTATACAAGAATCAGAACATACTTAAAGAGTCCTCATCCCACAGGCTTCCTAGATTCTCTGTTACTCCCTTGATTCGAGTATGGATCTTGTGCTTTCATTATTACGGTTCCAATACTACTTTCCACGCCTATCCATACTTTCCTCATGAGTTATATCGAATCCTCTAAGTCACCTTCTAAAATTGGTACTCCAAGTACCTGCTAAGCAGCGCAATCAGCCTACTACCTCATACCCTAAGCTCTCTAAGGTTCCGACCTCACCCTACCATGAGCTGCTAAAGAACTCCTAATAATGTCGGTTAACTATTTCATGAATACAATCACATGCAACAAATCTTAGATAATCCTTTAAGTAAAAGACTCATCCCTAAAACAGTTATACTCAAACGAGAGCTGAGTAGTAGGGTCAAATCTATCACTCTAAGATTATTTAACCAATGCAACATGTGAGTTAACATATTCACTTAATAGTTAACTCACATCATCAAGAGTCCCACAAAGCACAAAGCAAGCAACATTCGTGCAATAACACTCCAAGAACAAATCAAACAGAGGACATCTCAAGCTCATTTCCTACCAATAAACATTTCAAATCTAATGCAACATCCAATTCCTCTTAGGTTACAAAAAATACATACCATGTCAATCCATCCAGTGATCTGAAATCCACACTAGCATACAATTCTCAAAGATCAAACAATCAAGCATATAAAGGCATATTTCCTAGCATGAAATCCTGAGAAGATCCTTATCCCTAATCTAGAATGCAACTCTCATAGCATATAACATAACAAACATGTATGGGTATTATAGGAATCATTTGCTTGGGCTTGGCTGATTGCACGCATCACACCCACTTCTTCTTTAAAATATTTTTATAAAATTCATTTTCTTTCAAAAAGATCATCAATCCCTTGGTTTGAGTTCAGACACAACCGAAAGTGTTCCCGAATTCCTCAAACCAAAGCTCTAATACCAACTTGTAACGTTCCGAAAATCCAAGGTAAATTTTTCATTTTTAAAACAATAATTTATATAACAATTTTTTCTCAAACCAATCAAGATAAAAAATAGCATTTAAACATTAGAGTAAAAATTATCAATCCAGGATTAAACTTTGGGGGATGCTATACAGGTGCGTCGGGCCCTTACTTTTTAAACCGGAAGTACTTGAAACCATAAACAAAAACTGTAAGCACAAGGCTTAGTGAGTTCCCAAAAATACCACATGCCATACATACAATGGCCCTTTCCCTATAGTTATCGGGCCCTGACCGGCATCGGGCCCCGCCTGGTATACGTACAAACACATAAAGACATGCAAGAGTTACAAAGACAACTAACATACTATAACATAGTCCTATGGGCCGACATCCGTGTCTTCAACCTGCAAGTATAGTGATAACTACTATACTATAACACATTCATGAGAGCTTACATGACATCAGACCCAGCCTGGATTACATACAAACACACACAATACAAGACAGAGTCACAAATCAACTAGCATAACAAATGCTAGTGGGCCGAAATTGGTGCCTTCGACCCACGGATACATTAAGGATACTCACCTAAATCACAAAGCTGACCTAAGCTAACCGCTCTCCTGCCAAAAGATGGGTGCTCGACACCTCCTATCAATCCACAAAAGGCAAACCCTAAGTCTGCCTACTAAAAATTAGAATTTTGACCAAAATTCAAACAAAACCAAAAGTCAATATTCAAAGTCAAAGTCAACAACCCAAATGTCAATTATCCATCCTCACATCATGACCAACCCTTGGTCACATCATGAAATCTCACCCGGTCCGATTCCAACTCATCACGACTCAACCTAGCCAACTCAGTCAAGGAATGACACCTACGATGACCTCACGACGTGGACAACCTTTCCTCACGTCATGAGCCCCAAGGAACTCATCAGAAATGGTATCAACCACTCCTTACATCGTGAGACCTTATGTCTCATGCTGTGAGAATAGCCTGAGGCCAAAAACCCAACTTTTAAGTCCTTAATCCATTAAGCCTTGAACTCTAATTTTCCAGAAGGTCTTATAACTCCTTAATACACTTGAAAGTCAATGCTTTTAAGACGTCTATGTCTGATATTTTTCTAGATCTCATTTGGCTCAAAAGTTGAAGAAAAAGACATTTAACTTTCATGCAAGCTTCCAAAACCCAACCATTCACTAGATCTGAACTCTATAACACTCTTAAGGTCATTATAACCCATAAAGTTGCCAACATTATGGTTTCCATCCATTAAACTAGCTCAATCAAAGAGAAAAGTGGGATAAAACTTAGATCTAGCCTCATATAACAATAAAGATTGAAACTTTAATACTTAAAATGGTCCAGAAACAATGTAAGGTGATGATGATGATGATGAAAATGATACCTTGCAAGCCTCTATAAAAGATCACCTTCTCCTTCTTCCAAACCATGAAACGCTCCAAATGACCAAAGATCAAGAAAGGATAGAGACTAGGGTTTTTCTGAGGTGAAAGAGGGTTTGGAGCTGATAAGAAACCCTAGAATGAGTTTAGAGGTGTTTAAATACGAAGGAAACCCTAAAATATTATGGGCTTGGGTTGTAGCAGTTCTCACGTCGTGAGCACTTTGTTCTCACGTTGTGAGACCAGTCCCGCATGACAATTCATCTTAACCCACTTCACATCGTGAGCCTCTCATGCCTCACATCGTGAGGCTCCTTTTTCTCAAAAATCCAACCTTTTGACCCCCTTGAAACCCTACTTCGGCTCGTCCATTAGCATTCATGTAGGGATAGACCCATTTCCATGAGTGGGTTGGGCCTATTATATGTTGGGCTAGGCATATTTGTATGTTGGGTTGGGCCCATTGATTAGAAAAAGGGCTAGGCCCATTATTATGGGTTGGGCCCAATATGCACGCTAGGCCATATGTAATGTATGGTATGTGGTATCTTAACGAACTCACTAGTTTTGTGTTTATGGTTTTAGGTACTTCCGGTACTGAAGGGAAGGGTCTGACATAATTGCACAACATCCCCCATACTTTTCCGCATTGACTATTTACGATTTTCACTATAATATATAAATGATATAATCACTTTGATTGGTTTTGGAACAACTCATTTGTATGGTTTAAGTGCTTTTAAAATGAAAATTCTAATAGAAATCTTGGGGACGTTACATTCAGGCGAGTATTTCTAGGCTCATGATGATCACAAAGAATACACATAAACGAATAGAATTTTGTAACAAAATTGTACTTTAAATATTACATTGTGTTTTTGTATTTGAGTATTGTACTTTTTTATATTTTTGATATTTATAACAATTTATTTTTGTTTTATTTGCAATTATAACATTATATTTTGAATAATTATACTTTGTTGTTGGTTTTCTATTGTAGTGGTTTATTTTTTATTTTCTTTGCCAATAAGCGCATCCTATTTTATTTGTTTTTTACAATACACATTAGTTTTTATTTTTGTTTTTATTTTTATTTTTATTTTTATTACAAAAATAGCATTCTCAATAATTACATCGTACTTTATTTGTTTTTGTACAATCCACATTTTTTTTACAAAAATAGCATTGTCAATAATAACTTTCTACTTTATTTATTTGTTTTTTTTTTACAATTCACATTTTTTTTTATTTTGTTTTTTTATTACAAAAATGGCAATCTCAATAATAGCATCCTACTTTATTTTTCTCAATAATAGCATCCTACTTATACCACATTCACATACATACATAATAGCATCCTCTTATACCAAATACACATATTTTCACATATATACATAATAGCATTCTACTTAAACCAAGTATAACAAATACACATACATTCACATATATACATAATAACATCATACTTATACCAAATACACATACTTTCACATATATACATAACAACAACCTACTTATATCAAACACACAAACTTTCACATCCATATACCACATATATACAAAATACACATACATACATAATAGCATCATACTTATACCAAATACACATACTTTCACATATATACATAATAACATCTTATTTATACCAAATACACATACTTTCATATACTTATACCACTTATACACCAAATACACATATATTAACATACATACATAATAGCATCATACTTATACCAAATACACATACTTTCACACACATACACCAAACACACATATTTTCACCTACATACATCAAACACTCATATATTCACATACATATATCAAATATACACAAATATACCAAAATCTACATAATTTATACAAATACACATATTTTTGCAATTAATCTCGAAATTCACAATAAATAGAACTTGTGGTGGCGGAAATCAATAGATGGTGCAGTGGTGTCGGTAGTCACCGACGGTGGCAGCACTAGTCACCGGTAAAGCAGGAAATCAAAAACTGAAAATGACAATCTTTTGCAATTAATCACTATTATAAGCTAAAAATCAGTGTTACCAAAGAAAGGTAAAGAGAAATATGTTAGAGATGCCCTACCGTTACCGAAAATGCTCTACAGTTGTCGGAGAAGCTGTAAACGTGCCGCCGATATCTCCTTATCCCATCGAAATCTCACAATGGGGAAGAAAAAACGTGATGTCGCCGGTGGTGGCTTGAATCGGCGCGATTCGTCGAAGAATAGGGAAGAAAAAAAGAGAGCAAAATATCAAAAGAGAATATAAGCAAGAGAAATATAAGCAGAAAGGAAAAAGAGGCGTCAATTTTTTTTTGTTATCTACATGAAGCAATACCGCCAATACCTTTGTTGTTGACCCCAAAACCTTTAGCGGCGACTTGATTCAATTGCAGCGACAACTATGGAGGGAATTATCACCGCGTCTTTTATTCGACCTTTAGCGGTGACAAAAACCGCTGATATTGATGTCATCACAATTGGGTTTAAGCGAAACATTCTCCCAATCGTTAGATTAGAATATCAATCGGACAGTTGGGGTTGCCAGAAAGGGTTCACACGGATTGGTCCCCAAAGGCATAACCGGTGACACCTTTGGCGACAATGACATGATTTGTTATAGTGCACTGTAAGTAATTTTGTCATTCATATCCTACTCTTCCGATGTTGAACGATCCAACTCGTAATTAATTAATCTTGAATATGGTGCTTCTTGATTAATGTTCTTTTTTTTTTTTTTTTTTTTTTTTTTTTTTTTTTTTTTGCGAATGGATATATCATCAATATAATCAGTCATTACGGGATAATCTTTTATCTATAATATTTATTTTTATAAGTATATTCATAAAAAAAATGTATACAGATTTTATATTCGGATTTAGTCGTATAATAAAAAGCTCTTTCAAATGGTATCCATTATTTCACTGCTACTTCTTTATGTTATGCTAGGGTGAGCCCATCACGCGTTGTTTCAGTCACATTAATATCTTCTCTTTCTGACGGTCTCCTATTTAGTTGCTTCCCACCTACTACCAATCACACTTTGCTAACTAGCTTCACTTCCTCTCCTCCATGGCTACCTTCGCCGCCCTCTTCCTCATCCTCTATACTCTCTCCGTCGCCACAACCGTAGAACCTTCCCCCTCTCCAGATCTAGTCCGTTCCTCATGCCTACACGCCACCTTCCCGAAGGTCTGTGTCACCAGCCTCACCTTATACAAAGGCCCCGTCACTACCCCACGGGAGCTAGCACAGGCCGCCATCAAAGTCAGCCTCTCTCGAGCCTCCAAGGCGTCCGACTTTCTTTCCGGCCTGCAGAAGGAGGCGAACAAAAGGGAGATAGGGGCGGTGAAGGACTGCGCTTCCCAGATATCGGATTCCGTCGACGATCTCAGAAAGACGCTCGGTGAACTGAAGCAGCTGAGAAGAGGGACATTCAGGTGGCAGATGAGCAATGCCGAGACATGGGTGAGTGCAGCATTGACAAACGAAGATACATGTCTTGATGGGTTCAAGGAGATCGAAGGGAGGGTCAGATCCGACGTCAAAAAGAAGATAACAAATGTGGCAAAAGTCACCAGTAATGCTCTGTATCTCATCAATCGCCTCGATCACCCCTGACCTCACCTCATTTTAAATCTGTAGTATCATTGATCATTTCGCTAATAATTTATCAAATCAATGAATGAATATGTGTGTGTAAGTTAATTATATATGTAATTAGTGTAAGTTTATTATGTAATTAATCTTTGTATTTCATGTAGATTAGATGGTTTAGAATAAGATGATGGATAATCGATAAAGTTCAATAATTCATTTCTTGCCAAAACTATATTAGTCACATATGCAACGTTCCATCTAAGGAAAAAGAACAATTAATATGGAACGTAAATAGTTGGACATTGTTATCTTTATATCCAAATTTTCTTTCTTTTGGCCAACCAACATAATGGTTTGGTTATGGTACAAGAAGTAGGCAAAAAAAAGCACTACATATGTTCCTCTTTAAGAGTACATTGGTCATCCATGAACGACGATAACATTTTTAGCAGGTGTGGAAATTAATATTGAGAATTTAAAATCACACATTTGAAATAATTAATAACTTCAAAAAATAAGCATCTCATACACACATTTATCTTCATGAGTTACTAAATTATATTAGTCAGTTACAACTGTTTTGAGATGCTCCGAAAAAAAAATTAGTTTGTTATGATTTTGAATTGTTTGTTTTTTTTACGCATATAAATGTGTAAAAATGTTGATATAAAATATGGTTATTAACATGAAAGCACTGAGCACATTAAAGTTTTGATTTTGGTTTTGGTTTAATTATTATTTTATATATATATATATATATATATATATATATATATATATATATATATATATATATATATATATATATATATATATATATATATATATATAGAGAGAGAGAGAGAGAGAGAGAGAGAGAGAGAGTTAGTTAGGTTCATTCACTATCTATTGTACGTATGTATTATTGATTCTGTACCAATCATTTTAGTTATTTTAAAAAAGTAATTAATGCATATTAAATACTGAAGATGTAATTAATATCCATTATATCTTCAACATGTAATATGTATTAATTGCTTTATTAAAATAACTAAAATGATTGGTCCAGAATCAAATAGATAGTGAAAACAAAATAACATAACCATATATATATATATATATATATATATATATATATATATATATATATATATATATATATATATTAAAGTTTTGAAAGATTTTAACATGATTTATTTTTTGTCAATTTTGGTTCTCCAACTTACAACATTGACCCTTCACCTTTATGCTTTTATTCACAAACAACTCTTTCACTTTGGTTTGAATTTTTAATAACTCTCACCTTTTATTACATATTATTAGTATTTAGTATTTTGGAAGAAATAGTCCTTCATTATTATTATTATTATTATTATTATTATTATTATTGTTGTTGTTGTTGTTGTTGTTGTTGTTGTTGTTGTTGTTGTTGTTGTTAGACAAAATTATACGATTGGTCCCTGTGGTTTATTAGATTTAACATTCTCTTTTTGGTTTTAAATTAATGTTTTATTTATTAAAAAATACCCACCCACCATCTGTTATCACCATCACCACCACCACCGCTAAAATTACATAAATGGTCAATATGGTTTACCCATGGTGACAAATTCAGTCCCTATTATCTGAAAAGACCAAATTACCCTCACATTAACGGGCAAAAAGCAACGGTCTATATTTTTCGGATTGGTTTTCCGAGCGCTGACATACATGTCAATAAAGTTCAATTTGTGAGACCATTTCTTTATTTTCCTCATTTATTGCAAGAAATAATGATTTAGATTTCTTTACTTATGTAATTAGATAACATTGTTTATCTTCATTTATTAGATTATCTCAATGCAATTCAACATGCTACTTTACTTTACAAAGCAGTACCTTCCGATCCCGACAACGCCGGGGAATCTTTTCTAGTTGGTCATTAAGTTTTACTTTTTTTTTCTTCTTTTGTGTATTTTTTAACTTTGAGCCATCCAGAGTAAGCTTACTTAGAACAAAATGTTTCAATCCTTAGTAGCTTATGTACTAAGTTGACTAGACACACATCTGGACTCAATCATAGACATAAGCGACGAATTTTGTTCGACCTTCTAACCGGTTAAAGCACAAAAAATTATTATTATTTAGCAGGTAAATCTGTGAAAGCATTTTGCCCAAAAAGTCTTGATTTTTCTACAAAAAACACTCATTTAGATTGAGAAAACCTTAACTTATGGGCAATAAACCCCGATTATGGGGTTGATTATACATTTTGTTAAAGGTAATGATGTTTTTATATTCACATTTGTCTTTATAAGCAGTGGCGGAGCTAGAAATATTTATATGGGGGTACAAACATTATTAATAAATATTCTATGTAGTTATCATATTTGGGACATTAAAAAACATGATATAATCTCAATATCTGGGGGCAAAATAACATAGAATGTCTACAAATAAATTTTTTATATACATAAAACAATTTTTTTGGGAGTGCTGTAGTACCCCCAACGCCCCATCTGGTTTCGCCACTGTTTATAAACCGATCGATAATTACATTCAGTTTTAACTTCATTTGGCTAAAAAAAACCCCCTAATATATGTTTGTTTTGTTGATATCATATGAAAATTGTAAGTTCAAGTGGATAGAGCCACGTCTACCTAAACACTATAAGGATACCATCCGGAATATGAAACTGAGGATTGAAGACTTATTAAGTAGGGCTGCTTAAGTGACTACGTCGTAGAAGAAGGTGGAAAAGCACAAATTGATGGGTTTTATGCATAAGAACAATCATATGTGCTAATACAAACCCTAATGCTTGGATCTAGGTTTCTCTATTGTACATGCAATGAATCCAAGACTTGCAACCCTAGATCTAACATGTATAACTCGAAATTAACATCATAAGAACAGATCTAAGTGTTTACCTCTTTCAATTTGCTTGGAATCCTTTGAATCTTCTTGATCTTGAGCTTAGAGTCATAATTGTAACTCCTCTAATGGTTCACAAACACCACAACCAAGAAGGCTATCATGAGAGAGGAGGAAGAATAGTAAAAATCGGCCCTAGGGTTATCTTAGAAGCAAGTATCTGAAAATTGCATCCAAGGGCCTCTATTTATAGTGTAGGCAGCTAGGGTTTTAGTCTAAACCCTAATGGACAACTTAGCCACCAAGCAGCCCCAAGGAACCTTCTGGAATAAGGCCCTTGGATGAAAATATGATGATCCTTCATCATAATTTCGTTCCCCTTTAGTCCATTAGGTTTCCTAGTCCAAAAATCAACTATCACACATTTGACAGTTTATGCCCCTTTATTTAATTAATCTCTTTTAGTCACCAAATTAATTCCTAATTAATATATGACTAATACTAATTAAATAAATATGATTTTTCCTTTAATATATTATTCTTATAATATATTAATAAACCATAATATCCTCTCACTTTCTTAAATAACCTTGTCAAGTTGCTTTGGTGAAGGCAACCCAAAAGGACCATGCACAACTGGGTCAAGTACATACCAAATATAGTTACAGACTTAGACATTAATCCAACAGTCTCCCACTTGGATACGTCTAGTAACTATATCTCACATATGACTTCTGAATCCGATTAGCAATCGTAGCTCTTACACGTCGCTGTCAACTCTAATCAGTAACTCGTCCTTCAGATAAGGGATCGTATAATCCTCTGTTCTAGATATTATGCTGACAATACTTATTGTCCAACATTTGTTTTCGATCTCTGATTTGTTCGACATAGAAATTAGTTGAACACATCAACTTCATTCTGACCGGGCCCGACACATAAGTCAAATCAAATCATCGAGTGGCCAGATATCGCTTTTACCCTCTTAGGATAAAAGGAACGGAAAAACTTCGACTTATATGCTTTTATCATTCACTAGCTAAGTCACACACAATAATGCGTTTTATAACATCAAGTTACTGATGCGTTTTCGCATTATCAATGTATAATCAACCAGCAAACAATAACCATATCTCTAGGTTTAAAGATTATATGATATTATCATCTTGCGATCACTTGTAAGCAGTGATACCATCAAGCACGGGTTTATTCCAATGCTCAAATCATATTCATAAGCATTCATGAACTTTGTAGCAAACCTTTGCTATGTCCAAAACCTTTTAGACAATCCAAAAACAAATTCATGACAGTCTTCATTCATACCTACTTCCAGAATATGAACGATTGTGGACTGTTTGAATAATCTTATTATTCAGGAAGTCAAAACATGCAAAAATGAAACAATAGATAAATAAGAAACACAAGATAATAGCTTTACTCATAAATAACACAACTTTATTTATTCATCAAATGTCAAGTATAAATTATCTATTACATGTTTCTTATCTATCTAATCTAAACTTATATCATCCTTCAGCCCAATGCTCGTAGTGCGCTGCAAATGTTTTACCCTACTCAGTCCCTTCGTAAGGGAATCTGTTGGGTTTTCTTCTGACGATACCCTCTTCACAATGAGGAGTCCCTCTTCTACCCGATGTCTAATAAAGTGGTATTTTCTGTCGATATGCCGAGATCTACCATGATCTCTTGGTTCCTTGGTTAAGGCAACCGCTCCTTCATTATCACAGAAAATTTCCATTGGCTCCTTTATGGATGACATAACTCCAAGGTCTCCAATGAAGTTCTTCAACCATATAGCCTCCTTTGACGCTTCGCTCGCCGCAATGTATTCTGATTTGTACGTTGAATCAGCTACGATCTCCTGCTTGGAACTTTTCCAAGTCACTACTCCTCCATTTAGGGTAAAGACCCAGCCCGACTGCGATCAGTAATTATCCCGATCTGTCTGAAAACCAGCGTGACTGTACCCTCGTACCCTTAATTCATCACTCCCACCAAGGACTAGAAACCATTTCTTGGTCCTTCGTAGGTACTTAAGAATATTCTTAACTGCAATCCAATGAGCTCTACCAGGATTCCCTTGATATCTGCTAACCATGCTCAAACCGAAGGCCACATCAGGGCGAGTACAAGACATAGCGTACATGATAGAGCCGACTGCGGAAGCGTAAGGTACTCGACTGATATCAGCTTTCTCTTCCTCTGTACTCGGGCTCTGAGACTTACTTAGCTTGGTATTGCTTTGGATTGGCAACTCCCCTTTCTTTGAATTTTCCATACTAAAATGCTTTAGTACCTTATCCAAGTATGTATCCTGACTGAGTCCTATCAGTCTCTTTTCTCTGTTTCTCACTGTCCTTATCCCCAGAATATAAGCAGCCTCTCCGAGGTCCTTCATAGCGAAACACTTCCCAAGCCAGGACTTGACCTCCTGCAAGGTTTGGACGTCATTTCTTATGAGCAGTATGTCATCGACATACAATACAAGGAAGCTTACTATACTCCCACTGGCGTTGCCATATACACATGACTCATCTTCGCTTCGTAGAAAACCAAACTCTTTGACCTTCTCATCAAAACAAAGATTCCACCTTCGAGACGCTTGTTTTAATCCATACATGGATTTCTCAAGCTTGCACACTCTATTTGGATGCTTCGCATCGACAAAACCCTCTGGCTGATTCATGTACACATCCTCAGCCAACTTCCCATTAACGAAAGTGGTTGTTACGTCCATCTTCCAAATTTCATAATCATGAAACGCAACTATTGCAAGCATTACCCTAATAGATTTTAGTTTAGCAACTGGTGATAAGGTCTCATCATATTCAACTCCAAGAGTTTGAGTAAAGACCTTCGCAACCAATCGTGCTTTATAAGTGTGCACTTTCCCATCCATGTCCGTCTTCTTCTTGAACATCCACTTGCACCATACTGTCTTATGACCCGGTACATTATCAACCAAATTCCAAACTTGGTAGTCGTACATGGACTGAATCTCGTTGTCCATTGCCTCTTTCCATTTAGCAGACTCCGGGCCTGCCATGGCTTCCTTGTAGCTACTAGGTTCGTCCAAATTTATCAGTGTTTCATCACTAATAAACGTATCCCCTTCAGTAGTAATATGAAAACCATAAAAATAGGGTTGAACACCAACCCTACTAGAACGCCTAAGAGGTAAGGACTCGTCAACGGGCTCAATAGGAGTTTCCTCCTTAGGTTGAGTGCCAGTGTTAGAGGTTCCTTCATCGCTTTGCTCTTGAATCTCTTCAAGATCAATTTGCCTCCCACTGTCCTCTTGGCTTATCAATTCCTTTTCTCGAAAAACTCCTATTCTAGCAACGATGACAACATTGTCACTCAGTCTATAGAAAAGATAGCCAAAAGGCTTATGTGGATAGCCGATGAAATAACACTTCTCACTACGAGGTTCAAGCTTATCGTGAGTCTCTTGTCTTACGAAAGCCTTGCAACCCCAAACCTTGATATGTACCAACAAGGGAGCTTTCCCTGTCCACATCTCGTGAGGTGTTTTGGCTACCTTTTTTGTGGGAACTAAGTTAAGGATATGGGCGACAGTCTCTAAGGAATACCCCCAGAAAGCTATTGGTAATGAAGCCCGACTCATCATAGAACGAACCTGTTGGATTAGTGTCTAAGCCTGTAACTATATTTGGTATGTACTTGACCCGGTTGTGCACGGTCCTTTTGGGTGCCTTCTCCAAAGCAACTTGACAAGGTAATTTAAGGAGAGAGAGAGATAGAGAGAATTTTGGTTTATTAATATATTATAAGAATAATATATTAAAGGAGAAATCATAATTATTTAATTAGTGTTTGTCATAAATTAATTAGGAATTAATTTGGTGACTAAAAGAGAATAATTAAATAAAGGGGTATAAACTGTCAAATGTGTGATAGTTGAGTTTTGGGCTGGAGAACCTAATGGACTAAGGGGGAACGGAATTATGCTGGGGATCCATCATATTTTCGTCCAAGGCCTTATTCCAGAAGGTTCCTTGGGCTGCCTGGTGGCTAAGCTGTCCATTAGGGTTTAGACTCCTAGCAGCCTGTAAGTATAAATAAGACCCCTAGGCTATGGAAATCGGCTACACTTGATTCCAAGAAAACCCTAGGGCCAATTTTAGCATCTCTCACCCTCTCTCATATTTCCTTCTTGCTTGTGGGGTTTGTGAACCATTAGAGGAGTTACAATTGTGACTCTAAGCTCAAGATCTAGAAGATTACAAGGATTCAAGCCACTTGAAAGAGGTAAAACACTTAGATCTATTTTCTTTATGATAATTTTGAATTATATATGATAGATCTAGCTTTGTAAGTCTTGGATTCAAAGCATGTACAATAGATAAACCTAGATCCAAGCATTAGGGTTTGTATGAGCACATATGATTGTTCTTATGCATAAAACCCATCAGTGGTATCAGAGCCATGATTGGTTTCAATTGTATGTGATGCTTTAACTGTTTGCTTGCTGAAAATCGTTTTTCTTGCTTTTGCCCGACTCAACTCGGCGAGTCACTATCTGAACTCGGCGAGTTGACCCTACTCGGCGAGTTTGTGCGTCAGGTAGAGGATATTTCGAGATTTAGTTGCTGTTTTGTCTTGGATTTGATGCCTAAATTGTTTTTTGAAGTTAAAATCTGAATTTTACCTTAATTAAATGATTATTCTTGCCAAAACAATTGATAATTTCAAATATTTTGAATATTGGTTGTTTATATGATAAATATGGATTATTTAAAATTATTTGGTAATTACCTTATGACTAAAATAAGATTCGGTCAAATATAGATAATTATGAAATTAATTGTTTAATTTAAATTATTTGTTATTTGATCCCTTTTGTTTTGAAAAGTTCAAAACTTGCCCTCAAGTTTTGAAATTTGAATTTTGTGATTAAAAGTGTAATTTTGAATAATTTAAATTTCAAACCCTTAGAATTTTACAAGTTTAAAATTCAACCCTATACTATTATATATATTATTACAAGCTTAATTTATATATATATATATATATATATATATATATATATATATATATATATATATATATATATATATATATATATAACTTAAACTACTAGTCTTACCGTTAGTTGGCCCATTCACGAAGTCAGTCTATAAGGTGGGTATAAGGTTGTTGCCTATAAAATGGTGCTTAATGGGTGTACACTCACACCCACCGCTTGCTTGAGTGGTGGAGGGTCGTTAGCCGAACGGGTAGGATAGGGCAACCCTCTCCTCATTAAAAGTATAATGTAAGATACAAAGTAACTACATGTTTTACAAATTCCCAATCTTAGTTACTTTAGTGTAAAATGTGAAAATGATGCTAATCGATGGAATTACACTTCATACCTTTGTCAAAAGTTGGTGGAGCGCGTGTGGTTAACCGAAACATCAATTTTGGGGATGACATTGGTAGCGAAGGGTGACTCGATGTTTGTCATAGATCAATGGAGCATGTGTGGTTTACCGGCACATTAATTAGGTGATAGAGACATTGAGTGCACCATGTTGATTTGCATGGTTATTCACAACTTGTTTGCAATCCTCGGTATCCCAGTCGCAAATTTGAAGTGCATATCGAGATTTAAACATACCATTGAAAAGTTCAATGTATCTCAATGATCTAGGAGTTTTCATTTAAAACCAAAATTTCTTTTTCGTTTTTCATGGTGAGAATTAGTGAATCGTCATTCACTTACCTTTAAATTATTTACTTTTAGAGTACGACATCCCTTTCTAAGTTGTAAATAATGTTATTGGATCGTAGCCCTAATTTCTCATTTTGGTGTTTAATTAGGGATTCATTTCTAATCAAACTTTGTTCCTTTTCTTTTCAGATGTATGCAAACAACAACAACACTTCTAGGTCATTCTCGTTGATGAACCTATGTCAGAAAGTGACATTTGATGCGTCAAACTTAAGCGAGTGGATGAGGTATATTCGCATGATCACACGCTACGAGGACAAAGAATATGTCCTCGATGAAAAGCTTGAAAAGATCATCCCAGATGTTGCTACTCCTGAAGAGTTGGCCGCCTTTGAGGCCCACGAGCGTGATGCTACAAAAGTTCACTGCAGCATGCTGGCCACTATGAACCTTGAACTCTAAAAGTCCTATGAGGACATGTATCTGTATGAAATGCATCAGGATTTCCTGGACAGGTATCACCCGAGCGCAAGCCAAGAGCGCTATGAGATCATTACTAACATGATCACCACTAAGATGGGGAGTGGAGAATCCATAACCTCTCATTTGCAAAAAAATGCAGAGGTATGTTGATCGTCTTCTTAAACTTAATGTTAAGTTTGATGAGGATTTGGCTATCGATATAATCCTCCACTCCTTGCCCTCCTGCTACAACCAATTTAGGATGACCTACCACATGAACAAGGAAGAGGTCTCCTTGAGCAAGCTCCAAGGACTCTTGAGGACTGCTGAGAGCAATCTCAAAGACAAATCCGTTGCACCATCCCCTGCTGTGGCCGCTCCTGTGATGGCAATAGGTCAAGGAAAGGGTAAAAGAGGAAGGCTCCATGTAAGAGCCACCAAAAGGGGAAGCCCCGTGATGGTTCATCCTCAAGTTGGACCAAAGCAGGCCCTGCTAATCCTTCTTCCGATCCCAAGGAAGCAGAGTGCTTCTATTGTCACCAAAAGGGCCACTGGAAACGAAGTTGCCCTTAGTATTTGCAAGATATAAAGGATGGGAAGATTAAGCCCACCTTTGCAGGTATGTATTCTATTAAATCTAATAACTCATCATTTGCTACTACATGGGTTCTTGATACAGGGTGTGGTTACCACATTTGTTCTGATATGCAGGGCCTAAAAAGAAGTAGGGAGGTGGAACATGGAAAGATGAACCTGATTATGGGAAACAGAAGATCGTCGCCTGTGACCAAAGTCAATGTTTATTATTTAGTGTTGAGTAATGGGTTAGGGATAGATTTAAACAATTGATGTTATTCGCCAGATATGGCAAGAAACATTATTTCATTTCATGGGTTGTCTAGACAAGGTTTCAGATAATCTTTTGATAATAGTAATGGTTCTATTATTGTTTATTTGAATGGTGTCTTTTACTTCAATGCATTACCTTGTAATGGGATTTATGAATCTGTGATGGTTGTTGATAATTTAGGAATTAATGTTTTGAATATTGATTCATCTACTAGTTTAGACAAAGCATGCTTGTGGCATTGTCGCCTTGGCCATGTCAACAAGAAACGCATAGCCCAACTCCAAAAGGATGGAGTGTTGGAGTCATTCGACCTTAGGGACGATGACACGTGTGAATCTTGTTTACTCGGGTAGATGACCAAGTCACCTTTTACTGGCACTTGTGAAAGGGGTGAGGATCTATTGGATCTCATACACACCGATGTGTGTGGGCCCTTTAGATCCACCACAAGGGATGCTTGCCGCTTCTATGTGAATTTTACGGATGATTATAGCAGATATGGATATATCTACTTAATAAAGCAAAAGTCGGAAACCTTTGAAAAGTTTAAAGAGTTTAAGAATGAAGTGGAGAATTAGCTGTGCAAGAAAATCAAGATGCTTCGTTCAGACCGAGGAGGAGAGTACCTAAGTCATGAGTTTCACGACTATCTAAAAGAATGAGGAATTGTTTCGCAATTGACGCCTCCTAGGACGCCTCAATTGAATGGTGTGGCCGAGAGACGTAATCGGACCTTGTTGGACATTGTTCGTTCTATGATGAGTCGGACTTCGTTATCGATATCGTTCTGGGGGTATGCCTTAGAGACTACCACCCATATCCTTAACTAAGTTCGCACCAAGAAGTTTACCAAGACTCCTCACAAAATGTGGACAAGGAGGGCTCCCTCTTTGGCACATACTAAGGTTTGGGGTTGTGAGGCTTTCGTAAGACGAAAGACTCACGACAAGCTCGAAACTCGTAGTGAGAAGTGTTATTTCATCGGCTATCCGCATAAGTCTTTTGGCTATCTTTTCTATAGACCGAGTGACAATGTTGTCTTCGTTGCTAGAAGAGGTGTTTTCCGAGAAAGGGAATTGATAAGCCAAGAAGACAATGGGAGGCAAATTGAAATTGAAGAGATTTAAGATCAAAGCGATGAAGGAACCTTTGACACTGGCACTCAACCTGAGGAGGAAACTCCTGTTGAACCTGTTAACGAGTCCTTACCTCTTCGACGTTCCACTAGGGCTAGTGTTCCACCCCAATTGTATGGATTTCATATTACTACTAGTACACTAGTAAATTTGGACGGACCTAGCGGCTACAAGGAATCCATGGCAGACCCGAAGTCTGCTAAATGCAAAGAGGCAATGGACAGCGATATTCAGTCCATGTACGACAACCAAGTTTGGAATTTGATTGATAATGTACCGGGTCGCAAGACAGTCGGGTGCAAGTGGATCTTAAAGAAGAAGACGGACATGGATGGGAAAGTGCATACTTATAAAGCGCGATTGGTTGTGAAGGGCTTTACTCAAACTCCCTGAGTTGACTATGATGAAACCTTCTCACCAGTTGCGAAGATAAAGTCTATTAGGGTAATGCTTGCAATAGCTGCGTTTCATGATTATGAAATATGGTAGATGGACGTGAAAACCGCTTTTCTTAATGGAAAGTTGGATGAGGATGTTTACATGAATCAGCTAGAAGGTTTTGTCGATTCGAAGTATCCAAATAGAGTATGCAAGATTGAGAAATCCATTTATGGATTGAAACAAGCGTCTCGCAGAGGGAATCTTTGTTTTACCGAGAAAGTTAAAGAGTTTGGCTTTCTACGAAGAGAAAATGAATCTTGTGTATATGTCAAAGCCAGTGGGAGTATAGTGAGCTTCCTCGTATTGAATGTCGATGACATACTGCTCATAGGAAACGATGTCCCAACCTTGCAGGAAGTCAAGTCCTGGCTTGGGAAATGTTTCGCTATGAAGGACCTCGGAGAGGCTGCTTATATTCTGGGAATAAGGATAGTAAGAAACAGAGAAAAAAGACTGATAGGAATCAGTCAGGATACATACTTGGATAAGGTGCTAAAGCGTTTTAGTATGGAAAATTCCAAGAAAGGGGAGTTGCCAATCCAAAGCAATACCAATCTGAGTAAGACTCAGAGCCCGAGTACAGAGGCAGAGATAGCTGATATGAGCCGAGTACCTTATGTTTTTGCAGTAGGCTCTATCATGTACGCTATGACTTGTACTCACCCTGATGTGGCCTTTGCTTTGATCATGGTCAACAGATATCAGGGGAACCCTGGTAGAGCCCATTGGATTCAGTTAAGAATATTCTTAAGTACCTATGAAGGACCAAGGAATGGTTTCTAGTCCTCGGTGGGAGTGATGACTTAAGGGTACGAGGGTACAGTGACGCTAGTTTTCAGACGGATCAGGATAATTACCGATTGCAGTCAGGTTGGGTCTTTACCCTAAATGGAGGAGCAGTGACATGGAAATGTTCCAAGCAAGAGACCGTAGCTGATTCAATGTGCGAATCAGAGTACATTGCGGCGAGCAAAGCGTCAAAGGAGGCTATATGGTTGAAGAACTTCATTGGAGACCTTGGAGTTATGCCATCCCTAAAGGATCCGATGGAAAATTTCTATGATAATGAAGGAGCAGTTGCCTTGACCAAGGAACCGATAGATCATGGTAGATCTTGACTTATCGACATAAAATACAATTTTATCAGACATCGGGTAGAAGAGGGACTCCTCGTTGTGAAGAGGGTATCATCAGAAGAAAACCCAACAGATCCCCTTACGAAGGGACTGAGTAGGGTCAAACACTTGCAGCACGCTTGGAACATTGGGCTGAAGGATGATATAAGTTTGGAATAGATAGGAAACGTGTAATAGATAGTTTGTACTTAACATTTGATGAATAAATAAAGTTGTGTTATTTATGAGTAAAGCTACTATCTTGTGTTGGTTATTTATCTATTGTTTCAATTTTGCATGTTTTGACTTCCTGAATGATAGGATTATTCAAACAGTCCACAGTCGTTCATATTTTGGAAGTAGATATGAATGAAGACTGTCATGAATTGTTTGTAGATTGTCTAAAAGGTTTTGGGCATAGCAATGGTTTGCTACAAAGTTCATGAGTGCTTATGAATATGATTTGAGCGTTGGAATAAACCCGAGTTTGCTGGTACACTTCGTGGTGTTTTACCTTAAGTGATCACAAAGCGATAATATCATATAGTCTTAAAACTTAGAGATATGGTTGTTATTTGCTGGTTGGTTATGCATTGATGATGTGTAAACGCATTAGTAACTTGATGTTATAAAACACATTGTTGTGCATGATTCAATTAGTAAATAATAGATGCATATGAGTCGAAGTTGATCTGTTCCTTTTATTATATGAGAATAAAAGTGATATCTTGGCCACTTGAAGATTTGGTTTGACTTATGTGTCGGGCCCGGTCAGAATGAAGTTGATGTGTTCAACTAAATTCTATGTCAAACAAATTGGAAATTGAGGAACAAATGCTGGACAATAAGCATTGTCAGCATGATATCTAGAACAGAGGATTATACGATCCCTTATTTGAAGGACAAGTTGATCAGATTTGACAGCGAAGTATAAGAGCTACGATTGCTAATCGGATTCTGAAGTCATATGTGAGATATAGTTACTAGACTTATCCAAGTGGGAGACTGTTGGATTAGTGTCTAAGCCCATAACTATATTTGGTATGTACTTGACCCGGTTGTGCATGGTCCTTTTGGGTTGCCTTCTCCAAAGCAACTTGACAAGGTAATTTAAGGAGAGAGAGAGAGAGAGAGAGAAAGAGAGAGAATTGTGGTTTATTAATATATTATAAGAATAATATATTAAAGGAGAAATCATATTTATTTAATTAGTATTAGTCATAAATTAATTAGGAATTAATTTGGTGACTAAAAGAGATTAATTAAATAAACGGGTATAAACTGTCAAATGTGTGATAGTTGAGTTTTGGGCTGGAGAACCTAATGGACTTAGGGGGGAACGAAATTATGAGGGGGATCCATCATATTTTCATCCAAGGCCTTATTCCAGAAGGTTCCTTGGGCTGCTTGGTGGCTAAGCTGTCCATTAGGGTTTAGACTGAAACCTTAGCAGCCTGTAAGTATAAATAAGACCCCTAGGCTATGGAAATAGGCTACACTTGATTCCACAAAAACCCTAGTGTTGATTTTAGCATCTCTCACCCTCTCTTATATTGCCTTCTTGCTTGTGGGGTTTGTGAACCATTAGAGGAGTTACAATTGTGACTCTAAGCTCATGATCTAAAAGATTACAAGGATTCAAGCCTCTTGAAAGAGGTAAAACACTTATATATGTTTTATTTATGATAATTTCGAATTATATATGATAGATCTAGGTTTGTAAGTCTTGGATTCAAAGCATATACAATAGAGAAACCTAGATCCAAGCATTAGGGTTTGTATGAGCACATACGATTGTTCTTATGCATAAAACCCATCAGAACCATGTCTAACAAGGTCCGATTACGTCTCTCAACCACACCATTTAATTGTGGCATTCTCGGAGGCATAAATTGCGAAACAATTCGGCATTCTTTTAGATAGTCGTGAAACTCAAGACTTAGGTACTCTCCTCCTCGGTGTGACAGAAGCATCTTGATTTTCCTGCCCAGCTGATTCTCCACTTCATTCTTAAACTCTTTGAACTTTTCAAAGGTTTCTGACTTTTGCTTGATTAATTAGATATATCCATATCTATTATAATCGTCCGTAAAAGTCACGTAGAAGTGGAGAGCATCCCTTGTGGTGGATCTAAAGGGCCCACACACATCGATGTGTATGAGATCCAATAGAACCTCACCCCTATCACAAGTGCCAGTGAAGGGTGACTTGGTCATCTTCCCAAGTAAAAAAGATTCACACACGTCATCGTCCCTAAAATCGAATGACTCCAACACTCCATCCTTTTGGTGTTGGGCTATGCATTTCTTGTTGACATGGCCAAGGCGACAATGCCACAAGCATGCTTTATCTAGAGTAGTAGACGAATAAATATTCAACACATCATTTCCTAAATTATCAACAACCATCACAGATTCATAAATCCCATTACAAGGTAATGCATTGAAATAAAAGACACCATTCAAATAAACATTAATAGAACCATTACTATTATCAAATGAGTATCTGAAACCTTTTCTAAACAATCCATGAAATGAAATGATGTTTCTTTCCATATCTGACGAATAGCAACAATTATTTAAATATAGTCCTAACCCATTGCTCAACACTAAAGAATAAACTCCGACTCTGGTCACATGCGACGATCTTTTGTTTCCCATAATCAAGTTCATCTTTCCATGTTCCACTTCCCCACTACTTCTTAGGCCCTGCAAATCAGAGCAAATGTGGAAACCACTGTTGGGTTATGAGCATTCTAACACTCCTAAGTGTACATGCAACCCTAAATACCTTGGATCTATGTTTTCTCTATTATACGTTCAAATATGAATATTCCAAGTTATTTATCCTAACTAGCATAATAACATTGATTCATATGAATATCTCAAGTTAGAATTACATACCTCTTTGATGTAGAATGTCTTCATGAAGCTTGAGTGCCTAGTGCATCAAGTGTGACACCTCAAATGGTTCACACAACACCAAATACACTTGGAATAACTTGAGAGAATATACACACTTCATTAAAAACATGAAAAACCGATAACCCTTTCACACATACTCTAGTGGCCGATTTTCTCAACAATAAGATGCTTATATAGTTAGTGACAATTAGGGTAAACCCTAATTATCATGGAGTTCCATTTCCTTGGATCCATGGGTTCAAATATACCACGGAACATCCATGGAGCATCTTATAGGTTTTAGCCCAACTTGACAATCCATGGAGCATTAGCCCACTATACAAGTATGGATGATTTACACAATTAAACCATATATTTAATTAGTCTTCTTTTGATCACTTAGTTAATTCTTGATCAATACTAATTAAATAATCTTATTAATATATTAGAAATTATAGTATATTAACAAACCTTAAGTGTTATTTCTCTCATTGAAGTCTATCCAAATGCATGATGCCATGCAACCCAAATGGACCATGCTGGGTCGGCTCAAGTCTTATCAATTATAGTTATGGACTTAGACATTAATCCAACAGTCTCCCACTTGGATAAGTCTAAAACTATTATTGCGTACGACTTCAGGAATCGATCAGCAATCGTAGCTCTCAAAAGCTTCTGTTGAACTCTGACCTTGTCGATGAACTCTGACCTTTGTCAATGACTTGTCCATTAGATAAGGGATCATATATTCAACCATTCTAGATATCATATGGACTGAGACATGGATTATAAATCATTCTCTCTGTCTATTTGTTGTTTCCCAAAATCTAATTCATGATGACTGACTGATTGAACAAATCAAATCAGTCTTGGCTTGGCCAAGCACTCACATGTGTCATCATTAAATCATCGAGGGGCCCACATATATCGCTTTTATCCCGAAGGTAAAAGAAATGGATAAAGTTCGACTCATATGGCTTGTTCTATTACTTGTTGAATAATACACAAAGTCATGTTTTATAACATCGAGTTACCAATGCGGTTTCGTGCAATCAGTGTACAACCAACTCATAGTAACAACTCATATCTCTAGGTTTGAAGAATATAAAATATTATCGTCTCATGATCACTCGTGATAAAATCCATGAAGTGATTCAAATGAGCGCGGGTTGAATCCAATACTCGGAACTTATGAGTACTCATGAGTGTTGTAGTACAACTTTGTCCACCAACTGGGACCTCTACAAGCCAACCCATGACAGTCTTGATTGATATCTACTTCCAACATATGATCGACTGTGGATGGTTTGAATAACTTAGTCATTCCGAAAGAATAACCTAGTTATTATGGATGTCAAAACATGCAAAGCGAAACACAAGAATAATCGAATCCAATATGGTCTCAGAACTTATGAATATAAATAAATAACCTTTTATTTATCACCATATTGATTACCCATCATTCAGTGCATACTGTTTCAACTGTCAACTTTATACTTGAATTAAAAACAATAGTTGTCCCATGCTCCAAGCATGTACACTATGTTTTTTTTCTAAACACTAGTCATGCCATACACCAAGTATGCATACTAAGTTTGTCTATGATCTTTACTTTGTGAAATAAAACAATTGACCAAACTTTCAATGATTCTAATATCACACTCCCAATTCCTTACTGCAAATGCAAGAATTCCAAATTCAATCCATTTACTGAAATATGTTAGATTCTAAACTTATATGCATTGATCCTCTTGTAATGATTATGCACAAAGTCATGAAGACTTGACAACAAACATTATAGAGCATTCCAAAGGAGATCAACTCCTTGGAAACATCCTTCTTGCATTAAGTTTCCTTATCTTACATAAATTTATTGAACAACTTCCACCTATGGGATGATTTCCATATTCCCCTTTTGACTATCGCTTCTGAACAAGAGTTGCCTCTTTTCAGAATATGTCAATATGGTCCTTCCAAAAATTAACACTATACTTCCAGCTGTCCCTGAGCAACCAGTCTTTGGTAAACCTTAGATTGTCCTCGACAAGTGCTTAATCCTTTTAGTCATATCCAATTCTGGACCTTTTCCCTTCTTAATGCCCCAAGCATTTGGAAAATTTTAGAAAGAATGAATATAGCACATGTAATCGATCCTATATCTGAAGCATATGGGACACGATTCATGATGTCTCACATAAAGACTAAACCAATATTTTGCTATAATATCTCCATTTCAATTTGCCAAGTTCTCGTAATTCAGATTATGAAAAGGGATGTCGTAATCATAATCGAATTTTAGAACGCAAATAATGGACCCATATATAGAATTTTCTTATGTTGAGCCATTCCAACATAACATTCATATATATGCTTGACTAAATTTGATTAAAATCTCACGATCTAAGCTTATAGATTTGAGATGAAGTATAATTTCCTCTCCCTTAATTATAGCAAAAAAACTTTTTCAACCCCTACAGCCTCACGAATTGAAACTTTTGTTTTCTATAATTAACATTGCTAACTTGCAATACTTATCATAATTATCATGCTCCCACTAACATGATGATTATTAGCATAACACTTATGCTCCCGCTAGCTTTGACATGTATCCAGAAAACAACTAGACTTCTAGAGGTCAATACTAGATTGCTTTGATAAGACTTTATCAAAATCATACACCTTATCTTAGATAGCTCACAGGTGTGTCTAAACAATTTCAAAACTATGAAAAGGGATGTCATAATCATAGTATCAATTGTTTAGACCTTTGCTATCTGCTTCAAATCTACTTGGTGGAAGTGTTTCCTCACCATCATTTTCATGAATCGGAGAGAAACCTTACGACCCTTAGATTTTATGGTATATGTGTTCCTTTGCATGTGAATTTTTTTGTCAAAACCATAATCACAAGACAAGATTAGGGACAATTCCAAATTTATATGGACTGAACTTGTGCAATCTTGAATTCTTGCCACCTGGCAGCTCAAGGGCCAGCCATTGCTTCTAAGTTGATATGCAACCAATTGAGAACTCTAAGAACTCATATGCAAAGCCAACTTTAACTGGAATGTGCACAGAAATAGAAATATGTCAACACGATAGGTTATAAACCTCACGTCGTGTGCTAGTGTTAAACTACATGTTTTTTATTCTTGATTAGATCTTGAAATTCTTTTTAGGATCTTTAAGACTCCCACTGTCCTCTTGACATATAATACTATGAGGGTGTTTGTTTTTTCTCCACAGATCTGTGTGGGCTCTTTTGTCTACGTGGCGCAGACTGCGCATAGACTTAAAGGTTTGTAGTGTGTTTGTTTTTTTGAAGTGCGCAGACATAAAAACGTCCGCGCGAGGTCTTCACCACACAGACTTGGGCCAACCTCTTCTAAAGTCCGCTAAAGTTGTAAACCTAAAAAAAGAACGCGTCCTTTTCTATCTGCCTCCTTCGTCAAATCGTCCCACCTAGTCCCGACAGAATCTTCTCCATCGTTAATCCGGTCGAAAATCACCTCCGATCAGCACGTACGATCAGCACCCCCGTCGCCACCCTCCTCTTCGATCCAAGGCGTCCAGCGACCCGACGACATCTCTACCTGTTGACAGTCGCGATCAAGGCCACCAGCGAACAGGTTTGACAATGCCTTACGTTTTTTTTCCGGTTCCAACATGAAATTGAACATTAATCTTGCTGGGAAAACTCTTTAATGCACTGAAAATCTTGTTTCTTGGTTCAATTTCTTGTTAATTGTTTCTTGCTTCAAATTCTTGTTTCTTGCCTTGCGTTTTTTTTCCTGTTCCAATATGAAATTGAACATTAATCTTGCTAGGAAAACTCTTTAATGCACTCAAAATCTTGTTTCTTGCTTCAAATTCTTGTTAATTGTTTCTTGCCTCAAATTCTTGTTAATTGCTTAATTTCTTGTTAACTGTTATTGCTGGGAAAACTCTTTATAGCCTATTTTGCTTTTGCTAAAGATCAATAATTATGAAAATTAAGATTAAACCAATGGAAAGAAAGTCTTGCCTTTTTTTTCTTGTTTATGTTCAGGTCATCAAAATATTCACAAGGCCAAAAGGTTGAAAATCACACTTTAATCTAAAAATTCATAAGGCCAAAAGGTTGAAAATAGTAGAAATAATGTTGTGAATGCTATGAATGTAGTGTTAAAAATATGAAATAATGATGTGAATGTTTTAATTTTGTTGAAAATACTTTTTATTATCTCAAATTGTTGCTGAATGTTACTTGTTGATTATTTATTGTTATGCAATACCTTATGAAATTATATTTCTCAATTTGTGAATGCTGCAATACCTTTTAAATTATTATTGTCTATGATATATTGCTTGTTAGAAATGGGAGAAAAACAACAATGGACCAATGAGCTTTTAAAATGCTTATTGGATACTTGTATTGAAGAAGTAGAGAGTGTCGGTAGAAAAGGATTGAGTTTGCAGAAAGACTCATGGATAAGGCTTGGAAGAGTTCTTAAGGAGAAATTTGGGTTTGAGTTGAGTCAAAAACAAATGAAAAACGCATATGACAATTTGAAAGCCAAATACACAGGATGGATGTATTTAAAAAACAAAACTGATAATATATACAACTCTCAAACAAATACTTTTACCTTAACAGCTGAGGAGTGGAATGATTTTAAAAAGGTATATATATATATATATATATATATATATATATTAAACATTAATGTTTGAAGTTGCCAAATATTCTTATATTATTTTTTGTTACATTTGGGTTTAGGGGCACCCGAAGGCTGCTTCATTGAGAACAATTCCAATGCCTTTTCCAGATCTTTGTGCACGTCTTTTTGATGGAAATAGTGCCCCTGGTAATTTTAGGAGTTACTCAACGCAATCATCTTCGGTAGCTGGAGCATCCTCTTGTCGTGTTCCACCACTCCAGATTACCACCACCCCTTTTCAAGGAATAGATGATGATGGTGATGACACTTCCCACCATGAGCCACCACCTTCTGCTGGTTCACCTTCTGCAGCTTCACCTTCTGCTGCTTCACCATATACTGCTTCACCATCTGGTAACCCCAACAAAAGGGCTAAACCCTCAACTACTATACCGCCTAGTGCCTCACCATCTGCTTCTTCACCTAATGGAACTTCTATTACTTGTGACGATTTAGCATTAGAAATGAAAAAAGCTCTACAAAGTTTGACTAAAGGGTATACAATCCCTGAATGTTTAAAGAAGTTAGAGGTGCTTCAGTTAGGCCCTACAGATCCTTTACGCTTTGTTGCATATCATATTTTTTGAGGGACGATGAACATGAGAGAGATGTGGATGTATTTGCCCGATGTTCCCGAGATATTACGAGGATGGCTTGAGATGACGTGTACAAGTTTAGGAGTTTTGAAGGATGGAAAGATTGCCCGCTGATTTTTCTAGTGTTGAAACTATTTGTTAGGTCTTTTTGCCTTTGTTGGAACTATTTTGTTAGGTCTTTTTGCTTTTGTTGGAACTATGTTTTGTTATATTGCTACTTGGAATATGGTTTATCTAATGTTTTTTTAGTACTTGCATATGATTAGTGTAATGTTTATTTTCTACTTGGAATATGGTTTATGTAATTTTTTTGCTACTTGAAATATGGTTTATGTAATGTTTTTTTTTTGCTACTTGAAATATGATTAATGTAGTGTTTTTTAAAGTTCTACTTTGTTGATTTTAGGTTCATAATGGATCACGATCAAAAGTTACTTCTCGTAATTCTTATGTACCTGTACATCCATTTTTTTGGAAGAGTGGTGTGAAACGATTGCGGGATAATGATTTGGAAATGACAGGAAATGAATACACATTGGAGTTGTTACATCGTAATCGTTTACAATGTGTTGAAATACTATGCATGTCCCGTGAAGCTTTTGTACGACTATGTGCTCAATTTAGAGCAAATTACTCATTAAAGGACAACAAACATGTATCGGTTGACGAAAAGATGGCCATGTTTTTGATGATGATCGGCCATAATCAACGTTACGTGATTATCAAGCGGAGATTTCAACACTCGAAGAAAAAAATTCATAAATTTTTTTATGAAGTGTTGGAAAAAATGATGCTTTTCGCACAAGATGTTATAGTACCAACTTCTTTTAATCTGAATCCAAACATTCCAGGACATAATAGGAGGCTACGACGGGTTTTCAAATGGGCAGTTGGTGCACTTGATGACACTTTGATACATGCGGTTGTCCCTGTTAAGAAAAAATACTTATATAGAAGTAGGGGAAAGGGAGATTGCTACCAAAACGTATTGGCAATTTGTGACTTCAATATGATTTTCACATTTGTTGTGGCCGGGTGGGAAGGGGTAGCGCATGACTCTAGAATATTATCAGAAGCAATAACCGATTCACAATCATCATTCCCGTTTCCACCACCCGGTAAGCTTTTGTTTTTTTTAAATACTCTTATCTTAGTTTGAAAATTGATTAGTGTTTTGCATTTTTTACAGACAAGTATTATCTTTGTGATGCCGTGTATGCACACACTCGAGGATTTATGTCCCCTTATCGTAATGTGGGGTATTGGCTTGGAGATTTTCGTCAAAGACGTGCATTGACCAATAAGGAAAAATTTAATCATGGACATGCAAAACTTCGAAATGTCATTGAGTGTGCTTTTGGTGTTTTGAAAGCACACTTCCCTATATTGAAAAGGATGGAATCATTCCAGTTTGTGACACAAAGAAACATTGCCATGGCATGTTTCGCGCTTCATAATTTTATAAGGAGAGAAGGAATGAGTGATGAGTATTTTGCACGATACGATGAACCCAATGTCTCGTTTCAAAATAACAATGTGGGCGTTGTTGATGATGAAGACGGGATTCCAACACATGGTACTTGTGACAACCCAACAATTTCCATTAGTTTTAACGTCGAAATTAACATCGAAATTAATTACGTCAAAAATTAGCCAAATTTATCCCGAAAATATTTTTGACCGGATTTAAAACCGTTGGAGTATTTTAATTAATATTCGACAAGCGAAAATAAAAACACATAAATTATCTTTCCATTTATTTGGAAAAAGTTTATTTTTATTTACGGCCATTTAACCGGGTAAAATTTTAAACCTCGTTAAACATAAGTATCGGGTAGTCGTATACCGGGTACAACACCCAAGCCCTATATAAGGGTGGGTGGACACTCCTTAGAAGCCTTTTCCCACCTTAGACTCTCTCTCTCTCTACATTCTCTCTCTACAAACGGGTTTTGGTCAAAAATCTCCCCTACGAGCTTCAAATCAGTAAGTTAACCTTCCTAGCTTGTCGTTTATCTTATCTAACTTGCAAATTTGTGGCTTAAACACCCAAAACCCTCAAGAACATGATTTTACGGTCCAAGAACACCTTCATGGACCGTAAACACTCATAATGGGGTTTTAATGCTCAAAAACCCTTCCAAACCACTTCTCATGTTTAGCAATTGCTTAGAGGCTTACCCGAAAGGACTTAGAACACCAAAATCGGACCAAATGGGGAGTAAACATGAGTTTACAATCTAAGAACATCCTTAGACCGTAAACCCATATGCATGGACCATAAACACTTGTTTAAGTGTTAAACTACCCCTCAAACACCTCCAAAAGCTTCCTTGGGTGCCTAGAGCCTTGTAATCCTTCGTTTGATGCACCAAAACATAGGATTCATGGAAAAAATGAGTTTACTACCATAAACTCATGTTTTTAAGGTAGTAAACTCCCCATGAACATATTCTTAGACCGTAAACACCTTTCCAAGGTGTTTAAGTGCCCTAAACACCTTCCTAAGCTCCTAAAAGTGACTAGAACCTTACATGCATGAGTTAGAACCACCAAACAACAAAAGAAATGGACCAACATGAGTTTACTACCGTAAACTCATGTGTTTATGGTCATAAACGCCTCAAGGAGTAGTCATAGGCCGTAAACTCCTCAAATGGTCCATTTTGAAGCCTTAAACCCTTCATAAGCCCTAGAATTGAACCTAGCCTAATTCCACAAGTGTTATAAGACCTTAATGCATCAAAGAACACACCACCCATGATTTTACGGCCGTAAACTCATGAGGATAAGGTCTTAGGGTCGTAAACTCTATAAAGAGTTTACTCTTGAAGAGTAAACTCCCTATCTAGGCTATACATACCCATAGATGTTACCCGGGACACCCTTAGCACTTAATCAAAGTGTTTTCCGCACTTTAGGATGCGTATACGTGTTTAACTAGTATTATATTTACTAATTGTATGTAAACATATGTCATCATATGTTAATAGGTCACTAAGTGTGTTCAAGTCTTTACTTGACACCGAGCACCCAATCGGCACCTTCATACGATCCACTTACAACAGGTGAGTTCATACCCCTGAATTAACCTTTTAAATGTTTTTTTTACATGTGTTTATGGGGGGGATACAAGTTAAAACATGTCAGTTATCATATCAATCACATGTGATTGATAACCCGCATGTACAAGGATTCATTACACTGTCAACTGGTTTACAAAGTATGATACTGTAAATGGTTTTCCAAAATGTCTTTACTTGTCCAAAACGTTTCTCAAATTGTATCTCGCGTTGTATGTTTTACTCTAGATTCAGCTACAGCAGTATTTTAAACAAAGGATTTCTTTACCTATAATGTTTTATCAAAGTTTCATTTAAAACTTGTTTATGAAAGGTTTTCAAAGGATTTCTAAAGGTTTTCAAACTTATTTTACAAAAGGTTACCAAGTCGTGATTTTCTTAAGTATAAAGGTTTTCCAAAGTTTTCATCAAAGCTTTCTTCCATGTTTTATACTCCTACTTTGTTAGATATTACTGCTTCACTATACTTCTAGTTAGTTAATGCTCCTACTTAGTTAAATGCTATTACTTTGTTAACGCTTTTACTTCGTGATACGCTTCTACTTCGTGATACGCTTCTACTTGTTAACGCTTCTACTTTGTGAAACACTCCTACTTCGTTAAACACTTCAACTTCGTTAAAATGTTGCTACTTAGTTAAATGTATGTCTGTACTTGTATAGTTATATAAATAATGTTTAAAGGACTTAGGAAGGCTAGTTCGCCCTATTTCCTTTTCCTCGTTTGAATGTGGTCTGGTGTGATCGGATATCTGTCTGAAGGTCGTTTTGTAACAACGCAAATTTTCAAACAAAATTTTCATTTTTAAAATATGATTATTTCCATTCAAAACAAGGCATAAATAGTTTAAGTATTCTGTCAAATACAAATATTCAAAATCCCAAGATCATAAAAGCATTCTTCAGTGTGTATCGATCACGCCGGCGCCTTCCCACGGTCCTCGCTAGTACCTGAAACACATACATAACAACTGTAAGCATAAATGCTTAGTGAGTTCCCCAATATACAACTTACGCACATACGCCTTTCCAGGCCCTGACCTTCCGGTCATCAACACCACGCCTTCCGACCCATAACATATTCGCCTTCCGGCCCATACATATTGCCTTCCGGCCCACATAACATACATAGCACACATAACAAATATCTTACAACATATAGCATACATATCACATATCATATCTGACCTTCCGGTCACATAGTCAAACCCTTCCGGGTACGGTATAGTGAGAAGACTCACCTCGTGAATGCTGAAAGCTAGCAAATCCTGAAATCACTCGTGCACAATCCGACGAGCTACAACCTTCCTATAACATCACATATCTCATTAACACATATATCTTCTAAGTGTGACTATCCCTAAGAAGTCAGACTTAGGTCAACTTTGGTCAACGGTCAACGGTCAGCTCGACCGGACTCGGCGAGTACCATGGCGACTCGACGAGTCTAGACGTCCTCCAACTCTCTGGGATTCCCTATCTACTCGTCGAGTATCCCCCTTGACTCGACGAGATCCACGTGGAAGAATCGCGGGGCCACCCCGACTCCACTCGCCGAGTCTGAAGAACAACTCGGCGAGTCCCAGTGAATCTTCAAGCTACTCGCCGAGTCTGAAGAACAACTCGGCGAGTCCCAGTAAATCTTCAAGCTACTCGCCGAGTCTGAAGAACAACTCGGCGAGTCCATGCCATGCAGACGAGCAACTGCTTCCTGAAATACGTATGGTCCCGAGATATACAATCATGGGACTTTCTGGACTTCTAAACATCTTATTACTGGGGTATAAACGTCTGGGTAATAACATAATAACCCATCTAATCACTAAATGGGTTTCATAAACCCTAGATTCGTATACACATCAAAATAACACAAATGGTCCGAGTATTACCTGAAAACGCACTCTCTGTGTCCCCAAACCTCAGGACTCGATCCTCCTTGATATTCCTTTGGCCAAACTCTTCTTCTTCTTGCCTAACAAGTTCCTCTAAGTTCCAATAGCTTTCTCTCCTGCTCTAGACGTCCACAACGATTAGGGTTCTTCTCAATCGGCCAAAAGACGGACAATGACGGCCTAAGAGGCGTTATATACGATCCAAAACCAAACGGCTAGGGTTTCTGCTGAACAGCGTCGACTCGCCGAGTCCATATCTGGACTCGTCGGGTCCAGTCGCGAACCCGCGACCAAGTCTGCGGTCCTACTCGGCGAGTCTGGCTCCAACTCGCCGAGTCCCTTCCTAAAATGCCCCCAAAATAGTTTCAAAGCAATACCTGAAATTCCGGGCTGTTACAACTCTCCCCCACTAGAACTAGACTTCGCCCTCGAAGTCTCACTCTGCGAATAACTCCGGATGTTGCTCCCGCATCTCACGTTCCGGCTCCCAAGTCATCTCCGATCCCTTCCGGTGTTGCCACTGAACCAACACCAGAGGTACCTCCTTGTTTCGCAGAACCTTGATCTTCCGATCCCTGATAGCTACTGGTCTCTCGGCGTAATTCAGACTCGCATCCACCTGAATATCCTCTAACGGAACCACTGCCGATTCATCGGCTATACACTTCCTCAACTGTGATACGTGAAAGGTATTGTGAATCTGTCCCAATTCTGCTGGCAACTCTAGCCGATAAGGTACCCGACCTACTCTTGCAATTACCCGAAATGGACCTATGAACCGGGGTCCCAACTTGCCCCTCTTTCTGAACCGGATCACTCCTTTCCAAGGAGAAACCTTCAGGAGAACGAAGTCGCCAACCTGGAATTCAAGCTCGGACCGGCGTCTGTCCGCATAACTCTTCTGTCGGCTCTGGGCGGTCAATAACCTCTGCCTAACCTGCTGAATCTGCTATGTCGTCTGGAGTACGATCTCTGTACTGCCCATCACTCTCTGTCCCACCTCTCCCCAGCAAATGGGAGTCCGACACCTCCTACCATACAACAACTCAAAAGGTGGCATACCAATGCTCGAATGATGGCTGTTGTTGTAGGAAAACTCAGCCAAGGGTAAATGCGCATCCCAGCTACCCCCGAAGTCTAACACACACGCTCTAAGCATGTCTTCCAATGTCTGAATCGTCCGCTCGCTCTGACCGTCTGTCTGGGGATGGTATGCGGTACTAAAATGCAATTTGGTACCCAGCTCCTCATGAAATTTCTTCCAGAACCTGGAAGTGAAACGCACATCACGGTCTGAAACAATCGAGATCGGTACCCCATGCCGAGATACCACCTCTCTCACATATATCTCCGCCAACTTCTCTGCTGAAGAACTCTCACTGATGGCAAGGAAGTGTGCACTCTTCGTCAACCTATCCACAATCACCCAAATTGCATCAACTCCCTTGACAGTCCTCGACAATTTGGTGATGAAATCCATAGTGATCTGTTCCCACTTCCACTCGGGAATCTCCAATGGCTGTAACTTGCCATGCGGTCTCTGGTGCTCGGCCTTAACCCTACGGCAGGTCAAGCACCTCTCAACGAACCATGCCACGTCCCTCTTCATACAGGGCCACCAATACTCTTTCCTCAAATCCAAATACATCTTTGTAGCACCGGGATGGATCGAGAATTTCGATCTATGAGCCTCTTCCATCAAGGTAGTACGCGTACCGCCCACGAATGGTACCCAAATCCGTCCTTGAAACGTCAGAAGTCCTCGTCCATCCTTAACGAACTCTGAAATTAACCCAACGACCCGCTCTTTCTTCTGCATCTCGGATCTCACAACCTCGGCCTGCGCCCCACGAATAGCATCCAATACCGGAGTCATCACCGTCAGTCTCAGACATACATCTCGCAATGGAGTGCTCTCCGCCCTACGACCCAATGCATCGGCTACCACATTAGCCTTGCCTGGGTGGTATAGGATCTCACAGTCATAATCCTTAACCATGTCCAACCATCTCCTCTGACGCATATTTAGGTTGGGTTGATCCATCAAATACTTCAAACTATTATGGTCCGTGTATATAGTACAACGAACCCCATACAGGTAGTGACGCCAAATCTTGAGAGCGAACACTACTGCCCCCAACTCCAAGTCATGCATGGGATATCTCGCCTCGTGAGGCTTTAATTGCCTCGATGCATAAGCTATCACATGGCCCCTCTGCATCAACACTGCACCCAGTCCCGAAATCGATGCGTCGCAATATACAACAAAATCTTCCATCCCTTCCGGGAGGGCTAATACCGGGGCTTCGCACAGCCTCTGGCGTAGTGTCTCGAAGGAAGTCTGTTGCTCGGGTCCCCATGAGAATGTAACACCCTTCCGGGTCAATCTGGTGAGCGGCACTGCGATCTTGGAGAAATCCTTAATGAATCTCCGATAATACCCTGCCAACCCAAGGAAACTCCTGATCTCGGAAGGTGACTTCGGCACCTCCCAACTCATCACCGCCTCAACCTTGGCCGGATCGACCAATATCCCTTTCTGATTGACAACATGTCCTAGAAATTGGACCTCCCGCAGCCAGAAGTCACATTTGGAGAACTTTGCATAAAGCTTCTCCGACCTCAATACCTCGAGGACCTCCCTCAAATGCTCCTCATGCTGCTCTTTAGATCTAGAATACACCAGAATGTCGTCGATAAATACAATCACTGACCGATCCAACATCGGTCTGCATACCCTATTCATGAGATCCATGAACACAGCCGGGGCATTGGTGAGCCCGAAAGGCATCACCACAAACTCATAATGCCCATATCGCGTCCTAAATGCTGTCTTCTGGACATCCCCATCCCGCACTCTCACCTGATGGTACCCTGACCTCAGATCGATCTTGGAAAACCAAGATGCTCCCTGCAACTGGTCGAATAAATCATCGATCCTCGGCAACGGGTAACGGTTCTTGACCGTTAATTTGTTCAAATCCCGGTAATCAATGCACATCCGGTGTGAACCATCCTTCTTCTTGACGAACAGAATAGGTGCTCCCCATGGCGAGCTGCTCGGCCGAATGAATCCCTTCCCCAGCAACTCCTGGAGCTGCGAAGACAACTCTTGCATCTCTGGAGGTGCAAGACGATAAGGCACTTTAGCAATAGGACCGGCCCTCGGAACTAGATCGATACCAAACTCTACTTGCCTCACAGGAGGTACTCCCGGCAACTCCTTGGGGAAAACATCTGAAAACTCGCGCATCACAGGAACCTCCTCAACTGATTTCGGTCTCTCGGAAACCTCCCGCGTATCCATCACATACGCCACAAAACCCTTACAGCCCTGCTGTAGACACTGCCTCGCCCTAGCGGCCGAACAAAAAGCTGATCCTGAACGGGTACCCTCGCCGTACACCGAAAGAACTCCCCCACTATGGTCTCGTATAGTCACCAACTGACGCTCACAGTCGATGACAGCGCCGAATCGGCTCAACCAGTCCATGCCCACGATGACACAGACATCACCCATCGCAATAGGAATCAGGTCAATCGGGAACTCCACCCCGAAAATCTCTAGCACACATCCCCGAAGAACCTCAGTGGCACAAATCACTTTCTCGTCAGCTATAGAAACTCTCAAAGGTCGACTCAACGACTCACGACTAACGCTGATATGCTGACTAAAGGCTAAGGACACAAAGGACTTACTCGCACCCGAGTCAAATAACACTAAGGCAGGCACAGAGTTCACAAGGAAAGTACCTACGCATACAATAACATAAGCATAACATCTCGACATTAAAATAAATACATGAATTACAACATACCTGCCACGACATCGGGCGCAGCGCGGACCTCCTCCGCAGTCAGCTGAAAGGCTCTCCCACGAGCCCTCGGGGCCTCGACCTTCACCGGTCGAGTCTCAGTAGTCCTGGCAGTAGGTGCAGATCCCTGACGAAGCTGAGGGCACTCGGCCTTCCGATGGCCGGTATGGTTGCAATGAAAGCAAACCATAAACCCCTTGGGGCACTCCCTAGCAATGTGCCCCTCCTTGCCGCACTTGTAGCAAGCACCGGCTCGACACGCCCCATCGTGACCCTTGTCGCACTTTCCGTAAGTGCGGCTCTTCGAACCTCCCGTCCTCGAATCGGCGGACTTAATCCGCTTGGTTGCCGGCTGAGACTGAACCGGCCGCCGGTCTGCCTGCTAAGACTCGGCCTCCTCCCTGGCCTGAGTCTCCAACTCGATCTCACGCTTCCTGGCATTCGCCTGAAGCTCAGTAAAAGTATGGTAAGTGGAGTTTGACACAAACTCCCGGATCTCCCTCCTCAGAACACCCAAGTACCGGCTCATCCAAGCCTGCTCTGTGGCCACCAGCTCGGGGCAAAACATCGCCCTCTCATGAAACTTCCGCGTGATCGCCGCCACCGAGTCAGTACCCTTCTTGAGGGTTAAGAACTCCTGAACCAATCGTTCCCGCTCCACCGGGGGAACGTACTCATCCCTGAACATGGTAGTGAACCCCTCTCATGTCACTGTCGTAGTTTCTGCCAAAGTGAAGTTCGCCGTCACGAACTTCCACCAGTCCTTCGCTCCCAGACGGAGCTGGTTCAAAGCGAACCGTACCCTCAGGTGCTCCGGGCATGAACAAGTGTAGAAGCACCCCTCTATATCTGCGATCCACCTCATCGCAGCAATCGGATCCTGCGTCCCATCGAACTCTGGTGGCTTCGTGTTGCTGAACTCTCGGAACAGCAACGAGTCACCCCCCTGTGGCCTAGCAGCGGCCACAGCTGCGGTAGCTGCAGCGGTTGCAGCCTCAGTCAATGCGGCGTACCGCTCATCGAACGTCTCCATCAGGGTGGTCTTAATAGACCCAAACATCTCCGGGATCTCAGCCCGGATCGCCGCCGCTACCTCCTTGTGAATCATTTGACGAATCTCCTCGTCACTCACACCGCTCGAACTCGCTCCGTGGCGTGGTCTAACCATGATGTCTCTGAAATACAACATAAAACTATCAGAGACTCCAGCGAGTGTAATCGCACTCGATAACGCAACCCTACTCAGTCTCCGATCTCCAGGGATTCTTACTTGGGCCTCCCCCTGACCCGGTGTCCTCGGTAGTACGGGCCCAATACTACCGACCACACCGCATCAGCGTTCATCCCAAGTCCTCCTCCCCAAACTCCGGATAGTGAGTACTCTACTTCTGATATGCACTATCTACCCGCATACTAGCAAGCATCTCATATAGGCAAACTTCCCTAGACTACGGTATCACAAATCAGGCCACTCTAGTCCTATCATGAATACCTAGTCTTCTAGCATGCATAACAATTCATATCATATAATATTGTAAGGTATTTTGGGGATCTTTACCGTTCGAGCGCTGACTGATCGTACACACTGCTTCTTTCTTGCTTACCACAAAACCATTTACAAAGTTTATGCCTTTATTTAAAAAAAGTTTCCTCAAATCCTCGGTTTGAGTTCAGTTACTCCCGAAGGTGCACCCGAATCCCTCAAACCAAGGCTCTGATACCAATTGTAACAACGCAAATTTTCAAACAAATTTTTCATTTTTAAAATATGATTATTTCCATTCAAAACAAGGCATAAATAGTTTAAGTATTCTGTCAAATACAAATATTCAAAATCCCAAGATCATAAAAGCATTCTTCAGTGTGTATCGATCACGTCGGCGCCTTCCCACGGTCCTCGCTAGTACCTGAAACACATACATAACAACTGTAAGCATAAATGCTTAGTGAGTTCCCCAATATACAACTTACGCACATACGCCTTTCCAGGCCCTGACCTTCCGTTCATCAACACCACGCCTTCCGGCCCATAACATATTCGCCTTCCGGCCCATACATATTGCCTTCCGGCCCACATAACATACATAGCACACATAACAAATATCTTACCACATATAGCATACATATCACATATCGTATCTGACCTTCCGGTCACACAGTCAAACCCTTCCGGGTACGGTATAGTGAGAAGACTCACCTCGTGAATGCTGAAAGCTAGCAAATCTTGAAATCACTCGTGCACAATCCGACGAGCTACAACCTTCCTATAACATCACATATCTCATTAACACATATATCTTCTAAGTGTGACTATCCCTAAGAAGTCAGACTTAGGTCAACTCTGGTCAACGGTCAACGGTCAGCTCGATCGGACTCGGCGAGTACCATGGCGACTCGGCGAGTCTAGACGTCCTCCAACTCTCTGGGATTCCCTATCTACTCGTCGAGTATCCCCCTTGACTCGACGAGATCCACGTGGAAGAATCGCGGGGCCACCCCGACTCCACTCGCCGAGTCTGAAGAACAACTCGGCGAGTCCCAGTGAATCTTCAAGCTACTTGCCGAGTCTGAAGAACAACTCGGCGAGTCCCAGTAAATCTTCAAGCTACTCGCCGAGTCTGAAGAACAACTCGGCGAGTCCATGCCATGCAGACGAGCAACTGCTTCCTAAAATACGTATGGTCCTGAGATATACAATCATGGGACTTTCTGGACTTCTAAACATCTTATTACTGGGGTATAAACGTCTGGGTAATAACATAATAACCCATCTAATCACTAAATGGGTTTCATAAACCCTAGATTCGTATACACATCAAAATAACACAAATGGTCCGAGTATTACCTGAAAACGCACTCTCTGTGTCCCCAAACCTCAGGACTCGATCCTCCTTGATATTCCTTTGGCCAAACTCTTCTTCTTCTTGCCTAACAAGTTCCTCCAAGTTCCAATAGCTTTCTCTCCTGCTCTAGACGTCCACAACGATTAGGGTTCTTCTCAATCGGCCAAAAGACGGACAATGACGGCCTAAGAGGCGTTATATACGATCCAAAACCAAACGGCTAGGGTTTCTGCTGAACAGCGTCGACTCGCCGAGTCCATATCTGGACTCGTCGAGTCTAGTCGCGAACCCGCGACCAAGTCTGCGGTCCTACTCGGTGAGTCTGGCTCCAACTCGCCGAGTCCCTTCCTAAAATGCCCCCAAAATAGTTTCAAAGCAATACCTGAAATTCCGGGCTGTTACACATTTGATCATTAATTATATATTATGTATACATGTATAGACATATAGGTTTACATCGATCGGTCAGTTTATTTGTGAGTCTCTATCATTAGCCCAGTAATTTCATCAGAACTCACTATATGAGATGCATCTTCAGGACACGGCCTTCTCCGTTGTCAAGTTGGTAACCAGAGTCTCCTGTAGGGAGATCGGGCATTGTGTGTATAGATCTATACGGGATTGACACCCCCACACCCTGACTGCTAGCTACAGTCCACGGCCTACCAAGCCAAGGGGTGACAAATGTCACATTCTTTTTGACGCTTGCAGGGCATCAAGTTCTCTAGTGTCTATTAGTATGGTTACGAGTATCTTAGGGTTACCTTATAATTCATGGCCTTAAGGTAATGAGAATTAACACTGTATTCACTGTTTTTAGACCTTTCTAGACGTATCATTCAATTCATACTGTCTGGGGTCCGTGTTCACTATTTTTAGACCTTGCTAGACGTATCATTCATTTGATGGTGTCTGGGGTCTGTATTCACTGTTTTTAGACCTTGCTAGACGTATCATTCATTTGATATTGTCTGGAGGTCTGTATTCACTGTTTTTAGACCTTGCTAGACGTATCATTCATTTGATACTGTCTGGGGTCTGTGTCTCCTTTCGTTAGACTGAGCCAGGCGTGTCGTTCATTCGATACTCTCCTGGAGTCTATGATTTCTTTTGCCTTAGTCAACAGTATTTCTTGCTGACGCATATGTTATTTTCCCTAATGTTTTTACTTGTGATATCCTTCTACTTTCTTTAAAGTCAAATACCGTATTTTGGTAATAATAACATTTCAGGGAAATTCTCTTTAAAACATAACACTGTCGGGTCTTGGTAGAAGACTGCTTTTATTTAGAAAATATAGGATTTTCTGGAAAGAACTCTAATACACCGTTGATTCTAAACTACTACTTTTATAAAGTTATTTGAATAAAACGATACTAAATACTTATGAACTCACCAACATTTATAAAAATGCTGATACTCGCTTTCAATTAACTTGTATTCTCAGGTCAGCAATAGACAGGTACATCCCAGGAGCTTTTGGTGAAGACAGTTTAGTACCAAGCTGCATCTATATTATTACTTGTATTACTTTGATGTTTTTTATGTAACGTAAACCATGTAAAACTATTACTATTAATGCAATGGTTGTTGTACTTTGATTACTATACTGCATATGTTGTGATACTTGACATGACGTCATCCACCCCAGAACGTTTTCGCCATTCCGGTTTTGGGGTGTGACAATACTATAGCAGACCGTGAATATATGACTCAGTTACGGGATGAAATTGTTGATTAGTCAATGCACAATATAGATTGAATTGTTTTAAATGAAATTGTTATTGTAAAACCATTTTTTTTTATTGTATGACTAATTTAGATGCATGAATTTTATTTTCATTGTTATAAGACTATTATTATTAAAATGTTGGTGTTGGAAAACAATCAGTCTTCTTATTGCAGACTGCAGACGTTTGGTCCACCTCTTCTGCTGCAGAGGCTTGCAGATGTGGTCTGCAGACTGCAAACATTTTGGCTTCAGAAAAACAAACAACACCTATCTTGCCAAATAAACAAGAGATAGTGCGGATTCTTTATCAAAACAAACACTTCACACAATAGGCCTAAGTTGGTCTTTGTTTTATCCAAAACATCACAACTTACCAATTTCAAATGTACAAGAGTAGGACACTTTTACTCTTACATTTGACAAGTGTTTTAAACCTTTCTTTAAGATATGTCACTCAACTTACAGTCATGGAGTATGACTCTAAGAATTGTTTTGGAACGATGTATGAATCATCTTCTTGATTTAACCACTTCAAAAATTCATAACTCCTCTTCTTAGCTATCAGAATGCACTTAGAGGATGAATTGTGATAAGGTCTCTTAATCATTAAGTTGATCATATATACATGATACTAAAGTACTCTCCCATCTTTTCAGATTTGAGAAACTTTTATCCTTCTGCCTAATTTGATTCTTCTTATTCGCTCTGCCATACACTGAAATTTTTTTCAATGCTTCAGAATTATACTTAAGTCTGTAAGTATAACCATATTTACTAAACTTTAGTAAATCATGACGAATAGTCTTATCGATCTTTTGTGGTGGACTTGATCAGGCACAAGAATGTGTACTCGATCCCTTAGGCCTTCACTTGACTCACATATACATGTAAACGAGGAACTAGTCTTAATTTTCCAAAGCTGAAAGTTCTCATTCATCGTAATGTACAACTTGTATGATTCCAAGTTTCTATCCAACTGGAAACTTCTGTGATGAGAATATTTCCTTATTTGGTAAATTTAGACACTAACACAAATGAAAGAATCAAATTCATATTTCCACTCTTGCTATTAATGGAATCATATAAGCAACAATTTTTCGCAAATGCCATTTTAAGGATATCATAAAATAAATAAAAACAAAAATTTTCCTTTTATTTTAAAACTTTGCGGAAAAACTTATCCTTACAGTGCAAAAGCATATGAAAAACTTTTTGTTATTTATTCCTAAGCAATATATCATAACTCCTAAGCAAGAGCTCAAAATTCTGATCACCGAACCATGCGATCGAAATCCATCTTCGTGATCAGAATCAACATATACTTCCTTTAGGTTTCTGTAATTTTCTTTGATTCTTAAAACATCAACATGTAACCCAGTCACATCATGTAACAAGAATCTCAAAATAGAAACTTAACAGAGTTAGATAGTGGACTTTACCTGAAGTAGAGTCAATCTTCTTGACTTGATCAACCTTATGATCTTTCAGGTAAATAGGCTGCTTCGCAATCAATGCCTCTTCCTTTGGCAAGAGAAACATAGGGACTCTTTGGAAATGGTACATGGGACTATCGCAGACTAGCCTTTCTCTTTACCATTTGGTTAACCTAGTTAACTATGGTCAATCCATGGGTTTGTTTCAACCCCTACAAGTCTGTTTCAACCAAATGGGAATGTTTCAACCCAACAAGTATGTTTCAACCGAATAGGTTTGTTTCAACCTGATAGGTCTATTTCAACCGAATGGGTCTATTTCAACCTAACAGTTCTATTTTAAACTAACTGGTCTATTCAACCCAACAGGTCTATTTCAATCGAATGAAGCATGTAAGCATACAACAACAAGCAAGACCCTACCAGTCAAGTTAAGCATACAATCATGGCATATAAGCTATGACATAAGTAATAATGTGAAAACTCACCTTACAGATAGACCATATAATCGCCATAACATGAAGATAATAATTGACTGATCTCACGCACCACCTAGACATTAAATCCTAGGTCCATCTCGACTATGAGCTAAAAGCCTAAAGTTTGACCAAAAGTCAAACTAGTCAAAATTCAACGGTTAATGGTTAAAGTCAATAGTCAGGCCACCGTGTCATGGCCATATCATAGTCGCGTCGTGGTCACTCAAAAACAAAACTATCGCAAGACTTCTCAACCTACCTTCGCCACAATTTGACGTCCAAACAACTTAATCTGTTAAACTCTCAACCCTTATTTCCAGAGCTCCACATCTTAGATCTGGATCAACTTACGCCATGCATAAATAAAGTTTCCAATTTTATCCATTCCTTAACCTCTAGAGACCTACATCTCAAACCCTAACAGTAAAGGGACCAAAATGACTCAAAAGGTTCATGCATGGTTGGGCTGAGTGCAAGTACTCAATATTATGGAACCCTAATGTCGAGAAACTATCAAAAATGTAAACCAAGGCCTTGAAGTTGCTCAAAACTCAAGTATTCTCCTTTAAATACCATAAAGGAACATCTAATCCTGCATAACAACTCAATAAGAAGAAAAGGCATGAACTTTACACCTTTAGGGCCTTGGAAATGCTTGGAATATCGCTCTCTACCAGCAACAACTCTATTAACAAGGAATGATCACCTTCTTCTTCTTCTTCTTCTTCTTCTTCTTCTTCTTCTTCTTCTCCTAAAGCCCTCAAGAACTTGAAACACCAAGAAACACACACTAAAACACCAAGAACACACTAACTTAAGTTTCACGTTGGAGGGTGGAGGTTAAGAATGAGCTCAAACCATAATCATAAGGTTGCTTAAATAGGGTTCAAGGCCCAAAACCTAGGGTTGTGAGCCTAGCCAGCACCGTGCCACGGTGAGATCCTGACCGCCCTGCCATTATCGACATGTCCCATGGCATGACCCATACCTTATCGTGTCGTGGTGTCAGGTAAATCCCAAAATTCTCAACTTATAAAATAAAAGACTTGTACATGGAAATGCGAATGTTACACACCAATATTTATTGGATGTCTGCTTCACTTCCTTAAAAAGGGTATAAATTACATGTAATTTTCGATTTTGATGGGGTCAAATCTACCAAAAAAATCTTTAATGACAAATTAAAACCAAATCCAAAATTTTCATGTGTTTTCGTTTCAATAACCCTATGAAATATAGAATTACATAACAAGTATCGGTCTTTTTCTAAGTTTGTTGTTCTTATTTGCTAGGAGTTTAGAATTTTTTTGATTTATATAAGAGCAGTATATCGTAATATATATTTTTATCTAAAAATTGGTACATTATCGATTTCGTATATAATAAGCCTATCCTTTTCCTAGATTGTTGATTCGAATATTTTCATATAACAAATGGTATAGATATATCTTGCATGACAACTAATTATCTTTTACCGTCCTCATATATTGATTTTAATAACTTTGTAAGCCCTTCTTATTACCGATTTTATATATAAGAAGTCTAGTGCTCCTCCATAGGGTTTCATCCACATTTTGTGTTCTTGGTGATCTTGTGTAAATTGGATAACACTATAATATATAATGGAAGAAGTATCACTTTCATTTGGAAAACTTTCAATATAACAAAAACCATCATACTTAGGAACATACAACATTTTTATGACCTCCAAAATTAGAGTGTGATGTATATTCACGGATAGTCCATACTGCATAGAACACAATGAAAAAAAATTACCATGAACACACTTCGTATCAAAGTGTTATGAAGATTAAAAGTTTGTTCATTTTTCATATTTTTCAATGAAACCTAATTTGGATCTAAAAATGTCATGTCATCCAAATTTGAAGTAAGATATTTCCATAGATAACCCTTAATAAATAGAATGCGATGAAAAAAAACACGCCAAATGAAGTTTGTATAAAATAGTTATGAAAATTCAAAATTAGAAAGAAAACTACACATTCGCAAGCATAATCTTTTAGAAAAAAATAAAACAAAAAAAATATAATAAAAGTTAGATATCGTAAAGGTAATCTGCAATCTATCTAGACAATATTTGGTTTTCAAAAACAAAAATTTAACAAGACAATACTTGCTTTTAAACTTACATCATTTTTGCAGTCAAATGAGACTGTTTGCCCGTTAACTCCCACTTTTTCACAGATGATGTCACTTTTAGCAGATGATGTCATTTTAACATATCGTAATACGTGAAAATTATGGTTATTTCGTCATTTTTCATATTTCTAGCTATTCCATGGTAAAATGTTTTAAAAAATGACCATTACGACCACTTTCTCATAATAACATTAAAAATTTCAAAATTAATTCATCTATTATATATATATATATATATATATATATATATATATATATATATATATATATATATATATATATATATAAAAGTTAGTTTAAGGAAAAAAATGTTGATAATGCGATAATGAATATGAGCACACATTTATTTATAGCTGCAAAAATGTTTTGTAATGGGAAGTTGTAATTTTCGAATATAAAATTAAGTATATATATATATATATATATATATATATATATATATATATATATATATATATATATATATATATATATATATATATATATATATATGAGTATGATCAAATGAAAACACTTAAAAGGTTGAGAACGCGAGAATAGATCTAGACCATCTAATTATTAAGATGTATGGCTATAATTAATTGTTATTTTTCTAAGTATTAATACATTTAAAATTTAATTTTTAAATTAAAGAAAATTATAAAGGGTATTAAGGTAAACAAACATTACCCTAATTTTGTAAACTCCTATAATTACTCTCTGCCTCTCTATTTCGTTGACCTAATATCATCATCGAACCTTGTCATCACCAAAACCCTCCAAGGCATCACTTGACGGGACCAGAGAAAACAAAGAATCGAAAGCAACAAGGTCAATGAAAGACTTGGAAGGAAGTGAAGACAGTCGGCGACGTCTGTGGTCAGCTGTCGTGATCACGAGGGGAGCGTCTCCAGGGTCGACGAGGCTGAAGAGGAGGAAAGGAGGAGGCAGCGAGGGGTGGGTCGTCGATCTCGGTGGATGCAACAATATGATCGGGGGTTGAAGATGGGGCACCTTTGGTGCTTGGCTGGATTGAAGAGAAGAAGAAAAGAGAATGGAAGTAGCGGGATGTGGGGTTTGATATTGGTTTCCGGTGACAAAGCCCCGACATTGGGTTATTTGGTGATCGAGAAAGGCAGCAACGGTTCAACAACATGTAAGGGTTCCTTCTTTTTTTTTTCTTCTTGTTTGATTTGGTAGAACTCAATAGGCTCAAGTGGATGTTTGTTTGATTCTCTTTTTTTGTTCTGTTTTGACTAAAATTTGTGGAGTTTGAGGTGGGTTTTGGGTTTGCTTTTTAACAGAAATTGATGAGCTTAATCAATAGATTTTGGTGGTGTTTTGTTGCATGAAATAAATAGGAAGAAGATGAAGAACGGCGGTGTTTGGCTTGCTTGTTCAACGGAAAATAGAAGGATAAAGATGTTTGTGGCGGTGACAGTCCAAGGATGGTGGTGGCAATCCTTCTACCGTCCATTGTTTATCCAGTGATCCAATGGCAAGATTTATGAATACGACAACGACAGTAAAGGGAGTGACGGGAATGAAGCCTTCAATCCACCTTGGGCTACGATGAACTGAACAGTACCGATTCACTCATGACGTCGCTGTAGTCGATTGACAATAAAAAACGGATCATGAATGGGGGTGGTGAATGGTTGTATTTATTTATGAATAACACATGTATTAATTTATGAATAACAGTGTAATTATGTGTGAATGGTTGTATTTATTTATTAATAGTAGTGTATTCATGTGAATGAGTATATTTATTTATGATTAGATGTATTCATTATATGATAGAATGTGTATTAATTTATAAATAACAGTGTATTCATTTATGAATTGCAATGTATTCATGTGAGAATGATTGTATTTATTTGTGAATAGTAGTGTATTCATGTTAATGAGTGTATTTATTTATGATTAGAGGTATTTCATTTTATGAAGAAATGATAATTTTTACACTATTTTTATTTTCAATTGATGAAAAATGCATTGAATTATTTGTGATTTGAAGTGTTTTCATTTATGATTGGAAGTGTATTGATTTGGGATTTGATTTCTATTCATTTTTTTTTAAAAACAAAAACGTGAAATAGTATAAAATAATAATTTTTTTAAGATTTTCTTTTCAGATTTAAAATAAAAGGAAATATTAATTTTTTTAGGTAATTAAAATCATTATCCCTAGATTTTAGGAAATCATTAATTAATATTTTTATAAAGTTACTAATAAACACTTATAAAATGATTGGTCTATAATTTTTCTCGCGTTCTCAACCTTTTAGGTGTTCTCATTTGATCATCTCCCTATAATGTTGATAATGCGATAATGAATCTAAGCACACATTTATTTATAGCCGCAAAAATGTTTTGTCGTACAAGAATGATGGTAAGTTGTAATTTTCATATGTGAATATATATATATATATATATATATATATATATATATATATATATATATATATATATATATATATATATATTATGTAGAAACATCATCACGTTTACTCTCATCCTCCACTACGACCTCTACCACGCCATCACCACCACCGCCGCTTTTTCCACCATATTTAAAATCACCTTGGCCATTATAACGTCCCAGATTTCAAACCAACATTTTTATTAAAAATAGATTGGAGATTTAAAACCATATTAAAAAAAAACATAATGTATCATTCAATTATTTGAAAACCAAAAGGTTAAATAGAGTTAAATTTCAAAACATCGAACCCCAAACAGCTTTGACATGAGTGTATAGGCACGCCACACCCTTCTAGGAACAATCTAAAAACATTAAATTCATAACTGTAAGCATGAAAATTAGTGAGTTTCCCAGTATACCACATATTGCATCATACATGAAATGTATACAAGAAATAATAGCCCCAACCCAACGGTTCCAAAACAGATGTGAGACATGTGAACCACTGTGTAACGAAGAATAAGCCAGCGCACCGTTGTGAACGAAATTAACAACTTATTAAAATAAATTCTTAACAGCTAATTCTAGATTCTCAAGACTTAGATCTAGATTCAAATGATGTCTTAATGGATAAAGTTTCCAAGTTTATCCATTAAAACATCCCAAAACAACTAGATCTAAAACCCTAGTTTCTTAAAAGTCCAAAATCCCACTTTCTTCATGTATGGAGTAAAGAGAGCCCTTCCATGCACTATCTACTCCATCAACACAACAAATCTTAAGTAGAACACCACCTAAAGATCATGGAGTTTACAAAACTCTGTAGATCAAACCATCTAAGGGACCAAAACATCAAATAAAGCACTAAAACTCCAAATACTCTTAGATCCAAAGGCAAAATACCAAAAAACAATGACTTTGTGACTTACAAAGGTATAGAAAGTGAATGAGGGTTGAGTTATATTTGCATATTTATTCATATATTTTCTGTATTATCTTAATGTTTTTAGCTACAATTGTGTTTAGTTTAGGACAAATGGTACTTAATATGTTTAAGATATGTTTTGTAGGAACGAAGACATGATTGGGATTAAAAGGAAGCAAAGTATGGAGTTGCATGCAGGAAAAATTGGACCAAATGAAACAAACTCAAAGAACTCAAGAATTCTGATGCCCACGGCATAGAGATCTATGTCCATGCTATGGTGAATCGATGATTCGCGATCAGATAAGTAGACTTGGGGAATACGTGTTATTAAAAGTCGCCATGTCGTCGGGCCTATTTGCCATGACCTGGGAGCCAGTTTTTGGAAACTATAAATACTTCGGTTTTCCATCAACTCTACCTTATGCTTCAAGTTGTTTTTGAATTTTGGAGACCAAACACATGTTGGAAGACTGGGAGAGAATTGATTCCGATCGAAGTTTAGTTTTGAAGAGATTTTAAGGCAACATTACTTCTAAACATTTGTTTAATTTGTTTTTCATTATGCTTTTCAAGGTGAAATTCATTTTTGATTGATTGTTTCCAATACTTATGGGCTAAAACCCCTAACTTCTGTTTAGAGTAGAGGATCATTGTGACTATGTGTTGAATTATTGGATCTTAGATTGTTACTAGTTGCTTATTTGTTATGATAGCTTGTTAAAGACCATTTTGTATTAATGATAACTACTTTTTCTTTTTATTGTTGAGTTTTACTGAAATTATATGATCATTCTGTTTTGGTGGGCTTGTATCTTATGAATTTGTGATCATCAAAGTTATAAGACTAGTGTTTTGATCAGAAAACGGGGGCCAAATAGAAAAGTGGGTAAATTAATGTGGAAAATAATATGTAATGATCATTCATGTATTGAATTGATGTTATTATCCATTAATGTCAATCATTAGTTCAAGTATAGCAAAATTCAAACTTAATATTAATATACTTGTTTGTTTGTCCACCTGATCAATGAATGAATGAACTAGTTTTACTAAAGGATTAGTCTTTTGATCATAAATTCTAATCATCTTAGCAATTGGTAAGCAACAATTTAATCCAATGCACTTTCCAAGAAATCAATGATAGCAGTAGTGTAAATCGTATCTAAACATAAATCTCTTTAATATCTTACTTTAAACCATAAATTAGATTGTTTTTTATTAGTTAACTTGTTTTTGGTGATAATTGCTTTTTAGTATTATGGACTCATAAAACTCGAGAAAAACGACTTATTATTTGTTTTTCAATTAGTTAACTTTTAGTAGAAAATTTAGCTATTAATCATTCTTGTTCCTCTTGTGTTCGACACCCTACTTTCTTACTATACCACTATTCGATTAGGTACACTATCTATCGCATTTAGCTAGCTTAGATTGTTTGGTTTTTAAATTAAAGACTAGTATATAAATTACATATCACTGAGATCTTCTGGAACCAATATTCAAGGATCAATATTGTAAGAAATCATCACACAAAATCACCAAAAACCAACCAAAAAGTGTATGTATGTGTATGTGTGTGTGAGAGAGAGAGAGAGAGAGCGAGATAGAGAAACGATCAACTAGAAATGAGGAGGCTAGGGTTGGCTCCCTAGGAGCTCTTCATGTGTCGGAGGCTGAAAATTACCTAATAACACAGAGCCAAGCCTTTAAATATGCTGCAACCCCTACTTTTATGGGTTTGTGCTGCACAACTCACTATGTCGCGGTGACGTGTTTTTACTCATTTCATTCTAACTTCAAACAATCATAACTTCTTCGTTTAAAATCTATATCCTGCTATCTTTATTTGTAAGCTTTTCACAACACATTTTAAAGCCGTGAGGGCAACAGATCACATAAGAACTCTAAAGTTAAGCGTGCTCGGGCGAGAACAACTCAAGGATGGGTGACCCCATGGGAAGTTTTCGTGCCAGGAGCCCAAAGCGTACGATATGGTGATACGTGTCAGTGGGGGATGTTACAAAAAGGTATTAAAAAGCCCCACAATTTTATCTAATTTGTAACGCCCCGTTCTAAAAGTAATTAATTATGGATTCCCGAGATCACGAGTATGGTCGTTTAGGTATTTTATGGGCAATGGGTTTCATCCGAGAAGGTTTCGGGGCGGGATGTGTTTCTAGGAGCGTAGGGCTTCTCGCCACCTCTACGTGGATATAAAGTTCGTCGGGAACGGATCTAGAATGAAGGAGTTATGATACTTTGAAGATATTGGCAATTATGACCCTTATGGAAAAAAAATTGACGAGAAAGGGGTATACATACTTTTGGGACAAAAGTGGCTATGCCCAGCGTAAGCTGGGTTACGCCCAGCGTAGCAGGTTTTTGGATCACAGAGGTGTGAGGCGTATGCGCAACGTACGTGAAGGTACGCCCAGCGTATGCTAAAGTTCATTAAACCCTAATTTGGGTTGAGCCACTATATATAGAACATAATGGCTTCAACCCTAGCCCCCATATCAGCTTCCCTAACCTCAGTAGAAACCCAAGAACGTTCCAACCTCCATTTTTAGAGATCTTGGCCTTGAAAAGCTCATCTTGGTGGTTTTTAGATTGGAAGAGAAAGGAAGAAGATTGGGAAGGAGGAACCTTGGAAGCTAGAGCTTATAGATCTGGGACAAGTGTTTCATTTCGGACCTCTTCAAGGTAAAAAGCTTTGAGCTTGATGAATAATCTCTTAGATCTCTCTTAGTACAATTTTATGGACTTTTTGGTCCCAAGAATGCATCATTATGACTCTAGCACGTTTCTAAGTCCAGGGTTGCCACCCTTAGTATTATATGAGTCCCTTATGCAATAAAGTTTCAACCTTTAGGGCTCATTTTTTATCATGTATGAGATCTAGACACCTTTATGGAAGTATGATATTATATTTCAAGTTTGGGTTCTTTTGGTGGGTTGCAAGCCACCAAGTAGTCGACTTTATAGCTTAAGACATCTTAATGGACTTTGATCTGTAATTATAGCACCCGGGTTGAGGTGTTAAGCATTTAATGAGGAAATGATTTAGCAGAGCACTACGCTGAGTGTACGTGCAGGTATGCCCAACGTACCATCATCGAGACTGTACGCTAAGCGTACATTGAATTACGCCCCGCGTAACCCTCTCTGTTGGATCATGAGTTTTAGGGTCGTGGTTTGGGGCATGTTTGGGTATTTGGGCCTTAGTGGACCCATAGAAATCATATTATATGGGCCAAGGAATATAATTTGGGCTTAGGGTGAGGCCTATTAAGGGATTGGGCCTAAAATAGCAACTTGGGCCATTAATGGGTCACTTGTGGGCTCGAGAAGCTTTTTTAGTGTTGGGCTTTTCATGTTGTGGTTTTGGACCTTAGTCATGGACCAGATTGGGTTAAGGGTAAAATGGTCAATTTACCCTTGCAAGGATATTGTTTTGGGGCTAAGTGTTTTTGTGGCATTGATAGTTCGCGGCGTTAGAGGAGCAGCGGTGCGGAGATTGTCAGATAGCAGTCAGAAGGGTACCAGCAGTGTTTCAGCAGTTCAAGGTGAGTTCTCCTCACTGTATCAACAGGGTCTACGGCACAAAGGTCGGCCTTTTATGATTTACATCTTGGCTTAGAATGGTTGCTATGTTATTGCTATGCTAGATTTCATCCTGGTTTAGGATGGCTGTTATGTTAGATTTCATCCTGGTTTAGGATGGTTGCTATGGTAGAGATCGGTTAGATCGGTATCCTGGTTATAGGATGGTTGCCATGTTAGTGATCTGTTAGATCTGCATGTTTACATGTTATATGTATATGCACATGTTGTTAATTTAGGTTGGGTTAAGGTGGTGTCCTGCTTTGTGCGGTTGAGGCCAACATACACGGGGCAGTCTGAATAGGTTGTAGGCCCGTAGGAGGCGGTCCAGTCATGCCGAAGGCCCGGCGAGCGGTCCGGATAGGCTGTAGGCCCGTAGGAGACGGTCCAGTCATGCCGAAGGCTCGGGAGCGGTCCAGATAGGCTGTAGGCCTGTAGGGGGCGGTCCAGTCATGCTGAAGGCTCATTATGTGTGCTGTCTGTATTTGTTATATGATTTGGTTATACTTGTATGGCGTTGGTATTTTAGGGAAACTCCCTAAGCTTTGGGCTTACAGTTGTTGATTTGTTTTAGGTACTTATGATGATCACAGGAAGGCGAAGGCATGTTTGTGCACCTCCTCATATTTTCATGATTGATTCTGGGGATACTATGATGTTTAAACTATTTTGAAAATAAATTGTAATAACTTAATGGCTTTAAATGATTTTGGAATGGATTAAAATGTTTTAAATTGGCTGGAAAGTTTTGGTCGTTACAAGTTGGGATCAGAGCCTTGGTTTGAGTGAATTGGAGGAACATTCGTGTGAATCCAGTCTCAAATAAAGTAAAGGTTTTAAAAATAATTTTAAATGGTTTTCAAGATAAGTAAAAGAGGATGCGAAGTGTACGATCAGTCGGAGCCAGTAAGTAGACCCCAAAATACCATACAGTTATTTGGCATTGTGATATGTTATAACAGCATGCTAGTACTAGGCTAGCGATCTTCAGGAATTACATGATAGAATTGCCTGATTACATGATGCCTGCTAGCCTAGGGTTTTCTTTATATGAAATTGACATCATTACTGTAGATACTTGTGTATGCATCACGGTTATACATAATTAAGATCTTATAGTCTGAGAATGTTTGATTTTGCCTTATGTTCTATTCTTGTCTGATTGGCAGCTTAGGGTAGGATTGGATATTCGAAAGTCTATAGGGTCCATCATTATGTATGACCAGCATACACTAGTGATGCAGGGTTGGTGAAAGTTTCATGGATGGGTGGATTGTGAGAGGCCAGGAGGCCAGTTATGTGACCTTTAGCATTCCTCTAGGAGTGAGGATTGAGCGCTCGCTATGTGTGTATATGTTTAGGGCGTTGTGGTGATACTTGTGACAAATATAGGTAGGTGTGGAAGGTAGTATGGACCCATACTACTGAAAGCACAGGACCCATACGTGTATCAAGGAAGTCACAACCCCTGGGTTGTTGGTTAGAAGTTGGTTCCCGGGCTGTTATGAGGAGTATCTATCGATCTTTTGGTATATTGAAGTATGGTGTTTACGACGCGCTTTGGTGCAGGATCCGGTTCAGGATCGGGATCAGAAGAAGGTAGTCGGGATGGATCAGCACCACCTAAGGTTATTGGTCAGATGAGGACGGATGAGTTGGATGCCAGGATTCGTGATATCCTACATGATGAGCTTGCGGCTATGTTCCGAGCGGAGTTTCCAGAGTTTTTTGGGTCGATCAAGACCGCCATGGTTGAGTACTTCGATGAGCGCTATGCAGCTCTTGCAGAGACGGTTGCTGCTGCAGCCGCAGCGGCTGTAACAGCGGCAGGCGGAGGAGTCGGTCGGGGCTTTCAGTATCAGGACTTCGATAATACGAAGCGCCCTACTTTTGATGGGATTCAGGATCTGATTGTTGCTATGAGATGGTTGTCGGACGTGAAGGGATGTTTCTTCACGTGTTCATGCCCTGCTAATCAGAAGGTGAGGTGTGCTCTGAACTTGCTAAGGCTCGGAGCAAAGGATTGGTGGGAGTTGACTACGGGATCATATTCTGATACGCAACGAGCTGCGGTTACTTGGGATCAGTTCCGAGACATGTTCAGTACTTGTTATGTTCCGCGGGTGGAGGGGGAGAGTTTAGCTTAGGAGTTTTTTTTGGAATTGAAGCAGGATTCGGAGTCGGTGACGGAGATTACTAGGAAGTTTACGGAGAGGGCACTGTTTTGCCCTGAGTTTGTTTCGGAGAAGGCTCAGATGACCTGATATCTGAGCATGCTTAAGACAGATAATCGACAGTTTGTGTCTACGCAGAGATGTGATACCTTGTTTGAGTTGCAGTAGGCCACTAGGCGGTGCGAGTTAGAGATCGAGCTGCAGTTGAGAGAGTAGAGGCAGGCCCCGATGCAGTCACAACTTGCGCCGAAACAGATGAGGGCCACTGATTATCGACAAGGAGGTCAGAGGAGTCGCTCTTATGGAAAGTGCGGCAAGGCACATGAAGGAAGTTGTCGTTCTTCTTCTGGGTGCCTCAAGTGTGGCAAGGAGGGCCACATAGCCAGGGATTGCAGGCAGCAGGCTCCAGCTGCCGGAGTTCGACTTTGTTATCATTATAATCAGGTAGGATATATGAAGGCCCAGTGTTCTCTCTTGGCTGACAGGCCAGTGCAGGCCCCAACGCCAACCACTTTGAGACATACTGATGGGGGTCAGGGTCGAGTAGAGCCTCCAAAGGCTCCAGGGCGTGCTTATCAGCTTGTGACCAAGGAGATCGGGACAACACCAGAGGTGACAGCCGTGAAGAGTCAGTATTGAGAATTTATAAAGGAGTAGCATTCGTGGATGTGTTCAAGAAAAAGGAAAGGTCGTGATTCAAGATTCAAAATCGTCAGCAGAAACTCAGATTCCTTGAAGGTCGATGTTTTAGTTTGGGTCGATTGAGCAGCATGCTAGCTTGCCGCCAGTAGATAGTGGTTATTGCTCTAAGTGGGGGAGAATTAGAAATTCTCGGATGGGACGTTGTTTTGTAGGATGTCGCCTGACGCAGTTTGGATGTCGGTTCGGGTGTGGTATGATGAGGAGGTCCAACTTTGATAAGGACATTGTGTGTATTATGGATTTTGAGCGAATATCGAGGATGCTGCTATGCGATAGCAACCAGTGGGGATTACTCCCAAGTGTTGGAATAATGAAGGATATGAGAAGGGATATGTATGGATTGATGATTATGTGGTTAGTCCTGGGTATGTATGCGCATTATAAGATAGCGATGTGCTCCATCAGTGAGTGATGTATAGTGAGGATATGTCTCTACGACAAGGAATAACAATGCGAAATTATGGTTTAAGTCTCCTTGGAAGAGGAGAAGGTTAGTAGCTCCGGGTTTGGAGGTATGGACAGAGGATCTAGAGATAGCAGATTTGATAGACTCGGGAGCAGTCTAGACCGATGCTGAGGACCGTGTGAGGATGTATCAGTAGTAGATTGTGGATCTAGAGATCGCAATAGTAATATTCTCTGTCATGGTATGTTTGGAGTAGACGTGATGACAAGATTTGGGTGAGTTGCATTCGGTGGAGTCGAATCAGAGTAGTTTTGAGGAAGCTGCTAGGTTGGATCCTTGGGCTTCAAGTGTGATTGCAGAACTTGAGGTATGTGGGCAGTGGTATGCAAATCTAGGGTATTCCATCATGCGTATGATCGGACCCTATGATTGATTTGACCTGATGTGTTTGCTATTCCAACCCGAGGGTTGATTGGGCCAAACATGTGTAGGGATGCGAGGGTATTCCATCCTAGGGATGAACAGACCTGTCGTGGGCATGCCTGGGGTTTCAGCCTGAGGCTAATTAGACCAGATATGAGTGTTGGTTTCTGTAAGGGTACTGTTGTATGCACATTTGAGTATGACTTAAATGAGAGCAAGTGTCGTCGACAGCAGAATAGGACACGTGGTTCTGTTTCGGGACGGAAGCTTAGGTTTCCAGGGATGAGTGGTCCTTCTAATATCAATGAGAAGAGGGCAGGTGATGGATAGTTTGGGCAGCCTGTCAGGGAGAGAGATCCAATCTAACTCTCTAAGTAAAGAGCATTCTGGGGATGTAGGAATTTGATGCTGCATGAGAATGAGTAAGTACCTCTTCGAGTAGGAGTTCCAGTGGGATTGGCCTCCCTTGGTGATCGTCACGCTTTAGGGTCGTGAATGTGCCTTTTGGGATTTTGGGTAGCCAGAGTTGGCAATTGGCGATTTCGAGGACGAAATCAGATTTATGTGGGGGAGAATTATAATGCCCCGTTCTAAAAATAATTAATTATGGATTCCCGATATCATTAGTAAGTTCGTTTCGGTCTTTTATGGGCAATGGGTTTCATTCGAGAAGGTTTCGGGGTGGGATGTGTTGCTAGGAGCATAGGGCTTCTCGCCAGCTTTGCGTGGATATAAAGTTCGTCGGGAACGAATCTAGAATGAAGGAGTTATGATACTTTGAAGATATTGGCAACTATGACCCTTATGGACAAAATTTAACGAGAAAGGGGCATGCATGCTTTAGGGACACGCATGGCTACGCCCACCGTAACAGGTATTTGGATCGCGGAGGTGTGAGGCGTACACGCAACGTACGCTAAAGTTCATTAAACCCGAATTTGGGTTGAGCCACTATATATACAACATAATGGCTTCAACCCTAGCCCCCATATCAGCCTCCCTAACCTCAGAAGAAACCATAGAACATTCCAACCTCCATTTTTAGAGATCTTGGCCTTGAAAAGCTCATCTTGGCGGCTTTTAGCTTGGAAGAAAAATGAAGAAGATTGGGAAGGAGGAACCTTGGAAGCTAGAGCTTATAGATCTAAGACAAGTGTTTCATTTCGGACCTCTTCAAGGTAAAAAGCTTTGAGCTTGATGAATAATCTCTTAGATCTCTCTTAGTACAATTTTATGGACTTTTTGGTCCCAAGAATGCATCATTATGACTCTAGCACGTTTCTAAGTCCAGGGTTACCACCCTTAGTATTATATGAGTCCCTTATGCAGTAAAGTTTCAACCTTTAGGGCTCATTTGTTTTGGGGCTAAGTTGAGGCGGTGTCCTGCTTTGTGCGGTTGAGGCCAACATACCCGGAGCAGTCCGGATAGGCTGTAGGCCCGTAGGAGGTGGTCCGGTCATGCCGAAGGCCCGATGAGCGGTATGGATAGGCTGTAGGCTGGTAGGAGGCAGTCCAGTCATTCCGAAGGCTCCGGAGCGGTCCAGATAAGTTGTAGGCCCGTAGGAGGCGATCTAGTCATGCTGAAGGCTCATTATGCGTGCTGTCTGTATTTGTTATATGATATGGTTATACTTGTATGGCGTTGGTATTTTGGGGAAACTCACTAAGCTTCGGGCTTACAGTTGTTGATTTTGTTTCAGGTACTTATGATGATCGCGGGAAGACGAAGGCGTGATCGTGAACCTCCTCATATTTTCATGATTTATTCTGGGGATACTCTGATGCTTAAACTATTTTGAAAATAAATTGTAATAACTTAATGGCTTTAAAGGATTTTGGAATGGATTAAAATTTTTTAAATTGGCTGGATATTTTTGGTCTTTACATAGTTAGTTTTCACTTAATTTATACAAACTTAATCCATTAATACATTCAAAAAGGTTTAAAATATCACTTTTCCCATTCTACCATTTTGTCTCCAAAGCATAAATTAAGGGCTTAAATCACTTAACCAACATTAATAACATATAATAAGGTCTAAACCTTATTTCCATGAAGCCTAATACCTTTACTCTATTAAATTACAGCTCACTATCTCAAAATTAGAAACATCCTGACACTAGATGTTACAGTCATCATCATCGCCACCAGCACCTCCGTCTCTACAACCTTCATCACCATTGCCATCACTACCTTTTCCACCGCCACCACCACCGCTATCAACACTTCCACCGCCACCGCCACTACCTCCATAATCATATATGAATATTATCTCTTTCTTTGTCCTAATACGTTGGAGCTCTTAAGCGATAAATGAAAAATAGTGTGGCCCAAATTCATTTTTGCATTCTCAACCTTTTTTTCTTAATTGCACATTCTCTCTCTCCTCTCTCTCTCTCTCTCTATATATATATATATATATATGTATGTTTTTCATGCTTTAAGAACACATTTGATCTACTCTAATCAATCTAGTTTCTTTTGCCGCATGTTATCTTTTCACGTAGTTGGATAATTGTCATTTTTTTGGTTTTTTTTGAATTATTTACATCTACTTGTCATTTTGGTGTGTTTTTCAATTTTATTTAAATGTTACCTAGTAACACTAATTATACTTAGACAAAACTGCAATAAATGACCCTTGTGGTATGCATTTTTTCCGAGGTTTAGTCCAAAACTCGACTTTTTTGGATCGACGGTCCATTTGAGCATGTTTGTATGTGGTTTTTGTCCCTCAGAAAATTGAAAAAATTAAAATGCCATCCTGATATATATTTTTTATATTTTTATGTTTAATTTTAAATTTTATTAATAAATTTGGGGCCCACCTCTCTCTCTCTCTCTTTCTCTTATCTGCTACCAAGTTTCATACAAATATCTTCTCTCATTTGAAGAGATAAAAACAAACCCTGGATCTCCCAATCTAGATTCATAAACACAAAACCCAAAAAGCACCATCAAAAATCGCTGACACATTCACTGAAATACACAAACTCAAAAACCGTTGTGTCGGTTTCACCAGAAATGGAACACAGAAAGTTCATAGTCTAAAATAAGTATGTGTGTGTGCTCATCCACCGAAATCATCACATGCTTCTTCTTTATGGCTTAATAGTGAACCATCAGTATCACTAGTTCTTATCTACTTCCTATGTTCTTCATCTTGTCATCATAGACCCAAAACATTTCATCTCGTTTTAGTTCCACAACCCCATCGATACAACATTGAACAGAGACAATATATTTGCAGATCTGGGTATGGTGATGTATGTTCTTGAGTACCTTTCTCTCGCTTCAAATGAAAATGTAGTTATGTGTGGGTGTGTGAAATAGAATATGAAAACTTCATATGTGTATGTGAAGTCAATTCAGGAAAACAAACATATGGGTGTGTATTTCAAGAACATGTTTATGTCAAGGTGCTATTGGGTGGATCTGAACTCTCTTTCTTTTCTTTCCTCTATTCAAGAACAAAATCAAAATTGAACATGTAAGGTTGTGAAAAAGGGGTTGAATTTGGTCATATGATCTGGAATTTTGTGTGTGTTTATCATATCTAGATACAACTTTTTATGAAAGGGGGAAGAAGATGAAGAACACAAACCGACAATGGTCTTTGGTGGTAGCTTTAATGGAGGGAGTGGCTGGTAATTGAGATGGGTTTGAGAGAGAGAGAGAGAGAGAGAGAGGGTGGGCCCTCTTTTATCTTTTAATTATTAGAATAAACAAATAAGTATTAGATTTTAAAAAAATGAAAGAAAATTGGAAAATAAATACTTCAGGGGTATTATAGTTATTTCAAAATTCGGAGGCATCAAAACCGCAGACAAACATGCTCGAAAGGACTGCCGATCCAAAACAAATCGGGTTTGGACTGAACTTCAGAAAAAAATGTAGGGTCGAAAGTAGATAGTGAGAGTCGAAAGTTGTATCTTTCGTTATGTGTCTGTAGGTGGCGAAAACTAAGCATTATCAATATGTTATCTATTTACAAGGCATTATAGTTTCGATACTTCATGTATAGTCCTTGTATTTTTTGTACGTCTGTTGTACCCTATAAATAGGGTGAGTACTTAGGTCAGAATATCAGTTCGAACATTCTCATATCACATATTGTACTCTCACTCTTGTACTCTTTAGAAGTGAAATTGAGCCAAACAAATTTTGTTTAGACCTGTGTGTGTTGTGTTACCTTTTCGTAAGAAATTGATTCATTCATCACTTTTAACACGCTTCAATTGGTATGGGAGTGGGATTCATATCATCGATTGAAGTTTTCTCGTATTTTTCATCTTTTTTCATCTTTCTTTTTTATTCAAAATATTCTGTATATTGAAATAGAAATTTGGTGTTAATCGATTGAGTTGTATCGATTTTGTATTCTGTGTGTTAAATCCATTGATGTTTGATTGATTTCTATTTGATTTAATAATTTCTTTCTTCAAAACCGTACATCAACGATGAACTTCAAATGGAATACAATGACGAATTTCTCTCATTTGCTTGGATTTGCAACAAAAATTTCGATGTTGATTCTAGAATACTACAAATAATGGGCTGACAGAATGGAGGATTACTTGAACGGAATTGATGAAGATCTGTTGAGGTCAATAAATAACGATTCATTTCTTATAGAGATGTTAATTTATATTGAAACTGTTGCAACTGCTGAAGACATGATTACGCAAGGAAACAAGATGAAAGGAAATGACAATAAGTGTTTGCGTGAATTACGTGGAGCACTTCCACCAGTAGTTTACAACTATATATGTGGATGTTCAATTGCAAAGAAAATTGGGGACACTCTAAAGGGGAAGTATCAAGGTAATGAGAAGATGAAGAAGAGTGCAGTCACTCGATGCTTTTTGGATTTGGGTGGGTTCAAGCAGGAGGAAGGTGAATCAATCGAATCATATTATGATCGATTGAATGAGCTAATCTTCAAATGTTCTCGTTATGGAGTTACTCGTTTGAATCTGGAGTTCAATAATGTAACACCTGATTCCCGGTACGCATTTAATTTAAAGCACTTCTGTATTTTCTCTAGGATTCGACGAGTTAGAGGCCCAACTCGTCGAGTAGGGTTGTGATCCGCGGGCATTTTAAGTGACCTACTGGACGAGTCGGGAGACTGACTCGGCGAGTAGGTGCTATTTGAGGGAAACCCTAAATCTAAAGGTTCACACCCTATTTAAACGACTTATTGCATCCTCCATTGTCCCTTATGCTACCGGAACACATCTTATCGATACCCTAGCCGCTTTGAGTGATCTAAGGCCATTTTGGTGCTTTTGGGTGGTTGTGAAGCTTGGAAGGAAGGGGGAAGCTTATGAATTCGAGTTGGGGCTTGTAGATCCAGAGATCTTATTCCATCTTCAACTCTATCAAGGTAAATGCCTCCTGTTTTGGTCTTTCTTTTAATTGTTCATCGTTAGGGCTTAGATTTTGGGTGCATCTACGGCTTTCTAAGCCATTTCCGGATTTGTGATGTGATTCATGGAGTTCTACTTTCATATCTGAGTTATTGGAGTGGTCTCATGGCATAAAGGTGACAACTCTATGACCATGGGAGCCCTATGCACATTGTAGAGCACCTTTTATGGATTTTTGAGCTAAAAACCCCATGCACGTGCACCAAGTTTTGAACTTTACGTATAAAATGGACACTAAGGGGCCAGATCCATGGATTTGGTGTGTTAAGACCCATTACATTGAGTGCCTGGTAATGGTCAAGGATGGACTCACCGAGTTGTTCTTGGGACTCGACGAGTCGAGGTGTAATGACCACCAAATCCTTTCTGCGAATGGACCAGTTGTTAGGGAGGAAAGTCCCGTAGATGTTTAGACACGAAAAAGGACCTGAGAATCATGGGAGTCGACGAGTGTATGAACAGACTCGGCGGGTCCAAGGCAATCTCCCAACCTTTGAATATGGACTCGACGAGTCATAGTCTGGACATGTTCTTATGAGGGAGATGAACTCGCCGAGTTGAAGGAAGAACTGTGCGAGTCGGATCAAGATAGTCACGATAGTTTGTAGGAAGAAGATCTTGTCGAGTTCTTGCTAGTCTCGATGAGCGGAGTCGAGATTGTATCGGATTAGTGGAGTGTGGACTCAGCGAGTTGGCGGGCCAACTCGGCGAGTCAGGTTAACTGGATGTTGACTTTGACCAAGGTTGACCTTGTTTGGATATGGTATTGACCCTGGTTAGGGTCATATGTTCTGTTTGATGACTTGAGGATTTTCGTGTAGGGATTGAGGAGTCAAGGGGAGTCGACCTTCATAGTTCGGGGAAGCTCAGACACTACATGACATCGAGGTGAGTTACCTTCCAGTAGGGGTGGGTCTACGGCTACAATGCCGACCTACCAACAGGGATATTTAGTGGGTAATTGTCTTTTTGATAGTTATCTTGGTTTGGTTACGTGACTTGGACATAAGATATGCTTGCTTAATATGAACGTTGTGATAGTGGTAGTGGCAAGGAATAGTTTTTCCCTGGCATAGGTTGTTAGGACCAATGGGTAGGTCAGTACCTGATATGCCTGACTGTATGTTTATATCTGGCTATTGTATGCTAGTGGTAGGGTGAAATAGTCCCCAGGTACTGGTTGAAAGATGTCGATGGTAGTTACCGGTTGAAAGATACTGATGACAGTTACCGGTTGAAAGATACCGATGGCGGATACATGTTGAAAGATATCGATGATAGTTACAGGTTGAAAGATACCGATGGTAGTTATCGGTTGAAAGATACCGAAGATATTATATGGTATGTGGTATGATGGGGGAACTCACTAAGCTTTGTGCTTACAGATTTTGGTTGTGGTTTCAGGTATCTCTTCGTCAAAGGGGAAGGAGCCGGCACTGTGGCAGCGCATCACACACATGATTTTCACATGGAGTTTTCTGGGATTGTACTATGATTTTATTACTTTTGATGATATGGTTTTCAGACACGTTGTTATGGTTTTTATAAATTGATATGACATTGGCAATGTTTGGTAAATTATGTTATGAATTACTTAATTTAAAATGAAATTTTTGGCCTTGATTTTTGGGATGTTACAAGTTGGTATCAGAGCCCTGGTTTGAGGGATTCGGACACATCCTGGGGGTGTCTGGACTCAAACTGAGGGACTAAAAGATTCTTTTAAGGAAAACAGTTTCAAAAATTTTAAGTTAAGGGATTTTGAGAACAGACAATGTTGGGTTTTGAGCATTCTAACACTCCTATGGTGTACATGCAACCCTAAATACCTTGGATCTATGTTTTCTCTATTATACATGCAAATATCAATTTTCCAAGGTATTATGCTAAATAGCATATTATGAAGTACAAGTAATATAAAAGTAGTAGAATTACATACCTCTTTGTTGGTGCTTGATTCCATGGAGCTCAAGAGCCTTGTGCCCCAAATGTGACACCTCAAATGGTTCACACAACACCATGAACATTTGGAATAACCATGAGAGAAGATATAAGTTCATAGAAATTGGCTTGCCCTCTATATTATGCACTAGTGCCAATTTCACAAACCAATGGGGTCTTTATATAGTGCGTGCATTAGGGTTACACCATGTAACCCATGACTTTACCCATTCCTTATGCTACACGGGTTTTAACATCTATGGAGTATTCATCGGCCACCACATGGGTTAAACCCAACATAAGGAATCATAGATCATAAGCCCACATATATAAGAATCATTGATTTACACAATCAATCCCCATATATTTAATGAGTCTCTTTTTGATCACTAAATTAATTCTTGATCAATACTAATTAAATAATATGATATCATCTTAATATATTAGAACTTATAATATATTAATATGTAACAAATATTTTCTTCTCATTAAAACGTCTACCCAAATGTTCTGATGCCATGCAACCCAAATGGACCATGTCGGGTCGGCTCAAGTGTTACAGCCCAAAACCACGAACGGCGGAAACGTTCAGGGGTGGAGGACGTCATGTACAGTATCACAACAGTGTAAAATAGTAAACAAGCAACAACATCATCCATTGCATTATAAGTAAAGTTTTAATACATGTGTGTTCTTTCATTGTAATAAGACACCAAAAATATACAATCAAAATAAAAGACGAGACTTGTCTGCTCCGTCTTCTTAAAACCTGGCCACCGTACCTGTCTACTGATGTCCTAAGAATACAAGTTATTTTGAAAGAGAGTATCAGCTTTAAAGCTGGTGAATTCATAAGTATTTAAGTGTCATTGTCTTGCTTACTAAAAGTTGTTTTAAAAGTCATGTAAACCTTTAAATGAAAATGTTGATGTAAGTATGAAAAGCCCTAGAAAATACCTTATTTTCTATCAGTTTGAGATGTAGTCTTCTACCAAGACCCGAATGTTTTGTTATGACAATGTAGTCTTCTACCAAGACCCGAATGTTTTGTTATAATAATGTAGTCTTCTACCAAGACTTAAATGTCCTGTAAGTAAAATGATAGCTTTTCCTTTCTATTGACTAGTACTAAAAGTACTTAATCTAACTCATCGTTTATGTGAAAGTATCACAAAATAAAGTAAACAGGAAAAAGTACTAATGTAAGTGTTATCCCGAGGTACTGGGGCTAACACGCCATCGCGTAAAGCGAAACGTATAACCTATCACAAAATAAAGTAAATAGGAAAATATACTAAAGTAAATATTATCCCGAGGTACTAGGGCTAACACGACGTATGTAACTGTTATCCCGAGGTACTAGGGCTAACACGACATATATATAACCTAATGAACATCCGAAGATTGTCCAATTGTCCTCTGTAGCAGCAGCAGGGCGGAGGAAGGGTTAGTCCCGTAAAGGTACTCCTAGTATAAGTAATAACCTTAGACATCCGTAGATGTTCATCACCCACTGTTGCTAATAGATGGGTTCCGGAATGGTTAGTCCCGTCCATATATCCCGAGGTACTAGGGATAGGCTCCCGTCTAGATATCCCGAGGTACTAAGGACAGGGTCTTGTCTAGATATCCTGAGGTACTAGGGATATCCAGGTAGATTTACACAGAAGGTACTAATAAATCATCCTCACAATTCAGGATACAAGTATTCATGTTAATATACACAGGTAAGTGTATCTACGTCAATGTACTCATGTAATGTGTTCATGTAAGCGTATTCATGTATCATGTAAGCATATGTAAACGTACTCATGTATCAGGTAATGTACTGGTATAGACTCATGAATGAACTGACTCTTGTGTGATTCCTTATAATAGGAATAATGTTTGATATCTTCAAATTATCCCTATGATAATTTACTGAAAGGTAATTGGTTGTTCAAGTAGGTTTATACACTCTTACTACTCAAGGGTGTGAGAAACTAAATGAAAGATGTAAACTATATCATCAATACATATATAAGAATATAAGTGTATATGCATAGTTTAGTTCAAGAATGTAAAATGGTTTTGTAAAACATCTAAGGGTTTTGAACAAATATGAAAGTGACTTGAAGTCATTTTGATAAACATTTCAAAAGTAATACATTTGATAACAAAGTATTTTAAAGCTAGAAAACCATTTCATGCATCACATTTTGTAGTATGTGAAATCTGTTGAATGAAAACACAGTTATAAAATACATATAGATGATTTAATAACATGATGTTTTCTACTTGTATCCCCCCCCCATTAAAGCATTTAAAATCATTTAATCATTGATTATAGGTATGAACTCACCTGTAGACGGTGATTTGGATGAACTGGACGGTGTAGGATTGTTAGGTGTCAAGTGAGGACTTGTACACACACTACGATCCTAATGAACATATAATCACACATATATGCACTCAATTAGTCTTAAATTACTAATTGATAATGTTAAGACATCCTAGACATAATAAACACTTTATATAAGTGTTTTAAGCCATAAGGATTGCATCTAAGCATTTGTGCGACAAGGTACTTAGGTTTAGGGTTCCAAAGGACCCCATATATGAGTTTACTCTCCATATACCATCACACATGGAGTTTACGGTTGTAAACTCTTGAGTTTACAGGCGTAAACTCCAAGACTCAATGTCTTTGATTGTTTTAAGGTGTTAAATAATCCCTAGAATTATTCCAACTTAGTGGTTAAGTCCTTGGAAGGGTTTAAAGCATAGATACACTCCTTTGAGGAGTTTACGGCCCTAAGGCCATTTCCCTTAGAGTTTGCGGCTGTAAACTCTTAAGGATGGGTGTTTTTGATGCTTTCAAGTCTCTTGCACAAGTGGTATAGGTTCTAGACTTTTATTCCAAGCATATGAAGGCCTTAGGCACACTTTGGTGCCTTTGTTTGATGTTCATGGCCCAAGAACCTTATTAGGGCCGTGAACTCACTTAAAGGGGTGATTTTGATGTGTTTTAGTCCTTCAATTAAGTGGGAACAATTCTATGTAAATGTCTAGGGATTTAGATGCCTTAAAAGCACCCTTTGATCCAATTTATTGGAGTTCACGGTCCAAGATCATCTTGGGCCGTGAACTCCCATGTGTTTGTGTTTCTTGGTTGTTTTCTTGTCCCTAACACACATATAAATGAGTCTAAGGTAGTAGCATAACACAAGGGAAGGTCTAGGCTTTGTTTCGGGAGTTTACCGCCCAAGAACACCTTGGGGAGTAAACTCCTAAATCTAGTGACTCAGCCTTCTAAATCATGTTATAAACACATATTAAGCTTTCTGACACTACTAGAAAGAGGTAATCACGATTTGGGATAAAAACCCGAAGATCCATGAGATAGAAAATGGCTTTTCTCTAGTTGGAAAAGCGAATAATGAATGAATTTGGTTCATGATGAGATTAAAACTTAATCTTGAAGATCGATTAGATCTTAAACAGGTAAATAAAGAATAAACAGCAAGAACGTAAAAGTAATGAACAACTCAAGAATGAATCAAACGAGTCGAATGATTATAAAATAACCCTCAGAAGAGCTCGACAAAGAACATCAACTGTAGAGGGTTGGAGGTTTACAAAAACGATAAAGAAATCTGCAAAGCTATCGTAATGATCGTTATCTTCTAAACCGTTAACCTAATATGCATGCAAGCATATACTTATATAGTAAACCTAGCAAGCTCACGGTTGGACAGGCCCAAAACCGGAGCACAAAACAAATGGACTAACAGCCGAGCCCAATGATGCAACACTTAAACAAATCTTCAACCCAACAATCTCCCCCTTTGCGTCAATTGGAGCGAGATCTTCACTTGTTACTTGGGCCAGCAGCGGCGGCAGGTACCTTCTTCTTTACTGTCTGAAATAGACGAGAGATAAGAGCAAGTATTGTCTGCCTGAATCTGATGTACCATTGGATCATATCGTTGAAGTATTTGACATCGTCCGCTGCATTCTCTTTACACTGACGGATGATCGACAGCACATGCTCTAGACAAGCTGTGGTATAAAGATGTTTATCCGCTAAAGCAAAGAGACATTTATGTCATTCTGCTCTAGTGAACATGACCGAATTACGCTTCGGGTCGATCTTGCCCATCTTCATTTGATTGAGATCACTGGCCGATCCAACAGGAGATATCTTCGGTTTCTTCTTGAAGACTGTGGCTACCTCCTGGTCCATCAAGGCGACCTCCATGATGTAACAGATTAACATCCTTTTGAGATGGTCTATAATTGGACCATATTCAGCTTCATTCGTCAAAAGGATGTTATGCAAAACGATCCAATCATGAGGGTTTAGGTTCGGTAGATCTGCTAAAGATATTAGATGTTCGGTTCTAGCAGACCCTCGAATCACCCTACACCGAACGTTGATGAATCTTCCTTCGGAATATGGCTTCAAGACCCGAACATTAACGATATTCTGAGCGCTCCATGTTTGATACTGTGGTTAAGCGGCCTTCAGATAGAATTCGATAAGCTCCCTATCGACCTCTGGATTAGGATGAGTGACTTCAAAAATGTTGGAGAAGGCGTGGAAGATAAACGCCTTTCGAGTCAACGGCATATCGAACTACGAATCGACAGAATTATAGCAGTCGAAGGAGATCACCGGTTCGAGCCATAGGATGCTAGGAGTATCTATGGCCTCCTTTATCATTCTCTCCCGAGTCCAGGCAGGGAAAAGAGTCTTCCTGCTCTCGAGGAGATCGTGGGCTTCTTTCTTCTTGCGTTCGGCTTCTTCAGCTTCTCACGCCACACGAATGTTGTCATCATCAACACTGCGACTATTTTTGCGCTTCAACATGTCCGCAATGGTTTCTTTATCATCTTCATCTTCTTCCTCAGCTATTTTCTTTCCTTTATCCTTCACACCCGAACCCGAAGTTTGACCAGTCGGAGGTGGTTCGGTTGTGTGAGTAGCTTTGGAGGAAGGAGGTGGTTTCGATCTGGACTTCACTTCTCCCCCTTGTTTCGGATCGGACACGAAACTAGGTAGCCCTTCTATTTTGCTGAGGAGGTCCAGGGCAGGAGCAAGTTTTTCAGCAAGGGTGCGCCTCACCGAATGATTGAGAATCGGATCGTGCGCTTCCAGGATGTTGGATAGGGCAGCGTGTACATCCGAAACACAAGTTTTTATAACCTCCCGTTCGGATCGAAGAGCTTCAATCTGTTGCTGTGAGTTTGAAAGCTGAGTGCTCTTGACCTTGAGGGCGGTGGTTTTGCTTGCCAGAACGTCCATTAACGAGTTTTCAGCTGCGATATCCTCTTGTAGTTTAGCGAGGCGCTCGTCAATGGAGGCACGAAGGGCCGAGTTGTCGTCGCTGATGGATTGGCGAAGGGAAGCGAACGACTGTAACTACGTTGAGACGAACTTGGCCAATTGTTGAACGATTGGTTCCACAGTTGTCTTTGTAGAATCAGCGCTCTCCTGTAAGGACTTCAACAGGGAAGAGGCTTCCGAGAATAGTTTATCGACTTTTGCGGTCGCAGCCTCACATGCTTTTGTGGAGGCGTCTATTGCTGCAGTGGCAGAGCCGACGGAATCATGCTGAGCCCTGGAGAAGGCATCAACAATCTTCTGAAGAGCGGCTTCAGAGAGAGAGGACTAAGTGTTGGAGGATGAAGCAAGAAGCAAGTCAACCTTCTCGTTTAGCTCCTTAAGATGCTTCTTTGTTACTGTAGCATCGTCCTCGTCGTCGCTTTGAACCTGAAACGGACTAAAGTAGACCGAATCGAAGGTCATATTTTCCCCTCCAAGAAAAGGGTTATTGTAACATACACGTTTTGAAATCGTGTTTTAAGTAAATAATATTATGAAATATTATGTGAATTTGAATGTTGAGTTCTAACAGATAGTTTTTACTAGAATTGAAGTAAAACTATGCTTAGAATCATTCAGAAAGTATTGGAAGTCTTATGAGATTCCAATTAAAAGCTAAATAGTGAAATATAGCGAAAATATAAAATCTGGAATAAGTAAAATTTTATTATTGAAAGTTATAGATAATCTCGTTAGAAACATTTAGGCGAAAACCTCATCGAAATCCGAGTTATAACGAAAAAGTTATGACCAAACGAAGTTCCGTGATAAATCCGGAAAATACTTTGTCGCGTAAAAATTTAGTTTTCGATAAACTAGTTTTTAGCCTTAGTGATGTAAATGAAAGTTGTAGAACTCGTGAAAATAATCAACTTTCATATAAAGACCGTTTGAATCTGACTTCGTATGAGGAAGTTATGATTTTTCGAAGTTTCAGCTTAGCAGTAGACAGCTAAAAACTCGAATTTTAGATCGAGTGATTTTTAGCCGACACAACCTAAACGATGATTGAAGGTCTCGTCATTAGTAGTGCAACGGTAAAAAGTCTGACGAAAACGGACGTCGGATGAAGAAGTTATGAATTTTTAACGGATTTTTCTGTCCCGGTCTGTTAAAAATAATAATATTAAAATTAAAGTCAAAATTAGCCGACGAAGTCTAAACGAAAGTTGTAGAGCATAATTCTAGCTTCGCGTGCATATAAAGAACGTCAAAAACGGAGCTCGTATGCGAAAGTTATGGATTTTAGAAGTTTTTTTCACATTTTTCGAGAAAATTCGTATGAATAGTGAAATGCCACGTCACCCTCGTATGCGAGGCTTCCATGTGTCGGACAGATGTTCGCTTCTGATTGGACCGCAACCTTGCGTGTTGCCTTCTGATTGGACCAAGCCGAGGACCACTTAGCCCGGAACACCTTCGCATGTGACACCCCCCTTGATCACCCTCGCATGCGAGACCCACGTGCGAGCCACCTGCTGTCCGAGCCGAAGACCGAGCCGAAGACCCAGCCGATGACGCGCCTGAAGCTGATGACTCCTCGCATCCGAGCCTCGCTGGAGCCCTGCGCAGCTGCCATCTGGTCCGAACCTCGCAGCCGCATGTCTCCTTCCCTTCGCTTCGGATCTGAAGCTCAGCCCTATATAAGGGGTGCGAGCCCTCTCGGCTAGTTTAAGAAATTTGGCATTTTCACCCCCTCTTTCAATATTTTTACGATCCCGACATCCTCCAAAACCCCGGTACTGATTCTAAAGCCCGAAACATGCCCCGAGACTCCCGAGAATCCCAAAAAATTTATCTTTTCGGTTTCGAAGCTCTACCTTTGCAGAGCCCGGTTTTTAAGAAAACTCCCGGTTTTCAACAACGAAAGTCATATTTAGAGCCGAAGTACTGCCCAAATTAATATTTTAGCCCCCGGTTATTTCACGGTGAGTTTAATATATAGAAATAATTATATGTTATGTGTTATATGTGCTACGTACTTTTCAGTGTTATTATTCCGGGTTATTTTCCCGGGTTATTTTTAATTGCTATTTTTAATAGCAAAGAAATACCTTTGACCATGTGATCAGTGAAAGGACTTAGATTCACGTTGGTACTGGTATGTAGCCTCTGGCCATGTGGAACATGTCTCCGTAAGAGAATGAATTCTATTCTATGGTAGTGGCAGAAAGTTAGATAGGGCTATAAGCCTGAAATCTACCGAAATGTTAATCCGAAGTTGTATATCTTCTGTGCCATCTGGGCCAAAGCTTTATTGATGTATATCAAGCACGGAAATTGTTATGTCTCATTGATTGTATATCTTTAAATCAAATCAATGATCGATATGGAATGTTTGTCAAATGATTCACATATGCCCTTGTTGTTCCTTGTTCCTCTTTGCTTCTGCCCTATTAAAGTATATATATGGCATAACGTTATATTGTATCTATTATTGAACTCACTAAGCGTGTCCGCTTACCCTCTCGATGTTTAACAAATTGCAGGAAATAAACATCCAGTATAGTTATATACTGGTAGAAGATTTTTGAATAGTTTGAAACTATTGTATCGATGGAAGCTTATGAATAGTTTGAAACTATTGTATTTTGCACTCCCATATGTATAAAACTATAGAATCCTGGGAAGTTATGTAATATATATAACACTTTAAAATAGTCAGTTTGTATCCAGTAGTTTGTAATCTCTTTATCAATGTAAAATATTGTTTTTATGAATATGCAAGTAGCATGTTTTGGAGTAACTATATTGTCGAGTATGAAAGTTTGGTTCTTTCATAAATACGAAAGTTAGGGTCTTTCAGTTATCTCCATCAGAGGCATGATCTGGAGATGTTGGGGGTGGTGAAGCTGGGGGTGAGGTGGTATGTGTAGGTTCAGGTTGAGTGTTGGTGGGGGTAGTTTCGGGTGGTGGTTGAGTGTGGATAGGTTCGGTTGTATGCTGGGTTTCGGTTGTATGAGGAGGTTCGGTTACAGGTGGTGTTTCGGTTGCATCGGTATGAACCCCCGTATCAGATACGTTGGTTGTAACCTTTGCAGTTGTGGTTGTTGTATCTGTGAAAATGGGTGGTGGTATAGGGAAAGAGGTTTTAGGAATGGTGGTAGTGGGGTTTATGGTGGGAATGGAAGTAGGGATTGTCTGAGTGGGTGAAGGAATGGGTGAGACATGGATTTCCATGTCTGGGGTAGGTGATCGGGGTGGGGTGTTGCCTCTTGGAGGGGTTTCTCCTCTTTGAGAGCCGTCCGAACCCGAACTCTCGCCTTCTGAGTCACTCGAAGAGGAAGCGATGACAAGCTTTTGCCTCGGTTGAGTCTTCCTTCTCTTCGGCTGCGGGGATTGGGCAGCTTTGGTTGGTTTCCTCTTCCTGGGAGAAGGACCTTTAGCAGCTTTGGTCACTTGCTTCCCTTTATCCGCCTTTTTACCCCTATTAACAGGTTTGTCAGCATCATGGATGGACTTGAGCATTTCCTGTGTGAGTTCCCTAGGTCCAGACTGCTTGAACTCCTTAATGGTTTGGATGATCCTGCTGTCAGATGGAACATCGCCGTACATTGTCTCTGGAATGGAGCCAATGAAAGAAAACTTAGATGCATCAGAGACGATGATCTTCGTGGTATGAAAAGAACCGATCGAAGACATCGATGCACCGGCAGCAGTGGGGACATCGAACTTATCCATCGCCCACTTTGTGATGAGAGTCCAGAACCGGGCATACGACACCTCAGAATGTCGTGAAGAAGAAGAGAGGCTCTGGATGAGTTGTTGCCAGAGAACCAACCCATAGTCAAGATTGACTCCGTTGTAGACGCCATACATAATCGACATGAACAGTCGACTAGAACCATCGGAGCCTGAGCTCCGTTCAGATAAGCCCTTGAAGAGGACTGTGAACATGCTGTTCCACTGTGGCGGCAAGCAGGATTTTTTAAACTTTGCGACGGAGGTGAGCACCTCCGTGTACCCCATATTGTAAAACATGTTGTAAAGATGCCCAATCGGAACCGTCTCCGGATTAATCCTTGAAGGGTCAGCAGCAAACCCTAGCAGTGTACCAAATCGTTGCCTTGAAATCGAGGTCTTGTGATCAGAAACCTCGAAGAACACCCTATCGACTGCTTTATCGTAATGTGCAGTCGCATACACCTGCGAGAGGAGCTCCATGGGCACAGACTCAACCCTAGAAAGTGCAGGAGCGATTTGTGAGTACTTCAGGCACTCGATGATCGGAAACATGTAGGAATCGTACGCCTGAGGGGTTAGGTCAATCACCAAACACTGTTGAGGGTGAATGGGAAGGATGTGTGAGGTGGCATGGACTGAGGATGATTCTGCCATTGTTGAAGTTAGGAAGAAGAAGATGAACAGTAAAAGCTTTAGGGAATTTTTGCTCTCTTGGAAATTCGGATGCAGTAAAGAGGTAAATGGGAGTAGAGACTGCCTTTTATAGTGGGTGGAAGGAGAGAGAAAAATCTGTTCAAATCTTCTATGGAAATACGAAAAGATTTTCCGGAATGACAAATGCTTGACAGTTAAGGCATGCGATGATCACGTAGGAGAGAGAGTGTCAGATTCCTAGGAACACGCCTCCCAACAAGCGCCGTTTCAGAAGAAACCGTTTCAATTCCACACGCGCCTTGATGTGCCAGAGAGGAACCGCTTGAAATTCGCACACGCGTCCATGATGTCAGTTAAAGAATGGGCGTTTCAAATTCGCATTCGTCCCTTTTTAACCGCCGTTTGAAATTCAATCTTTTTATCTCCCGCCTGAGTCAGCAACCCTTCATCTTGTCTTTTAAATGGCATCTTTTGAAGAAATCTCCCACGTGGATTATTTTTTACCACGACTTGTAAATAGCCCCAATTCAGTAAAACAGCCTATAAGTATTAGTACCAGAATTTTGGAAAATCAAAGATTTTCGTGCGAAGAGTGTAAAAGGAAAAGAAATAAAGCAACTCTTGTTAGGAATAAATGTGATGTTAATAGTGACACGAAACAAATGATCCCGGGCACGAATCTCTTCCTTCAAAGTCAAGAGAGACCTTAAAGTGTTAGTGTGGTTTCCCGTTGAATGACGATCAATCATTTATTAATAAATGTTGAAAGGCTTCTTTTAATTAGGCTACTTAAGGGTGGCTTTCACTTTGATGCAACAATTCTAATCTTGAAATAAGAAAGAAAGTGAACAAAGTACTTGTGAGACCAGTGTAGTCTGTTGAACAAGTAGGTAGGAATTAATTTTATTGGCTTGGAAAATTTTGAAAAACCGAACCCGAACCTTCGGTAGGTTTCGATTTTGAAAATTTTTAGAAAACCAAGGAATTTAGGCTTGCAATAAGAAAATACTTTTGACAATAAGATAAACAACTTTGAACATGAAATGTACAACCAAGAAAACTACCTTTGTGGTGATGAGCGAGTCAGATTATGTAACCGAACCTAAACGTTCGGTCAATTTCGCTTCTTACATTTGTGGTTGAGAGGTAGTTTGAGGTACTGACTCTGATTCCATCATACCTAGCCCTTGTAAAATTCCGTTGAATGATGCTTCTGGAAGAGCTTTGGTAAAGACGTCAGCCAGTTGATCAGTGGTTCGAACAAAGTGTACTTCAACGTTTCCATCTTCCACATGATCTTTGATGAAGTGATACCTCAGTGCTATGTGTTTGGTTTTAGAGTGTTGCACTGGGTTATGACAGATCCTAATTGCACTTTCAGAGTCACAATATAGTGGGATCTTCTTCATATTGAGTCCATAGTCGCGAAGTTGACTCTGGATCCAAATCACTTGAGAGGTGCAGGATGCAGTGGCTATGTATTCAGCTTCGGCAGTAGACAACGACACGCATGTTTGTTTCTTTGATTGCCAGCTAACCAACTTCCCGTCAAGGAATTGACAGCCGCCAGTGGTGCTTTTTCTGTCGAGTCCACATCCTCCAAGGTCTGCATCTGAGTAGGCTTGAACGAAGAAGCCTGAGTTGGAAGGATACCATAGACCTAAGGAGGCCGTTCGCTTGAGATATCGTAGAATGTTCTTCACTGCAAGCATGTGAGGTTCGCGTGGGTTTGCCTGAAATCTAGCACAATAACACACATAAAACATGATGTCAGGCCTGCTAGCAGTAAGATACATTAGTGAGCCTATCATTTGACGATAGAGCGTGATATCAACAGCCGGTTTGTCCAGGGATGGAGTTTGTTTGGTGCCGAATGCCATTGGGACTTTGATTTTGGAATCTCTCATCATGCCAAATTTTGCTAAGAGAGTCTTCGTGTAAGCTTCCTGATTGATAAAGATGCCTTCGGGTCCCTGTCTAATATTTATACCAAGGAAAAAGTTAATAGGACCCATTGAGCTCATTTCAAATTTAGTCTCCATCAGCTTTCTGAAATCAGCTGTTAGGCTGGGATTCGTTGAGCCAAAGATGATATCATCGACATAAATTTGAACGATCATAAGGTGGTTACCTTCCTTTTTGCGAAAGAAGGTTGGGTCAACCGAACCTTGTTTGAATTTGGACATCTTTAAGAATTTAGTTAGCGTTTCATACCAGGCTCTCGGAGCTTGTTTGAGTCCATACACAGCTTTATCCAGAATGTAGCAATGATTGGGATACTTTTCGTTCACGAAACTAGGAGGTTGCTCCACATACACGGTTTCTTCGAGTTCTCCATTAAGAAAGGCACACTTGACGTCCATTTGGAAAACTTCAAAGTTTTTGTGGGCAGCATAAGCAAGAAATATTCTTACTGATTCTAGCCTAGCTACAGGAGCGAAAGTCTCTTCATAATCAATCCCTTCCTCCTGACAATATCCTTTTACTACTAGACGAGCTTTGTTCCGTATAACATTCCCTTCCTTGTCCATTTTATTCCTAAAGACCCATTTGAGACCAACAACCGAGGCATCTGGAGGAGTTGGAATGAGGCGCCAGACTTTGTTCCTTTCAAATTCGTTCAGTTCGTCTTGCATCACTTGAACCCAATCGGAGTGATCGAGAGCAGTGTTAACTGTCTTCGGTTCAACTTTTGATACGAATGAGTTGAACATGCAAAATTCAACTTTGGAAAATAAGGATGTCTGTTTTGCCTTGAGTTGTGATCGGGTTAGAACCTTTTCAGAAACATCACCAACAACTTGAGAGATAGGATGATCTCTGGTCCATTTGGTAAGAGGAGGGTAGTTTGGATCAAAGGTTGGGTCTAGTTCAGCATTGATCATTTCTTCTGGCTCGGATAAGCTTTCGTAGTCGAATGACATATCAGCTTGCTCCCCCTCGATAGATGAGCTTTCTGGAATACTTTGAGAATCTTGAGCTTCAGAGGTTCCTTGTGGTGCTGGGCTTTCAGGCGTTGATGCACCTTCGGATGGTGAAGCACTTTCGGTTGGAGAAGTACTTTTGGAGCAGTTGGAGAGCTTGGCTCCCCCTCCACATGTGAGGTCGGCTGAGTTGATGACGGTTGATCCTCCCCCTCGACTGAAGCATCGTATGATGGAGGTTCGTCAGAATTCGATCCCCCTTCATTCATTCTCCTGGCAGCTTCTTCGATAATTTGCTTCATGTGGTCTACCCTGTTGTCTGTTGCGCCTGCTTCTGAGAGAGTAGCTTTCTCCGGTTCGTCAAATAGCTCCATAAATTTTTCGAATAGATTAGCGATCGAGACTGTGACTTGGCCAGTTTGAGGAAAGATTTCCCCAGCTGGGTCTTCTTTGGCCTGTAGCTTTTTGACATAGCTATCGTCGAAAGTCACATAATAAGTCTCTTCAATTTTTCTCGAACGCTTGTTTAGAACTCTGTATGTTTTGGAAGTGAGAGAGTAGCCCAGAAAGATTCCCTCGTCGGCTTTGACATCAAACTTGTTGCGGTGTTCTTTAGAGTTAAAGATGAAACACCGTGAGCCGAACACGTGGAAAAATTTCACATTGGTCTTCCTGTTGTTGAGAATCTCATAAGGTGTGAGCGTGAATCGCTTGTTGAGATATGACCTGTTCTGTGTAAAACAAGCAGCAGAAATAGCATCAGCCCAAAAATAAAGAGGTAAGGAAGCGAAACTTAGCATGGTTCGGGCAGCTTCACACAAAAATCGGTTTCGTCTTTCTACAATTTCGTTCTGTTGAGGTGTGTAGGGAGCTGAGAAGTTATGACTTATTCCCTTTTCTGCCAGAAATTCTTCGAATTCTCTGTTTTTGAATTCCAGACCATTGTCGCTCCTGATGTTGCGAATGACCTTCTTGAGCTGTACTTCAATCTGCTTGATGAACACTTTCAGCTTAAGAGTCGCTTCAGATTTGAGCTTTAGAAAGAACACCCATGTAAACCGCGAAAAGTCATCAACAATAACATGAATATACTTGCTACCACCGATGCTTTCGATAGATGATGGACCACATAAATCAATATGAAGTAATTCGAGTGGTTCAACAATTTTCGTGTTAATTATAGATGGATGACTTTGACGACTCTGCTTCCCCATTTCGCATGCAGCACACAAATGATCTCTGTCGAACTTGAGCAATGGAAGACCTCGAACATGACCTCCAGTGACAAGTTTGTTGATATCTTTAAAGTTGAGATGAGAGAGTCTTCGGTGCCACAACCATCTTTCGTCAGATTGTGCTTTTGATAACAGGCATATAGCTGAGTTTCCTTTGATGGGTTTGAGGTTTAGAGGAAACATTTCACCCTTACGCTCTGATTTGAGAATTACTTTCTTCGTCTTCTTCTCAATAATTTCAGAACCTTCATCGTCGAATGAGACTTTGAGACCTGTACCTCCAACAAGCTGAGATACACTGATGAGGATGTGTTGTAGTCCTTCCACATATGCCACCTTCCTTATAGTGAAATCACCATTGGTAATCATTCCGTATCCCTTTATGGTGCCGAAGGAGTTGTTTCCAAACTTGACGTTGCCACCATTTGTAAGAGACCTGTATTCCCTGAGCTCTTCTTTCCTCCCTGTCATGTGACGCGAGCAGCCACTATCGATGTACCATTCTTCGTCTAACTGCTCGTCACTTATAACCTGCAAAAATCAAGCAGATTTAGGAACCCAAAGTTTCTTGGGTCCACGTGAGCCTTTCACAGGTACAGGAATAGTAAGAGAGATGTCAACAAGATATGTTCGTTTTATTAGTGTTGTTTCATCTTTCTTTTTGATGGTAAAAACTTTGATATTATTAGGATTAGGTGCGTTCGGTTTAGACTCTGGTTTGGATGCAGAAACCTTCTGTTTGCCCTTTTGTTCAGCTGACGAATGAGATTTTTGAGAATAAACTGAGTGAACTTTAGAGCGAGATGGAGATGAATTGGAAGAATTAGAAGAATTAGATGAATTGGATGAGTGAGAATGAGAGGGCTTAAATTGAGATGACTTCTTGGCTGGAGACTCTAGGTGACCCTTTTGCTTTTGATCATTGGTGGGATTGACCTTAGAGTTTTGACCTCTTTTGATTTCGGAACCGAACCTTTGCTTTCAGTTGGTTTCGTTCTCTGAACCGAACCTTTGCTTTCGGTTGGAGTCATCCTCAGAATCGAACCTTTGCTTTCGGTTGGTATTCTTTTCTGAACCGAACTTTGGCTTTCGGTTGTTGTGGCTCTCGTGCTTTTTAACAGGATTATTCTCAAACTTCAGATTCTTGTCTTGATGTGAGAAATATGCATTCTGGGATTGCCAGAATTGTTTCCTTTCAGAGAGATTCTTCCTGTATCTCTGGTTCCTTTGACGTTTCTGATTCCTCATCTGCTTTGGTTGATAATGGATATTGGTTGATGATGGATATTGGCTTTCATTTTTGGTTTCTCCTTGGCTGGTTCACTTTGAACTGTGGAAGTTTCACTTTGAACTGAGGAACTAGAAGGAACGTCTTCTTTTGCCGAACTTCCATTTTCTTGAGGAATGTCTTTCGTACCACTGGTACTTGGCACATCAAAATTATCTGGCTTGTTCAAGGGTTCTGGTATGTATCTCCCTTTACTTATCCATGAGGTCCTTTCGGATAAGCCTACCGTTTCATCTGCATTATCAATTGGAGCTGACCAGAAGAACTCATCGCAGCCATCATCATTGTCTTCGTTTACAATTGCTGTGAGTTCAACAGTCTGATGTTCGGTTACTCCTGTGACCTTGTACACTTGATTTGGAGTGGTCCTGACCTTTTGATATACAACCGCTTTCTCTGCTAAGATCGGGGACTTTTGTTGGGACAATCGAGCGAACTCCACTGAATTTTCTGAAATTAGATTCTTGTGGTTTTTGGGTTCGCTTTTCACAAATTTTGAGCAGTCAACCATGTCCTCTACAGATATTTCACTCATATTGTCATCCTCATTAAGCTCAGATGCATTTTCAACATCAATTTTGTTTTCTGAGCTCAAGTTGGCGTTTAAAGAGTCAAATTTTTGTATGGTTTCGGTTCTCAGTTTAAGTCTATCATTTTCATCCAAAAGGTTTTTAAGCATGTCCTTATGGTCCTTGGATTTAATGAAAGATTCTATTTTGTCCAGTCCATACATATAGGTCGGATTGACGTCATCAGATGATATCACACTCTCACAATTATAAGCTTCAGCATCAATTTCATCCTCCTTAAACTCAAGGAAGGGCAAAATCATGCGATGAATCTTTTTTCCTATTTCACAATCCAAGTGAAGCTAAGTAATATTAGTGTAAAGACGTTTTGCTATCAAACAAAAAACATTTCGCTGTTTTAACAGCTTTAAATTGTCTCTTTGTAAATAAATGTTTTCAACTTTTATTTTAACTAATTCTGACTCCTTCAACTCGATCCACATGCGCCGCTCCTCACTCTTCGAAGACACCTTGCTTAATTGATCAGTTAGGTTAGAATTGGTGACTCGAGTTTGAGTTAAACTACTATCTAGATGAGAGATTCGTGAATTAACACTTTTTAGTTCTTTTTCATATGAGCTTTGTGGTGCTTTAAATGAAATAAAAACCGATTGTACCTTCTTGATCAGTTCATCGAGTTCGTTGAACTGCACGCTGAGCGGTTTGGCTATAAAGCACATATCCTACTGCTCCTTCGGTTCATTGCTTCCACCATCAGTGTTGTATCCCCTCATCTGAGATACTTCGGACACCATAAAGCACCTTCCTCCACTGCTCTCCTCTTTTGCCACACAAGCCATTCCATGAGAAGGCTTCCTCACTTCATCATCTTCAGAGTCGGTTGACCAAACTTCCACGCCACCGAACTCGTCATCAGCAACCAAACCCTGCACAATTAGAGCATTCATGGAAGGGTTAGCGGTAGATTTCTTCTTCCTCATCTCATCAAGCTTTTTCTACAGCAAAGCTTCCTCATCCTTTTCAGCCATCTTTTTGAGAACACAATCCTTAGCATAGTGGTTTTTCCCTCCACAGTAGTAACAGCTTACTCCAGAATTACCCTCTGCCTTCGGTTCCTTCTTAGACTCATCAACCTTCGGTTCATCTTTAACCTTTTCTGAACTATAACTCCCCTGCCAGTTTCGGTTTTTGTTGCTGGGGAATCTCTTCTTAATGAACCTCTTGGGGTTAGACACCATCATAGCATAATCCTCAGTCGTGAGGTCATACTCCTCCAAGTTGAGATCTTCGTCCTCCATCACAGCTTTACTTTTTGACAGGAGGGCCAGCGAACCTAGGCTTGAGACAACATTCTTTTCCTGCAGTACAGTTTTCTCGTGAGACTTGAGAATACCCACCAGTTTCGCCAAGGAATATGATTTAAACTGCTCATGGGCTTTAACTGTAGACACCACTGCTCTCCACTCTGATCTTAGACCATTAAAAAACGTAACCTTCTGCTCGATAAGCTTCCTTTCGATGTCATGTTTGATCATCCTGCTGAGAAGATGATTGAAGCGATCGAACGTTTGGGTCACAGTTTCTTCGGCTCCTTGCCTGAATTCTCCAAACTCAGATAAGAGCAAGGTTTGGATAGAGTGTTCAAGATCCTCATCTGTAGAGTACAGTTCACGAAGTCTATCCCAAACTTCCTTTTCCGTCATGCATGAACTTACTAACCTGAAAGTGTCGGACTGAAGGGCGAATCTGATCAATCTTAACGCCTTGATATTGCACTGGAATTTATCCTTTTCATCTTGCGCAATATCTTTAACACCCTTCAGTAGATCATTATACTCCTTTTGAGTTTTAATAATCCTTGACGTTGCAGAGTGAGAAAACGGTCCATAATAATTGCTTCCCAGATGAGGTATCCATTATCCTCAGATCCTATAACATAGTCTTCAAAGTGATGCGCCCAGACTTCATAATAATGGGTGTATAGGATGGGAATCTTCGTGGTTGATCCAATGCTGTTGGAAATATTGATGGGATTCGATTGCGACTCGTCCATAATGATTGAATAACCTGTTTAAAGATCAGACTTGTAATAAATCAGATTAGGGCAAAACAATAAATATCAAGATACGTCAATAATGAGATGACGGCTCAATAAATATCAGTAATTGCGGAAAACCCTAATTGAAACCTTTTCACAGAAAAGAAGTGTATTGATTACACAACCTCCTGCGCTGATACCAATTGATGAGATTAAAACTTAATCTTGAAGATCGATTAGATCTTAAACAGGTAAATAAAGAATAAACAGCAAGAACGTAAAAGTAATGAACAACTCAAGAATGAATCAAACGAGTCGAATGATTATAAAATAACCCTCAGAAGAGCTCGACAAAGAACATCAACTGTAGAGGGTTGGAGGTTTACAAAAACGATAAAGAAATCTGCAAAGCTATCGTAATGATCGTTATCTTCTAAACCGTTAACCTAATATGCATGCAAGCATATACTTATATAGTAAACCTAGCAAGCTCACGGTTGGACATGCCCAAAACCGGAGCACAAAACAAATGGACTAACAGCCGAGCCCAATGACACAACACTTAAACAAATCTTCAACCCAACAGTTCAGAATTCTATTTATAGTCCTGAGATATTTCTGGCAGAAAATATTTTTATTCCTGAAATTATCTCTAATATAATAGAGTGTTGGAATAACAATGTTGCACAAAACCCTAGTGCACCCACTCTCCTGATATCTCTTGAAGTGTAAACCCTGAATTACTCAAACTTACGCGAAAAAGTCTAAAAATTAACTGTGACTGCTATAACTTCTATTGAAGTGATATAGTTTGTACAGAATGGAAATTTTGGGTTGTCACATCAAGTATATATACAAATTATAGTTATGGACTTAGACACTAATCCAACAATCTCCCACTTGGATAAGTCTAACAACTATTATTGCAAGTATAACTTCACAACCTGACCAGCAATCATAGCTCTTAAAAGCTGCTGCCGAACTCTAAACAAATAAATGACACGTCCATTAGATAAGGGATCATATATTCCTCCATTCTAGATATCATATGGAGTGAGAAATGGATTATAATCATTCTCTCTGTCCATTTGTTGTTTCCCGATTTCCGATTTATAATGACCAACTACTTGTTGAATCATACACAAAGGCGCGTTTTATAACATCGAGTCTGCTTTGCATTCTCTCTGTCCGCGCTTTGCGTTCCAGCGCACCTTCACTATCGGGATATGGCTCTGCTTTGTTTTCTTGACCTCTCGGTCCATGATCTCTACTTGTTCCTCCACGAAGTTGAGGCTCTCGTTGATCTCGATCTCGTCGAGTGGAATAACAAGAGTCTCGTCGGATAGACACTTTTTCAAGTTCGATACGTGGAAGGTAGGATGTACGTTACTGAGCTTCCCACGCTTTCCAAAGCGTATGAAGCCCTTCCAGGGTGAGACCTTAAGTAGGACTCGGTCGACCACCTGGAACTCCAATGGTTTCCTACGCTTGTCAGTGTAGCTTTTCTGTCGGTGTCTAGAGGCTTTCAATCGTTCATGAATTTGAATGATGTTCTCTGTCGTTTCCCGAATGATCTCCGGAACCGTGAGAGTGCTTTCGGGAACTCGTCCCTTAGCTAACTGGGTATCACCCACTTCAGCCCAGCACAGACGAGATCTGCACTTTCGGCCATAGAGGGCCTCGAATGGAGATGCCTTTATGCTCGTATGATAACTGTTGTTTTAGGAAAATTCAACAAGGGGTAAATGGGTATCCCAAGCTTTTCCAAAGTCAATCACATAGGCACGCAACATATCTTCTAAGGTTTGGATAGTCCTCTCACTTTGCCCGCCGGTCTGTGGATGGTAGGCCGTACTCATGTCCAGCCTAGTTCCTAGGGAACTTCGTAATGACTGCCAGAACCTCGAAGTGAATCTACTATCTCGGTCCAAGATGATAGATAAAGGAACACCGTGCAGCCTTACAATCTCCCTAATGTAAGTTCTGGTAAGTTTCTCCATCTTGTCTGTTTCTTTGATCGGTAGGAAGTGTGCAGACTTGGTTAGTCTATCGACGATGACCCATATGGAATCAAGTCCACCCGTCGTCTTGGGCAACTTGGTTATGAAGTCCATAGTGATCCGCTCCCACTTCCATTCTGGTATCTCCGGTTGTTGTAGAAGACCGGAGGGTTTCTGGTATTCGACCTTGACCTTTGCGCAAGTAAGGCATTTACTCACGAAGGTAGCAATATCTGGTTTCATGTTAGGCTACCAGTATAACTTTTTAAGATCCAGATACATCTTAACTGAACCCAAATGGACGGAATAACGAGTGTTGTGAGCTTCGGTCATGACCAAGTCTCTGAAGCCACCGTGTTTCGGTGTCCAGATCCGATCCATGAGGTACAAGGCTCTGCCACCCTTGACTTCCAAGTTCTTATTCATCCCTCTAACGGATTCACCAGCCACGTTGTCAGGTTTCAAAGCGTCGAGTTGAGCCTCCTTTATTTGCGTGGACAAGTGTGAATGGATAGTTAGAGTCAAAGATTTGACTCTACGACCAGTATATTCTTTTCGACTTAGGGCGTCAGCTACTACATTGGCTTTACCCGGATGATAACGAATTTCGCACTCGTAATCACTGAGTAGCTCGACCCACCGTCGTTGTCTCATGTTGAGCTCTTTCTGGTCGAAAATGTGTTGTAGACTCTTATGGTCTGTAAAGATCGTGCTTTTTGTACCGTACAGGTAATGTCGCCAGATCTTCAGAGCAAACACAACTGCTCCTAGTTCAAGATCGTGGGTTGTGTAGTTAACCTCATGTGTCTTCAGCTGTCTCGAGGCATAAGCAATGACTTTACCTCGCTGCATCAGAACACATCCGAGTCCTTGATTGGATGCATCGCAATAGACAATGAAGTCTTCTATCCCTTCGGGGAGGGATAGTATCGGGGCGGTGCACAAGGCTCGTTTGAGCGTTTGGAACGCTCTTTCCTGTTTCTCTTCCCAGTCAAAGGCCACGCCTTTCTGGGTCAGGGTTGTAAGAGGTTTTGCTATGTGGGAGAAGTTCTGAATGAACCTGCGATAGTAGCCAGCTAGACCTAGAAATTGACAAATTTCAGTAGGTGTCTTTGGTGCTGACCAGTTCCCGATGGCCTTAATTTTGGAAGGGTCCACGTGTATTCCCTCTTCGCTAACAACATGGCCCAAAAATTTGACTCGTCGAATTCAAAATTCACATTTGGTGAACTTCGCGTAGATCTTCTCCGATCGCAATGTTTCTAAGATTTTATGGAGATGTTGGCTATGTTCTTCCTTACTTCGAGAGTAGATGAGTATGTCATCAATGAAGACGATGACGAACTGATCCATGTAAGGACGACACACCCTATTCATCAGATCCATGAATACTGCGGGCGCGTTAGTTAATCCGAACGACATCACTACAAACTCGTAGTGCCCATAACGAGTTCGGAAGGCTGTCTTGGGAACATCCTCCTCTAACACTCATAGTTGGTGATATCCGGATCGCAGATCTATCTTCGAGAAGTAGTTGGCTCCTTGAAGTTGATCAAATAAATCGTCAATGCGGGGCAAGGGATAACGATTTTTAATGGTAAGTTTGTTGAGTTCTCTATAGTCGATGCACATGCGAAACGATGCATCTTTCTTCTTGACGAACAAGACCGGTGCTCCCCATGGTGAGAAGCTTGGTTGAATGAATCCCTTCTTGAGAAGTTCGTTAAGTTGACTGGAAAGTTCCTGCATTTCAGCCGGTGCCAGACGATAAGGAGATTTGGCTATGGGGGTAGCCCCTGGCACTAAGTCGATTTTGAACTCGATTTGGCGTTGTGGTGGTAAACTGGGAAGTTCTTCTGGGAATATTTCGGGAAAGTCACGTACTTCTGGGATTTTCTGGATGACTTTCAGTTCTTGACTGGTATCGATGACGTGTGCGAGGAATGCATGGTACTCCTTTCGCAAACACTTCTGGGCTTGAATGCACGAAATGATGCGAAGGCTCGTACTAGGTTTGTCGCCGTAGATAATTAAGGTTTCGTTGTTAGGAAGGTTAAGACGAACAGCTTTTTCGAAGCACATAATGTCGGCACAAAGAAGACTCAACCAATCCATACCGATGATAACGTCGAAACATTTAATTGGGACTGGCATGAGATCTATCTTGAAAGTATGGCTATCTAATGTTAAGGTACAACCTACGTATATGCAGTTTGTACTCTCTATTTTCCCGTTAGCCATTTCTACCGTGAATGAATTATCTAATGCACATGGTTTTTGTTTAAGAAGGTGTGCAAATTTGTGACTTACGAAACTTCTCTCGGCTCCACTATCAAAAAGTATGCAAGCATATGAGTTATCGAGGAGAAACGTACCAGTAACTATCGTAGGATCAGCTACCGCTTCCTCGTGGCCTAGGGCCATAACTCTTCCTACCCCTCCTGCCATTCCTGCTTTAGGGCAGTTCCTCTTGTAGTGGCCCGCCTCGCCACAACCGTAGCAAGTTTGGCCCATACCGGCATTAGGAACCTGGGCGGCCTGAGCTGTTAGAGTCTTGCAGAAACGCACTGTGTGTCCCTTCCTGTTGCAGTTAGAGCACTGCATCTCCTTGCAAGGTCTGTGGTGGTGGAAGTTGCACTTGGTGCACTTCGAGAGAGTTCCAGCATATGATTTTGCTGGTAAGGGGTTCGCAGGGACAATGGGAGTAACTGTGGTAGCATTGATCGCCACAAGTTGTTGTTTCTTGGAGGATCCTTGCGAAGCCCCTCTTTTCCTCTTATTCCACCCCTTCCTATTGTGGTCGGGGTTGGACTTTTGTGGTATGGGTATAGGGATTAATGAGTTTTGAGGTTTCCTGTGGTCTATGAGAGATTGTGCTAGCTCTTTGGCGCTATCGAAAGTAATAGGCCTGGAAGCTATCACACTTGACTGGATCTGGGGCAACAGTCCCCAGATATATCTCTCTATCTTTTTGCTCTGGAGAGCAACCATGTCAGGGCATAAGTTTGCCAGATCACAGAACCTATTTGTGTAGGTCGTGATGTCGGATCCAACCATTTGTAGACCCCATAATTCCTGCTCGCGTTTTTGTACTTCGCCTCGAGGACAATACTCTTTCATCAACATGTCCTTTAACTTTTCCCAACTGATGGAATACGCCACCACCAAAGTCAGTTAGTTAACATGGCTGTTCCACCATGTTAGTGCTCTGTCAGAGAAGGTACAAGCTGCAAACTTGACCTTGTTGCCTTCCTGGCAAGCACAAATTTCAAAGATGGATTCCATCTTTTCAATCCATTGTCTCAACACCATAACACCCCCAGTTCCATTGAAGCTGCGGGGTTTGGCATTCGTGAAGTCCTTGTAGGTGCATTCCCGAGGGTGTCCATGGCTTTCGCCGTGGTTCGAGGGTGGTGCACCTGTTCCTGATCCACTAGGGGCAGGAGCGTTGATTGCTGACACAGCAGCTGCAACTGCTGCGGTGAAAGCTGCCTGGAACATGTTGGCATCGAAAGGATTAGGTGGTTGAAGAGGTTCAGGTGGCGGTGGAGGTGGTGGTATCGGTGCTTCGTTGTTTGGGTTACATCTTGTACTTCTGCGTGGCGGCATCTTTAACTATACGTTTAAAAGATGACGACATGGATAAGAATAAATGATTAATGAATATGTCTCATGGACTAACTCCCCATAGCCCAACAACAGAAGGAATAGTATGACTAAATGAAGATAACAGTATTTGGATAATAATTTCCATATGATTAGATATCTTTCAATAATACTGGAATTACAGATGTAAGAAGTTCGGGAAAAATGGCCTAGAAGTAGGCCTTACATCAACCAAGATGGAAAATTTTGACAGAAATAGGACTAGATCAAGACCTAACAGGTCTAAGATTTATACAGACAGGAAATTAGACCAAAGTTTTACATAAACTAGGTTATATCCAAAAGATGAGTTGACGAGATTCTATCGGCGACGAGAGCTGCTTGCATGAGTCCTCGATCCCGACAGTAAACGCTCAATGTCTCTTATAAGCCTGTCCGACCTTGCTTGCTAAGCTCGAAGTTCTCTAACTTCAGCTCGGGTTTCAGCAAGTTCCCTCTGCAGATTTGCATTGCGGACCAGAGTCCTTTCATGAGCATACTCTAGTTGGAGAATGTGGACAGTGTTAACACCAGAGTTGGCGTCAACTTCCAAGACTTGATTGATAGTCGCCTGAGCCATTATCGTGTTCCGAGAAATCCTACGCACCATGATCGGTAGGACTCTATCAGCAGAACCTCCTTTGGTGAGGTTGTTGAAACTTTGGTCTCCATTGTAGGGAATGGGTTGACCTTGTTCCTGGCTCCATGTATTCAAGTTCGTGGCCCACAGGGGTGTGGGTCCTTGAAACACAGGACGGGGGTTCAGGTTTGGGTTTTGAGCAGCTGGGGGTAGGTTGTTGACTTCAGGCTCTGAGTCAGAACTATCGGAAAAACCCTCAGCATGGTGATCATCCAAAGGGATTGGGTGATCATCTTCTGGTTCTGCCTCTAGCCAACCAGCATTGCCTTGGTTTGGGAAGTACGGATCGCCATGGTGAAATCCAGCCATTTTAATCTACGCGAGAAAAGGGATATAAGAAACAGCTAAAATAGACGAACTGACTAAGATAATTACAGTAAGACCAAATACCCCTATGGTATTTCTTTGTGGTTGTGTTGGTAAGTTTTTAGACTTGTTGCCATATCACAACCATTCTTGGGCATAGGCTAATCACTCCTCGGACCAGCATAGTTGATCAGGCTATGCCATTCACAAGACTGACCATATATCCCCAGGCTTACTTGTGATATTCAACAATCGTAATACTTTTGTTCTTGTCATTGTGACATTGATTTTAGTATGAATGCATGCATGTATACTTTGTTAAATATTTTATTATTTAAAAGTATAACTCTTAGACAGAGTGTTCTAATCCCGATGTATTTATAGTTAGTATATCTTTTATGGGTTGATATACTTTATTCACTATAAACAATGCTCTGATACCAATCTGTCACACCCCAAAACCACGAACGGCGGAAACGTTCAGGGGTGGAGGAAGTCATGTAAAGTATCACAACAGTGTAATATAAAAAACAAGCAACAACATCATCCATTGCATTATAAGTAAAGTATTAATACATGTGTGTTCTTTCATTGTAGTAAGACACCAAAATATACAATCAAAATAAAAGACGAACTTGTCTGCTCAGTCTTCTCAAAACCTGGCCATCGTACCTGTGTACTGTTGACCTGAGAATACAAGTTTTTTTGAAAGAGAGTATCAGCTTTAAAGCTGGTGAATTCATAAGTACTTAAGTTTCATTGTCTTGCCTAAGAAAATTTGTTATGAAGTCCATGTAAACCTTTAAATGAAAATGCTGATGTAAGTATGAAAAGCCCTAGAAAATCCCTTACTTTCTATTAGTTTGAGATGTAGTCTTCTACCAAGACCCGAATGTTTTGTTATGACAATGTAGTCTTCTACTAAGACCCGGATGTTTTGTTATAATAATGTAGTCTTCTACCAAGACTTAAATGTCTTGTAAGTAAAATGATAGCTTTTCCTTTCTATTGACTAGTACTAAAAGTGCTTAGTCTAACTCATCGTTTATGTGAATATATCACAAAATAAAGTAAACAGGAAAAAGCATAATCATGTAAGTGTTATCCCTGGGTGACCAGGATTAACACGACATCGCTGAAGCGAAAGATAGACCCTATGGACATCCGAAGAGTGTCCCCTTATCCTCTGTAGCGGTAGCAGGGTGGAGGGAGGTTTAGTCCCGATATCGATCTCTTAATACAGATCTCTAACCTAATGATCCTCTGAAGATTCACATCTCATCCACTGTTGCAACAGTGGATAGAGGGATGGTTAGTCCCGTCACTGACTACTAAATAAGTGACAACCTTAGACATCCGTAGACGTTCATCGACCACTGGTGCTAATCAGTGGGGTTCGGAATGGTAAGTCCCGCCGAATTATCCCATTGAATTGGGATAGGAAAGACAATTTACATAGTAAGTACTAATAAATCATCCTTGTAGTTCTAAGTACAAGTATCCTGGTAAGTAAATACAGCATAATGCACCTATGTAGAAGTATTCCTGTATGGTATTCATGTAAGTGTGTTCATGTAACAGGTAAGTATATGTAAACATATTCATGTATCATGTATTCCTAAGTACGTGTACTCATGTATCATGTAAGGTATTGGTATAGACTCATGAATGAACTGACTCTTGTGTGATTCCTTGTAGTAGTAATAATGTTTTGTTTCTTCTAACTATCCCTATGATAATTAACTCGAAAGTAAGTGGTTGTTCAGGTAGATTTATGCACCCTCGATACACCAGGGTGTGGGAAACTGAACGAAGGATGAAAACTATAATCTCTAACATATAAATGAACATATGCGCATAAGTATAGTTTGATTCAAGAAGGTAAAATAATGGTTTTGCAAGATATCTAGGAGTTTTGAACAATAATTAAGAATGACTTGATGTCATTTTAATAAACATTTCAAAACTAATACTTTTGTTATCAAAGTATTTTAAGATAGAAAACCACTTCATGTGTCACCTTTTGAAATATGTGAAATCTACTGAGTGAAAACACAGTTATAAAATACATAAGATTGATTTAATAACATATTGTTTTCTACTTGTATTCCCCCCCCCCCTCCCCCGTTAAAACGTTTAAAATCATTTAAAACATTGATTACGGGGTATGAACTCACCTGTAGATGGTGATTGGGATGAACTGAACGGTATAGGATTGCTAGGTGTCAAGCGAGGACTTGTACACACACTACGATCCTAATGAACATATAATCACACATATATGCACTCAATTAGTCTTAAGTTCCTAAATGATAAAGCTAAGACATCCTAGACATAATAAACACTTTATATAAGTGTTTTAAGCCCTAAGGATTGCATCTAAGCTATTGTGGGACAAGGTACTTCTGTTTAGGGTTCCAAAGGACCCCATATATGAGTTTACTCCTCATATACTAACACACATGGAGTTTACGGTTGTAAACTCTTGAGTTTATGGTCGTAAACTCCCAACCATGGGGGTATTGTGCGTTTTGAAGTCCCAAATGATTCCTAGAATTATTCCAACTTGGTGGTTAAGTCCTTGGAAGGGTTTAAGGCCTAGAAACACTCCCTAGAGGAGTTTACGGCCCCAAGGCCATTTCCTTTGGAGTTTACGGCCGTAAACTCCCTTGGAATGGTGTTTTTGTTGTTTTCAAGTCTCTTGCATATGAAGGATAGGTTCTAAACATTTGTTTAAAGCTAATGAGGACCCTAGGCACACTTTGGTGCCCTTTTTGGTGTTTACGGCCTAGGAGCATTACCAGAGCCATAAACTCACTTCAAGAGGTGATTTTGATGTGTTTTTGTCCTTCAATTAAGTGGGAACAATTCCTAGTAAATGTCTAGGGCTTTGGGTGTATTAAAAGCACCATTTTGAGCTTGAAATTGGAGTTTACGGCCTAAGAAACTCTTGGGCCGTGAACTCCCAAACTTGGGTGGTTTTTGCTTGATTTTATGTCCCTAACACATTTATAAATGAGTCTAAGGCAGTAGCATAACAAAAGGGTCGGTCTAGGCTTCGTTTCGGGAGTTTACCGCCCAAGAACACCTTGGGGAGTAAACACCTAAATCTAGTGATTTAGCCTTCTAAACCATGTTATTAACACATATAAAGCTTTCTAACACTACTAGAAAGAGGTACTCACGATTTGGGATAAAAACCCGAAGATCCGTGAGTGAGAAAATGGCTTTTCTCTAGTTGGAAATGTGAATAATGAATGAATTTGGTTCAAAATTCTATTTATAGTCCTAAGATATTTTTGGCAGAAAATATTTTTATTCCTGAAATGATCTCTAATATAATAGAGTGTTGGAATAACAGTGTTGCACAAAACCCTAGTGCACCCACTCTTTTGATATTTCCTAAAGTGTGAACCCTGAATTACTCAAACTTACGCGAAAAAGTCTGAAAACTAACTGTGACTGCTATAACTTCTATTGAAGTGATATAGTTTGTACAGAATGGAAATTTCGGGTTGTCACATATAGGCCTAGGCCCATTTTGGAAAATTGGGCCATGTGTTTGGCTTTGATTCCTAATTGACTTTGGGCATACGGATTGGGCCTTGGGCTTGAATAAGCCAAGCGAGGGGTAATGTAGTAATTACCCAAAGAATGTATGTATGGTTATGTATTGGGACCCAATTATTAATTGGGTGTTATTTTGGTGTTGACAGTTCGGGAATCTGTCAGCTAGCAGCTGGGGTCGAGTCTGCGGGACTTCGGCAAGTGTGGGATTGTGTCTTCGGGACTTCAACAGTGTGAGGTGAGTTACCTTCCAGTAGCGGTGGGTCTACGGCCACAATGCTGGCCCACCAGTAGGAGTTGTTGTTAGATGATTGTCTTTGTGATACTGTCTATGTTTTCTACTACATGTTATGTTTATGTGCTAGCATGATATGATGTTATGTGATAGTGGTAGTAGGGGGTGAAATAGTCCCCGGTTACCGGTCGATAGGGCCGAAGGGGTAGATTAGTTCCCAACTATGCTAGACAAATTATGATATATGTGATATGATATTATGTGGTAGTAGTAGGGGTGAAATAGTCCCCACTTTCCGGTCAACAGGACCGAAGGGGTAGGCCAGCACCCAGATATGCTAGGCAGTATATGACTTATATGTTTATGTTATGCTTTTATGTGGTAGTGTTAGGGGATGAAATAGTCCCCGGTTACCGGTTGAAAGATACCGAAAGGGAGGCCAGCACCCAGATATGCTAGGCAGTATCCGGTCGAGAGGACCGAAGGGGAGCCCAGCACCCAGGTATGCTAGGCAGTATCCGGTCGAGAGGACCGAAGGGGAGGCTAGTACCCAGATATGCTAGACAGTATCCGGTCGAGAGGACCGAAGGGGTAGGTCGGGCACCCAGATATGCCTGACAGTATATGTATGTTATATGATTGTGTGGTATGTGGTATGATGGGGGAACTCACTAAGCTTCGTTCTTACGGTTTTCATTTTTGGTTTTAGGTACTTCGTGTTTAAAGTAAAGGAGCCGGCTTGATCGCAGCGCATCACACTATGGTTTTCCACACATGAGATCTTTGGGATTACACTCTGATATTGTTTTATGATAACATGTTTGATCATTTCTACTTTGGTTTTGATATGACATGATATTACAAATGTTTTATTACACTGTTGGTTTTATAATGACGTATTTAAAAATTAAATTTCTGGCCTGTATTTTTGGGATGTTACAACATAAGTTTGCCAGATCACAGAACCTGTTTGTGTAGGTCGTGATGTTGGATCCAACCATTTGAAGACCCCAGAATTCCTGCTCGAGTTTCTGTACCTCACCTCGAGGACAATACTCTTTCATCAGCATGTCCTTTAACTTTTCCCAACTGATGGAATATGCCACCACCAAATTCAGATAGTTAACATGGCTGTTCCACCATGTTAGTGCTCTGTCAGAGAAGGTATAAGCTGCAAACTTGACCTTGTTGCCGTCCTGGCAAGCACAGATTTCAAAGACGGATTCCATCTTTTCAATCCATTGTCTCAACACCATAACACCCCTAGTTCCATTGAAGCTGCGGGGTTTGGCATTCGTGAAGTCCTTGTAGGTGCATTCCCGAGGGTGTCCATGGCTTTCGCCGTGGTTTGAGGGTGGTGCACCTGTTCCTGATCCACTAGGGGCAGGAGCGTTGATTGCTGACACAGCAGCTGCAACTGCTGCGGTGAAAGCTGCCTGGAACATGTTGGCATCGAAAGGATTAGGTGGTTGAAGAGGTTCAGGTGGTGGTGGAGGTGGTGGTATCGGTGCTTCGTTGTTTGGGTTACGTCTTGTACTTCTGCATGGCGGCATCTTTAACTATACGTTTAAAAGATGACGACATGGATAAGAATAAATGATTAATGAATATGTCTCATGGACTAACTCCCCATAGCCCAACAACAGAAGGAATAGTATGACTAAATGAAGATAACAGTATTTGGATAATAATTTCCATATGATTAGATATCTTTCAATAATACTGGAATTACAGATGTAACAAGTTCGGGAAAATTGGCCTAGGAGTAGGCCTTACATCAACCAAGATGGAAAATTTTGACAGAATTAAGACTAGATCAAGACCTAACAGGTCTAAGATGTATAAAGACAGGAAATTAGACCAAAGTTTTACATAAACTAGGTTATATCCAAAAGATGAGTCGACGAGATTCTATCGGCGACGAGAACTGCTAGCATGAGTTCTTGATCCCGACAGTAGACGTTCCATGTCCCTCATAAGCCTATCAGCTCTCACTTGCTGAGCTCGAAGTTCCCTAACTTCAGCTTGATTTTCCGCAAGTTCCCTCTGCAGATTTGCATTATGGACCAGAGTCCTTTCATGGGCAGACTCTAGTTGGCGAATGTGGATAGTGTTAACGCCATAGTTGGCTTCAATCTCCATGACCCGGTCAATAGTTGCCTGACCCAGTATCGTGTTTCTGGAAATTCTACGAACCATGATGGGTAGGACCCTATCAGCAGAACCTCCTTCAGTGAGGTTGTAGAAACTTCGGTCTCCATTGTAGGGAATGGGCTGACCTTGTTCCTGGCTCCATCTAGCCAAGTTAGTGGCCTATAGAGGCGTGGGTCCTTGAAACGCATGACGGGGGTTCAGGTTTGGGTTTTGAGCAGCTGGGGGTAGGTTGTTGACTTCAGGCTCGGAGTCAGAACTATCGGAAAAACCCTCACCATGGTGATCATCCAAAGGGATTGGGTGATCATCTTCTGGTTCTGCCTCTAGCCAACCAGCATTGCCTTGGTTCGGGAAGTACGGATCGCCATGGTGAAATCCAACCATTTTAATCTACGCGAGAAAAGGGATATAAGAAATAGCTAAAATAGATGAACTAACTAAGATAATTACAGTAACACCAAATACCCCTATGGTATTTCCTTATGGTTGTGTTGGTAAGTTTTTAGACTTGTTGCCATATCACAACCATTCTTGGGCATATGCTAATCACTCCTCGGACCAGCATAGTTGATCAGGCTATGCCATTCCCAAGACTGACCATATATCCCCAAGCTTACTTGTGATATTCAACAATCTTAATACTTTTGTTCTTGTCATTGTGACACTGATTTTAGTATGAATGCAGGCACGTATACTTACTTAAATATTTTATTACTTAAAAGTATAACTCTTAGACAGAGTGTTTTAATCCCCATGTATTTATAGTTAGTATATCTTTTATGGGTTGATATACTATATTCACTATAAACAATGCTCTGATACCAATTTGTCACACCCCAAAACCACGAACGGCGGAAACATTCAGGGGTGGAGGACGTCATGTACAATATCAAAACAGTGTAAAATAGTAAACAAGCAACAACATCATCCATTGCATTATAAGTAAAGTTTTAATACATGTGTGTTCTTTCATTGTAATAAGACACCAAAAATATACAATCAAAATAAAAGACGAGACTTGTCTGCTCTGTCTTCTCAAAACCTGGCCACCGTACCTGTCTATGGATGTCCTAAGAATACAAGTTATTTTAAAAGAGAGTATCAGCTTTAAAGCTGGTGAATTCATAACTATTTAAGTGTCATTGTCTTGCTTACTAAAAGTTGTTTTAAAAGTCATGTAAACCTTTAAATGAAAATGCTGATGTAAGTATGAAAAGCCCTAGAAAATCCCTTACTTTCTATCAGTTTGAGATGTAGTCTTCTACCAAGACCCGAATGTTTTGTTATGACAATGTAGTCTTTACTAAGACCCGGATGTTTTGTTATAATAATGTAGTCTTCTACCAAGACTTAAATGTCTTGTAAGTAAAATGATAGCTTTTCCTTTCTATTGACTAGTACTAAAAGTACTTAGTCTAACTCATCGTTTATGTGAAAGTATCACAAAATAAAGTAAACAGGAAAAAGTACTAATATAAGTGTTATACCGAGGTACTAGGGCTAACACGCCATCGCGTAAAGCGAAACGTATAACCTATCACAAAATAAAGTAAATAGGAAAATATACTAAAGTAAATATTATCCCGAGGTACTAGGGCTAACACGACGTATGTAACTGTTATCCCGAGGTACTAGGGCTAACACGTATATATAACCTAATGAACATTTGAAGATTGTCCAATTGTCCTCTGTAGCAGCAGCAAGGCGGAGGAAGGGTTAGTCCCGTAAAGGTACTCCTAGTATAAGTAATAACCTTAGACATCCGTAGATGTTCATCACCCACTGTTGCTAACAGATGGGTTCCAGAATGGTTAGTCCCATCCATATATCCCGAGGTACTAGGGATAGGGTCCCGTCTAGATATCCCGAGGTACTAGGGATAGGGTCCTGTCTAGATATCCTGAGGTACTAGGGATATGTAGGAAGATATAAACAGAAGGTACTAATAAATCATCCTTGCAATTCGGGATACAAGTATTCATGTTAATATACACAGGTAAGTGTATCTACGTCAAGGTACTCATGTAATGTGTTCATGTAAGCGTATTCATGTATCATGTAAGCATATGTAAACGTACTCGTGTATCAGGTAATGTACTGGTATAGACTCATGAATGAACTGACTCTTGTGTGATTCCTTGTACTAGGAATAATGTTTGATATCTTCAAATTATCCCTATGATAATTTACTGAAAGGTAATTGGTTGTTCAAGTTGGTTTATACACTCTTACTATTCAAGGGTGTGAGAAACTAAATGAAAGATGTAAACTATATCATCAATACATATATAAGAATATAAGTGTATATGCATAGTTTAGTTCAAGAATGTAAAATGGTTTTGTAAAACATCTAAGGGTTTTGAACAAATATGAAAGTGACTTGAAGTCATTTTGATAAACATTTCAAAAGTAATACATTTGACAACAAAGTATTTTAAAGCTAGAAAACCATTTCATGCATCACATTTTGTAGTATGTGAAATCTGTTGAATGAAAACACAGTTATAAAATACATATAGATGATTTAATAACATGCTGTTTTCTACTTGTATTCCCCCCATTAATGCATTTAAAATCATTTAAACATTGATTAGGGGTATGAACTCACCTGTAGACGGTGATTTGGATGAACTGGACAGTGTAGGATTGTTAGGTGTCAAGTGAGGACTTGTACACACACTACGATCCTAATGAACATATAATCACACATATATGCACTCAATTAGTCTTAAATTACTAATTGATAATGTTAAGACATCCTAGACATAATAAACACTTTATATAAGTGTTTTAAGCCCTAAGGATTGCATCTAAGCATTTGTGGGACAAGGTACTTAGGTTTAGGGTTCCAAAGGACCCCATATATGAGTTTACTCTCCATATACCATCACACATGGAGTTTACCGTTGTAAACTCTTGAGTTTACGGCCGTAAACTCCAAGACTCAATGTCTTTGGTTGTTTTAAGGTGTTAAATAATCCCTAGAATTATTCCAACTTGGTGGTTAAGTCCTTGGAAGGGTTTAAGGCATAGATACACTCCTTTGAGGAGTTTACGGCCCTAAGGCCATTTCCCTTAGAGTTTGTGTCCGTAAACTCTTAAGGATGGGTGTTTTTGATGCTCTCAAGTCTCTTGCACAAGTGGTATAGGTTCTAGACTTTTATTCCAAGCATATGAAGGCCTTAGGCACACTTTGGTGCCTTTGTTTGATGTTCACGGCCCAAGAATGTTATTAGGGCCGTGAACTCACTTAAAGGGGTGATTTTGATGTGTTTTAGTCCTTCAATTAAGTGGGAACAGTTCTATGTCAATGTCTAGGGATTTAGGTGCCTTAAAAGCACCCTTTGATCCAATTTATTGGAGTTCACGGTCCAAGATCATCTTGGGCCGTGAACTCCCATGTGTTTGTGTTTCTTGGTTGTTTTCTTGTCCCTAACACACATATAAGTGAGTCTAAGGTAGTAGCATAACACAAGGGAAGGTCTAGGCTTTGTTTCAGGAGTTTACTGCCCAAGAACACCTTGGGGAGTAAACTCCTAAATATAGTGACTTAGCCTTCTAAATCATGTTATAAACACATATTAAGCTTTCTAACACTACTAGAAAGAGGTACTCATGATTTAGGATAAAAACCCGAAGATCCGTGAGAGAGAAAATGGCTTTTCTCTTGATGGAAAAGCGAATAATGAATGAATTTGGTTCAGAATTTTATTTATAGTCCTGAGATATTTTTGGCAGAAAATATTTTTATTCCTGAAATGATCTCTAATATAATAGAATGTTGGAATAACAGTGTTGCACAAAACCCTAGTGCACCCACTCTCCTGATATCTCCTGAAGTGTAAACCCTGAATTACTCAAACTTATGCAAAAAAGTCTGAAAATTAACTGTGACTGCTATAACTTCTATTGAAGTGATATAGTTTGTACAGAATGGAAATTCCGGGTTGTCACATCAAGTATATATACAAATTATAGTTATGGACTTAGACACTAATCCAACAATCTCCCACTTGGATAAGTCTAATAACTATTATTGCAAGTATAACTTCACAACCTGACCAGCAATCATAGCTCTTAAAAGTTGCTGCCGAACTCTGAACAAATCAATGACACGTCCATTAGATAAGGGATCATATATTCCTCCATTCTAGATATCATATGGACTGAGAAATGGATTATAATCATTCTCTCTGTCCATTTGTTGTTTCCCGATTTCCGATTTATAACGACCAACTACTTGTTGAATCATACACAAAGGCGCGTTTTATAACATCAAGTTACCAATGCATTTTCATGCAATCAATGTATAACCAACTCATAGTCAACAACTCATATCTCTAGGTTTGAAGAATATGAGATATTATCGTCCCATGATCACTCGTGATAAAATCCATAAAGTGATTCAAATGAGCGTGGGTTTAATCCAATACTCAGAACTTATGAGCACTCATGAATGTTGTACCAACCATTGCTATGTCTAATGCACATTAGACAAATCTTACAAGCCAGATTCATGACAGTCTTAAATCAATACCTACTTCCAATTTATGACTGACTGTGGAGAGTCTGAATAACTTAGTCATTCGGGAAGAATGACCTAGTTATTCTGGAAGTCAAATCATGCAAAGTGAAACACAAGAATAATACTTAATCCTATATGGTTCCAAACTCTTGAGTGTAAATAAAAACCCTTTTATCTAAGCACCATATTGATTACTCATTATTCATTTTTTCAATTTATCAACTTAATACTTGAATTGAACCAATAGTCATGCCATGCACCAAGCATGCATACTATGTTCGTCCAAACGATAGCTATGCCATACTCCAAGTATGCACACTATGTTTACATATGGTCTTCTCTTTGTGAAATAGATCAATTGACAATATTTCGATGATGTTTGTTGCACAATTCCAATCCTTATTGTAAATGTAAGAATACCAAACTCTTTCCATCTACTATAATCTGTTAGATTCTAAATTTATATGCAATGATCTCCTTGTAATGACTATGCACAAAAGTCACAAAGACTTGGCAACAGACATTACAGAGTATTCCAATGGAAAGCAATTCGATGGAAATGAAGTCTCAAATTCAAAGTACATTCCTTTGAACATCCTTTTTTGCATTAAGTTCTTTAATCTTGCTTAGATTCAGAGAATAACTTCCACCTATGGAAACAATTCCATGTTACCATTGTGACTATCACTTTTGAACAAGAGTTGATTCTTTTCAGAATATGTCAATATGGTCCTTTCCAAAGTTTACATTATACTTCCAATTGTCCATGATCAACCAATCTTTGGTAAACCTCAGATTGTCCTCGACAATTGTTTAATCATTTTAGTCATGTCTGGTTCTATTCCTTTTTATTTTCCATGTTCTCACAATTCGAACTATGAAGAGGGATGTCGTAATCATAATCAAATTTTGAGAACGCAACCTATATAGAATTTCCTTATGTTGAACCATTCCAACATAACATTCATATATATCTTTGACTAAAGTTGACTAAAATCTCAATCTAAGCTTGTAGAATTGGAATGAAGTATAAAATCCTCTCCCTTAACTATAGCAAAATAATTTTTCAAACCCGAATTGAAACTTTTGTTTTCTATAATTAACATTTCTAAGTTGCAACACTTAACATAATAATCATGCTCCTACTAACATGATGATTATTATCTTACTAGCATAACACTTATGCTCCCACTAGCTTTGACATGTACTCAGAAATTAGCTGGACTTCTAGAAAAAACAATATTTTATTGACTTTCTTACTAAAGTTCAGATTTCTGATACAAGATGCTTTGATAAAACTTTATCAAAATCATACACCTTTCCTTAGATAGCTCACATGTTTGTCTAGACCTTTTTCAATTATCACTAGTTAGTGTTCCGGTTAACCACACATGCTCCACTAACTATATGAGAATGCAAATATCACAACTGCTATCTACTTAAAATCTTCTTAGTGAAAGCGTTTCCTCACCATCATTTTCATGAATCGAAGAGAAACCTTATGACACTTAGATTTTATGGTGTATGTGTTCCTATCCATGTGAATTTTTCAAAACCATAATCAAAAGACAAGGTTAGTGACAAATCCAAACTCAAATGGACTGAACTTGTTCAATCTCATTTTCTTGCCACCCGTCAGCACAAGGGCCTACCATTGCTTCCAGGTTGTTATGCAAACAATTGAGAACTCATAGAACTCACAAGCATAGCCAACTTTAACTGGAATGGCACAGAAACAATAATAAGTCAACACGATAGGTTACAAACCTAAAGTCGTGGGCTAGTGATTAAAAATACTTTTGATTAGTTCTTGAAACTATTTCAGGATCTGTTAGACTCCCACTGTCGTCTTGACATATAAGACTCTCTTTGTCAAGAACCATTCCTTGACAAAACAAATATTCAAGAGTTAGTTCGGATTCTTATCAAGTCAAACACTTCTCACAATTTGTCTTAGTTGGTCTTTGTTTTATCCAAAACATCACGACTTACCAATCTCAAATGTACAAGAATAGGAAACATCTTACTCTACATTTGACAAGTATTATAAACTTTCTAATAATTATGTCACTCAAGGCTCAATCTTGGAGTATGACTCTAAGATTTGATTTTGGAACGAAGTATGATTTATCTTTTTATTTGACCATTTCAACAATTCATGATTCCTCTCCTTAGCCAAACAAATGAACTAAGGTTTCCTTAAAGGATCAAATGTGATATGGTTTCATAATCACTAAGATAATCATAAAACAAGATACTCAAGTACTCTCCTATCTCTTCAGATTGGAGAAACTTTTATCTTCCTGCCTTATTTAATTATTCTTATCCGTTCTATCATACATTGAAATTTTTCCAATGTTTCAGAATTACTCTTAAACTTGTAAGCATAACCTTATTTACTAAACTTTAGTAAATCATAATGAATAATCTTATCAACCTTTGTGGTGGACCTGACCAGCACACAACCAAGTGTACCCACTTCTTTAGTCCTTCACTTGACTCACACATACATGTGAACAAGGTCTTAGTCTTAATTTCCCAAAGATGAAAATTCTCATTCATCACACAATACAACTTGCATGATTCCAAGTTTCTATCCAATTGAAACGTGGGTGATGAGAAACTTTCCTTATTTGGTAAATTATGACACTACCACAAATGAAAGAATCAAATCCATTTGCTTATCAATGGAAACATATAAACAACAATTTTTCACAAATGCCATTGTAAGGATACTTAAAATAAATAAAACAAAAATTTTCTTTTATTTTAAAACTTGCAGAAAAAATTACCCTTACAATGCAAATTCATATGAAAAACATTTTGTTGTCTATTCCTAAGCAATATATATCATAACTCTTATGCAGCAGCTCAAAATTCTGATCATCGGACCATGCAATCGAAATCCATCTTCGCGATCAGAATCAGCATAATCATACTTTAAGCTTCCTTTGATTCTTCCAAAACATAAAAATGTAATTACATTACATCATGTATTAAGAATCTAAAAAAAAGACTTAATAGAGCTAGATAATGGAGTTTACCCGAAGCAAAGTCAAACCTTTTGACTTTACCTTCCTTATGAAATTTTTGGTAAATTGGGCAGCTTCGCAACCAATGTCCCTTTTATTGGCAAAAGAAATATATGGACTCTTTGGAAATGGTATACGGGACTATCATAGACTTAGACTTTCTCCTTACCATTAGGTCAAATGAATTGACCATGGCCAATCCATTTCAATTGGGAAGAGAAAGTTTTCTGGACTTCCAATGTCACCATTTTCAATGTCTAAATAGGTTCGGGAAGTAGATCTTCTAGTCTAGTTTGCTTTACCAATGCTCCAAATGATTGCCGATTTAGCAGTATCAAGCAAATAGGTAAGATCACAAAAGGTCATGTCTTGATCTATCATCTGGGTGTGACTGAAGAACCAAGTCAACAACCAGCTACCTCGAGACTTCGATACCCGACTCTCCCGGCTTGCCAATAGGGATTGAGTGACTTTGAACTTTTCAAGTATTTAAACTTGTGGGATAGGGAGAATAATTGGAGGAGGTGGGGGAAGTGAAGCATGATTTCCTGTCCTATTAATGCACAACAAAGGGATTAATCTTTCACCATGATTGGCATGTGGGATATCATCTTCAATAGGAAAGCTTGTTCCTAAAGATTTGGGAAGACCATAGTTGTCTTAACTAGACATCTATAATGGGAGAAATTCAAGTTTAGTTGATTTAAAGTCCTTAATATAACACCCAATATGAAATATTAAGGCTAGGATCCAACAACCTATTTATAACCGGAAGAGGGATGTCGTAATCCAAGCCATAAAATAGTTGAAGGTAGGTAAATGACGATTTACCAATTTCCACCATGAAAAACGAAATATAATTAAGTTTTAATTGAATTTGAAACTCCTAGATCTTTTGAGATACATTGAACTTTCAATGGCATGTTTGAATCTCGATTGTGTCCTCTCAAGTTTGTGACTGGGATGCCGAGGATCACAAACAAGGTGTGAATAACCATGCAAATATACTTGGTACCCTTAATATTTATCACTTAATCGATGTGTCGGTTAACCACACATGCTCCACCGATCTAAGATAAATTTAAGTTACCCTTTACCACACTTGGTCAGTCCCAGGTTAGTGTGCCGGTTAACCACACACGCTCCACTAACGACTTTATAAGGTGCAAAGTGCAATTTCATGGGTTAGCACCTTTTCACATTTTCCTAAGTAACTAAGATTGAGAATTTAAAAGTGTTTAGTTACTTAGTATTTATGATTATACTTTTAATGAATGGAGAATTATAGTCATATCCTACCCGTTCGGCTAACGAACCTCCACCAGTCAAGGAAGCGGTGGGTGAGAGTAGACACCCATTAAACTGCCATTTTATAGGCAGTAACCTTATATCCCCCTTATAGACAGGCTTCGTGAATGAGGCTTACTAATGGTAAGACTGACTTAATCTTATACATATTTATATAACTAAAATTATAATAATAGTATAAGGGTTGAATTTTAAACTTTTAAAATACTTGGCGGTTTAATATATTAATTACACTATACTCTTAATTTAATTAAACTTAAACCATCTCATTATGGAACTATTAACTCTTTTAATTAAACACTTTAATTAATTTAATGAAGTCCACAAAGTTTGAATTATAACTTTTAAAATTCTAAGGGTTTAACTTGGAATTAAAATATTCATGGGAAAACTTTACAAATTCCAAAACTTGAGGGCAAGTTTTGAAACTATTCAAGACTTTTCATTTCATAACTTATGAGTTTAATGTACATTAAAATGAAGACTCTTCATTTTATGTAACTCCTTGTTCTTTAATAACACTTTTAAAGAACTGATTGTTAAACATCCATAACTTGAGGACAAGTTATGGAGTCACAAAACAATTTAATGAAAGAAAAAACTCTTCATTTTTGTGTAACCTATGACACTTTTATGCGTTTTAAGATTTATAAGTATAACTTTTCATATAACTTGAGGACAAGTTACAAAAAAATATTTTATGAACTTCTTTTAGAACAATATGGATTGAAACAACTAAAACACAATTTTTTTCATAAATCGAAAGTAACTCATAAATCAAGGAAACATAATTTTTTTTTGTAATCCACAACTTGAGGACAAGTTATGGACTCCATACAATTTTATTGAGATCAAGAATTATACTAACAAACAATTTGCACATAATTCCTATGATCTACCAAAACTCATAAGCATGAACATTCATAATCAACAATTTTCAAGAATTTCATAAACATATAGAAACTTGAAACTTTGACAATTATTATTTATTTAGATGAGATAAACATTACCATAACATCATAATCAAGTTTTATGAACAAAAACACTTTGTGGTAATGATTCTAATCCAAAATAGGCCAAAAAACTAAAAAATTCATTGAACTGTCACCACCTCGTGGTAAATTTTACCACCTCTTGGTGAACTGGAAGATTCCAAAAAACGATTTTTCTTATAAATAGCATCAAGTATAATTGAAAACAAGCCTAGGCTCTGATACCACTGTTGGGTTTTGAGCATTCGAACACTGCTATGGTGTACATGCAACCCTAAATACCTTGGATCTATGTTTTCTCTATTATACATGCAAATATCAATTTTCCAAGGTATTATCCTTACTAGCATATTATGAAGTACAAATAATATAAAACTAGTAGAATTACATACCTCTTTGTTGTTGCTTGATTCCATGGAGCTCGAGAGCCTAGTTCCCCAAATGTGACACCTCAAATGGTTCACACAACAACATGAACATTTGGAATAACCATGAGAGAAGATATAAGTTCATAGAAATTGGCTTGCCCTCTATATTATGCATTAGTTCCAATTTCACCAACCAATGCAGTCTTTATATAGTGTGCACATTAGGGTTACACCATGTAACCCATGACTTTACCCATTCCTTATGCTCCATGGGTTTTAACCTCCATGGAGTATCCATGGGCCACCACATGGGTTAAACCCAACATAAGGAATCATGGATCATAAGCCCACATATATAAGAATCAATGATTTACACAATCAATCCCTATATATTTAATTAGTCTCTTTTTGATCACTAAATTAATTCTAAATTAATTCTTGATCAATACAAATTAAATAATATGATTTCATATTAATATATTAGAACTTATAATATATTAATATGTCACAAATATCTTCTTCTCATTAAAAGGTCTACCCAAATGTTCAGATGCCATGCAACCCAAATGCACCATGCCGGGTTGGGTCAAATATATATACCAATTATAGTTATGGACTTAGACACTAATCCAACAGACAAGGTGTGTGATGCATAACACTGGTCGAGCTCAAGTATGTTTTCCCCAAAGATACCATACTTGTTATGTTATGTGTATGATTTATGATTCTGAGAATTTCATGCTAGATTAGGGCTAGGGATCTAGAAGGACGCCTTATATGCCTGATGTATGATTCTGATAACTGCATGCTAGAGTAGGGCTAAGGACCTAGAAGATGCCTTGTATGCCTGATGTATGAGATGTATGCTAGGACTGTTTAGTCAACGGTAGAATAGCCTGGTTAGGTTATGCCTGATGTGGTTACTCAATTCATGAATGCTTCTTGCTTTGTGATTAAGGGGTCTTGGATAGCTTTAACTAACTAGCAAGCGGATATTTAACAGTATTCACAAGCTAGTTAGGGAAGGGAAGCAGGGACTCCTAGTGCAGCTGATGGCGGAGGGTAGGTCGGAGAATGCCCTAGGAAAGCCTAGGACGAGATTGGTAGGAAAGGGTATCAGTAAAGGGACTTGGTGAAGTTGAAGCAATCCTTAAGGAAAGTACGAATATATGTGGAAGGTAGTAAGGGCCCGTACTACTGGAAGCATAGGATCCATACTCGAGTCAAGGAGCGCCGAGATGGAACCAAGAAACTTGGAGAGTACGTGAGACCTCTCGGGGGTATGTATGATCCTAATGTTATGTGTTTATTTTCAGTATGGCGATCATGCGACATGGAGCAAGAGGATTGGGTTCAGGATCAGGATCTGGCTCGGGTGCAGGATCCGGGAAGGTTGATGACGGGCTACGCGAGTTCATCGAGTCTGAGATCACGAGAGGTATCCTTGATGCGACCCCGATCATCTTTGATTCGATGAAGGTGGGAATTATTGAGCTAATGGAGGATCGCTTTCGGGCATTCAGGAACGATTTGGCATCTAGCCAGACAGGTACGCATACACTGTCCTTCAAGGACTTCCGGGGGACTGGTGCGCCAGATTTCCATGAGGTGAAGAACCCCATTGCTACCAGGAGACGGATCGCAGACATTGAGTCTGCGCAGTTGACGAGCTTCTGCCCGGAAAGGTCGAAGGTCCGATTTGCTGCGGGATGTCTAAGGGATAGAGCCAGATATTGGTGGGAGTTAGTTGGTGAATTGTTGGGAGCCCCAGCCATCGAGGCTATGACTTGGTCAGATTTCGTGACCAGATTCAAGGCTGAGTTTGCACCAGTTGTGGAGCTTCAGCATCTGGCCAGGGAGTTTTTGGATATGAGACAGACTTCGGAGACTGTGGCGGAGATCACCACCAAGTTCCGAGAGAGTGCATTGTTGGTAACCAAGTATGCGGGGGATGAAGAGATGCGGAAGTCCCGCTACCATGATATGTTGAGGGCTGATATCCGGGAGCATGTCAGCTATTTAGCCTGCCCGACCCTGGAGTCCGTGTTTTCCATGGCGCGGGAAAGGGAGCTCGATTTGGAACACATCAGGAAGAGGAAGTCAGAGACTGCGCAGGTTGTGGGGGTTTCTGGGAAGAAACCCAACGGATTCGACGTGAGGTCGAAGGGCCAGCAGGGGAGGGACCGTTGTGGGAGGTGCGGTCGGTCACATGAGGAAGTTTGCCACACTAGGCCGGGTTCCGACTACTATAAGTGCTGCCAAATTGGACATTTTGGCAGGGATTGTACAGCCTCTGCTCCCACGTGTGACACCTCAGCAGCTTTTAGATGGGCCATAAAAAGGCCAACTGCCCTAGATTGTCAGCAGCGCCAGCGGCGGCGTCGACTCCAGCGTCGGCACGGGTGACGGATGGCCGGAAGGCCAAGGTAGAGGCTCCAGTGGTGCGGAGCCGAGCATTTCTATTGACAGCCGAGGAGGCACGCGCTGCACCCGATGTGGTGATGGGTACGATTTCCTTCTTATGCTTTTATTTTATGTTGTTGTGATTTTGATATGTTATGTATGTGTTTTGTTTAGGATCATTCCATGTGAACGGTATCCCAGTTTAGGTATTGTTTGATTCGGGTGCTACCCGATCGTTTGACTCTCTTGCGCTTAGCAAGAAGTTTCCTGAGTCTTTGGGCATGCAGGATTGCCCTTTGGAGGTCGAGATTACGGACAATCGGTTAGTGCGAGAATCAGATGTCTACTGAGATTATGTTTTGAGACTGTTCGAGAAGCATTACCTGGTAGACATGGTTCCCATACCTTTACGGGGGAACAAGGTTATTATTGGTATGGATTGGATAAGCCCTAATGGAGCAGTGATTGACTACGCGCAACAGTTGGTGCGGATCAGGACCCCAAGTGGGGGAGAGCTGGTGATTCAGGGTGAGAGGCCACAACGAGGACTAGCTTTATGTTTAGAAGCGAGAGCTAGGCGCTACCTCCAACAGGGTTGCGCAAGATTTGTCACCTATGTTATGGATACCCAGGAGGCGGGTAAGGCGACAGTGGGAGATGTGCCTGTGGTGCGAGAGTTTGCGGATGTATTCCCTGAGGAGCTGCCTGGGATACCTCTGGAGAGGCCGGTAGAGTTCAGGGTCGACCTAGTCCATGGTGCGGCTTCGATAGCCAAGGCACCGTATCGGTTGGCTCCTCCTGAGATGTAGGAGTTGTCTACACATCTGCAGGAGCTGTTAGACAAGGGATTCATTAGACCGAGCAGTTCACCCTGGGGAGCTTCGATTCTGTTTGTGAAGAAGAAGGATGGGTCGCATCGGATGTGTATAGACTATCAGGAGTTGAATAAGGTAACGGTGAAGAACCGTTACCCGCTCCCGAGGATTGATGACCTCTTTGACCAGCTACAGGGAGCATCTTGGTTCTCCAAGATTGATCTGTGTTCAATATATAGTCAGATGAGGGTCAGAGAGGAGGATGTGTAGAAGACTGGGTTCTAGACGCGTTATGGCCACTATGAGTTTGTGGTGATACCTTTTGGGCTCACCAATGCTCCTGCCGTGTTCATGGATCTCATGAACCGTGTGTGCAGACCGATGTTGGATCCGTCTGTGATAGTTTTCATCGATGACATCTTGGTTTATTCCAAGACGCGAGAGCAGCAGGAGGAGCACTTGCGGGAGGGAGGTTCTGGTTACATTGAGGAGGGAGAGCTTATATGCTAAGTTCTCCAAGTGTGAGTTCTGGTTGCACGTAGTGTAGTTTTTTAGGCACCGTGTCAACCAGAACGGGATTTCGGTTGACCCGGCCAAGGTGGACGCCGTGATGAGGTGGGAGGTTCGGAGGTCTCCATCTGAGATTCGGAGCCTTCTGGGATTTGCATGCTACTATCAGAGGTTCATTCAGGACTTCTCCAAGATAGTCGTGCCCCTGACCCGGTTGACGAGGAAAGCCGTGATTTTTCGTTGGGGGCTTGAGCAGCAGGCTGCCTTTGAGACATTGAGACAGAGATTGTGTGAGGCGCCAATCTTAGCCCTGCCATAGGGCATGGAGGACTTTGTGGTGTACTGTGATGCGTCCATCTCAAGCTTGGGTGCGATATTGATGTAGAGAGGGCATGTTATATCTTACGCTTCGAGGCAGTTGAAGCCTCACAAGGCGAATTACCCGACGCATGATTTGGAGTTGAGGGATATTGTTTTCGCCCTCAATATTTGGCATCATTACCTCTATGGGGTTCGTTGTCCCATCTAAACAGACAACAAGAGCCTGAGGTATCTCATGGACCAGCCAAATCTGAATATGAGACAGCGTTGGTGGCTTGACATGGTAAAGGATTATGATTGCGATATCCTCTACCACCCGTGGAAGGCCAATGTCATGGCCGATACGCTTAGCCGAAAGGCAAGCGATGATCAGGGATATCTGCTTGAGGATAACAGTTGTGAATCCGTTGTTGGAGCAGATCCGAGAGGCCCAGCAGGAGGCCATAAAGGAGGAACATCGGAAGAGCGAGCGAATTGTGGGCCAGGTTTCCTCCTTCGACTATGATAGTCGGGGATTGTTGACACTTCACCGTAGAGTGTGGTTCATGTATCTTGGAGGTGTGCGCCAGGTACTGATGGCAGAGGTGCACAAATCCAGGTTCTCCATCCATCTTGGGGCGACGAAGATGTATAGGGATCATCGACTCGGTTATTGGTAGCCCTGCATGAAGAGGGACATAGCTTGGTTTGTGGATAGGTGTCTGACCTGCACGAAGGTCAAGGTTGAGCACCATAGACCTCATAGAAAGGTCCAGTCGTTGGATGTCTCGCAATGGAAGTGGGAGGATATTACTCTGGACTTCATTACGAAGCTTCCCAGGACCGCGCGAGGGGTGGATTCGATTTGGTTCATCGTTGATCGGTTGACCAAGAGCACCCATTTTATTCTGATTCAAGAAAGTATTTCGGCCGAAAGGTTGGCCGACATCTACACCCGGGAGGTAGTGGCGCGTGTGACATCCCCAAAATCTCGGCCAGAAAAGACCGGTTTCATTTATGCTTTTTAAACATTTTCAGAGTAAATCCTTTTGATTTTAAAAGAGATGCGGAATTTGTTCCCAAAAACAAAGTATGATAAAATAATATTTACCAAAGCATTTCATAAAGAAATGTATTTTCATTATATAACCAAAACTCGGGATGTCATGTTCCGATACAGACCATAAAGCATAAACGATAAACATTACAAGTCATTCAACAAATATATATATATATATATATATATATATATATATATATATATATATATATATATATATATATATATATATACAGACTTGTAAACAAAAACAACTTGATGATTATCCATCTCATGCCCTTGCGCCACTTCCTGTAATACAAAGAAACTGAGTGGGTCAGGCTTGGGAGCCTGGTGAGCATATAGGGTTTTCAACCCACAATAAATAATCATATTTAATTTTCACCAACCAACAATAACCCAATTACCCATTCCCGTTATTCTCACTTTATGTCCCTAAAACAACTAACACAAGGGACCTAGTCTAAGAATATTTCATCGGGGCGACAACACATGCTTCGGGGTACCTCAGCAATATAAGTCAAATAAGGCAACCATGAGGGGGATGGAGTACAGCGAATGAACACCCAAGTTCATTAACACCTACAGGTGGCGAGCCTGCTAGTGTTCCACAAGACTGTCTAGAAAGTCCGTGGTCGTCATCTAAACTCCGCTAGATGACTAAACCAAACAACAACGAGGCCTCTCATCTGTTTATTACACACCAACTATCTACCCATGTTCTACCCAACATATTAGTAGATAAAAATATACATTTTTATACATAGTTTCAAAACCTGTATAACATGCTCGGTCAATACATTTTCCACATAACAGATGAGGCACACACACACATAACACGTATTTCATAGAGAAAATAATCATATCTATAAGATAGAAGAGAGTGAACACACATTCACACATAACACAACCAAATATATACACATAGCACGTATTTATTTAAAATACTTCATATTATTGTATTTGGAAGAAAATAACTACACACTCACTTGATCAGAAGATGATCCGACAGCACTACAGCTTATAAAAGCAGCGTCTCTCCGTAGATCTGGAAGATCTTCACAAAAACCGGGCTCCTCGCAGGCAGGGCTTCGGCTCGGGAATAACGCTCTTCGGGATTCTCGGGGCTTCGGATCTCGCTTCGCGGCTCGGGAATCATACCGGGGCTTCGGGGTACAATCGGCATGCAAAACGAGGCAAAGGACTAGAGAGAAGGAAGAAATTTTGAATGAGAAATGAGCTGCCTTCGGATCCCCTTTTATAGTGCTGGACCCTCGCACGTACGCGGGGCGTACGAGGCTACGCGGGGCGTACGCCTCGGGGGTCGTCAGCGCTTACGTCATCGGCCCTCATACGTCATTGCATACTACTTCGGAATACTCGAGTGCCCTTCGATGTACGCGGGGCGTACAGCAGTATGCGGCGCGTACTTCGGATAGACCGCCTAACCCTTCTTCGGATAATATCGGAGGATAAATAAAAATAAATATTAAATATTTATTAAACTTCAAAAATTCATATCTCCTTCATACGAACTCTGTTTTTGACGTTCTTTATATCCACGCGAAGGTGAGACTATGCTCTACAACTTTCGTTTAGACTCCGTCGGCTCATTTTGAATTTTTATTTTTATTAATTATTTTTAGGAGGCTCGGACAGGAAATCTTCGTTATAAAATCATAACTTGTTCGTCTGACGTCCGTTCTCGCCTATCTTTTCATCGTTTCGCTACTAACAACGAGATCTTCGATTCTCATTTAGATTGTTTCGGCTAAAAACCGCTCGATCTCAAATCGAGTATTCGGGCTGCATACTGCCACATCGAAACTTCAGAAAATCATAACTTCCTCATACGAAGTCAGATTTGGGCGTTCCTTTTATGCACGCTCTCGGTTTAACGAAATCTATGACTTTCGTTTAGATCGCTAAGGCTAAATATCGCTCTATCTTAAATTCATATTTTATGTCACTCGGCGTCGTGCCGGTTTTGTCGCGAAACTTCGACAAGTCATAACTTCTTCGTTATAACTCGGATTTTGACATTTCTTATATCTCCAGAATCCTTGTTTCAACCACTACAACTTTATGCAAAGATATCTGGCATATATAATGCTTTAATTTTGACGCTTATTTTTATTCTTAATTAATCAAACCACATAATTAAGCAATTAAGCACAAAACACATAATACTCAAATAACACAATCTTATTATTTTCAAAACGGGTTACAAAGGTTAACCTAGACTATTACATTGCTAAAAAATGGCAAGCCCAGAAACACAGGCGTTACAGCGCGGCACGAGGTGCCAGTTTTGGTGATTTCATACAGGGACATGTGGTTCACTTCCAGGTTTTGGAAGAAGTTACATGACGAGTTGGGTACTCGACTGCATTTTAGCACCACCTTCCACCCGCAGATGGATGGTCAGAGCGAGTGGACCATCCAGACTCTGGAAGATATGTTGTGAGTGTGTGTTTTAGACTTCGGGGGTAATTGGGATACATACCTTCTATTGACAGAGCTCTCCTACAACAATAGCTATTATCCGAGTATCGACTGTCCTCCTTTCGAGATGTTATATGGGAGGAAGTGGAGGACCTCGACATGGTGGGGAGAAGTGGGACAAAGAGTCATGGGGAGTACCGAGGTGGTGCTGGGTTTTGAGCATTCTAACACTCCCAGGTATACATGCAACCCTAAATACCTTCGATCTATGTTTTCTCTATTGTACATGCAAAAATGAACTATCCAAGGTATTCATTCTAACTAGCATAATAACATTGATTCATATGAATATATCAAGTTAGAATTACATACCTCCTTGATGTAGAATGTCTTCATGAAGCTTGAGTGCCTAGTGCCCCAAGTGTGACACCTCAAATGGTTCACACAACACCAAATACACTTGGAATAACTTGAGAGAACATACACACTTCATGAAATCGGCTAGCCCCTTCGATTCACACATAGTGGCCGATTTTTCCCTAGAATATGATCTTTATATAGTGTCACAATTAGGGTAAACCCTAATTGTCATGGCTTTCCATTTCCATGATCCATGGGTACCAATACACCATGGAGCATCCATGGAGCATCTTATGGGTTTTAGCCCAACTTGACAATCCATGAAGCATTAGCCCACTATACAAGTATGGATGATTTACACAATCAACTCATATATTTAATTAGTCTTCTTTTGATCACTTAATTAATCCTAGATTAATTCTTGATCACTACTGATTAAATAATCTTATTAATATCTTAGAACTTATGATATATTAACAAACCTTAAGTGTTATTTCTCTCGTTATAGTCTATCCAAATGCATGATGCCATGCAACCCAAATGGACCATGCTGGGTCGGGTCAAGTCTTACCAATTATAGTTATGGACTTAGACATTAATCCAGCAGTCTCCCACTTGGATAAGTCTAAAACTATTATTGTGTATGACTTCAGGAACCGATCAGTAATCGTAGCTCTCAAAAGCTTCTGTCGAACTCTGACCTTGTCGATGAATTCTGACCTTTGTCAATAACTTGTCCATTAGATAAGGGATCATATATTCCTCCATTCTTAGATATCATATGGACTGAGACATGGATTATAATCATTCTCTCTGTCCATTTGTTGTTTCCCGATTTCCGATTTATGACGAATGACTAATTAAACAAATCAAATTAGTCCAGGCCCGGCCGAGCACTTACATTTGTCATCACCAAATCATTGAGGGGCCCACAGATATTGCTTTTATCCCGAAGGTAAAAGGAAAGGATAAACTTCGACTCATATGGCTTGTTCTACTACTTGTTGAATCATACACAAAGGCACGTTTTATAACATCGAGTTATCGAATGCGTTTTCGTGGAATCAATGTACAACCAACTCATAGTAACAACTCATATCTCTAGGTTTGAAGAATATAAGATATTATTGTCTCATGATCACTCGTGATAAAATCCATGAAGTGATTCCAATGAGTGCGGATTGAATCCAATACTCAGAACTTATGAGCACTCATGAGTGTTATAGCCCATTGTCCAGCATCTTAGACCTCTACAAGCCAACCCATGACAGTCTTGATTCATATCTACTTCCAACATATGACCGAATGTGGATGGTTTGAATAACTTAGTCATTCCGGAAGAATAACCTAGTTTATTTTGGAAGTCAAAACATGCAAAATGAAACACAATAATAATTGAATCCAATATGGTCTCAGAACTTATGAATATAAATAAAACACCTTTTATTTATCACCATATGATTACACATTATTCATTGTATACTGTTTCAGCTATCAACTTTATTCTTGAATTAAAACACTAGTTGTCCCATGCTCCAAGCATGTACACTACGTTTTCTAAACCTTAGTCATGCCATACACCAGGTATGCATACTATGTTTGTCTATGATCTTTACTTTGTGAACTAGATCGATTGAGCATAACATCAACGATTCTCTTTTCACACTCCCAAATCCTTACTACAAATGCAAGAATTCCAAATTCATGCCATTTACTGAAATCTGTTAGATTCTAAACTTATATGCACTGATCCTCTTGTAATGATTATGCACAAAGTCAGAAAGACTTGATAACAAACATTACAGAGCATTCCAAAGGAGATCAACTCGTTAGAAATATCCTTCTTGCATTAAGTTTCCTAATCTTACACAGATTGAATAATTTCTAACTTTGAAACATTTCCATATTCCATTTTGACTATCACTTCTGAACAAGAGTTGCCTCCTTACAGATTATGTCAATATGGTCCTTCCAGAATTATCACTATACTTCCAACTGTCCTTGAGCAACCAATCTTTGTTAAACCTTAGATTGTCCTCGAAAATTGTTTAATCCTTTTAGTCATATCCAATTTTAGACCCTTTCCCTTCTTAATGCCCCAGACATTTGGAAAATTTTAGAAAGGATGAATATAGCACATGTAATTGATCCTATATCCGCAGCATATGGGACACGATTCATGATATCTCACATATAGACTAAACCGGTATTTTGCTATAATATTTCCATTTCAATTTCCCATGTTCTCATAACTCAGATTATGAAAAGGGATGTCGTAATCATAATCGAATTTGAGAACGCAAATAATAGAACCATATACAGAATTTCCTTATGTTGAGCCATTCCAACATGAAATTCATATATATATCCTTGACTAAATACAATTGAAACCTCAATCTAAGCTTTTAGATTTGAGATGAAGTATAATTTCCTCTCCCTTAATTATAACAGAACAACTTTTTCCCAATTGAGACCTTTTGTTTTCTATAATTAACATTGCTAACTTGCAACCTTTATCATAATTATCATGCTCCCACTAACATGATGATTATTAGCATAACACTTATGCTCCCACTAGCTTTCACATGTACTCAGAAATCAACTGAACTTCTAGAAAAACAATACTTTATTGAATTTCTTACCAAAGTTCAGATTTATGATACTAGATTGCCTTGATAAAACTTTATCAATATCATAAACCTTATCTTAGATAGATCACACGTGTGTCTAAACAATTTTAAGAACTATGAAAAGGGATGTCGTAATCATAGTCTCGATTGTTTGGACCTTTGCCACTTCTCACAAGTCCATGTTAGTGTGCCGGTTAACCAAACACGCTCCACTAACGACTTTGAGAATGCAAATATCACAATTGCTATCTAGCTAAAATCTACTTAGTGAAAGTGTTTCCTCACCATCATTTTCATGAATCGGAGAGAAACCTTATGACACTTAGATTTAATGGTGTATGTGTTCTTATCCATGTGAATTGTCAAAACCATAGTCACAAGGCAAGGATAATGACAAATCCAAACTCATACGGACTGAACTCAATCTTAATTTCTTGCCATCTGGCAACTCAAGGGCCTACCATTGCTTCCAAGTTGCTGTGCAACCAATTGAGAACTCTAAGAACTCATATGCAAAGCCATCTTTAATTGGAATGGGAACAGAATATGTCAACACGATAGGTTATAAACCTCAACTCGTGTGCTAGTGAAGAACTTCAGGTTTTATACTTGATTAGTTCTTGAGACTTTCAAGACCTTTAAGTCTCCCACTGTCCTCTTGACATATAAGAATCTCTTGTCAAATATTCAAGAGATAGTGTGGATTCTAATCAAGACAAACACTTCACACAATTGGCCTTAGTTAGTCTTTGTTTTATCCAAAACATCACAACTTACCAATTTCAGATGTACAAGAGTAGAAAACTTTTACTCTTACATTTGACAAGTGTTTTAAACCTTCTTTAAGACATGTCACTCAAGTTACATTCTTAGAGTATAACTCAAAGAATTGTTTTTGGAACGAAGTATGAATCATCTTCTTGATTTAACCACTTCAACAATTCATAACTCCTCTTCTTAACTATCAGAATGCACTTACAGGAGGAATTGTGATAAGGTATCTTAATCATTAAGATGATCACAAAAACTGATACTAAAGTACTCTCCCATATATTGGATCTTTTCCAATGTTTCAGAACTTATACTTAAGCTTGTAAGTATAACCATATTTACTAAACCTTAGTAAATAATGACGAATAGTCTTATCGATCTTTTGTGGTGGACTTAACTAGTGCACAAGAATGTGTACTCGATCCCTTAGTCCTTTACTTAACTCACACATCCATGTGAATAAGTAATCAGTCTTAATTTTTCCAATGCTCGAAAGTTCTCATCAATCATGTTATACAACTTGCATGATTCCAAGTTTCTATCCAACTGAAACTTGGGTGATGAGAATCTTTCCTTATTTGATAAATTTAGACACTACCACAAATGAAAGAATCAAATTCATATTTCCATTCTTGCTCTTAATGGAATCTTATAAGCAACAAAAATTTTCACAAATGCCATTGTAAGGATATTTTTTAAAATAAATAAAATTAAAAATTTTCCTTTTATTTTAAAAACTTTGCGGAAAAACTATCCTTACAGTGCACAAGCACATGAAAACTTTTTTGTTATCTATTCCTAAGCAATATATCATAATTCCTAAGAAGTAGCTCAAGAATCCGATCTTCAAACTATGCGATAGAAATCCATCTACACGATCAGATTCAACATATTCTTTCTTTAAATTCCTTCACTTTTTCTTTGATTCTTAAAACATCACCATGTGACCCAGTCACATCATGTATCAAGAATCTCAGAATAGAAACTTAGCAGAGTTAGATAGTGGACTTTACCTGAAGTAAAGTCAAACTTGTTGACTTTAACACCCTTAGGTAAATTAGCAGCTTCGCAACCAATGCCCCTTCCTTTGGCAATTTAACATATGGACGCTTTGGTAATGGAACATGGGACTATCACAGACTTAGCCTTTCTCTTTACCATTTGGTCAACCGAGTTGACATGGCCGATCCCTTTCCATTGGGAAGAGAGAGCTTTACTGGATATCCAATGTCATTATTGTCAATGTCCACAAGTTTTAGGAAGTTGATCTTAGCAAATAGATAAGATCATTAAGGGTCTTGTCATAGTCTGTTTCATAGGAGTCCCAAAGGAACTCAATAAGTGACTTAAAAAGTGATTGAACCACCAGCTTTCTCAAGACTTTGACACCCAACTCTCCCGGCTTGTCAATATGTGACTACATCTCCAAGATGTGATCACACATAGACCTTTTCTTGCCAATAGGGCTTGAGTGACATTAAACTTTTCAAGAACTTGTGGGTTAGGGAGAATAATCGGAGGAGGTGAAGGAAGTATGATTTCCATGGGACATCATCTTCATTTAGGAAAGCTTGTTTCAAGAGATTTGGGAAGATCATAAATGTCTAAATCAGACATCTTTTGGGAGATATTCAAGATAGTTGATTTAAAGTCCTTAATATGACACCCAATATGAAATATTAAGGCTAGGACCCAACACAATACTTTTATAACTTGGAAGAGGGATGTCGTAATCCATGCTATAAAATATTTGAAGGTATGTGAATGACGATTCACCAATTTCCACCAAGATAAATGAAATGTATTATTAGGTTTTAATTGGATTTGAAACTCCTAAATCTTTTGAGATTCATTGAACTTTTCAATGGCATGTTTCAATCTCGAGTGTGCCCTTCAGGTTTTGTGACTGGGATACCGAGGATCACAAAACAAGGTGTGAAGTAACCATGCAAATTACTTGGTACCCTTAAGTGTTTACCCCTCAATCGATGTGCCGGTTAACCACAGGCGCTCCATCGATACTATGATAAACATTATGTTACCCTTTGCCTACCTTGTTAAATACGAGTTAGTGTGCCGGTTAACCACACACGCTCTACTAACCGACTTAAACAAAGTTCAAAGTGTAATTTCATGGATTAGCACCTTATTTACTTTTTCCTAAGTAACTAAGATTGGGTATTTATAAAAGGTTTAGTTACTTAGTATTTATCATTAATACTTTTAATGAAGGGAGAATTATAGTCCTTGTCCTACCCGTTCGGCTAATGACCCTCCACCGGTCAAGGAAGCGGTGGGTGAGAGTGGACACCCATTAAATTACCATTTTATAGGCAGTAACCTTATACCCCCCCTTATAGACCGGCTTCGTGAATGAGGCCTACTAACGGTAAGACTGACTTTACTCTTATACATGTTTATAAATATTATTAACTTATAATATTATAAAGTATAAGGGTTGAATTTTAACTTTTAAAATTCTAATGGCTAACTTGGAATTAAGGTATTCATAAGTGAAACTTTTCAAATTCCAAAACATGAGGGAAAGTTTTTGAAACTATTCAAAACTAATTAATTTCCATAACTTATGTGTTTAAAGTAGTTTTAATCCAAAAACTCTTCAAGTTCCATAACTTGAGGACAAGTTATGGAAGACTTTAAACTAATAAAAGAATGTAACTTTTCTTTATTTTGCAACTTATGGAATTAATTAAGGTTACACATTTTATTACTTAATGAAGTGACTCTTGAACCTCCATAACTTGAGGACAAGACTCTTTATTTTTGTAACCATTGCCAACTTTTATGAGTTTTATGAAACTTAAATGTGACCTTTCATGTAGCTTGAGGACAAGTTACACAAACATATTTTAGAATCATCTCTTCGATTAAAATGGATTGAAAACACATAATCAATTAACTTATCTCTTAATCTAAGCAACTCTAATGAACAAAGATAATTCACATCAAACTTTTTCATGTAATTAGCATAACTTTTAAACTAATACAAAACATGAATCTATTGAAAATTATCTTTGAAATTGGATTAGCATGAACATTACCACATCAAAAACAAGTTTATAAGGTCAAAAATAGCTTAGGGTAATGTTCCTAGTCCAATTCCAGCCAAAACAGCAAACAGCAAGCTGTCAGTACCCAAAACTCGTCGAGTTCATGCCCAAAATGATGAACTCATCGAGTTTGTTTGCATAAAATCGTCGAGTTTTATGGTCTGGACAGATTCAACTTTGAAAAAACACATTTGCATCATGTATAAGAGAAAGCAAGCCTAGGCTCTGATACCACTGCTGGGTTTTGAGCATTCTAACACTCCTAAGTGTACATGCAACCCTAAATACCTTGGATCTATGTTTTCTCTATTATACATGCAAAAATGAACTTTCCAAGGTATTCATCCTAACTAGCATAATAACATTGATTCATATGAATATATCAAGTTAGAATTACATACCTCTTTGATGTAGAATGTCTTCATGAAGCTTAAGTGCCTAGTGCCCCATGTGTGACACCTCAAATGGTTCACACAACACCAAATACACTTGTAATAACTTGAGAGAACATACACACTTCATGAAATCGGCTAGCCCCTTCTATTCACACATAGTGGCCGATTTTTCCCTATAATATGATCTTTATATAGTGTCACAATTAGGGTAAACCCTAATTGTCATGGCTTTCCATTTCCATGATCCATGGGTACAAATACACCATGGAGCATTTTATGGGTTTTAGCCAAACTTGACAATCCATGAAGCATTAGCCCACTATACAAGTATGGATGATTTACACAATCAACCCATATATTTAATTAGTCTTCTTTTGATCACTTAATTAATCCTAGATTAATTCTTGATCAATACTAATTAAATAATCTTATTAATGTATTAGAACTTATAATATATTAACAAACCTTAAGTGTTATTTCTCTCGTTATAGTCTATCCAAATGCATGATACCATGTAACCCAAATGGACCATACAAGGTCGGTTCAAGTCTTACCAATTATAGTTATGGACTTAGACATTAATCCAACAGGTGGTACTCAAGACTACAGAGAGGATCCAACAAGTTCAGAGCAGGCTTCAGACTACTCAGAGTCGGTAGAAAAGTTATGCCGACAAGCGTCGGTCAGACCTGAAATTCCATGTTCGGGATATGGTGCTCCTAAAGGTGTCGCCATGGAAGGGCGTCATTCGGTTCAGGAAACGGGACAAGCTGGGCCCCAGGTACATTGGACCCTTCAGGGTTATAGCCTGGGTGGGAAGGGTAGCATATATGCTGTATCTGTCAGCTAAACTCATTCAGATTCATAGCACCTTTCATGTCTCCTAGTTACGGAAATGTTTGGTGGACGATTCAGCAGTGGTGCCTTTAGAGGATATTCAGGTTGATGACAGCCTGAACTACATTGAGCGGCCAGTAGTAATCCTAGACCGAAATTCAAGGGATCTAAGGAACAAGAGGGTGGAACTAGTAAAGGTGCAGTGGCAGCATTGTAAGGGCTCGGAATGTACCTGGGAGCCAGAGGACGAGATGAGGGAGCATTACCCCGAGCTTTTTCAGGATCAAGCAGCAGACTTTGAGGACAAAGTCTAGAATAAGTGGGGAAGATTTGTAACACCTGATTCCTGGTACACATTTAATTTAAAGCACTTCTGTATTTTCTCTGGGGCTCGACTAGTTGGAGGCTCAACTCGTTGAGTAGGGTCGTGATCCGCGGGCATTTTAAGTGACCTACTCGACAAGTCGAGAGACTGACTCGGCGAGTAGGTGTTGTTTGAGGGAAACCCTAAATCCAAGGGTTCACACCCTATTTAAATGACTTATTGCAGCCTCCATTGGCCCTTATGCTCCCGAAACACCTCTTATCGATACCCTAGTTGCTTTGAGTGATCTAAGGCCATTTTTGGTGCTTTTGGGTGGTTATGAAGCTTGGAAGGAAGGGGGAAGCTTGGGAATTCGAGTTGGGGCTTGTAGATCTAGAGATCTTATTCCATCTTCAGCTCTATCATGGTAAATGCCTCCTGTTTTGGTCTTTCTTTTGATTGTTCATATTTAGGGCTTAGATTATGGGTGCATCTAGGGCTTTGTAAGCCATTTCCAGATTTGTGATGTGATTCATGGAGTTCTACTTTCAGATCTGAGTTATTGGAGTGGTCTCATGGCATAAAGGTGCCAACTCTATGGCCATGAGATCCCCATGCACATTGTAGAGCACCTTTTATATATTTTTGAGCTAAAAACCACATGCATGTGCACCAAGTTTGGAACTTTACATATAAAATGGACATTAGGGGGCTAGATCCATGGTTTTGGTGTGTTAAGACCCATTTAAAGCGACTGTATAGTAATGGTCAAGGATGGACTCGCTGAGTTGTTCTTGGGACTCAGCGAGTCGAGGCGTAATGACCACCAAATCCTTTCTACGAATGGACCAGTTGTTAGGGAGGAAAGTTCCATAGATGTTTAGATGCGAAAAAGGACCTGAGAATCATGGGACTCGACGAGTGTATGACCAGACTCGGCGAGTCCAAGGCAATCTCCCAACCTTTGAAGTTGGACTCGACGAGTTGTTGTACAGCTCGGCGAGTCATAATCTGGACATGTTCTTATGAGAGAGATGAACTCACCGGGTTAAAGGAAGAACTCGGCGAGTCGGATGAAGATAGTCACGATAGATTGTAGGAAGAAGAACCCGCCGAGTTCCTGCTAGACTCAACGAGTGGAGTCGAGATTGTATCGGATTAGTGGAGTGTGGACTCGGCAAGTCAGGTCAACTGGATGTTGACTTTGACCAAGGTTGACCTTGTCTGGTTATGGTATTGACCCTGGTTAAGGTCATATGTTCTGTTTGATGATTTGAGGATTTTCGTGTAGGGATTGAGGAGTCGAGGGGAGTCAACCATCACGCCGGGGGCACTTCAGACACTACACGACATCGAGGTGTGTTACCTTCTAGTAGGGGTGGATCTATGGCCACAATGCCGACCCACCAATAGGGATATTTAGTGGCTAATTGTCTTTGTGATAATTATCTTGGTTTGGTTATGTGACTTGGTCATAAGATATGCTTGTGTAATATGAACGTTGTGATAGTGGTAGTGGCAGGGAATAGTTTTCCCTGGCATAGGCTGTTAGGACCAATGTGTAGGTCAGTACCCGATATGCCTGATTGTATGTTCATATCTGGCTATTGTATGCTAGTGGTAAGGGTGAAATAGTCCCCAGTTACCGTTTGAAAGATACTGATGGTAGTTACCAGTTGAAAGATACTGATGAAAGTTACCGATTGAAAGATACTGATAGCGGATACCGGTTGAAAGATAACGATGGTAGTTACCGGTTGAAAGATACCGACGATATTATATGGTATGTGGTATGATGGGGGAACTCACTAAGCTTTGTGCTTATAGATTTTGGTTGTGGTTTCAGGTACCTCTTCGTCAAAGGGGAAGGAGTCGGCGATGTAGCAGCGCATCACACACATGATTTCCCCATGGAGTTTTCTGAGATTGTACTCTGATTTTATTACTTTCGATGATATGGTTTTCAGACATGCTATTATGGTTTTTGAAAATTGATATGACATTGGCAATGTTTGGTAAATTATGTTATGAATTACTTAATTTACAATTAAATTTTTTGCCTCGATTTTTGGGATGTTACCAATATGACTTTTCTCATGGGATTGAGAAAGGATTGATGAAACATAATTCTGATGATTAAAACGCAAGAGAACTTTGATGGTTACTCACTATCGAATCTTTACGACATCTTGAAAGATCATGAAATTGAGGTTACAGATATTGTAGAAGAAAACAAATCAAGTTTGTATGGACCATTGGCATTGGTGTCGAAAGTTTTCTCTAAAGGAAGTTGAATTCGATGAAGAAGCTATAGTTGGCGAAAAAGGAATTTTGTTTAATATTGATGATTAAGCCGTTGGATACTATTTGAACTACGTACAAAGTCAATAAGTTTATCAAGAATCCATTCAATGTAAAGTTCAAAACCAGTTTAGAGAGTAAGAGAGTGTCGACGTTTGGGAAAGGAGTGAAGGAAGCAACTAAATTTGAAAAGAAGGAAGTAGAGAGTTTGAATGAGAAGAAGAAAGAAATAAATTTGAAAGATGATTTAGGTTAGAATTGTAAGTATTGTAATTGATACAATCACTTAGCAAAAGACTGTATGTTAAGGAAGAAGGAAGAGACAAAGGAAAAAGTGAAAGACGAAGCTTACTATGTGGAGAAGCTTGAAGAAATCTATTTTCAAACAAAGAACATTTTGTTGATTGCTAGGGGAAATGATGAAGAGGATGGTACATATCAAATCTGGTCTTCGGGATCAGATGATGAAGAAATGCGTCACCCCACAAATGTTTCCTTGTATGCGAAGCTTGAGGAGGACGATGTGGAGATGAGTTTGGATGAGGAGAGTAAAGAAGAACGAGTGTTTGGAAGGTGCTTTGTGCTGACAGATGCAACAAAGTCACCGATGACAGCGAAGGTACATGATCTTCTTACTTTAGTTAAAATTCCTTCGACTTCTTATAATGATTTTTTGTCTTATTTTGATAATAATTGTGCTTATCTTAATGACATGTTAATCTCCATGAGTAGTGAAGCTGAGAAATCCAAGTCCCAATTATATGAAGCTCGTAATAAATTGGAGGAAAAGAGGGAATTAGTTGAGTCTCTAGATTTAAGAATCAAAAATATTTTGGAAGAAAGAGACACAATTAGGATGGATAATATGATGCTACTAAAACAAAGAAACATTTATTGTAATTCAGCAAAAAGACTGTTGGAAAACTAACTGAATTGTATCATTCAGCATATATATGTGATGAACAACATAGAAAATTACTTGCATTTCTTGCTTTCAAAAGAAAACAAATCGATGAAATCACATATGATTATGAAAGTAAGATTGCTGATTATGCTAAAATACACAATGATTCTTATGCATATGATATTGTAGATATAAATGAATATTTTAATGTTGATGATCTTATGAAAATTGTGAATGAGACCTTAACCAAAATTGAACAAGTTAAGATTTTGAACATGACTCAGAAGTGGACACTAAATTCTCAACAAAAATTTTGTGTATCAAAGATAATTCCGACAATATCAGTGAAATTGAGGAAGATGAATGTGTTGATTGCTCATGATTGTCTGTCATTAATGTCACTTCATTGGCTAAAAGCAAAGATAATAATGATCCAATGAAAAAATTAAACAATGATCAGTCTTCAATAACCAAAAACTGTGATTCTCAATATTATGTTGTTGTTGAGGATTTTGTGAGTGATGATGATGAAATTTCGAATGAGAACCAATTCCACGTGTTGTGGAAGAACAAGTTTTCAAAGACTCAAAGTAGTACACGAAAGTGTTGAAAGACAAAGGATCACGTTGTCTTGAGCCAAATTCAGTGGTTTATCCAAGGTTCAAGGATTATGATGATATAGTTTATCCAAATCAAGTATTCGTCACAAAAGGAAATGGTGATAATGTTGTTCCTGACTGAACAAGTTGGTAAGCGAAGACAATGCAAATGTGACAGATGAAGAATTTTATTCAAATCAAAGAACTGTCAAAAATAGTTTGAAATTTTTTTTGAAAGTTTTTCAACAACAAAATAAAACAAAACGTGTTTGGTCAGTAAAAATAAAAAAGTCTGTTGTTGAAAATAAAAATAACGAAAAATGTGTCGAATCTTTGCCTAATGAACTGAATCTTTGCCTAATGAAATAAAACATCAAAAGGCAAAAACACAAACTTTCAAAAGAGAAGTCGAAAAATTGGGTTATGAAAAAGGGATTTCTCTATCAAAAGCGCAAATAAAGTGTATTGGAAAAATGAAAAAGATTTTCACAAAAAAAAAGGTTTTTAAACAGAAATCTCATGGATCTGAAAAGTAGTTTTTGCAAAATGCGAAGAATTTTCAAAATAAATTTTTCCAAAAGCAAAATAATTTTTGACAAGGTCAAAACCACGTTCAAAATAACTTTTGACAAGGTCACAAAAATTTCCAAAAAATAAATGATTTTCAAGGAAATGTTCAAAATCGTGGACAAATGATCTATATGCTCAAATCCGAAAAGTTTTTAAACAAGATTCATGATTTGGTTATCAAAATCATATCCTACAAGACATTTTGAGAAAATGGAAATTAATAGAAGGAAAAATGTGTCTTTTAAACCTAAAACTCCAAACTTTCCAAATCTAGATTCAAAGCAAAAGATGAAAGCTTCATTCATCAAAGGCAGAAATGATATCAAGAATATCATCCATTGGCTTGAAGGAAAGGGAAAACTATACCAATCACGAAAGTATTCTCAAGAGCAAATTCAAAATGCCTATGAGAATTATTTGAATGAGTCAATGAATGGAATCACTTCGTCTCAAGAGTCCACACTAAAAGTGGGAAAATGGAAAGAAGTTCAAAAGAAGAAAATTGGAGTTATTTAGAAAAAGGTTGAAAAAGAGAAAATCAAAGTTGAAAATTCGTCATTGTATGATTATATATCGATGCCTAAAGCTGATGAAGTTGACTTAACTGAAAACTTAAAATCAAAAGTTCGTAATTTGGTTTGAAGTTCCTTTTTACACAATATATTTCAAACTAATGTCCAAGGACCAAAAGGTCTTAGGGACCTAAATTTTTCTAACAGATTGCATGTACTATGTGATGAGCAATATGATAAAAATTGGTATATAGATAGTGGATGCTCGCGTCACATAACTGGAAGGAAAGAAAATTTGAGAGATTTTCGAAAGTTAGAAATGTTGGAGTGGTCAAGTTTGGAAATAATCAAAAGTGTAAAGTCAAAGGATACGGAAAAGTGACAAATGGAAAATTCATGGTGAATTGAGTCGCTTATGTTGAAGGATTGAAACATAATTTTATCAGTGTTTCGCAACTAGTTGTTAGAATAGGAAATCAGGTTGTTTTCGATAAGGAAGGTAGTACAATCTCAAACAAGGAAACGAAGGAAGTTTTGTTGAACTCAAAATGAAAGGGAGACATGTTCACTCTCGACATGAAACCAATGGTGGGCATACCTTCTGTGTGCTTGCTATCGAAAGCATCTTTGGATCTCAGTTGGTTATGGCATTGATTCTTTTCTAATATAACCTCAAGAATTTGAATAAAATTGTTCTTAAAGATCTTGTTTGTGGTTTACCGGTTTCAAAATTTGACAATGACTCATTGTGTGCATCATATGAATAGGGAAAACAACCTCGTTAGGGTCATCCAATAATAATTGATTCAAAGATAATTGAATCGTTGAAGAAGTACATACTAGATATTATTGATTTTTCAAGGTTTACTTGGGTTTTTTTTTCATACGACAGAAGTCTGAAACTGCTCAAGTGATGATTGATTTTATCAAGAATATTGAACTGATTTTGAAAAGAAAAGTTTGAAAGATAAAAAGTAACAATGAAACAGGGTTAAAAAAATAGAATTTTAGATTCGTTTTTGACTGAACTGGGAAATTCACACAACTTTTCATTTCCATACACCCCTCAAGAAAATGGTGTAGTCGAAACGAGAAATCGTTCCTTATGTGAAGCGGCCGCCACAATACTTATGGGTAGTGGCGGTTTCGACTGCTTTCTTTACATAAAATCGTTCTTTCATTCATCGTCGATTCAATATCACACCTTATGAGATAGTAAACAAAAGGAAACCTAATGTTAAAATTTACCATGTTTTTGGGTGCAGATGTTTGATAATGAATCCGAAGGATAATCTTTCCAAATTTCAAACAAAAGATGATGCGGGAATTTTCCTGGGATATTCACCCAATTTTGTTGCTTATAGGGTGTTGAACAAGCAAACAAGGAATATCGAAGAAACTTACAATCTCACATTTGACGACTATTATGTCAAGAGAATTCAACAAACATTGATACATAATCCAATAATTTCTGAATAAAATAATAAATCTGAACAAATTCTTACATTTGATGTTGATCTTGATTTAATTTTTGGTATTCCTGAAAGGACAATTAATGTTGAGATCAACGTTGAAGATAATCAAATTCCTGAGGCATTGAAACATTTTGAAAATTCGACACTTACAAATGAAGAAAATGATGCTCATTCTTCATCAACCTCAAGAGTCAATGTCGAAAGAATGCAAGTTTCGAGTGATGATCAAGTGGTGGGGAGCACTTGACTTCTTTGTCTCACAACTAAATACAAGATTCACATGTTAAGGGAGAGCATATGACAACCCAAGCTGATGTTGAGGGGGAGCATCACATAACGAATCTATTGATTGAGGGTAGCCAAGTGGGTCGAATCATGTTGAGGGTCGTGATGGAGATAACAATTTTTATGATATTGCTGATAATATCTCAATTTCAGGAGAAGTACTGGATGCTGAAGAAATATTTGAAGACTCGCATTTAGAATTTGATCATGCATATCCACTGATGGACAAATGGACAAGAAATCATCCAAAGTAACAGATTCTTGGTGATCTAAATTCTGGTGTTTCGACACGAGCCCATATTCGAGTAAAAAATGAAATATTAAATGTTCATCGGGAATTCTATATGTTTAATATTTTTATTTTGAAAATTGAACCAAAAACAGTCAAGACTGTATTAGAACATACCGATTAGGTTATTGCAATGCAATCTAAGTTGGTTGAATTTGAACGAAACAAGGTTTGTAGATTATTTCCTAAACCTGATGATGTTTCAATAGTTAGACTCAAATGGGTTTTTAAGAATAAAATTGACAAAGAAGACAATATTATTAGAAAAAATATAGGTTAGTCGTAAAGTGTTACTCTCAACAAGAAGGTAGTGATTATGAGGAAACATTTGCCCTCATCGCAAGACTCGAGTCGGTACAATTTTTTCGGGCTTATGTAGCTCACAATGATTCCGACGTTTACTAGATGGACGTAAAGTGTGAATTCCTCAATGGTGTTCTTGAAGAAATGATTTATGTCGAACAACCACCCGGTTTTGTTAACGATAAATATCTTGATTAATGTTATATCGTTGACAAGGCAGTTTATGGGTTGAAACAAGCACCTCTTGGAAGGAATTAGTATCAATCTAGAGTACTACACTCGAAACCTACTTGAAAGATTTGGGATGACGAACTGCATGAACGTCAAAGTACCCATGGTTGTCGACACGCGCTTAAGTTCTTCATTAGATAACCCTGTTTTTTATCACAAGACATATAGAAGCATGAAGAATATCTTTTGATACCTCCAGGGTACAAAGACATTAGGATTGTGTTATCCATCGAAAACTAGATTCTTTATCGAATCATTTTCTGATGCGGATCTAGGGGTTGTCAATTAGATTGAAAGAGGACTATTAGAGGATGTCAATTCCTGGATGGGAAACTTGTGAGCTGGAAATAAAAAAAGTAGACATGTATTTCTATTTTGACAGATGAGTCTGAATACATCGTTGTTGCGGCGTACACATCTCAAGTGATCTGGATTCAAAGCCAATTGTGTGAGTGCAAACAACATTAAGAAAATTTCATTATATTGCGATTCTCAAAGCGCAATTCACATTTGTCATAATCAAGTTCAACATTCGAAAACAAAACATATTGCTCTTCGTTACCACTTCATAAAGGATCACGTTGAAAATGGGAACATTGAAGTGCATTTTGTCAAAAGAACAGATCAGCTTGCTAATATTTTCACAAAACCTTTGGATGAAAAATCATTTTAAGGATTATGAATGGATTGGGAATCATGGAAGCATGTTCTGTTCCACATTCTACATATTTTTCTTGAATTTCACATGGATATGTGTTTTAACTTGCTTTCGATTGTTTGCATCACTTTTGATTAGTGGGTATAACTTTCTAGTGTTTTTCTAACTTTTGTTCCTTGCTTCATTTATATTCAGAGGTTACTGTTCACGCTAACCATTCTACTGCCTTCACATTCGACTTCTTCCTGAATTATTCAATATGAGCTCATAATTCGCCTATGAAGGAAGACTTTCGATGCAAAACTCATCTTTGGAGAATGAAAAATTTTGTGAAGTTATGTTGGGAACGAAAAAATCTTGGTAACGTTTTCATTTTCTTTATTTTTGCTTTTGTTTTCCAAAAATCAAAAATACAAAAACATTTTCTTATTTTTGTTTTTGCATTACAAAAAAAAATCCAAAAAGATTTTCTTATTTTTGTTTTTTGCTTTATAAAAATTAAAAATCCAAAAAGATTTTCTCATTTTTGTCTTCTCCTTATTAAAAACAAAAATCCAAAAATATTTTTGTTATGTTTGATTTTTTTGGGGAATCTCATTGTAATAATATGTTGTACTTTCGCATGGCAAATGAGCACATTCACAGGGAACAGGTATGACTTGAAACTTTGCACTAGTTAAGCATCCCTAGAAGCATGCTGCAACATCTTATCCTCAAGCCTCATAGACTCGTTGTCTTCGAAGCCTTAATGAAACTTTCACATCAAAGTTTCTTCCCAATCGGGCTATATTCATATTAGTCAACTAGCTACCTTTTCTTCTCATGTTGAGTAAAGAGATTTCATCTATGTCAAAATCTTTCGTAGAAGTATAATGAGTTCTCCTAATCAATATTTTTCACCTAAATTTCTTTCACGATCACACACAATGACACATACCCTAGACATCTCTGGTCAAGCCCTACCAGGATAACGGTATGTCACAAATCTATGTTTATGATCCTGAAGCATTTTTAGTGATGAAGGTGAAACCCAACAAAAGTAAACCTAATAAATTGATGGTGAACATTCTTATTCAAGATTTTAATGAATCTTTTTTCAATGTACCACTTCCGATGTTCAAAATCTAATTTTCATTCGTATTGCGTGATCTTAATTAAATGTACTAATCCCAAGTCATTTTTGTCCAAAAAATATGGATTTTCGATTTTTTATGAAATGAGATTTCCATTTAAACATCTTTTTGTAACCTTCATTACTCAAATTTTTTCCTAACCTTAGATGTTCTTGACTACACTGGTCATCCAAGTATTTTTACATAATGCTTCACACTTATGTTAAGTTGTGAAATTGTGTGAAAACGAAGCCACCTTCGAACCTAAAGAAAAGGAGGCCTTTCGATACTCATCAACGAGTTTTTGATTATAATTCACGGGAAACCACACAAGCAATTAGCCATCTCTCTTGATGTCCAATAAAGAGATATTTGCCTAGGATCAAGTTGCTTGCATATCAAAGAATCTTTGATATTACAATAACCACATTTTTTTAAATTTGCTTCTATCTTTTTGTTTGACACACTTGAGAACTGAAATCCTCAAGGATATGAGTATCACCAGCTCTATCTTAGATTTTGCAAAGTCTGGCATATGATTTCGCTTATCCTTCCCATAAGTGAATGAACCCAGCCTCCATGCCGAAGGATGGTTCTCTCTTGGTAATGAAACTTATAACGTTCTCTCCTGGTAATGAAACCTATGATGATTCTTATCCGGTTGGGAGAAGCGAAAGATCTGGTGGAAGTGACAGTTCAGCATTTTCATGAGAATTTAGGAGAAAAATGATCATCACTTTTACACGTGGCAGTTTTAATGGTGAATGTTAAATAACCAATATTCCACGTGGCATTCTTTCATTAGGAAACAGTTTAAACTCAAAGTTCATGCCATTTATTGAGGAAAAAGTTCCTTCCAGTTACAAGTTGATGCTCTCTGAAAACTCTCAAGAACCCTAACTGCTCATCGCTAATTATCTCTCCAAAATTCTCTCTGATTAACTCAAATGGCTGCTACACAACACAATGTTGATCAAGTTACTACCAATGATGATGATATTTCACAACCAATGATGAAGATTATGCACACAAATATTCATCTCATTCTGTCTCTAGATATGTATCTGAATGAACTAAAAATGATCGTTCAAACTCTGAACACTTATGTTCTTTCATTTGCATTGTATGGATCATTTTCCATTCTGATGCAATGGTTATCTCTTGCTGCTTCAACAGCTGTCTATAACAAGACGACCAAGGTTGTTACTTCCCATATATCATCTTCCAAAACGAAGAACCTTATACAAAAATAGTTTGCACAAATTTTGCAGCTACCTTCTTCAGGTACTTTCTATGAAGTCTCAACTGACTAGGTTATCCACATGTTTAATGAGATGAGACATCCACCCACTCTTTTGACTATCATTCATTTTAATAATTCGAGCATTCCTTGTGTTTGAAGTTTCCTATTTGGAATTGTTTTAAGGTGTTTGACATGGTAGTTCTGGACTTGATAAGGCTAAGTTTGAGGTTTATTCAATCATGTTTGGTCTGTATTATGGTCTTAATGTCGACTATGCTTCATTTTTGTGGGATTAATCTGGAAATTATATTTCTCATTCAAAACTAGCAACTAGGGTGTCGAGTGCTAGGTTTTGGGGGTTGATTTTGAAGGGAATCTACGGTCGGGAAATGTTCTTATTTGATCAGACGTTGATACTGCTGAATTTCCTACGATGACAGTTCCAAAGTTTGTAGTGAATGATGCTACAATATTTTCGATGGTTGCTCGAATCCCTAATTTGATGCTCAATTTAGTAGATCCTAAAAATCCATTATCAGTGCAATATTTGGCTTCTATCGATTCTACTCCAACTAGTGTTCTTCCACCAAAGATTTCTCAAAAGGGTAGAAGGACCATCAAAAGGTTCTAAGGCTCATAAGACAAAGAAACCAACAGAAAAATCTAAAAGAAGTGGAGGAGGATTTGGTTAAAGAAACTATACCCTTGAAGACTGGTAAAGAGGTACTCAAACGAACTAAGAAATCTGCTAAGAAACCTTCTGGTTCTAAAACCATGAAACCTACTCAAAAGCCAATTGTCGAAATTTTTGAGCCATTAGCTGAGAAAATTTCCATGGAGAATATTGTTCCTAATACAACTACAATTACACAAGAAAGTGAACAAAGTGCAAAAAAGAGTGGTTCAAAAAGAGTTAAAAAGCTACAGTTTAACAGAAGGGGATTTCTACTCCATGAGGTTTCAACTCCATGATCGCCAGCTTCAAATAAGCGTCAAACATTAGATGTTGCACAGATGATAAAGAAGCGAAAGCACAATCAGACATAGGTTTAGTTTTAGAAAGTAATAGTAGAGACTGACAATGATAGCGATGGGTTAGACACTCGATTTGTGGATTCTTTTCATGTGTTAACACGAAAGCATACCCTTGTCAAATCAAATTTCGAGGAGACATGGGTTTATGATGTGACTGCAAACGTATCTGATATGGGTGCAAACATCGATTCTGGTGTACAACAAACCACAACCATCCCTGAGAAGGAAAAAGTCAAACCATCCTATGTTTCGCATACCACATTCGTTATGGAGTAGGTCGAAACTCCATAAATCATTGTGCACTTATTTGATAAGGACACAAATGTCAACATGGATGAAGGGATGCATTCAATTGAAACAACAACAACAATCGGAACGTCAACTTCTTCAATTCTTGTTACAACAGTTTCACCAACCTTTGTTGGGGTCATGCAAGAACAAATCGCAACTATTTTCTCAGATCGATCAATTGAGGCTAAGAAAACCATTCAAGAAGACGAGGTTGATGATCATAATGTGATGGTTACTTTTGTTGAGCTACAATTCGATCATGAAGAAGAAGATATACCAGATGAATTAATCATGTCGTTTAAGGAATTCAAAATTATCAACTCCAAAATGAATTTAATACTTTAATTTGTTGTTGATACTGGAAGTAAGCACTCAGGCAGTGGGGTAGAAGATGGATATCTTCTAAAAACTCAAGACTCTCGGTTAAAGACTTTAATTGAAAATATTGATAAGTGTAGTGATGATCGAGTTGTCACTCAATATCGTACTTTCAATCATGAAATTTCCAAGTTGCGTGACGTAGCAAAAGAACGTAATGAACTTTTTGAGAAACAACTTGTAGAAATGAATTTTTTTATAGAGAACCACTTGACGGAAATTCGATCGTTGATGGCTACAGAGGTGCAGAAATTTGATTATAATTACTCTTTGTTACACAAGAAGGTGGATATTGTAGCAGATGCACCTACAATATTGATCGAATATATCACAACCTTCAACAAAGACTAATGGAATGATTTTCGAGTCAATACAGAGATAGATCGGAAAGTTTTTGTCAAGGTTGAAGAATTTTTGTCTGACATTATAGTAATGTTATGGAATGTTGATCTTTTGAATCAATCTTCACTTTTTCAAGAATCTATTTCTAAGATGGTTTATAATATCGAGTCGAGTATAAAGGATGAGTTGTATATGATCTGGAACTTGGTTCTTACACTCCCAACTAACGCTCCTCGTACCATGCATGTTTTGCAGGGGGGAGGGGGGTAGAGGAGTTGGTTCGTTTAAAGTTTTTGGAGAAGATATTGGAGTTGTTGTAGGGAAAGTAATGTCTACTCAAGTTCCAACAACCATCTCGATGAAGCCTATTATCTCATCTTCAACAACAACATCATCAACAAGAATTGTCACTCAGACGAGAGCTCAAACAAAAGGAGTCTCGATTAATGAAGGTGCAGGAGGTTCAAGTTTAACTCTTGTCAAATCAACTTCCAATGATGATTCGAAAGAAAAAGGAAAACCGTTCAAGTTGTACAATCTGATGAAGAAAAGAAGAGGTTACAAGCTATTAAATTGGAGAAACAGAGACAAATAAACAACATTTTGAGACAAAGAGCAAACGATCCACCAGGCTTGTATAAGGGTGATCCCAACAAGCATTGGTGCTATGAAACGATTGAGATAGATGTACTTGGCAAAAATGAAGAATTCAGGAAAATTCCAAAGAAGAGCTATGACACAGAGATTTTGGATTTTAATCAGATTGATTTCCCAATCAATCATAAGATATTCACATCTCCACAGTTCAAAATAGTTGATAATTTCAATGATAAAGACGAACATAGAAGATTGAAGATTCGTTTTAATGTCGTTTTGGGAAAGAATGAGGATGAGGTCTAGTCACTGGCGAAGATTATGAAATTAATGACAATTATACTTGATACACTATTTGAAGGACCGTTATAGAATTTTCGTTATGTTATTGTGAGAGCAAATAACATGGTGTTCAAGTTTATAGTGGCAGATTTTCCTGTGGTGAACCTAAATGATCTCATCATGGTTACGAAGATCCTAAGCAATGTTGATGTGTCGAAAATTATAGAGACGAATAAGGATGCTTTCATTCTTGGATTTGCTCACATCAAGGCATTTCTTGATAGTTATTATGAATATTTAGCTATCACAGACATTGGTCTTGCCTTAGCTATCAACAAGACTACGAAAATGCCATAGTTGTTGAAAGGAAGAATGAACATTGATAAATTTGATGATGGTGAGATCATTCATCAACCATCTAGTGTAGTTTTTCAAGGAAAGAATAATAAGGGGGAGCTAACCAAGTTTTTGTTTTAATTAATTGATATTGAGAGATACACAAACTCTCATTTCACAAATCTCCTAATTCGAATCAACAATCGCAAAAAGAATGATAATGAAGACAAGGACGAAGTTAGAAAGATCATCATATGGTACATGGAGATTCACAGGGAGCTTTTGCAGACACTAAAGATGATATCTTGAAGTTTCGACTATTCTCAGTAAGGGGAAATTATAGGGCCGAAAGTAGATAATAAGAGTCGAAAGCTATATCTTTCGTTATGCGTCATGCGTCTGTAGGTGTCGAAAGCTGGGCACTTTCAATATGTTACCTATTTACAAGGCATTGTAGTTTCGATACATCATGTATAGTCCTTGTATTTTTTATACGTCTGTTGTATCCTATAAATAGGGTAAGTACTTAGGGCAGAGTATCCATTCGAACATTCTCATATCATATATTGTACTCTTCAGGTGCGAAATTGAGCCAAACAGATTTTATTTAGATTTGTGTGTCTTGTGTCACTTTTTCTTAATCAATTGATTCATTCATCATTTTTAACACACTTCAAAAATGCATACCACATGGACCATTTTTGCATATTTGTCTTATATTTAAGATGCTTCTTCCCATGTTTAACATCCTAAGTTTAATGCGCTATACAGCAAGTTAACCGTCTATTTCATATACCATTCATGTAATGAAGTTAATTGGTCACTATTTATGTATATTTAATGTTTGTTTGTTGTAATAAGGACTAATCATATAATTTTTTAAAATAAATTTTATTTGTGTAAATTTTTACACAAACGTAAATGCAATAAGGACCATTTCTATAATTTAAGTTTGTCGTCTACCATTTATGAAAATTAATATCTCACGAATGATACATTAAATATAAGCAATGTGTTTTCATACATTTAGGTTAATTTGTTTATATGTAAATTTACTTTAAACCTTAGTTAAACAATACCATTTATTTATTTATTTTAATTTTACCAGCTATCATATATATATATATATATATATATATATATATATATATATATATATATATATATATATATATGTGTGTGTGTGTGTGTGTGTGTGAGAGGGGTGGTAGGTTATAATATAGATGTTATTTATTGTGTGGTCGTAGGGACGGATCTGAACCAACAGATGAATAGAATAAATGACCATGATTTGAGTATCTATGATATTACAATGAGATAACATGTACCATATGATCACACAAAATTCAACATAAGAGTATTTTAATCAATTAAAATATATTTAAAAAAATGAAATATTAGTATATTAAGGGATAATTAATTGTCTTAATTTTAAAAATATGAATTTCTTAAATTAATTAAAATTCAATTCTAAATTAATTTTTACTCATTCAGAATCGGTGTAACTTAACAAAAAAAACAAACATTCTAGTAGATTTTAGTTTAAAAACATTTCATTCTTGAAGAATAGGACGTTATTTAAACAAAATTTTAAGAATTCACATTGTTAAAGAATAATAATGTATATATTATCAAGAATAACGAGTTTTTATCAACAAAGTACACCTTTTTTTAAGAATATGGCTTTTTTTATACTATAACAAAAAAAAATCATAGATGACAAAGAAAGCATGTGTGAATAAAGTATAAAATTGATATCGAAGTTGAGAATACGTTGTGTACATTCTTTCATACAATTCTAAAAGAATCATGTATTTTGTGCGATGAATCATTACATTTTGAAAGAATGTAGTTATTTTTGTAAGCTGCTGAAATTCTGAAAGAATGTCGTTGGACCCTAAAATTCTAAAAGAACGTTGTTGCTGTTGTAAGATGAACTTTGAAATTCTAAAATAATATAGTTGTTTTTCACGTAAGTCTGAACCCGAAAATTGTTTCATTATTTTGGAGTGAAATAGTGAGTCACACAACACTTTAGTAATCTAAATAAGAAAAAAAAAATTAGTCAAAACATCGAATAAAATAGTGAGTCACCCAACACTTTATAAATGTGAGTAAAAAAAAAGCAACGGTCGAAGCAATAAACTCATGAAAATAAAGCTCTATGAATATATATTCATAGAATGCATCAAAATAAGTACACAAATAAAGTTTGCATTAAAAAAACAAACAAAAAAACCTTGTAAACTCATCAACAATTCAGCATTTGAGACAACTAGATATTCAAACCGAAAATAATTATCCAAGAATACATAATGTATTACTATTGTAATCAAACAGTTATGATTTTTTACTATTGTATTAAAGAAAAGAGAGTTGTTACTTGTATATGAGAAAAACTAAATCAATTTTGCTTCCACTATCTAGAAGCTTTCACATGTGGAAGATACTAAGATACGTTCCATATCTCTAAATATTATTAAAAAAGAACCTTAAAATCCAAATTGAAGAAATAAGGACCCTTGATTTTATTTCACTCCTATTTCTCCACCATTGGATCATTTTTTATGACGTCATGGTCGAATATAGAAGCGCCTTAATTTGTAACTTACCTCTTACGTTTCATACCCAACTAGGTTAAAACTCGTGTGATACACAGATTGACAAATTAAAATAGTAAAACTAATACATAATGAATGGTTAATAAACATAATGGAATTACCAATGTTATATTTTAAATTAAATTTAAAAGATATACACTGTAAAAATTAAATAAGCCTTATACCATATGTATTGACAAAAACACAATTAAATTCAAAAAATATCAATAAAAAAGTAAATATACAACACATACATACATAAAAAAAAGTATACAAACCACACACAGAGAACAACACATATACACAAAGTGATTACATTTGTGTTGCATTTCGTTTTTAGCTTTTAAAAAAATTAAAAGTAGGTTGCTGTAATCGAAAAGTAATTGAAGGTATAATGGTATTTCTTGGTTGTTATAAAACGGTTGTTTAATGGAAACATACAAAGCAAGTTAATATCAAATAAATAAGTTTCTAAAAAGTAAAATACAGTTTAAAAAAAGCTACAATGCACAAATCAATGAGAATATAGCATTCTGCACAAATCAGTTTACATTATTGACAATTATAGCAATATACATAGAAAGTACATTGCTATTTTACGGTAGAAAGGATAAAAAGTCATAGTAAATATATTGTATAAACTGGTAAAAGAAAAGTGCATTGCTATATTATGGTTATATTGCGATATTAAGTCATTGTTAGTTATAAAAAAGGGTATTATGGGAAGTTTTCAAAAAAAATAGTAATTTGCAAGAATAGTTCTTGTTTGAAAGGTCTATGTGTTACTAACTTTACAAAAAAGGTCTGTTTGTTAGTAACTTTACAAAAAATCTCCATATTTTTAAAAATTTACATAAAAGGTCCCTATTTTTTCAAAGTTAACATAAATTATCATTATTTTTATTCATTGAGAATAAAAAGAACTGTAAGATGTTATATTTGACAAAGGTAATAAGCTGAAAAAAAATAAACATAAATGGTCCCCGTTTTAGTATGAAATAATTGCAAATACATGACTGGTCCCTGTGATACTAACTTTCCAAAAAAAAACCCATGTTTTTAAAGTTTTATTGAAATGGTGCTTGTTTTGTAAGAATTAACCGAAAGTGTCCATATTCATAATTTTAAAGTAAATAACAATGTACTTTGTAGTGCATGTCTACTTGTCTAATATAGCATCATTGCATTTTTAATAAAAGTAATTGTAAGATGATACATTTCACAAAGGTAATAAATAATGAACTTGAAAGATTAAAAAGGACGATGGATTATGAATTTATTATTGATAAACTATCATTACTTTTTTTGGCTTTTGAAATATAACCATACTTTGCTTCAAGTTGTTGAGAGGTCCTTCCACCAAGCGTCATGCTCCTGGTCTCAACTTATACAAAATGATATTTATTGGGGGAATGGTATTATTGTCTTTTCATAGATGTTATAGGGTACGACCTTATAGTGCGTGAGTAAGCTATTCCATAATGGTTGCTTACTAAGAACTTTTGGATTTCCAAGAATCACAATACCATATCGAGCATGAGTAAGTGCAACATTAAGCCTACGTGGATCATTCAGAAACCCAATACCCTAAAACACACAAGCAACCCATAATTAAAATCTCATCACCCCATTATAAGCCCTAAACTAAATACAGATCATAGAAATGGGTGAAAACTGTATGTGTTGTCATTTTGTATAAAGAAAATGTAAGTATGTTGCTATTGAGAGTTAAATATGTGTTATTATTTGGAAAAAATGTTAACCAACCTGATGTTCGTTGCTTTTGACGCATGATAAAATAATGTAATCTTTTCCCCTCCCTTGGAATGAATCCACACTTGCAACTTAGGTATACATGATGTAGTGATTGGTCTATATTTATAACATAATAAATTGTACTAAATATGTTGAATTGATGTGTGATTGCCCAAGAATGTCACTACTTTTATAAAATGTTGAACATTATGTGCAGGCAACTACTTAGTGCTAAAATGGTCGGGACCCGCAAGAAAAATGATCAAAATGAAGCTAACATGCATGGGAGACGAATTGCTAAAAGAATGAAGAAAAATGGTGCTAAGAAATTTGACCACTCTTCATGTTTTGATCATATCTCAAGATATAGAGCTCCAATTGACATGAATGAAGAAGTTCTGAAAACTAGACAAAATTTCCTACAACTTTCATGTTTTGCGTTTTTATTGATTCTACCGTTTTCATCAACAAAAAGGGGCAAAAAAGATGAGGGACGTCCTAGAACGCGTCTAAGACGCCCCCTAGGACACCTACCCGTTTTAGGCCATTTTCAAGTGCAAATCAAGGACGACAGAAGACAGGTAAAACGTCATGAAGGACGCTTGGACGTCCTATATGACGTCTAAGACGCCCACTAGGACGCCGACGCGGAAAACAGCTCCGAAAATCAGTTTTTTAGCACCTATTTAAGGGAGATTAAACCCTAATCGACTGGGGACTTCTCCCCTTCTTCAAACGCGTTCTTGATCATCAATTTCTGAATCAAAGCCAAGAAATCATCAAATTCATTATCATTCAATGTTTTAAGATTGTTCAACAAACGAATCTACATCAATTCCATCAAGCTCTGGATTTGATTACTTCATCCCCAAGGTTTCATCGTTCCATAGTTGATTGATCATTAGACTTCATTGATTTTATGATTCCAAGTTTCTTTGTGAATTTTAGCATTAATTCCATTGTTTATATTGAAGTTGTGTGTTTTGTTAATCATATGGAAGGCTAAACCACCTAGGTTACTTCCGGGAACGTTGTAGGATCTTAGGATGAACACGTTTTGATTATTACTTTTATTCTAGTCAATTTCAGTTATTGTTTCATTCTTAGAGCTATGATTTTTACCTATAGTAATTGGAGTTGAGTTTTCTTATTGTGTGATATTGCAACTAAGATAGTGTATTGTTAATTCACTAATCATTCTGAATTCAAGTAGTTTAGGAACTAAGATGATCAATTGAACCCACATAAATTATTCCGAATTTGTAGTATTATATATTCAACATTGTAATAGGTAATCGTAAGATACATTATCACCAAACCACTAGTTGTTCCTAATCCAATTAGACATAGGGAGTAAGACAACTAGTTGGGATAACATATTGTGTGCTCAAAATTATTTTTTGCAAGTTAATCAACCTTATTTATGTCTAGGTAATTAAATTGGAATTTAAGGGAAGAAAAACGTGTAAGTCCAACCATCTAAACAACTGAATCGGAAGTATCTTGTTTTTTTCTCTTTGATAGTAGTTTGTTTTAGTAGTTCTTGCAATACCAAGTTTTTAGCTTTTTAATCAACTTTTAGTTTAAATAATTTCGTGACAATTGCTAGTAGTTTTTCATTAAATATTTTAACACAAAGTTTGACCACAACCTCTTCGTGGATTCGACCCTTACTTACCCTAGCTATCTAGTGTGTGTGAGGTTTATTTTTGACCGAGACAACGACCTCAATCATGTAGCTCATAAATTATATGAATTTATGAAAAAATGTGAAATTAGCTCAATGCCCTTGTAAAGTAAGTGCACCGTTTCTTGCATATAATTAATAATATATGCACGCTGGCCTTCATATGGTGTCATAACCGCTATCTGCATAATATTTAAGTATAATAATAAATTAATTATATCCTATCAGTGCCAGTTATTTTTATAAAAATATATATACCTGACTTGGAACTACACTTTTTAAAAAAGTAGTCTTTATTTTTTCAACATTTGCAGCAACTATTCTGTTAAGATAGGATGTCCCAATAGCACTTATTTCTTCTTGTCCCATCTTACAATATAAAATAAATTAGTGAAATCAATACATAAAAGAACATTAAGATTTAACTTTTAAGACCATTTTGCCTTTGTCACGCATACTTGGACATAAAAAACATGCGGCGATTTGGTACAGGCCATGGAAAATCAATGTCTGTTGATTGCCTTTCGTTTATGGTAACTCCATTTTGGAGGGTACCTTCGTAAAAATTATTCGAAGGGAATTCTGAAAGACATAGATGCATAGGATATTGCACCTGAAACTTTTTAGATGAAATAAGTCAACATTTTTTTGTTTTGTAAAAAGACGTATTTGCCCTTGTCACACATATTACTATTTTTTTTTAAAACGTGTAATCTGATTGGTTTTACACCAAGAATCACAAGTCTAACCTTGTTCATCTTTTAATTGTTGAAGCTTGTGAAGTTCACTCTTTTCAAATGTATCAAGATGGCGAACCTTAAATGAAAACATATAGAATTCAAACTATTAAAAATCAAGCGTGTAAGAGTCCTAAATGTATAAAATTTGGAACATTAAGAAAAAAGAAACCTAAAAGAACCATAAAGCAAAAAAAAGGCATATCATCGACTACCTTCTAGACATGACAATAAATCATAACATACAAAGATTTCAATGCCAACGAAATATAAAACATGTAATATACAAATCAATCAAAAGTATTATACATGAGAATGGGAAAATCAAAATATCATAATCATACCTAATTCCGATGTTCATGGTCATTTTTGTCCAAAGGCTTAAGTAAATGATTGAATCTTGAAAATATCCTTCACATCTTTAACCCCTTAATCATACAAGAAATTGTCATTAATATTCAATAAGTTATACCCCGGTTTACAATATCATCATAAAAATACCTAGTTACTACTCTCTCCAATGTACAAACATAACATGATACAAAAAGGATTAAAAACAACTCTCTGGTTACTCAAAAAAATCTTACACATTTTTAGACAACAAAGATAACTGATATAAAAACTAACCGCATGATGCCAAATGAAGTAATAGGAAAAGTGATGTCAAAGATTTGAGGGTTTGCTTGAATCGAATGGAAATTTCAGGGGTGGACTTGCTGAAAAAGCCGGTTTGAAATCACATCTTTTACTTCATGGTATTCCAAATTTGATTTGGGTTGGAATTCAAAGATTTAACATGTTGATATAGGATTTTCATTCCAAATGTTGAAGATAATTATAAAAAAGAGTAAGAAGGATTAGCTTTGGCAAACACGTGTTGAGATTGTTGTGTGCCTTCTATACCTTCCATGACACTTCAATTGCATAAAAAAAGTGTTCCATTTTGACAACCTAACTTTGTAATCAAATAAAAGATGCGATTGAAGATTTAGTTTTAGAAATGATTTTGTTCTGCATTTATTCTTATCAGTTGATAGAAAATCGTTGAGTTAGTTCCTGATTCATAGCCTTCAATTTTGAAATTTGATAAAAATGTGTTGATTGTATGCGATGGCTTAAGAGGAAGGGAAAGTGAAAGGGCATCGACGGGAATTCACTTTGGTATTTTAAGCGGGAAAATCAATTAGGGAGGGCTTAGAGAATGCCAAGTGGCAAAAATCTACTTATTTATTAGATTAGGGATTTCATTCCTCACTTTTTCCCTGCACATAATTGAATCGTCATCGTCGAATAGATACACATCGTCATTTTGTTTTTCAGATTCATCATCTTCAGGTGTGATTCCCCTTTATTCAGATTTTCGGTTCTCACTCCTTTACATCTCTGGTTTCCCCTTCCAAGAAGATTCGGTTTGATTTTTTCACGTTATTTTATTACAATTCCCGATGGAAATTTAGGGTTTTACTTCCAAATTCTTTTGCTTTGGTTGATTAGCAATCATCAACCGTTTTTGCTTTGCTTAATTGATCTTCAACGTGTTCTATTATTCCTGATCCCACCGCCATTTGAACCAATAACAATTGGATTAGTGTGCGTATCCACCTTCGAGATATCACCGTCTCCACCGCTTCATTCCTTGGTCACCACCGATGCTTCGGACTGATCTATCGGGGGGGGGGGGGGGGGGGGTTCCTCACCTTCTTCGTATCCATTGAAGAGGATTTCTGTATTTGAAAGTTGCCCAAATCAAATGTCGAGTCCGAAGAACCCTATCCTGACGGCTCCCACCATTTTTGACAGGATACTTTTGAGTTTCTTACATGTATCGTTTCTAATCCTAAACAGCGTCGGAGCATCTCAACAGAGGAACCTGTCGGAATTATAACCCTGACACTAATCTCAAGAGAGGAACCTGTCGAAATTATAACCCTGACACTAATCCAATCTCCATTTTTTTATGTTTATGTTCTGGTGGTTGACGAATCTTCGCCATTTAAGGTGCTATTTATGTTTCTGTTCTTGTATTCTGGTTTATTACATAACCTAGGGTTTATAATTTGTATTTTCCTCTGTTTCGCTTTGATATTGCACTAGATGCAAAATTGATATGTTTTTTGTTAGTATTTAATTTAAATCTTTATAGTGGCCAATCACAGTAGATCAGATTGTTAGCATCACACCTATACAAATTATGGTTGTTACTCGGTATATAAATATAATTTGATAATATTCTAAATTTTTCATCATGTCACTTCTTGCAGGAAGTTCTTCAACTAGATTTACCCATGACCATGTCTATGTATAACCTTTCACCAAATGCAGAGGTAAAGTTAAAATAATAACCACAACATAACTATTTATGAAAAAATTGCATTCAATTTAAAAAAAAAATAGATTCTTTTCAATAAAACAGGGGAATGGTTGTTGTTCTAGAAGTGGAAGAGTTTACATGTGTAAAGCACAAGATGTTTCCTGATTCTCTCAAGTGTTCTTGCTAAAGGTTTGATAATTAGGCAAGATTCTTTATATAAAGCTAAAGCATTCGATGAAAAAGATCAATCAAGAGCCGATGCATCTGCTACATAGATCTCCTTACCCTTACCATGCTCTATCTTCACTGTTCAATATCACTGGTCCTCATATAATTACATGTTGTTCTACAAAATGTTTAGTTTGATTTTTCTTTGTTGTGAATTGGTTTCTTTATCTGTTGCGTTTTACTAAACTTTATTGGTAGCTTTAGACTGGTGCAATTTTTACTTCAGATCAACACATGTGGTTTAATCTGCTCTTTCGTTTGGTCTAGGCTTATAATGTTTTGACTATTAAAAAACACAATGGGTGGTTAGCGGCAAGGGAGGACATACTTATGAGGGAATGAGGATTAAAAGATCACGACTTAATGGGGAAAACATATCATTTCCCAAAATTTCTTGATTCCTTGTGTCTTGTGATGGGGAAGATAGTGTTAAATGGAGCTATATCAATTCATTAAAAGAGGTTTCAATTTAACTTTTTTAAATGATTATAAAATTAAAAAGCATAGATTTATCATTTATGATTTTATTTTTCAGGTTGCATATATAATTCATGGAAGCAGTAAAAATGTTATGAACATGTCACAACCTGATCAGGTTGAATCATGGCGCTCTGTTATGAATGGTATGCTGATAAATATTTTAAAATTTTCAACATTTTAAAAAGCAAAATGTTAAACTTTCCGATTTTACCCATGGTTTCTTTGCAGGTAAACTGGAGACATATTATATATTTATTATATTTTTTTCTTTTTTTCAAACTTTTCAAATTTACCGGTAATTCCTATTCTTAATATTCACGTAACATCAATGTTCATAAAATATTTATGTTTTGTTTTTTAATTTGGTTCATTTTCTGACATAATGCTGTTTTTTTTTCAGGTATATACCAACAGGGGTCCCTTTTGATCTTCTTTGTGCTGAACTGAAAGACCTTGGAATTTCACAGTAACATCAATGTTCATAATGTTGTTTTTTTTTTAATTTGGTTAACTTTATACATTTTTTTATATAATCGCAGCATTTTCAGGTACATTTTAGAGGATACCCAGGAAACATATTGATTCCTTGTGATGGGGAAGATAGTGTTAAATGGAGCTCTGTTATGAATGGTATGCTGATAAATATTTTCAGATTTTGAACACTTTAATAAGCAAAAAGTGAAACTTTCCGATTTTACCCCTGGTTTCTTGCTGCAACTTTTGCTGTTGGGTTGAAGAAGCTTGGAACAATTCAAGTTCAAGAAATTCCCTTTTTTGACGCTGTGAAGATAACATGTGCTGATTCCAGTGTAATAGTTGAAGAAGCTGATAAACATTAGATGAATCTTCGTATTGTAGACAAAAACACTGTAAGTATGTTTTTATGTTACCAAAAAACTACATAAGGTACTTCTTTTTAATAATTCACCTTCACCTTTAAACCAGTAATCGAACTTTCATGTGATTTGATTTCATGTACCATGAATAAGAAGATGAAGGAGAATGATGGAAAGAAGGTAAATTGATGTTTCCATGCTTCTACCTAATTTTTGCCCTAATAGATTGAATTGCCCAATTTGCTTTGTTCTTTATATTCTTCATCTATTTCTGTTACATGCTAGATAGAGTTTTTTTTCAATTTTTTTGTGGATTATAGTTGTAAATATTTTATGTTATTAGGTTTGCTTTTGACTATAATTGAATGTTTTAATCTCTTTTCTCACACTCAAAAAGTGTTTATGCATCTAGCTTGATAATATATGGTACACCTTGAGAAAAGATTGAATATCTAATTCTTCATCTTCTAGATATGAAATAATGAATCACAGAAACCAGTTCCTCTTCTCACTATTGGCTATCATGTAATAAAATTACATATATACCCTTTTGTTCTAAGCATTACTTGCTTAACTAAATTCAGAGTGTGAAAAATGTGCATATACCTGTAGCTTGACAAAATACGGTACACCTTCATGTTTATACTTTTTTCTTATTTGACCAAATTTATCAAATGTTGTTTATCTTTTATAAATTGCAGGTCTGTGTCATTGAAATTGTCACCCATATAGCTTCTATTGTTCTACAACATCAAAGTTCCAAAAAAATGTGTTGTACTTTGCATAGCACGTAAAAAGATCACAAAATTTATAAAAAATCATGGCTTTATGAAATTATTTCACATTTGAACTTTACCTTTACTCGGTCACAAAAATTTGTGAAAGAGTGGCTAATATTAAAACTTGAGTTCAAGCCATGAAATGTCTAACCACTTTCTCAGAGGGTGTGGGCCCAACTTTTATCTTTGAAAGGGTAAGTAAGTTTATCAAGTTGTGTGTTCTTCCAATGCAATAATCTAACATTAAAACTGTTTAATTCGTTTGTTTTGTAGATGTTCTAGATAATGAAAGAGCACAAGAACTTTCCAGTTTCAAGATTTTGTTTTATCTTTTACTTCCATTACCATGTTCAACAATGTTAGGCTTAGTGAAGAGTTGCATTGGCACAAAATTCACAAGTGAATTTGGGTATCTAATTACAGTAAGTATTATTCCCCCCCCCCCCCCCCCCCCGATGTTTTAAGTTAAACTAATCACAACTTCAAGAATCTGATGTGGGAACTGGAGCTAGTTTTTTGCATATATTATTGATTGTCAAGATCTGAAAGCGTACACTGCTCTTCATGTAGGTGCTAGCAAGGATCTTTTAGATCAAGTGGAGAGAAGTTTATAGGTTGGTATTTGACTTTTTAGTTTTTTTTTTCCAAAAATTAATTTGGTATGATGGAATGAAATTAAAAAGAATGGAATAAACAAATGTTAGTGGCCTTATGAAGTTGTAACAGTGGCATTTGAGGCAATACCCCAAACCTTGGCACAAAACTGTGGTGTCAGTGTCATTAGAGCAATGACTTCTCTTCAGGGAAAGGAAAGAAATATTTTCTAATTACATTTTGGTCCCTATTTATAGTTGTTTTTCAATTTTAGTCCCAATAAGTTTTCTCTTGCAATTTTGGTCATTATTTGAGGTTTTTGTAGTGTTTTTTTATCCATGTTCCAAGTAAAATGACTTTGTTCAACTTACTTTTACAAATTCGGTCCTTATTGAAGGGTTTCATAACATTTTTGGTACATGTTCCAAGTAAACTGACTTACTGTGGTCCATGAGTACGCCTAATTTTTGCCATTTTGGTCCCAAGTTTTTACTCATTTACTCACACTACTTGGAACTTAGAACAATAACGTTAAGAGAACCTCATATAAGGGCCAAAATTGAAAATAAAACTTTTTGGGACCGTTAAATTAAAAGATTTAATTGACTTTATTTGCTACTAGAAATATCATCATTAAACTTATCGGTGCATTACACAAATTTTTTGGTCCTGATATCAAAGCATTCTTGTCGAATGTCAAGCCTGCCTTCTTAGTGTGGTAGAGGCAGAGTATGAAAAAAAATCCTTTTGAGGTTTAGCTGTTTGACCATGTTTGTTTTTTCTGCTTTTTTATATACAAAATGTTAGGTATTTAATTATTATTTCCTTCAGGGGGCGGCTGCATGGGTTGCAACCATCGCTTCAGTGAAAGTGGCAACTTTTGTTGTCCTTACCATGTTTACAAACTATTGACTACAAAAACATTTCAATTGAGAGATAAAGCCATGTTAGCAAAGAAAGATTTGTCATCCTTCTTATGGGAAAGTATCGCTCAAAACCAATCTAAATCCTCCTCTTCATCATTTCCTAATAGGAATGGATAATTTTTGGGGTTTCTGATTGTGATGGAAGTATATGTAGGATTATGGTTGTTTATGATGGTGATGGATGTAAAGAACAGGGGATGAATGCTAAAGGGGTTCCAGTTGAGGATGAAGCAGGGAGATCTGAGAAGCAAACTACCAGATTCAATGGAAAACCACAATTGTTGAAAGGAAAGCGGAAAAGATGGAGTGAAGAAGAAGAAAAAAGATATGCTTAGGGTATGTTGTGAAATGAAAATTCAATGTAAAATCACAATTATCAAAATACTCATTGGAGGTGTACTAGTTTTTGAACTTCTTCAAACTTTGACAGTTTTTATTTCTTTTAGCCTACAGTTTTGTAACTATACTTGAGCATTAAATATTGCATCATAAGTTATATAAGTATTTCTACCACATTATGTATATAGAAAGACTTTAAAATGTTATATGTAGTGGATCCTCAAGTTACTATTAATTCTCTTCTCATAGTTGTTTATGGATGCTTTTATGGAAATTTATCCCATGATGGGTGAGTGTTGTTAGTTCACTTAAAAATGTTCATCAAGAGAACAAGACATCATGGGTTTTACTTTTGACATATTTCTTGTATTTTATTACTGATCATTTTATGACTTATTTATTAAAAAATTAACATAAAACATACTTATTATGTGTTATTCTGAATATGATATGTTATTTAACGCAAAATAGCATCATATTTCTATTTTTCTCAAAACATAAACACATTTTTTAAACCAAGTCTAACCACAGACTTTTATTATAAACCAAAACAATAACAAACTTTTATTTTTAAGCAAAAACCGCAAAGTACTTGTATTAATTTTTTTACTCAATTAGCTACTTATTTTTATTTTAACCTCCAAAAAACAACAATTTTATTTTTTTAGCTGAAAATAACAATTTAATTTTTTAGTTTTAACTCAAAACAGCAAAGTAGTTTAAATTTTAACCCAAAAAGTCATGTACTTTTTTTAACTAAAAATAGTTATGTACTTTTCGTTTAGCACGAGAAAAGAAATTACCATGCCCTTTTTTGCATCAAGTAAAAAAATTAGACAAACGGCTACTTAGGGTATTGTAATTTGAAAAAACTATATAATTATAGCATTTGTATTTTAGTTATTTTTCTAAATAAGACATTATATTGTGAAAAATCTATATAATTATAACATTCTATTTTAAATAAGTTTCCGATTAAAATGTTTTTCAACACAAAAAAATTCCCTCTTTTTTGCATCAAGTCTATTGAAAAAAAATTGTACAACTTTTTTTGATTCAGGTAAAAAGTATATCAAAAAACTATTTGGTTAAAAATTTTAATTGAGAGTATTTTAACAAAAAAAAATGGTGGAAAATTGATGCAACAAAAGAAAAAGCTTTGAAAATGTAAGTAGCAGTGGAGGATTTATGAATGAGTTTTTATACAACAAACTATGAGTTTTTTGTCATTCTTTTTCTTTTAGGCATGTACTAAAGAACAACCATGTCTTTATTTTTTGTTGTTTCTTTCTTGCTACTTGCAAGTATGGTGTTATTATTGGAAACAAAATATTATTATATGTCACAAATACTTTTGTTTGATTGATTTTGCGGTTTTGGTTCCAAATGATCTGAGTAAACTCTTATTTATCTTTTTCTTATTAAATGAAAGTACAATGCCATAAGTTTATTTATCGGCCTACACTAGGCTTGCGTAGATCCGTCTTCACTCATGGTCAGTTATATGTAGTTGTTTCATGTATCACAAGTAAAAAAAATGTTTCATGGTATTCATATGTGACGAGGAAGGTCGTTTAATTAATCAGGGTCGACTCTACCCTTTACAAAATTAAGCAAGGGCTTAGGGCCCCTAACTCTAAAATGCCCCTAGTTTTAAAGCTTATTCTGTCAATTATATATGTATATTTATGTATTTCTTGCATTACAAAGACAAATTGGAGCTTGGTTTGATGGTAAAAACAATAGTTTATCAAAAATAAGGGTTTCAAGTTCAAATCTCATTACTTACTTGAAAGACCCTAATTTTTTTGTTTGCTTAGAGCTCCCGAATTATTTGAGCCACCCATGCAATTAATAAAACAAAAAATATTGTATATAAAGAGATCCTTCAACGATTATAGATATTTATTGATTTCAGTGAATCTTCTACATATTTCAATAATACCAATAACCATAATTTTGTTTTTAATTATTATGCAATATCTACACATTTATATGTTCTTTATGCATTCCCCCGCGTTTAACGCGGGTTATAATCTAGTACTATTAATATAACTACATATCAATAATACATGGTTGGTTATAAAATAAATGAAATTGGTAACAATAAAATGTAAGAGTTCTTGCAAACAATTTAAATTTGTGTATGCATCAGCAATAAAAAGCATAAAAAAAAAAAAGAAAGCGGATGTTCATTTTGTTAGTGGTTTTAATGAAAAAGGGGAGGAAGAAGCGGCAGACAGGTGCAGGAAGGTTGTCAAAACCTCGATTGATTGATTAAAGCAAAGCAAAAAAAAAAAAACGAGTTATGTAAAAGAAAGGAAAACTTACTAATTGATTGGAAAAGGATAATCATCTAACCATGGGTTTATAATCTTGATGATCGACTATAGAAGAAGAAGTGGTGGATCGGAAATGATGGTGACTTCGATTATGGCTAAGATTAGTTTTCATCGAGACCTTGATTGTTCATAATTTATCTGTGCTTCTTGCGAATTATCTGGAATACAAATAGTATCCTATTATATCTCTATCGAGAAATTAAATATTATCCTACATTTTGTTCCTACTTTTCTTCCTACATATTTAATATGATGCCGAGTGTATAAATTCAAAATCTCAATTAAATTTAAATTAAATTTAATGACACTTGTCACCATCTAAAATAGGTAGGAGGATGTTAGGAACAAAAAGTAGGAGACTATTTTATTTCTCATCTTTATTATACCATAATTAATTAAAAATAATAGTACTATAATACACTTATATTATTTATTAAATGATTTAATTTTCTAAAATCTAATTGGTGTCTACATCTACACAACAGATAGTGATCCATATATGAACCTATATATATATATATATATATATATATATATATATATATATATATATATATATATATATATATATATATATATATATATATATGGGTTAATTGTTGTATATTTTACCATACTTTACTTTCAGTTTTAAATAAAACAATAATATTTTTATTTATGTTTGTAATTGCTTCTTTTTTTCATTCTATTAAATTTTATATTTCATCATACAATATGATTATTTAACCATTAATCTTGCGTTAAAGAAAATTACGGATGCTTTAAAATCATTTTAAATCTAATTAAACATAACGATGCCTCATGAATAAAGTAGTCAATGTTGTTTAAAAATATCTATTTGTAAATTTATGATTGATAATTACAATTTTTACAGCCTCTATGTTTTTATTATTACATATTAAATTATTTACTTTTTCATAATTTCGATTGTATTTATTTCAAAACTTAATGTTAAAAAATGTTATAAGTTTACACGTTGATGTTTAATTTTTTTTAATCAACTTGTATAGTACATGCCTCTAACATCTAGTATTTTATAAATAAAAAAACACAAACATAAAATATTATGATTTATTTGAGAATAATTACACAACGTTATCTAGGAAAACTAAAGGAATGCGATATTAGATAGCAACCCCTAAATTGACTCCATAAATGACATAACATGCACAAATATTCGTATTTATGCAACCAATTAGCAACATCATGCGAAGTCATGCAAATTATGAAGATGTTGAAATGTAAGCCAAATAACACCAACCATTCACATATATGTGTATTTATGCAACCAATTAACAACATCAAGCGAAGTTATGCAAATTATGTTGATGTTGAAATGTAAGCGAAATAACACCAACCAGTGTAAGTTATGGATGAAAGTGGGTCTGAACCAAGCTCGTTGGACCCGATCCCAGAAAAACCAGAAACCAAAATTGAAGGATTTGAAGGCCCAAAAATCAGACTGGTATATAGGAACCGGTTCTGGGTATGTGGCCGGGTAAAATGAGTCTAAAACCAGAAAACATAAAAATATCAAAATAGATAGAGTAGAACCGGATAACGTGTGTCTAGAACAAGAAAAAACTGGAATTTTTGTAGTCGGTGGATTGAAATGAATTAAAGTAATATATACTTATATAGTATATAATTAAGATTATTATTAAAAGTTGTGTGTATATAGAAAATTGTAACCCAAAGAAATGTGATTTGATTTTCAATAAAGATCGTATATTGTAAGACTTTTGCATACATTACTGTTTAATTGGATCAAACTCATGATTTATTTTGTCTAACCCCTTTTTTCAGGGTTCTAACATCTTATATATAATTTGTTTGAATTTTTTGTTATGGTTTTAATTTGCTGATTATAAAATCTAACTATTTAGATTTTCTTATGGCATTTTGGCATTGGATCAAATTCATAAAAACAATATACCATACCAACTGAATTTGTAAAGTACTAAGGTACGTTTGATTGCCAAGAATGGAATGGAGTTCGAGGGGAATGATTCCAATTCTCTTGAATTCCTGCGTTTGGTTGGAGTTTTAAGGAAGGAAAATGATCCCTAAATGAAAAACTTTCCCTCAAATGGTTGACAAAACATTACTTCAACTAACTAACCGAATCAATTCCTTAACAATAAGTAAAATAACGAATTACCATTTTGACACTTCCATTTTTAACGAAAGCTATCTAAAAAAACCTAGTTTAACGTCGTTCTCTTCACAACAAACACCATCTCCATCGCTACAACTCCATACCTTCATCTTCTTCATTGTGCGAGGTGAGTTCTTCCTCTCGTTCTCTCTCTCTCTCTCTCTCTCTCTCTCTCTCTCTCTCTCACACACACACACACACATTGGTCGAACCCATCTTCTTCTTGTTGCTGTTAAAATCGATTCATGGTTGTTTCCTTGTTGTGAAAATCGAATATGTTAATCAAATCTAATAATTGATATGTGACTGTTTATTTTCTTTCTATAAATTAATAAGCTTTGACAACTGATTCATATTTATTTTTTTGTTGTGAAAACCGATTCATGTTTATTTTCTTGCTACGAAAACTGATTCCTGTTTATTTTCTTGTTGTGAAAATCGATTCTTGTTTATTTTCTTGCTATGAAAATTGATTCGTGTTCTTGTTATCTCTTTCTTTAACAACATCATCTCTGGATTTGTGTTGTTTAACAGCAACATCTCTGAATTTGTGTTGTTTAACAGCAACATATCGGAATTCCTTTACACGTACAAAACTTTTGGCAAATTGAAGAATACGATAGAGAGGTTTGGGTCAAATACATTTTGGAATGGTAGTATTATTAATTAGGATGTTAATTCATTTTTGGATTTTTATGTTTTTTGGAGTGTTTATTAGGATGTTACTTTGATATTTTGGATTTGTAAGTTTTAGGTATCTTTGATAAGGATGTATCAAAATATTATTATGTTTTTTGGAGTGTTTATTAGGATGTTACTTTGATATTTTGGATTTGTAAGTTTTAGGTATCTTTGATAAGGATGTATCAAAATATTATTATGCTTTTTGGTAATGTTATTATGATGAGAAGTGGAATGACTTTAAGTTATGATTTTTATTAACATGATTTTCATAATATGTTGACATGAATGTTCAATCAATAAATTAAAATTTTATTATTTTAATATTTATATAATATATGTTTACATGTAACTTAGAAAACAAAGTAAATTTAAGCAAAACAGAAGGGAAATTTTGTCATTTTATATAAATTCTAAATCCATTTCCTACGAACCAAAGAGAATGTTGAATTAATTCCAATTTTATTTCCTACCAACCAAACAATAAATGGAATTGGATTCGAACTACTGACAGATTCCTTTTGCATTTTCGTTTCAAATTCCTTTAACAACATTGTGCGAACCAAACAACACCTAAGGATTCAGTTATTATACTATTTTGTACATAATAAGGGATTTTATGTTTAATCATTTTAAGAAGGATATTGTAGTCTAAAGAGGATTAATAAATACAACTATAATTGGTTAGTAAGAGACAAACCACCAAATTTCAATTTTCTAGAGATGCTTAATAAATACAAATACAATTGGTTAGTACGTGATTACAAAGAGTAGAAGTGTGAATAGACTTTTTATATGCTAGATAGGTGATCACATAATGTAGGTTGATGTCGATCATAATAGCCAAGGAAGGAAAAAATCAACAATGAAGAGGAATGTCAAACACAAATTAAAGAGCACTAGTCGAACATTGTGAAAAATATCGAGACAAGGTTGTGCGTGCGTATCCGATTAATCTAATGGCTAGGTCGATGTAGATTAAAAACTCTATACATTTCGGGTTTCCAGTCCAACTACCCGGTTCCGGTTCTTTTACGTGGTTTATCCAGACCTGTTAGACCCATATCTGAAATACTCAAAACGTAGATAAGGCTATTCCAAAAGCCCAAAACCCAAACCAGGTTAGCATATTTCGGTTCTGGTTCCGATCGGGTTATAAATCTCATGACTAGTTTATAAAGCTAAAAAAAATAGACGCCTTAAAAAATTATTTATTTATAGGGTTGTTACTGTTTTTAGGTTTATACATTTTCTATTTAATCCATCTCTCTCTCTCTCTATCTCTCTCTCTCTCTCTGTAACGCTCGATTCCCAAGGTATTTATTTTAAATTGTTGTTTGCTTAAATATTTCGTTTGGGCTTTGAAGTCTTTGGGCTTTAAATTCATTTTGGGCTTAGGGGGTGTCATACGTGAGGCGTACCACGTTACGTACGTTGAGAGTATGAACGTACGTGCTGTGTACGTAGGAGTACGCGCATCGTACATGTCCAGACCCAAAATCCTACATTTTAGGGTTTTAGCACTATTTAAAGAACATTATGCCTTAAGGACCTCTTTTATCATCCTCCCTCTTGTCCCTTATCAGCCTCCATGATACCCTAACCCCATTGTTGTGTGTTCTTAAGCTTGGAAGGTCCCTTTAGTGCATTTTTGGCGTTTTTGTTCCATTTCCAAGGAAGTGAAGGTTGGAGCAAGGTGGTGGTTCAAGGAGAAGCTTATAGATCCGAGTTGTTTGCTTCATTTCAAGCTTGTGCAAGGTATAAAGTCTTGAACATGATACTTCATAGCCAAGATCTCTTTTGATTGTGTTTCGGACCCTTTTGGTCCCATTAATGAGATCTTGTGAGCCCATGTCGTTTTTGAAGCTTAGAGTTGCTACTCTTGGTATTATTTGGGTCCTAGAGTCATAAAGTTGCCATATTTGAGGTGTTTAAATCATCCATGCATGAGTATTGGTCATTTTTATGGAAGTTGATTGTCACATTTGGAGTTTGGGTTCATTGGGGGCATGCAAGCCACCAAGTTGTCGACTTTATGGTTTAAGACACTTCATATGACTCATATATGTGATTGGAACCCTAGGTCTTAAGGAATTAAGTGCTTTCTGGGAATGTGGCTTAATGAGTAAGTACGTTAGGCGTACAGGCTCGTACACACAACGTACACGCCATGAAACCTGTACACTTGACGTACAGTTGAGTACGCCCCACATACTCATTGGATTTGGGCTTTGTGTATTTAGGCCTCGGATTGGGCCACTTTCATGGAAGTTGATTGTCACATTTGGAGTTTAGGTTCATTGGGGGAATGCAAGCCACCAAGTTGTCGACTTTATGGTTTAAAACACTTCATATGACTCATATATGTGATTGGAACCCTAGGTCTTAAGGAATTAAGTGCTTTCTGGGAATGTGGCTTAATGAGTAAGTATGTTAGGTGTACAGGCTCGTACATACAACGTACACGCCATGCAGCCTGTACGCTTAGCGTACAGTTGAGTATGCCCCACATACTCATTCGATTTGGGCTACGAAAACATTATTAGGCCTTAGGCTAAGGCCCATGCTAAGGGATTAGGCCCAATTGAAAATGGGGCCATATGTTGGACCTTGTTGGATTGTTTATCTCTTTTGGGTCATTGGATTGTGATTTAGGGTTTCATTCTTGGACCAAGTTATGTTAGGGATAAAATAGTCTTTTAACCCCAAGTAGGGATTCTTGGTTAATGATGTAGATCCCAATGTTAATTAGCTTTTATATGGTAATTGATAGCACGGGGAGCTGTAGGGCCAATAGTTAGGGATCATTCGTTTCTTTCAGCTTTTCGAGGTGAGTTTTCCTCACTGGGTTTAGTGGGTTTAAGGCACTAAGGACGACCGTTGTTAATTATGTTGATATACTCATTGTCTGTGTGATAATTGTATGTGCTTGTATTTTATGCTCATTGGACGGCTCACATATTGCGAGTGTGGGCAGGGCCTGTTATGCAAGTGTGGGTGGGGCCTGTATCTCTTTGGGCGGGGCCTGTTATGTGATATGTTAGTATGTGGTAGCTTGAGAGTTTAAGTCTCGTCCGGGACATAGATAGTATTAGGAGTAGTTTGGTAGGAATATATTAGATTTGTCGTTAAAAAAAACACGTAATGTATTGTTAAATAACAATTTATACTAATATTAATTTTGAGTTCCATTGTCAACAGTAATCTCATTCTATTGCTCCAATTTTTTTTAATTTACTTAATTTCTTCGGTTTATTCCACCACCGCCAAACATTCTCACACTATCAGTATACATGGCTTCTATATTTAACCACCGCCTCACCTACCACTCCTGTTATGCCATTTTCCTGTTCTACTACCAACTTATCTCCATCTTTTACGTCTTCTCACTGCTCTACTCCACTTCTCCAGTTTACATCTTCTCCATTTTCTTTCGTCCGTGCTTTCTTGCTTGCTTTCTTCCATTTTTCTACGGTTTCTGTTTGTAGTGTTCATGTTATTTTCTTCTACCCACAAAATCGCTACCCTACTCCATCTCCGTCTTTTCCGTTTACAGATCCGGATGGGACTGTCTTTCCCTCTTCTGCTTCATCTGCTTCGAATCAACCTATCTGACTCATAATCAAGTCGCAGTTTCCACCGGGACCCTACCTTTCTCCGATAATTAGAAACCTTTTAGAACTTGGCGACAAACCCCACTACTCCCTCGCAGCGTTCTGTAAATGTGCTTGGAAGCGTAACAACTCGCTACTTCGACATCTTCGGTCGTACATGAGATGCACTCAGTTGCACCCGAGACATCTTTAGTTGTACCAGAGACGGCTATGATGGAGGCGACGGTGGATATGCTTGGATAATCGAAAATCGTTGGTGGAATTGTGATATGTTGAGCATGTGGTATCTTCAGGGGATCGGATACGATCGTTACTGTCAACGTCGTCTTCTGCGTGTTCTTCGTTTTCCTCCTCACCATCTGTGGCCTCCAATTTAAGAGTATTAAAGCCCTAGACCGATTCTTGAAGGAGAAAATGGTATGTGTGTGTTTGTGACTTGTGATCGTAGAAACAAAAGATAGGGAAGAAAGGCTTTGCCATATAGGTTATTCAATTGATAGCCGTTTTTCCCCAATTCTCTCAAATAAATTGCTGCATTTATTTTAATTTCTGTTGTTTTTTTCCTGCTTCGCTCAATCGGACAATATATTTTTTATTTCTACCATTTTTGGTCCAAAATCAATCAATCGAATGTTGCATTTTCTTCATTTATGTTGTATGAAGACTGATTTCTTCAATCAGTTGTTGTATATTTCTAAATTCCAGTGTGTATATTCCATGCCAAATTTAGTAATTAGTTTCCCAAATTCAACAACATGATCTATTGTATACCCTTCGTCCATTCCTCCAAATAATCACCACATATGGTCCAATGACCGGCCATCCGCAGTTGTAAACTACAAACCTCGGAAATTTATGAAGGCAGAATTCTTCCAGTACACCCTCACCCGAAGGGGACATGACTACATTCGCACCCAAGCAGACTTTCCCAACATGAACCCGGAAGAAGTGTTTCTCATAGCCAAAGTATTTCAAAACAAGGCTGAAAAGCATCCAAAAATGAAGACTGCACTCGATCGGGCCAACAACTTTTTGATGGAAACTGTGTACGACTTTGCCAAAATTGATGCGGACATCTATCCCATCATTTCCAAAAAGGTTGATCTGCCACCTCCCGACCCCGCATCGATGCCCATCCAAGGCTTTGCTGACAGATCTTTAGGTGCAACTAACTTCCGAGAGCTTGGCATCATTTTCAAAAGGAAAACCGACAATGTCAAATACTTTATTCCTATGAGTGCCATGGATCGGCTCACCAGGAAGCAGCTTGACATCTGCCGCAATGCAGTAGAGAAATCCAAATTCACTACCGCAGAGGTCAAGTTTGAGATCCTGAGGAGAATCACCTGGTTAAAGAATGTGAGGAAGTTCTGGTGGATCTTGATCAAATATCTTTGTCTTGATAAATGATCAGAAGTTAAAGAGGTCACTTAGGGGGAAATTGTTGAATCATTAAAAGTGACCCTCTTGAACTTCTCCCTACCGCAGTTAGCACCGCAGCCGCAGTCAAGAGTTTCTACTTCAGTCATCCGCAACCGAAGTCCAAGGATCAGCAATCTTGATTTTGTACTCAGTCTGTATTGTCTTATCTCTTTTATTTCTATTGTCCAGTAGACCTTGCATGGCTACTCATAGAAAACCTTTTGGATTGTAACTCTTGCGTCTCTATAAATAGAGACCATGCTCTTTGTATCAGATACGCATCTTCACTTTCTAATACATCTTCTCTAGATTTATCCTTTCAAAAAAATAAAAGATCCAAATCTTCAAACCAGTCATGATCACCCGAAGAAGGAGGTCACCATGAGCAAGTAGAAGATCCAATAAAAGAAACACTTTGTCTTCAAAAGTCTGAAAAACATCTCGAGTTCTCGAATCATAATACACTGAAATTCTTCAAAGAATAACCTGCTAAAAATTCATCCATAAAATGTAGTCCAGATAAAAATAATGTGAGTCCAAAAACATGGTCTAGCAATGCCAAAAATTTGATCCAAGGATCAAAAATAAGTGTCACATCACATTGCCAAAATAATCTTCGTCTTCAACATATCATAAACCCAAACTCGTGAAACCATAAAATCTGAACTAGATGCGAACACAAAATCATCCTATGGTAGAGTCCGAATAATAAATAATCTGAATCGGAAAACATTGAGTAATGCCAAAAATTTGATCCGTGAAGACAAAAAATAAGTGTCACATTGCATCACTAAATAAATAATCGTCTTCAGAAGTCTTCAAGAATCCAAACTCAAACAATAATAACCAAATCTGGATGATATTCTCTCCCTATTTTTGATAACCAATGACCGGATATCAAAAATCAACAAATCATCGGATGGAGAGTGTCGGATACCAAGAGCTAACAGAGACGCTCTCCCTAGATGTATGAAGGGTCTCGATAAGAAACGAGAAAGAGTAAAATAAATACTCTTGTGGTCAAGAGAAAGCGGGTGACATAGTTGCTGAAACTGTGCTGAGAAAATCTGTTGTGCCAAAAATATATCCAAATATCCAAACTGCGGTGTCGGAATACTTGAAGTGGTCTTCAATAGAGAATAAAGTCCACATGCTCAAGATACATGATTCGTCAACCAAAAATCAAGAGCGCCAAGTCATAATATCCCATAAAATTAAGAATCCGAAACAACTTTGTTGATTAATCGTCGTTGCGGTGCAAGCATCACAAAAAGATAATATGAAGTCCGACTGTGGTAGGAGTATTCTTCCAATAATAATAACCGATATGAAATAACTAATGTGATAATCCATGGGTAGGTGGTGGCAAAATTTTGTGTTAAAAAAAATAATTGGTTTTAATAAAAAATGGTTATAATAAAAAAATGGGTAAATAAAAAGATTGGTGTAAAAAAAAAAATTGGTTAAATAAAAAAATGGCTGAAAAAAGATAATTGGTGAAATAAAAAAAAATGGCTGAAAAAAAAATTAATTAAAAAAAATAATGTAGAAAAAAAATCTGAATTAAAAAAAAGGGTTTTAAAAAAAGGAGGGGAGGAAAAAGGTAGGGGAAGAGGAAAAACGAAAGGAGAAGGAAGAAGAAAGGGGGGAGGTGTTCTCTTTTCTATTTCAATCCATGCTTTGTTTTTGTAATATCGATAAAAATTGATTTATGACTGTTTATAAGTTATGAAGAATTTGGTATAATATTGATGGTAGAAAAAAAATGATTAAGTTTGATACTATTCTCATTGTAGAAATTGACGAATATAGATTTATGTTCATTGATTAAACTTTTATGTTCAAAAACATCTTTTTTAAATATTGCACTGAACCTTTTGTTATCTAAATATTTTTAGTAAATAAATCTAAAAGTAGAATCATTTGGTAAATACATTTTTCAAATACTATAATTAAGTTAAACTCTAGAAAAAAAAATAGCAGTGTACTTGAAAGTAGGATGCTATATTAAACAGATCACTAAATCTAAACACATTATGTACAAAAAAAATAACAACTTTTATATGAATGACATAACTATAATTTGGAATATTTGTCATAGTATAATGCTATAAGGAGAACAAATGAAAGTAGAACACTATATAAAAGAAAGTAAAATCAATACATTTTCTTATATTGGTCAACCCGACCACCGGACGAGTATAACTCTAGTTAAACTATGGTTGTTGTTCAACAAGTTGATTGGAGACGAAAGCTATAGTAGAGTATTTTTTTGTAAAAAGGGGGCTATTTTCAAAATGGCTTGTAAAAATGAGGTTGTTTCAAGTCCATTTGTATACGTTTACATTTAAAGTTACATAAATGGTCCTTTACGTTTTATGCAATTACCATTTTCAATTATATATTTGTGTTTTATATTTTTATTTTCATTTTCCACTTTGATTTATAAATAATATTTTTTATTATAAATGTTATTAAATTTTATATATAGACCTTAATAATTTATATCATTTAAATATTTTTGTTTACCTTCAGTCAATACAAATATTAAATATTATTAAAATTAAATTTATTTAATAATTATATGGATATTATTAGAAATAGATATAAAATAAATAAATATACAAATTTTATATATGCATTGTCCAATCAACAATAATGTATATAATAATGTATGTAAAAACAATTCCAAAGGAGTTGAAGGATCCAAAAATGTCAATGTACATTTGGTATTCTACTGTTGATGAATTGTCATATTTGTTCTTTATAATCGAATACATTTTACTTTTTGATGCTATTAATTCCAATCATCGAATAGAATTTTCCCATCAATCCTACAACTTCTTTTTTTCCTCATATTTGTTGTAACACCTGATTCCTGGTACGCGGTTAATTCAAGCATTTCTTGTGCTTTTTTCTGGGACTCGATGAGTTGGAGGCCCCGAGATCTACGGACAGTTTAAGTGACCTACTCGACGAGTCGGAAGACGTACTCGGCGAGTAGGTGTTGTTTGGGTAAAACCCTAAATTGAGGGTTTGCACCCTATTTAAATGCCTTATCTCAGCCTCCATCGTCCCTTATACTCCCAGAAGACATCTTATCGAAACCCTAGCCGTTTATGTGAGTTCTAAGGCCATTTTGGTGCTTTTTGGTGGGTTGTGAAGCTTGAGAAGAGGAAAAGAGCCTGTGAGACCAAAGGGAAACAAGAAGATCCAGAGTTTGGAACTCATTTTCAGCTTATTGGAGGTATGAAGCTGAACCTTTTGTTAGATTAGTGTCTAAGCTCGTAACTATATTTGGTAAGTATTTGACTCGGTTGTGCATGGTCCTTTTGGGTTGCCTTTACCAAAGCAACTTGACAAGATAATTTATGGAGAGAGAAAAGATATTATGGTTTATTAATATATTATAAGAATAATATATTAAAGGAGAAATCATATTATTTGATTAATATTAATCATAAATTAATTAGGAATTAACTTGGTGACTAAAAGAGATTAATTAAGTAAAGGGGCTTAAACTGTCAAATGTGTGATAGTTGAGTTTTGGGCTGGGAAACCTAATGGACTAAGAGGGAACGAAATTATGATGAAGGATCATCGTATTTTCGTCCAAGGCCCCATTCCAGAGGGTTCCATGTGCTACTTGGTGATTAAGTTGTCAATTATGGTTTTGGCAAAAACCCTAGCAGCCTATAGTATAAATAGAGAGATCCACTTGCAATTTTCGGCCACTTGATCCCAAGAGAAACCCTAGGGTCGATTTTAGCATTGCCTCCTCTCTCTCTCATAATTGCCTTCTTGCTTGTGTGGTGTTTGTAAGCCATTAGAGGAGTTACAGTTGTGACTCTAAGCTCCAAGACTAGAAGAATCAAGAAGGAATCAAGCAATCAACAAGAGGTAATCATCTAGATCTGATTGTTATGTTAATTTTGAATTCGTACTACTAGATCTAGGGTTTGAAAGTCTTGGATTCATTGCATGTACAATACAGAAGCCTAGGTCCAAGCATTAGGGTTTGCATGAGCATATAGGATGTTTATTTGTGTAAAACCCATCACCTTTGTCTATAGATCTTGATTTTGGGCATTTTCCTTCATCTTTCCAAGCCCTAGAGAGGTTGTATTCGGGATTTAGTGTTGGAAGTCAGTGTATTCTTTAGATCCAGGTCTATTGGGGGGTTTTATGGCACAAAGGTGCCCATTTTGTTGCCATGAACACTCCATACACCTTGGAGGCCATCTTTTATGGCTTTTTGGGCCAAAGACCCCTTGCATGTGTACCAAGTTTGGAACTTTACATGTAAAATGGACATTAGGAGGCCAGATCTATGGTTTTGGTGTGTTAAGATCCATTTAAATCGAATGTATAGTGTTGGTCAAGGATGGACTCGAAGAATTGTTCTTGGGACTCGGCGAGTCTTGGTGTAAGGACCACCAAATCCTATCTGTGGATGGACTAGTTGTTAGGGAGGAAAGTCTCGTAGATGTTTAGACGCGAAAAGTGACCTGGGAATCATGGACTTGGCGAGTCCAAGGCAATCTCCCAATCTTTGAAGATGGAATCAACGAGTTGTTCAAACAACTTGGCGAGTCGTAGACCGAACACATTCTATGAGGGAGATGAACTCACCGAGTTCAAGGAAGAACTCGACGAGTCGGATGAAGATGGTCTCGATGGTTTGAATGAAGGAGGACCCATCGAGTTCTTGCTAGACTCGATGAGTGGGGTCGGGGTTGGATCGGGTTAATGGAGTATGGACTCGACGAGTTGGTAGACCAACTAGGCAAGTCAGGTCAACTGGGTGTTGACTTTGACCAATGTTGACTTTGCCTGGTTTTGGTATTGACCCGGGTTAGGGTTGTATGTTCTGTTTGATGACTTGAGGGTTGTCGTGTAGGAATTGAGGAGTCAAGGAGAGCCGACCTTTATGCCGAGGACAATTCAGACACTACACGACATCGAGGTGAGTTGCCTTCCAGTAAAAGTGAGTCTAAGGCACCAAGGCCGACCCACTAGTAAAGATTAGTTGGGATGATTATCTTTGTGATAATTTTCTGGCCTGTTATTGTTGGATATGTGAGTATGCTAGATTGCTAGATATGTGAGTATACTAGTTTGCTAGTTGCTATGTTATGTGAGATAGTATCAGTAGAAGGGGGACTAGTCCCCGATTCGGTCGCTAGGACCAATGGGTAGGTCGGACACCCCAGATATGTCTGACAACATGACATTGATATAATATTATGTGTTGGTAGTAAGGGGTGAAATAGTCCCCGTGTTCGGTTGAGATAGACCGGAGGGTAGTTCGACACCCCAAAATGGCTTGACATGGGTAGGTCAACACCAATGGCATGACATGGGTAGGTCAGAACCCCATAATGGCTTGACATGGGTAGGTCAGCACCCCAGAATGGCTTGACATGGTAGGTCAGCACCCCAGAATTGCTCGACATGGGTAGGACGGGCGCCCTAGAATTGCCCGGCAGTATGTATGCTATATGATTGTATAGTATGTGGTATGATGGGGGAACTCACTAAGCTTCGTGCTTACCGTTTTAGTTTTTGGTTTCAGGTACCTCTTCGTATAAGGGGAAGGAGTCGGCGGTGTAGCAGCGCATCACACACACATGATTTCCGCTTAGAGTTTTTTGGGATTGTACTATGATATTTTGACTTTAAGATGATTTGGTTTTGAGACATGATATTATGGTTTTATGTATTGACATGATCTTGGCAATGTTTTGATAAACTAATTTATAAATCACTTAATTAAAAACAAAATTTTTAGCCTCAAATTTTGGGATGTTACATTTGCATCATCAGTTTCTATACTTTTCTCATCTTTGTGTCATTAGTTCTTTTTCTATCTCAAACATAAGATATATATTTATTTATAATCGAGTACATTTTACTTTTTGATGCTATTAATTCCAATCACCGAATTGAATTTTCTCATCTGTCCTACAACCTCTTCGTTCCTTATATTTTCATCCTCAGTTTCCATACTCCTCTCATCTTTGTATCATTAGATCTTTTTCTATCTCAAACATAAGGTGTATATATATATATATATCTTGCATATATAAATGATGTCAACATTAAATTTAAGATACTAATTTGTGTCATTTGTCCTATGATTTGCAGTTAAATTCTATTAAATTCATTTTTGCTTATCTAGTGAAACATATACAAGCAGATATTAAAACTATTTTGCATGTTGATGTTTCTTATGATAAGACATGACATGGTAGGAGAAAAGTCATAGATGTGTACACTAGCGCTACTCATAAACTACAATATAATGTTGGTTTTGCACCTAGTTGGATTCAAATTGGGTGATTGAAGTAGATTACTCAAAACTTTATGTTGCTCGAGGTAGGAGGCGTACAAACTGAATACGTAATGAGATGGACACGCATCATCCCGGCGAACCTCATAGATGTGGCATATGCCACCAAGTAGGTCATAATAAAAAAGTTGTCCAAATTCTTAACCAAGGTTTAATGGTATGTAAGCAATGTATTTTATTGATCTAGTAATTTCAAGTTTAGTGATCTTATAGTTTTATGTTCATTTGATTTTGTAATTTAATGTTGAATTGGTCTTGTGATTTTGTAATGTTATAAATATGATGTGAAATATCTATTTTATTTATTATATATAATTTTAGTAATATTTAATATTGGTATTGATTTGAAGGTGTAAATGATATATTTTTAGTTGTATAAATTAGTAAGGTTTATGTATAAAATTTAATAATATGTTTATAATGAAAAACTATTACATTAATAATATATCTGTTATAAAAGAAATGTTATGTATGCAGTTGGTAAAGGTAAAAAAAATAAAAATAAAGTATAAAAGCTAAATGTGTAATTGAAAAGTTTTATAATATAAAACTGAAAATTCTAATAATGTACAAGGACCATTTATGTAATTAAAAATATCATACGTATAGTTTAAGTGGGCCACAACTCTACTTTTGCAAATGAATTTGAAACAGCTCCTTAGTAAGAAAACATACAACTTACTGCAGTTGAATAATTTTGATCTCTACATCAACTACTATTGATGAATTATGGGCATAGTTGAATACGTCTATTATGTTTTGATGCTTACACTTGCATGTACCCTTTATGAGAAAGGCGCAAATAATATTGAAGAGTTATGACCCCCGAAACCGAATGAGCTCGACATCGCCACCTTGATGTCCAATCTTTCTTTCTTTTTCCCAACTAACAGATTTATGTCCTGATAATTCATATATGATATTATTTAAGACCACTCATGTAATGGTGCGCATAATAATAATAGAAAAAATATATAGGAGCTTATATATTATATATACCACATCTTTATCTGGATCGTCAAGGTTAACATTTGGATGCACCCAACCTGTTCGTATGGCCTACATATATCCACAATCCAAAAATGAATATAAAAAAGAGTACGATTCAAGAAAATGAAACCAAAAATTTCTTCCTTGCATTACTTGTATCGTTGCAATGGCTTCCACGGCACCTGCTGCTCCTAGAAGGTGACCTATCATGGATTTTGTCGAGTTTACCCTTAACTGTAGAATTAAATTTCATGAAATATTCAATTAATGCATGCAATTGGCTTTGGTAATTAAGGATAAGATAGTAATTAATGTATCCTTTAATTCACCTCTTGGTTTTGGCCAAAACAATGAGTTATAGCAAGATATTCCTTGATGTCTCCAGCTGGTGTCGATGTAGCATGTGCGTTTATGTAGTTAACATCTTCCCTGGATACCCCTGATTGAGATAAAGCCTTTTCCATGCATAATATAACACCAGCACCTAATATTGTGACGTAAAATCCACCATATATAATAGTTGTTAACTATGATATAGGATCAAACAGGAGGTGTATCCGCCAACATGTCATGAATTAGATTATACCTTTAGGGTGAGGGTTTGTCATATGATAAGCATCAGAACTAAAGCTTCCACCCAAAATTTCTGCGTATATATTAGCACCTCTTTTCTGTTAAGATATATGTATATGATCAAATAGGAACACTAATCGCCATTAATTAGCATATGAACAAGTTTTCGGTTCTTGGTATAGTAACTATCATCAACATACTTTAGCGTGTTGAAGTTCTTCAACCAAGAGAACTCCAGCTCCTTCTCCCATAACAAATCCATCACGACCCTGATCATTATGTAAAGGTACTTTCAAAGAATCTGGCTAGGTAACAAAAAAATTAAAGACAAAAAATAAAATATATATGAACCGAATCCCATGGACGTGAAGCTTTGGTAGGATCACTATTCCTCTCACTTAGAGCTTTGCATGCCACAAAACCCCCAACTCCTGCATGAATGGTTGTGGATTTATTGTATCTATTTTGATTTCAATGTTCGATTAGACCTATAAGAGAAATAAGACCATACCAATAGGTATAATTGGAGCTTCAGAGCCACCACAAAGCATCATATCCTACAAGATTCTCAACATACTAAAAAAAATAGACATAATGTTGAATTATAAAGCTGGATTTAGGACAATTGTTACTTAATTATTGTTGGATGGTAATTAATTAATATGTTTGTGTTAGCTTATAAATTGGTTATAAGGCAGTTAAGATTTGTCAATCTAGAAAGTAATTGCCAATTTGCCATCTTGAAGGGTTGCACGTACAATGGTTAGGATGGATACTAGGTTGTGATGATCGAATTGTATATAAATAAGTGTGTGGGTATATATATATATATATATATATATATATATATATATATATATATATATATATATATATATATATATATATAATATGTGTAATATTTATGATGCCATGTTAATAAAAATCTACCCTAATAAACTAAAATTATTTTTGACAAATGTCATATTTTATTGAATTTGATACATATGGCTAGAATAATTACACACCATACTTGTCAAGGTGTGTTTTCTCAAATATTTTGATTTATAGAAAAAAGATATTTAAGTTATACTAATAAGAATTTAAGGCTTTTAATAAAGAAATCTTAAATAGTTCAAAAAATTGATTCCTAGTTCATGGGATTAATTTGTCGAAATGATTGGGTAATTTTATATAATTTTAAGTTAAATTTTTTAAAAATAAGATGATTTATACGAATATAATCTGGAAAGTAAAAACTTATGTTTTAAGTAGGTATTCTGGGATAATTAAAGGCCATTTAATGATTTAATTACATATTATGTGATCGACATCTGAGCTATCTAACAAATCTACAACAGGGGTGTGGAACAATATATCCAGAATGAAGGTCATGTTGGCTAAGCAAGGCATTCCAATGAGTACTATTATCAAAAGAACGGTTAATTCTGGAGATGACACGTTATTTTGGAAAGATGATTGGATTGGCAACATACCACTGCAACTTATCTTTCCTGATCTATATTGTTTGGAGTTGCATAAGAAATGCAAGATCTCAGATCGAATATATGATGGTGAATTTCCGTGCTCTTGGTCTAGTCAACCTGATCCACGACATGTGAACCAACTGATGCAAATCCTTGGAACAACTCATCTAAACTCAAACAGTGATTCATGGTCATGTGAACTAGATTAAAATGGGCAATTCTCAGTTGCAGCATGTAAAAGGAAGCTGATAAAATTTGACAGTGGATCGGATGGCAACTCCTTTATGCGGCTTAAAGAAGTTCCTATAAAAGTTTCTTGTTTTTTTGGTGGGCAGTTCAAAACCGTATTCCCTTTATAGTGGAACTCAAGAATCAAGGAATTAATATTGCAACTTTTAGGTATGGTGGGTGTAATTTAGTAGAGGATTCATCTAACCATATATTGCGCATGTGCCCCTTTGCCAAAAATGCATACAAATGGATCTTTAGATGGTGTGATATTTTGATGTCCTTGTTTGATAACACAACTGAGGCTCTAGATTTTGTGATTACATGGTGGGATTCAACAAAAAAAATAAAAAGGGCTTGGTGAGTATCGGCTATGGAATGATTTGATGTATGTGGAAAATAATAAATGATAGAACCTTTAATCAATCAAGGCTTACATCAACAAAGATTGTAGACATTGTCTAGTCATCTGTATTCTTGTGGTTCAAGCATAGAAGCAATAAGGAAGTATATAATTGGTCAGATTGGTGTATTAATCCACTTATGTAAAGTAGTATAGGGGATCTCAATGTATCTATGTTGTGGTGAGGTCTTGTTTCTTTTTCCCTGCCTTGTAATGGTAGGTTGGGTTTTCATCTCCCTTATTTTCTTAATAAACGTTTGTTGGTTCCGAAAACTCCAAACATTATTTGGTCACAATTTATTTCACCAAAATTTATTATTAGATATGGTCTATTAATAAATATTATTTTTTTAGTGTTATTTTTATTATTAAGTTATGTTGATTTTGTAACATCCTAAAATTCAGGTACAACTATTTAACCCTTCTCTTTTGTCAAGTTGTCAAGATTAACCCTTGAGTGGAAAGTGTTGCAAATGAGTACACTGGGCGTACTGGAGAGTACGCTGCGTACACTCATGCGCTTAAGTTGGATGCGGACTTGCCTAGGTACGTTGGGCGTACCCAAGGTTACGCTGGGCGTAGCGGGCCCAGATGCAAACCCTAAATTATGGCTTGTGCACTATAAAAGGAATGCTAAGGCCTTATCCTCAGCCACCATTTCAAAGAGTGAAACCCTAAGAGAGCATTTCCTTTGTCCTAAAGCTGGTGTGTGAGTGTTTTGAGCTAAAAGTGCCTTTGTGTATTAGTAAAGAAGAAGGAGAGGAGATTGTGGAGGCTAGGGTTTGAAGTTCAAGTTTGGATCTGAGTTCTTCAGAGGGAGGAGCTTCATTTAGAGGTAAAAAGCTCAGAACTTTCCTCTTTATTTTGGTTTGGTGTTGCATGGTCCATTTCTAGGGTTAAAGTCCTAAAGGTGGAGACTTTATGAGCATAAGGGGCTCCATGGACCTAGATATGTCCCATTTCAGTGATATATGTTTTGTAGATCCATAAAAATTCCAACTTGGTCGTTATTATGGAGCTATGTTTGTGTTATGGCCTAGAAAGGCGTATGTGTTGTATGTGGTATTTTGGGGAACTTACTAAGAATTTGTGCTTACAGTTGTTGTGTTGTGTGTTTCAGGTACTAGCGAGGACCGTGGGAAGGCACCGACATGATCCGTACACACTAAGAGGATTTATGTATTTGAGATATCTTGAGATTCTGGGATTTGTTTGTTATGATGACTTTGGATACAGTTGTTTGATATATTTTTTGATGATTGAAAATATGATTTAAAAATGAAAAATTGTTTTGAAAATTTACGTGGTTACAATTTGGTATAAGAGCCTTGGTTTGAGGGATTCGGGTGCAACTTCGGATGTATCTGAACTCAAACTGAGGATTGAGAAAGTTTTTCATAAATAAACAATTTTTCTAAGAGAGTAAAAGATTTTGAGAAAGGCAGAATGGAGCAGTGTATACGATAAGCCAACGCCCGAACGGTGATTTCCCAAAATACCCTTACATTATGTGTTATGAGATATGTTATGATATGATATGCATGATACAGTAGGCTAGGTATTCATATTAGGACCAGAGTGGCCTGATTTGTGATGCCTTAGCCTAGGAAGATTTCTGCTACTATTAGATGCTTGAGAGTGAGTAGGTAGCAGTGAGGAGCTTACGAGAGGTCTACCGAAGGGTAGCCTATGCTAGCAAGATGTAGAGTACTTGTGATTTGGGATCCAAGGAGGAGGACTTGGGGTGAATACTGATGCGGTATGGATGGTAGTATAAGGGCCCATACTACCAAAGACACCGTATTAGTGCGCAGTCCAAGTAAGAATCCTTAGGGTACTAGGGAACAAGTAGGTTTGTATTATCAAGTGCGAGTATGCTCGAGCAGGTCTCTGATATTTTATGTTGTATTTCAAAGAGACATCATGGTTGGGACACGCCACACACCTGAGACGAGCGGTGTTAGTGAGGAGGAGATCCTTAGGTTGATTCATGAGGAGGTAGCTGCTACCATCCGAGCCGAGATTCCGGAGATGTTTGGGTCTATCAAGACCACACTGATTGAGACTTTCGATGAGCAGTACGCAACGGTGACTGAGGCTGCGGCTGCTGTAGCTACTGCAGTTGTGGCTGTTGCCAGGCCTCAGGGAGGTGACTCATTGTTGTTTCAGGAGTTTAGCAACACGAAGCCACCAGAGTTCGATGGGACGCAGGATCTGATTGCTACGATGAGATGGATTTCAGATATCGAGGGATGCTTCTACACATGTTCATGTCCGGATCATCTGAGGGTACGGTTCGCGCTGAACCAGCTTCGCTTGGGAGCGAAGGACTGGTGGAAGTTCGTGACAGAGAGCTTCACTCTTGTAGAGATTTCTGTGGTGACCTGGGAGAGGTTCACCACCATGTTCAGAGACGAGTATGTTCCCCCAGTGGAGAGGGAGCGGTTGGCTCAGGAGTTCTTGACCCTCAAGCAGGGTACTGATTCGGTTACTGTGGTTACCAGGAAGTTTCATGAGAGGGAGATGTTCTACCCTGAGCAGGTGTCTACCGAGCAGGAACGCATGAGCTGGTATTGGAGCATTCTAAGGAGGGATATTCGGGAGTTCGTATCAAACTCGACTTACCAGAAATTTGTTGAGCTCCAGGAAAATGCCCGGAAGAGGGAGATTGAGTTGGAGACTCAGGCCAGGGAGGAGGTCGAGTCTCAGGGGATGGATTGGCGGCCGGCACAGTCTCATCCTGCAACCAATCGGGCAAAGCCCACCGATTCGAGATCTGGAGTCCAGAAGGGCCGCACTTGCAGAAAGTGCGGCAAGGGACATGACGGGGTTTGTCGATCGGGTGCTTGCTACAAATGTCACAAGGAAGGGGATTGCCCCAAGGGATTCATGGTTTGATTTCATTGCAACCATACAGGCCATCGGAAGGCCGAGTGTCCGCAGTTGCGGGGGACAACACAGGGAGCACAGTAGGGATCTGCCCCTGACGCCGTGCGAGCTACTGAGGTTCGGCTGGTGAAGGCCGAGGCACCGAAGGCTCACGAGAGAGCCTTCCAGTTAACAGTGGAGGAGGTCCGTGCAGCGCCTGATGTCGTGCCTGGTATGTGTTCTTTCATTTATTTATGTTGAGTTTGAGGTATTGTGCTTATATTATGATATGCGTGGGTACTTTTCTTGTGAATTATGTACATGCTTTGGTGTTATTTGACTCGGGTGCTAGTCGGTCATTTTTTTCCTTAGCGTTTAGTCAGCACATCAGTATCCGACGAGAGGCGCTGAGTCAACCTCTGCGAGTTTCTTTAGCTGAAGAACGAGCGGTGTATGCTACGGATGTGATTAAAGGATGTGTACTCGAGATCTTCAGTGTGGAGTTCCCGATAGATCTGGTCCCGATTGCAATGGGATACGTGTGTGTTATAGTGGGCATGGATTGGTTGAGCCGATTTGGGGCTGTTATAGATTGCGAGCGTCAGTTGGTGATGATACGAGATCCTAGTGGGGGAGTACTTACGGTGTACGGTGAGGGTACCCGATGTGGGTCAGCGTTTTGTTCGGCTGCCAGAGCGAGACAGAGTTTACAGCAAGGCAGCAGTGGGTTTGTAGCCAATGTGATGGACACACGAGTGGCCGCTGGGAGGCCAAGTTCGATTGATGAGGTTTCGGTAGTGCGCGATTTCCCAGATGTTTTTCCTGAGGAGTTTCCGGGTGTGCCTCCCGAGAGACAGGTAGAGTTCTATATCGATTTGGTTTCGGGGGCAGCGCCTTATCGCCTTGCGCCGCCAGAGATGCAGGAGTTATCTCCGCAGCTTCAGGAGCTACTGGGGAAGGGGTTGATTAGACTGAGTAGCTCACCATGGGGAGCACCGATCCTTTTTGTCAAGAAAAAGGATGGTTCACACCGGATGTGCATTGATTACCGGGAGTTGAACAAGTTGACGGTCAAGAACCGTTATCCTTTACCGAGGATCGACGATCTGTTCGATCAGTTGCAAGGAGCGTCTTGGTTCTCCAAGATAGACTTGAGGTCAGGATATCATCAGATGAGAGTGCGGGATGAAGATATCCAGAAGACGGCGTTCAGAACTCGTTATGGGCATTACGAGCTCTTTGTGATGCCTTTTGGGCTCACCAATGCACCGGTAGCATTCATGGATCTCATGAACAGGGTGTGCAGGCCGATGCTAGATCGGTCGGTGATCATGTTCATTGATGATATTTTGGTGTATTCGAGATCTAGAGAGCAACACGAGGAGCATATGAGAGAGATTCTCGGGGTGTTGAGGTCGGAGAGTCTTTTTGCCAAATTCTCCAAATGTGATTTTTGGTTACGAGAGGTCCAGTTCTTGGGACACCTTGTGTAACCTGGATGGGATATTGGTAGATCTAGCCAAGATTGAGGCGGTTATGAGATGGGAGGTGCCGAGATCACCCACCGAGATCAGAAGTTTTCTAGGATTGGTCGGCTATTATCGGAGATTTATCAAGGATTTCTCCAAGATTGTCGTGCCTCTCACCAGGTTGACCTGGAAGGGTGTTGATTTTTCATGGGGTTCAGAGCAGCAGACCTCGTTTGAGACACTTCGCCAAAGATTATGCGAAGCGCCAGTGTTAACCCTCCCTGAAGGGATGGAGGATTTTGTGGTGAATTGTGACGCGTCGATATCGGGGTTGGGTGCAGTACTCATGCAGAGGGGGAATGTGATAGCGTATGCGTCGAGGCAGCTGAAGCCTCATGAGACGAGGTATCCTACCCACGATCTGGAGTTGGGGGCAGTGGTGTTCGCCCTCAAGATCTGGCGTCACTATTTGTATGGGGTTCGATGTACCATATACACGGACCACAAGAGCTTGAAGTATTTGATGGATCAGCCCAATCTGAATATGCGCCAGAGGAGATGGTTGGACGTGGTAAAGGATTACGATTGTGAGATCCTGTACCACCCGGGCAAAGCTAATGTTGAAGCTGATGCCCTAAGTCGTAGGGCGGAGAGTTCCCCAATTCGAGACATTTGTATGCGACTGACTGTGATGACTCCGGTGTTGGACACCATTCGAGAGGCCCATGCAGAGGCCGTGAGACCGGAGAACTGTAAAAGAGAGCGGGTGATTGGGTAGGTACCTGAGTTCGTTACCAATAGCCGCGGGTTTATGACCTTTCAGGGTCGGATTTGGGTGTCGTATGCAGGCGGGGCGCACACCACTTTGATGGAGGAGGCGCATAGATCGAGATTCTTGATCCATCCCGGGGCCACTAAGATGTATTTGGACCTGAAGAGAGAGTACTGGTGGCCCTATATGAAGAGGGATGTGGCGTGGTTCGTTGAGAGGTGCTTGACCTGTTGTAGGGTTAAGGCCGAGCACCAGCGTCCGCATGGCAAGTTGCAGCCACTTGAGGTTCCCCAATGGAAATGGGAACAGATTTCTATGGATTTCATCACCAAATTACCGAGGACCGCAAGGGGTGTCGATGTAATTTGGGTGATCGTCGACCGGCTGATGAAGAGCGCTCACTTACTTGCTATTAGTGAGAGCTCTTCTGCAGAGAGGCTGGCAGAGTTGTATGTGAGGGAGGTGGTATTGCAACATGGAGTGTCGATCTCAATTATGTCAGATCGGGATGTACGTTTCACTTCCAGGTTCTGGAATAAGTTCCACGAGGAGTTGGGCACAAGGCTGCATTTCAGTACCGCTTACCACCCGCAGACGGATGGACAAAGTGAACGGACGATTCAGATGCTCGAGGACATGCTTCGGGCATGTGTGTTGGACTTTGGAGGGAGTTGGGACACGTATTTTCCGTTGGCTGAGTTTTCCTATAACAACAGTCACCGTTCGAGCATTGGTATGCCTCCCTTCGAGTTTTTGTATGGGAGGAGGTGTCAGACTCCCATCTGTTGGGGAGAGGTAGGGAAGCGAGTGATGGGCAGCACTGAGATAGTGCTTCAGACGACAAAGCAGATATAGCAAGTCAGGCAGAGTTTGTTAACAGCTCAGAGTCGCCAGAAGAGTTACGCGGATAGGTGACGATCCGAGCTCGAGTTTCAGGTTAGAGACTTCGTACTCCTGAAAGTGTCTCCTTGGAAAGGAGTGATTCGATTCAGGAAGAGGGGCAAGCTGGGGCCCCGGTATATTGGGTCGTTCTGGGTGACCGCGAGGGTGGGCAGGGTAGCATATCGGTTGGAGCTACCCACGGAATTGAGTCAGATACATGATACCTTCCACGTGTCTCAGCTGAGGAAGTGTATAGTCGATGAGTCGACGATGGTGCCGCTGGAGGATATTCAGGTGTATGCGGGCCTGAATTACGTTGAGAGACCGATCGCAATCTCGGATCGGAAGATCAAGGTTCTAAGGAACAAGGAGGTACCCCTGGTTCACGTCCAGTGGCAGCATCGGAGGGGGTCCGAGCTGACTTGGGAGCTGTAGTCGGAGATGCGGGAGCAGCATCCGGAATTGTTTTCAGCATGAGACTTCGAGGGCGAAGTCTGGTTCTAGTGGGGGAGAATTATAACATCCCGAAATTCAGGTACAATTATTTAACTCTTCTCTTTTGTCAAGTTATCAAGATTAGCCCTTGAGTGGAAAGTGTTGCAAATGAGTACGCTGCGCGTACTCATGCACTTAAGTTGGACGCGGACTTGCCTAGGTACGCTGGGCGTACCCAGGGTTACACTGCGCGTAGCGGGACCAGATGCAAACCCTAAATTATGGCTTGTGCACTATAAAAGGAATCCTAAGGCCTTATCCTCAGCCACCATTTCAGAGAGTGAAACCCTAAAAGAGCATTTCCTTCGTCCTAAAGCTGGTGTGAGAGTGTTTTGAGCTAAAAGTGCCTTTGTGTGTTAGTGAAGAAGAAGGAGGGGAGTTTGTGGAGGCTAGGGTTTGAAGTTCAAGTTTGGATCTGAGTTCTTCAGAGGGAGGAGCTTCATTTAGAGGTAAAAAACTCAGAACTTTCCTCTTCATTTTGGTTTGGTGTTACATGGTCCATTTCTAGGGTTAAAGTCCCAAAGGTGGAGACTTTATGAGCATAAGGGGCTCCATGGACCTAGATCTGTCCCATTTCAGTGATATATGTGTTGTAGATCCATAAAAATCCGAACTTGGTCGTTATTATGGAGCCATGTTTTCTAAGGGTTGGAAATGGAATGATATAGGTGTTGGTGACTTTTACAGCCATGCAAAGGCTTAAAGTCACCGACTTTATGGATTAAGAGGCTTAGGATCAGTCAGATTTGAAAGTTGGACGTGTGTCTTAACCGTTTAAGACGCAAAATGAAACTGGGAGTTACGCGGGGCGTAACCTCGGTATGTGTTGCGTAAGGGGTCGCCTTCCTTGATTCTGTGAAGTCGCCGGGTACGCCCAGCGTACAGATTTGGTATGTGCAGCGTAACCCGGAGGATTGACTTTCATTGACTTTTAGGGTTTTGGTCAACATTTGGACTTTTAGGTCAGGGAGGGGTAAAAAGGTCATTTACCCTTCCGTGGGATTATAGAATGGATTTAATCTAGCCTTTGACAGCCATTATTTATTAGTATTGTTTATGTGATTAGGCGGGGGCTAGATAAATGTTCTCGTGTGAGATATTATCCGAGATACCCGAGGTGAGTCTTCTCACTATACTGTACCTGGAAGGGTACCTATGTGTGACCGGAAGGTCTTATATGCTATGAGATGTATGTGCTATATGCTGATATGTGATATGTATGTGTTAGGTATGCTATGTATGATGAGGACCGGAAGGTCAAGATGATATGGACTGGAAGGTCAAGAGGACATGGACCGGAAGGTCAGGAGGTTACGGACCATAAGGTCGATACGGGTAGGACCAGAAGGTCTACCAGGATTCGGGACGGAAGTCCCCTGAGACACTTGGACCTGAGGGTCCCACAGAGTTATGGCTTGAAAAGGCGTATGTGTTGTATGTGGTATTTTGGAGAACTCACTAAGAATTTATGCTTATAGTTGTTGTGTTGTGTGTTTCAGGTACTAGCGAGGACCGTGGGAAGGCGCCAGCATAATCCGTACACACTGAGAGGATTTATGTATTTGAGATCTTTTGAGATTCTGGGATTTGTTTGTTATGATGAGTTTGGATACAGTCGTTTGATATTGTTTTTGATGATTGAAAATATGATTTAAAAATGAAAAACTGTTTTGAAAATTTACGTTGTTTCAGATGTTTAGGCCCTTATTCTTGAAATTGAAATAATATATAGTAGAATTTAAAATATTTAAGGCTCATCTAATAGATTACTATATCGATACACAAATAATTTTTTTAGTATTTTAATACCCAGTTGACCGTGGTGAATTGTTTAACTAAGTGTATTTACGTGTAATGGATTAACTTGTTGACCAAATAACTCTTGATTAATATTAAACAAGTAAGGATGGTATGAAGTACACACTTGTTTAAATTTTTACAATATTTAAGTAAGGGAAAATTGTGTTCGAAATTGAATTGAAATCGAAACAAGATGATTTCGAAATAGAAATGATATTAAAACTGTTCACTTTGGATCGTATCAGAACAATCTATATAGGATTGCATTGAGGAACGACCCATATCAGAATAAATCCCAACAAGTATGCGTTGAAACACGTGTTGTTCGGTGTTATATCCAATGGTTAAAGCGATAGTTTTGTGTCAGGTTTGACTGTTGGTGGACATTTGTTGGTTAAACTAATTATCCAATGGTTAAAAGCATGTTTTGTGTCAATTTTTTGAACGTCGTAACTGTCTTGTGATGCTTTCAACCAAGTAACATATTTAAGCAAATTTTATTCAAACTTTTTAAGAAGAGATAGTACAATACATTAAACAACACAATTGACAAAAACATACTTCTCATTCTCTTTTCTTGTTCTCAAACTTCTAAGTATTATTCACTCGAGGATTTGGGAGTACCGCCCAAATATTTCTAGTTGAAAGTTTCAATCATGATCTTAGAATTTCCAAGTGCATAGAATCCCAAATCACACCCTTATGGTTTTAAATGTTAAATTCTAAAACCCTAGTTTTTTTTTTTGAAAAGTTCAAATTACACCCTTATGGTTTTATTATGTTAATTAACTGTATAATTAAAAGAGAATTAATAAATTCATAATGACATGGTTTGTATTTAATTAAATTAAAAGGTATAATTTATTAAATTAGACCACATAGTATTTTAAAAGTGTAAAATACACCCTTATACTATATATAAAATTAAAAGTCTAATATTATATATGTATATGTAAATGTCAGTTTTACCGTTAGTATGCCTCATTCACGAAGTTGGTCTATAAGGGGTGTTTAAGGAAGTGGCCTGTAAAATGACCGCCATTGGGTATCCACTCTTACCCACCGCACTCTTGACTAGTGGAGGGTCGTTAGCCGAACGGGTAGGATAGGACACAACCTTACACTATAAGTATAATGAATACGAAGTAACTAAACGCTTTTATAAATTCCCAAATCTTAGTTACTTTAGCAAAAAATGTGGGGTTGGTGCTATTCCATGAAATTACACTTTGTACCCTTGCTAAGACGTTAGTGGAGCGTGTGTGGTTAACCGGCACACTAATTGGGCTCTAAGCAAAGGTGGCAAAGGGTGACTCAATGTTTGTCATAGATCGATGGAGTGTGTGTGGTTAACCGGCACGTCGATTAGGTGACTGTAACATTGGGGGCACCATGTATATTTGCATGGTTATCCACAACTTGTTTTGTGATCATATGCATCGCAGTCACAAACGAAGGGCACAGTCGAGATTTAAACATGCCACTGAAAAGTTCAATGAATCTCAAAAGATCTAGGAGTTTCAATTCATTTAAAACTTAATTTTCAATTTTCGTTTTTCATGGTGGAAATTGGTAAATTGTCATTTACCTACCTTCAAATGTTCTGCAATTTGGATTACGACATCCCTCTTCCAAATTGTAGAATATTGTGATGAGTCATAGCCTTAATATCTCATTTGGGTGTTTTATTAAGGACTAAAATCAACTAACTTGAATTTCTCCCATTTTGTAGATGTCAAAGTCTGACAACGATGGTCTTCCTGAATCCGTTGGAAAAAGTTTTCCACATGAAGATGGTATTCCACGATTAGATTGTAGAAATGGAAATCACTCTTCACTTCCTCCACCTCCTCCAATATTTCTCCCTATCCCATGTGTTCGAAGACTTGAAAAGTTCAAGGTCACTCAAGCCCTATTGGCAAAAAGACACGAAGATGGAAAGTCGGTATGCACTCATGTCTTGGATATGAAGTTGCATATTGATAGATTGGGAATGTTGGGCGTCGATGTCTCGGAGAAGTTGGGTGTTAAATTGGTTCTTCACTTACTTCCCAATTCATATGGTAAGTTCGTCAGAGAGTACTATATGATGGAACACGACGTGACCTTCATTGATTTGACTTATTTGCTTATTGCTGCTGAATTAAGCAATGATTTGGCGAACTAGTCGAGCAAATTTGTCTAGTAAATCAATATCCCAACCTTCTATGGGCAATGGCAACATTGGAAGTCCAGAAAAGTATTATCTACGCAAGAGAAAGGTTGAGTTTGAGATTGTCCCGTGTGCTATTCCGAAGAGGTCCACTTGTTTCTATTGCCAAGAAAAGGGGCATTGGTTACGAAACTGCCCTGACTGCCTGAGAGATCTAAGAGATGGGAGAGTCAAGATGTATGACTTTTCTTAAGGTAAAATCCACTATCTAACTCTATTAAGTTCCTATTTGGATATTATAAATACATGATGTGATAAGATTACATTTGGTGTTTTGTAGGATCGAAGAAAAAAGAGGAAGCTTAAAGGAAGAAGTGAGCTGAGTCTGATCGCGAAGAAATGGATTTCGATCGCATGATTCAATGATCGGATTTTTGGATCTGCTACTTTTAGAGTTATGATATATTGTTTAGGAATATGAAATAGCATAGTTTTCATTTGAATTTGCATTGTAAGGACAAGTTTTTTCCCACTTTTTTATAAATAAAATAAATTTTAGTTTTCGTCTTATTTATACTTCCTTGCAATGGCATGTATGAAAATTGATGTTTGTGTATTTCAATTTTTAGTAATGTTGAAATGGATGTGATTCTTAGTTATGTTATTTGTGGTAATGTCGAGAATTTACCAAATAAGGAAAGATTCTTGTCGCCCGAGTTTCAATTGGATAGAAACTTGGAATCATACAACTTGTATTGTATGATGAATGAGAGCCTTCATATTTGGAAAATTAAGACTAATTCCTTGAAAAAGAGTCAAGTGAAGGACTAGGAGAGCTGGTACATAATGTTGTACACTAGTCAAGTCTACCACAAAGAACAATAAGACTATTCCTCATGATTTACTAAAAGTCTAGTAAATACAGTTTTGCTTACGAGATTATGTATAATTCTGAATTATTGAAAAGTTTCAATAATATCAGAACGAATAAGAAGAATCAATTAGGAAGAAAGATAAAAGTTTATCCAATTTGGAAAGAAGGGAGAGTACTTTTGTATCATGTTTTATGATCGTCTTATTGATTATGAAATCATATCACAATTCATCCTCTAGGTAAACCTTAGTGCACTGGTATGACTAAGAAGAGGAATCAGAAATTATTGAAATGGTTAAATAAAAAAGGATGAGTCATACTTCTTTCCAAAATCAAGTCTTAGAGTCGTACTCCAAGATTGTGACTTGAGTGACACATCTTAAGAAGCTCTAACACACTCATCAAATGTGAAGTAGAAAATTGTTTTTCTTACTCTTGCACGTTTGAAATTGGTAAATTATGATGTCTTGGATAAGACAAAGACCAAATAATACCAATTGTATGTAGCCTTGATAAGAATCTGCACTGACTCCTGGATATTTGTTTGTTAAGAAATGTTTCTTAATAAGAGAATTTTATATGTCAAGAGGTTAGTGGGAGTCTAAATGATCTTGAAAAGGTTCAAGAACTAATCAAGAGTAAACCTATTATTAAACACTAGCACACGACTTGAGGTTTGTAACCTAACGTGTTGACATATTCTTGTTTCTGTGCTATTCCAGTAAAGTTACTTATGCACGTGAGTTCTACGAGTTCTCAATTGACTGCATAAGGGCAAGCACCTTGTTCAATGAAAGTACGTTGACTAGTATAGGTAAGCTGCTAAATAACTTGGAAGCAATGGTGGGACCCTTGATGGCAAGAAATTAAGAATGAACAAGTTATGTCCATAAGAGTTTGGATTTGTCACAAACATTATCTTATGATTATGGTTATGAAAAAATTAAATGGATAAGAGCACATACACCATAAAAATCTAAGTGTCATAAGGTTTCTCTCTTTCATGAAAATGATTGTGAGGAAATGCTTTCACTAGGATGATTTTAAGGACTTAGTCGTTGTGTACATTGCATTCTGAAATTCGATTATGATTACGACATCCCTCTTCATAGTTCGAATTGTGAGATTTGATAATTAATTTAAACATTTAAGACGTATTGCTGTAAGTGCTAAAATTGTTTAGACACACATATAAGCTTTCTAAGGAAAGGTGTATGAGTTTGAAAATCTTAGATAAAGGCTTATCGAAGCATACCATATTAGAAATATGAACTTTGGAAGTCAACAAGTATTGATTTCTAGAAGTCCAACTGTTTTCTGAATACGTGTCAAAGCTAGTAGGAGCATAAATGTTATGCTGGTATGGATATAATTATCATGTTAGTGGGAGCATGATTATTATTTTAAGTGTTGCAAGTTAGCAATATTAATTATAGAAAACAAAGTTTCAATTCACAAAGTTGCAAAGGTTGAATAGTTGTTTTTGCTATAATTAAGGGAGAGAATATTATACTTCGTTTCGAATCTAAAAGTTTGGATCGAGAAATTTTAATCAAATTTAGTCAAAGGATGTATATGGATGTTATGTTGAAAAGATTCAACTTAAAAGGATTCTATATATGGCAATATTATAGCAAGGAACTGGTAAAGTATCACGTTTTTCATTATGAATCGTGTCTCATACGCTTTGGGTATAGGATGATTGCATATGCTGTAATATTCGACCGTTCTAAATTTTTCCAAATGCCTAGGGCATTAAGAGGGAAAAGGGACTAGAACCAGATTTGACTAAAATAATTAAACAACTGTCAAGTACAATCTAAGGTTCACCAAGGATTAGTCACTTGTGGGCAGTTGGAAGTATAGTAATTAATGGACCATATCGACATTATTATGAATAGATAAGATTCACAATGAGTTGTCATATGGCAAATATGGAAAATTTTCCATACTGGTAGTTGGACGTTAAAAATTTATGTCTAGATTAAGAGGTTTTATGCATGAAGTATATTTAAAGGAATGTACTTTGGATGAGACACTTCACATCCATGGAATTGTCTTGTAATAATCCCAATAGAGCACTTTGTAATATCATTGAAAAAGTCTTGGTGAATTTTGTTCAATAAGATTATAAAAGGATCATTGCATAAAATGTTAGAATCTAACATATTCTAGTAGTGGCGAGAATTTTGTGTTCTTACACTAACGATAAGGATTAGGGATTGGGAAATGAGCATCATTGGAAATGTTTTCAATTGATCTATTTCACAAAGTATGGACCACGGGTAAACAGAGTGTGCATGCTTGGTGTATGGGACAACTGCTATTATAAATTCAAGTACTAAGTTGATTACCCGAAACAATGAATAATGAGTAATCAATATAGTGATTAAATAAAGGTGTCTTATTTATACCTAAAAGTTTGGGGCCGTATGGTATTAGTATTATTCTTGTGTTTCACTTTGCATGTTTTGACTTCCTGAATAACAAGATTATTCGAACGTTCCACAGTCGATCATACTTTGGAAGTAGGTATGAAAGAAGACTGTCATAAATCTGATTGCAGATTGTCTAAAGTGATTTAGACATAGCAAAAGTTTGTTGCATGGTTCATGAGTGCTCCTACAAGATTAGAGTATTGGATTAAACCCACGCTCACTTGGATCGCTGCATGGATTTTATCACGAGTGATTGGTGAGACGATAATATCTTATATTCTTGAAACCAAGACGTGTGAGTTGTATTTTGCAAGTTGGTTGCACATTGATAATATGTAAACGCACCAGTAAGTTGGTTTTATAAAACATATTGTTGTGTTTGATTTGATGAGTAGGTACAAGCGAGCATTGATTCGAAGTTTATCCGTTCTTTTTACCCAAAGTGGGATAAAAGCGATATATGTGGGCCCCTCGATGATTTAGTGATGACACCTTAAGCGCTTGGCCAAGCCGGGACTGAGTTGATGTGTTTAATTGTAGTCTATTGTTAGTCGTCATAAATCAGAAATCGGGAATCAACACATGAACAGAGAGTATGATTAAAATCCATGTCTCAGCTCATACGATATCCATGTCTCAGTTCACATGTTTCTGATATGATCAGAGTTTAACAGCGGCTTTTGAAAGCTATGGTTGTTGATCAGGTTCCGAAGTTATACGCAATATAGTTATTAGACTTATCCAAGTGGGAGACTGTGGCATTAGGTGTCTAAGCCCATAACTATTTTGGTATGTACTTGACCCGATTGTGAGCATGGTCCTTATGGGTTGCCTTCACCATAGCAACTGATAGGATGAACTAAGGAGAAAAATAATTAATTATGATTTATTAATATATTATATGAATAATATATTAATGGAGAAATCGTATTGTTTAATTAATATTAGTCAAGAATTAATTGTGTGGCTAAAAGACATTAATTAAATAAAGGGACTGATTGTATATTTTTAAGATAGTTGCATAAATGGGCTAATGGACTCCATAGAAGTTGGAGTGTACGAAATCTATAGGGAAACCCATATGAATTCGTCCAAGGCATCTAAGGAGGGAGTCCATGGGCTGCTTAGGGCCTAAGCAGTCAAATTAGGGTTTCCTGGTTGAAAACCCTAATACCCTACCTATATAAGGAACCCCTAAGCCCTAAAAAATGTGACCAACTCTTTGAGAGAACCCTAGAACGTTTTTGTGTCTATTCTTCTTTCTTCTAAGTTCATCTTGTTGCTCATGGTTTTTGTTGCTCATGGTGTTTCTGACTCCATTAGAGGTGCAACATTTGAGGCACTAAGCTTTCAAAGGTCAAGATCAAGAAGGATTGAGATTGTTATTGCTATATAACAATCAAGGTAAGATTTAAACCCTTATTCATATGTTAATTAGATTATTGTATGCTAGATGTAGGGTATATGAGCTTTGGATGATTATTGCATGTTCATTAGACAAACTAGATCCAAAGCTTTAGGGTTTGTATGTACACCATAGGATTGATGTAGTGCTCATAACCCATCAGTTTGCTCCTCTTCTGTGAACATGGTTGAAGGAGAAAGTTCAAAGAATTCCAAGAAGTCTAAGGGAAAATGGAAGTTTAAAGGAAAGAATGATAAGTCTTCTAACAAGAAAGCAAAAGTGATTTGTTAGAATTGTAACAAACCGGGTCACTTCAAGAAAGTTTGTTGTCTTTTTAAAGTGAATAAGGACGGTGCTGGAACAAGTGGATCGAAGGATATAGAAAAGAAAAAAGGTTATTTTTTTGTTTTCATGTAAAATTCTAAATATGTTCATAATTATATTATGTGATTTCTGAAGCATTTTATGTTCTGGGTGATGATGTTGCATGGTGGGTTGATTCGGGAGCAGCAAGCCATATATATAAAGATCTTCATTGGTTCAAGGAATGTCAACCAATAGAAGATGGATCTATGGTGCATATGGGAAATGTTGCTACTGAACCAATCCGGGGTTTAGGATTTGCTTTATTTTACTTTTGGAAAAGGTTTGTGTCTGAACAATGTTTTATATGTATTGGGTATTCAAAAGAATCTCATATCTGAAATTGTGTTCAATAATTGTGGTTACAAACAAGTATTAGAAAGTGACAGGTATATCTTGTCAAGACATAGTTCTTTTATGGGTTTCGGATATATATGTAATGGAATGATTAGGCTTAATATTAATTATCCTATTTATGATAATTCTATTTTCATGTCTTCTTCTAGTTTTAGCAATACTTTTGATAAATCTGATTTATGGCATGCAAGATTATGACACATTCATTACAAGAGATTAAAAGACATGTCAAAAATGAATTTAATTCTTGATTTTGGTATACATTAAGAAAAATGTAAAACATGCATGTTAACTAAAATCACCAGACAACCTTTCAAGGAAGTTTATAGGGAAAACAAGGGGTTGGAACTTATACATAGTGATTTATGTGATTTTAATGCAATACCTTCCCTTGGAAACGAAAAATATGTTGTTACTTTTATTGATGATGCATCTAGATATTGTTATGTCTATTTGATAAATTCAAAATATGAAGCTCTGAATAAATTTAAGATTTATAAACAAGACGTTGAACTTCATAAAAATGAATTAATAAAAGTTTTACGTACTACTAAAGGTGGTGAGTATTATGTTCCTATTTATTTAGAATCAACTAGAATAATACATCAAACCACAACTCCTTATACACCACACCAAAATGATGTTTTTGAAAGGAAAAATAGGACTTTAAAGAAATGGTTAACTCCATGTTGTCTTATTCAGGTTTGAGTGAAGGTTTCTGGGGTGAAGCTATGTTGACAACATGTTAAATTTTGAATAGAACTCCAAACAAAGTAGTAAGAATACTCCTTATGAACTTTGGTGTAAAAATGTACAAAATTTGAGTTACCTCAAAGTTTGGGGTTATATAGCAGTTGTAAGGCTCACTGAACCCAAACAGAAAGCATTGAGTGAAAGAGGTATAGATTGTATCTTCATTGGATATGTTGAGCATTCCAAAGCTTATAGATTCTATGATTTAGAATCTAATGGCTCTGTCTGTGAACACCGTTATAGAGTCTAGAGATGCTATCTTTGATGAAGAAAGATTTACATATATTCCGAGACCAAGGGAAATGATTCAAAAATCTTTCAACAAGAGTACAACTCAAGCTAAAGATGTTTCTAGTGGTACAAGTTCTATGCCAGAACTTAGGAGTACTAGAGCTAGAAAAGCTAAATTTTTTGGATCTGATTTTCAACTATATTTAGTTGAATGAAAAGAGATTAGGTTGTGGCTCAAAATCAATATTGTCTTAATATTGAATAGGATCTAAAGACTTTTAGTGAAGTTACAGCTTCTAGGGATGTTTATTTCTGGAAAGAAGCAATACATGATGAGACTGATTCTATCATACATAACAATACTTAGGAATTGTCTAATTTACCTCCTGGTTGTAATGCATTAGGAGGTAAATGGATTCTAAAAATAAAGATGAAGGTATATGGCTCAATTGATAAGTATAAAGCTAGATTGGTTATCCAAGGCTTTAGGCAAAAGGAAGGCGTTGATTTCTTTGATACTTATGCTCATGTTGCCAAAATTTCCACTATCAGATTAATGTTAGCTCTTGCAGCTATACATAATCTTGTGATTCACCAAATAGATGTGAAAACTACATTCTTGAATATTGACTTGGATGAGGAAATTTATATGAAACAACCTGAAGAGTTTGTGATGCCTGGAAATGAACACAAAGTGTGTAAGTTAAAGAAATCATTACATGCTTTGAAACAAGCACTAAAACAATGACATCAAAAGTTTGATGAAGTTGTCTTGTCTAATGGTTTTTCATTAAACCAAGCTGACAAATGTGTGTATAGCAAATTTGATACTTCTAGTAAAGGATTAATAATTTTTTTATATGTGGATGATATATTTATTTATGGTACTAATTTGGAAGAAGCTAACAAAACCAAGAAATTCTTATCATCTATTTTTAAAGTGAAAGATCTAGGGGAGGAAGAGGTAATCCTTGGTATAAGAATAAAACAAGGAAACAATCGGATTTCAATTTCTCAATCTCATTACATTGAGAAGATTTTGAAAAATTCAACTTGAAGAATTATTCTCCCGTTACCACTCTTATAGATCCTAGTCTTAAGCTTCTACCAAATAAAGGATCTCTAGTGTCTCAACTTGAATACTCAAGGGTTATTGGTTGTCTGTTGTATGTCGTGATTAGCACTAGACCTGATATAGCATATGTTGTGGAAAGGCTTACTAGATATACTAGTAATCCTACTTTACATCATTGGCAAGTTGTTAGTAGAGTATTTAAGTATTTGAAAGGGACCATGAATTATGGTTTAACTTATAGTGGATATCCATATGTTTTGGAAGGTTATTCTAATGACAATTGGATTAACAACTTAGTGGATCACTCATCTACAAGTGGTTGGGTGTTTCTTCTTCGAGGAGTAGCCATTTCTTGGGCATCCAAGAAACATACATGTATTATCATCTCAACCATGGAATCTAAGTTTGTAGCTTTATCTGCCGATGGTAAAGAAGTTAAGTGGATAAGGATTTTCATTTACGAAATTTCATTATGGCCCAAATCGATATCTACCATTTCTATCAAATGTGATAGTGCTGCAACCTTGGCTAAGGCTTATAGTCAAGTGTATAATGGGAAGTCTAGACATTTAGGTATTAGAAATAGCATGATTCATGAGCTCATCATGACTAGTGTGATCATATAACCAAAGGGTTAGCATGAGATCTTGTGTACAAGGCAGTTGTAGGGATGGCTTTAAAGTCCATTTAAAATATTTTATATTTAGATACCCATTTCCTATCTAATGTAATAGTAGATTCTAAATTCAATGTGGAAGCATCATTATTATCATCCCAAGGTATGTGTTTAGTACTGCAAGTTAAACGGGTTGAAATTTTATTTCGTAATAGTTCTTTGAAAATTACATTTGCGGGTGCAAGAACAAAAGAACTACCTATATAAACATGATGTTTAGCTGATTCAAGAAGTTGGGACTTGACTTTCATATGCTTATTGAAGGATGGGACACAAGCTAGTAAAATATAGTCTCAAGTTAGAAATTATGAGAATATAAACTATCGTGTATATTATCTTCATGTATTCACTTGGATAGAAATGGTTCAGTCCTTAGTGACACCCTAATATTCAAATATTTGGAATGAATAATATACTAATGTGAGATTCAAGCGGCACGACATTTCATTTATTCATCAATTTGTTGTTGTTGTTGTGTTTTGTTTTAAGTTAATCAAGATTACACTTAAAATGGGGAGGTTTGTTGGTGAATTGTTTCACTGAGTGTATTTAAATGTAATGTATTAACTTGTTGACCAAATCAATATTGATGAATATTAAACAAGTAAGGAAGGTGTGGAGTAAACACTTCTTTAAATTTATACAAGATTTAAACTAAGGGAAAATTAAGTTCGAAATTGAATTGAAATAGGAACGAGATGATTTTAGAATGGAACTGATATTGGAACCGGAATTGATCTCGGAATGTAATTGGCATCGGACTAAAAATGACTTCGGAATTGAATTGATCTTAGAGTGAAATTGGTCTCGGACTGAAAGTTATTTTGGAACAAAATTGATCTCGGACCTGATTGTGATGCGGATTCGATTTAGTAACTGGAACTGATTACGATGCGAATGCATTTTCGTAACAAAAGTGGTTACTGTTCAATTGTGATTGATCACAAATCATTGGAACACAATGCACCAGAACTTTCACATTGGATAACATGTTACTGTTCAATTGCGATTGATCGCAACTCTTTAGAACGCTATGCATCAGAACTTTCGCATCAGATTGCATTAGAACTATTCACTTTGGATCGCATCGGAACCATCCACATATGATTGCATCGGAACAACCCATATTAGGACGAATCGCAACAAGCATACGTCAGAACACGTGTTTTTTGGTATTATATCCCATGGTTAAAACAACAGTTTTGTGTTAGGTTTGACTGTTCGCGGACATCCATCAGTTAAACTAATTATCCAATGTTTAAAAGCCCGTTTGTGTCAGTTTTTTGAACATTGTAACTGTCTTGTGACGGTTTTCAACTAAGTGACATATTTAAGCAAATTTTGGTCAAACATTCTAAAAAGAGATGGTACAATACGTTGAAGAGCAAAACAGACAAAAACATACTTCTCATTCTTTTTTCTTGTTCTCAAACTTCTAAGTATTATCCAATTATGTATTTTGGAGTACCACCCAAATACTTCATTTGAAAGTGTCAATCAGGATCTCAAAATTTCCAAGTGCATTGATTCCCAAATTACCAACATAAATAGAAGCATATTTAGGGTCGGTCCTAACATATTTTAGGCCCGGGGCGAAAACCAAAAAAGACCCTTTTATACAAAAATAAATTGAGGATAATCACAAAAATGACCATCATAAATATAAATTTACCTCCTTATAGATATTTTTGAGCCATTTACTGAAATAACCACCATAAAAAATGAGTCCATTTCGGACTAACTTTATATTACATAAATGAATTTTTCTAACAAAAATATGTTTTGGATATCGAACAAAACATTTCGAAGAGAAAAACTACTTTTAAATTCCCACGACAAGTCCAAATTATGATGAACATTTCAAATTAATGGATTAAAAGAATTTTTTAAAATATTTGATGGAAATGAGAAAAAAATACTATATATATATATATATATATATATATATATATATATATATATATATATATATATATATATATATATATTAAAAAATCTTGAATTTTTAGTTCGAATTTGATAGTCATTTTGGTAAACCGGTAAAAATTAGATCATTTACACATATTGTCCATAATAATATGATCATTTTTATGTTTATCCCTTTAAATTAAGTTTTAAAATAAATTTAATGTTAAAGTTTGAAACAAGGTATTTTAACTAAAAGTAAATTATTATAAACAAATAAATTTAAAATACACAAATTTAATTGGTGGAAATGATATACAAAGCAATTAAAAACAAACAAATATTAACCGACTAAACTTAGTTTTATATTTAATTTGTTTAAAACTTGATAGTAATTAAGCTAAGAAAAACATTTTTACTTGACAAGAATCTAACTACATGACCTTTTGTTCATCAAAATTTAAGATACCAATGACTTTTTGTTCATCAAAATTTAAGATACCAATAAACTCAGTGAAGTAGACATACACTACTATTACACTTACTTAAGGTGTATATATATAATTATTATTATTGCTTAAAACAAGACGTCATAGAGTAAAGTTTTGAACTCGCGACCTTCAAAAATGAAAACAAGCAACTTCCCATCTTGGCAATAGCAAGTTTATGAAAATTTCGTGCATACTTTATATATAATTTTTATAAGTCAATATAAAAAATTCATAAATATTAGGGTCCCAAAACCATCGTCGGGTCCGAGTCGGCTGCCCATCTTGCCCCCTCTAGGCCGGCCATGAGGATATTTCTAACAGTCCAACCATTCGTATTCTTGTGGTTCAAACTTTGAAGCAATATGGAGTATATAATTGGCATATGGAGTATATAATTGGCATGATTGGTTTATTAATTCACTTATGTAAAGTAGCATAGGGGAGCTCAATTTATCTATGTGGTGATGTTTTGTTTCTTTCTCCTTGCCCTGTGATGTAAGGCTGAGTTTTCATCTCCTTTCTTTTCTTAATAAAAGTTTGCTGGTTTCGAAAAACGCCAAACATTATTTGATCACAATTTATTGCACTAAAAATTATTATTAGGTATGTTCTATTAATATATATTAATATTTTAGTACAATTTTCATTAGTAAATTATGTTGATTTTTAGTCCCTTAGTTTCTTGAAATATATATATATATATATATATATATATATATATATATATATATATATATATATATATATATATATATATATATAAGGTTCTAAAAAGCTCGCCATGGCTCCGCCATGGCGCGCCACGACTCCAACACTTGCACATGCCGCCAAGCTTAGCCAAAACGTCGCCTTAACTCATATATGTGTATAAAAATGAATAATAGTTGAAAATACATATAAAAATATTAATTATATAGAAAATTGCCGCCTTAAGTCACGCCTTACAAACGTCGTGACTCGCCAAGGCTCGGAAAAGCTTGAGGCTTGACATTGCCGCCAAGTCACGCCTTACAAACGTCGTGACTCGCCAAGGCTCGGAAAAGCTTGAGGCTTGACATTGCCGCCAAGTCACGTCTTACGTTATTTAGAACCTTATATATATATATATATATATATATATATATATATATATATATATATATATATATATATATATATATATATATATATATATATATATATATATATATCAGAATTTATAACTTATATACTATATAATAGACATAAATAATGCTATAAAATACAATTTTATTTTTTCTAAATACCCTCATAAAAATCACCCTTCACATGAATGATATAATAGATAGATGGTTATAAACTAGTTAGACTTATTAGTTAAAAATATTTTTACGATTTTCATCATTATTGTAATTATTAGTTAAAAATCATTTTTTACGATTCTCATCATTTTTTTCTAATTAGTAAACTTTATTGGATAATGAACTAAGGGTTGATTGGTTGAATCAAGCAAAATATGATAAGGAAATAAAGTTTAAAACTTTCATTAAGAATTATAATTCTTAAAGTAAATAGTCATCCTATTTTTCGTATAATGTACCTTTTTTATATACGTAGGTAGATTTGTTTCTATTAAAAAATAATTTTGTGCAACCACTTCGTTGGTTTTAACTTTTTATGGGAATATGTTTTCAAGAAAATTCCATGCTTTTTTTTATAAATTCTTACAACAATATTCTTTTTGTAATAATTTGATGTCAAAGTTTGCTTGGCTATGTTGTTTTTCAACTTTTTTTTTTTTTAATTTTATATTTCACTGTCCTAACACTTTGTCACATCAGATTTTGGAATGTCACCTCATTTTTCATCATTTAACAGACAATCTTAGCACTTCGTAGGAAGTAGTAACACTCCTAGCACTTCATTTTTTTTTTTTTTTGACTTTTTTTTTTAATTTAATTAAATTACTTTATTTTGTTATAAAAGCATTTTTATGCATAAATATTAAACAAATTTTATGCACACTGATACAAGTTATTTTGTTGTTAACAAGTTACTTTAACTCTTAAACTTACATATGCAATTAGATTAAATAACTCAATGAATGACTTAAGTAAATTAAGCCCAATAACCCCTTAAAGCCCATATAAAGCCTTTTAAAGAATACCAAATCCCGATTGCTTTTGGGATATATGGAAGGCAGCAGACATTGAAGAACCAAACGAAGGAGGCATTTGTGTTTTCTCAGTTCTAACCTTCTGTATTCATGGTTTACAAACGAAGTTCAACTTGGGTTGTAGAGGCCACGAACAAATAACAAATCGTTGGATCACCAATCCGCTCCTGACCACCAATCAGTTTCTCCCTTCTCTTTATCTCTCATCTTGCCAAGGAGGTAACGAGTGCAGCATAGCGAGCCCCCTAACGAGCGTTAGGGGGCGGTGTTTTCCTTCCCTTAACGAGCCTAGCGAGTGCTTTGGCACCTCCCACTCCGTTTAGCCTTATAGCATCGAGTAATCATGTTATAGAAGTAGAGATAATATTTAAGAGTAGTATAGGAAATCGTACGTTTATTCCAAAAATGTCTTTGATGCCTTTAGATAAAATGATTCGTTTTACATTTAAATGAAGACAATTTCCATGGTTGTATATTTTGAGATAACAATAAACAAAAGTTAATGACAGTTGTTATCAAAAGTGAGTTTGTTTTTAAACAACCATGTTCACTCATGGATAATTTTATGTTGCATTGTCCACTATTAAAATAGAGATCGGTTAAAAATATTAATTTTAGACAATAACGATAAACTTACCAATAGGACATCTAATATCATGTTCAAAAAAGTCTTTGAAAATTTATGATTTAGTCTATTTATTTAAAATTGCCATTATTTTATTTATTATTATATATTAAATTACTTACTTATTGGTAATTTCGTTTGTATTTATTTATCAATTTATTTTTAAAAATATTTAATATTACACCTTAGTATTTAACTTTTGGTTTAACAAACGCATGTATTGCATTTTCATTGGTTATATGTTTTGCGATACCAATAAACATGAGTCAAGCACGATAGTTATCGAAATTGAGTTTTTTTTAAACAACCAATATTCACTCATGGACAATTGTAAGTTGCATTGTCTAGTGTTAAAATAGAGACCGGTTAAACATATTAATTTTAGACAATTACGATAAACTTGTTAGTGATTAGGGTTTAGGCCCAAGCCCTTTAGGGTTTAGATTAGGTCTTTTATGTATCCCTATTTATATGATGTTTAGCAGCACTATTTATCAATTAAACAATCTATCATTTTACATGGTATCTGAGCTCTAGGTTAAATCCTTACTTCTGATCACAACCGTAGCCGACGCCCTCTACCTCTGGTGACCTTCTCTAATAGTCGTCGGAAGTGCCTTCATTATGTTCCTTAATTTTCCTTTTCTTCTATTCTCCACCTAAATAATAAAAGAGCTGTTGGCACCAAACCATAGTTGTTACCTCGACTTCTTCTACTGCCTCGTTTTCTTATGTCTCCTTGTCGAATGGCTGATGCCTCTAAGCTTTCTGCCTTCTCGTCAACTTGTCCTTCTTAATATCTATTTTCCGAGTCAGTCGGAATAGGCTCCGTCCACCGTATCTCGAGCCCTCTTTTTTTCTTGCTCCTTTCTCTGGACTCCTCGGTTGCCGACTCAATGATCGTCGCCGCCGCCGCTCCTCTCTTCTTATACAAAGGAATCGCCGATGACCGCCGCTTCTTCTTTCTCATTCTCTAACGAGTAGTTTTTGTTAGCCATTATCATTAAAGCTCTGTCACTGCTGTTGTCGTTGTCTTTATTTATGTTATGTCTTATGTTTTTGTTTTTCTAGTTTAATCGTCCCCTCCCGATCAAACTGAGGGGGGATGTTAGTGATTAGGGTTTAGGCCCAAGCCATTTAAGGTTGACATTAGGTTTCTTATGTATCCCTATTTACATGAGGTTTAACCTCACTATTTATCAATCAAATAATCTATTTTCTTACAAAACTTACCAATAGGATATCTAATGTCATGTTCAAAAAAGTCTTTGAAAAATTATGATTTAGTTTATTTATTTAAAACATGTCATTATTATTATTATTATTATTATTATTATTATTATTATTATTATTATTATATTTTACTTACTTATTCCTAACTTTGGTTTACTTTTAACTTTATTTTTAAAAAATATTTAATATTTACACATTAGTATTTAACTTTTGTTTTAACAAACGCGTATATTACAATTTACACTTTTATGTTTTGCGATAACAATAAAAAGAATCACGGACAACATTTATCGAAAGTGAGTTTGTTTTTTTAAACAACCAATGTTCACTAATGAACAGTTATATATTGCATTCTTCAGTGCTAAAATAGAGATCAGTTCAACGTATAAATTTTAGATAATAACGACAAACTTACCAATTAGACAGCTAATGTCGTGTTCAAAATAGTTTTTGAAAATTTGTGATTTAGTCTATTTATTTAAAATATGTTATTATTATTTTTATTATTATATATTAAATTACTTAGTTATTCGTAATTTCGCTTGTATTTATTTTTAAATTTATTTTTAAAAATATTTAATATTTACACTTTAGTATTTAACTTTTTTTAACAAACGCATGTATTACATGAGTTTAATGCCTACCTGATATTTGGTTGGGAGGAATAAAATGGAATTCCCTTGAATTCCTATGTTTGGTTCAACTTTAAAGAAGTAAAAGGAATCCAAAATGAGAAAACATTCCTTCGTAGGAGAGAAAATACATTCCTACAAAAATATGGAATGAATTCAAAATTGACAATTTATATATATTAAAACTTTGTTCCCTTATGGACAATAAACCTACACGTTTTTTGTCAACTTTGTCTTTCATTTTTAGCCATTTTTGACACTTTTGGTCATTCTAATAAAAAAATTTACATTTTTTGGAACATTTCAATATTCAAAGTTTGGCCACAAAACTTTAAGGAATTGACAAATTTGGTCATTTTCTAAAAACTTGCAAATTCCAACCCCTTTAACTATTTAACCATTTTGACACTTTTGGTCCTTACAGTCAAAACTTTTACATTTTTTCATAAAAAACACAAAAACAGCCCGGGGCGAAGCCCAAGTTTTTTCTGCTAGCTACTATTATATCCACAAAACCATTAAGTAAAATTGGCGCATCTTACAATGTCGACTGCAACTGCATCTTTAAATGCATTTCAATTAATCTTCTTGGGTGGTTGCGTTGGCATAAAATATGCCTATATTAGATGGAACTATAACACCCGGTTCCTGGTATGTATTTTAATAAAGAATTATTCATTTTTGCAAAGGCACTCGACGAGTTGGAGACCCCAAACTCGTCAAGTAGGAATGGGACTTTTAGACGCGGGACTTGAAGTCTGCTCAACGAGTTGAGAAGCCTCAACCCGACGAGTAGTACTGCCAGAGTGAAACCCTAATTTTCAGGGTTTGCACCCTATTTAAGGACCTTAACACATCCTTGTAGCCTCCCTCATTGCCTCCCTCAGTCCATCAAACCATAATTCGTGATCTTGAGCCTTGCGAGTGTGTGTGAGTGAAATAGGATTGATTCTTTAGTGGAAGCTAGAAGTGCTTGGTTGAAGGAAGAAGCTTTGGATCCAGAAGTAGAACTTCATTTTCGGCTCATTTGAGGTATAAAGTCGATACCTTGGCTTTCTATGGCTTAGATCTCCATTTAGGGTTGTATTTTACCATTTTGGAACCATTCATGGATGCAAGCATGTTTTCGGGTCAAGACTTCAGATTTAGAGCCTTTGAGGGACTCCATGGCATAAAGGTGCCAACTTTATGGCCATAGGAGTCCTGTTGGATAAGGTGTCTAAGTCCATAACTATATTTAGTATGTACTTGTCTCAATTTGGCATGGTCCATTTGGGTTGCATGGCATTACAACAATTAGATAGACAAAATGAGAAAAGGAAACTTATGGTTTGTTAATATATTATAAGTTCTAATATATTAATAATATTATTTAATTAGTATTGATCAAGAATTAATCTGGAATTAATTTTGTGATCAATAGGAAACTAATTAAATATATGGAGATTGATTTGTAAATCATTCATTCTTATATATTGGGCTTATGGTTCATGATTCACTAGATTAGGCTAGGACCCATTGGGTGCTCCATGGATGCTCCATGGAGGTTATAACCCATGGATCATGGAGAAAATTAAAAGCCATGCACATTAGGGTTTACATGGTGTAACCCTACATGTGAAACACTATATAAAGAGCCCCATAGCTACCAAAAATTGACCACTAAGACAAGACAAAGAGGGCTAACCGATTTTTTGAGTGAAAGTGTTCTCTTCTCAATTTATTCCAAGAGTCGTGGTGTTGTGTGAGACATTTGAGGCATCACATTTGGGGTGCTAGGCTCACAAGGTCTTAAGGAATTCAAGCTACAAGAAAGGTATGTCATTATACTAGTTTTGTATTACAAGTACCCCATGCCATGCTAGTTAGGATGAAAACCTTGGAAAATTCTTATTTGCTTGAATATTAGAGAAAACATAGATCCAAGGTTTCTAGGGTTTCATGTATACCATATGAGTGTAAGAATGCTCAAAACCCATCAGTGGTATCAGAGCCTAGGATTGCTTTCTTGATATTTGATGCAAAATGCTTGAAAAAATTGAATTTTCTGCCCACTATTCAGTGGACTCGCCGAGTCCATGTGTATCTTCATCCTACTCGTCGAGTAGGTTCGTGCACTAAACGAGTAGAAGCTCCTGTGTGCAGATTTTCGAGTTTTGCTGCTGGAAATGGATTAGAATCATTACCCTAAATTGTTTTCGTCTTATAAAACCTGTTTTTGATGGTGTAATGGTTATGCTAATCCATTTTCAATGGCTATTATTAAAATTTCAAGTTTTATATATGTTTATATGATTCTTGAAATTGTTGATATGAATATTCATGCTTATGAGTTTTAGTAGATCATAGGAATTATTTGCAAATTGTTTGTTAGTTTAATTCTTGATCTAAATGTTTCTAATGGAGTCTATAATTTTTCTTCAAGTTATGTATTACCAAAAGTCATTTCTTGTAAAGATCCATTTAAGATCTATAGGTTACATACAATGAAGAGTCTTCATTTTAATAAACCATTAAACTCATATGTTATGAATATGAAAGGTTTTGAATAGTTTCAAAACTTGCCCTCAAGTTTTGGAATTTGTAAAGTCAATTTAGAAAACTTTAATTCCATACCCTAGAGTTTTAAAAAGTTAAAATTCAACCCTTATACTTTATAATATTATAAGTTAATACTATATATATATATATATATATATATATATATATATATATATATGTATGTATGTATAAGAGCAAGTCAGTTTTACCATTAGTAGGCCTCATTCACGAAGCTGGTCTATAAAGGGGGTATAAGGTTGTTGCCTATAAAATGACAGCTTAATGGGTGTCCACTCTCACCCACTGCTTCCTTGAATGGTGGAGGGTCATTAACCGAACGGGCAGGACAAGGACTATAATTCTCATTAAAAGTTTAATAAAAATATAAAGTAACTAAACTTTTTATAAATTCTCAATCTTAGTTACTTTAGGAAAATGTGAAATTGGTACTATCCCATGAAATTACACGTTGTACCTTACCAAGTCGTTGGTGGAGCGTGTGTGGGTAACCGACACACTAACATGGACTAGTAAGAGTGGAAAAGGATAACTTAATGTTTATCATAGATCGGTGGAGCACGTGTGGGTAACCGGCACATCGACTAGGTGATAAAGATTAAGGGTACCAAGTTAATTTGCATGGTTATTAACACCTTGTTTGTGATCCTCGGCATCCCAGTCACAAACTTGAGAGGGCACAATCGAGATGTAAACATGTCATTGAAAAGTTCAATGAATCTCAAAAGATCCAGGAGTTTCAATCCAATTAAAACCTAATAATTTATTTCGTTTTTCATGGTGGAAATTGGTAAATCGTCATTCGCCTACCTTCAAATATTTTATAGCTTAGATTACAGCATCCCTCTTCCAAGTTATAAAGTATTATGTTGGATCCTAGCCTTAATATTAAATTTGGGTGTCTTATTAAGGATTCTATATCTAATCTAAACTTGTCTTTCTTCTTTTCAGATGTCTTCCAACAATGTTGTTTCTGGCTCAAACCCTACTGGCTCCTTCTCTCTCATGAACCTTTGTAGGAGAGTCATATTTGATGGTTCAAACTTTAATGATTGGATTAGGAACATTAGGATGGTCACACGACACGAGGACAAGGATTATGTCCTCGACAAGGAGTTGAAAGAAATTGATGAGTCTACTAGTACTCCAGACGAGATCGCTGACTTTAGGGCACATGAGAGAGATGGTACAAAATTGGCATGTATCATGTAGGCCATGATGACACCTGAACTCCACAAGTCCTATGAGGACTTTTACCCTTTTGAGATGCACATGGACCTGATGGACCGCTACCATCAGAGTGCTCGTCAAGAGAGGTATGAAATCATCTCTTCCATGATAACAACCCGAATGAAGGATGGTGAATCCATCACGGGCCACATGCAGAAAATGCAAAGGTTTGTGGACCGTTTGTTGAAGTTGAATGTGAACTTCCCCGAGGATTTGGCTATTGACATCATACTGCACTCCTTACCTACTTGTTATGATCAGTTCCGAATGACCTATCATATGAACAAGGAGGAGGTCACACTCAGCGAGCTTCAAGGACTTTTGAAGACAACCGAAAGTGGTCTCAAAGGTAAATCGGTTGTTACTACTCCTACTCCTAACACCGCCCCTGTTCTAGCAATCGGGCAAAGTAGAGGGAAAAAAGGAAGACCCCTTCGAAGGGTACCAAGGGAATGTCTCTTGATGGCTCCTCTTCAAGTGGAACCAAAGGAGGTTCTGTCACTTTTTCTTCCAACCCAAAGGATGCTTAATGGTTCTATTGTTAGGAAAAGGGGCACTGGAAATGAAAACTGCCCCAAGTACGTGCAAGATGTTAAGGATGGGAAGGTCAAACCTACCCATGCAGGTATTTACACTATATTGTCTAATAACTCACCACATACTACTTCTTGGGTTCTTGATATAGGTTGCGATATTCATATATGTTCAGATTTGTAGAGCCTAAGAAGAAGTGAAGATGTGGAGCACGGAAAGATAAACTTGATCATGGGGAATAAGAAAGCTTCACATGTCACCAAGATTGGAGTTTATTCTTTGTTGCTAAGTAGTGGGTTAGTGTTAGATTTGAATAAGTGTTGCTACTCGTCTGAAATGGCGAGAAATATTATTTCTTTTCAGGTTTGTACAAACAAGGATTTACTTTTCCATTTGATAATGAATGTGGTGGTATTAATGCTTTTTATAATAATGTTCTTTATATTAAAGCATTACCTTGTAATGGTGTATATGAAACTGTGTCAGTTGTAGATAACTTAGGAAATAATGTATTGCATATCGATTCTTCCACTAGTTTGGATAAAGCATCCTTGTGGCATTATCGTCTTGGAAATGTTAACAAGAAGCGTATAGGCCAAATCCAGAAGGCTGGAGTCTTGGAGTCGTTTGACTTAAGGTCAGATGATAGTTGTGAGTCTTGTTTGCTTGGAAAAATGACAAAGTCACCCTGCACTGGTACTTGTGCTAGGGGTGAAGGTTTGTTGGACCTCATACACACAGATGTGTGTGGACCCCTTAGAACCGCCACAAGGGATGCTAACCGCTTTTATGTGACTTTTACTGATGATTACAGTAGATATGGTTATGTCTACTTAATCAAGCATAAGTCAGAAACCTTTGAAAAGTTCAAAGAGTTTAAACATGAAGTGGAGAATCAGCTGGGCAAGAACATTAACATGCTCCGATCCGATCGAGGAGGAGAGTATCTTAGTATAGAGTTCCTTTACTATCTTAAGGAATGTGGAATTGTTTCACAATTGACACCTCCCAAAACACCACAGCTTAATGGTGTGGCTGACAGGCGCAATCGAACCTTGTTAGACATGGTTCGTTCCATGATGAGCCGAACTTCGTTACCAATCTCATTCTAGGGGTATGCCTTAGAGACTGCCGCCCATATCCTTAATCTAGTCCTTACCAAGAAGGTTGCCAAAACACCTCACGAGATATGGACTGGGAAAGTTCTCAATTTAGACCACATCAAGATTTGGGGTTGCGAGGCTTTCATGAGACGAGAGACTCAGGACAAGCTTGAACCTCGAAGCGAGCGGTGTATTTTCATCAGCTACCCACAGAAATCCTTTGGTTACCTCTTCTACAGACCCAATGAGAATGTGGTCTTTGTGGCAAGGAGATGGGTCTTTCAAGAGAGAGAGAGAGAGAGAGAGAGAGAGAGAGAGAGTTTATAAGCCAAGGAAACAGTAGGAGGCAAATTGACCTTGAAGAACTTCAACATTCAAGTGGTGAAGGAACCCCAAACCCTAGCAATCAACCTGAGGAGGAAACTCCTGTTGATGAGTCCATACCTCTAAGGCGTTCCACAAGAGTTAGGAATCCACCTCAGCATTACTATGGTTTTTATATTACTGCGGAAGGTGATTCATTTATCAGTGATAGTACACTGGTAAATCTGGATGAGCTTAACAACTTTAAGGAAGCCATGGCAGGCCCTGAGTCTGCCAAATGGAAAGAGGCCATGGACAGCGAGATTCAGTCCATGTATGACAATCAAGTTTGGAACTTGGTTGATAATGTACCGGGTCATAAGACGGTCGGGTGCAAATGGATCTTCAAGAAGAAAACAGACGTGGATGGGAATGTACACACTTACAAAGCGCGACTGGTTGCAAAGGCCATTACTCAAACTCCGGGAGTTGAATATGATGAGACCTTCACACCAGTAGCAAAGATTAAGTCTATGAGGGTTTGGCTAGCCATAACTGCATTTCATAATTATGAAATATGGCAAAATGGATGTCAAAACCGCTTTCCTTAATGGAAAGTTGGCTGAGGATGTTTACATGAGTTAGCCAAAGGTTTTTTTGATGCAAAGCACCGTAATAGCGTGTGTAAGCTTGAGAAATCCATCTTTGGATTGAAACAAGCATCTCGCAGATGGAATATTTGTTTCGATGAGAAAGTCAAAGAGTTTGGTTTTTCGAGGAGTGAAGATGAGTCCTGTGTATATGTTAAGGCTAGTGGGAGTATAGTTAGCTTTTTGGTATTGTATGTGGATGACATACTACTCATAGGAAATGATATCCCAACCTTGCAGGAGGTTAAATCCTAGCTTGGGAAGTGTGTCACTATGAAGGACCTTGGAGAAGCTGCCTATATCCTAGGGATAAGGATATTGAGAGATAGGAGTAAGAGACTAATTGGACTTAGTCAAAGTACCTACTTGGATAAGGTATTGAAAAGGTTTAGCATGCAGGATTCCAAGAAAGGTGACTTACCAATCAAGAGTAACGCCAAACCGAGTAAGACTCAAAGCCCGAGTATAGAGGCTGAGATGGCTGAGATGAGTCGAGTACCGTATGCTTCCGTTGTAGGCTCAATCATGTATGCTATGACTTGTACTCGCCCTAATGTGGCCTTTGCTTTGATCATGGTCAGTAGATATTAAGGGAATCCATGCAAGGCTCACTGGACTGCGGTGAAGAATATTCTCAAGTACCTACGGAGGACTTGGGACTGGATCCTTACCTTTGGTGGGAGTGATGACTTGAGAGTTGTGGGGTATAGTGATGTTGGCTTCCAAACTGATAGGGATAATTTCCTCTCTCAGTCGGGCTGGGTCTTTACCCTAAATGGAGAAGCAATTACTTGGAAGAGTTCTAAGCAGGAAACAGTGGCTGATTCAACTTGCGAATCAGAGTACATAGCATCAAGCGAGGCGACAAAGGAGGCTATATGGCTAAAGAACTTCATTGGAGACCTTGGAGTTGTACCAGCTATTAAGGAGCCTATGGAGATTTTCTGTGATAATGAGGGTGCAGTTGCCTTAGCTAAGGAACGAAGGGATCACGACATATCCAAACATATCGACAGAAAATACCACTTCATTAAACATCGGATAGAAGGACTCATCGTGGTAAAGAGTGTATCATCGGATGAGAACCCAGCAGATCCCCTCACGAAGGGATTATATAGGGTTAAGCATTTACAACATCTGAGGCGCATCGGGCTGAAGGATGATATTAGTTTTATAGATTAGATAGCTATTTATGAAACTTGTAAAATGTAATTGACATTTAATGATTAAATAAAAATTGTTGTTTATTTATAAGTAAAGTGTTGCTATCTTATGTCAATTGTTTACTATTGTTTCAATTTTGCATGTTTTGACTTCCAGAATAATTTCTTTATTCAAACTCTCCACAGTCAGTCATATGTTGGAAGTAGGTACGAATCAAGACTATCATGAATTGGGCTTGTAGATGTCTAAGATGTTAGACATAGCAAAAGTTTCTACAACATTCATGAGTGCTCATAAGTTCTGACTATTGGATTCAACCCACGCTCACTTGTATCATTTCATGGAGTTTATCTCGAGTGATCGTGAGACGGTAATATTATATAAGTCTTCAAACCTAGAGATATGAGTTGTTAATTATGAGTTGGTTGTGCATTGATTGTATGAAAACGCATCGGTAACTCGATGTTATAAAACGTGCTTTTGTGTATGATTCAACAAGTAGTTCATACAAGCATATGAGTCGAATTTCATCTGTTCCTTTTAATCCTTGGAGGATTAAAAGAGATATCTGGGCCCCTAGATGATTTTGTTTTGACCTATGTACCGGGCCCAGTCAGAACCAAATTGATGTGTTCAGGTTAGTTCTATGTCAAACAAATCGGAAATCGGGAAACAAACTGATGGACAATAAGTACGACATTGTTCCATGTATTTGTCCGGCTGATATCTAGAACCGAGGATTATATGATCACTTATCTTAAATGGCGCATCATCATCTTAGTTCCGCGAGACTTGGAAAGAGATACGATTGTTGGTCGGTTCCTGAAGTCATACCTGTAACTATAGTTATTAGACTTATCCAAGTAGGAGACTGTTGGATAAGGTGACTAGGTCCATGACTATATTTAGTATGTACTTGACCCGATTTGGCATGGTCCATTTAGGTTGCATCCCATTACAACAATTGGATAGACAAAATGAGGAAAGGACACTTTTTGGTTTGTTAATATATTATAAGTTCTAATATATTGATAATATTATTTAATTAGTATTGATCAAGAATTAATTTGGAATTAATTTTGTGATCAAAAGGAGACTAATTAAATATATGGGGATTGATTTGTAAATCATTCATTCTTGTATAGTAGGCTTATGGTTCATGATTCACTAGATTGGGCTAGGACCCATTAGGTGCTCCATGAAGGTTATAACCCATGGATCATGGGGGAAATAAAAATCCATGCACATCAGGGTTTACATGGTGTAACCCTACATGTGACACACTATATAAAGAGCCCCATAGCTAGCAAAATCGACCACTAAGACAAGACATAGAGGGTTAGCCGATTTTTGAGTAAAAGTGCTCTCTTCTCAAGTTATTCCAAGAGTTGTGGTGTTGTGTGAGACATTTGAGGCATCACATTTCGGGTGCTAGGCTCACAAGGTCTTAAGGAATTCAAGCTACAAGAAAGGTATGTCATTATACTAGTTTTGTGTTACAAGTACCCCATGCCATGCTAGTTAGTATGAGAACCTTATAAAATTCTTATTTGCATGAATATTAGAGAAAACATAGATCATTGCATGTACACCATAGTTGTGCTAGAATGCTCAAAACCCATTAGTCCCATGCATCATATGAACAAGTTTTTAGGGATTTTGAGCTAAATAATCCATGCATGCACGTGAAGTTAGAAACTTTATGTAATATATCGACCCTAGGGAACCAGATCTATGTTTTGGATGTATTAAGGCCGACTAAAAACGGCTGTATGGTTTTAGACTATGAGGGACTCGACGTGTTGTTCATACGACTCGGCGAGTTTCGTCGTGGTCCCCCAACCTTTTCTGTTACTGAACAAACTCTTTGAGTCTAGGAGATGACTCAACGAGTTATACATGTTTGGGCTTGATGATTGAAGGAGAACTCGACGAGTTCAAGGAGGAACTCGGTGAGTTATGAGCAAAATGTCCTGACTCTATATGAAGGAGAACTCGACGAGTCCAAGGAGGAACTCGGCGAGTTGTGAGTAAAAGGTTCCGACTATGTTATAAGGAAGAACTCGACGAGTTCATGAAAGAACTCGTCGAGTAGGATCGGGACTTCAGGGTTTTATGGATTATGGAACTCGGCGAGTTGAGTCAACCAGATGTTGATTTTGACCAAAAGTTGACCTTGACCAGGGTGTTGACCTTGAATTTGACTTTGACCTGAGTTGACCCTTAAAGGGGATTTGAGTATGGAAGGATAATTAAAGGAGATCATTATGTGTAGGAGTTTGAGAGGAGTTGATCCCAACAACGAGGACAGTTCGGCTACTTTGTGACATTGAGGTGAGTTACCTTCCCATAGGAGTGGGTTGAGGCACCAATGTCGACCCACTAGTAGATGATTATAACTGAACTGATTGTCTTTGTGATAATTGTCTGGTATGCCACTATCTGCTATGCTTTATGTGCTAGTATGCTATGTTGTTATATGGTAGTGGTAGGGGTGAAATTGTCCTTGATTATCGGTTGAAAGAGACTGAATGGGAAGCCAGCACCTAGATATGCTAGGCTGTATATGATTTATATGTTTATACTAGGGTATCATGTGGTAGTGGTAAGGGGTCACTTAGTCCCCGGTTACTGGTTGAAAGAGACCGAAGGGGAGGCCAACACCCAGATATGCTAGACGGTTACCAGTTGAAAGAGATTGAAAGGGAGGCCAACACCCAGATATGCTCGGCAGTTACCAGTTGAAAGAGACCGAAGGGGAGGCCAACACCTAGATATTCTAGGCATTATGTGATTATATGGTGTGTGGTATAATGGGGGAACTCACTAAGCTTTATGCTTACGATTTTCATTTTTGGTTTCAGGTACTTCTTCCTTGAAGGGAAAGGAGCCGATATGGTAGCAACGTATCACATACACGATTTTACGCACCAAAGATCTATGAGATTTATACTCTGATATGATTTTGTTATGACATGTTTTGATTGTGGATACAATGGTTTGACATATGTATTATTACTATATGATTTTCAGACAAATGGTTTTATATTTGTTTAATTTAAAATTAAATTTTTGGTCCGTATTTTTGGAATGTTACAGGAACCATACTCAATTCACCATTTAATCCAAGTCAGTAGCATCCGTCCATGAAGGGTAGATCTATGTGGAGTTTCGTAATCAGACCCATTTTCTATATACACATTTGTACATTCTCATTTATCTAATATTGATTTTTTTTTTCGAATTGAAAACTGATCTCTGGAACATAGTTGAGGTTGGTATAATGGATGATTCTAAAATTATTTTGTAAATGAGAAAGCACTGATGAAGGTGGTGACCAATAAATCTGTGAGAGTTATAACCTTAACATCTAGAAAGATTTTACATTTATACTAAATGGTTAGTTTTTTATGGCTCTAAGTATATTCAATATTTCTATTTCTTACAAAACAATTCGAATGTAGCTGGGTTTACAACAAATATGCCTCATTGGATAGTTTTGGTCTTGGCCAACATATGTCTCCTGTGGAGTATCATACTATCCTTAATTATCGACTCATGATCCTAATATTTCTAGATGACAAGATATGTCCGGTATGTCGCAATGCATGTTTAAACTCTCTTGAAGAGTATACAGTTCATTGTAAAGAACTCCAAGGGTTCAATTACATGCACGATATGGTTAAAGATGTGTTGTTTTAAGTGTGCCGGTCTTTCTGTCAAAAAAGAGGCACCTACGATTTTCTTGACTGACCTGGCAAAATGAATGTCAACCCTCAAAACAGCTAAATTTTTTATATTTGGATGGACTGGAGGGAAACATGTTTGAATGGACCTTACAAGGGTATCCCCTCTCGTGGGATTGAGGGATAGGGGTTTCAAGCCAAGACATTCTGCTTTAAAAGCTGCTACATGCAAGGTAAAAAAACATGAGAAATCGTGCATGAAAAATCAACACTTATTTATACCATTTGCATTGATACGTTTGGTTTCCTCGCGACAAATGTGATGAAGTTTCTTAATATAGTACAATGGATCATGTATATCAATGTTATATCTCTAGATCTATAAATGTAGTCTTCAAAAGAATTGGTTTTTCCATACAAAAATGCTTAACGGCACAACTTGTCCGTTTGTCTTCTCGCTCGCCAAGGCCGGTCCTAACATATTTTGTGCCCGGGGCGAAAACCAAAAAAGGCCCTTATTGAGATAGAAAATAGTGCTTGATTAAGTGTCTTCGAAAAAATTACCCAAATTTCTTTCAAAAAAATGTTTTGGATAGTGGACTCTTATTGAGATAGAAAATAGTGCTTGATTAAGTTTTATTAATGAAAAAGATTTACATAAAATTTCCAAACCTCATTCCTTTTAGTTTTTCCTTGTGTGACTTATGTTATTGTATCAATATATCTTAGTTTGACATGCATAGAAATGTCTCCACTAAAATTGATTGTTTATGAAATAAAGTTTTCCTAGAAATTGTTATATTTTGGGTAAATTACATAGATTGTTCCTATTGTATAGGGTAATATGTATGTTTAGTCTTTAACAATTTTTTTTTTAAAATTTAGACCGTCCATACTACAAGTTTTTGTTGCATCTCTGGTCCCTATTAGACATACAAAGACAATTTTACCCTTATAATTTTATTTTCATATTTATTATAGTTTTTATTTATTCAGAAAAGATATTTATTAAAAAAGTTCATATGGGTCCCACCACCAAAAATCACTCCTTTTACTCCCCTCTCTTGCACCTTCTAATGATCTAACTTGCATCATCTCCATAATCAGCACTCACCATTGACTACCTCAGTCCTCTATCTTCACCGACGAGCTGCATATCCATTTTCCTTTTTCCTTTCTCTCCTGTGACACCTAACATGACCATCTACCATTCATGTTTAAAGATTCAACAAGAATCACAATCACTACCACCCACATCATAGCACAGGATCATATACACCACCGGAATCCGCCACAAACATCACCAACAACGTCCACATGCACCAAATCAAAATAAAATCAAAGACAAAGCTGAAAATCAAACTTGAAATCAAAATAAACGTGAAAGCAAAGCTCAAAACCAACGTAGAATAAAACATGAAATCAAAGCGCAAAACCAAACCATATTAACAATTGACATCTAATAACAGGGTCAGGAGGCTGCAACTAGAGTAACGATGAGAAAAGTGGAGAGACGTTGGTGAGTTTTTTCGTAACGAGGGTGGACAACAACTGATTTCTATGATATGGGTTTAAAAACAATTTTGAAATCCTGATTTCAAAATCAAATCAAAATCAATCCTAATCAACCGACCATCGATCTATGAAACAAAAACCAAAAATCATTTGGGGTTTCTAAAACGACAATCAATTTCTTGATAACATCGATTTCAAAAATCTCTAATGATTGTTTTTGTGGGTCACAATCAAACAAGGTGTGTATGAATTGTATTTTTTTTTTCTTGACTTGTAATCGAGGCTCACTAAAAACAAAAATTAGGTTGTAATCGACCAAGGGGGAGATGCAGACAACCGTGAAAAAGGAGAGGGGTGAAGGGTGGATGGTGGTGGCTGTGTACGAGACCGATGATGGGTAAAAGGCAGGAAAGGAGGGTTACAAGTTGTTCTTTGATATTGGTGGTATATAGCAAGAATGGGAAGGATAAGGGGACTGTGGAGTAAAATTAACAGTCGATAGTCGATGGTGGCTATGGAGGTGATTTTGGTAGTTTGGAGGTGATGCGGGTGGAAGAAGAGACGAAGTGGAGAAGAAAGGGGAAGAGTTGACGTCATGCTTAGGTTTTAGGGCTTTCTTGAATAGTTTTTATTTTTAATATTATAATAATATGAAAATAATAATAGAATATTAGAAAATATTTATTAAGAGCAATATAGTCTTTTTTTTTTTTTTTTAATCTTGGATAAAGACTAATCGTGCAACAAAAATATAATATAAGGATTGTCCGAATTAAAAAAAAAAAATTATTAGGAACCAATCAGACATATTATCCTAAACTATAGGGACCATCTATGTAATTTACCCTTATATTTTCTTCACCGTCGGACTTTCCTCACATAATGTTTGATACTACAATTTAAGAGTAGTTTATATATGTATATTTTGGTTAATTAGCAAATCATTTGTGACTTTGATTTGTTCACATCTTGAACACATGTTTGAAGTCCAGAACAAGTCCAGAACTGGAGCAGATCAAGCAGGAGATGCAAGATAGGGTATGACAAAAAGTGAACAAGCACGCATAAAAAGAAGTACTCACAGCATCCCCGTCGATGATATGATTTGCTGCATTTAATATGCAGAAATTGCTAGTGGCACAAGCTGTAGATATAGAGTATGTAGGACCCATCCAACCCTAATGTTTAGCAGGAAAATAATCAGTTACAAAGATCATGTTGATTGCTTTCAAGTGTTGTAAATTCAAAGAAGACGACAGATTTGAGCTCACCAGGTCAATGGCTAGCAATGATGATCCAATGTTAGTACTTGCAAAGGGTACGCAGAAAGGATTCATCTTCCTAGGTGAGACCCTCAGTGCTTCTATAGAGTCGCTTACAACCTAAATAAATGGAAACAAACAATAACGAATCTCCCGAAAAATATGCGATTTTCTATACAACCATAATTAAACTAACTAAAAGAACTTGTCGACAACCCTTTCGGTTCCAATTTCGTACATGATTGAAACAATTACTAATTAATATATAATATACCTTCATACCACCTATACCCGATCCGATCAAAACCCCACATCTACTTTTATCTATCTCCTCCATTTGACCTTCTGTCAACCCACCATCTACCAATGCTTTCTTGCCGGCTGTTAGCATGTAAAGCATAAACTTATCCAGCCTTTTGGAGAGCTTCGGAGCGACCCACTCATCAGCCGAAAAACTTTTGATCTCTCCAGCTATTCGCTGTAGTTCGAACTAATGAGTTATGTCTATGTTAATCAACAACGTAATTAATTATGAGAGATCAAGCTAGAACTAATAATGACATATATACGTACAGTAGGATAGTTTGAACAATCAAATGCCTCTATTTCAGTAATGCCACTGACTCCTTCAAGCAGGTTATTGTAAAATTCATCTGGATTCTGGCCAATGGGGGTCTCTACACCCATCCCGGTCACAACAACTCTTCTTCGGTCACTTGGAGTTTCCGCTTTCATGGCGTACTTGACTACAACTGTTTCTTGACATAATTATGTCCAAACATAATTACGGTAGGCCCTTTCTAGTTTTTTAATTATGTCAAAACCTAATTACATGTGTCCTAACTAGTGGAATTAATTATGCACATGTTTGAAAATTAATATTACCAGATCTGTGTGAATGGGAACAAAGACAGCGACGCCTGCAACGGTGGACGGAAACTCTCGTGAACCGGAAAGAACAAGCAGTAGCATGCGCATGGAGAAAGCAAGAAGAAGAAAGAGAAAAGCCATTGGAGGTGGATGGAGATATAGAAAACGAGTTCATATTAGTACTTGCACTAAAGGGTTTGCAACTGAGTCGCGATCTTGTTGAGAAAAGGGATGCAGGGTGTTGGTAGTTGTGCTTGGAAACATACGCAGAAGCAGAAGCAGAAACCGCCATGTTAATTTACGAATGAATGAATAGCGTCTGGTATTGTGTATACAGCAAGTACTGTACGTACGTAAATAAAACTCAAAGATCGATCGGTGATAGCTACCAAACTTATTTCACCTAATTTAACAAGCAGATTGTGAAATTGATTACAAATATGGCATACGTACATAAATTAAGTATGAATAGATGGGTCTTCCATTATCTGTTTACATAGATACGGCTAAGGGGTTCCTGCACGAAGGCAACGTGACTTCACCAAACAAAATAAATATGGAATCCGTATTTAGGTGACGTGAACTGAAAGCAAAGAGCGAAAATAACGTTATATATAGTAAAAAAAAAGTTAAGGTTACGATTTACAAAGGTTGGGTAGATCGACGAACTTCCATAAAATATATATTACTAGTAGGGTGAGCGTGGCTATTAGTCAAAACCTTACCACTAACTGCAAATGCGGTTAATTCATTTTTAAAACCGCTTGGTGCGGTTATTTTTGCGGTGCGGTTAGGCGGTTATTTTTGCGGTGTGGTTTTGTTTTTTCTGTGTTACGGTTATTAACCGCATGGATTTGGTGCAGTTATTTTGTGTTGATTTTAACCACATTTAAAGATCACACGGTTTTAAAAGTTCAAACATATTAACTGTAATAATAATAAAAAAAAACATAAAATATAAGACAATTAACTTAAATCACACACAACTGATATCTTAAAAACGTCAAATCAATAGTAATTAAAAAGAAATATTTTAAATTGTCTAATTTCACCATTTTCCAAAGTTAAACATAAAAAACCAATATTTTTGTCTTTTAGTATTTTATAGATTTTTTCATCCATGAAACTTGTCTTATTTTTAATATTTAATATATTAATAAATAATTAAAAAAATTGTATATAATATATGCGGTGCGGTGCGGTTTTTTGCGGTTTTTGAAAACTAATAAGCGTACCTCACCGCAAATTTGCGGTTTTTGAACAACAGAAAACCTCACTATCGGTTTTTATTGCGGTTGCAGTTTATCGGTTGCGATTTATGTAGTTTTTGCGGTTAATTTTAGTTGCGGTGCGGTTTTTGCTCACCCCTAAATTATTTACTAGTATATAATCCGTGTAAACTACGGTTGCAAAATTAATTAGATTTTTATAGTAAAAACTTAAAGTTATTAATCAATTATTTTAAAGAAATTATTAATTAAGAGATTTTTTTTAGTTATATAAAATTATAATCATTGATTTAAATAAATATGTGGTCCTTATGGTTTACTAAAGGTTACAAAATCAGTCATTTTAAAAAAAATTTAACAAACATGGTCCATTTGGTTTCCAAAACTTATGTGAATGACCATTTTTGCTGATGTCGTTACTGTTCATCTGTTAGTGTGATGATGTTTTGGTCTTTTCAAGTAGCAAAGATTGAGTTTGTGACTATGGATAAACCATAAAGATCATTTATGTAATTTTATGTTTATGAGTTTGTTATTTTTCACCATTTTACTTTTCAAATATCATTTTAACTTTTTATTTTAAACTTTAAAAATATGACTTTCATCCTCTCTACTTTTCTAAAAAAATTTATTTATCCACCATATTATATTTAATATGATTTTCCTTAATAATTTCCGGTTGTTAATATAAAAAAACTAATTTTTTACATGTTTATTTTTATATATATATATATATATATATATATATATATATATATATATATATATATATATATATATATATATATATGTCAGTATAACTTTAAGGTGGTCAATATTTCTATGTGAAGTTAAAACTCTATTTCGTTAATTATTGTTTTTTAAAACAATGACTTGTTTTTTTATACACGTGTCGATAAATTCGAGTTTTCTTATGTTTTAGTGTAGTTTTTTTTTACGTTTTCGTGCTTAATTTTATGTATGTTTCCTACGTATAAGTCATATCAGATAAAATAACTTTCCCTCGTTAATTAAAAATATATATTATATTCGAGTTTGTGTATGTTTCAACGTATTTATTTTTACATTTCTTGCTTAATTTTATGTACGTTCGTTACGTATATATCGAGTCACATATAATAATTTTTTTCGATAACTTAAGAAAATCTATTATATTTGAGTTTGTCTACATTTCGACGTATTTTTTACATTGTTTTTACGTATCGGTATAGATTCGAGTTTTTCTACATTTCGAAATAATTTTTTTTATGTTTTCATGTTTATTTTATGTACATGTTTTTTTCATTCGTGTTTTTTTTACATCGGAACATAACTTTTATAAATACAGTCCTCAAAATTCAATGCACAAATTTCATTTCTTACAATTATGCTTTTATCTATTGTATTTTGACATTGGTTATCGACGGCGGTTGAGGGCATATTTCCTAGGTTGTCACATCCTCTCCCTGGTGAAGGAAATTTTGTACCCTAAATTTAATTTGTAGTATTTGGCACGGATGCACTATATATATATATATATATATATATATATATATATATATATATATATATATATATATATATATATATATATATTACAAAGTTTTTATTTCAGAGTAGTAACTAAGTACTTATGCTTTAGTTTTATACAAAGTAATCGACTCCCTCGGGTTCACCTCCAAAGGGAAGTTTTAGGACCGATTTGATTTTTGATGTGAGGGATAGAGAGAATGTCATTAGCCAAGTACTTTCTGATACATAGTGGCAGTGATGTCGCCCTCAAACAAGTACTTTCTAGAATATAAAGAGGTAGTCACATCAGTTAAATACTTACTGGAACATAGAGTGGTAGTGACATCAGTCATGTACTTACTGGAGCATAGAGTGGTAGTGACATCAGTCAAGTACTTACAAGAACATAGACTCAAAAGATATTGAACCTTTATGATATTTCGAAGGGTTTTTGAAGCAACTTATTCTAGAATTTTCGAGGGATCCATAGTGTTACAGTGAGTTCTGCTTGATGTTATCTATTACTCTAGGGAGTATTGTTATCTGCTGCTAAAATTAAACGGTTTTTCGACAATGTGATTTCTCTCTACTACGGTTAGACTCAAACGAGAGTTGCGTAATGGAGCTAGATCACATTTTCAAAACCATCTAATTCTATAATCATGTAATCTATGCATCCTCCTAGTAATTAATAACATATGTTTCTTAGATTTTATCGATTTTGTGTTTTTACGAGTGTTTTAAATCTAGTGTCCACAAAACTACATCGTCATTTTAGCTTCTGAATTTTATTCCTAGAGTGTAGCTTTACAGAGGTATTCTCTTCTTTTAGCTTTGTTTTGTAATGAGGTTGGGATCCGTTTTGAGGTCTGTTAGGTATTGGTTAATGAGGGGTTATGATGTAGTTGGAAGTGTATTCCTACTTCTTATTTTGTTTTACATCAAGAGGAAATCCATTCCTACTTTGTTTTTACAATAAGAGGAAATCTATTCCTACTTTGTTTTACACTAAGAGGAAACCTAAAGTTTCTATTGATCAACTATGCTAAGGTTTCCTTGTACCTCTACTTTTTCATTTTGTGATCTAGCCGTTTCCTTTTTACAAGTGTATATGTTTCTACCTTGAGTTGTGATTTCCTCTCTATATTGTTTCATGCTAAATTTGGTGATCCTTCTTCATCGTAATAGGTGTTTAAGCCATTTGGGGTTCTACTTTTTGTGTGTCTTCTTGTTTCTTAACTAACTATTATAGTCAAGTGAATATCATTTATACTTATACTAGGCTCAACATGTGTTTCTACTTGTAGGTTATTCCTGTAGGTAGAATCCTACTCTTATCCTGTCACGCTTACTTTGCTAAAGGGAGCAATATTTATCCCTAAGATTCAAATCTTAGTATTCTACCAATTGTGTGATACACTATAGGTGATAATCTGAACCTAACTCGTTGTTAACATTATTTTGCCTTTTGGGTTTGTTAAATGGCTTCTATTTCCTTTACCTAAGGGTCTAAGCTAGTTGTTGCTTTGTCCTTCTGGATGGATTGTAACTGGATGCTAATAAATTTATGGTAGATATTTCTTGGTTGCTACTTTGTTAAGGATATTTCCTAATATTCTGATGTCGGGTATAAATTTTTGTCTTTGTATTTAAATTTTTAGCAACCTGTCTGCTTATCACATCCTATGTAGAATTGTTCAGTTTTTTGGTTGTATGGTTTATGCCCCTTTTGGTGCATCTAGACCTCGTTTTAAATTTGAGGGATGAGTATTTTTAGTAAATTTCTAGGGTTTTCGGAAAGGGTTGGACTAAAGTACCTCTAAATAATTAAAAAAAATATATTTTGAGTTTCTTGATTTGCCCGTCGGGTATGCGGGTGCGTCATGTGCAAAGGAGGCAGGTAGAAATGTTCACACTGGTCCCCCCTCTTGTCGACGTGGATTTCCATTTTTCGCGATTTTTGGGCTCCACACGAGTTTTGCATGCTGTGATTTTTTGGGTTTTTCTGCTCACATCTGATTCCCTTTTCTTCCAAGTACACTAGTCCTAATTCCTAACATATTTTCATTTATAACAGATTCTAATTTCCCGCTTTAATTTTCTTGTGATTTTTGGGGTTTCTCGAATTTTGGTGTGATATTGTGAAATTGATGAGTTAGATAGATAACATATCGAATGATTTTAGTATCTACATAGTCGATTATCGTTAAAACTCGTTATAATGCTTAATTTTGAAGAATTTTCGAGTTTTTGGGGAAAAACTTAGGGTTTGAGTTGAATATGAATGTTTATTGTGTTTTAAGTCAAATTGATGTTGTAATAGGCCTGTAGGGGTATCTATTATCAAACCCTATGCTTTCTAGGTTGAAACTTGGATGAAATTGGACTGAAATCGAATATGTTCTTCGTCGTGTTCTTGAGGCGCGCGGCGCACATTAAGATGCCCGAGGCACATCTTCATATGCACATCATGCGTGAGGAAATGTGCGTGAGGGGCACTTTAAATTTCATTTTTAAGTTCTTATTTTTATTCCCTAACATTCCTAGTTAATTTTTCTCAAGTTTCACGATGAACATGAGGGGTTCGGAGCTACGGAATAAACAGATCAACATTCCACAGTCTCTCAACTGTCATGTTGCGGATGAGTTGGGTTTGACAATGTTACTGGAGCCGTTTCTCATAAGATCTTTTCATGATAAGTCAGGTCTCGTGACCTTCATCAATCACGTCTGGCACCACATTCTGGCTTTTTGGGATTTATCTTTAGGGAGCTCGTTCTAGAGTTTCTTTCTACAGTCTGATTCAACTGGGATGTTTTTGGTTGAAAGACTCAGCCTTGTCTCTCTTGTTGGGTGGGGTTATCCGATTTTGCAGTTTGTTAGAGTTGGGACAGCGATTGGGATATATCCTACCGAGGACATCGATCATCCTTTGTTTGAGGCCTACTTATATAGTTGTATCCTCTCGCCACCGAGGGAAACTATCTGAGCATCTGGTCCCTTACCGTTGGGGAGTAAGTTTCGAGGTCGCAGAAGGAAAGCAACTTCAGATCTCCTTTGCACCGGTGCATGCACCGCCTTATCGCTTCCACTATCCTTCATCGTGAGGAGCACAATAAGGTCCCTTCAATTGACCTTTTCTCAAGGTGGTGCCTCATTCATACAGACTTTTCAGCTCCACATCCCTTACATTATTGCTTCCTTCCTTTCCTCTAGTCTATCTCTGGGTGCTCAGCCACGGAGCAAGATCCGTGGTGATCATTTTATATGTTGCTTGGCTCAGTCCTATGGGTTCGATACCTATGGTATGACTCATTATCCCATGCGAGAGTTGGAAGAGGCGACTCTGACGCAGCTACGAGCGGTTATTTGTGGTCCAGACAGGATTTTAAGGAATCCCCTTGACGATTTTGTTGTGCCCATTTGTCAGGTGGATACGAAGCACGGAGAAGAAATAGATAGAGTTTCAACAAGGTTATCATCAGCAACGTGTTCATCTCACTCCCCTGGTGCTTAGTAGGGCCCGCAACTTGAGATAGATGTAGCCCATCTCTGTAGGAGTATGGGCAACCTGACTAGGGAGGTTCATGATGTCTGCCACTATCAGCAGTGGATGGTGGGAGCCATGAGTGATTGGTTTGCTTTTCAAGGATTTATATATCCCCTTATCAATGACCGAGCGATAGGGTGGGTACATCTAGGACGCTTCATGACGATGATGATGACGGTGATAATGACAATGACTACGATGGTGGTGATGATAATGAGGAGTATATTAGCTAGTTACGTTTATTTGTTGTTGATTTCTTTTTGTTTGTCTTTAGTGATGATGTATGAGTGTATATGCTCCATTTTTGGTAAACAATTCCACAATGTATCTATGTAGCCTTTTAAATATTGTATGTGTATTTCACGTTTTATATCGTTGTCAGTTCATTGTTTTATTTACCTTTGTTCTCTTTTGGATTGCTCAAGCTTTTACATTGCTAATTACCATATTTAGGTTTGGCAGTACATTAGACCCATCCAAAATAAAACATAGCTTATCAGTTCTATGTCTAGTATTGGCTTGGCTAATGTACTATTAAACTTATCAAGGTCACTTAACCTAAAATCTTGAATTCTCATGTATTAAATTTTTGTTTTGCATTTTAAGACAATCAAATAAAGATCAACCAGATGAGAAGTACCAATGGGAAATATCATTTTAGCATATAGTTGTTCTGAAATCCAGAAACCCAGGCGATAGTTCCAACTAGACACCTCTCCTATAAGTAGTCTATCGATAGTATATTTTAATAATACTATTAGTTGTAGATCTGAGGATAGATCTTTAAAAAGTATATGTCCCTAGGTTTTATCTGTATTTCCTAAAGAATTACTAATTTTCTATAAACCTATGTTCCGATACTAGTCTGTCACACCCTCTGCATGGTGGCAGAAACACTGAGCAACACGACTTTCAGAGTTTTTGGCTTTTGGAAGAGGTCTTCATACTCGAGTTCATTTTTGATAGTCTGATAGTTGTCTATACTATGTTGTTTAGTCTTTCATCTCTATACGTTGACCTAGGAATACATGTGATATTGAGAGGGTCAACATAATGTTGGTGAGTTTACAGGTTTGGTAAGTGTGGAAAATACTTTGTTGATGTTCTTATGTTAGCACCCATTGTAACCTCGACCTAGGTTAGCATGTTAGCATATCTTCTATCGTTCTGGTAGTAGGATCCAGATAATTTGATGACTAAATCTGAATTCTAATTTGGATAGAAGTTGTATATTTTACTTGTTACCTGATCTCAAGGTTAGTATTGGATAATGTTCTCCTAATATTTCTTTTTTTTGTGTTGTAGGCATTACTTCTCAAGGAGTTCCTCAATAATATTGGGTGTTATGTTCGAACTCGTTTCCTCGAGTTGGTGTGAACTATCACTACACATAGTTTTATGTTAGTTTTAGTTTTTAGTTTGACCTAAACTCACTTCCTTGAGTTTGTGAGTACTATCACTACTTCCATAGGTAGGATCCTAATAGGAGGCTAAGGTAGTTGAAATTTGGTTGACTTAAACTCACTTCCTCGAGTTTGAGAGTACTATCACTACTTAAATAAATTCTTATTAGTTGTTTATGATAGTCAAACATCCCGACTCTCAGGTATAAATTTTAAAAGTCTTGTATTCATTTTATTATGGGAATTTGACGAGTTTGAGGCCCCAACTCATCGTGTCGAACCTAGTCAGCCTGCATGGTTTATGGCATCTACTCGACGAGTTGGAGGACCCCAACTCGACGAGTAGAGGTTGTGCATGAAAACCCTAATTTTAGGGTTTTCACCCTATTTAAAGGACCTTAAATCCTTTTTGTTGGATAAGGTGTCTAAGTCCGTAACTATTTCTGGTATGTACTTGACCCGACCCGGCATGGTCCATTTGGGTTGCATGGCATCATGCATTTGGATAGACTAAACGAGAGAAATAACACTTGTGGTTTATTAATATATTATAAGTTATAATATATTAATAGTATTATGTAATTAGTATTAATCAAGAATTAATTTGGAATTAATTAAGTGATCAAAAGATAACTAATTAAATATATGGGTTGATTATGTAAATCATCCATAACTTGTATAGTATGCTAAAAGGCTCCATGGATTATCAAGTTGGGTTAAACCCATAAGATGCTCCATGGATGCTCCATGGGAGTTGCAAACCCATGGGTCATGGAAATGAAGAGTCATGACACATTAGGGTTTACATGGTGTAACCCTAGATGTGTCACACTATATAAGGAACATGCTATCTACCAAAATCGGCTACACACAAGAACGTAAGAGGGCTAGACAGATTTACAAGTGTGTGCATTCTCTCAAAAGTCATTCCAAAGGAATTTGGTGTTATGTGAAGCATTTGAGGCATCATACTTGGGGTGCTAGGCTCACAAGGTTTCAAGGGATCAAAATCAACTACAAGGTATGTAATTCTAGCCATTCTTTTAGGATAAAAGTTCCCATGTATGCTAGATAGGATTATGAACCTTGGAGACCATATTTTGCATGTATTTTTAGACAAACATAGATCCAAGGTTTATTAGGGTTGCATGTACACTTAGGAAGTGTTAGAATCATTAAAATCTCATTAGTGGTATCAGAGCCTAGGCTTGTTTGTTAAATACTTGATGCAAACATGTTTTTGAAAAGCCAAAAACTGTCCAGACAAGAAAACTCGACGAGTTCTGGCCAAAAACTCGCCAAGTTTGTGTGTTATAGCATGAACTCGACGAGTTCCCTGATGAACTCAACGAGTTTTTCATCCAGTGAGCAGTTTTTGGAGCTTGGGTGTTGTAAATGGACTAGAAACATTACCCTAAACTGTTTTGGTGTTGTAAAACTTTTTTTAGTTGGTGTAATGATTGTTCTAATCCATTTACAATGGCTAATATCAATTTTTCATGATTATATGTGTTCATATGTTCTTGAAACTTTGATATGAATATTCATGTTCTTATGATTTTTTGATAGATCATAGGAATTACTTGTTTAAATCTTTAATTCATGATCTTTATGTGTTTTAATGGAGTCCATAACTTGTCCTCAAGTTATGGATAACCAAAAGTCTCTTTGTGTTAAAAACCATTAAAAGAACACATAAGTTATAAAATGAAGAGTCTTCATTTTAATAACTCATAAGTTATGAATGTGCAAGGTTTTGTAAAGTTACAAAACTTGCCCTCAAGTTTTGGAACAAGTAAAGTCATGATTAAACCTTTAGTTCCAATCCTTAGATTTTTAAAAGTTAAAAGTCAACCCTTATACTTTATAATATTATAAGTTAATATATATATATATATATATATATATATATATATATATATATATATATATGTGTGTGTGTGTATAAGATCAAGTCGTCTTAAAGCTAGTACGCCTCATTCACGAAGCCGGTCTATAAGGGGGGTATAAGGTTGTTGCCTATAAAACGGCAACTTAATGGGTTTCCACTCTCACCCACCGCTTCCTTGATCGGTGGAGGGTCGTTAGCCGAACGGGTAGGACAGGGACTTATAATTCTCATTAAAAGTATAATGAATATTATAAAGTAACTAAATGTTTTATTAAATTCCCAATCTTAGTTACTTTAGGAAAATGTGAATAAGGTGCTAATCCATGAAATTACACTTTACACATTGTTTAAGTCGTTGGTGGAGCGTGTGTGGTTAACCGGCACACTAACTTGGACATAACAAGGTAGGTAAAGGGTGAATTAAGGTTTATCATAGTATCGGTGGAGCGTGTGTGGTTAGCTGACACATCGATTGAGTGATGAACTTTAAGGGTACCAAGTGATTTGCATGGTTACTTCACACCTCGTTTTGTGATCCTCGGTATCCCAGTCACAAAACTTGGAGGGTACACTCAAGATTGAAACATGCCTTTGAAAAGTTCATTTAATCTCAAAAGAATCTAGGAATTACTAAGAACCAATTAAAAACCTAATATTTATATTTCGTTTTTCATGGTGGAAATTGGTGAATCGCCATTCACCTACCTTTCAAATATGTTACAACTTAGATTACGGCATACCTCTTCTAAGTGATAATATATTGTGATTGGATCGTAGCCTTAATATTACATTTGGGTGTCTTATTAAGGACTCTCTTAATATCTAAACTAATCTTGTTTTCTTCTTTCATATGTCGTCAAACAATGCCGCTTCTAGCTCTAATCCTAATGGCTCCTTTACCCTTATGAACTTGTGTCGGAAAGTCACTTTTGATGGATCCAACTTTAATGAATGGATCAGAAACATCAAGATGATTACCCGCTACGAGGACAAAGAATATGTCCTCGATAAGGAGCTTAAGGAGATTGATGAGACCACTGTAACTCCCCAGGAGATCTCTGATTTCCGGGAACATGAAGGGAGGCTACCAAAGTGGCATGCATCATGTTGGCCACCATGACAGCAGAACTCCAAAAGTCCTATAAGGACTTCTACCCTTTTGAAATGCACCAAGATTTGATGGAAAGATACCATCAAAGTGCATGAAAAGAGAGGTATGAAATAATCTACTCCATGATAACAACCAGGATGAAGGACGGAGACTCTGTCACGAGCCACATGCAGAAAGTGCAAAGGTATGTGGATCGTTTGCTGAAGCTTAATGTGAACTTCCCTGAGGATCTTGCAATAGATATCATTTTGCACTCTTTACCCTCATGCTATGATCAATTCCGCATCACATATCACATGAATAAGGAAGAGGTCACACTCAGCAAACTTCAAGGACTCCTCAAGACCGCAGAAACAAGTCTTAAAGGTAAGTCAATTGTTAACACTCCTACTCCTACTCCAAACTCCGCCCCTATCTTGGCAATCAGGAAAGGTAGAGGGATGAAGAGGAAGAGCTCTTCGGAGGGTACTAGGGATAGGACCCTTGATGGCTCTTCTTCAAGTGGAACCAAGAAAGGTTTCATCGCTCCTTCTTCTTACCCAAAAGAGGCTGAATGCTTCTATTGCCATGAAAAGTCGCACTGGAAGCAGAACTGCCCAAAGTACCAGAAAGATGTGAAGGATGGGAAAGTTAAACCCAAGCATGCAGGTATTTACACTATCTTATCTAATAACTCACCCTATTCTAACTCTTGGGTCCTTGATACTGGTTGCGGTATTCATATATGTTCTGATTTGCAGGGGCTAAGAAGAAGTGAGAATGTGGAGCATGGAAGAATAAACTTAATCATGGGGAATAGGAAAGCTTTACCTATCACCAAGATTGGCGTTTATACTTTATCGCTAAGTAGTGGGTTTAGTTTAGATTTGAATAAATGTTGTTACGCGCCAGAAATGGCAAGAAATATTATTTCCTTTCATGCATTGTATAAACAAGGTTTTACCTTTTCATTTGATAATGAAGTTGGTTCGATTAATGCTTTCTTTAAGAATGTTCTTTATTTTAAAGCATTACCTTGTGATGGTGTGTATGGAACTGTATTTGTGGTTGATAACTTAGGAAATAATGTATTGTGTATTGATTATGTTAATGATAATAACTTGGATAAAGCATCATTATGGCATTGTCGTTTTGGACATATAAGCAAGAAACGCATAGGGCAACTCCAAAAGGATGGAGTCTTGGAGTCATTTGACCTAAAGTCAGATGTTAGTTGCGAATCATGCTTACTTGGAAAAATGACAAAGTCTCCCTTCACTGGTTCTTGTGAGAGGGGTGAAGGTTTGTTGGATCTTGTACACACGGATGTGTGTGGACCCTTCAAACATGCCACAAGGGATGCTAATCGTTATTACTTGACTTTCACTGATGATTACAGTAGATATGGATATGTCTACTTAATCAAGCATAAGTCAGAGACTTTTGAAAGGTTTAAAGAATTTAAACAGGAAGTCGAGAATCAATTGGGCAGGAACATTAAGATGCGTCGATCCGATCGAGGTGGTGAGTATCTTAGTTCAGAGTTCCTCGACTATCTTAGGGAATGTGGGATTGTCTCACAATTGACACCTCCCAGGACACCGCAGTGGAATGGTGTGGCTGAGAGGCGTAATCGAACCTTGTTGGATATGGTTCGGTCCATGATGAGTCGAGCTTCGCTACCAATCTCATTTTGGGGGTATTCCTTAGAGACTGTCGCATATATCCTTAATCTAGTCCCTACAAAGAAAGTTACCGAAACTCCTCATGAGATGTAAACTGGTAACGTACCCAAACTAGAGCACATCAAGATTTGAGGTTGCAAGGCTTTAGTGAGACGCGAGACTCATGATAAGCTCGAACCTCGAAGTGAGAGGTGTATTTTCATCGGCTACCCACAGAAATCCTTTCGTTACCTCTTCTACAAACCTAGTGAAAATGTGGTCTTTGTAGCTAGGAGGGCTGTCTTTCGAGAGAGAGAGTTCATAAGCCAAGGAAATAGTGGGAGGCAAGTTGACCTTGAAGAAATTCAAGAGTCAAGTGGTGAAGGAACTTCAAACCCTAGCACTCAACTTGAGGAGGAAACTCCTGTTGAGCCAATTGACAAGTCTGTACCTCTGAGGCGTTCCACAAGGGTTAGGAATGCACCTGAGCATTACTATGGTTTCCATATTGTTGTGGAAGGTGAGACACTTATCAATGATGGGACATTGGTAAGCCTGGATGAACCTAACAGTTACGCGGAAGCCATGCCAGGCCCCAAGTCTGCCAAATGGAAAGAGGCAATGGACAGCGAGATACAGTCCATGTATGACAATCAAGTTTGGAACTTGGTTGAGAATGTACCAGGTTGTAAGACAGTTGGGTGCAAGTGGATCTTCAAGAAGAAGACCGACATGGACGGTAATGTACACACTTATAAGGCACGACTGGTTGCAAAGGGCTTCTCTCAAACTCCGGGAGTTGATTATGATGAGACCTTTTCCCCAGTAGCCAAGATTAAGTCTATCAGGGTTATGTTAGCCATAGCTGCATTTCATGACTATGAAATATGGAAAATGGATGTCAAAACCGCTTTCCTTAATGGAAAGTTGGCTGAGGATGTTTACATGAATCAGCCAGAGGGTTTTGTCAATACAGAGTACCCTAATAGAGTGTGTAAGCTTGAGAAATCCATTTATGGATTAAAGCAAACACCTCGCAGATGGAATCTTTGCTTTGATGAGAAAGTCAAAGAGTTTCGCTTTTCTAGGAGTTAAGATGAATCTTGTGTATATGTCAAGGCTAGTGGGAGTATAGTTAGATTTTTGGTATTATATGTGGATGACATACTACTCATAGGAAATGACATCCCAACTCTGCAGGAAGTTCAGTCTTGGCTTGGGAAGTGTTTCTCTATGAAGGACCTAGGAGAAGTTGCCTATATTCTAGGGACAAGGATCTTGAGAGACCGGAGTAAAAGACCAATTGGACTTAGTCAGAGTACCTACTTGGATAAGGTGTTGAAGAGGTTTAGCATGCAGGACTCCAAAAAGGAGTGTTACCCATCCAGAGTAACGCCAGATTGAGTAAGACACAAAGCCTGAGTACTGAGGCTGAGATAGCACCTTATGCTTCAGCTGTAGGATCGATCATGTATGCTATGACGTGTACTCGACCTGATGTAGCCTTTGCTTTAAGCATGGTTAGCAGGTATCAGGGGAACCCTGGCAAGGCACACTCGACTGTGGTAAAGAATATCCTCAAGTACCTGTTGAGGACTAAGGATTGGGTCCTTACCTTCGGTGGGAGTGATGACTTGAGAGTTGTAGGGTATAGTGATGCTAGCTTTCAGACTGATAGGGATAATTTCCGCTCTCATTCTGGCTGGGTCTTTACCTTAAACGGAGCAGCAATTTCTTGGAAGAGTTCCAAGCAAGAGACAATGACTGATTCAACCTGCGAATCAGAGTATATAGCAGCATGTAACGCCCGTGTTTCTGGGCTTGCCATTTTTAGCAATGTAATAATCTAGGTTAACCTTTGTAACCCCAATTTGAAATAATAAAATGTATTATTTGTGAATTATTTGAATTATGTGATTTATGTGTGTATTTTCTTAATTATTATAATTTAATTAATTAAGCATAAAATGAGCGTCAAAATTTAAGTGTAAAATAAACTCGATATCTTTGGATAATGTTGTAGTAATTGAAACGAGATTTCCGAATATATATAGAACGCCCAAATTTGACTTCGTATGAGGAAGTTATGATTTTCTGAAGTTTCGACTGGGCAGTATGCAGCCCGAATACTCGATTTGAGATCGAGCGGTTTTTAGCCGAAACAATCTAAACGAGAATCGAAGATCTCGTTGTTAGTAGCGAAACGATGAAAAGTTAGGCGAGAACGGACGTCAGACGAAGAAGTTATGAATTTATAACGAAATTTTCTGTCCCGACCTCCTAAAAATAATTAATAAAAATAAAAGTCAAAATTAGCCGACGGAGTCTAAACGAAAGTTGTAGAGCGTAGTCTCACCTTCGCGTGGATATAAAGAACGTGGAAAACGGAGTTCGTATGAAAGAGATATGAATTTTTGAAGTTTATTAAATATTTAATATTTATTTTTAATTAAAACCTCCGATATTATCCGAAGGAGAGTCAGCCGACCTATCTGAAGTACGCCCCGCGTACTGCTATACGCCCAGCGTACAGCGAAGGATGACGAAACCAGCACTCGAGTACCTCCGATGACGCAAGTGCTTACGATCCGAGGCGTACGCCCCACGTATCTGCGAGGGTCCAACTCCTATAAAAGGGGATCTGAAGGCAGCCGAGTTTCTTTTGCAAATTCCATCCTTCTCTCTAGTCTTTTGCCTCATTTTGCGTGCCGTTTGTATCCCGAAGCCCCGGTAATATTTCCGAGCCCCGAAGCAAGATCCGAAGCCCCGAGGATCCCGAAGAGCATTATTCCCAAGCCGAAGCCCTGCCCGCGAGGAGCCCGGTTTTTGTGAAGATCTTCCAGATCTACGGAGAGACACTACTTATGCAAGCCGTAGTGCTGCCTGATCATCTTCTGATCAAGTGAGTGTGTAGTTATTTTCATTCCAACGCAATATTATGAAGTATTTAATATAAAGTACGTGCTATGTGTATATATTTTGTGGTTATATGTGTGAATGTATATTCACTCTCTTCTATCTCATAGATCTGCTATATTCTCTATGAAATACGTGTTATGTGTATATGCCTCATCTGTTATGTGGAATATGTATTGATTAAAGCATGCTATACAGGTTTTTAAACAGTGTATAAAAATGTATATTTTTATCTACTAATATGTTGGGTAGAACATGGGTAGATAATTGGTGTGAAATAAACAGATGAGAGGCCTCGGTGTTATTGGTGTTATTCTAGTCATTCAACAGAGTATGGATGACGACCATAGACTATTCTAGACTGTCCTGTGGAACACTAGCAGGCTCATTACCTGTAGGTGTTGTGAACGACGTGTTCACCGGTGTACTCTATCCCCCACATGGTTGCCTTTAGGATACTTATTGTTGAGGAAGCCCCTCTGCAGTAACATCCGTCCCGATGAAAATCCTGAATTAGGTTCCTTATAATAGAAGTTATTTTAGGGACGTAAAGTGAGGATAACGGGAATGGGTAATCGGGTTTATTGTGGATTGTTGAAATTAAATATAATTATTGTGGGTTGAAAACCCTATATGCTCACTAGGCTCCCAAGCCTGACCCACTCAGTTTATTTGCATTACAGGAAGTGGCGCAAGAGCTTAAGATGGGCGAATCATCAAGTTGTTTTGTTTACAAGTCTGTATATGTATATATTTGTTGAATGACTTGTAATGTTATCGTTTATGTTTTATGATCTGTATCAGAACATGACATCCCGACTTTTGATTATGAAATGAAATCATATTTCTTTATGAAATGTTTTGATAAATATCTATTTTATCATGTTTTGTTTTTGGGAACAAATTCCGCATCTCTTTTAAAACTAAAAGGATTTACTCTGAAAATGTTTAAAAAGCATAAATGAAATCGGTCTTTTCTAGCCGAGATTTTGGGGATGTCACAGTTGGTATCAGAGCATTAGTTTAAGCGAACTAGGAATTTGTAGGATTTCTAGACTTAAACATAGGATGCTAAGTGGAGATTGTGAGATGTGTGTTTGATAAATTTTAGACACGAGCACTAGTTTATTTTAGGAAAGTTGCCTAAAATGCTTTTATGTGCTAAATGTTATATGTTGCTAGATATGATATTATTTGTTCGGATCTACGGTTTGTTGCCAACCGGATCTGAAGGTTTATGTGCTTAGGATTCTAAGCGTATGTGTACGATATTAGAACTAGCATGTAATCGTTTGGAGTAATAAGGTGAAATTATTCGGTGTGTAGATCAAAAATGGTGAGAACAAGAAGCGGAGTTGGAAATGCTGATGAAAACAGGAATCAACCGCCTGTACAAATGATGATGCACTTGAGCCGATAACAATGGCTGGTGTACAAATGATGATTCAAATGATGTTGGATCGTCAGATGGAAGAAACAAGACGTCTGCTTAGGCAGAATCGTGAAGAACCGTCGATTCAAGCGGAAGACCCGAGGAGAATGGAGGGCAGTCTGAAGGACAAAACTTTAGTGGGATCATTGGTCAAGACGAACAACCAGTGGTTAGACGCAATAACTAGTATGGAGGAAATGATGGTCGTGGGTGCAAGTATAAGGATTTCATGGCATCCAAACCACCATGTCTATCCAGAAGCCCGACGCCGGTACAAGTTATGGACTGGGTCTCCGAAATGGAGACTATGTTTGAAAGTTGCGAATGCAGCAACAGGCAGAAGACCGCTCTTGCGATCCCTCTGCTAAAATCTGGCGTGTTGAGTTGGTGGAAGCTATTAGCTGACTCTATGCCCAAGGGAGAAGCAAGCAAAATGTCTTGGGAAGACTTTGTGGAACAACTAAAACTGCAATACTGCTCCGAGCAGGACCTTCTGGAAATCAGTAATGAGTTTCAGAATTTGAAGAAAGGGAAATTGAGCGTTACTGAATAGGCTGCAAGTTTCACGGAAAAGATGAAGTTTATCCCATATTTGGTGCCTACAGAACTCTATAAGGTCAACAAGTTTGCCCTTGGACTACCAGCGGACTATGGTCCAATGGTTAAGCAAGCAACCACATTGAAAGCCGCCATCTGGGCTGCTAGAAATGTTGAGACCCAGATCAGGGAAAAAGGTCTGGAAAGGTCAAAGGTTGGTGAGAAAAGGAAAATCGATGGATTTTCAGGGTCCAGCAAGAAAAGTAAATTCTTGAAGTCTAGTTCGAGAGGAAGTGGAGGAAAGGTAGAGGCGAAATGGTGCGACAAGTGTAAGACGAAGCATCATGGGAAGTGTGGCGGGGAAACTACATGCTTCAAATGTGGAAAGCCAGGGCATTATGCCAACGACTGCACCTTCACCAAGAATGTTTGCTATGGTTGTGGTGAGGAGGGGCACATCTCAAGGGATTGTCCGAAAAAGATAGAAGCAGCAAGACCCAACATCCCGCCAAAGCTAAAGGCGAGAGCATTCCAGATGACACTGGAAGCTGCTAAAGATGAAGCTGATGTCGCTTCAGGTACCTTTCTCGTTAACAAATTGTCTGCCCAAATTTTATTTGATTCTGGAGCCAACTACTCCTTTATATCGCATAAATTTGGTAGAAAACTAGTTTTGCCTGTTGATAGACTAGATAATGCTTTATTAGTCGAAGTTGCTAGTGGCAAGTTTGTACCTATTAGCCATCGTATGAAAAACATTTTAATTGACTTGAATGGGAATAAGTTCCACGAGGAATTATTACCTATCGAACTTAACGGTTTCGACATCGTGTTGGGAATGGATTGGCTTAGCGCCAATGATACTGAAATTTTATGCAAGAAGAAAATAGTGAAAGTGAATCCGCCTGGGAAGGAATCGTTTATGGTGTATGGAGATAAATGCAGAGTAAATTCTGGAATCATTTCTCTAATGAAAGCTAGAAAATGTTTGACCAAGGGGTGTACATCATACTTAGCATTCGTGATCGATGCTAAGAAGGAAAAGAAGGTGATGCAAAATATTCTTGTTGTGTGTGATTATCCGGAAGTATTTCCCGAAGATCTTCCTGGATTACCGCCCGATCGACAAGTAGAATTTCGTATCGACTTGTTGCCCGGAACAACGCCAATTGCAAAAGCACCTTATCGATTAGCACCGACGGAGATGAATGAGCTAATGATGCAACTTCGGGAGTTATTGGACAAAGGTTTCATAAGACCTAGTTCATCACCCTGGGGAGCTCCGGTGTTATTCGTAAAGAAGAAAGATGGAAGCATGAGGATGTGCATTGATTACCGAGAGCTGAATAAGGCAACAATAAAGAATAGATATCCGTTGTCGAGGATTGATGACCTATTCGATCAGCTACAAGGTTCAAGTTATTTTTCAAAGATCGACCTAAGGTCAGGATATCATCAGTTGAAAGTAAGGGATCAGGATATAGAGAAGACCACATTCAAAACCCGATATGGACACTATGAGTTCTTGGTTATGTCGTTTGGACTGACCAATGCTCCAGCAACATTCATGGATTTAATGAACAGGGTTTGTAATCCGTTCCTTGATAAATTTGTGATAGTGTTCATTGATGACATTCTGATTTATTCAAAAAGCCAAGAAGAGCATGGCAGACACTTGCGAGAAGTGTTGGAAGTCTTGAAGAAGGAGAAGCTGTATGCGAAGTTCTCCAAATGTGATTTTTGGATTCGAGAAGTCCAATTCTTGGGTCACGTGGTCAACTAAGAAGGGATAATGGTTGATCCAGCGAAGATCGAAGCTGTGATGAAGTGGGAACAACCGAAAAGTCCCACGGAGATCCGAAGCTTTTTAGGATTATCCAGATATTACCGAAGATTTATCCAAGGCTTTTCTTCGATCGCTAGTCCATTAACAGCTTTGACCCACAAAGGAGCTATTTATGCTTGGAGTGATAAGCATAAAGAAGCATTCGAGAAGCTAAAGAAGAAACTATGCGAGGCACCGATACTTTCTCTACCCGATGGAGTTGAAGACTTCGTTGTTTATAGCGATGCGTCTGGGGTTGGATTGGGTTGCGTTTTGACCCAAAGGGATAAGGTGATAGCATATGCATCTCGACAGCTGAAAGAGCATGAAAAGAACTACCCGACTCATGATTTGGAGTTGGCAGCGGTAGTTTTCGCTCTGAAAATATGGAGGCATTACCTCTATGGCACGAAGTGCAAACTTTTCACGGATCATAAGAGTCTCCAATATTTCTTTAGTCAGAAAGATTTGAATATGAGGCAACGACGCTGGCTGGAATTTCTTAAAGACTACGACTGTGAGATACTTTACCACCCCGGTAAAGCCAATGTTGTTGCTGATGCTCTCAGTCGGAAAGTCAATCTTGAAAGGAAAAGGCCAAGAGCGTTGAGAATTGAAGTTGTCTCGACTATTTTGGAAAGTATAAAGAAAGCTCAAAGCGAAGCTTCTGAGAAGAATGACCGGAAAGAGGAACGTTTGGGCAAAACGTTGGTGTTCGGTGTAAACAGTCATGGACTGAAGGTGTTCCAAGATCGGATTTGGATCCCTAAGACAGGAGGAGTCAGAGATCTTCTGATGGAAGAAGCTCACAAAACCATGTACTCGATTCATCCCGGTAGCACAAAAATGTATAGGGACCTGAAACCCTATTATTGTTGGCCGACGATGAAGCTCGACATTGCGAAGTATGTGGCCGAGTGTGTGACTTGTGCAAGAGTCAAGGCACAGCATCAGAAACCATACGGGAGTTTAGAACCATTACCTGTGCCTATGGGTAAGTGGGAAGACATTGCCATGGATTTTGTCACTAAACTGCCCAGAACAAAAAGTGGTCACGACATGATTTGGGTGGTCGTTGATCGATTCACTAAGAGTGCGCATTTCATAGCAGCCAATGAGAAATGGTCTATGGAAAAGCTTGCGAATTCTTACGTGAAGGAAATTGTAAGGCTTCACGGTGTTCCGTTAATGATTGTGTCAGATCGTGATAGTCGTTTCACCTCACGATTTTGGAAAAGTCTACAAGAGGAATTGGGTACCAAGTTGTGTTTAAGTACAACTTACCATCCGCAGACTGATGGTCAGAGCGAAAAACGATACAAACACTTGAAGATATGCTGAGAGCGTGTACCTTGGAATTCCTAGGTAATTGGGATGACCATTTACCTTTGGTAGAATTTTCCTATAATAATAGTTTTCACTCGAGCATAAAGATGGCACCTTATCAAGCATTGTATGGACATAAGTGTCGTATGCTGTCTTGTTGGCTTGAGGCTGGGGAAAAGCAGTTTATGGGGCCGGAGATAGTCCATCAAACTGCTGAAAAGTTGAAAATAATTAGGGAGAGAATGTTAGCAGCTCAAGATCGTCAAAAGAGCTACGCTGACAAAAAGCGAAGACCGATGACTTTTGAAGTTGGAGATTCGGTTTTGCTTAAAGTCTCGCCGTGGAAGGGACTTATAAGATATGGTAAAAGGGGAAAGTTAAGTCCAAGGTTTATTGGACCGTTTAAAGTTCTTCAGAGGATTGGGAACCAAGCTTACAAGCTCGAACTACCAGAAGAACTGAATGGGATTCATAACACTTTCCATGTGTGTTATTTGAGGAAGTTCACGGGAGAAGTTCCCGACATAATTCCACTTTCAGAGTTGAGGATCGATGAGAAAAAGAGGTTGATTGAAGAACCAGAGGCAATCGTTGACCGAAAGACTAAGAAATTGCGACGTAAGATGGTTGAGCTAGTGCTTGTTCGATGGAAACACACGAATGGGCCGAATCTTACCTAGGAGACGGAGAGTGACATGATGAGTCACTATCTGCATTTGTTTGCTGGTGTGTGATTCCGGGGACGGAATCATTCTAAGGTGGAGAGAACTGTAACGCCCGTGTTTCTGGGCTTGCCATTTTTAGCAATGTAATAGTCTAGGTTAACCTTTGTAACCCCAATTTGAAATAATAAAATGTATTATTTGTGAATTATTTGAATTATGTGATTTATGTGTGTATTTTCTTAATTATTATAATTAAATGAATTAAGAATAAAATGAGCGTCAAAATTTAAGTGTAAAATAAACTCGATATCTTTGGATAATGTTGTAGTAGTTGAAACGAGGTTTCCGAATATATATAGAACGCCCAAATTTGACTTCGTATGAGGAAGTTATGATTTTCTGAAATTTCGACTGGGCAGTATGCAGCCCGAATACTCGATTTGAGATCGAGCGGTTTTTAGCCGAAACAATCTAAACGAGAATCGAAGATCTCGTTGTTAGTAGCGAAACGATGAAAAGTTAGGCGAGAACGGATGTCAGACGAAGAAGTTATGAATTTATAACGAAATTTTCTGTCCCGACCTCCTAAAAATAATTAATAAAAACAAAAGTCAAAATTAGCCGACGGAGTCTAAACGAAAGTTGTAGAGCGTAGTCTCACCTTCGCGTGGATATAAAGAACGTCGAAAACGGAGTTCGTATGAAGGAGATATGAATTTTTGAAGTTTATTAAATATTTAATATTTATTTTTAATTAAAACCTCCGATATTATCCGAAGGAGAGTCAGCCGACCTATCCGAAGTACGCCCCGCGTACTGCTGTACGCCCAGCGTACAGCGAAGGATGACGAAACCAGCACTCGAGTACCTCCGATGACACAAGTGCTTACAATCCGAGGCATACGCCCCGCGTACGTGCAAGGGTCCAGCTCCTATAAAAGGGGATCCGAAGGCAGCCGAGTTTCTTTTGCAAATTCCATCCTTCTCTCTAGTCTTTTGCCTCGTTTTGCGTGCCGTTTGTACCCTGAATCCCCGGTAATATTTCCGAGCCCTGAAGCAAGATATGAAGCCCCGAGGATCCCGAAGAGCGTTATTCCCAAGCCGAAGCCCTACCCGCGAGGAGCCCGGTTTTTGTGAAGATCTTCCAGATCTACGGAGAGACACTACTTATGTAAGCCGCAGTGCTGCCTGATCATCTTCTGATCAAGTGAGTGTGTAGTTATTTTCATTCCAACGCAATATTATGAAGTATTTAATATAAAGTACGTGCTACGTGTATATATTTTGTGGTTATATGTGTGAATGTATATTCACTCTCTTCTATCTCATAGATCTGCTATCTTCTCTATGAAATACGTGTTATGTGTGTATGCCTCATCTGTTATGTGGAATATGTATTGATTAAAGCATGCTATACAGGCTTTTAAACAATGTATAAAAATGTATATTTTTATCTACTAATATGTTGGGTAGAACATGGGTAGATAATTGGTGTGAAATAAACAGATGAGAGGCCTTGGTGTTATTGGTGTTATTCTAGTCATTCAGCAGAGTATGGATGACGACCACAGACTATTCTAGACTGTCCTGTGGAACACTAGCAGGCTCATTACCTATAGGTGTTGTGAACGACGTGTTCATCGGTGTACTCTATCCCCCACATGGTTGCCTTTAGGATACTTATTGTTGAGGAAGCCCCTCTGCAGTAATGTCCGTCCCGATGAAAATCCTGAATTAGGTTCCTTATAATAGAAGTTATTTTAGGGACGTAAAGTGAGGATAACGGGAATGGGTAATCGGGTTTATTGTGGATTGTTGAAATTAAATATAATTATTGTGGGTTGAAAACCCTATATGCTCACCAGGCTCCCAAGCCTGACCCACTCAGTTTATTTGCATTACAGGAAGTGGCGCAAGAGCTTAAGATGGGCGAATCATCAAGTTGTTTTTTTTACAAGTCTGTATATGTATATATTTGTTGAATGACTTGTAATGTTATCGTTTATGCTTTATGATCTGTATCGGAACATGACATCCCGACTTTTGATTATGAAATGAAATCATATATCTTTATGAAATGTTTTGATAAATATCTATTTTATCATGTTTTGTTTTTGGGAACAAATTCCGCATCTCTTTTAAAACTAAAAGGATTTACTCTGAAAATGTTTAAAAAGCATAAATGAAATCGGTCTTTTCTGGCCGAGATTTTAGGGATGTCACACAGCAAGCAAGGCAGCAAAGGAGGCGATATGGCTGAAGAAATTCATTGGAGACCTTGGAGTTGTGCCAGCTATAAAAGAGCCAATGGAAATTTTCTGTGATAGTGAAAGTGAAGTTGCCTTAGCCAAGGAACCAAGGGATCACGGGAGATCCAGACACATCGACAGAAAATACCATTTAATCAGACATCGAATAGAAGAAGGACTCCTCGTGGCAAAGAGGGTATCATCGGATGAGAATCCAGAAGATCCCCTCACGAAGGGACTGACTCGGGTTAAGCATCTCCATCATGCTCGGAGCATAGGGCTGAAGGATGATATTAGTTTTAGTAGTTAGATAATTTTGAAATTTATAAAGTGTAATTGACATTTGATGATGAATAAAAGTTCTGTTTATTTATGAGTAAGGTGTTGCTATCTTTTGTCAATCGTTTACTATATTTCCTTTGCATGTTTTGACTTCCAGAATAATTATGTTTGGTATATCATATTATTCAAATCTCCACAGTCGGTCATATGTTGGAAGTAGGTATGAATCAAGACTGTCATAAGCTGGTTGCAGAGGTCTAAGTTGTTGGACATAGCTACAACACTCATGAGTGTTCATAAGTTCTGAGCATTGGAATCAACCCACACTCACTGGAATCACTTTATGGAATTTATCTCGAGTGATCGTGAGACGGTAACATCATATAAGTCTTCAAACCTAGAGATATGATTTGTTTCCTTTGAGTTGGTTATGCATTGATTGTACGAAAATGCATTGGTAACTCGATGTTATAAAACCTGCTTTTGTGTATAATTCAACAAGTAGTAGAGCAAACATATGATTCGAAGTTTATATGTTCCTTCTTGGATTAGAAGCTGATATTTTGGCCCATCGATGATTTTGTTTTGACCTATGTACCGGTCCCGGTCAGAACCGAATTGATGTGTTTAATTTAGTTCTATGTCAAACAAATCGGAAATCGGGAAACAAACTGCTGGACAATAAGTAAGACATTGTTCCATGTATTTGCCCGACTGATATCTAGAACAGAGGATTATATGATCACTTATCTTAAATGGCGTATCATCATCTTCTTAGTTCCGAGAGACCTTGATAGAGCTACGATTGCTAATTGGTTCCTGAAGTCATACTTGCAGTTATAGTTATTAGACTTATCCAAGTAGGAGATTGTTGGATAAGGTGTCTAAGTCCTTAAATATTTTTGGTATGTACTAGACCTGCCCCGGCATGGTCCATTTGGGTTGCATGGCATCATGCATTTGGATAGACTAAATGAGAGAAATAACACTTGTGGTTTTTTAATATATTATAAGTTCTAATATATTAATAGTATTATGTAATTAGTATTGATCAATAATTAATTTGGAATTAATTAAGTGATCAAAAGATAACTAATTAAATATATGGGTTGATTATGTAAATCATCCATAACTTGTATAGTGCGCTAAAAGGCTCCATGGATTATCAAGTTGGGTTAAACCCATAGGATGCTCCATGGGAGTTACAAACCCATGGGTCATGGAAATGAAGAGTCATGACACATTAGGGTTTACATGGTGTAACCCTAGATGTGTCACACTATATAAGGAACATGTTATCTACCAAAATCGGATATACACAAGAACATAAAAGGGCTAGGCCGATTTACAAGTGTGTGTATTCTCTCAAAAGTCATTCCAAAGGCATTTGGTGTTGTGTGAAGCATTTGAGGCATCACACTTCGGGTGTTAGGCTCACAAGGTTTCAATGGATCAAAATCAACTACAATGTATGTAATTCTAGCCATTCTTTTAGGATAAAAGTTCTCATGTATGCTAGATAGGATTATGATCCTTGAAAACCGTATTTTGCATGTATTTTTAGACAAACATATATCCAAGGTTTATTAGGGTTGCATGTACACTTAAGAAGTGTTAGAATGCTTAAAACCCCATCACTTTTCTCCAGCCTCCTTACTACCTTTTGACAGCCAGAATCAAACCCTAATCGATCTAACCCTATTCTTGAGTGTGTGAGAGGCTAAACGTGTATTTTTGGCGCATTTGTTGAAGAAGCTTGAAGATTAAGAAGCTTAGAACGATAAGAAGCTTGTAGATCCAGTGTCTACATCGTGTTGGCATCCAGTAGAAGGTAAAAAGTCTTTACCTTGGCCTTCCATTTCTTAGATCTCTTCTTATGTTTGAATATGGGCATTTTGTTGCAAAATAGGGCCACTTTCGGATTCGAGCTTATCACAAGGGCATCGTTTCAGATCTGGACTCCTCTATGCCCTTATGGACATAAACCCTCAAGCTTTATGAAGCTTTGTCCCCCTTCCATGTCCAAAATAAAATCTTCTAAGGAAAGTTATGAGTGTTTTAGCCTCATGGAGCCTTGCATGCACATAAACTTAGAAACTTTACGTGATAGCAAAAACCTAGGAGACTAGAGCTATACTTTGGAGCTTTGGTTTCACTTAAAAGCATCTGAATGAGAAATGGATTGAAGGAACTCGACGAGTTGCATAGTCAACTCGACGAGTTGAATGAGGGTTTCCCGCTTTCTGGATTTTACATTAACTCGGCAAGTTAGATACGTAACTCGAAGAGTTGGTTAGGGTTTTCCTGACATTTTTGGACACTGCATGGACTCGATGAGTTTTCTGGAAATTCGGCGAGTCGACTGGGGTTTTCGCGATTTCTTGAGTTCTGAAGGAACTCAACGAGTCAGTGAGCTACACTCGACAAGTTGGGTTAACATGGACTATTGACCTTCACAGTTGACTTTGATTTTGACCTAGGGTTGACCAGTTTGACTTCTTAGGGTATTTAAGTAATTTGGAAATTTATGGAAGTGGATCATTGGTGGATGTAGGTGTTTGAGTTTTGAGTTGTATCTGGGGAGTTTGGCATTATCATTCCAAGCTACTTGTGAGGTGAGTTTTCCTCACTATACTAACAGGGTCGAAAGCACCAATGCATACATTTCTTTTTGGATTTTTATCCTGGTTATTGCATGATGATATGCTTAGTGACCTTGTAGCTCGATATCCTAGTATATATGAGGATGCTATGTTAGTGACCTGGTTGGTCGGTATCCTGGTATATAGGATGATGCTATGTTAGTGACCAGTTAGGTCGGTATCCTAGTATATAGGATGATGCTATGATTAGTGATCTGTTAGATTGGTTTGATTGTTTGTTTATGCTATCATTTGTTCTCTATGTGTTGATTCTATGTGTTCATTGCTCTGATACCAATTGATGAGATTTAAAACCTTTAAATCTATGAAGATCGATTAGATCTCAAACAGGCAAATAAATAAAAAACTGTAAGAACACGAAAATAAGAAAAGACAAGTGTGAATCAAACGAGTCGAATGATTAAAAACAAAATCCTCAGAAGAGCTCGATTAAGAACATCAACTGTAGAGGATTGGTAGGTTACAAGAACGATTAAAGAAATCTGTAATACTATCGTTACGCTCTAGAATAATCGCTAAAAATCGTTATCAATCGCTAACCTAATATGCATGCAAGCATATACTTATATATTAAACATAAAAGGCTCTCGGTTGGACAGGCCCAAACCGGAATACAAAATAACTAAACTATCGAGCCCAACGATGCAACACTTCAAAATAATCTTCAGCCCAATAGTATGATTAGGGGTAGGTTGAGTTGGACCTTCTGTGTGTTGTAGGCCAACATACCCAAGGTGGCCCGGATAGACTACAAGCCAATGGGGGCATATCAGTCAGGCCGAAGGCCCAGAGAATGATCCAGATGGGTTGAAGGCCCGGTGAGGCGGTCCAGACATAATGAAGGTTCTGAGAGTGGGCCAGATAGGCTGAAGGCCCAGTGCCGGCGGTCCAGTCATACTGCAGACTCTATATGCATGTTGTTTATATGATATTGTTATGGTTTGTATGGTGTTGGTATTTTAGGGGAACTCGCTAAGCTTTAGGCTTACAGTTGTTGATTTTATTTCAGGTACTTCTGATGATCACGGGAAGGAGAAGGCGTGATCGTGCACATCCTTATATTTTTATGAATTAATTCAGGGATACTCTGACATGAAACCATTTTGAAAACAAATTTGTAATAATTATTGGTTTTTGAATGATTTAAAAAGTTTTAAATTTGCATGATTTTTATGGGTGTTATAGATATCTAGTTTTAGTTTGAGTCTGACAAAGTTACGATGAGTTCCTATAATCGATCTGTGACTTTAGATACCAAAATAAAAAATACAACGCTTCATTAGACGTAACTCTGGTAAGAAAGTTATGCCTGCTTCGATTTGCCGTCGACTTGTAGCTAACAACATGTGAGAATGTCAATGTCATGTGTGTATATATATATATATATATATATATATATATATATATATATATATATATATACATCTCTCTCTCTCTCTCTCGATCATTTAAGAATTAACGACTATAGGTTGGGCGCTAGTTGAATATCAGTCATCATGTTGATGAATCATGTCTCATATAACTCTCGTCGTGGGGGCCTCCCCTGGTCGGTTGTGTTGTTATTCGCGTTGTGTTTTATATGATATATATATATATATATATATATATATATATATATATATATATATATATAGTGTATGTGTGTGTGTGTTTAGCGTAGCCGAAAATTTGGGTATGGTAACACTAGCTACTAAGCTTATCCAAAGGTGGCTATAATATCATCCTAATTCTATGGGTATAATTATCTAACTAGAATTAGTTATAACCATGTAAAGTTGTAATTTAGACATGTATCCCCCCCCCCATCCAAAGAAAAGAGTTGAAAATGGGGTTGTGAACTCACCTCATTATTACAAACACATTTATGTAGGGTAGAAACCCACAAGCTAGGACTTCGAGAGTCATTCAGGATAGTGGCATGAGAATCGAGATGGAGAGAGAATGAGTGAGAGGGGTGAGGAAAATGTCCTGTCGAAGCTTGCTATTTATAGTGGGTTTAGGGTGCACACTACACATTGCGCCGAGAAAATGCTCGTGAACTATGCGATTATGCCACATGTCGTCTCCTCAATGTGCCACGTCATCCCGAACTTCGATGAAATCATGTGTTAATGCACACATGACAGTATAATTAAACTTCGAAAATACGTAACTCACATACACGGAGTCTGTTTTTGGCAGCTCTTATATATTCTTGTAGACCTCTTAATTCTCTATAAGTTTCGTTTTGGTTGTTTCGGCTAGTTTTGACTTTCGTTTTTCAACGTGTTTTTATTATTGCTAAAAATCATATCTTCCTCATATGATCTCTATGTTAAGCGTTCTTTGCAACATAATCCCTACTTTAAGTGGTACTATGTTTGCTTAGTTGGCGACTTTTCCCAAAAAGTCAACTAATCTCCTTGTAGTTTTTGACGATGTATCCTTTTGACTACAACATACATTTATTTCTTATAAATATCATATTTCGCTGTTACCGTGTCAGATTCATGAGAAATTTATATTTCTGGAACGGCGGTTGCACGTAGAATCTAATTATGTTAACCTGCTCACAAAGTGATGCGACTTTTCGCGCACTTATTTTTTAGCCTATGGTTTAACGTTAATAATAGTGACGGTTGAAATTTTTTTCTTTTACAAGAATGTATTGTGACATTGGTTGTCGATGGTTGTTGGGTGCGTATATCATGGGTTGTCACAATATATATATATATATATATATATATATATATATATATATATATATATATATATATATATATATATAATAAAACATTGTGGGACTGAAATCCCTATGTATCTCACCAGGTTTTCTAACCCGACCTACTCAGTTTATATGCGTCACATGGATCAAAACTTTAGCTAATGGAACTTTATTAAGATGTTGAGGGTTTAAGAGAGCCTCTAATGGTGTTCAGGACCATTTGGTATTTTGTGTTGTTGCTTATATGTCTATATTGATTAAGACATGCTTAAGATTTTTTTTTATTTGAGACAATCTTTGTTCTCAAATAGATTTTTATGTACTAGGATTTTCTGAAAATGAAGTACCATGACTTTTAAAGCATAAAGAAAGTTCTTTTGGTTCTGAAAGTTAGAGGATGTCACACATGTTAACAAGATTAGGACTTATAGACTTGTCCTCGATAGTAGTGTTAGGGTTTTAATTAATTAGTAATATTCATCTAATATGGTTAAAAACATTCTTTCATTTCATGCATTATTTATTCAAGGATGTCAATATTCATTTAATGATGATAATGGTTTGATTTTGGTTTATAAAAATGGTTGTTTTATTTTCAAAGATATTCCTCGTAATGGTGTGTATAAAAATGTGATGTGTGTTGATAACTTAGGAAATAGTGTATTTCATATTGATTTGTCTAATGGTGTAGCCAAAGGGTGCTTGTGGCGTTCTCATCTTGGGCACATTAACAAGAAATGCATCGCCCAACTCAGAAAGGATGGAGTGTTGGAATCATTTGACCTAAAGACAGATGATGAATGCAAATCTTGTTTCCTAGGAAAGATGACAAAATCTCCTTTCATTGGAACATGTGAAAGTAGTGAAGGATGTTTGGAACTTATCCGTACAGATGTATGTGGGCCCTTCATATCTGCCACAAGGGATGTTAATCAATACTATACGATATTTACGGATGGTTGTAGCAGATATAGGTATATCTACTTATTTAAACATAAATCGGAAACTTTTGAAAGGTTCAAAGAGTTTAAGCACGAGGTCGAGAATCAATTTAGCAGGAAGGTAAACATGGTCCGATCTAATGGAGGTGGAGAATATCGTAGTATCCTGTTTCATGACTATCTAAAGGAATGTGGAATTGCTTATGAATTGACTCCTCCCAGAACACCACAACTTAATGGTGTGGTTGAGAGGCGTAATTGAACCTTACTTGATGAGGTCTGTTCCATGATAAGTCAATCTTGTCTTCCTATATCTTTGTAGGGGTATGCCTTAGAGACAACTGCCTATATCCCAAATCTTGTTCCCACTAAGAAGGGTGCCAAAACACCTCATGAGATATGGACATAGAAAGTTCTCTCACTCGCACATATAATGGTCTTAGGTTGTGAAGCTCCGTAAGATGACAAACTCATTAAAAACTTGAGCCCAAAGTCGAGAAGTGTATTTTCATTAGATACCCACCAAATTTCTTTGGACACTTATTCTACAAACCTAGTGAGAGAGTGTTCTTCATAACTTGAAGGGGAGTCTTTTGCAAGAGAGAGAGAAAGAGAGGGAGAGAGAGAGAGACAGAGAGATCATATTTAAAGAGGACAATGGGAGTGTTATTGATCTGGAAGAAATTACAGAGTCATCTAATGAAGGAAATTTGAATGACAGAAAGCACACAACCAGAGGATAAGTCTTTTGTTAAGCATATTGATAACTTACTACCTCTTCTTCGATCCAGTAGGGTTAGCATGCCGCCTGAGTTCTATGGTTTCCGTATTAACATATATTGGGTTATGTTTATCGGTGATGTGAATTTGGATGAACCTACTAACTACAAGGAAACAACGGCAGACCCTGAGGCTACAAAATGGAAAAAAGTCTATAGAAAGAGAGATCCAATCCATGTATGATAACCAAGTGTGGAACATAGTTCATCATGAACCTGGTCAAAGACAGTAGGTTGCAAGTGGATCTTCCAGAAGAAGACTAACATGGATGGAAAGTTACACATGTTCAAAGCTCGACTGGTTGCGAAAGGATTTACTCAAATCCAAAGGGTTGACTATGATGAAACTTTCTCACTAGTGACTAAGATCAAATTGATCATGATAATGCTTTCCATTTCTTCCATCTATGATTAAGATGTATGGAAAAATGATGTTAAAACCACTTTCCTAAATGGGAAGTTAACTAAGGACATCTACATGAGTCAGCTAGAAGGTTTTGTACATGCCAAACTTCATGATAGAGTGTGTAAGCTTGAGAAATCCATTTATGGATTGAAATAAGCATCTCACAGCTAGAATATTTTCTTCAACGAGAAAGCCAAATAGTTTGGACTCTCTAGGAGTGAGGATGAGTCCTATGTGTATGTCAAAGCTAGTGGGAGTATAGTAGCTTTCCTAGTGTTGTATGTCGATGACATACTACTTATAGGAAATGACATTCCAACCTTCCAAGAAGTTAAATCTTGGCTTGGGAAGTGTTTTTCTATGAAGGATCTAAGGGAAGCAACCTATATTCTTGGGTTAATAATTTTCAGGGATAGAAAGAAACATCTTATTGGTCTTCCCCAGAGTATGTACTTGGATAAAATATTGAAACATTTTAAATTGGAGAACTCCAAGAAAGGGGATTTCCCCATTCATTGTACTGTTAAATTAAGACTCAAGGTTCCAATACATATGAAGATATAACTGATATGAGTTGAGTCGCACATGCTTCAGGTATAGGATTGATCATGTATGCTATGACATGTACTCACTCTTATGTGGATTATGCTTTGAGCATGGTTACTCGACTTCAGGGAAATCCTGGTAGAGCCTATTGGACTACAGCCAAGAACATTCTAAAGTATTTATGAAGAACAAAATACATGTTTCAAGCTGTTGGTGGCAATGATAAGTTGACAGTTAGTGGTTATAGTGATGCCAACTTTCAAACAGACCGAGACAACTATTGTTCTTAATCTTGATAGGTATTCTTGTTAAACAGTGGAGCGATGACTTGGAAAAGTTCCAAGCAGTCAACAGTGGCTGGTTCTACTTGTGAATCAGAGTACATCACAGCAAGTGAGGCATCATAGGGATTGGTTGAAGAATTTCATCAGAGATCTCAGAGTATTCCCGACCATTCAAGAACCAATGGAACTCTTATGTGATAATGAAGACGCAGTTGCTTTGACCAAAGAACCGAAGGATCATCGAAGGCCCAAGCATATCGACAAGAAGTACCATTACATCAGACATAGGGTTGAGATGGGCATCTTCTGGTGAAACGAATATCATCTTAAGATAATCATGCAGATCCTTTCATAAAGGCTTTGAGTAGGGTCAAGCACAACCAGCATGCTAGGAGCACTGGCTTAAAAGATGATATTAGTTTTGGTAGTTAGTTGATAGATTGAAACTTTGTAACAAAATAAATGTAACTAGTTTTGGTGATTGAGCAATAGATAATTATTTATGAGTATGGTTACTGCATTCTTCAATTACATATTCTTTTGTTTCACTTTGCATCTTTTACTTCCCGAGTAATTGTTAATTATTTGAAATTCCACAGTCGTTCATACTTTTCGAAGTAAGTAGTGAATTAAGACTGTCATGAATTGATTGTAAATTATCTATAGATATTAGACATTTCATGGGATTGGAAATAGAGGTTTTAAGTATTGGATAAACTCATGCTTATAGATTACTTAATGGATTCAATGACGAGTAATTCTAACACGATAATATCTTTTATTCATCAAACGGAGATACATACGTTGTAATTTGCAATTTAATTATGTACTGGTATTGCATAAACGCATCCATACCATGATGTAATAAAATGTAGTAGCATTTATGATTTGATAAGTAAATGTTATAGTTATGTAGTCAAAGTTTATTCATTCTTTTTTCCTTAACAGGAATAACGATATCTTTGGTCCCTTTGGTGATTTGGTGTTGACATTCTAGTGTTGGGCCCAACCATGACTAAATTGATGTGTTCAATTGGCAATCTGATGACGTTAACGCAAATCGGGAAACCGGGAAACATATTTTCGACAATGAAATTGACTATAATTCATGTCTCATGTCCATATGATATCTTGAAGAACGAAGGAATACTTGATCACTTATCTTAGGGCCAACGTTTGATTTAAATCAGAATTCGACAATGGATTGGGAAGCAAATTTTTTTGTTCGGTTCAAGGTTATACTTGCAATTGTAGTTATAGACTTATCCAAGTGAGAGATTGTTGGATTAAGGTGCGTAAGCTCATGACTAAATTGGTATATACTTGCAATTAAAGCAAAGTCATTTTTGGGCTACCCTCAAAACTAGAACTTTGTTAGAATTACACTTGTAGTGAGAGGATGATTTATTGATTTATTATAGATTAATAAACTGTAATAATTGATTTGTTAATATATTATGTGATTAATATATTAATCTGAAATAGCAATTATATATTAATCAGAAATTAATCGGAATTAATTTTAAGATTAATTAGAGTTAATTGAGAGTGCAAGGGTTGAGTTGTATTTGTTTAATAGTTAAACAAATGAGAGGTTCTAGAACCTTCTTATAGGAAATGGTTTTGGACACCGTATTAGGGTTTATACAAGCCTTCATTAAATAATTAGCAACTAGATAATTACCTAATTTGAAATATTAGTATTATATGTTGAAATTAGGGTTCTAAGGTTTCCTGATTAGCTATAACTAGGACCCTTGGATCTCCTATTTTTGTCTACTCCTTCTACCAGAAGAATAGCTGAATTTTGAACTTCCCCCTCCTCTCTCCTCTCAAATTCTTATAGTCCTAGGTTTTGGGTACAAACCATTAGAGCTATCATAGTTTTAGTGCTAGCTTTCCAAGATTTGCAAAGGAAGGATTGAAGTGATTTGTTTTCTATAAAAAATCAAAGGTATGTATCCCTAATTCTTGTATTTTAATTATATTAGGGTTCATCTAGTTTTTTATTCATAGTATTTTACCTTCAAATTTTTATCACATACATACTTATATGTTGCATGTCCCCTCTTAACTATTAAGTGTTTTTCCGCATTGTACATGTAGTTATAACCTATTAAACCCATCCAAGACAACCTACTAGATATGTTCACTCCCAACATCTGGATTATGTATGTCGGCTTTGCAAATCCTTATATGGTCTTAAGAAAGTACCTTGTTCTTGGTATCATAGATTCTTTGTCTATATCCCCTCTCTTGGGTTTCATAGCAGCCGCTCAGACACATCCCTCTTTAACCATCATCATGGGACTAACACTATAGATATTCCTACACTACTAGAAAACAACCCTTTAATGACGCGCAAACAATGACACTCGATGATAGAGGATGCACATTTGTGTGTGCCCTAAAAATTGATGTCAGTTTTGCAAAATTTGAAGGATAGAGGACACGTATTTTGTGAGTGCCCTAAAAATAGTATCCAGCAAATAAAATTAAAAACACGGAGGGCACATATCATAAAAAAGTGTGTTGTCTAAAACTGTCGCTTTATATTTTTCTTTATGAACGCGCGTTCTCTAATTTTTTAATTGCCAAGGGGGGAATGAAATCCAAAAAAATAAAAAACCCCACCTTGATACTCTCGTCCTTCTTCTTCTTCAAAATCCTCTTCAATCAAAAGAAACCCTAAAAGCATTGTGTGTAAAAGATCGATAATTTCACATTTGAAGTTCCTAAAATCTTCATTGATCAAAAGAAACCCTAAAACACCACCTTGATACTCTCGTCCTTCTTCTTCTTCTTCTTCTGCAATGTTGTTTCAAAATAACACCGATTTTCTCATTTTCCCCTATTTTTGTTAATCTAAAGATTGGTACTCAACATGATGCAACTCTGATTAGTATTCCGTTTCCAATTCGTCTGAATTGAGGGTTTTTTCCGTAACATTTCAGATTAGGAGTTCATATAGGGATTTTTTGATTAATTACAAAAAGGCGTTTACTAATTACTACTTTGATTATTGGTATTTGGAGTTTGATTTGTGAGATTAGTAAGATAGTCAGGCGATCCGTGTATGGGGTGGAATACAAAAACTTGTGTTCGATGGATTGTCAAGGCAAGGATCTCTACATAACCTAACTTTAGATGAGGTTCAGCAGCAATTAGGCGATTTAGAGAAACCTTTCCGTAGTATGAACCTTGATGAGTTTCTGAAGAATGTTTGGAGTGCCGAAGCTAATCAACGAATCAACAATGGCTCCTCCCCTGATTACTCTGAACTCACCCAACTTGCTTCTGCTTCATCTTTGCCTAGACAATTGAGTCGTACATTCACCAAGGATTTAACCAAGAAGACAGTCGATGAGGTCTGGCAAGATATCCAACAAGATCAGAAGAAAAAGAAGATGAATGGTGGTGAGAGTAACATTAACAATAGTAGTAGTTGTAAGAGACAAGCTACTCTTGGTGAGATGAAACTCGAGGACTTTTTAGTCAAGGCAGGGATAGTGTCTGAATCTTCTTCTCCTGGTAAGAAAAACCATGAGCAGAATCTTGATCCACCAGAAGCACAGTGGATGAACTACCAAATCCCTCAGATTTCACAGCAACATGTGGTTATGTCAGGCCATTATCAAGTACCACAACCCCTCCCTCTGAATGTAATAGACACTGGTTATTTGGAGCCACATATGTAGTGGATCTAACAAATGGGTCTTCAGGTATATTCAAAACTATTTATAAATATTAAATATATAATATGTTTATTTTTTTTTTAACTTTATTTTATGATAATTTTTATTTAGAGGATGGCAAGGAGCCAGTTAATAGTGAGGCCCCTGAAAATAACCCACAGTAAGAAATTATATTCCATCTCTTTATAATTTCTTGTGTAATATTCCACCGATGAAGTTAGACCCTGGTCTGCCTTACCATGTTCCTGACCATTACTTATTTGTGAACTGATCCTTCCAGTTTTCGGTCTTGGGCTGCTGAGCCTTCATAGAATTGAACTGTTAGTTTCTGGTGACTGAATAGGAAGTCTCCTCTTGCTTCACTAACAGCAGCCCACTTGTAACTTGAAAAGTTTTATGTCATCATAACTTACCAACAAATTATTTTGTATGTTCTCATTTAATCATTTAGTGTCTGTTCTTTAGGGTAAACAACTACTAATATTGGTCAAACTGTAGCATTATGACATGCTATAACAGGTTTTACTGGTGTTGGCATCCACATGGCATTTTAGTCATTCTCAATGTTTAGGAAGGTTTCTCATTAAGTCCCTTTACTTGTTTTATTATTCATTTTTAATATTAATTATATAATGCTTAAACAAAAAACAAAATACAAAAAACTGCCATTGAAGATGAGTTATGAACATATCAAGGCCAACAGAAAGTTGTGTTCATCCAAAATGATCTTTCATCTTTCAAAATCAAAATCCACATCCAAATGGAATATATAATAATATAGTATTATCATTTATTATTTGAACTAAATAAAAAAAGGTTTCAATAAAGATGAAAATATCTATCCATTTTGCATATTTTTATCTTCTACATTTATTAAATCAAATACAAACAAGTAATGGTTATGGTTTTGGATGAACCCAAGTGTTCAATCATTTCCATTTAGATTGCTATTTCAATTTTGAAAATTGAATATTAAATAATATATAATAGATATTAGATATAATAGTTTTTTAAATTATGGCCTGAATCTGTTGATGTTCAATGAAAGTTAATTGATTTGATTTTTTATAATATGTAATAAAAATAAATTGAACATCTTGGAGCTTATTTCCATTTAGATTGGTATTTCAATTTTGAAAATTGAACATCTTGGAGCTTATTTGTTTCAGCCGCAGATGAGTCAGCATTAAACAAGATCTTGTGGATTTTGATATGATGATATTTAATGCATCCTCTGGCAAAGTCTGACCAGTAGCTTTAAGTAGCAATCAACAGCATAAGTTCGACCCTCACAATCCCATTTCACACAAGGGTGACAGACCTCCACTACTTCTAAAGCTGGTTCGGTCCAATTTAGCTTCATCAGCTGCAGCAACTTTGCATGAATAGGATGCTGCCAATAATTTGGTGTTTGGTGATGAATCTCATTCTCATTTATACGAGCGACTTGATTGGGACCAGAGAAACCAAATGAGTAACCATGGGAGGGAGGCTAGTAGTGGTGACATGTGGAAGAATACACATGAGATTTAAGATTGAGAATGATCAGAATCAGAATCAGATGGATGTTCAGACCTCAACCTTCAATGGCAATGCTGTTGTTTTTCCTGAAGCTGAGAAAGTGACTGATAGACTTTAGATGTTTAAGGAGGAGAATACTAGTCTTGTTTTGCAAAAAGTTTATCTTTCTAGGGTTGATGTATCTCAAGATCTTACATAACCTGAGAATTACCAATAGTGCACAAGCATGATCATGGAGTCATTATTATCCACCACCAATGATGATAAAATTAACTGCAAGATATTGTTTTTGGAGGTAAATAGTAAAGATGATGGATGGATGGTTTTACTTAGCCTTTTCAGTTAAGTGTGAATTAAATTTGTGTTTGTGTTGCAGGAGAGTGTAGAAGGTAATTTTAGTGATGGTGGTTTGGTGTTTTGTGGCATCATAAATGATTTTGTGTTTGGGGTTGGTGTTGTTGAAGAAGATTAAGTTTTTACTGTAAATATGTGATAGGTTTATTAATTAATATGTTATTGTACTTTGTGGTGCAGAAAGCCATGTTTGGTTACAAGAAGCAAAAGGAAGAGTTGTATTCAATGAAGATTAAAGTTACAGAGGTATGTGATAATGGGATATGGGTGTTTCTTGTTCTTTTTGACTTAATGGGTTAAGCATTTATTTTGGACAGCTATACATGGCTGTTTCTTTTTTACTTAATCTGTACAGAATGTCATAATGGGATATGATGTTGCTTGGAGGCATTTGATGTTCTAATGAGATATTGATCTCTTTTGAATAATTTTTCATGTTAAAATTGTGTAATGGGTTATTTGCTTTGATTATGTAGGCACTTTTACTCTTAAGGTATCTCTAATGTCAACATCTTCTTTAACTAATTGGCTAAGTGTATTACTATATAGGACGAAACCAAAGGTAAATCATCACTTGAATCCCTTACAATTTATTTTAGGAAAATCCACCTATTACAAGTAGCTTATTCTAGGCATGAATGTGGAATGTGTTAGGTACAAGCTTGTAGTAGAATACTTGACAGTCGTTGATGAATATTCTAGTGGTGAGGTTGCAAGGCTTAAAGCTTCATGGAGATTGTCAAAGGAGAAATTACCCACGGGTTCCTATTAATGTACATGTTTTGTTTTTCTATAATAAATATTATGCAATATTAGCAATGTATTACATTTACTTACTATTGGAATGATTATTTGTATTTCACATATTAGTGCAATGAATTATCTTTATTATTTATGGTATTTTATTTTATATTATGAGACTTTTAATATGTTATTTAATTTGAAAATTAGTAATCTATCAAAAATATATAATTTTAAAAACATTTAAAATTATGACATGCAAAAATGTGTGTCGTCTTCATTTATGACAGGGGCTTCCTTGATACGCATTGCATGACATAAACACGCGCGTCGTAAGGTTACGACATGCAAATGCGTGTCGTCTTCCTTTATGATAGGGCCTTCCTTGATATGCATTGCGTGCCATAACTGCGCGTCATAAATGTGTGTCATAAATGCGCGTCGTAAATAGACGACGCGCAAAAGCGTGTCGTCTCTCGTTATGACAGGGCCTTCCTTGACACGCATTTGTGCATCGTCTGAGCATTTTACGACACGCATTGCGCGTCGTAAAAGACTGTTTTTCTAGTAGTTCTATTTACGTTGATGATATTGTTATTACTGCTTCAGATTCATCTCTCATCTTACATGTTATCTCGCGTCTTTCATCTAATTTTGCTATGACGAATCTTGGACCCCTATTTTTTTCTCGACATTGCTGCTACTCGCTCTACATAGAGTCTATTTCTCTCATAAACTGCTTTTGTCAAACATATGCTCTCTCGTACGGCCACGTCTACCTGCATTCTATGTAGTATGCCAATGGACACCAAACCAAAGCTTTCTGGTCGTGGTAAACTTGTAGCTGGACCGACCCTCTATCGTATCCTCGCTCGTGTTCTTTTTACTATCTAATAATCACTCATCCAAGTATCTTTTATGCTTTTAAATAAGTTTGTCTTCATATGCATGACCCTAATGAATCGCATTTGCTTGCTCCTAAGCATATTCTTTGATACCTTCAGATAACCATATCTCATGGTCTTTACATACGTCCATCTCATGTCGATCATTTGGTTTCCTATTCTAATGTTGACTGGATTGGATCTCCATTTCTGGGTTTTGCGTTTATCTTTGTGACAATCTTGTTTAATGGGCATCTAAAGTTTAAGACATTGTCTCTTGGCCCAGTGTCAAAGCTGAGTACAGGTGGTAACTAATGTAGTTACCTTCTTGGCTTCAAAACATGCATCCTTTTCAAACTTTCATGTACGCTATCACGAGCTACATTTATTTTCTATTATAATGGTAGGTGTGAGAACTAAGAGGTTTTTATCATTAATCACTGCTAGGAAAGAGTAGGAAAATAGATGTAATAGCTTAGAATTATAATATTTGATTTTGAGATAATAAAAATCAAATGTGCCATTATTGGTTAAAACTTCCATTAGGCTCAAAATTTAGCCTCCAAAAAGTTGTACCGTTTCCATAGTTGTCTAACATACTTGGAAATTACTTGTTAACGTGATCTCAAGGATATAAGATTCGTAAAAATCCGACTCGAAAGGAAAGAGTTATGGATTGTATAAAAATAGAGATCAGCCACGTAATTAAAATTATTAACGTCAAAACTGTACTTAGAGATTGGTTGTGTTTTGACTAGAAGTGCAAAAAGGAGTTTCATAGTACTCCTTAAGATATAAACTTTTAGGAAACAATTTTGCCAAAAACGGGATCTGTATGAGAGATATGATTTTTGTAAAATCATTTATTTTTACCCCCATTAGGCACAAAAATTAAAGTCAAAACTAGCTAAAACAACCTAAATGAGAGTTGTAGTACCCATTGAGATCATCACATAGAAATAAAGAGGGCTTAGAACAGAGTTCCAACGAAGAAGTTATTATTTTTGGAAAATCTTTTTGTGCGTACAAGGTGCGCGTCTATGTATGTTGAACACCTGACACCAGATTCGAGTAGATTGCGAGTGACATGGCCAATTTGGGAATTGACACATGGCATTCTCTTGACAGAGCCATAATGATCATGCACGTTGCATGAAGATATTTGCGTCGCACGCACTCTAAATCTATAACTATAAACAGAGAGGTTGGGTAGACCATTTCTGCACACCACTCTCACATTGACTCTCTCTCTCTCTCTGTCTCTGTCTCTCTCTCTCTCTCTATCTATCTATCTATATATCTCAATGTAGTTGACCTTAGGAGCGGTCCCCAAAGTCCCAAGCCTGATTCAGCCCTACATCAAAGGTCTCACGCAACTAGGGTGAGTTCACAACCCCTATTTCACTATTTTAAATGTTTTATGGGGGGGATACATGTCTATTAAAATGCTTTATCAAATTATATTTATAGTTATAAATATCAAATTGTTTTATAAAGCTTAAAGCTTTAGGATAATGTAGCTATATATACTATAACTAGTTGTAAGCTATGATATTATGTCTAGGAGTTATGATGCCTCATAGTCTAGGAAGAGATAATACCTAGATGTTATAATGGCCAAAGCCTAGGATAATGTAGTACCTAGAAGTTATGCTTGTCAAATATAGGGATATGCACTTTACCTAATTGTTATTCTATCTAATCATGTTTTCAAATAATCATAATTATGGTATATACATATATATATATATATATATATATATATACACACACACACACACACTCAAAATGATTATCAAAATATATAATTATCATTTATAAAATTTAAAGGTTTTACATTATGATAGTTAATGGAAAGATAAAAGATAAAAATAAATACCAAAGGTTAATGCATCCTTGAGGTATTAATATTCATCCAAAGGCATTGATTAAATTCAGATTCCCCAGTACCTATAATCGTTAATCTTGCCAGAGCTAAAAAGGCATATATAGATCTATACGGGGATTGACATCCCACCTTGTAAGTCCCCAATCATGTTTGTGTATCAATCAAATCCGTTTGATGGTACATAATCCCAATCAAACGGATGATGCCAGATTAAAATAGAAGAGAAGGAGAAGAAGAATATGATGAATCTTGTATGATATGATTAGAATGAAGTTCCTTATAAGATTCACACACACAAATACTCTCTTATTCTCTAGTTTTTCTCTCTAAGACACCTTGGATTTCACAAACTTAAGCTCCTAAATAACCATACACTCATATGCACTCCTCACCCTATATATATGAAACATGGGCGATGAACAGGTTTAAGGCCGTAAAATTGTTCACGGCCGTAAACACAACCGTAAACTCATATACAGTCGTAAACACCAAGTTGTTTACTGTCCTAGACATAAAAATTCATTTTCCTAGAAAAGCAAAGTATCAACCATAATTTTGACCCAACAATATCCCCCTTGGTTTATAGCTTTCTTTTCTAATTAACCCAACAAGCTCCCCCTAAAAAGTAGCTCAATTTTCTTGTTAATCTTCATTAGGAGCTTGGCTTCAGCATTAATCTTCAAATTCTTCACAGTTTTAAACTTGATGAATCTTCAATGAATGACTTCATCTTGAGCAGTTAGGCTTTTCTTCAAAAATTTAACATTGAACGCACATTGGGTGAAGAGACTTAATGTACTGATTCTTGAAAGATAGCGCTTTCAGTTTGAGAATCTTCAGAGAGAATAGAGAGAAATAATCTCATGGATCACCTCAGTAGGTTCATAGATAGCAGCAGATTGATTGAGGAGGCTTCAATGCAATCCGTCACATAATCTTCAAGTACAACTTTACCTTGCTTCTGGGGTTGAAAGATTGAATGTTGGAAGAATAATCTTCATTTCTTGTTCCTTTAAATGAGAATTCTTCGATGATCACGGATGAAGCTTCGGCTCAAAAAATCTCGATACAGTCTCCATGAGTCTCATCTACATCTCAATTCACTTTTCAAGACAAAACAAAACTTAGCATACAATATTTTTGGATTTTTTAAATTTTCTGAAAAATAAAACAAAAACAAACATTTTTTTTTTAATTTTCTGATTTTTGTTTGATTTTTTTTGACTTTTTTTTTTAATTCTCCCCCTAAATTTGTGCATAGAGGAAAACTATGAACAAATTTAACAAAAACAAAAATATTTGGGATCAAAGTTGTGAGACAGTCTTAACTTGTTTATCAGTACCTTCAAGTTGATTAATAGATCTGGTCAATTGCCAGTATTGTGGTCCACTTAAACACGAAGGATATCTACAAACTTTTCTAAATAAACCATTTAGCTAACAACAACCACGAGTATTTTTGTTCACTTAAATTAAGCAGCGAGATCTACAGACAACCTCTAAATGGTTCAATTTTAGTTGCACTAGAACGTGTTCCCCACTTCCCGATATACCTTGATTATCAAGAACTTCCAAAGAACTCCTTACTTTAAGTGGATAGACAATTGTTAAGGAGGAAGTCAGATTAGAAATACGTGCATATGTTGTGTCTCAGGTCGAATCTCTTTCAATCACGCAGAGGGGACAACATATGGCTAACTAGGATAGAGGGATTGAGAGGTAGAATATTACATATGATGTGTTCCAGGTCGGATCATTTCAATCAGATAGAGGAGACAACATATGACTAACAGATAGAAATAATTTCATAGATAAGGAGGTGCATAGAAATAGAGTTGCATATGTGGCATTCCAGGTCGGATCTCTTCCAATCACTCAGAGGAAGCAACATATGACTGATAGATAAAAAGCAAGAAAATAACTTCCTATAGACCTTCTTTATCAGAACCCCCAGTCGCCCTCTCAGAACCAGAATTAAGGACATAAGTCCGTACATCAAAGAAAAGTTGAACCACTGCTCTAGATGCGTATTAATTTAGTGTATCCCGTAGGTTCTCGTGTTTATCTCATTGCTCAATCTATTTGAGCGTCGTATGGTCAGTCCAAACAATCCTATCTAAATCCACACTGTCAAATCCTTCGTGCCTACCAGCACATTGATCACAGAGTCTAGACAATTCAGATTCATTCCTTTACACATGTTTTAGACTGCCCATTATCACTTTATCTTGATATCACTTCCCAAAACAACCTACTAAAGAGAGACATTTAAGGAAATAAAAATTGTCTTCAAAATGAATCAGTTTAAGATAAGCTCAGGAGTATAGAGAAGAAAACTCAAACCGTAAGTCACCGATTGAATTTGCATCTAGAAGGTCTGAGAACAGCACACATAATCTCATAACAGATACGAAAATTCTTCACATAGTTAAGCACAAACCCCAATGTGTGATCCCCTCCTTCCTGCCTTTCCTGCAAAGGACGCATACTCTTAAACAAGGTTCTAAGTGTTGCACAGTTGAAAGATTCCTCCTATCATGTGCCTGGAACAACCACTACCAACAAACCGAAGTCTGATGATATGCCTCCATAGGTGCTCCGACACAGAGCGGGATCAGTTGGTCTTTGAAACCCAGTCCATTTTGAAAACGGGCTAACCTTTGTCATCCTTGCATGGTACTCTCTCCCATGACATATCCTGCTTATCGCAAACAGAAGATGTAGAAATATTAGAATCATTAGAAGATTTGGGAGATTGAACCTTTGGTACCTATCTGTAGTCGGGTTTAACCCATTTCTTGTTGGATCGGATAAGTGCCTCGGTATTTGCTTTTGTACATGAAGCTGGCCGTTGAGATGACTTTGATTTTGGCTTCACGGGAGCATCTCTTCAATTTTGCTTCTTGGCCGGCATTCCCTTCTTGCCCTTGGGATTTGTATTCTTGGCCTTGCGGGTTTGATTCTTGGTCTTCTCGGCATTCCAGTCACCATTACGCGATTGTGACCTCGAATGATTTCTTTTGTAGAATCTACCACTTTACGTGTTCTACCAGCCTTGTGCATAGTAGAGAACGTATGCGCGATTTGGACAATTTCCGACAATGTGTCCAGGTGTTCCACAATGAAAACATGTCTTTTTCTTCACTGGGAAGTTGTTTCTTCCTGCCCGTTGTGGCATATCCATGCCTTGTCTCTTATTGTTCCCACGGGCACACTTGTAGCAGACACTCTGTTTAACTTTTGTTAGTGGCCTGTATTTCTCAACAACAGGCTTGTTAGGAGTAACAAAATTAGAAGCAACAGAGTTCGAAGCAACAGATTCAGAGTTCATGGAGACAGTGGTTGGTTCAATGGTTTTCTCCTTGTTCTCATCTTCCATTACTTTACCTGCACAAGAAGTAGACGTATTAGAATCATTTAGCTCAACACTTTCTGGCACAACCACATCAAAATTATCAAAGATATCATCAAATATATCGAAAAAGTTGAAGTCATCAGACTTTGACACAATTTTATTATCAGACACGATCTTTTCAGCTGCTTGCTTGGATTGACTTAAAGATTGATTTGCATGAGAAGTAGAAACATTAGTATTTTCAACATTAATACTACCTTCTGACACAAAACCATATTTAAGAAATGGCTCTCTGTCCATCTCTTCATTAGTTAATGGTTTGAACTGATAATTATGATTATAAGGAGGAGGCACGTTGTCATATCCTAAACCCTTTTGCTAATTTTCTTTGAATTGCAAATTATGTTCTATCATGGACGCAACTACTTCACTTGACATATCAAATTTTCTAAAAGTAAAATCTGCATTTTCAAATTTGTTTTTCAATGTGTCAAGCTCAGTAGTTACCTCAACAAGTTATTAAGTCAGGTATCTATAACACGCACTCTTATTGCTATACTATTCCTGAAGTTGTCTAAAGTCTTTGGTTTTTGCTTCTAATTCAGCCTTCAGGGGTTTCTATCCTTTCCTGAGTTGATAACCTTCGTATTTTAGGTCCTCGACTTCCCTTTTTAGCAAATCATTATGTTTACGAAGAAATTTAATCATTGCTTCACAAGATGGAGTACATAAAACTTCATTGACAGGACGCTTGAAGAACTCATTGTTTACCAAAAGTTCCCTTTGACTAAAAAACTCAAAAGTCAACTTTAAAAGTCAAATTCAAAAAGTCAAACCGAAAAGCTAAATTTGAAAATTTTAAAGTCAAATGAGAAATTCAAAATTAAAAATAAAAAATAAAAAAATGAATTTTTTGTAGAAAATGGAATTTAAAAATAGAAGAAATTTGAGTTTTGGGCTAAAAGTGTCAAATTTGCGAAATTAGGTGCGAATGGGAGTGGTTTTGAATTAAAATCAAATTTTGCTAGAGGAGTTGGTAAGGTGGAGGATTCAATACGTAGAGCACCCGGGTTCGAATTTTGCAACCCTCGAATTTCTTTTGATTTATTTTCTGATGCGAAGACTATATGTTTAAAAGGAGCGAGATATTTAACGTCTTGTAATGTAGTTCAACTGGTAAGATGCGTGTTTGAAGAGTTAGAGGTCTCGAGTTCGATTCCTTGCACCCCCAAAATCCTCTTTTTTTTTAATAGAACCATGATGTGAGGATTCCTGCTGGCCGAGGTTGTGATGTGAGGGCGAGGACCGCAAATGAGCAGGCCGTGAACTTCGGACCGGACACGTGTCTTCAGACCGTAAACTCGCGAGACTTCGGACCGTAAACTCCTCAGAAACCCTAGTTGCTGGCCGTACACGCCGCCACCCCCTCGTTGGTTACGACCAAAAACTCGTTTTTATGAAAAACGCGAAGAACAAACCCCCTATTTTGCCAAGATCTATCTAAAAACGCAAAAATCCTTCAAAAATATGATCAAATAAGCTCTAGATCTAACAAAATTATTGATACAACCATGCTCTGATACCAATTGTAAGTCCCCAATCTGCTTGTGTATCAATCAGATCCGTTTGATGGTGCGGAATCCCAATCAAACGGATGATGTCAGATCAAAATAGAAGAGAAGGAGAAGAAGAATATGATGAATCTAGTATGATATGATTAGAATGAAGTTCCTTACAAGATTCACACACACAAATACTCTCTTCTTCTCTAGTTTCTCTCTCTAAGACAGCTTGGATTTCACACACTAAAGCTCCTAAATGACCGTACACTCATATGCATTCCTCACCCTATATATATGAGACATGGGCCGTGAACAGGTTCACGGCCGTAAACACAACCGTAAACTCATATACAGCCGTAAACACCAAGCTATTTACGGTCCTAGACATAAAAATACATTTTCCTAGAAAAGTAAAGTATAAACCATAATTTTGACCCAACACACCTACGATTGCTAGCTACAATCCCGACACAATAACTTTCTTATTATTCACTATTCAATGTACAATGAAGCGTCGTGTCAGGGAAATTATTAGTCAAATAGTGTTGATTATGGGGTCATGGTAATACATTACAAACACCTTAGAGATCCAAATACCATTAGGGACACTTTGGAGTGGTAGATAAAATACCTTAGGGTTGTTAGATATCCTACAAAGATAGAAAATTAGGATTAATAAGATATCCTAAAAGATAACATGATAGGTTCGTAAGATATCCTAAAAAGATAGCAAGCTAGGGTTGATAAAATAGTTTAGGAAAGGTTTTTCTAAGAGAAACATGATTCTTAAACTACAGCAACCAAATAAAAGACGAAACCTATAAAAACCTGTGCAGTCACCAACATTATGTTAACGTTTTTAAAATACATGTATTCTTAGGGAGATGAGTGAGGAGGATAATTGTGCCGAAGAAGATGAGGTTTTCAAGGAAGCTTGTTGGAGTTCAGTTCCGTCTGTTTATCGTTTCTAGAAATGTTTAGGTTATGTGCTTGACTTTTAAACAATGTAATTCCAAATAATTTATAATAAATAGAAGTAATGTATGTAATATACATTTGTGTAGTGTTATATATATATATATATATATATATATATATATATATATATATATATATATATATATATGCCTCAATCCAATTTCCCCACGTTCACACCCCCTAGTGTTTCCTCTGCCTGTTGGGAGTGTAACAAATTGGTATAAGAGCTACTGGTTATAGCGAACTAGTAATTCCTTTGCAAATACGATTATAACCTAGGGAAAAAACTTTAAATTAGTTAAAGCTAATAAAAGTATTATTATTAATTAACTTACGAATAGACTACTTACGGGAGGTGCCTAGGCTGGACAAATTTTCGTTTGGGTTGCTGGATTTCAGAACGACTATATGATAAAATGGTCCTACCCTCCGACTTTTCCTACCTAGCTGATCGTTGCTTAGTGGTCTTGAAGCACACAAACTTAGAATTTATAAAATACCCTAATCAGACAATAATTAGATAAACAGTTATATAAACTCATATAAATACCCTAATGTATCATAAAAACTATCCATTCAAATCACAACTTAAGATTTTAGGTCAAAAACGAATCCTAGGGTTAGTCTAGTACTACGGCCGTACCACAACTAGACCTAGAATGCGCAACTAAGTTTTATTATGGTCCGACCAACACACTCTTAAACCTGGACGTCGTAGTTGACAATCTAAATGCTTGAGGATTTATGGATTAGTGGTTTAGTATGCCTAGTTAAGAGCTTAGGACGAGGCCTACGACTAGAGGATCTTCGGATTAGTAGCATAGATCGACTTCTTGAAGACTATAGCTTAGTTCAAGACCTAGTGGAATATGATAGTACACCTTGTAGATATCCGAAATAGAGACAGACATATGACATACCTTTCTTATGGACAGTTACCTAAGATATGGTACTATCTACTCTCTGTGTGTTGTGTGTGTGTTAATATATATATATATATATATATATATATATATATATATATATATATATATATATATACACTAGAAAGGTTTTCGAGCCGTGCTAAGCATGACCCATGGATATAGTTGAAGAAACGTCATAGAAGATGTACATAGATGATATTATTGGTAGAATTTTAGAAGTGCAATGTTGTAACAAGTAAAAAAAATGAAAGTAGGTTGTATTATTGACATATGAATGAAAAGTACAATGTTCTTTGTTGTGTTTGGTAACAATGACGATGCCAATGAATTGAGTATATTTTTCAAGTTAATGTCCTAATAAGCAGACTAATATGGTATAGACTTAATAAGGAAAGAACGACTTAAAAGATAAAATTACATGAAAGAGGCTTTTCTTTGTAAGTTCTAACTTTTTACCTGACTTTATCAAATATTTTGTGAACATTATTTATCCCGACAAGACTTTATCCATATAAAACTTATTATGGAATAAAAAACAAATCCTTATTCCTTTATCAACCCACCAGAGTGCCATCTTTGCTACATAAAAATCCAAAAAGAACCGGCAACAAACATCTTTGTAAAGTAACAACTCATCAATCATTATTTATTTTGTAAAATTTAAACAAATTAAGCAAACTACCTCTAAAATGAAACACGTCTCAGGTCACAAAGATGAACCTCCAAGTAATCATCCAGTCTCATTTCTATCATTGCATTCATCACTATCTTCAATCCTATTTAAAATAAACAAATGCATATTGATAGGGTGATATTATAACAAGAAAAATGTATATAATCCTGAAATGTAATGTTAATTTATGCCAAATCATATCATCAATTATGAAAGCCATTAATATTGATTTCGCAACAGAAACAGTTATTCAAAAATAACAGGGCATATTAAACAAACATGTTTGGAAAACATCAAAAATAGGAACAAACAGATAAGGATGAATCAACCATGTCTGTTCATATTGTGGAGCAGAAGAGAAGACAGGGGCGTACTCCAGCCATTCATTAATCTAAAAAATTGGTGAGTATCAACCAAATATAATTAGTAATTCTTGATAAATACAAAACTACACCAACCTAATATCTTTATTTAATTAGGTGTTTCGAATAGGTAACTTATTTGAAAAAGGAAAAGAAAAAAGAAATTCACTTGGATGGTGGATACAAAGCAGATAATCAACATGCCCATCAGAAACGGTCAGTCAAATCTTCAAAAAAATAAAAGTAAATTAAAAAAAAAAAGTAAAGGATTAACAATACATAGACACAGATAGCCACTTCAACAAATTAAAAAACTTTAAATTATTGAAAAAAAAGATACGATGAAATAATCATCTCTACAATATCAGAAAACCATAACAACCAAAAAATTAAAAAATCAACTATTAGAGTTTGAGAGCGAGGCCAGAGAACGGGAGCGAGACAAATTAGAAGGTTTTCTAATTTTAAGGAATCCTAAAACAGAAAACTGAATTGGTTTTGTTGAGGAACCCTAAAAAAGAAATCTCAATTGGTTTTATTACCGTTGAATAAGACCAACATTAACCGATCCCCAAAAAATAAAGATGAAGAAGCGAATACACTCCCCACCAAATCAGTTTGAGAATTTTTTGGGGGGATGTGATCGACGGCGGAAGATGACAATCGTAGAAAGAGAAAGCATGAGGAATAGAAACAGAGAATTCTCATTGCCATTTGATATGGAAATTTATAAAACGGAAACGACATACTGGATGATGAGGCGTTATGAATCCACTTTGATATGCATGACGTCGTTCACAAGACACCATCTGCAATTCTTAAACCATCTCTCACGCAAGCAGATACGAGAAAACGGAAGATGAATTGGTATGAGTCGATGTTGAAAATTATAGCGTCGTTTAGAAGGTGGGTTACGTGGCATTAAATTAAGTAAAATTAAGTAGGTTAAATTAATTTACAAGGCACGAGATAAAAAAAGGCTTTATATATATATATATATATATATATATATATATATATATATATATATATATATATATATATATACTAGGTAGGTTTTGTGGGTCGTGATAATCACGGCCATGAAGGGTAATTTTAGTATTTTTCTCTAAAATGGGGTCGAAACAAATATGATTTGCGTGTTTCTATTGTTTTTCAAAGTTGATCGTCAAGACATATCAATATTGAAAAATGGTGCTATAAAAGGAAAAAAAAATAGAATGATATAATACATAACCAAATGACATTACATTTGCTACTTGCATTCAACCCAAAGATCTCCAATTTTCTTTTTTCTTTCTTCGACGATGGCATCAGAAATTTTAGCCTCAATAGTTTTTGGAGCGTCAAGTAGAAGCTTCGCTATGGCAGTTGTTGCCATTAAAACGCGCGAGAAAAACCAAAATTAATCAATTTAATACACACAAGAATAACAAACAACTAAATCAAAGGAGCATCAAAAATGGAATTTATGTACTATATTTCATGTCCGAGTTGTTGGCCAACTGCAAGTAGCTCAATTACAACCTCAACCTTTTCATTTTGCGTCATTGTCAAAAAAAAAAATTAATTTCTACCAAATATTAAAACCTTATAAGACTAAAAAAAGATATCGCATTTCAACAGAAATTCAATAAGCTGGATAAAAACTATTTGTGACGCTAGGCAGTGAGCTCATCTATTCAATACACTTGGTAGATCTGATTCCTTTATGTTTTCAACTTATTCAAAAATCCCTTTCATAACACTGAAAATGCAAATAGACAAACCATTTCACTTAAGCTATTTCAATTTCCCAGCATCTCCTAAAGCAAGATAATTTTGAATTTTTTTTTTCATGAAGTATACCAACCTTCTATAACACAAAGCATATAAGTGTCCACATTTAATAGCTTTTGCAGTTCCCGGTCATTTCCACTTCTATCTTTTGTCATGTCCATGGCTATGGAAGCTACAAAATCATTATTGACAAGTACAAAAAATATTTTCTCATCGATTTAACAAAAAAGTTAGTGATGCACCTTGATACCAAGTTAAAATCGAGGCCACTCAAATAAGATTCAAGTCAAATAAGCCCAACATGGCATTAGTAGAAGGTTCATTTCCAAGCTATGTGCCTTGTTTGAAATTCTTGCTAGGATTTTATGTTCTTTATCGAATTTGGATATTGAAATGTTTGTTATTATCTTTTTGGCTGAGTTTTAAAATAAAAAATATAAATATAAATAAGTGAATTTCATTCATTTTTTAATAAGTTACAACTTAATGTGTTCCAATCATGAATCAAAAGCAACTTCACTATCAAAATATAATAGGACTATGACTACAAGAGTGTTCTAGGCTCATGCCTCAAAAACTAACAAATACATTTCCAAATAATAGTCCTGGAGGTGAATAGTCACAGACACAAACACTTTTTATCCAAGATGAATTTAATAAACCCTATGTGCTTTGGTCTTACGTGCTTCTACATTTGAATAAAAAATTCTGATCAAAGATTAAAAAAAATAACCTTTGTACATGGTAGGATACGAAGAAACTGCCAATTTCCATTTGACTTCGAGAAATCATATCCTGCAGAAATGGTAAAATAAAAAATTTAAGAAATAAAGATTGGATACAAATGAAGCATGTCTGTAATGACATGCTTTACAACCAATCCACTAAATCAAGAAATATTTGCAAACCTATTACAAAAGTTAACAAATAAAATGAAAAGTTGTTGACTTTCAAATAGAGTCCAATAAATATATGTTAATGAGAATATAACTTAATTTAAGAGGTTTATGGAACTAAAGAAACATACAGTTTCAGTTGAATCATTCTAGTTGTAATCTTTTCCTTTTGATTTAATAAACTTTTTCACCTTCTCTTGATTTCATTCCTCTATTCTTTCTAAGATACCACAAGAAAGAAACGCATCGAATCACATGAAAAAAAAAAAGTTGTTATTAACTTTATTATGTCTTTTTTGAAATTACAGCAACCACCACTTGAAACTTGAAAGATTTTAACTTTTTAGCATTCTAAAAAAAATAAAAATCAAATTAAACCTATACACATCGCAGGAAAAATAGTTAATTGAAACCCAAATCCAAACTGGTTTAACATGGAAATCAGAAAACTATACCGACTGTGAAAACTAAAATAAACACAAAAAAATATGAATTTTCAAAATCAAGAAATAGAGAGAGATATGAACCGTATTAGCAAATAAGAAGAGTAAATCAGGATGAAGTGATGAACGTTCATCAGAAAAATCGAAAACCTATCTCCAAAATTGATTATCCTTCAAACCCCAAATCATAGAGAATCAACAAAAAGTGAAAATGCAAAGACATATTTAGAAAATGTATGTGACAATCGGGAGAAGGAACACCGACCATTCATATAGTTTCTAGATGGAATTGAAACGTGTTGCACAAAGTTTCTTCAAAAATAATTGTTATAGTCGTCTGAAAACCCACCGTCTTAAAGGAAGACGCATAATCTGGAAATTTAAAGTTAGGGTTTTCCAAAATCGAAAGTCGACGATGTTATCGTTTTGATTGAGAGAGAAATAGGAAGCGAAGGAACATACATATTTGCCAAAAATATGCGGATCCAAACCACATATACCCACCAGAGTCGGGGTTAATGGAGAACGGGATTCGGTGGATGAATGGAGAGGGGTGGATGTAAGGAGGGGAAGCGAAACGGCTCAACAGAACATGATTCAGCATGAACATATGTTACCTCTTGTTCCCGAGTTTTTTTTTTTAAATTCATTAAAAGGAAAGGAAAGGAAATTATTAACGGAAGGATAGGAGGGCAAGGAAAATTTTATTTAATCTGTGTTCTCTAGTTCGAAGGAAATAAAAGTATAATTTTTAGTCTATGTGTTCCCGAGCTATGAGGGAAAAGAGAAGAAAATTAAAAGATTACGATTATACCCCTATTTACACATTATGTTAAGAACATGTAAACAATATGAATAAACTACAATTGAAATCAAAATCAATCAAAAACATTTAATCAAACAATCAACTAATGAAATAAACTCAAGTCAACAATGAAAACTCAGAAAATCAAAATTCCCCCTCTTACAAATGAAGTCCAATGCAACCTACTGTAAAAAAACAAAAATCAAATCCCATAAAACCTAAAGATATGATTCAATTTTTAGCTTCACTCATCATCTTTTTTAAAAAGATCTTCCTCATCCTCATTGAAGAACTAAAAATTGTCCTAGCATAGGCGTGAATACGCGATAAATATATGAAAGCATCTGCAAATTCATTGTCATCCAAACCCATCAACTCTAACTCTTTCTCGATTTCCTCACCTGTATAGTCACGAGATTTGTTCCCTTCCCTCATAACATCAACGATTTCTTTAAATGTTTGCACAATATTGTGTTCAAAAGATTCTAGTTGAGGTTCAGGTTCAGTTTCAGCTACTACTTCATCTTCATCTTGAAGTTTGCTTTCTAGTTTTCTTTTTTTACTCTTCAGCTTCTTTGCTTTTGAACTCCCATCAGGTGAAACATATGTTGCTGACACTATTTGAATGTCCTCATCATCATCTTTGTGTACGTTCTCCAAACTTACCTCCTTATTTGCCATTAGTTTTTCCACATCAGCAATTTTTTCTATTTTAATTTCTTTGGATTTGCTTAACCGGACGTTTTTTTTCTTTTGTTGTTTCCGCTTTTGATCCCGATGCTCTATCATCTGAAAATAACATCTCCAACTGACTGTAATTTGAAAACTTTTTGGTCCTGAATGCAGCTACTTCAAGGTTCGTCTGTTTATAAACAAACCAAAAAATTAATTAGTAAAGTTAATGGTAAAAAAATTATATAAAACAATAAATCAAATGTAAAACCAATACATACTTTAATTAATTGCTCCCATACTTCCTCCTCTGCTTCAATGTGTTTTGTTTGAGAATTCCATGAGAACCCACTCAACGAAGTATCCCGATACATATCATACCATTTACTAAAATTACCTTTTAAAGTTTTCATTCTGTTTTTAAGTTGATCTTTTGTAATAGACTTATTAAACTCTTTACTCAACCCTGCAATCATGTTCGCATATGCTTGCGAAGTGAATGTACCATTCACCCGATTACCTATATCATCTTCTTTTACAAGAGCTTCAACTAGAGCATTATCATATGATCTGTCGATGTCAAATTTTCTTTTTTCACAACACTTCCATCCGCTGCCCTTTTGTTCATGATTGCTCTGTACATACAAAGATAACATAACCAGAAATACATTATTAAAAATTGTACAAATATTTATAAAAAAGAAAGGGCTCATAATTTAAATAACACCATCAAAAAAAGAAATTGCAAATGTCACTACAAAATTAAACTAAATTAACAAAATGAAATAAAACTAATAAATCGTTGATCTACTATAAAACTAATTAGACATATCTATTTCATTGTTTGGTTTCAACAAGTAATCATTCCACATTTGAGTTGTAATAGTGTTCCTGAATTCCTCAGCCCCATCACTAAGCACACTTCCGTTATTAACATCATGTCTCACTTGTTGTGGTTGTTCATCCAACACCTCTTGTAAGACTTCATGTTCAAGTTTTTTTATCACGATCCTCGTCTAGTAAAAAATTGTGTACGATACAACATGCCACAAAAATGTCCGATTGTGTGTCGCAAGAGTAAAAAGGTTCTTGTGAACTTCTAACGATTGGGAACCTTCTTTTTAAAACACCAAACGACCGTTCTATTGCGTTACGTAAAGAAGCATGTCTAAGATTGAACAACTCTTTTGCATTCATTGGGAGGTGAGCAGAACACTCTTTCAAATGATACCTGACACCTCTATATGGTGTCATTAGTTCAATGGTATGAGGCAAACCAACGTCTACCAAACAATATCGGCCTATAAATAACATGTAATTAGTTTTCTAATAAAAGACTACACACAAAATTAAATTAGTTATCAAAAATTACCCCTAGGAATTAGTAGTTTATCGTCTCTTTTAAGTGCATCTTTCACTATCCTTGAGTCTGAGGCAGTGCCCTCCCAGCCAGTTAAAACGTACGTAAACTTCAAATCAAATGAACATGCGGCTAAGACATTTATGTTAGGGTAACCCTTGCGACCACGATATCTAGGGGCATCTTTATTGGGTACTTTTACACGAACATGTGTCCCGTCAATTGCCCCTACACAATTCTTGAAGTAGGGATAAAATCTCTTTTTCTCTTGAATTTCTTTCGGGACCACATCACCTTTAGGTTGTTGAATGTAGTAACTTTCTAGTGCTACAACCGCGCGAAGAACTCTATGGAAGCACCTACTTGTTGTAGATTTAGCACGCCCATAAATGAAGGAGACCATTGTATTTCTCATACGTTACCTACGATGTGTAGAAACCTTGCAACATGTTCTTCAACAGACATGCGTTGCGTAGGTCGCAGTCCACCATCACGTCGTAAGATAGTACACAACTTTCTAAAAGCTTGTTCACTCACACGAATAAGCTCACGGCATTTCCCACCTTTAATAAGTTTGTGTAATAGTCGTTCTCATTCAAGTTGACGCTTTAATAGTTCTTCCTTACTAAGTAAATTATGGTTATTTTTTTCGAAATTCTACGATGTATTACAATGGCCATGAACATCAAAGTAACCACTAGCCTTCGTCTTTTTTCCCCATCATCATCTTGGCTGGTCATGGCACTTTCCTAATACTAAAAATTCATTTGATCAAGAAAAAAGAAAAAAAAATCTCATTAGCTATGTGAATTTGATCTCGAAGTCAGCTCATATGCTATCTCTTGGACCACTTTGAAGTTTAAAACTATGCATAAAGGATATTGATCTTACTCTACTTTTACTGCTGCAGAATGGATGGAATAACCCAGAATGATCTAGCCAAAGAACTTGGCATTAAAAATAACAACATATACAATATATTAAGGAATCTTGAGACTCGTGGGTTAATTGTGAGGCAATCAACAATAGTAAGGAAGAAATAAGCTAGCAATGAAGGGGAACACAAAGCAGGTTCAATAGTAAACACCAATATGCTCCACTTATATCATTATGCAAAGCATTTGAAAAGCTTACAAAGACTTGAAATTACGAAAGATGAACCACATAAAACACTATGCATGTGATATAAAAGCTATCTGTGATAGACGTGAAAAATTTGATGGCAATGTTACTCATAAGCTGTACAGCAAAACATCTATAACCTCTCATGTTCAAGTAATTTTTTATATATACTCATAAGCTATACAGCTCATCATAACATAAATTGTACATCTGTTATAAAAGGATTATACAAATCATAGTGTTATTCGGGGGTGTGTAGGTGTTATGTGATTCATGAATCAATAAAAAAACAACAAAAAAAGAAGACAGCAAGCATCGAACACAGTGAAGTCACATGCAGTATTTTATAATATTTTCATATTTAATAGTTTGATGCATATTAGATGGAAGAACTGTGAGCAAGAAGATTGTATAGGGATATGGAAGACATACCTGATAGGGGGACGAATTGAATAGCAGTTCGACTGACTTGAACAGGGACGCACAAATGAGAATTCTTGTTGGGAGGTATTGATTATGCGGCTACGTCATGTTATAAATAGGGTTGAGGGTATTATCGTCCATAATATATTCAATGTACGTATCCTTCCAGTTTTCTTCCCGAATCCGCCCAAATTGGGAGGAAAATTTGGAAGGAAAATGGGCCTTCAAAATCCTTCACCTCCCCTCCCTTTCCTTCCCTAATTTAAACTCGGGAGCAAGGTTTTCCGTCCATATCCCTCACCTCACCTCCAAATCTGCCCATTTCCGTCCTTAAGTGCAACTGGGGAACAAGCTGTTAATTTCCATGGCATCGTTCAGACGTAGTTGACGTGTCTTTCAGTAAACTGGGTAAAATTTGTGTACGCGCTCTTAGAAAAATAGGGCTTTTGTATATACTAATGATATATACACACACACACACACACACACACATATATATATATATATATATATATATATATATATATATATATATATATATATATATATATCTAGCCGTTTACCCGCGCCAAGCGACGGGTGTGACAATGGTGGTTGAATGCTGAAAGATGAATTAAACCCTAGAAATGGAAACGTCAGCGATATATATCCAATATTTGTGAACAGAAATTGCGAGATTTGGGGAAATACGGAGATAAGGAATGAACCAGGTCAAAATAGCCTAAGAATAGGGGAGAAGAGATTTGACATTTTCAATTGTTGACCATATGTACTCTATTCTTTTTGTAATGCATAAATTCATTGTACAAATGCATTGTATGTTTGTACGACTTAAAATCCAACATTTGACCAAAAATGCTTTATAAGGTAATTAAGATATATATATATATATATATATATATATATATATATATATATATCCTAATCTTATAAATGAGTACAAATGCCACGTGTCAATACTTTCGCTCCCCTCCATCTTAATTTCCCTCTTCTTTTATTGTAACGCCATGTTCCGAATCTTTTCCTATTTGGATGTGGGTGATGTAAATTTAGATGATCAGGGGATTCGATTTATGTTTTGGATGGGGTATTTTGGTAAAGTCTCAGCTCGAACTTTTATGGAAATTGGATTTTTGTTTAGGAAATTTTGAGGTGATTATAGGATGCTAAAAGTGTTGAGCCTTCAGAATCGGACCTTTTAATGGATATAAGGATCGTCGAAATCCAATTTATAATGAAGATGTTATAGCCTTCGGAAGAATTACAGGTTTAGGGGAAAACCCTAGTACGCGGGGCGTACATGGGGAGCATGCAATGCGTCCTTGTTCGAGGACCATTACACGAGGCATACACTAGCGTACACTGAGCGTAGTCAGCAGATTGATCGCGAAGCTTCGACCACATATGTTGCGTGTACAAGGAGTACGTTGGGCATACGAGGAGTGTAGGGAACCCTAATTTAAGTAAGTTGGGACGTTTTAAGGACTTATTCTTTTAGATCTGAGCTTATTATGGATTCCTTAAGCATAAAGGTGTAAGCTCTATGGGATTTTTGGTCAGATGCATGCATTAAGTCAATGATTAAGTCCTTTAGCCATGCATGAACATAAAGTTAATAATTATACATGATAATACAACTCAAGGTTGTCAGACCTACGTTTTGGAACAATGTCTTCAGGGATTAAGGGCTAAATGCAGAAGATAGTCGAATGGGAGGTGTATGTTGGGCATACAAGCCAATATGTGCAGCGTACAAGCCCTAAAGCACGTACGCTTAGCGTATAGCTGAGTACACCCCACGTACTCAGTCAGTGGGCTTTGAACGTTTTGGGCTTCAGTTTGGGCCATTCATTTGGGCTTTGATGCTTAGGGATTTATGGTCCACTTGAATGCATTTATTGTGGACTAGGAATGTTGTTGGGCCTTGGGCAAGGCCTATGTAAGGGTTTAGGCATAATTTGGAAAATTGGGCCATGTATGGGCCTTGAGTGTTTATATGGATTTTGGGCCTTTGGATTGTTGGTTTGGGACTCGGATTGGGTCATGTTGAGTAAAGGGTAAAAAGGTCTTTTACCCTAGTTTGGTAATTTAGTATGGACAAGATCCGAGTATTGATGAATGATTATTTTGGTGATTTGTAGCACGAGGATTTTAGCGGGGCAACAACCATAGATTCTTTATGTGAGAGTCGTCAGTGCGAAGTGAGTTTTCCTCACTATAATTTTGGGTTGAAGGAACCAAGTTCGGCCCCTTTGGATTGGTATCCTGATTTATCAAATGAAATTATGTTGTAGCGATATGTTAGATTTGCATCCTGGTATATATGATGATGCTATGCCTAGTGATTCGTTAGATCTATATGATTGTCTGTATTTTCTAGCTAGGGTTTGATATGTTATATGTTGACATGTGATGATATGTTGGGTTGAGGCGGTCCTGCTATGTGCTCAAGGCCAAAAAACCCAGGGCGTCCCAGATAGACTGCAGGCTGGTGGGGCGTACCAGTGAGGCTGAAGGCCCGAAGAACGTTAGGCGTACCAGTAATGCTAAGGTTCTGTGAGCGTAGCAGCTAGACTGTAGGCCGGTGGGGTGATCCAGTCAGACTTAAGGCTCTGTATGCATGTTGTATGTTGCGGTTGTTGTTTTGTTTATGTGTTGTGTTGGTACTTTGGGGGAACTCACTAAGTGTTGGCTTACAGTTTTGGGTTATATTTCAAGTACTTCAGAGGATTGTGGGAATGCGAAGGAGTGAACGTATACATCCTCATCTTTTGGACTTATGATTTCGGGAAACTCTGAATATGTTTTGAAAACTATGTTGTAAACAATTTGTGATTTTGGTTTGTTTTTAAAAGTTTAAAATTTTCATGATTTTATGGAGGTTACAAGTTGGTATCAGAGCCTTGGTTTAAGTGAAAAGGAGGAACACTCGTGTGAATCTTGTCTCAGACTAAGGAAAAAGATTTTTAGAAAAACAATTTTTCCAATGGTTTTCAAAATAATCAAGGAGGACATGATGTGTACGATCAGGCGGAGCCAGTAAGTAGACCCCAAATTACCACACAATTATTTGAGATTACATTATGATATGTTAGGACAGCGTGCAAGTAACAGGACAAGGATCCTTAGGAACTGTACGATTGAAATTCATGATATACGATGCCTTTTGTTTTGTATAATACTTGATTGATTGTTATATGACTCTTTCGCGTGTGAACTGACTATTGAGTGAATACGCTAAGTTACATGCTTCATGGGTTAAACAATATTAGGATAAGAGATTTGGTCCCGCTGCGCAGCTCATTTCTAAGTCCAACCGTTGTAGGATTGAATCTTTTAGTCTAAGATTGTTTAAGTTGTGCAGCATGTGATTGTATTTACGCGATAATTATTTGGCACTAAAGAAGGGTTGTGCTGCAGTTAGTGTGACAACCAGATATTTTGACTCTATGTAATGACCTAAAAAGTCAAGTATTGTAACCACTTTTGAAATAATGAAATTAACTTTGAAAATAAAATGTACAAAAGTCTCTATTGGGTTACCTACTATGTTATATATTGTGTCACGGTTTACAGAAATACTAAGAACACTAAAATCGGTGTTATAACGAAGAAGTTATGACCATTCTAAGATTTCCGACAAAACCGGCAACACCGATTAAACAAAAAATGCAAAGTTTCAATACAATATTTTTTAGCTTTAAGTATCTAAATGAAAGTTGTAGATATCATTAAACCGTAAACGTACGTAAAAAGAACGTCCAAATGTGACTTCGTATGAGGAAGTTATGATTTTTCCAAGATCCGGATATAGCAATAGACATCTAAAAACTCGAAATAGAGATCGAGAGACGTTTGGCCGAAACAACCTAAATGAGAATTCAAGGTCTCAACAATAGTAGCGCAACGGTAAAAAGTCTAAAGAAAACGGACATCAGATGAAGAAGTTATGGAATTTAAACTGACTTTTCCAGGTCCGATCTATTAAAAATAATATAATAAGAATAAAGTCAAAACTATCCAACGGAGTCTAAACGAGAGTTGTAGAGCCTTTTCACACCTACGCGTACATATATAGAACGTCGAAATCGGAGCTCATACGCGGAAGATACGAATTTTACAAGTTTAAGGCACGGAAAACAAAGCTGTCAGATGCCTCACGAGGTGAGCCTCACGAGGTGAGTCTCTGACTGATGTGTTCCAGAGTGTCAGCCACGTCCAATCGTCGAAGAGGATCAGGCTGACTAAGCCTCACGATGTGAGACACCCAAAACTCACGACGTGAGTCCCCAAAACTCAGCCTATAAATAGAAACCGATGGTTTCGAGTTATAGTGCTCAAGTCTCTCTTCTCTTGTGCTGAAACTCTGCTTCTAAGCCCCAGAGACCCTCCCGAATCCCTGGTTTTCACGTACAAGTCCCGAAGGAAGGTTTTGCATTCCCGAGATTCCCAAGAATCCCGAGAAAATTGACTTTCACAAGCCAAAGTTCTGCTCAATTTTCATCTCACTTTCTTCAATCAACCAAGTGAGTTCATACCCCTATAATCTACACTTTTAAATGTTTTATAAATGCTTTTATACACTTTTAAGGGAGGGGGAATACAAGTAAACACACGGTTATTATCGTGTGTTACATAAAAGTTTCATTCTACACTTTTTATCAAGTGAATCATATGTGATTCATAACTACTATATGGAAACTTTCGTACGCAAAATATATCACGATAACATCTTGTCTTTTGAAATGAAATATGTTGTTATATATATATACAAATCAAAAACTTTGTTTATACTTTAAGTATATGTGTTCATTTATGGCACTACAAAAGTTATATTTTTCATAACAAGTGAGCATTACACTAGGGTTTACTATACGAACGAAACACACACTTTGAAAAATTATAATAGGTATAGTTTACGAGAAAATCATGAACATTTACATACTAACGAATACTATATCAAGTAAATACTTTCATATACAAGAACAAATGGGCATTTTCATACGTAAATCTGTTTTATACTAAGTTTTGTGAGACATTTTACATACTTTCGAGTATGCATTTTAAGTCCTGTATTATATACCCTAATCCCTTGTAAGGGGAGCGTGATTCTTGTGTATAGATCTATACGGGATTGACAATCCCGCACCTAAGTTGTTAGCTACAGCTAGGCCGGCAGGCCTGGGGTGACAAACATCATAACTTTCCAACGCCTGAAGAATGTTGTTATATGCATCCTGGTCAAATAGTATGGTTATAAGACTCACTTGGAGTATTAAAAACACATTGATTTACGGGGTTTTTCAAATGCCTTAGCGATTTATACATAAACCTACTATTTTAGGCATGAAAAGCACTATTGCATTCCAGTTTTGGAACAATTAAACTACCATCCACTATAGTAGAAAATATGGGATTTTCTAGGAACATTTAAACATGTACAAACCATTTTCATTCTATTACTTACAAACATTGTCACTAAATACTCATGAACTCACCAGGTTAAATGCTGACCTGCTCTTTCAAAACTACTTGTAATTCTTAGGGATTCAGTAATACAAGTAAACTACTGCTTTTGAAGAAGGGACGCTGCGGCGTTAGTTTAATTTCATTTTGACATCATATTGTAATTTCTTTTGAAACAAGTACTTTCTACAATGTAAACTTTCAAATTATATATATATGATGGTTGTGTTACTTTCTTTACTATGTATTCAACTGTTTCGATACTACATGAAGTCATCCGCCCTCGAACGATTCCGCCGTTCTGGTTTGGGGGTGTGACAGATTGGTATCAGAGCATTGTTTATAGTGAACTAAGTATATCGAACCACATAAGATATACAAACTATAAATGCATAAGGGACTAAAACTCTCTGACAAAACGTTTTTACACCTAAAACCTCGTTTCATTTAATTTAGATTATTTTGGGTCGTAAAAGTACAAATACATGCATACAACAATATATTTTCATGGTTAGAACTATACAAGAAGTATTAAGACAAGTTGGACACTTCGATTACGCCTCGAAATATGTAATCGGATTTGGGACGAATATAGTCTGATCAACTATATTTATCCAAGATTGGACTAACGTATGTCGAGGAATGGTCGTCGTGAGCAACAAGTCAAAACTTACCAAAATAAACACTAGTATCAAACATAAAAATTTAAATACTATAGGAGTATTTGGGACATGCAATAGTTTAATCGACATGTTTAAGTTTTACATGTTTCAAATTTTGTTCAATTATTATAACCCTATTCTCGTATAGTCAAATGGCTGGATTCTATCCACCAGGGGATCCCTACTACCCAAATCAGGGAAATGGTGGATGGGTAGAGGAGGACCCCGAAGAGGATGAAGAACCTATCGAGTTGGATGAAGGGGATGACTCTGGGACAGACTCAGAACCAGAGGTAATCAACCCACCAGTCGCTTAACCTCCCGCAGTTAGGAGAAACTTTCAGGGACCCACTCCCGTTTGGGGAACTCACCTCCACCATTGGAGTCAACAACAAGGAGTGCGTCCTCCCTACGGCATGTGTCGAGACTTATATGATGTCAGCAGCGGAGGTTCAGCCGATCGAGCACTCCCAGTCATGGTGGGCAAGCTAGCCAACCAGTCCTATCAATCCGGGGTTCAAGCTAACCAGATTCGTGAAGTCAACGTGGAAGTACAAGTTCACACTTCCGACATCCGTCGACTGGATAGGGCACAAGATAATGCCCAACTCCGAAATGACACGTTCCAAGCACAACTGATTTCAGCCCTCTCTGAGATAAGGGAACATCAAGCCACCTTCGATAGGCGTCTTATGGAAGCAAAGCAATCGGATGCGAAGTCAAGCTCCAAGCGTAATCCACGCAGCAAGTAGTGCTCTCCTAACTCCCAAATTTTGATATAGAATAAGACCATCGGCTAAGAGTCTTACCTTCATTAACTTCCTATAATCAGAGACCTTTAGAAAGGTCAAAATTTTCTAACTTCGGATGTAACGCAACCATATGTTTAATATATATTGGGCATACCTCTTTTGTGTGTTAATTATGTGCATTTCATTCGAGTGCATGAGTTTGTTTATTGTTATTCAAACTCCATTGGTGAATCAAACTCAAAGCCCTGTGTTGGTCAAACCAAATTCTCGAACTATTAAAGATAGTTAACTCATTATCATTCAACTCTCAACCACCAAAACTTATAACCTTTTATTTTTACTTCTTGGCAGCGCGATGCCTCCTCGTCCAAACCTAAGACCCAGGACGGGCACGATACCTCCACCACCACTGCCTCCATCGACGAAAAATGCCGCATTGATAGTTGCTGTAACGGCTGCAGTAACAGCGGCAATGGCCCAAATGAGTAACAATGGTTCTGGTGGGGGAGTAAATAGTTCTACGAATGGACAACGTCCAGGTCGTTCAGGGGATTGTACATACAAGGATTTCATGAATAGCAAACCCATTACTTTTAATGGGGCTGGAGGGATAATGGCTCTATCACAGTGGATAGAGAAAAATGAAGTAGTTTTCGAGATTTGTTCTTGTCCGAAAGGGAACAAAGTGAAGTTCGCTGCCTGTACTTTCTCTGAGAGAGCTCTGACATGGTGGAATAGCCATGTCAAGTCACTAACGCTAGTAGTGGCTAACTCTATGGGCTGGGAGAATCTAAAACAAATATTACTGCAAGAGTACTGTCCACGGGGCGAATTACAAAAGCTAGAACATGAACATTGGGGCCTTATTATGGTAGGCTCGGACATCACGACCTATACCAATAGGTTTAGTGATTTGGAAATCCTTTGCCCAGAGATGGTTGCTCTAGAGAGCAAGAAGATCGAACGATACATCTAGGGACTGTCACCCCATATTCGAGGAAGTGTACTAGCTTCCAAACCAGTCACTTTCGATAGCGCCAAACAGTTGGCACAAGCTCTCATTGACCATGGAATCTGTCAAGGCTTCGTGACTGTTGTCCCGGAGCAAACCATAGGAAAAAACAACAACATCAGTACCAACAACAACAACAAGAAAAAGTTCCGGAACAAGAGGAAGGGTCAGTCTTCACAGGAACCTTCCAAGAAACAACAGATTGTGGCAGTCCATGCCGCTACTGCCCCCACTGCTGCTCCAATTACCACTACACCAGCAAAGCCATATGCTGGAAACCTGCCAAAGTGCGCCAAATGCAATTTCCACCACAATGGAAATTGCCGGGAGATGCACTGTAGCAATTGCAACAAGAAAGGGCATACAGCCCGTTTCTGTAGAGCACCAGCACAACCGATCACCCAAGTCCAAGGAGTCGGTGTGGGTCAAGAATGTTACGGGTGCGGTGAAGCTGGGCATTACAAAAGAGACTTCCCTAAGGCAAGGAATGCGAGCGGCACGAGACAAGTGCTGGTAATAGGGCAGAACGAAGCGATAGCTAATCCCACGGTGGTTACGGGTACGTTTCTCCTCAATAACGTTTATGCATGCATACTCTTTGATTGTGGTGTGGAGAGGAGTTTCGTGAGTCATAAATTCAAGCACATATTAAAACAGAACCCTAAATCACTCAATAAGATATTCACAGTAGAAATGGAAAACGGTAGAACAGAAAGCACAAATGATATGTACATAGGCTGCACACTAAATCTAAACGAACATTCATTTCAAATCGATCTAATGCCGATCACTATAAAGAGCTTTGATATCATCATTGGTATGGATTGGTTAAGCCTACACCATGCCGATATACTTCATCATGAAAGGGTCGGTCGCCTGAATCTGCCAAACGGCGAAACTCTTGTCATTTATGATGACAAACCCGGTACCAATTTACAAATCATATCTTGCGTCAAAGCCCAGAAATACCTACGTAAGGAGTACCATGCCTTCTTAGCCCATGTGGTAGACAAGTAAAAAGAAACGAAAGACAACAAGGACATTCCAAAAGTCTGCAACTTTACCGATGTTTTCCCTGAAGATCTTCCCGGAGTTCCACCAGAACGTCAAGTCGAGTTCAGAATCGACTTAATTGCCAGAGCTACACCAATAGCTAAGTCTCCATACCATCTAGCACCAGCAGAGATGCAGGAGTTATCCAGCCAATTGAACGAACTACTCAACAAAGGATTCATCAGGCCGAGCTTCTCACCTTGGGGAGCACTAGTCTTGTTCGTAAAGAAGAAGGATAGATCTTTCCGCATGTGCATCGATTACCGGGAACTCAACAAGCTCACTATCAAGAACCGATATCCCTTACCACGCATTGACGACTTGTTCGACCAACTCCAAGGAGCGAGTTATTTCTAGAAGATCGACTTAAGATCCGGGTATCACCAACTATGAGTCTTGGAAGGAGATGTTCCCAAAACAGCTTTTCGAACTCGTTATGGTCGCTACGAGTTTGTAGTGATGCCCTTTGGATTAACAAACGCACCAGCGGTGTTCATGGACTTAATGAACCGGGTGTGTCGTTCGTTTCTAGACACGTTTGTGATCGTATTCATAGATGACATACTCATCTATTCGAAGACTAAAGAGGATCACAGTCAACACCTTCGACAACTCTTGGAAACGCTAAGAAAAGAGAAGCTATACGCAAAATTCTCCAAGTACGAATTTTGGATTCGGAAGGTAGATTTCCTAGGTCATGTGGTTAGCAAAGACGCAATACACGTGGACCCTTCCAAAATCAAAGCAATCGAGAACTGGTCAGCTCCAAGAACCCCAACGGAAATTCGACAATTCTTGGGCCTAGCTGGCTACTACAAAAAGGTTTATACAGAACTTCTTGAAGATTGCGAAACCACTTACCATCCTGACCCAAAAGGGTGTTACTTTCAATTGGGAAGAAAGACAAGACGCTGCATTCCAAAAACTGAAGCAAGCACTATGCAGCGCACCTATATTGTCCTTGCTAGAAGGAATAGAAGACTTCGTGGTCTACTGTGATGCATCTAATCAAGGTCTTGGATGCGTACTAATGCAACGAGGTAAGGTCATCGCTTACGCCTCAAGACAACTCAAGACGCACGAAGTCAACTACACTACCCACGATCTTCAACTAGGAGCAGTCGTTTTCACGCTAAAGATCTGGAGACACTATCTTTATGGCACGAAATGCACGATCTTCACCGATCATAAGAGCCTTCAACACATTCTCAACCAAAAAGAACTCAACATGAGGCAGAGACGATGGGTTGAACTACTGAATGACTACGAATGCGAGATTCGCTATCACCTAGGAAAAGCGAATGTAGTAGCTGATGCTCTTAGTCGAAAATAATACTCAGGTCACCGAGTGAAATCCTTAACCATGACGATCCATTCACATCCGTCCACACATATCAAGGAAGCTCAAAGGGAAGCATTGAAAACAGAGAACGTGGCAGGTGAAGCCCTAAGAGGAATGGACAAGAATCTTGAAGTTAAGGGTGAATGAGTTCGTTACTTCATGGATCGGATCTGGACACCGAAGTTTGGTGGATTCAGAGACGTGGTCATGAACGAGGTGCATAAGACTCGATACTCCGTACATCCAGGTTCAGACAAGATGTATTTAGACCTCAAGAAACTGTATTGGTGGCCAAACATGAAAGCGGAGATCGCTACCTACGTGGGCAGAGTTCTGACTTGCGCCAAAGTCAAGGTAGAATACCAAAAGCCATCAGGATTACTACAACAACCCGAAATACCCGAGTGGAAGTGGGAACGGATAACCATGGATTTCATAACCAAATTACCCAAGACAGCAAGTGGGCTAGACACCATCTGGGTAATTGTCGATAGGTTAACAAAATCTACACACTTCCTACCCATAAAGGAAACCGATAAGATGGAGAAGCTAACTCAAACTTACATCCGAGAGATTGTACAACTGCACGGTGTACCGATATCCATTATCTTCGACAAAGATAGTAGGTTCACCTCACGATTCTGGCAATCGTTACAAAAATCTCTAGGAACGAGGCTTGACATGAGTACTGCTTACCATCCACAAACCGACGATCAAAGTGAGAGGACCATACAAACCTTGGAAGATATTCTAAGAGCTTGTGTAATCGATTTTGGTAAAGCATGGGATACCCATTTACCACTAGTCGAATTTTCATACAACAATAGCTATCACTCCAACATTAAAGTTGCTCCATTTGAAGCCCTCTATGTCCGAAAGTGCAGATCACCACTGTGCTAGACTGAAGTAGGAGACACGCAACTAGCCAAGGGACAAGTACCCGACATCACTCTCACTGGCCCGGAAATCATAAGAGAAACAACTGAGAGGATTGTACAAATTCGGGAACGACTAATGGCTTCAAGAGACCGACAAAAGAGTTATGCGGACAAAAGACGGAAGCCCTTGGAATTTGAGGTCGGGGACCGAGTGCTATTAAAGGTCTCGACCTGGAAAGGGTTAATATGTTTCGGAAAATGTGGGAAACTAAACCCAAGGTATATCAGACCAATCGAGATCCTTGCTAGGATCGGCCCGGTAGCCTAAAAACTTCGTCTACCGCAGGAACTCGATAGCGTACATCCTACCTTTCATGTGTCGAACTTGAAGAAATGTTTGACATATGAGACCCTCGTCGTCCCTCTAGACGAAATCGAAATCAACGAGAGTCTCCACTTTATAGAAGAACCAATTGAAATCATGGATAGGGAAATTAAAAGAACAAAACAAAGTCGCATACCCATCGTAAAGGTCGGCTGGAATGCAAAGCGAGGACCTGAATACACCTGGGAATGCGAAGATCTAATGAAACACAAGTACCCACATCTTTTTCCCTAATCCGCAAGTGTTTTTCTTACATTAAATTTCAGGATGAAATTCCCTCTAACGGGGGGATGATGTGACAACCGATATTTCGACTCTATGTAATGACCTAAAAAGTCAAGTATTGTAACCACTTTTGAAATAATGAAATTAACTTCTAAAATAAAATGTACAAAAGTCTCTATTGGGTTACCTACTATGCTAGATATTGTGTCAAGGTTTACAGAAACACTAAGAACGCTAAAATCCGAGTTATAACGAAGAAGTTATGACCATTCTAAGATTTCCGACAAAAACGGGCAACACAAATTAAACGAAAAATGTGAAGTTTCAATACAATAGTTTTTAGCTTTAAGTATCTAAATGAAAGTTGTAGATATCGTTAAACCGTAAACGTACGTAAAAAGAACGTCCAAATCTGATTTCGTATAAGGAAGTTATGATTTTTCCAAGATCCGGATATAGCAGTAGACAGCTAAAAACTCGAAATTGAGATAGAGAGGCTTTTGGCCGAAACAACCTAAATGAGAATCGAAGGTCTCAACAATAGTAGTGCAACGGTGAAAAGTCTGACGAAAACGGACATCGGATGAAGAAGTTATGGATTTTTAACGGACTTTTCGTGTCCCGGCCCGTTAAAAATAATATAATAAAAATAAATTCAAAACTAGCCGACATAGTCTAAAGGAGAGTTGTAGAGCCTTTTCACACCTACGCATACATATATAGAACGTCGCAATCGGAGCTCGTACGCAGAAGATACGGATTTTACAAGTTTAAGGCACGAAAAACGAAGTTGTCAGGTGCCTCACGAGGTGTGGCTCACGAGGTGAGTTTCTGACTGATGTGTTCCAGCGTGTCAGCCACGTCCAATCTTCGAAGAGGACCAGGCTAAGCCTGACGATGTGAGACACCCAAAACTCATGACGTGAGACCCAAAAACTCAGCCTATAAATAGAAACCGATGGTTTCGAGTTCTAGTGCTCAATTCTCTCTTCTCTTGTGCTGAAACTCTGCTTCTAAGCCCCCGAGACCCTCCCGAAGCCCCGGTTTTCACATACAGATCCTGAAGGAAGGTCTTGCATTCCCAAGATTCCCGAGAAAATCGACTTTCACAAGCCGAAGTTTTGCTCAATTTTCATCTACTCTTTTAAATGTTTTATAAATGCTTTTATACGCTTTTAGGGGGGGGGGGGGGAATACAAGTAAACACACGGTTATTATCGTGTGTTACATAAAAGTTTCATTCTACACGTTTTATCAAGTGAATCATATGTGATTCATAACTACTATATGGAAACTTTCTTACGCAAAATATATCACGATAACATCTTGTCTTTTGAAATGAAATATGTTGTTATATATATACAAATCAAAAACTTTGTTTATACTTTAAGTATATGTGTTCATTTATGGCACTACAGAAGTTATACTTTTCATAACAAGTGAGCATTACACTAGGGTTTACTATACAAACGAAACACACATTTTGAGAAACTATAATAGGTATAGTTTATGAGAAAATCATGAACATTTACATACTAACGAATACTATATCAAGGAAATACTTTCATATACAAGAACAAATGGACATTTTCATACGTAAATCTGTTTTATACTAAGTTTTGTGAGACATTTCACGTACTTTCGAGTATGCATTTTAAGTCTTGTATTATATACCATAATCCCTTGTAGGGGGAGCGTGATACTTGTGTATAGATCTATACAGGATTGACAATCCCGCACCTAAGCTGTTAGCTACAGCTAGGCCGGCAGGCCTAGGGTGACAAATGTCATGACTTTCCAACGCCTGAAGAATGTTGTTATAGGCATCCTGGTCAAATAGTATGGCTATAAGACTCACTTAGAGTATTAAAAACACATTGATTTACGGGGTTTTTCAAATGCCTTAGCGATTTATACATAAACCTACTATTTTAGGCATGAAAAGCACTATTGCATTCCAATTTTGGAACAATTAAACTACCATCCACTATAGTAGAAAATATGGGATTTTCTAGGAACATTTAAACATGTACAAACCATTTTCATTCGATTTCATACAAACATTGTCACTAAATACTTATGAACTCACCAGCTTAAATGCTGACCTACTCTTTTAAAACAACTTGTATTTCTCAGGGATTCAGTAATACAGGTAAACTACTGCTTTTGAAGAAGGGACGTTGCGGCGTTAGTTTAGTTTCATTTTGACATCATATTGTAATTTCTTCTGAAACAAGTACTTTTCTACAATGTAAACTTTCAAATTATATATATGATGGTTGTGTTACTTTCTTTACTATGTATTCAGCTATTTCGATACTACATGAAGTCATCCGCCCTCGAACGATTCTGTCGTTCTGGTTTGGGGGTGTGACAACTTAGGGTAGATGCGCATAATTGATTGTTTGTTTACTTTGATTTTTATATAACTTATATCCATTTAGTACTCATATAAAGAATTGTAGAATCATTTTTACATATCTTTCATCAAATTAGGAAATATAGGATTTTCTAGAGGAACAGTCGAACTTTTCTAAAACAGAACTTATAACTTACTACATTTCAAACACATTTTACAAACAACTTTCTACCACTAATTTACACCACTAAGATCTTATGAACTCACCCATATTAATTGCTGATAAACTGTTTCAAATAACTTGTATTCTCAGGAAACTAGTAGACAGGTACACGCTCTGGGAATTCAGAAGATGGAGCAGTATAGCTTCAAGTCTTGTTTTGTTATTTGCTTATGTACTCTATGTTTTGTGAACACACACATTATAAACACTTTCCTTCTAATGAAATGGTTGTTCATTACTTGCTTACTATGATACATGTCTTGTGATACTAAACATGACGTCCTCCACCCCTGAACGTTTCCGCCGTTCCGATTTTGGGGTGTGACAGATTCGTATTAGAGCATTGTTTATAGTGAACTAAGTATATAACCCGATAAAAGATATACAGCGATAAATAGAATGGGGCTTAAGTGCTCTGGATAATGATATATTTTAAGAGTATAACGATAGGTTATAAAAATATACCTACTTGCTTATACATGTATACATACTAGAATGAGTATCACGAGAAGAACATAACTAAAGTATTTAAAGGTTGAATACTGTCGTCAAACCTGAACAGTTATGTAATCATAGCTAGAATCAATATATTCTGATCAACTATATTTATTCAAGATGTGACCGACATGTGTTTGGGAGTGATGTGGTGTTGCAACGGTGTTAAAACTTACCTAACTCTATACAAAGGATCTCTAGATCAGAACATGAAAGTTAGAATACTATAGGAGTATTTTTGGCTCTATATAAGTAACTTATGTGATAACTTAAAAGAACCTTACAGATAGGTCTATAATTTTGCAATCTATACTCCCATGGTTATATATAATTAGGGTTTTATAGACTTAGAATTTGTGATCTACGCTTCATCACATGTTCCTTGTTTGGTTGTGGTTTTGGAGTAGGATCACTTATTCGAAGGACTATTTAATCTTGAATTATATACAACTTGTATACATTGTACAATTATAGAAGGATTCTGTAAGGATCGCCCTATAAAGTTAACCTAAAGCTCATAGATTCTCTAGTCACATCCATTCTCGCACGACAAACCCAGATAGATGTAACCACTTCCTCATAAGGGGTCAATAGAAGATTCAAGGAGGAACAAGAATAAGTTCAGGAGAAGTATTCAAAGAAGGATCAACCGAAGTAACCAAAATGTCATATGCGTCACACTAATAAATAATAATCTTGTTAGCTTAATGAGCGAGTGGAGGCACTGCTCACATTATATTTTAGGATTATTTTCTTACATGCAGCTGGTAACAGTTATTCAGGAAACAGATATTCATTCGAGAATAGCCATTTCTAATTCATAAAGTTCATTTCGTATAGACTTTTTATGAATTGTTTCTAGAACCCTGTGGAAGTTAGGACCTAATACATTAAGAACTAGGATAACCTTGTCCTTTAGCTTTCGGCATGTGTCCATTGATCTAGAATTATTCCATCTCATCTTTGTATTCTTTTAGCAAAGATGCCTCCTCGAAGATCAAACAGACACACCATTCCGATAACTCCAACACCTTTCCCACAAATCAATGCGACAACTCTAAATGTGGCAGTAGCTGCGGCTGTGGCAATAGCCATGGCTCAATATCATCCTACCAGTTCCGGCGGAGGTGGAACACCCGTTCATGCCACTTAAAGTGAGGTCCCTATGCGCTCAAGAGAGTGCTCCTATAAGGACTTTATCAACTGCAAACCCATTTCCTTTAACGGAAATGGTGGAGTCATCGCTCTGATGCGATGGTTCGAGAAAACAGATTCGGTCTTCGAAAACTGTTCCTGCCCAGAAGCAAGCAAAGTGAAGTTTGTTGCCGGCACCTTCTCTAATAGAGCCCTTACATGGTGGAATAGCCATGTTAAGTCACCGACCCTATCAGTGGCTAACTCAATAGGTTGGGAAAACCTAAAAAAGTTAATGCTGGAAGAGTACTGCCCGAGGGGAGAAGTACAAAAGCTGGAACAAGAACTATGGGAACTTAAGATCGTCGGCTCAGACATAGTGACCTACACTGACAGATTTTGTGATATGGCAGCATTATGCCCCGGGATGGTTACTCCGGAGAGCAAGAAGATAGAAAGATACATCTAGGGTCTAGCTGCCCCGATCCAAGGAGATGTATTGTCTTCTAACCCAGCCACGTTTGGTAGTGCCAAACGCCTGGCCCAGCGACTCATTGACCATGGAGTCCACCATGGTGTAGAAGTCCTCGCTCCCGAACCATCGAAGGGAAAGGACTATAATCAGAAGTCGGGAAACAAGAAGAAGAAGAAGCGAACAACCTAGAAAACCCCGCAAGAGCAACAAGCGGGTACTGTATACGCCACTACAACGCCTACTACTTCAACACCTGCCAATAGGTATGCTGGAACCCTTCCGAAGTATGGAAAGTGCAACTATCACCACACCCGAGTATGCCGGGAAATGCAGTGTCTGAACTGCCACAGATAAGGACACACACTCTGTTTCTGTAGGGCACCGGCTCAACCGATCTCCCAAGTCCCCGGAGTTGAAGAAAAGCAAGCCTTTTATGGTTGTGGAGAGACTGGTCACTACCAGAGGGACTTCCCGATAACAAAGAACTCAGGCGCGGACGGACGAACCCTGATGATCACCGCAGGAGAATCAACCCCAGAGTCGTCAACGAGCAGCGGTACGTCTTTGATCTAGTAATTACTTTAAAAATTAATTTATATTTATATAAGGTTAAAACTAAGGGGAATACACTTAAAAGTAATCTTAATCACTCACATATGGAAATAGGTCACGATATTCAAGAGAACTAAAAGATCTATTTAGAGAAGCTACAATGGTTTAGCATATACATCAGGGTTGTGCATAACTAAGAGGTTGCAGACTTAGAGTGAGTGATTCCGCCTTAATTCTTGTTTCTTGTTTGGTTGTGGATTTGAGGCAGAGTTACTCAGTCGACTGTCTTATTCATCTTAAATATTCATAACTTGTATATGACAGGCGATCGTAGTGATACCAAGGAGGATCATGATATTAAGTATCATCACTAGTTATCAAAGCACTTTCATTTGTATGTATGCGCACATAGTGGTACGATACGTAGGAGTGTTAACATCAAAGGGAAAACAGAAAGCAGTAGAACATTTACTAAGAAATCATTGTCGAACACACTAGGGATACATCATCGTATAACAAATGTTTCTTTCAATTGGCCAAAACTTTGTTCAGTAAAGAGTCGGTTACTATCATTCGTCACGAATTGGCGTGGTCCTCACCATACTGAGTTCATATGTTTCTATCGCCTCGATCGGCAAGTTCTCGAAACTTTCGTCATTCGTATCGACATTTCGACCTAAACCCCGGTTTTATCTCTCGTATTCTAAACCCCGAAGTACTTGTGCGAAGAGTACTTTGTCCTCCGAAGCCTTATCATCAGATGTCCGCAGACCATCATGAAATACCACTCGTCTAACAGACGAAGTTCGAGCACATAGGCTACGGACGAATACAGCTCACCTATGACTATTCAGTGTATACGCGAGGGTGGTATATGATTATGATTACTCAGATCTAGTATGTGTGTTTCCGCCCTACTCCTGTTTCTTGTTTGGTTGTGGACCTGGGGCAGATTCGTACATCCGAGCGTCTTACTAACCCTAATCATATACAACTTATATGCACGAGGTAATGATAGATGGACCAAGTATGAATCATATCATGAACAGAAGGGCAAAGTTGTCAGGTCTATGAGTAGGTATTCTGCCAATCAGAGGAGTGCAATCCTAGTAGTAATGCTAAGAAAGCTAATTTCAGAACAAAATTCCATCTAACTGGGGGATGATGTGACAACCCGAAAAAATTTTACTTTTAAAGCCCAGTCAATCAACTCAACCGAGTGTCAAACTCATTAGTACTAAGTTCTAGCGTGGTTAAAGGTCATTCTAAGGAGTTTTGAGCCTAATACACTTAAGGAATAAGTGTTAGAAAGTACCTGCTAAAACCACAGTGTAGAAAATCGAACCTTAACCTCATCTAAATGAGTTCACGGCCACAAGACCATGAGTTTATGTCTGTAAACTCATGTGGCCGTAAACTCAAGAGCATATGTAAGGCATTTGGTCATTTCTTCTCATTTCTTCCTTCCTTGGTCCATTTTCCTTCAAATCCTCTCAAGTATCATCAAGACTTTCTTCCTAGATCTTCAAAAGATGTAAGTATTCTTCCTAGATTTGTTGATACATCTCTTAGTCTAGTATCCTTCCAAGATTTCATCCATAGAGATCACTCTTTTCTTAGATCTTCAAGTTTCACCAAGAACACACACTAGTGTTCTTGACCAAAACCAACCATTTCAAGCTTGTAGATCGTAAGTATTCTTCCCTATACTTCATATCCAGTTAGGAGTCATGCTTAGAGACTTGAAACACACATTTTCCCAAGAACATCATGAGTTTATGGCCCAAGATCTTCCTTGGCTGTAAACTCAATGTTAGGGCATGATTTAGCCCTAAACCCTATAAGATGCAAAGCTAGTAACCCAGAACCCTTCCTTAATGATTGTAGGACCTTAAACTACTCTCATAAACATAAATGTCATGAGTTTACGGCTATAAACTCCCTTGGGCCGTAAACTCATCAAAAGCCTCAATGAAGGTAGTCTTTCTCATCCTAGTGTAGAGCAAAAGTCCCTAAAGCTTCCCTCGCCTTCAAACTTGCACTTATACATGAGTGACCATGAGTTTACGGTTGTAAACTCCCTTGGGCCATAAACCCATGGTAGTAAACTCATTTTAGTGCCATTTCACATTCCTTGTTGAATCACATGTGATTCCAACACTTGGTCAAAGTGTTTCCTAGTCCCAAAAGGTATTTCCTTTCATATAGTTGCTTATAAACACTATATTCATGCCAATATGTGTCATTATATGTAATTTAGGACTTTTTGTGTCTCGGGACTTCATTCGTGGAACTTCTCATCCTTACACGCATATCCGTTTGAATCACCCACATCAAGTGAGTTCATACCCCGTAATGAATCTTTTAACTATTTTAAATGTTTTTAAGGGGGGGGGGGGGGAATACAAGTTGAACACAATGATAATTTTGTAATTATTGTTATAAAAATCTTTCAAAATGTTACATATGTCTTCTATAAGTGGTCAAAACATTTCAAAAACTATTTTACAGTTATGTTGTTTTATAGTTTAACAGAACTCTGTTTTTAAAGTACAAGCATAACTTGGTAGTAAAATGAGTCTTTTCTATAACAGTACAAGTAGAATACTAGTAAACTATAATAGGTATAGTTTAGAGGTTGAGTTCATACTAGATACAATACACGATAATAGAAAGAACATACTAAGATACTATAACAAGAGAAAGTACTAAGATACTATAACAGAACGAACATACTAAGATGCTATAGCATGGAACACTTACAGGATCTAACTATACCAATGAATCACTAACGCATTGTTTTAAACAAAAGGTGATAGTTATATTGGGTATACATGATCATATAATTCTAATGTGGATGTTCACGGCTTGCAATTGATTGCAAAGGTCGCGTTTGGTTCCAAAAATATTTTGAAAGGGAGAGCGTTTAGTATGGGATCTAGCCATCACATTATACCTTTATAATCAATTTAAGGCAATTAGTACAACAGTAGTTACTACATACAATACTACAGGACTTACATTTTACAAACGACAAACAGAACAGTCGGGTCTAGTACATTCAGTAGAAAAGTACCATAATGCTAACCTTATGATTCCTTAATGCATATGTCAAGGGATATATATAAATAGAATCCGACAGGTGATAGGATGTGTGATTCCGCTTCATTTCCTGTTCCTTGTTTGGTTGTAGGCTTAGAGCAGATTCACCCAGCCTGTTATCTATTCGATCTTGGTTATATATATATGTTTCGTATACATTAAGTCATCATAAGGGGTACCAGGTATGGGTCAAATCACAGGACACTAATTCAATGCACAGTTTTCTAGTACAATGCATACTTTTCAAACATATTTTTCGCATTCAAAGCTAGAAACTTACCAGTAAAGGGTTTAATCCATTTTATTAAACCAGTATAAACTAAAAGGACTTTAGGTGATTGACTCTATAATACCTTAGTTTATACATCATGGTTATATATCATTAATACCCAACATGTACTTGGATGTGTGCTTTCCACCTTATTTCCTGTTCCTTGTTTGGTTGTGGGCTTAGAGCAGATTCATCCAATCAACTATCTATTAGATATTAGATTATATATAGCCAGTATAAACTAAGTGATTATAGAAGTAATCATTGTGGTCACTATTTTATTATAAGAAATAAGGGTTTTCTTAAGGGATATTTTCATTAAATATAGAGGAACTATTACAATTAACTCCATGAGTAACAAGTGAATACACCAGGGTTATATACAACGAGGACCTAACAAACAATGGGATGTGTGCTATTCGCCTTACTTCCTGTTCCTTGTTTGGATGTGGACTTAGGGCAGATGCGCACAATCGATTGTTTGTTTACTCTGAGTTTTATATAACTTACATCCATTTAGTACTTATAGAAAGGATTGTAGAATCATTTTTACGTATCTTTCATCAAATTAGGAAATATAGGATTTTCTAGAGGAACAGACGAACTTTTCTAAAACAGAACTTATAACTTACTACATTTCAAATACATTTTACAAACAACTTTCTACAACTTCCTTACACCACTAAAATCTTATGAACTCACCAGCTTAATTGCTAATAAAATCTTTCAAATAACTTGTATTCTCAGGAAACTAGTAGACAGGTACACGCTCTGGGAATTTAGAAGATGGAGCAGTATAGCTTCAAGTCTTGTTTTGTTATTTGCTTATGTACTCTATATTTTGTGAACACACACATTGTAAACACTTTCCTTCTAATGAAATGGTTGTTCATTACTTGCTTACTATGATACATGTCTTGTGATACTAAACATGACGTCCTCCACCCCCGAACGTTTCCGTCGTTCCGGTTTTCGGGTGTGACACTTACCTTCAAAAGGTATGACCATGTGTATCTAAAAAAAGCATAAGTTTGGAACCTTTTAGGTGTTCAGAGCTCACATGAAATGAAGATGAGAATCAACTAGTCGGGCAATAGGATGAGATACTTATATTCAACAAGGTTAGTGAGCATCTCAGTAAAAAACTTTATCAATCATCTAAGGAATTGTGAAAGAGTTTCACGAGATTTCTCCACCCAAAACCCTATTGCAAATAGTGTTAGTTGGAAAGGGAAAAAATCATTGATTGATTTTGTACTGGATGATTCATACTATGCTTCTAAAAATTCATGGATTGATTGCTTACTAGATGATTCATACTATGATACTAAAAATTCATGGATTGTACCATGAATAATGTAACGAGAAGACCTTTGGTATTTTAACAACAAAGGAGGTTCATGAAACACTCTATAGGATGTGAAGTTTGATTCATTCCTCACTAGCACATATGGAAGTCTACGATTATAAGGCAAATGTTTGTGATGAAGTGCTCGACAATTTAGAACTTAGAATAGAGATGCGTCATCTCATTGGAGAACCCAACAAGCCTTTTGGCTACTTGTTTAACAAACCCTCTAAGAACAAAGTGTTTGTTGCTCGAAGGGAAGTCTTCTAAGAGAAGAAATTAATATTCAAAAGGGCTAGCGGGAGCCATAGTGATCTTGATAAGATTCAAGAGTTAACCAACAAAGAACCCAAGTTGTCCTTCATATTCAATTTGAGATTAAAAAATACTATTGAGGAAACTGACATACCCCCATCTCTTCCTTATAGATTTGATAAAGGATGGCATACACCTAGTTATATAGATTCTATAATATTTAGGTAAATGAGTCGCTGGTAGATAGAAATCAAACTATATCAGATATTGGAAGATATGGAAGACGCTAAAAGCTGCAACATGGAAGGAGGACATGGAGAGAGAGATTTAGTCCATGTATGTTGAAATTTGGTAGATTAAGCACTTAGCCTTAGCCATTAGGCATAAGTGCATCTTTAAGAAGAGAAATGCATGGATAGGAACAACCACTTAATCAATTTAAGATAGGTTGTGAAGGATTTGTAAGTTTATGAACTTCTTCATAGACCATATCAAGCATCTCGCAATTGGAATCTTTATTTCAATGAGAAAGTTCAAAAGTTTGAATTTTGAGAAACGAAGATGAGTCATATATATATATATATATATATATATATATATATATATATATATATATATTCGGAACAATTAGAATCTTTGTTTCAATGATAAAATTGAAGAAGTTTCAATTTCAAGAAACATAGATGAGCCATATATATATATATATATATATATATATATATATATATATATATATATATATATATATATATATATATATATATATATATATATATCGAGGTTATGAAGGATGTTTAAATTTATGAAATTTTGCATGGACCAAAACAAACATTTCGGAATTAGAATCTTTATTTCAATAAGAAAGTTCAAAAGTTTGAATTTTGAGAAACGAAGATGATATATATATATATATATATATATATATATATATATATATATATATATATATAATCACTGCAAGTAGAATCTATGTTTTAAGAGTAAATTACACGGATGGTCCCTATGGTTTAGGGTAATTTGCGCGTTTGGTCCCTAACTTATTTTTTTAACTCGGAAGGCCCCTAGTGTTTGTTTTTGTTACGCATTTGGTCCCTGTCTTACCTAAAAAGACTATTTTTCCTTGATTTTTTTAATTTATTTAAATAAACACAACCCCAACCCCACTCCCCCCACCTTATTTTACCTACCTTACCATTTTTTTCCTATATAAATAATAGTCTTTTTAAGTAAGACAGAGACCAAGTGCGTAATAAAAACAAACAATAGGGACCAAGTGCGTAACAAAAACAATCAGTAGAGACCTTCCGAGTTAAAAAAATAAGTTAGGGACTCAAAGCGCAAATTACCAAAAAGCATAGGGACCATTCATGTAATTTACTCATGTTTCAATGATAGAATTGAAGAAGTTTGAATTTCAAGAAACATAGATGAGCCTTATATATATATATATATATATATATATATATATATATATATATATATATGTCAATGCTAGTGGGATCACTATTGTCACCATCGTATTGTACATAGGTAATGTACAATTCATAGGAAACTATGTTCTAACTTAGTAAGTATAAAAAGTTGCTTGGTATGCGAATTGTTTTACTATGATACACATGAGATATGGAACACATGTATAGGATATAATGATGTATAGAGATAGATTTAAGTGATAAATTGGATGAAGCCAAAGTTCATGGAATCTTGAGGAAACTCAACATCCATAACTCAAAAAAGCATTTATGCTTAATATAATATGGCTTGCAATTGAGAACTACTAATGTCCTAATTATACTATTAAGCTAGAGAAAATAAGTTGTGTCCCACATGCTTTTTCTATGTGATCGATCACATATGCCATGACATGTACCAGATCTGAAGACTCGTATGCCTTAAGCATGACAATCCAGATAAGGTCAATTTGGCGAGAATCAATGAATCGAGATCAAGAACATTCATAAGTGTCCTTCGATTACATAAGAATGGATCTTGTCAGTATGGAAGAGATCATTACAAAGGTTAGATTTATGCTAAGTTCCAAACTGATAAAGACAATTTCATTTGTAGTAAGCATTTGTACTTTTACCGAATGGTGAAGTAGTAGCTTGGAAGAGTACCAAGTAATACATCATATTAAATTTGTAACACTCTAAAAGTTCAAAAATAATTCATTTTAAATTCATTCCAATCATGTGATAATCATATCAAAACAGTCAAAAGTATATCATAGTAAAAAATATCATAATACAAAATCACATGATGCGGAAAACATAGGTGGATGCAGTGCGATCAGGTCGGACCCTTCTCTTTCGAGCTGGAAGTACCTGAAACACAAACTGAAAAATATAAACACAAACATTAGTGAGATTCCCCCAAAATACCCCGTACTATATATACATAACAATCAAGCATAACTGGGTCTATTTTACCCCCTTCGCTATCTTTCAACCGGTAATTGGTCTATTTCACCCCCTTCGATATCTTTCAACCGGTACTGGGTCTCTTTCTCCCCATTCAGTATCTTTCAACCATTACTGGGTCTATTTCACCCCTAAAGCTAAGCATATAATCATATCAATGGAAGTCACAAAGACAACAAGCATAAACAGGCATAACATGAGAATGTCACAAAGACAAATATCATCCTAATAATATAATCTAAGGGGTCGGCATTGGTGCCTTTGAACCACGAGTACAGTGAAGGAAGCTCACCTAGACTGAAGATAACAAATCACACTCGAGATGTTGGATCGTGAAATCCTCTGACTAATTAACAAATAATAAAACCCTATTTAGAAATTAGGTCAATAACCTATCCCAAGAGTCTAAACCCTAAATCTCGGCTTTAAGGGTAAAAGGTTGCTTTACCCTTCCTTATTGGGCCTAACATACCAAGGCCCAATCCAACTAGCCCAAAAGTCCTAAAAGCCATTACGAGCCTAATACGGTCCCAAATCCATAAAGGCCCAACTCAGAATGACTTACAGCCCAACAAGGGCCCAAAACCTTAAAGCCCAAGATGTCCCGAAGCTAAATGCCTAAAATGTCCCTTTGGTGAGTAAGCTAAACGTACTATCTGTACGTCCAACATAATCAGATGGTTCATAGAATCGGGACTTCAGGTGCGTACGCACAACGTACACCTATGTACGACCGATGTATGCCCCAGCTGGCCATAAGTTGCTTTTGAGGTCTTGATTCGTGAAGACATAATGTCCAACTTTAGATCTAAGCTCATTTAAGTGTATTAAGCCATAGAGTTGCAAACTTTATGCTTTTGCATGGCTTAAAAAGGTCAAATTTTGGATTTTATCATAATAACTTCATGAAACAACCTTCAACCCCTGCATGGTTGAACTTAATCCATCAAGACACCATTTATATGCTCAAGGGACATCAGAAACACTAAGATCTATCATTGCTTGTACCCTCAAGAAACACTTTAAGGACCATTATATGATGAAAATGAGCCCTAAACTATATCTAACACATGGAATCATCAAGGTATGAGATTTTTTACCTCCAGTAAGCTGGAAATGGTGAATAACCTCTAGATCTACAAGCTCCTTCTTGTCCAATGCTTCTTTACAAGTCTTATTCTTCTTCACTAAGCACCACACACACACACAAAACACCCACACAAGCTCAATCTCTTTGAAAAACGGATTAAGGTTTCGAGATATGGCTCAAGAGGCAATGAAGACAGAGAAAGTGAAGGAATTAGGGGCTTAATGTGATTAAATAGGTGTAAACCCTATAAATTAAGGTTTGGCCCTGGTTGACGTACGCCCTGCGTAAGCATGGGTACGCCCAGTGTACCAAGGAAACTCCCCACCTCATGCTTGCTTAGGAGTACGCCCACCATACTTTATGTATGCCCAGCATACTCGGGTCTAAGCCAAGGAAAATAAATGCGATAAATGGTTAAGAGTTTTATCTAACAAGTGTGGTGTTCCAATTCTCCCCCACTTGAATCAATCTTCATCCTAGAATTCTACCTCTTCAAACAATTTTGGGTAATGCTCCATCATCTCTTCATTAGGCTCCGACGTTCAGTCAGAATTACGGTGCTGCCATTGCACCTTTACCAATCCCACAACCTTGTTCCTCAAGGTTTTTGTCTTTCGGTCAAGGATCACCACCGGTCTCTCAATGTAATTCAGACAGATATCCACCTAAATATCCTCCAACAAAACCACTGCGGAATCATCATCAAAACACTTCCGCAACTGAGAGACGTAGAAAGTGCTGTAAATCTATCTGAGTTCCTCTGGAAGATCTAAACAATACGCCACCATACCCACCCATGATACAACCCTGAAACGACCGATATACCTAGGGTCCAACTTACCTTGCTTCCTGAACTGGATGACACCTTTCCAAGGTGACACCTTCAGGACTACCATATCACCAACCTGAAATTCCAATTTTGATCGTCGTCTGTCCGCATAGCTCTTTTGTCGAATCTGTATTGTCTGAAGTCTGTTGCAGACCTACTGAATCAATTCGGTCGTCTTGAGTACCACCTCAATGCTCCATATGACTCACTGACTGACCTCACCCCAACACATCGGGGTCCTACACTTCCTCCTGTAGAACATCTAAAAAGGAGGTTGATCAATTCTGGCGTGATAATTGTTGTTATACGAAAAATCCGCCAAAGGGAGGTACGTATCCCAACTCCGACCAAAATCCAATACATAATCCCGAAGCATATCCTCCAAGGTCTAGACAGTCTAGTCATTCTGACCATCAGTTTGCAAGTGGAAAGATGTACTAAAATGTTGGGAAGTAACCAACTCCTCGTGGAAACTCTACCAGAACATGGAAGTGAAGCGAACATCCCTATCAGAGATCATAGAAATCGGCACCCCATGCTGTGCCACAACCTCCTGAATGTATATGTCTGCCAACTGTTCAGCAGAGATGCTCTCCTAAATCGAGACAAAATGCGTGCTCTTGGTCAATCGATCCCCAAAGACCCATATCGAATCCACTCTGCGCACGGTCCTAGGAAATTTGGTGATAAAGTGAATTGTAATATCTTCCCATTTCCAAATGGGGATATCCAACAGTTCCATTTTGTCGGTGGGACACTGATGCTCAACCTTGACTTTCCTAAAAGTCAAGCACCTCTCCACAAACCATGCTACATCCCACTTCATGCATGGCCACCAGTAATTAAGCCAAAGGTCTGTACACATTTTTGTCGCTCTGGGATGAATAGAGAGCCTCGACTTATGCGCCTCGTGCATCAGAATCTTCTGCGCAACGTCCTAGTATGGAACCCACTCCCTCTGATGGAGAGTCAATAATCCTCGGCTATCATAGTCGACGGAAGCCACCTGGCCCACTATGCACTCACTATTATGATGTTATTCCTTCATAGCCTCAACCTAAGCTTCTCGAATCTACTCTATTAGTTGGGTAATCACTATCATCCTCAAACACATATCCGTAATTGGAGTTGCGACCGCCTTGCGGCTGAGAGCATCATCCCCTACGTTGTCCTTACCCAGGTGATAAAGGATCTCACAATCATAATCATTTACCACATTCGTCCATATATGTTGCCTCATGTTCAGATTTGGATGATCCATCAAATACCTCAAGGTCGTGTGATCCATGTAGATAGTGCAACGAACCCTATACAGGTAATTTCACCAAATCTTGAGGGCGAAAACCACTAACCCCTAACTACAAAATGTTCGTAGGGTAATTCGCCTCATGTGGCTTCAGCTGTCTCGAAGCGTATGCAATAACATGACCCCATTACATGAATACCGCACCTAACCCATGATCAAAGCCTCACAATATACCACGAAGTCCTCAAAACCCTCTGGAAGGGTCAAAATCAGTGCCTAACATAACTTTTGTCTCAAGGTCTCAAAAGTTGCATGCTGCTCAAGCCCCCAACGAAATGTGACAATCTTCTTTGTCAGCCTGGTCAAAGGATCCGCTATCGTGGATAAATCTTGAATGAGGATAGCAACCTGCCAATCCAAGGTAACTATGAATCTCAAATAGAGACCTCAGAACTTCCTACCTCATCACCATCTCAATCTTGGTCAGATCGACCAGAATACCGTTATCGTTGACAAGTGCCCTAGAAACTGCACCTTACACAACCAGAACTCACACTTGGAGAACTTCACATATAATTTCTCCCTCCTCAGACTCTTAAATATCTTGCTCAGATGCTCCTCATGCTACTATCGCATCTTGGAATAGACCAGGATTCCATCAATAAACAAAATCATAGACCGATCGAACATGGACATGCATACATGATTCATGAGATCCATGAAAGCGGCTAGAGCATTGCTGATCCCGAAAGGCATCACCACGAACTCATAATGACTATAACGGGTTTAAAAGGCCATCTTCTGCATGTCCTCCTCTCTGACCCTCATCTTGTGACAACTTAAATGCAAATTAATCTTGGAGAACCAAGATGTGCCCTGAAGATGATCAAATAAATCGTCGATCTTCGTGAATGGGTAACGGTTCTTCACCGTTAGCTTATTTAGCTCCTTGTAGTCAATACACATCCAATGAATCCCTCTCTTTTTCTTCACAAATAAGATCGGCGTTCCCCAAGGTCTAGGAGCACCTGAAGCTGTGTAGACAACTCTTGCATCTCTGGAGGTCCTAACCGAAAAGGTGATTTGGCTATCAGATCCGCACGTGGAACCAAGTCAATCTGAAACTCCACCTGCCTCTCCGGAGGCACTCCAGGAAAATCCTCCGATATCCATCACATAGGTGACAAACCCAGAACATCCCTGTTGTAGATAACGCTTGGCCGTGGTTGGCGAACAGAGGGTCGGCCTACAGTGAGCACCCTCACCGTCGATCACCAACTCTCCCCCATTTGGGGTCCGAACATGTACCAACTGAAGCCCACAATCAATCATCACCCCATTGGGTCTCAACCAATCCATCCCCACAATGACCTTGCTCTTGTACAGGGGAATTGGAACCAAATCAATCGAATACTTCTCACTGAATAACTCCAAAGTTCATCCCCGACAAACCCTCGACACTGTCACTAGACGGTCATTAGAAATCTCAACCTCTAATGGATAATCCAACTCTCTAGGATTATCATCAAATCTCTTCCTAAGCGCAAGAGGTACAAAATATCAGGTAGCCCCCAAATCGAATAAGATCAATGCATGAATATTGTTCATAAGGAACGACCCTAAACATCAATAAAACCTATAAGCATAACAAAAAACATAAATAAGAAGGTAAAGAGAAGATACATACCACTGACCACATCGGGTGTTGCACAAGCCTCCTCGATTCTCAGCTAAAATGCCCTGCTCCGAACAACTGGGGCCTCCACCTTGACCGAGTGGCCATCTGTGATCCTCAAATTCATCAGATTAGATGCTGGTACTCGTCCTCCTGATACTAAACTCGGGCAGTTGGCCTTCTTAGGGCCCCTCTGATTTCAATGAAAGCAAATTAGATCAGATGCTTTGGTGGTAGTATTAGAAGTACAATCCCTGCCAAAGTGCACTGTCTTGCAGCACTTGTAGCAGCCTGAACCACTCGCCTTGCAGACTCTATCATGTGCCCTACTGCATTTTCCATAGCTGTTCCAGCCCTGCAAGTCCTTCGATCTAGAATCGAATCCCTTGTGTTTCTTTTTCCGAAACCCTCGTTATCTACCTGTTCTCTTCCTTCCTCTTCCCTATATGCTCCAAATCAATCTCCCATTCCATGGCCCTGGATATCATGTCCTCCAGAGTCGGGAAGGGGAATACAAACAAACTCCCTGATATCATATCTCAATGTGACATCCCCATTTTCATGGCCAGAAAAGACCGATTTAGTTTATGCTTTATAAAAACCAGAGTACCTCTTTTAATAAAAATGTTGCAGAATTTGTTCCCAGTAGAACATGATAAATACATTATCAAAGCATTTCCGAAGAAAAGTATTTTTATTCATTATAAAACATTTGGGATGTCATCATCAATACAGAAGCATAAGCATAAACAGAACTTACATTCATTATCACTAGTGATTTACATCTCCTTAATCTCTCAGTGTAGTGTAGCCTTATATCGACACCTGTGATACAATTAAACTGAGTGGGTCAGGTTGGGAAACCAGATGAGTACATAGGGTTTTTAGCCCCCAATAATATAGTTAATTTGTTTCTTCACATAATACATGTCAAACAATTAACCCGATTACCCATCCCCATTTTCTTTATTTAATATTCCCTAAAGAACTATCTTCAGGGTCATCTCCTATATCGTATTTACCACTCATGTCTTTACATCGCGTTTCCTTATATGTTTGTTCCTAAGAACTTTTCTTAAGGATTATCTCCTACATCCCATTGATAGCAATGATTCGGGGATTACTCCCTCCATACGTGCCTAGTAAGGGTTGGGGTATCATCGCATGAATACATAGTTACAACATCGCCTGAACTCGTAATTCATAGTAAGGGTTAGAGTATCATCACATGAATACGTAGTTACAACATCGCCTGAACTCATAATTCATCACCTACAGGTTATGAGTCTGCTAGTGTTTCCACGGGGTTGTCTAGAATAGTCTGTGGTCGCCATCTACACTCTGGCAGATGACTACATCGCCACATTGCCGGTTAAGGTTATGGTATCTCCTTTCATCCTACATCACCTATTCATCATCATATATTTACCTAATTATCATCACCTATCTCTCATCATTTTATTTCATCACACACCAACTATTTCATCTACCTATGCTTTATCCCAACATATTTGTAGATATAAAATAAATATACAGTTTAAATCATTTAAAACATGTATAAAATCATTTATCCAGCATAGACAACAAGTATTCAAATAATATGCACACATAACACGTAATTTGTGTAAAATACTTCATATCTATGTGTAAGATGAAAGTAATATGCACTCACCTGATACGGTGGTGACTTGGTACTCAGACAACACTTTGTTGTCTTAAAACAATTTCCCTCGACGAAACCTAGTATCATTATCACTAGGGTTTAGTTTAATATTCACCGAGACTAATTAATAGTCTAGCTATTATTACTATTATATAGGGATTAAGCAACACTCTTATATAACTCATAATAATAGCCCAAATAATTATTATAAGATCCTAATAACATTACTATATTGAAACATAAGCTTAACTAAAGATAGGCTAGGCGTAGCTCACTTACAACGGGTTTTTCTCAAAACCGGGCTCCGCCGAAGGCTCTTCTTTTCAGAGCCGTCGGGCGCTCCGGGGCTTCCTCCTCGTGCTAGGGGGTTCCCTAGACTTTTTGGGGGGTTTGGGGGGTTAGAGAGAGGTTCTAGAGAGAAAGAAGGGATGTAAGTCCCTAATCTGCCTGTGTATCAATCAGAATCATTTGATGGTGCGGAATCCCAATCAAACGAATGATGTCAGATCAAATAGAAGAGAAGAAGAAGAAGAAGAATATGATGAATCTATGTATGAATTGATTAGAATGAAGATCCGGATACAAAAGATTCACACACACAAAACTTATCTCTAGTTTCTCTCTTGGCCGTACACTCCTTGTGTTTCATCAATCTCTACTCCTCACCCCTAACACCTATATATATATATATATATATATATATATATATATATATATATATATATATATATACAAGGGATATATGGGCTAATTGAACATGGGTCGTAAATGGGTTTACGACCATAAACATAGCCGTAAACACGTATACGACCGGAAACACCTAGCTGTTTACGGTCCAAGACACAAAAATACATTTTCCTAGAAAAGTAAAGTATAAACCATATTTTTGACCCAACAATCTCCCCCTTGGTTTATAACTTTCTTTTCTTAATTGACCCAACAAGCTCCCCTAAAAAGTAACTGGCTTTTCTTGTTAATCTTCATTGGGAGATTGGCTTCAACATTTATCTTCAAATTCTTCACAACTTCAATATGTACTTGATGAATCTTCAATGAATCACTTCATCTTCAGCACTTGAGCTTTTCTTCAAGATTTGACTCTAAAAGCATATTGGGTGAGGAGGCTTCTTGTACTGATTCTTGAAAGATGGCGCTTTCAGCTTGAGCATCTTCAGAGAGAACAAATCTTCTGGATCGCTTCAGCAGGTTTAAGATAGCAGCAGACTGATTGAGGAGGCTTCAACGCAATCTGTCACGTAATCTTCAATTTCAGCTTCACCTTGCTTCTAGGGTTCAAAGATTGAATTTGAAAGAATAATCTTCATTTCTTGCTCCTTCGAATGAGAATTCTTCGATGCTCACGGATGAAGCCTTTGGCTCAGAAATCTTCGACACAAACTCCATGAGTTTCATCTTCACCTGAATTCAGTTTTCAAGACAAAACAAAACTAAAAGAAAATTTTAGCACACAACATTTTTGGATTTTTCATATTTTCTGTTTTTTTTTTTATTTTTTATTTTTTTTAATTTTAATTCTCCCCTTATATTTAAATTAGAAGAACACTATGAACAAACTTAACAAAAACAAAAATAATAGCTAACTTTAAGAGTGATTTGGGATCAAAGTTTTTAGACAACCTTTATCCGTTTATTAGTACCTCTCCCTTCATGAATAGATCTGGTCAATCTCCGGTATTGTGGTCCACTTAAACACGAGAGATTATGACAAAATTAGGACATACTATAAATGACAAGACAATGTGATCCTAAGTTCCTAGATAATATTCCTTAGGGACCATTCAGCTGACGACGACCAAAGATATTGTTGTCCACCTAAATTGAGCAGCGAGATCCATACACAACCTGTATGTGTTCAATTTTAAATGTACTAGAACGTGTTTCCCGCTTCCTGATATGCTCAGCCATCAAGGACTTCCAGAATACTCCTTACACCGAGTGAGCAGACAATTATTAAGAGAGAAGATAGATTTAGAATGCATATGCTGTACATCCAGGTCGGATCTCTTCTAATCACGCAAAGGATGAAACATATGACTAACTGAAGTTTTTAGAGGGATTGAGAAACGAATGGTGCATATACTGTGTACTAGGTCGGATTTTGAGTCACACAGAGGAGACAGTATATGGCTAACAGATAGAAAGAATTGCATAGAGAGAAGATGCAGAGAGATAGAAACACATATGTTACAGTACAGGTCGGATCTCTTGATTACGCAGAGGAGGCAACATATGACTAACATGCAGAAAGAAAGAAAATAACCTTCTACAGACCTAGTTTATCGGAATTCCCTAGTCACCCCATCCAACCGGAATTAAGGACAGAGTCCGCACATAGAGGAAAAGTGAATCCACAGTTCTAGATACGGGTTATGTTAATGTGACCGGTAGATTCCCATGTATATCTCCCTGCTCAACCTGTCCGAGCATTGTATTGTCAGGCTAAATGGATCTATCTAGGTCAAGATTTTTCAAGTCTCTAGATTCCTTAAGTTCATCTATGCCTAGTAAAGTCCATTTTAATCTTTCGTGCCTACCAGCGCATCGAACACAGAGCCTAGACAATTCAGATTCAGTCCCTTACACAGATTTAGATTGCTTGTTATCACATGATTATATCACTTCCCAAAACATCTCCTGCAAGCACATTCCATTAACACCATATTTTTGATTTTCTGATTTTCTAATGTTTTTGGGTTTTCTTTTTTTCTTTTTTTAAATTAAAATTTTCTAATTTTTTTTTTGTTTTTATTTATCCCCCTAAATTTGTGCATAGGAGAGAAACAAAAGTAAATGCGCAAATTTAAACTATCCTAAAACAAAAACTAGTCTTTAAAGCGAATCAGCTTAAGAAAAACTCAGGAGTATAGAGAAGAAAATTCAAACCGTAAGTCACCGATTGAATTTGCATCCACAAGGTCTGAGAACAACACGCGCAATCTCAGAACAGATCCAAAAATTCTTAACATCGTTAAACACTAACCCCATGAGTGATCCCTTCCTTTCTTCCCTTCCTGCAAAGGACACATACTCTCAAATAATGTTCAGAGTGTTGCACAGTTAAGAGATGCCTCCTATCATGTGCCAGGAACAACCACTACCAACAAACCGAAGTCTGATGATATGCCTCCACAGCTGTTTCGAAACAGAGCGGGATTAGTTGGTCTTTGGAACCCAGTCCATTTTGAAACTGGGTCGACCTTTGTCATCAACGCAAGGTACTTTCTCCCATGACATGTCCTGTTTATCACAAACAGAAGATATAGAAATATTAGAAGCATTAGGAGATTTGGGAGAGTGAGCCTTTGGAATCCATTTGTAGTTGGTTTTAACCCATTTCTTTTTCGATCCTATGGGTGGCTAAATACTTGCTTTTGAACTTGATGTCGGCCGTTGAGATGACTTTGACCTAACCGGTCTTTGTTTCACTAGAGCATCTCTTGGATTAGACTTCTTGGCCGATATTTCCTTTTTGCCCTTGGGATTCAAATTCTTTAACTTGTGGGTTTGATTCTTGGCCTTCTGCGCGTTCCAGTCACCATGGTCTGAACGTGACCTTGAGGGATTTCTGTTGGAGTATCTCCCTCTTGACGCGTTGTGCCACCCTTGTGCATAGTAGGGAACGTATGCGCGATTTGGACAGTTTCGGGCAATGTGTCCAGGTGTTCCACATTTAAAACATGTCTTTTTCTTCACTGTAAAGTTATTTCATCCTGCCCCTGGTGGCGTATCATTGCCTTGTCTCTTATTGTTCCCATAAGCACAATTGCAACAGGCACTCCGTTTCACTGGAATTGATGGTCTGTATTTCTCAACGGCAGGTTGATCAGACGTAGTTGAGTTCGAAGCAACAAATTCAGAGCTCAAGGAGATGTTGGTTTGTTAAATGGTTTTCTCCTTGTTTTCATCATCTGCTACTTTACTATCAGACACACTCTCTTCAGCTGTTTGCTTGGATTGATTTAAGGATTGATCTGCAGGGGAAGTAGAAACGTTAGTATTTTCAACATTAATAAATCCTCCTGAAACAAAACCAGATGGATTTCCATAAACCATGAATGGTACATTGGCAATCTCCTCTTTAGACAACGGTTGATACTGATATGTATGATTAAAAGGAGGAGGTACATTATCGTATCATAAACCCTTTGACTGAGTATGTTTAAATTGCATGCAATGGTCAATCATATTGGCAACAACCTCACTCGATACATCATATTTTCCAAAATCAAAATCAGCAATTTCTAATTTTTCCCTTTAATGATTCAATTTCAGCCACTAGTTCAGCGTTCTGTTTCTTTATATAGTCATAATTTTCGCATTTATTACTATAGTCTTCCTGAAGTCTCCTAAAAACCTTTATTTTAGATTCTAACTGGGCCTTAAGAGGTTTTTGTCCTTTCCTGAGTTGGTAACCCTCATACCTAATGTCCTCTACTTCACTACGTAGGGTTTCAATTTTCTCAAGGAGAGATTTAACATAATCACTACAAGCTTGAGAGCATGAAGCTTCATTGACCGGGATATTTGCAGAACTCATTTTATTTCCACACTTCAATGCATCAAAGTCAAAATTAAAGTTAAAAGTTAAAAATAATAAAATAATCAAAAGTTAATATTCTTTTTAAAATTTTTATTATTTTATTATTTTTTTTGATTTTTTTATTATTTTTATTATTATTATTATTTATTATTTTACTTTAATTTTAATTTTTTTTTGATATATGTATAATAATTTTTTTAGTTGCCCTTTGACTTAAAAACTGAGAAAGTCAACCTTAAAAGTCAAATTTAAAAAGTCAAACTCAATAGTCAAACTTAAAAGTCAAACCAAAAAGCTAAATTTGAAAATTTAAAAGTTAAACGAAAAAGTCAATGATTAAAGTCAAAGGTCAAAACATAAAAGTCAAAGTCAAAATTTTAAAGTATAAAGTCAAAAATAAAAGTGAAAATTTAAAAATAAAATCAAAAAATAAAAACTAGAATTTTTGGGTTGAAAATGGAATTTTAAAATAAAAAGAAATTGATTTTTGGGTTGTTTTTGTCAAATTGCGAAAATTGGATGCGAGAATGAGATTTTAAGTTTAAAAATTCGAAGGTAAGACACAAGGTGTTGGATGGCTGAGTTGGTTAAGCGTGCTGAGGTTATGAACTTGAGGTCCTGGGTTCGATTCCCAGCACCTCCAAAATTCCATTTCAATTTTTTATATGCGAAGCGAGGCGAGGAATCAGCTACGATGCGAGGAGGTGTGAGGATCAACTCCGAAGCGAAGACCGAGACTGCTGGACTGCAAACTCCGAGGACCGGCCATAAACTCCAAGGCCGCAAGCTCGGACCGTGAACCTCGGGCCGCAAACTCCGGACCGTGAACCTCGGGCCGTGAGCTCCGAAACGCTAGCCGTCGGCCGCAAACTCCGCCACACCCTCGCAGGTTTCGACCAAAAACACCGATTTTTCGACTTTGAAGCTCCAAAACTCGATCAAAAACCGTTTTTTTATGAAAAACACGAAGAACAAACCCCCCCTTATTTTTTAGAGATCTATCCAAAAACGCAAAAGCTTTCGAAAATAAGATCAAATAATGCTCCAAATCTGACAAAATTAACTGATACAACCAAGCTCTGATACCAATTGTAAGTCCCTAATCTGCCTGTGTATCAATCAGATTCGTTTGATGGTGCAGAATCCCAATCAAACGGATGATGTCAGATCAAATATAAGATAAGAAGAAGAAGAATATGATGAATCTATGTATGAATTGATTAGAATGAAGATCCAGATACAAAAGATTCACACACACAAAACTTCTCTCTAGTTTCTCTTTTGGCCGTACACTCCTTGTGTTTCATCAATCTCTACTCCTCACCCCTAACACCTATATATATACAAGGGAATATGGGCTAACTGAACAAGGGCCGTAAATGGGTTTACGGTCGTAAACCTGTTTACGGCCGTAAACACGTATACGGCCGTAAACACCTAGTTGTTTACGGTCCAAGACACAAAAATACATTTTCCTAGAAAAGTAAAGTATAAATCATATTTTTGACCCAACAAGGGATTGAAGGTGTGAGGCATGAGCTTCATCTGAGACCTATATTTATAGGCTGCCCGGGGCTTCAATACGTCGTGGTGCCTCTCACCACGTCGTGGTGTTGCGTAGGCTCCAAGGTTTCGCCTGGTGCAGATACGTGGTATCGCACATAGGTTGGAAATCAACCGATTTTCAAAAATTCATAACTTTCACATTCGAGCTCCATTTTTGACGTTCTTTATATCCACACATAGGTAAAAATAAGATCTAAAACTTTCATTTTGACTCCGTCGGCTAATGCTCGACTGATCTTAAATTTAAAAGTACAAGGGGATTATACTGTTAAATGACCGTGAAAAATTCATAACTCCTATATACACACTCTGTTTTTGTCTGTCCTTTTACCATTGACCACCAATTAATGAGATCTTCAACTTTCATTTAGGTCGCGTAGGCCAAAACCGCCCGAACTAAAATTCGAGTTTCGGGTCGTGCACTGCTATGCCAAATCTTAGAAAATTCATAACTTCCTCATACGAAGTCAGATTTGGGCGTTCTTTTTTTTGTATGTTCTCGGTTTAACGTATCCTACAAATTTTGTTTAGATCACTAAGGCTAAAAAGTCATATATCGTAAATTCACTATTTACGTCTCCCGGTGTCATGCAGGTTTTGCCGTAAAACTTTGACAGACCATAACTTCTTCGTTATAACTCGGATTTGGGCGTTTTTTATATGCACGTAACTCATTGTATCATATAATACCACTAGGTTAAGATTATTCCTTCTAAATAATATTCCATCAAAAACTCATTTTTGATGCTCATTGTGTCTATATTGACTAGCCCGGATCTGCGGGTTTTACAATTATCTCCCCCTCAGGATGATTACGTGTTGGAATCATCAATGAAACAGGGTTGTATAATGACTCTTTACGTTATCTCTTCATCCTAGGTAACAACCATAACTTCTATGTCGCTTCGACCAAGTATCTAACTCTTGGACTCCTTGACTGCAGGCGGTGCTCAATCTTGCACTTGCTCCCTATCTCACGTTAGACTCCAAATTATGACCTTTAAGTCACAATATCGGTCCTTGTTGGAGACTCCTTCTTAACAAACTTAAGATAAGTTATTTTATTACTACAATGGATCGATGTGTCATATTCTAATTACCTATCATCGTAGGTTGCAACGCTTAGACTCAGGTCTCTTAGAGTCAAATTCTAGAACAGACTATACATTCCTTCATGTTCTAATGTGATATAATCACATCTTAAAAGGTGGCATTCCTAGCTACAAGAAACTATCGCGATACCTCTACTTATCGCTTTGATTGTCTTTCACTTCAAGCTTCTAGCTTAAGTCGGATGCTACATCGGACTTGGTTCTGAGAACCATTTAATATACTCTTCTTAGTCGCACTCAATTTGATATGACCCCTAGGGTCGGAATAACAACAATCTTCTTAGTCATTACCGAAACAATGGTAACGACATACACGAACTAAATAGAATCAATTACTAGCTTCTTGGTAACCATGTGACTTTCCCAGATCGAAGTGCGAGTCCTCTGCTTCCGGTAGTATAGGCCTCTACTACCATTCACACCTACTCATACTCATCCCAAGTATTGTCTTGCAGTTTTCCAAGTCGCCATACAAGAAGATCACATGACAACTTAGCATATTAGATAGCAAAAACGAGGGATTTATATTATTCCTTGAAACGATTACATAGGTGTTCAAGTACAACCTATACTATGCCTCTAATAGGCTACACCTCCTGATACTATCCGCATGGTGTAACGACGAAAAATTCAACCAATTTAAAATTTTCGAAAACAACCCGATTCCATTAAAGTTATTACAAAAAGGTTTTCAATGCAATTTATTTTAAGTATTCCCAGAATCTCATCACAACATAAACACGAGGAGCGGTACGATCACGCCTTCGCCTTGCCACGGTCTCCTGAAGAACCTGATAAACATAAAACCACAACTGTAAGCCCGAAAGCTTAGTGAGATATCCCCAAAATACCAACCACATATACCATACACGCATAACATGCCATAACATATCCGATCACAGAACAACCATGCACTTCGGGTCTACTGTGTGACTGGTCCGCCGCACCGGCCAACAGTCCACCTGGTCTACCCTGTGAGTCTAGTCATAAACCTCGAGTCTGCAGTGTGATTGGTCCGCCCTCACCGGGCCTTCAATCCACCTGGTCCACTCTCCGAATCTATCTACATACAACGAGTCTGCAGTGTGATTGGTCCGCCCGCACCAGACCTTCAATCCACCTGGTCCACTCTCTGAGTCTACAGTATGACTGGTCCGCCCGCACCGGGCCTTTAGTCGGCCTGGTCTACTCTCTAAGCCTCGGCACGTCTGGTCTGCCCTCTTGGGGCCTACAGCCTATCCGGACCGCTCGCTGGGCATTCGGGACAACCGGTCCGCCCTGGGTATCTTGGCCTACAGCACAAAGCAGGACCAGCCTCAACCCAACTCCAGTCCAAACAACCATGTGCACATATACATACAATCATATAGCAATTCACAGTTAACAAGCAGATCAAACAGATCACATAACATATCATCATCCTAACCAGGATACCGACCTAACCGGTCACTAGCATAGCATCACCCTATCTCTCAGGATACCGATCTCAATCAGGTCTCTAACATATACCATCCTAGCTACCAAGATGCAAACATATCAAGGCAACAACATAACAACAACTACCCGGATCTCAATCCGATAAGGGCCGGCCTTGGTGCCGTAGACCCTGTTGATATAGTGAGAATAACTTACCTCAAAACTGTCTGTTGAAAGGATAAGATCCCGCTGCTCCAAACTCCGACACGAACTCCTTCACTGAACACCAAAACACTCATCTCAATAAATACCCCTTAATTACCAAAATGCCCCTGGAAGACAAATGGTCAACCTTTGGACAAGGTCAAAGTCAACCCCTGACTGACTCTACTCGCGAGTCAACCCGATGACTCGCCGAGTCCCCATTCTCAGAACTTCCCTCAATCCGCGACCTAACTCGCCGAGTCACCGCGAGACTCGCCGAGTCCAACAACTCTGAGTCCACTCACCCACAACTCACCGAGTCATCCCTTGACTCGCCGATTCTCGACTCAACCAGAAAATATTGGGACTCTTCGACAAGACTCGCCGAGTCCAAGAACAGACTCGCCGAGTCTAAGGCTATCTTCAACCTACTCGCCGAGTTGTTCATACAACTCGCCGAGTTCTAGGCCATCTTCATCCAACTCGCCGAGTTGTTCTTCCAACTCGTCGAGTTCCAGCTCATCTTCAAGCAACTCCTCGAGTCCACCCATGTGACTCGCCGAGTACCACCGGTCAGGAATTGGTTCTCCAGCTCGAGCAGATTTTGGGCTGAACAGTATTTGCATTTGAAATGCACCAAAAACTCTGCCCAAGATAGTTGTTGGGGCTTAGTGGGGCTTAGGGACTTCCCCAGGGTGTTCCACCAATGAACACGCCTCCTCGAAACTGACGCACTGCAAATATGGTCTGTAACTTGCCTCTACAACCACACGTCATGAAGGCCAACTCTATCTCTGAGATCCAATCCATAACCCCAATCAGATCTTCCTTCCTAGTGAAATTCGATGGCTTGCAAGTTAGAAAATCCTTGTACTTGCATCCATTCCTCCCGACTCCATCATCTTGGTTGTTCCTCCTAATCACTGGCGAACCAGGTTGACCAACGGTCCTACTGTAGTTTCCTTCTTCTGACTGCCCATCATTTAACTCGGGCTGTTCAACAAGCATCGTAGGTTCGTCCCTATCTTGTAGCACTAATCGCCTTGTCTCCTCCGTTTGACGATCCAACATCATCTGTATCATTGTTTGCACCCCGGCCATCGTGATTGGATTAGGTGTAGCTGCTACAATAGGTACTTTCTCGATCACTTGAGGTTGAGGCTGTTGATTTCTATTTTCGTTTGCGTTCCCAACTCTACTTCGGGTTCGTGCCATTTCGATCTATACACCAAATCAGACGTTTGGTGTGTAATGACGAGAATTAAGATAGAAATGATTTTATATACAATTGAAGTATAAATCTCCTTATCTTTTTGAAAAGTTACATGCCAGTTCTAATACCGTAATTAAAAATTTAGAAATCTGAATATATAAAGTTTCCAGAACCGGTCGACAATAGACCATAGATCCGATCAAACGATAGCATCATAAGGCATCACAAATCATTTAGCACATAAAATCGTGTTAGGAATCTTCCCTAAATAAGCTAGTGCTTGTGTCTATTCAGGTGTACTTCCTAAAATATATTAGATACACTCCTCACGATCATGGCTTAGCATTATCCTTATTCCTAGTTCGCTTAAACTAATGCTCTGACACCAACTGCGACATCCCCATTTTCACGGCCAAAAAAGACCGATTTTGTTTATGCTTTATAAAAATTAGAGTACCTCTTTTAATAAAAATGTTGCAGAATTTGTTCCCAGTAAAACATGATAAATACATTATCAAAGCATTTCCGAAGAAAAGTATTTTTATTCATTTTAAAACATTTGGGATGTCAACGTCAATACAGAAACATAAGCATAAACAGAACTTACATTCATTATCACTAGTGATTTACATCTCCTTAATCTCTCAGTGTAGTGTAGCCTTATATCGACACCTGTGATACAATTAAACTGAGTGGGTCAGGTTGGGAAACCTGGTGAGTACATAGGGTTTTCAACCCACAATAATATAGTTAATTTGTTTCTTCACATAATACATGTCAAACCATTAACTCGATTACCCATCCCCATTTTCTTCATTTAATATTTCCTAAAGAACTATCTTAAGGGTCATCTCCTATATCATATTTACCACTCATCTCTTTACATCGCATTTCCTACATCCCATTGATAGCAATGATTCGGGGATTACTCCCTCCATACGTGCCTAGTAAGGGTTGGGGTATCATCACATGAATACATAGTTACAACATCGCCTGAACTCGTAATTCATAGTAAGGGTTAGAGTATCATCACATGAATACGTAGTTACAACATCGCCTGAACTCGTAATTCATCACCTACAGGTTATGAGCCTGCTAGTGTTTCCACGGGGTTGTCTAGAATAGTCCGTGGTCGCCATCTACACTCTGGCAGATGACTACATCGCCACATTGCCGATTAAGGTTATGGTATCTCCTTTCATCCTACATCACCTATTCATCATCATCTATTTACCTAATTATCATCACCTTTCTATCATCACCTATCTCTCATCATTTTATTTCATCACACACCAACTATTTCATCTACCGATGCTTTATCCCAACATATTTGTAGATATAAAATAAATATACAGTTAAAACATGTATAAAATCATTTATCCAACATAGACAACAGGTATTCAAATAATATGCAAACATAACACGTAATTTGTATAAAATACTTCATATCTATGTGTAAGATGAAAGTAACTACGCACTTACCTGATACGGTGGTGACTTGGTACTCAGACAACACTTTGTTGTCTTAAAACAATTTCCCTCGACGAAACCTAGGATTATTACCACTAGGGTTTAGTTTAATATTCACCGAGACTAATTAATAGTCTAGCTATTATTACTATTATATAGGCGTTAAGAAACACTCTTATATAACCCATAATAATAGCCCAAATAAATATTATAAGATCCTAATAACATTACTATATTGAAACATAAGCTTTACTAAAGATAGGGTAGGCGTAGCTCACTTACAACGGGTTTTTCTCAAAACCGGGCTCCACCGAAGCAGAGTTTCAGAGCCGAAGGCTCTTCTTTTCGGATATGTCGGGCGCTTCGGGGTTTCCGCCTCGTTCTAGGGGGTTCCCTTGGCTTTTTGGGGGTTGGGGGGGGGGGGGAGGTTAGAGAGAGGTTCTAGAGAGAGAAAGAAGGGATGGAAGGTGTGAGGAATAAGCTTCATCCGAGACCTCTATTTATAGGCTGCATGGGGCATCAACACGTCGTGGTGCCTCTCACCACATCATGGTGTTGCGTAGGCTCCAAGGTTTCGCCTGGTGTGACACGTGGCATCACACACACACGATGGAAATCAACCGATTTTCAAAAATTCATAACTTTCGCATACGAACTCTGTTTTTGATGTTCTTTATATCCACGCGTGGGTAAAAATAAGATCTACAACTTTCATTTCGACTCCGTCGGCTAATTCTAAACCAAATCTTTAATTTAATAGTACGAGGGGATTATAATGTTAAATGACCGTAAAAAATTCGTAACTCCTTTATACGCACTCCGTTTTTGTCTGTCTTCTTACCGTTGAGCTCCTATTAATGAGATCTTCAACTTTCATTTAGGTCGCATAGGCCAAAAACCGCTCGAACTAAAATTCGAGTTTCGGGTCGTGCACTGCTATGTCAAATCTTAGAAAATTCATAACTTCCTCATACGCAGTCAGATTTTGGCGTTCTTTTTTTGTATGTTCTCGGTTTAACGTATACTACAACTTTTGTTTAGATCAATAAGGCTAAAAAGTCATCTATCGTAAATTCATTATCTACGTCTCCTGGTGTCGTGCCAGTTTTGTTGTAAAACTTCGACGGACCATAACTTCTTCGTTATAACTCGGATTTTGGCGTTCTTTGTATGTACGGAACCCTTGTAAAATATACTACCACTTGGTTAAGATTATTCCATCTGAATAATCTTCCATCAAAAACTCATTTTTGATGCTCATTGTCTCTATATTGACTAGCCCGGATCTACGGGTGTTACATTCAGCATGTCATGGTACCGGGTCTTCCTCATCTGCCGCATACCGGGGTACCAACAAATCTCTTTCTCGGAACTTAGGGGTGATCTCCGCCATGGTCTCAGTCGTTTGTAACATATCCAGGAACTCCCTCGCTAGCTGTTGCACCTCAAAAGCTGGTGCAAACTCCGCTCGGAATCTAGTCACAAAATTTGACCAAGTCATCGCCTCAATGGCCGGGGCTCCTAAGGTATAGCCAACCTCCTCCCACCAATCTTAGGCTCGATCCCTCAAACAACCTGCAACGAACCTCACCCTTGATCCCTCGGGCAGAAGCTAGTCTTCTACGCACATTCAATGTCTGTTATCCAACTACTCGCTGCAATGGGGTCCTTCGCCCTAAAGAATTATGGTGCACCACATCTTTTGAAATCCTTGAAGGAGAGAGTGTGGCCAGAGTGGCTAGCAGCCAAACTAGCCCTGAAGATCCGAAGGCGATCCTCCATCAACTCGATGATACCCTCCTTGATCAACCCAAACATCGTCGGGGTCGCATCAAGGATTCGTCTAGTAACCTTTGACGCAATGAACTCGCGTAATCCCTCATCAATTGGTTTGGTGCCCGTACCCGAACCAAATCCATATCCCGAACCCCCTGCTCAATTGCGTGTCACCATCCGTGCTGAAACATAACCACATAAACAATCGGTAAACACACGAAGAGGTTCACACTCTCAAGCTTCCTAGATTCATCGTGGACTTCGTGGTCTCGGGTATAAATCATGTGCTTCTAGTAGTATGGGCCTAATACTACCTTCCACACCTATCTATACCCTCCTTAAGGACTGCGTCGACTCCTCCAAGTCACTCATTCCTATCTAATGCTCTCATCATATTATAATGTGTCCTATGTGCAATACATATTCCAGTGACTTCCTTGGGTTCCTTTCCTCACCACTCTGTACTATCAGTTGCAGAAGGAACTCCCACTAATACCATCTAATTACCACACGAACACAATTACATAATATATTGATGGTTTACATACACAAGAAGTTTCCTATGTGCTCATGCAAACCCTAATGCTTCGATCAGGGTTTCTCTATTGTACATGCATTGTATCCAAGAATTACAAACCCTAATTTAGCATACATATTTTGAAAAATATCAAGATATACCAGATCTAGATGTTTACCTCTTCAAAAATCTTGGATCTTCTTCTTCTTAGAGCTTAGAGTCACAAGTGTAACTCCTCTAATGGCTTACAAACACCACACAAGCAAGAAGGCAATATAAGAGAGGGGAGAGGTGATAAAATCGGCCCTAGGGTTCTTTTGAAAGCAAGTGGCCGAAAATTGGATGTAGGGGTCTATATTTATACTGTAGGCTACTAGGGTTTAAGGTAAAACCCTAATGGACAACTTAATCACCAAGTAGCCCATGGAACCTTCTGGAATAGGACCTATGGACGAAATTTTGATGGATCCCCATCATAATTTTTCCCCCCTTTGATCCATTAGGTTTCCCAACCATAAACTCAACTATCACACATTTGACAGTTTAAGCCCCTTTATTTTATTAATCTCTTTTAGCCACCAAATTAATTCCTAATAAATTTATGATTAACATTAATTAAATAATATGATTTCCCCTTTAATATATTAATATTATAATATATTAATAAATCACAATATCCTTACTCTCTCTCCATAAATTACCTTGTCAAGTTGCTTTGGTGAAAGCAACTCAAAAGGACCATGCACAACCGGGTCAAGTACATACCAAATATAGTTACGGGCTTAGACACTAATCCAACAGTCTCCCACTGGGATAAGTCTGATAACTGTATCTCATATACAACTTCAAAATCCGGTTAGCAATCATAGCTCTTATACGCTGCTGTCAACTCTGATCAAAATCCTGTTCTTTAGATAAGGGATCGTATAATCCTATGTTCTAGATATCATGCTGACAATCACATGGAACATAGTCATACTTATTGTTCAGCATATTGTGCCTCGATCTCTGATTTGTTTGACATAGAACTTAGTTGAACACATCAACTTCGTCCTGACCGGGCCCAACACATAAGTCAAACCAAATCATCAAGTGGCCAGATATCACTTTTATCTTCTTAGAATAAAAGGAACAAATAAACTTTGACTCATATGCTTTTATTATTTACTAGCTAAATCATACACAACAATGCGTTTTATAACATCAACTTACTGATGCGTTTACACATTATGAATGCACAACTAACCAATAAACAATAACCATATCTCTAGGTTTAAAGATTATATGATATCATCGTCTCGCGATCACTCGTGATAAATTCCATGAAGTGATACCAACAAGTGCGGGTTTATTCCAATGCTCAAATCATAATTCATAAGCACTCATGAAATATGCAACAAACCTTTTCCATGTCTAAACCTTTTAGACAATCTACAAACAAATTCATGACAGTCTTCTTTCATATCTACTTCCAACATATGAGTGACTGTGGTCCATTTGAATAATCTTATTATGCAGGAAGTCAAAACATGCAACATTGAAACCATAGATAAATAATCAACACAAGATAGTGACTTTACTCATAAATAATACACCTTTATTTATTCATCAAATGTCAAGTACAAATTATCTATTACACGTTTCCTATCTATCCAATCCAAATTTATATCGTCCTTCAGCCCAATCCACCTTGCATGCTGTAAGTGCTTAACCCTACTCAATCCCTTTGTGAGGGGATCTGTTGGGTTATCTTCTGATGATACCCTCTTTACTACGAGGAGTCCTTCTTCTACCCGACGTCTAATGAAGGGATATTTTCTATCGATATGTCTGGACCTGCCAGGATCCCTTGGTTCCTTGGTCAAGGAAATCGCACCTTCATTATCACAGAAAATCTCCACAAGCTCCTTTATGGATGAAACAACTCCAAGGTCTCCAATGAAGTTCTTCAACCATATTTCCTCCTTCGATGCTTCACTCACCGCAATGTATTGAGATTCACACATTGAATCAGCTACAGTCTCTTGCTTGGAACTTTTCCAACTTACTGCTCCTTCGTTAAGGGTAAAGACCCAGCCAGACTGTGATCGGTAATTGTCCCAGTCTGTCTGAAAACTAGCGTCACTGTACCCTCGTACCCTTAAGTCATCACTCCCACCGAGGACTAGAAACCATTCCTTGGTCCTCCGAAGGTACTTAAGAATATTCTTAACCGCAGTCCAATGAGCTCTACCAGGGTTTCCCTGATATCTGCCGACCATGCTCAAAGCAAAGGCCACATCAGGGCGAGTACAAGTCATAACGTACATGATTGAGCCAATTGCGGAAGCGTAAGGTACTCGACTCATTTCAGCTATTTCTACCTCTGTACTCGGGCTCAAAGTCTTACTCAGCTTGGTATTGCTTTGGATTGGCAACTCCCCTTGGAATTTTCCACACTAAAACGCTTTATGTGACAACCCGATATTTCGAATCAATGTAATGACCTAAAAAGTCAAGAATTGTAACCTCTTTTGATATAATGAAATTATTGTCAAAAATAAAATGTTCAAAAGTCATTTACTGGATTTCATAAATGATAGATATCGTGTGAAGGGTTTTAGAAATATAAAGAACACTAAAATTCGAGTTATAACGAAGAGGTTATGACCAACCTAAGATTCACAGCAAAAACCGTCAATACGGTTAAACGTAAAACGAGAATTTTCAATAAAATACTTATTATCCTTATGTATCTAAATAAAAGTCATAGATATCATTAAACTGTGAACATAGAGATCGAGCAATTTCTAGCCGAAACAACCTAATTGAGAATCGAAGATCTCAACAATATTAGTACTACGGTAAAAAGTCTGACAAAAACGGACATCGGATGAAGAAGTTACGGATTTTTAACGGACTTTTCGTGTCCCGGCCTATTAAAATTATATAATTAAAAATAAAGTCAAAACTAACCAACGAAGTCTAAATGAAATTAGTAGAGAACATTCTCACCTACGCGTGGATATAAAGAACGCAAAAAACAGAGCTCGTACGCAAAAGTTATGCAATCTAGAAGTTGGAAAAATCCATTTACGCCCTACGTAAAGGATTACGCCCCGCGTACCAGAGGATAGGAGCCTCGTCCCATTGGCCACAGGCTCTCCCATCGGACCTCCCATCCAAAGTACGTCATGCATGACGTCCAGTACGCCCCGCGTAACTCGGAGGTACGCCCCGCGTACCGAGGGTTTCCAACCCCTATAAAAGGGATGCGAGGGTTCCGGGTATTAGTGCTCATTTTCTCTCCTTCTCTTGCGTTTTTACCCCGTTTTGCGTGCAAGGAATATACCAAATCCCTAGTCTTCACATCCAACTTCCGAAGGAAGGTTTTACATTCCCGAGATTCCCGAGAATCTCGAGAAATCCGCTTACTCCTGTCAAAGTTCTGCCCGATTTTTGTCTCAATTACGTTTTCAAATGCTTTGTAAATGCTTTTATACACTTTTAAGGGGGGGGGGGATACAAGTAAACACACGATTATCCTCGTGTGAATAACATCAATCTTTTGTTATACTTTTTTTTTATAATCAATCATATGTGATTTATAACTATCATACGAAAACGTTCTCATACAACATATCACGATAACACTTTGTCCTTTTGGAATAAAACATGTTGTTATATAAATATCAACCATTTTATTTATATTTTAAGTATGAATGTTCAATAATATTATTACAAACATTATACTTGCATACAAAGTCGATATTGCACTAGAGTTTATCATACAAACGATCACACATTTGGATAAACTATAATAGGTATAGTTTACTAGATATTCATGGAATTTTACATACTACAAGTACTATAACAAGTAAATACATTCATATAAAAGAACAAATGGACTTTTCATACGTAAATCTATTTAATACTAAGTTTTGTGAGGCATTCAACTTCATGTACTTTCAAGTATGCAGTTAAAGTCCTGTATTATATACCATAATCTCTTTGAGGGAAAGTGTGATACTTGTGTATAGATCTATACGGGATTGACAATCCCGCACCTAAACTGTTAGCTACAGTTAGACCGGCAGGTCTGGGGTGACAAACGTCATAACATTCCAACGCCTGAAGAACGTTGCTACAAGCAGTCTGGGTCAATAGCATGGTTGTAAAACTCACATGGAGTATTAAAAACACGTTGATTTACGGGGTTATCAAATGTCTTAGCGATTTTATACATACATACATACATACATCTACTATTCTAGGCATGAAAAACACTATTTCATTTTAGTTTTGGAACTTTTAAACTACCACACACTTATGGATAAATATTGGATTTCTAAAGGCAAACATTCAAAACAGTCGAGTCTTGGTAGAAGACTACTTTTATACTAGTAGGAAATATGGGATTTTCTAGGAGTTTTCATACATCTACAAACAACTTCATTCAGATTTTATACAAACATTAACACTAAATACTTATGAACTCACCAGCTTAAATGATGATCTACTCTTTCAAATCTACTTGTATTTCTCAGGGATTCAGTAATACATGTAAACTTCAGCTTTTTGGAGAAGTGATGCTAACGCGTCGGTTTTAAAACTCATTTTGACATCATAATGTAATTTGTTTTGGAAACAAGTATCGTTCAACAATGTAACTTTTAAATTATATATATGATGGTTGTGTTTACTTTCTTTACTATGTATTCAACTGTTACGATACTACATGAAGTCATCCGCCCTCGAACGATTGCGCCATTCTGGTTTGGGGTGACAGATTGGTATCAGAGCATTGTTTATAGTGAACTAAGTATATCGAACCACATAAGATGTATAAACTATAAATGCATAGGGACTAAAACTCTATGACAAAACATTGTTGCACCTAAACCGTGTTTCATTTAACTTAAGTTATTGGGTCGAAAAAGCACAAATACATGCATACAACGATTTATTTTCATAGTTAGAACATACAAGAAGTATTAAGACAGGTTGGACACTACGACTAGGCCTCAGAATATAGCCTGATCAACTATATTTATCCGAGATCGGACTAATGTATTTCGAGTAATGGTCGTAGTGACTAACAAGTCAACACTTACCAAAGTGACACTGGTATCAAACATACAAACTTAAATACTATAGGAGTATTTGGTAAATAGAATAGTTTAACTTACATGTTTAGATTTACATGTTTTTTTTTTAATTTCTAAACAATTCTCATATCTCTATTCTCGTACAGACACAATGGTTGGATTCTATCCACCCGGGGATCCCTACTACCCGAATCATGGCAATGGGGGATGGATAAAGGAGGACCCCGAAGAGGATGAGGAACCTATCGAGTTCGAGGAGGGGGATGACTCTAGGACAGACTCAGAACCAGAAGTAATCAACCCACCAGTCGCTCAACCTCCGGCAGTTAGGAGAAACTTTCAGGGACCAACTCCCGTTTGGGGAAGTCACCTTCACCATTGGAGCCAACAACAAGGATTACGTCCTCCCTACGGTATGTGTCGGGACTTCTATGACGTCAGGGATGGAGGTTTAGCCGACCGATCACTCCCAGTCATGGTGGGCAAACTACCCAACCAGTCCTATCAATCCGAGGTTCAAGCTAACCGGATTCGTGAAGTCAATGTGGAAGTACAAGTTCACACTTCCGACATCCATAGACTGGACAGGTTGCAGGATGACGCCCAACTCCGCACCGACACATTCCAAGCACAACTGATTGCATCCCCCTCTGAGATAAGGGAACAACAAGCCGCCTTTGATAGGCGTCTTATGGAAGCAAAGCAATCAGACACGGAGCCGAGCTCCAAGCGCAACCTACGTCGCAAGTAGTACTTGCCGAAATCCCAAAATTTTGTTATAGAATAGGAACTCGGCTAAAAGTCTTACTTTTCTTTAACTTCTGTATCGGAGACCCTTAGAAGGGTCAAAAATTTCCTAACTTCAAATGTAACTCAACATATGTTTAATATATATGAAGAAATTCTTTTGTGTGTTAATTCTTTGACTACCACTCAGATTCATAAGTTTATCTATCACTATGCAAACTTTTATTATGAGTCAAGCTCTAAACCTTGGGTAGGTCAGTCAGATTCATAAATTGATAAAAATAGCAAATTTATTAACACACAGCTTCCAGTCATTAAAGACTTATGTTCTTCATTCTATTTCTCTAGCAGAACGATGCCGCCCCGTAGATCTACACGTCGTGTCAACAATGCAACACCTCCACCACCACCACCTACAACGACGGATAATGCCGCCTTGATAGCTGCTGTAACACTTGCAGTGACAACAAAAATGGCACAGATGAGTAATAATGGGTCTGGAGGGGGAGTAAATAGCTCTATGAATGGCCAACGTCAGGGTCGTTCACGAGATTGCACCTTCAAGGACTTCACCAATAGCAAGCCAATATCTTTTAATGGATCAGGAGGGATAATGGCTCTATCACAATGTATAGAGAAAATAGAAGCGGTTTTCGAGATCTGTGCATGTCTAGAAATGAGTAAGGTAAAATTTGCTGCTTGTACATTCTCCGAGGGAGCTCTGACATGGTGGAATGGCCATGTCAAGTCGCTAACTCTGGTTTGGCAAATTCTATGGGCAGGGAGAATCTAAAGCAAATCTTAATGCAAGAGTACTGTCCAAGGGGCGAAGTACAAAAGCTAGAGCAGGAACTTTGGGGCCTTACCACGGTAGGCTCGGACATCACAACCTATACCAATAGGTTTAGTGATTTGGTAATCCTTTACCCAGTTATGGTTGCTCTAGAGAGTAAGAAGATCGAGAGATACATCTAAGGACTGTCACCCTAGATTCGAGGAAGTGTACTAGCTTCCAAACCAGTCACTTTCGATAGTGCCAAAAAATTGGCACAAGCTCTCGTTGACCATGGAGTCTGCCAAGGCTTCACAACTGCGGTTCCGGAGCAAACCATAGGAAACAACAACAGCAAGAAGAAGTTTTGGAACAAGAGGAAGAGTCAGTTTTCACAGGAACCTGTTAGGGTGCAAAGTCATGCTTGGATGTAATGTGCTTAGGCTTTCCTCTTTGTATGTGTAAATGGGTTGAGTCTTTTCCTATAAATAGGAAGTGAGTGACTCCCATTATGTAAGAATGTAAGAGTCCATTTGGAGTGTTAGACTAAAGAGAGAAATTGTATACAAACCCATTTGTATAATCTTTCTAGATCTAATAAGAGCTTACAAAGATTTATTTACTCCATGTGTTCTTGATTTTACATGATGATTCACTAGATCTTTCATATTCCGCACATGCCATCATAATCAACACCACTACAATTGGTATCAGAGCGGGTGTTCTTGATTTCATCAAGAATTGATCCTTGATGGCGATTTTTGATTTGGTGATTCTTCATGTTCTTATGGATCTTCGTGATTAGAGTGTTTTTGTGTTCTTGAAGTCGAATTTTTCCTTGATTTGATCCATAATTCGACTTTCTCTCTCTAGAATACTTGTTTGTACCACTTTCTCTCACTAGAATTTAGTTCATATTCACTTTCTCTCTCTAGAGATCTCCTTGATTTACACTTTCTCTTTCTAGAAAACTCAAGTTCATAACATTTGATTCAAAAGAAAAGAAGCAATTATGGAGCAATGGTTGGTTTGGAATGAAAGTTTTATATACGTATACACTTCTTTTGAATGCATTCTTTATCAATTGACTATTGGATCGCAAAGGGAAGATGCACTTATGTCAAATGGAGAAAGGGATAGAAAGGGAGATTTCATTGGTTATCCAATTTATCAAAACAAAGATTTGTTTGATCGATTGATTACAACATATCAAGAAAGACGAAGAAATAAGAGGAATGGTGAAGTCATAAAAGGAATTCCTCTTGCTAATTGTAAACTGGGAAGAAATAGACTTGAATATTATGCAAATTGTCGTGAAGCTCAAGAACATGTTCTTGATGATGTTCATCGTGTTCATGATGTTCAAGGAAAAGAAGTTCAAAATAATGGAGTTCAATGTGATGTTCTTGATGTTCAAGAAAAAGGAGTTCAAGTTGATTCTCAAGATGAAAAAGTTTTTTGCTCAATTGGAGTTCAAACCGATGATATTTTGTGTTCTTGTGATTCGTTTGAAGGAATGATTCCATATCGGAAACTGGTGATCCAAGAAAATCACAAGTATCAAACTCCAAAAGATTTGATTCAAACTCAAAATGTTCATGTTGTTGAAAGTGGGTTTGTTCATGAAGTCAAGTCTTCAAGATGCAAAAAGATGAGAAAGAAAAAGAAGAAGAAGATGAATCGGAAGAATAAGCGGGTTTACTCATAAAAATCGCCATATGTTGTGAAGCCAAAATCCGTGAAGCAAATTTGGGTTCCAAAGCAACAATCTCCAAGTATTGAATTGAATTTGAAGTCAAAAACCAAAAGTGTTGGAGGTTCTTTTGAAGATATTCTTGGTTTGATGAAGAACACGAAGAACGAGTTGTACATCTCGCATAGTGGGTGGTACAATGTTCGATTTGGAGATTTTCTCATTCCGACAAAAGAACCAAGATCTTCCAAATTTGATTCATTTGTTGAAAACGGAACTCGATTCGTCAAAAAGGTATCTCAAATTCTCAAATGGATTCCAAAACGTCCATGATTTTGATTCGTACTTTGCGTTTTTCAATTTTTGATCGATTTGCCTCATTGGATCTAATTCATTTCAACCCCATAGTTGATCCAATTATTTTTCTTAGATCAAAAGTTCAAAAATAAAAATCAAATTCTCAAAATTCTTTTACTGTTCATCAAATGTAAATGAAAATCAAACTCCAATTTTTTTTTCTGTTCGTCTGTATTTGATTTCGTTGCCCAGTTATGATCCATTACTATTCTTTCATTCATTTGAGCCCCTATTCATAAATTGATTCATATGAGTTTATTAATGTTGAAGCCCAAAGAATAAGCACTTTGTTCGTTCTTCATCACATGCTTAAAGTACTTGTACTCTCAAAAATTCTTGACTGCGTTCATACGAGTTCTGGTTCATCCTGTTGTTCTTAACAGTCAATGCATATTGTTTGTTGAAATCATCTTGTGAATCGATTTCATTTGGTTTGTATAAACATAAATCGATTAAGATCAAGCTATTGAGGGTCAATAAACGAAAAGTCAAAAACATGAAAAGTCAAAATCGTTTTTGTGAATTTATTCACCGAGTAACTGATTTGGTTTGAAATCAAAAATCAAATTTCAACTGGTATTGTTTGATGACTTGGTATCGGCTCAGAAGGATGAAAATCGAAGTATTAGAAATTGATTCGATTTTAAGAGTTGATTTTTCTTGATCGAGGGCTGATGTAGTTTTTGGGATCGAATAGCTTTGATAATGACTGGAATCGACGAACGAACAAGTCGATGGTTGATCGTGATTATTGAATTCGAAGTATTTGGGTAGATTTGATTTCGAATAATGGGTTTGGAATCAATGGTTTGTGTATCGATTTCTGTGTTTTGCTGTTGAAGAATTGAAATGGGTGATGTTGATTAACGAACACTGTATTTTGGGTTTGATATCAATTTTGAGTTCGCATATTAAATTTGGCTTCGCATATCGATCTTGATTATGAAGTTGAAGGTTTGAACGATTGATGACAAATAGTTCGCATCTAGATTTTTTTTTGTCCGCATATGGATGAATCAAAGCATGAGTTCGCATCTGTGGATTGATTATGTTGTTCACTTGGTTTTGCATATTGATTTTGGTTCGCAATTTGGAAGTCAGACCAGATGATTCATTCGCATTTTGTATGTAATGGTGATATTCGCATTTATGTGAATCAAAACTAAGTTCGCATATGACTGAATCAAAGACGGGTTCGCATTTAGGTTTCTCAATGGATACAAGATGCGAAGGAAATTGAATGAAAATGCGAAGTCTTTACTGATTAGTGAATTGGGGAAGAAGAAAGTAAATATTTTCGCATTTGGCCCCTGATTTTTCCACGAAATGACAAAATTGACCCAACTTCGCAAGTTTGAAGAACATGCCGAAATTTTCGAAAACAGTCCCTGGAGTTTTTCATTTTTGGAAACAAATACCCAACTTCGCAAAATGGGTAATATAAGCTGAGAAATTGCAGAATTTTCAGTTCTGGTCCTTGCAGTTTGTGCGAATTTACGCTTTATGCCCGGTTTCGCTAATGGGCTAGAGTTTCGCATATTTGGCTGTTTTTGGCGCAACGGGTCCCTGCAAGTTTCAGAAAGTGACAATACCTACCCGGATTTTGAAAAATCTTGCAACTTTCACCCAAAAAGTCAAAATTTTTCATAAATTGGAAATCTTTGTGTCTTTTTCGTGATTGTTTTTCCGTGCAAGATTTTTGGTGATTCATTTTTGGTACACATCAAGGGGGAGTATCGTGAATATTATTCCTCGGGCGCTTCTCATCCTTAGTGGGTTTTATAATCATTTTTTGATTATAAAAAGGGGGAGAATGATGGGTATTCGAAGCTTCTCGGGTTTTTTGAATATTCATTTGCGGATTTGAAGACCGGTGTTACTTCGAGGGGGAGTTTGGTCTTGATCGTGCTAGCTCGTTGGAGATTAAAGTCGGACATCCAATCCTAACTTTGAGGGGGAGAATGTTAGGGTGCAAAGTCATGCTTGGATGTAATGTGTTTAGGCTTTCCTCTTTGTATGTCTAAATGGGTTGAGTCTTTTCCTATAAATAGGAATTGAGTGACTCCCATTATGTAAGAATGTAAGAGTCCATTTGGAGTGTTAGACTAGAGAGAGAAATTGTATACAAACCCATTTGTATAATCTTTCTAGATCTAATAAGAGCTTACAAAGATTTATTTACTCCATGTGTTCTTGATTTTACATGATGATTCACTAGATCTTTCATATTCCGCACATGCCATCATAATCAACACCACTACTGAACCTTCCAAGAAGCAACAAATAGTGTCAGTCCATGCTGCTACTACCCCTACTACTGTTCGTGTTACCTCTGCACCAGCGAAGCAATATGCTGGGAACCTACCGAAGTGCAGCAAATGCAATTTCCATCACAACGGAAATTGTCGGGAGGTGCACTGCAACAACTGCAACAAGAAAGGGCACACTGCTCGTTTATGTAAGGCAATGGCACAACCAGTCACCCAAGTCCCTAGAGTCGGTGTGGGCCAGGCGTGTTATGGGTGTGGTAAGGCTGGACACTAAAAGATAGACTGCCCTAAGGCAAGGAATGCTGGCGACATTGGAAGGGTGCTGTCAATAGGGCAGAACGTAGCAATAGCTGATCCCACGGTGGTTACGGGTATGTTTCTCCTCAATAACGCTTATGCATGCATACTCTTTGATTGTGGTGGGGAGAGGAGTTTCGTGACTCATAAATTCAAACACATACTAAAACAGAACCCTCAATCACTCAATAAGATATTTACCGTAGAAATGGCAAACAGTAGAACAGAAAGCACAAACGATATGTACATAGGATGCACACTAACTCTAAAAGACCATTCATTTCAAATCGATCTAATGCCGATCACTATAAAGAGCTTTGATGTCATCATCGGTATGGATTGGTTAAGCCTACACCATGCCGATATACTTTGTCACGAAAGGGCCATTTGCCTAAATCTGCCAAATAACAAAACTCTTGTCATTTATGGTGACAAGCCCGGTACCAATTTACAGATCATCTCTTGCGTCAAAGCCCAAAAATACCTGCGTAAGGAGTACCATGACTTCTTAGCCCACATAGTAGATAAGGAAAAAGAAGCGAAAGACCTCAAAGACATTCCAGAAGTCTGCGATTTTCCTGATGTCTTCCCTGAAGATCTTCCAGGAGTCCCACCAGAACAACAAGTCGAGTTCAGGATCGATTTAATTCCAGGAGCTACCCCAGTAGCTAAGTCGCCGTATCGTCTAGCACCAGCTGAGATGCAAGAATTATCCAGTCAATTAAACGAACTACTCTACAAAGGATTCATCAGACTGAGCTTTTCACCTTGGGGAGCACCAGTCCTATTCATAAAGAAGAAGGATGGATCTTTCCGCATGTGCATCGATTACCGGGAACTCAACAAGCTCACTATTAAGAACCGATATCCCCTACCACGCATCGACGACTTGTTCGACCAACTCCAAGGAGCGAGTTATTTCTCAAAGATCGATTTGAGATCCGGGTATCGTCAGCTACGAGTCTTGGAAGGAGATGTTCCCAAAACAGGCTTTCGAACTCGTTATGGCCACTACAAGTTTCTAGTGATGCCCTTTGGATTAACAAATGCACCGACGGTGTTCATGGACTTAATGAACCGAGTGTGTCGTTCATTCCTGGACAAATTTGTGATCGTGTTAATAGACGATATACTCATCTATTCAAAGAGTAAAGAGGAACATGGTCAACATCTCCGACAAATCTTGGAAACGCTGAGAAAGGAGAAGCTATATGCAAAATTTTCAAAGTGCGAATTTTGGATTCAGAAAGTAGATTTCCTAGGTCACGTGCTTTGCAAAGACGGGATACACATGGACCCTTCCAAAATCAAGGCAATCGAGAACTGGTTAACACCCCAAAACCCCAACGGAAATCCGGCAATTCCTGGGTCTTGCTGGCTATTACAAAAGATTTATACAAAACTTCTCGAAGATTGCTAAACCACTTACCACCTTGACCAAGAAGGAGGTAACTTTCAATTGGGAAGAAAGACAAGACGCTGTATTCCAAACACTGAAGCAAGATGTGACAACCCAAAAAAATTTCGTTAGTTTTAACGTCGAAATTAAGTACGTCAAAAATTAGCTAAATTTATCCCAAAATATTTTTGACCGGATTTAAACCCATTGGAATATTTTAAATAATATTCGTCAAGCGAACCAAAATTAAGGAGGTATAATTTTTAAATTTCCGTGTTTAACGGTAGTCGTGAAAAACCCCGTTCGCGGTTGGTGTTGGGTGAACGCCCAACAAAGCCATAAGCTCCACCCTATATAAGGGTTGAGTGGGTTTCATCCCCACCTTTTTCCCACCTTAGACACTTTCTCTCTCTACTTTCTCTCACTACAAATCGGGTTTTGGTCAAAAATCGCCCCTTCGAGCTTCAAATCGATAAGTTAACCTTCCTAGCTTGTTGTTTGTCTCATCTAGCTTGCAAATTTGTGGCTTAAACATCCAAAATCCCCAAGAACAAGAGTTTACGGTCTTGGGAGCATTCCAAAACCGTAAACACCTTGAAAGAGGGTTTTGGTGCCCAAAAACCCTTCCAAACCACTTCTAATGCTTAACAATGACTTAGAGGCTTGCATGAAAGGACTTAGAACACAAAAATTGTAACAAATGGGGAGTAAACATGAGTTTACGGTCTAAGAACATTCTTAGACCATAAACCCATCTTCAAGGACCATAAACACCTTTTTGGGTGTTAAACCACCCCTCAAACACCTCCAAAAGCTTCCATGAGTGCCTAGAGCCTTGTAATCCTTCATTTGATGCACCAAAACACATGATTCATGGACTAACATGAGTTTACTACCGTAAACTCATGTTTTTAAGGTAGTAAACTCCCCAAGAACATCTTCATAGACCGTAAACACCTTTCCAAGGTGTTTAAGTGCCTTTAACACCTTCCTATGCTCATATAAGTGACTAGAACCTTTCGTGCATGAGTTAGAACCACCAAACAACAAAAGAAATGGACAAACATTTTACGACCATAAACTCATGTTTTTTACGGCTGTAAACTCCTCAAGGAGTGGTCAATGAACCGTAAACTCCCTATTGTGTCCATTTTGAGCCCAAAATCACTTCCTTAGCCCTTGATTCGACTCTAGCATGATTCTATGAGTGAGATAAGACCTTGAAGCTGTTGGATATAGTGTCTAAGTCCATAACTTTATTTGGTATGTACTTGATCCGACCCGACATGGTCCATTTGGGTTGCATGACATTGCAATACTTGGATAGACTAAATGAGAGAATATAGCACTTATGATTATTAATATATTATAAGTTCTAATATATTAATAATAGTGTTATTTAATTAGTATTGATCAATTATTAATCTAGTATTAATTTGGTGATCAAAGTGAGACTAATTAAATATATAAGGTTGATTATGACAATCATCAAATCTTTTATGGTGGATTAATGATCCATGGTTTATGGGTTATGGATGTAACCATTTGGAGCTCCATGGATAGTCCATGGGAGTTACAAACCCATGGGTCATGAGAAATGAAGAGTCATGACAATTAAGAGTATTCATGTGAAAACCCTAATTGTGACACCACTATAAAAGAGACCCTTTGGCTAGTGAAATCGGACCTAGTAAGGTTACTAGAGAGGGCATAACCGATTTTTGAGTGCTAGAAGTATTCTCTCAAGTTATTCCAAGTTTTGTGGTGTTGTGTGAAGAATTTGAGGCACAACATTTGGGGTGCTAGGCTCACAAAGTCTTGAAGGAATCCAAGCAACAACAAGGTATGTAATTCTACTAGCTTTTATGTTTATATATTCCCCATGCCATGCTAGTTAGGAAATAACCTTGAAAAAGAAATTTGCATGTATATAGAGAAAACATAGATTCAAGGTTATTAGGGTTGCATGTACACTTAGGAAGTGTTAGAATGCTCAAAACCCATCAGTGGTATCAGAGCCTAGGATTGTTTTCTGTATACTTGATGCAAAACTGCTTGAAAATCGAAAAAACTGCTCACTGTCGACTGGACTCGTCGAGTTAATGGGGAGGACTCGCCGAGTCCATGTACAAATTCATCCTACTCGTCGAGTAGGATCATGCACTCGACGAGTAGGTGCGTGCTGGGCAGTCTTTTCATGTTTTGTTGCTGGAAATGGATTAAAATCATTATCCCAATCTGTTTTGGACTTGTAAAAACTGTTTTTCAAATTAATAATGATTATATTAACCCATTTTCACATGACTTTTATCAATTTTCAAGAATTGTATATGTTAATATGATTCATGAAATTGCTTGACATGAATTTGTGTTCTTATAAGTTTTTAGAAGATCATAGGAATTATGTGTAACCACCATGTGTGTTTAATTCTTGATCTTAGTTGTAATGATGGTGTTCATAACTTGTCCTCAAGTTATGGATAACCAAAAGTCACTTCTTTAAATTATGATTAAAGAACTAAAGAGGTTTCATAAAATGAAGAGTCTTCATTTTTATGAACCATTAAAACTCATAAGTTACAAATTGAAGAGACTTGGAATAGTTTCAATTCTTGCCCTCAAATTTTGGAATTTGAAAATTCTTACACTCTAATACTTTAATTCCAAATTAAACCTTATATTTTTAAAAAGTTTAAAAACCAACACTTATACTATTATTATAATTTTATTATATAGATATGTATAAGAATATGTCATTCTTACTGTTAGTAGGCCTCATTCACGAAGTCGGTCTATAAGGGGGGGTATAAGGTTGTTGCGTATAAAATGGTGACTTAATGGGTGTCCACTCTCACCCACCGCTTCCTTGATCGGTGGAGGCTCGTTAGCCGAACGGGTAGGATATGACTTTAAATTCTCATTAAAAGTATAATGAATTATAAAGTAACTATACATTATAAATTCTCAATCTTAGTTACTTTAGGAAAATGTGAAATTGGTGCTAGCCCATAAAATTACACTTTGTACCTTACCAAGTCGTAAGTGGAGCGTGTGTGGTTAACCGGCACACTAACATGGACTAGTAAGAGTGGCAAAGGGTAACTTGACTTTATTATAGATCGGTGGAGCGTGTGTGGTTAACCGGAACATCGATTAGGTAATATTGTTAAGGGTACCAAGTCAATTTGTATGGTTATTCACACCTTGTTTGTGATCCTCGGCATCCACTCACAAACTTGAGAGGGCACATTCGACATTCAAACATGCCATTGAAAAGTTCAATGTATCTCAAAAGATCTAGGAGTTTCAAAACCAATAAAACCTAGTAATAAAATATTTCGTCTTATGGTGGAAATTGGTAAATCGTCATTTACCTACCTTCAAATATTTTATAGTGTGGATTACGACATCCCTCTTCCACCTATAAATAGTTTGTTGGATCCTAGCCTTAATATTTCATTTGGGTGACTTATTAAGGACTCTTAATCTAATGAAACTTATCTTCCTTCTATTCCAGATGTCTTCCAATAACGTTGCTGGCTCAAACCCTATAGGCTCCTTTTCCCTAATGAACTTGTGTGGTAAGGTCATCTTTGATGGATCCAACTTTAATGAGTGGATCAGAAACATCAGGATGATTACCCGCTATGAGGACAAAGAATATGTCCTTGATAGGGAGCTTAATGTTGTTAATGAAGCCACTGCTACTCCAGAAGAGCTTGCGGAGTTCATTGCGCATGAGAAGGATGCCACCAAGGTGTCCTGCATCATGATGGCCACAATGACTCCGGAACTCCAAAAATCTTATGAAGATTTCTACCCCTATGAGATGCACCTAGATCTGATGGAAAGGTACCATCAGAGCGCACGTCAAGAGAGGTATGAAATCATTTCCTCCATGATAACCGCAAGGATGAAGGATGGTGAACCCATCACCGGTCACTTGCAGAAGATGCAGAGGTTCGTTGACCGGTTGCTAAAGCTCAATGTTGACTTCCCTGAGGAATTGGCGATTGACATCATTCTCCATTCCTTACCTCCAAGTTATGATCAGTTTCGTATGACTTATCATATGAACAAGGAGGAAGTCACACTTAGCAAACTTCAAGGACTCTTAAGGACAGCTGAAAATGGCCTTAAGGGTAAAGCGGTTGCTTCTTCTACTCCTTTAACAGCCCCTGTTCTTGCAATTGGGCAAGGGAAGGGTAAGAAGAGGAAAAGCCCTTCAAAGGGTACCTAGGGTAAGACTCTTGATGGTTCCTCTTCAAGTGGGACAAAGAAAGGTCCCATTACTCCTTCTTCGAACCCAAAGGAAGCATAGTGCTTTTATTGCCAAGATAAGGGACACTTCAAGTGAAGTTGCGCCAAATATCTGCAAGATGTAAAGGATGGGAAGGTTAAACCCACCCATGCAGGTATTTACACAATATTGTCTAACAACTCATCTAATGCTAATTCTTGGGTGCTTGATACAGGGTGTGGTATTCACATTTGTACTGATTTGCAGGCACTAAGAAAAAGTGAGCAAGTGGAGCACCGGAAGATAAACTTAGTCATGGGCAACAGGAAAGCATCACCTGTTACCAAGATAGGAGTTTATTCTTTATTGCTTAATAATGGGTTAATGTTAGATTTGAATAAGTGTTGTTACTCGCCCGAAATGGCGAGAAATATTATTTCTTTTCATGGCTTGTACAAACAAGGTTTTACATTTTCATTTGATAATAAAAATGGTGCTATTAATGTTTATTACAATGATGTATTTTACTTTAAAGCAATACCTTGTGATGGTGTATATGAAGCTGTGAATGTTGTAGACAATCTAGGAAATAATGTGTTGTATATTGATTCTTCTGATAGCTTGGATAAAGCATCCTTGTGGCATTGTCGTCTTGGACATGTTAACAAGAAGCGCATAGGCCAACTCCAAAAGGCTGGAGTCTTGGAATCATTTGACCTCAAATCAGATGATAGTTGCGAGTCTTGTTTACTTGGAAAAATGACGACGTCACCCTTCACAGGTACTTGTGATAGGGGTGAAGGTTTGTTGGACCTTGTACACACGGATGTGTGTGGGCCCTTCAGAGTTGCTACAAGGGATGCTAATCGTTATTATGTGACTTTTACTGATGATTACAGTAGATATGGATATATTTACTTAATCAAGCATAAGTCAGAAACTTTTGAAAAGTTCAAAGAGTTTAAGCAGGAAGTTGAGAATCAATTGGGCAGGAACATCAAGATGCTCCGATCCGATCGAGGAGGAGAGTATCTTAGCACTGAGTTCCTTGAATATCTCAAGGAATGTGGGATTGTCTCGCAATTGACACCTCCCAGGACACCACAGTTGAATGGTGTAGCTGAGAGGCGCAATCGAACCTTGTTAGATATGGTTCGTTCCATGATGAGTCGAGCTTCGTTGCCAATCTCTTTCTGGGGGTATGCCTTAGAGACTGCCGCCGATATCCTTAATCTAGTCCCTACTAAAAAGGTTGCCAAAACACCTCACGAGATGTGGACTGGGAAAGTTCCCAATTTGGACCACATCAAGATTTGGGGTTGTGAAGATTTTGTGAGGCGTGAGACTCATGACAAGCTTGAACCCCGAAGCGAGAGGTGTATTTTCATCGGCTACCCACAGAGATCCTTTGGTTACCTCTTCTACAGACCCAGTGACAATGTGGTCTTTGTAGCAAGAAGAGGAGTCTTTCGTGAGAGAGAATTCATAAGCCAAGGGTACAGTGGGAGGCAAATTGACCTTGAAGAGCTTCAAGAGTCAAGTGGTGAAGGAACCTCAAATGCTGTCAGCCAACCTGAGGAGGAAACTCCTGTTGAGTGATAGATGAGTCTGTACCTCCAAGACGTTCCACTAGAGTAAGGAACACACCTGAATTTTATTATGGTTATCACATCACCACTGAAGGTGATACATTTATCAGTGATAGTACACTGATAGATTTGGATGAACCTAATAATTATAAGGAAGCCATGGCAGGCCCTGAGTCTGCGAAATGGAAGGAGGCTATGGACAACGAGATTTAGTCCATGTATGACAATCAAGTTTGGAACTTGGTTGACAATGTACCAGGTCGTAAGACAGTTGGGTGCAAATGGATCTTCAAGAAGAAGACTGACATGGATGGGAAAGTACACACTTATAAAGCACGACTGGTTGCGAAGGGTTTACTCAAACTCCGGTAGTTGACTATGATGAGACCTTCTCACCAGTAGCTAAGATTAAGTCTATTAGAGTGTTGTTAGCCATAGCTACATTTCACGACTATGAAATATGGCAAATGGATGTCAAAACTGCTTTCCTTAATGGGAAGTTGGCTGAGGATGTTTACATGGCTCTGCCAGAGGGTTTTGTCGATCCAAAATACCCTAATAGAGTGTGTAAGCTTGAAAAATCCATTTATGGATTGAAACAAGCATCTCGCAGGTGGAATCTTTGCTTTGATGAGAAAGTCAAAGAGTTTGGCTTTTCTAGGAGTGAGGATGAGTCTTGTGTGTATGTTAGGGCTAGTGGGAGCATAGTTAGCTTCTTGGTGTTGTATGTGGATGACATACTTCTCATAGGAAACGACATCCCAACTTTGCAGGAGGTTAAGGCCTGGCTTGGAAAGTGTTTTGCTATGAAGGACCTTGGGGAAGCTGCCTATATCCTAGAGATAAGGATATTGAGAGATAGGAGTAAGAGACTAATTGGACTTAGTCAAAGTACTTATGTGGATAAGGTACTGAAGAGGTTCAGTATGCAAGATTCCAAGAAAGGAGAATTACCAATCCAGAGTAATGCCAAGCTAAGTAAGACTCAGAGTCCGAGTATAGAGGTTGAGATAGCTGAAATGAGTCAGATACCATATGCTTCCGCTGTGGGCTCGATCATGTATGCTATGACTTGTACTCGCCCTGATGTGGCCTTTGCTTTGAGCATGGTCAGTAGATATTAAGGGAACCCTGGCAAGGCACACTGGACAGCGGTAAAGAACATTCTCAAGTATTTGCGGAGGACTAAGGACTGGGTCCTTACCCTCGGAGGCAGTGATGACTTGAGAGTGGAAGGATATAGTGATGCTAGCTTTCAAACTGATGGGGATAATTTCCGCTCTCAGTCAGGCTGGGTCTTTATCCTAAATTGAGGAGCCATTACTTGGAAAAGTTCCAAGCAGGAGACAGTAGCTGATTCGACTTGTGAATCAGAGTACATAGTAGCAAGCGACGCAGCAAAAGAGGCGATATGGCTAAAGAACTTCATCGGAGACCTTGGAGTTGTACCAGCTATAAAGGAGCCAATGGAAATTTTCTGTGACAGTGAAAGTGCGGTTGCTTTGGCGAAAGAACCAAGAGATCACGGGAGATCTAGGCACATTGACAGAAAATACCATTTCATCAGACATAGAATAGAAGAAGGACTCCTCGTGGCAAAGAGGGTATCATCAAATGAGAACCCAGCAGATCCCCTCACGAAGGGACTGAGCAGGGTTAAGCATTTACAGCATGCAAGGCGCATTGGGCTGAAGGATGATATTAGTTTCAATAATTAGATTCCTGAAACTTGTAAAATGTAATTGACATTTGATGATAAATAAAAGTTGTTATTTATTTATGAGTAAGGTGTTACTATCTTGTGTTGATTGTTTACTATGTTTCAATTTTGCATGTTTTTACTTCCAGAATAATTATGTTATGGTATATATCATATTATTCAAACCATCCACAGTCGGTCAAACTTTGGAAGTAAGTATTGATTCAAGACTGTCATGAATTGGCTTGTATGATTTATCTAAAGTGCTTTAGACAATGCAATAGTTGCTACAACATTCATGAGTACTCATAAGGGCTGAATATTGGATTCAACCCACGCTCACTTGCATCACTTCATGGAATTTATCTCGAGTGATCGTGAGACGGTAATATCATATAAATCTTAAAACCTAGAGATATGAGTTGTTGACTATGAGTTGGTTATTCATTGATTGTACGAAAACGCATTGGTAACTCGATGTTATAAAACGTGCCTTTGTGAGTAATTCAACAAGTAGTTAGTACAAGCATATCAGTCGAAGTTTATCTGTTCCTTCTAGAAATAGAAGCGATGTCTGGGCCCCTCGATGATTTGGTTTTGACCTATGTACCGGGCCCGGTCAGAACCTAATTGATGTGTTCAATTTAGTTCTATGTCGAAATAAATCGGAGATCGAGAAACAAATGCTGGACAATAAGTAAGACCATGTTCCATGTGTTTGTCCGGCTGATATCATGAGAGCAGAGGAATATATGATCACTTATCTTAAATGGCGTATCATCATCATCTCAGTTCCGAGAGACTTTGAAAGAGCTACGATTTCTAGTCGGATTTTGAAGTCATATTTGCAAATATAGTTATTAGACTTATCCAAGTGGGAGACTGTTGGATATAGTGTCTAAATCCATAACTTTATTTGGTATGTACTTGATCCGACCCGGCATGGTCCATTTGGGTTGCATGGCATTGCAATACTTGGATAGACTAAATGAAAGAATATAGCACTTATGATTATTAATATATTATAAGTTCTAATATATTAATAATAGTGTTTTTTAATTAGTATTGATCAAGTATTAATCTAGTATTAATTTGGTGATCAAAGTGAGACTAATTAAATATATAGGGTTGATTATGACAATCATCAAATCTTTTATGGTGGATTAATGATCCATGGTTTATGGGTTGTGGATGTAACCATTTGGAGCTCCATGGATAGTCCATGGGAGTTACAAACCCATGGGTCATGAGAAATGAAGAGTCATGACAATTAAGAGTATTCATGTGAAAACCCTAATTGTGACACCACTATAAAAGAGGCCCTTTGGCTAGTGAAATCGGACCTAGTAAGGTTACTAGAGAGGGCATAACCGATTTTTGAGTGCTAGAAGTATTCTCTCAAGTTATTCCAAGTTTTGTGGTGTTGTGTGAAGCATTTGAGGCACAACATTTGGGGTGCTAGGCTCACAAAGTCTTGAAGGAATCCAAGCAACAACAAGGTATGTAATTCTACTAGTTTTTATGTTTATATATTCCCCATGCCATGCTAGTTAGGAAATAACCTTGAAAAATAAGTTTGCATGTATATAGAGAAAACATAGATTCAAGGTTATTAGGGTTGCATGTACACTTAGGAAGTGTTAGAATGCTCAAAACCCATCAGAAGCATCAAAGAACACACCACCCATGAGTTTACGGCCGTAAACTCATGGGGATATGGTCTTAGGGCCGTAAACTCTATAAAGAGTTTACTCTTGAAGAGTAAACTCCCTATCTAGGCCATACACTCCCCTATTTGCAACCCAATAGCCCCCTAGCACTTGAACAAAGTGTTTTCCGCACATTAGGATGTTTTTGCGTGTTTAATTAGTATTATAATTACTAATTGTATGTAAACATATGTCAGCATATGTTAATAGGTCACTAAGTGTGTTCAAGTCTTCACTTGACACCGAGCACCCAACCGGCACCTCCGCCCGATCCACTTACAACAGGTGAGTTCATACCCATGAATTAACCTTTTAAATGGTTTTACATGCTTTGATGGGGGGGAATACAAGTTAAAACATGCCAGTTATCATATCATTCATATGTGATTAATAACCCGCATGCACAAGGATTTATCACACTTTCAGTTGTTTTACCAAGTATAAGACCATAGATGGTTTTCCAAAACGTTTTTTACTTGTTTAAATTTTTTCTCAAATTATCTCTCGTGCGGTATGTTTTACTTCTAAACCAGTTACACCAGGGTTTTTAACAGAGGTTTTCTTTACTTATATCGTGTTATCAAATTATATTCAAAACGTGTTTATAAATGGTTTTCAAAGCTTGTTTTACATAACTATATCAAGTCGTAAATTTTTATTTTTAAAGGTTTTCCAAAAGTTTTACCAAAGTTTTCTTCTATACTTCTATACTTCTGCTTTGTTAAATGCATGTCTGTACTTGTATAGTTATATAAATAATGTTTAAAAGACTTAGGAAGGCTAGTTCACCCTATTTCCTTTTCCACGTTTGGATGTGGTATGGTGGGTATCGGATATCCGTCCGAAGGTCGTTTAATCATTAATTATATATCATGTATACATGCATAGACATAAAGGTTTCTATCGGCCAGTTCATGTTCCTTGGGTGGCAAGGGCATCCTCCCACTCGTCACTCATAGATCAGGGACACTAGTAACTATTATAGGAATAGTTAGGAAGCTCTATTTACTCTTTCTAGTACGCGAATTCCAAAGGAGTCAGTTCAGTTGTGAGTCTCTATTGTTAGTCCAACACTTATATCAGAATTCACTATACGAGATGCATCTTCAGGACACAGATTTCCCCGTTGTCATGTTGGTAACCAGAGTCTCCTGTAGGGAGAGCGGGCATTGTGTGTATAGATCTATACGGGACTGACACTCCCGCACCTTGACTGCTAACTACAGTCTGCGGCCTACCAAGCCAAGGGGTGACAAATGCCACATTTATTCTGACGCTTGTAGGGCGTCAAGTACTCTAGTGTCAATCAATATGGTTACGACTATCTCCATGTTTACCTTATAATTCATGGCCTTAAGGTAACGAGAATTTAACACTATATTCTTGAAACAACCCACTTAAGATTTCCCTTTGTTGCAGACCTTGCTAGCTGTATCTTTCATTTGATACTATCTGGGGTCTGTGTTTCTTGTTTTAGACCTTGCTAGCTGTATCTTTCATTTGATACTGTCTGGGGTCTGTGTTTCTTTGTTTTAGACCTTGCTAGTTGTATCTTTCATTTGATACTGTCTGGGGTCTGTGTTTCTTTGTTTTAGACCTTGCTAGCCGTATCGTACATTTGATACTGTCTGGGGTCTGTGTTTCTTGTTTTAGACCTTTCTAGTTGTATCTTTCATTCGATACTGTCTGGGGTCTGTGTTTTGTTTGTTTTACACCTTGCTAGCTGTATCTTTCATTTGATACTGTCCGGGGTCTGTGTTTCTTTGTTTTAGACCTTGCTAGTCGTATCGTACATTTGATACCGTCTGGGGTCTGTGTTTCCTTTTGTTAGACTGAGCCAGGCGTATCATTCATTCGATACTCTCCTGGAGTCTATGATTTCTTTTGCCTTAGTCAGCAGTATTTTCTGCTGAGGCATATGTTATTTTCCCCTAGTATTTTACTAGTGATATCCTCCTACTTTCATTAAAAATCAAATACCGTATTTTGTTAATGATAGTATTTCGGGGAAAATTACTCTTTAAAACATAACTCTGTCGAGTCTTGGTAGAAGACTGCTTTTATTTAGAAAATATAGGATTTTCTGGAAAGGACTCTAATACACCGTAGATTCTAAACTACTACTTTTTATAAAGTTATTTTGAATAAAATGCTTACTTACACAAATGACACTAAATACTTATGAACTCACCAGCATTTATAAAAATGCTGATACTCGCTTTCAAAATAACTTGTATTCTCAAGTCAGGGATAGACAGGTACATCCCAGGAGCTTTTGGCGAAGTCAGCCTAGTACCAAGCTGCACCTATATTATTACTTGTATTACTTGATGTTGCTATGAATTGTAACTTATGTAAAACTATTACTATTAATGCAATGGTTGTTGTACTTTGATTACTATACTGCATATGTTGTGATACTTGACATGACGTCATCCACCCCAGAACGTTTCTGTCGTTCCGGTTTTGGGGTGTGACACAAGCACTATGCAGTGCACCTATATTGTCCTTGCCAGAAGGAACAGAAGACTTCGCGGTCTACTGTGATGCATCTAATCAAGGTCTTGGATGTGCTCTAATGCAATGAGTAAAGGTCATCGCCTACGCCTCAAGACAACTCAAGGCGCACAAGGTCAACTACACTACACACGACCTCGAACTGCGAGCAATCATTTTCTCCTTAAAGATTTGGAGACACTATCTCTATGGAACGAAATGCACAATCTTTACCGATCACAAGAGCCTTCAACACATCCTCAATCAAAAGGAACTCAACATGATGCAAAGAGGATGGGTTGAACTGTTGAATGACTACGAATGCGAAATTCATTATCATCCAGGAAAAGAGAATATGGTGGCTGATGCTCTTAGTCGAAACGAATACTCTGGCCGCCGAGTGAAATCCTTAACCATGATGATCCATTCACACTTGTCCACACAAATCAAGGAAGCTCAGAGGGAATCCTTGAAAACATATAATGTGATGGGTGAAGCCTTAAGGGGAATGGATAAGAATTTTGAAGTCAAGGATGACGGAGTTCGTTACTTCGTGGATCGGATCTGGACACTGAAGTTTGGTGGATTCAGAGACGTGGTAATGAATGAGGCTCATAAGACTTGATACTCTGTGCATCCAGGTTCGGACAAGATGTAACTGGACCTCAAGAAACTGTATTGGTGGCCGAACATCAAAACAGAGATTGCTACCTATGTGGGCAAGTGTCTGACTTGCACTAAAGTCAAGGTAGAGTACCAAAAGCCATCATGATTACTACAACAACCCGAAATACCCGAGTGGAAGTGGGAGCGGATAACCATGGATTTCATAACCAAATTACCCAAGACAGCAGGTGGGCTAGACACCATCTAGGTAATCGTCGAAAGATTAACAAAATCCGCACACTTCCTACCCATAAAGGAAACCGACAAGATGAAGAAGCTAGCTCGAACATACATCCGAGAGATTATACGACTACATGGTGTACCAATATCCATCATCTTCAATAGAGATAGTAGGTTCACCTCGCGATTCTGGCAGTCGCTACCAAAATCTCTTGGAACGAGACTAGACATGAGTACCGCTTACCATCCACAAATCGACAGTCAAAGTGAGAGGACCATACAGACCTTGGAAGATATGCTAAGAGCTTGTGTAATCGATTTTGGTAAAGCATGGGATACCCATTTACCACTAGTCGAATTCTCATACAACAATAGCTATCACTCCAGCATTAAAGTTGCTCCATTCGAAACCCTCTATGGTCAGAAGTGCAGATCACCATTGTGATGGGCTGAAGTAGGTGACACACAACTAGCTAAGGGACAAGTACCCGACAATGCTCTCACAGGCCTAGAAATTATAAGAGAAATGACTGAGAAGATTGTACAAATTCGGGAATGATTAAAGGCTTCAAGAGACAGACAAAAGAGTTATGCGGACAAAAGACGGAAGCCCATAGAATTTTAGGTTGGGGACCGAGTGCTATTGAAGGTCTCACCCTGGAAGGGGTTAATATGTTTCGGAAAACGTGGGAAACTAAACCCAAGGTATATCGGACCATTCGAGATCCTTGCAAGGATCGGCCCGGTAGCATACAAACTTCGACTACGGCAAGAACTCAATAACGTACATCCTACCTTTCATGTGTCAAACTTGAAGAAATGTTTGTCCGATGAGACCCTCGTTGTCCCTCTAGACGAAACTGAAATCAACAAGAGTCTTCACTTTATAGAGGAACCATTTGAGATCATGGATAGGGAAATTAAAAGAACAAAACAAAGTCGCATAACCATTGTGAAGGTCCGTTGGAATGCAAAGCGAGGACCTGAATATACTTGGGAGCGCGAAGATCAGATGAAACAAAAATACCTGCATCTCTTTCCCTATTCCACAAATATTTAATTTACATTTAATTTCTGGACGAAATTCCCTCTAACGGGGGGATGATGTGAAAACCCGATATTTCGAATCAATGTAATGACCTAAAAAGTCAAGAATTGTAACCTCTTTTGATATAATGAATTTATTGTCAAAAATAAAATGTTCAAAAGTCATCTACTGGATTTAATAAATGATAGATATCGAGTCAAGGGTTTCAGAAATATAAAGAACACTAAAATCCAAGTTATAACGAAGAAATTATGACCAACCTAAGATTCACAGCAAAAACCGTCAATACGGTTAAATGTAAAATGAGAAATTCCAATAAAATACTTATTAGCCTTATGTATCTAAATAAAAGTCGTAAATATCATTAAACCGTGAACATACATAAAAAGAACACCCAAATCTGACTTCATATGAGGAAGTTATGACTTTCCGAAGTTTCGGGATAGCTGTAGACAGCTAAAAAGTCGAAATAGAGATCGAGCGATTTCTAGCCGAAACAACCTAAATGAGAATCGAAGATCTCAACAATAATAATACAACGGTAAAAAGTCTGACGAAAACGGACATCGGATGAAGAAGTTACGGATTTTTAACGGACTTTTCATGTCCCGGACTATTAAAACTCTATAATTAAAAATAAATTAAAAACTAGCCAACGAATTGTAAACGAAAGTTATAGAGTACATTCTCACCTACGCGTGGATATAAAGAACGCGACAAACGGACCTCGTACGCAAAAGTTATGCAATTTAGAAGTTGGAAAAATCCATTTACGCCCCGCATAAAGGATTACGCCCCGCGTACCAGAGGATAGGAGCCTCGTCCCATCGGCCACAGGCTCTCCCATCGGACCTCCCATCCAAAGTACGTCATGCATGATGTCCAGTACGCCCCGCATAACCTGGAGGTATGCCCCGCGTACCGAGGGTTTCCAGCCCCTATAAAAGGGATGCGAGGGTTCCGGGCACTAGTGCTCATTTTCTCTCTCTCTCTCTCTCTCTCTCTCTCTCTCTCTCTTGCGTTTTTACCCCGTTTCGCATGCAAGGAATATCACGAAGCCCCGGTCTTCACATCCAAGTTCAGAAGGAAGGTTTTACACTCCCGAGATTCCCAAGAAATCCGTTTTCTCCTGTCAAAGTTCTGCCCGGTTTTCGTCTCACTTTCTTCAATCTATCAAGTGAGTTCATACCACTATAACTACGTTTTCAAATGCTTTGTAAATGTTTTTATACACTTTTAAGGGGGGGGGGGGATACAAGTAAACACACGATTATCCTCGTGTAAATAACATCAATCTTTTACTATACTTTTTGTTATAATCAATCATATGTGATTTATAAGTATCATACGAAAACGTTCTCATACAACATATCACGATAACACTTTGTCCTTTTGGAATAAAACATGTTGTTATATAAATATCAAACATTTTATTTATATTTTGAGTATGAATGTTCAATAATATTAGTACAAACGTTATACTTGCATACAAAGTCGATATTGCACTAGAGTTTATCATACAAACGAATCACACATTTGGAAAAACTATAATAGGTATAGTTTACTAGATATTCATGGAATTTTACATACTACAAGTACTATATCAAGTAAATACTTTCATTTACAAGAACAAATGGACTTTTCATACGTAAATATATTTAATACTAAGTTTTGTGAGGCATTCAACTTCATGTACTTTCAAGTATGCAGTTAAAGTCCTGTATTATATATCATAATATATTGTAGGGAGAGTGTGATACTTGCGTATAGATCTATATGGGATTGACAATCCCACACCTAAATTGTTAGCTATAGTTAGACCGGCAGGTCTGGGGTGACAAACGTCATAACATTCCAATGCCTGAAGAACGTTGCTACAGGCAGTCTGCGTCAATAGCATGGTTGTAAAACTCACATAGAGTATTAAGAACAAATTGTTTTACGGGGTTATCAAATGCGTTAGCGATTTTATACATACATAAATCTACTATTCTAGGCATGAAAAAAACTATTGCATTTTAGTTTTGGAACTTTTAAACTACCACACACTTATGGACAAATATTGGATTTCTAAAGGCAAACATTCAAAACAGTCGAGTCTTGGTAGAAGACTACTTTTATACTAGTAGGAAATATGGGATTTTCTAGGAGTTTTCATACATCTACAAACAACTTCATTCAGATTTTATACAAACATTAACACTAAATACTTATGAACTCACTAGCTTAAATGTTGATCTACTCTATCAATTCTACTTGTATTTTCTCAGGGATTCGGTAATACAGGTAAACTTCAGCTTTTTGGAGAAGTGATGCTAAGGCGTCGGTTTTAAAACTCATTTTGACATCATAATGTAATTTGTTTTGGAAACAAGTATCGTTCAACAATGTAACTTTTAAATTATATATATGATGGTTGTGTTTACTTTCTTTACTATGTATTCAACTGTTATGATACTACATGAAGTCATCCGCCCTCAAACGATTCTGCCGTTCTGGTTTGGGTGTGTGACACTTTAGTACCTTATCCAAGTATGTATCCTGACAGAGTCTTATCAGTCTCTTACTCCTGTTTTTTATTATCCTTATTCCCAAAATATATGCAGCTTCTCCGAGGTCCTTCATAGCGAAGCACTTCGCAATCCAGGACTTGACTTTCTACAAAGTTGGGATGTTGTTTCCTATGAGTAGTATGTCATCGACATACAATACGAGAAAACTCACTATACTCCCATTGGCTTTTACATATACACATGACTCATCTTCGCTTCGCAGAAAACCAAACTCCTTGACCTTCTCGTCGAAACAAAGATTCAATCTGCGAGACGCTTGCTTCAATCCATAAATGGATTTCTCAAGCCTGAACACTCTATTAGTGTGTTTCGCATCGACAAAACCCTCTAGCTGGTCCATGTAAACATCCTCAGCCAACTTCCCATTAAGGAAAGCAGTTTTAACATCAATCTGCCGTATTTCATAGTCATGAAATGCAGCTATTCCGAGCGTCACCCTAATAGACTTTATTTTCGTGACTGGAGAAAAGGTCTCATTATAGTCAACTCCTAGAGTTTGATTAAATCCCTTCGCAACCAATCGTGCTTTATAAATGTGCACTTTCTCATCCATGTCCGTCTTCTTCTTGAAGATCCACTTGCACCCGACCGTCATACGACCTGGTGCATTATCAACCAAATTCCAAACTTGGTTGTCGTACATAGACTGAATCTCACTGTCCATTGCCTCTTTCCATTTCGTAGACTCTGGGCCTGCCATGGCTTCCTTGTAGCTGCTAGGTTCGTCCAAATTTACCAGTGTACTATCACTAATAAATGTATCCCCTTCAGTAGTAATATGGAATCCATACAACTGGGGTGGAACACTAGCCCTACTGGAACGTCTAAGAGGCAAAGACTCGTCAACAAGTTCAACAGGAGTTTCCTCCTCAGGTTGATTTCCAATTTTAGAGTTTCCTTCATCGCTTGACTCTTGAAGCTCTTCAAGATCGATTTACCTCCCACTGTCCCTTTGGCATATGAATTCTCTCTCTCTCTCTCTCTCTCTCTCTCTCTCTCTCTCTCTCTCAAAACCCCTCTCCTTGCAACGAAGACAACATTGTCACTCGATCTATAGAAGAGATAGCGAAAGGACTTTTGTGGATACCCGATGAAATAACACTTCTCTCTACGAGGTTCGAGCTTGACGTGAGTCTCTCGTCTTACGAAAGCTTCACAACCCCAAACCTTGACATGTGCCAACGAGGGAGCCTTCCCTGTCCACATCTCGTGAGGTGTTTTGGCAACCTTCTTGGTGGGAACTAGGTTAAGGATATGGGCGGCAGTCTCTAAGGCATACCCCCAAAAAGCTATTGGTAATGAATCCCGACTCATCATAGAACAAACCATGTCCAACAAGGTCCGATTACGTCTCTCAACCACACCATTCAATTGTGGCGTTCTAGGAGGCATCAATTGCGAAAAAATTTCGCATTCCTTTAGATAGTCGTGAAACTCAAGACTTAGGTCCTCCCCCCCTCGATCAGATCGAAGCATCTTGATTTTCCTGCCCAACTGATTCTCCACTTCATTCTTGAATTCTATGAAATTTTCAAAGGTTTCTGACTTATGTTTGATTAAGTAGATATATCCATATTTGCTATAATCGTCTGTAAAAGTCATGTAGAAGCGGCAAGTATCCCTTGTGGTGAATCTAAAGGGCCCACATACATCTGTGTGTATGAGATCCAATAGACCCTCACCTCTTTCACAAGTGCTAGTAAAGGGTGACTTGTTCATCTTCGCAAGTAAACAAGATTCACACGTGTCATCGTCCCTAAGGTCGAATGACTCCAACACTCCATCCTTTTGGAGTTGAGCTATGTGTTTCTTGTTGACATGGCCAAGGTGACAATGCCACAAACATGCTTTGTCTAAACTATTAGACAAATCAATATTCAACACATCATTTCCTAAGTTGTCTACAATGAACACAGATTCATATATTTCATTACAAGGTAGTGCATTAAAATAGAAAACACCATCAAGATAAACATTAATAGAACCATTACTATTATCAAATGAATATCTAAATCCTTGTCTATATAATCCATGAAAAGAAATGATGTTTCTTGCCATATCTAGCGAATAGCAACAATTGTTTAAATCTAACCCTAACCCATTACTCAACACTAAGGAATAAACTTCGATCTTGGTGACAGGTGACGATCTTCTGTTTCCCATGACCATGCTTATCCTCCTATGCTCCACTTCCCTACTTTCTCTTAGGCCCTGCAAATCAGAACAAATGTGGAAACCACATCCTGTATCAAGAACCCATGAAGTAGCAAGTGATGAGTTTTTAGATTTAATAGAATACATACCTACAAAGGTGGGCTTTATCTTCCTATCTTTAATATCCTGCAGATATTTAGGGTAGCTTCGTTTCTAGTGGCCCTTCTCGTGGCAATAAAAACACGCTGTTTCCTTAGGGTCAGAGGAGGGTTTAGCAGAACTTGCTCTGGTTCCACTATATGATGAACTATCATGGGGCTTTCCCTTTTGGTGGCTCGTGGAAGGAGCCTTCCTCTTCTTACCCTTTCCTTTCCCAATTACCAACACAGGGGCCGAATCAGTAGGAGTTGATGCAATAGATTTATCCTTTAGGTTGCTCGCAGTAGTCCTCAACAATCCTTGAAGCTTGCTCAAAGTGACCTCTTCTTTGTTCATGTGGTAGGTCATTCTGAACTGGTTGTAGCACAGAGGCAAGGAGTACAGGATGATGTCGATAGCCAAATCCTCATCAAAGTTAACATTTAACTTTAGAAGACGATAAACATACCTCTGCATCTTCTGCAGATGCGAGGTTAGGGATTCTCCACTCCCCATCCTAGCGGTGATCATGTTAGTGATGATCTCATAGCGCTCTTGCCTCGCGCTTTGGTGGTACCTATCAATTAAATCTAAATGCATCTCGAATAGATACATGTCCTCGTAGGACTTTTGGAGTTCTGCATTCATAGTCACGAGCATGATGCAATGAACCTTCGTAGCATCACGTTCATGTGCCTCATAGGCAGTGATTTCTTCAGCAGTGGCAGTTTCTGGATTGATCTTTTCAAGCTTCTCGTCGAGGACATACTCCTTGTCCTCGTAGCGAGTGATCATCCGAATGTTTCAGATGCACTCGTTGAAGTTGTTGCCATTAAAGATCACTTTCCCACACAAATTCATGAGTGAGAATCCACCAGAAGCTGCAGAAGCGTTGTTGTTTGCATTCGACATCTGAAAATAGAAAAGGACAATTTTGATTAGAATGAATCCCCAATTAATCACCCAAATGAGAAATTAGGGCTAGGATCCAACAACATTATTTACAACTTAGAAAAGGGATGCCGTAATCTAAAAGCAAATAATTTGAAGGTAAGTGAATGACGATTCACTAATTTTCCACCATGAAAAACAAAAGAAGATTATGTTTTAAATGTTTCGAAAAACTCCTAGATCTTTAAGATTCATTGAACTTTTCAATGACATGTTTCAATCTCGATATGCCCTTCAAGTTTGTGACTGGGATACCGAGGATCACAAACAAGGTGTGAATAACCATGTGAACCAATATGGTGCACTCAATGTCACTATCGTCTAATCAATGTGTCGGTTAGCCACGCATGCTCCATTGATCTATGATAAACATTAAGCCACCCTTTGCCACCAATGTCAACCCCAAATTAGTGTGTTGGTTAACCACATGCGCTCCACTAACATTTGACAAGGGTACAAAGTGTAATTCCATGGAATAGCATCATTTTCACATTTTACCCTAAAGTAACTAAGATTGGGAATTTGTAAAAACATTGTAGTTACTTGGTAATATTCATTATACTTATAATGAGGAACTAAGTGCCCTATCCTATCCGTTCGGCTAACGACCCTCCACCAATCAAGGAAGCGGTGGGTGAGAGTGGACACCCATTAAGCGCCATTTTACAGGCAGCAACCTTATACCCCCCCCCCCCCCTTATAGACCGGCTTCGTGAATGAGGCCTAATAGCGATAAGACTAGCTTATTCTTATACATATACATATATATATATATATATATATATATATATATATATATATATTAATCTTATAATAAATAAAGTATAAGGTTTAATTTTAAACTTGTAAAATTCTAACGGTTTGTAATTTAAATAATTCAAAATTAAACTTTTAATCAAAATTTTAATTTTCAAAACTTGAGGGCAAGTTTTGAACTTTTCAAAATATAAAGGATCAAATAACAAATAATATAAATTAAACAATTAATTTGTGATTATCTATATTTGACCTAATCCAATTTTATTCACAAGATAATTACCAAATAATTTAAATAATCAACTATAATCTTATAAGGGATTTATTATTTAAATAATTTGAAGTTATCTTTTATTTTGGTAAGGATAATTACATGGAAGCAATAAAAAATCAGATTTCATTATTCAAAGCAGTTTTGGTAATTATCTATACACAAAATCAGATCAGAAAATGATTTTCTAGCCAGACACTGGGTTCACGTCGTGAGCCAAATACTCATATCGTGAACTGGGTTTTTCGAAAAAAAAAATTCTTTTCTACCATGAACGAATATACAAGCATCAAATACAATTAAAACCAGTCATGTCTCTGATACCACTGATGGTTTACATACACAAGAACTTTCCTATGTGCTCATGCAAACCCTAATGCTTCGATCTAGGTTTCTCTATTGTACATGCATTGTATCCAAGACTTACAAATCCTAATTTAGCATACATATTTTGAAAAATATCAAGATATACCAGATCTAGATGTTTACCTCTTCAAAAATCTTGGATCTTCTTCTTCTTGGAGCTTAGAGTCACAAGTGTAACTCCTCTAATGGCTTACAAACACCACACAAGCAAGAAGGCAATATGAGAGAGGGGAGAGGTGCTAAAATCGGCCCTAGGGTTCTTTTGAAAGCAAGTGGCCGAAATTGCATGTAGGGGTCTATATTTATACTGTAGGCTGCTAGGGTTTAAGGTAAAACCCTAATGGACAACTTAATCACCAAGCAGCCCATGGAACCTTCTGGAATAGGGCCTATGGACGAAATTTTGATGGATCCCCATCATAATTTTGTTCCCCCTTTGATCCATTAGGTTTCCCAACCCTGAACTCAACTATCACACATTTGACAGTTTAAGCCCCTTTATTTAATTAATCTCTTTTAGCCACCAAATTAATTCCAAATAAATTTATGATTAACATTAATTAAATAATATGATTTCCCCTTTAATATATTAATCTTATAATATATTAATAAATCACAATATCCTCTCTCTCCATAAATTACCTTATCAAGTTGCTTTGGTGAAGGCAACTCAAAAGGACCATGCACAACCGGGTCAAGTACATACCAAATATAGTTACAGGCTTAGACACAAATCCAACATATATGTACTAGATAATTCTTTGAACGAAGGGTCCCACACTACAACCGTTGGACTCAAACAAGACCTCCTCAATAGATTTAAACATATCCTTCTAAAATTAACATATCTCAATAATATGTAGCCAAACACATTCGTCCACTAGTCAGCTGGTACTAACAAAATTCCCAAAAGCAGAAAGCATGCAGCATTCGACCATCAAGCAACTCAAATCAAAACACATCCTAAACATGTCATGTTATTAGATAATTGCTCTCATAATAGCATGCAAATCTATAAGCTCGTACAATTGGTACATAAAGGCATCTCTCCTAGCATTCTATCATGCAATCCTGAGCAGATCCTTAGCCCTAATCTAGCATGCAATTCTCATATCATAACATAAAACATATAACATGTATGGGTATTTTGGGAAGACTTACTTTGGCTCGGTTGATTGCACACATCACACCCCTTCCTTTTATTAAAATCCCTTATTTAAAAAAAAAAATTGTTTAAAAACCTACCAAATCCTCGATTTGAGTTCAGGCACACCAGAGAATATCCCCGGATCCCTCAAACCAAGGCTCTGATACCAACCTGTAACATCCCAAAAATCCAGATAAAAATTTCATTTTAAATTCATTCCAATCATATAATACTCATATCAAAACATTTGAAAGTATATCATAGTAATATATATCAGAGTACAAAATCCCAAAATCATGCGATGCGGAAAACATAGGTGGATGTAGCGCGATTAGGCCAGGCCCTTCCCTTTCAAGTTGGAAGTACCTGAAACATAAACTAAAAATTATAAGCACAAAGCTTAGTGAGCTCCCCTAAAATACCCCATACCATACATATATAACAATCAAGCATAACTAGGTCTTTTTCACCTCCTTTGGTATCTTTCAATTGGTATTATGTCTATTTCACCCCCTTCGGTATCTTTCAACCAGTACTGAGTCTATTTACCCCCTTCGGTATCTTTCACCCCCTTCAATATCTTTCAACCGATACTGGGTCTATTTCACCCTTACAACTACACATACAATCATATCAACATAATTCACGAAGACAACTAGCATAATTAAGCATAACATGAAAATGTCACGAAGATAACTATCATCCTACTAATATAATCTAGTGGGTCGGCATTGGTGCCTTCAACCTACGAGTACAATGGAGGAAACTCACCTTAGACTGAAGATATCAAATCACACTCGAGTTATTGGATCTTGAAATCCTCTCACTAGTTCATAAATAATAAAGCCCTAATTACAAATTAGGCCAACAACCCATCCTCAAAGTCCAAACCCTAAATCCTGCTTTTAAGGGTGAAAGGCTGAGTTACCCTTCCTTAATGGGCTTAACATACCAAGGCCCAATCCAACCAGCCTAAAAGTCCAAAAAGGAATTTCGAGCCCAATATTAGACCAGATCCATAAAGGCCCACCACAAGAAGACTTACGTCCCAACAAGGGCCCAAAAGCATAAATCACAAGATGTCCCAAAGCTAAAAGCCCAAAATGTCCCTCTGGTGAGTACGCTAAGCATACTATCCGTACGCCCAACAAACTCGGGTGCTTCACAAAATTGGGACTTCGGGTGTATACGTGCAGCGTACACCTATGTACGCCCGACATACGCCCCAACTGACCATAGGTTGCTTTTTAGGTCTTAATTCGTTAAGACCTAATTTCCAACTTCAGATCTAGGCTCATTTAAGTGTATTAAGCCATAAAATTGCTAACTTTATACTTTTGCATGGTTTAAGAAGGTCTAATCTTGGATTTTATTATACTAACTTCATGACACAACCTTCAACCTTTGCATGGTTGAGCATAATCCATCAAGACACCATTTTTATGCTCAAGGGACATCAGAAACACTAAGATATATCATTATAGCCTTCTAGAGTAGCTTATAGTCTCAAGAAACACTTTAAGGTCGATTATAGGATGAAAATGAGCCCTAAACTAAATCTAACACTTGGAATCATCAAGTGGGTGCTTTATACCTCCAATAAGTTGGAAATGGTGAATAACCTAGGGATCTAAAAGCTCCTTCTTATCCAAAGCATCTCCACAAGTCTTCTTCTTATTCACTATGCACCACACACACAATACACCCACACAGGATCAATCTCTTTGAAAAATGGATTAGGGTTTCGAGATATGGCTCAAGAGGCAATGGAGGCTGAAAAGGTGAAGGACTTAGGGGCTTAATGTGCTTAAATAGGGTGCAAACCCTAAAAATTAGGGGTTTCCCATGGTAGACGTACACCCTACGTAAGCATGGGTATGCCAGCATACCAGGGAAACTCCCCGCCTCATGTATGTGCAGGAGTATGCCCGATGTACCTTATGTCGCCCAACGTACTCAGGTCCAACCCAAGGACAATAAATGCGATAAATCGTTAAGAGTTTTACCTAACAATTCGGGTGTTAAATAATTTAACAATAAACTTAAGTATATTGCATTTGGTAAGATTGCAAAGAAAACTATGTGACTAAATGAGATTCATTAGTGATATCAGTGTTGAAATTCAATCATTGATGATCCTTTTGAAGGTTTTGATGACTATGAAGGTGATTTTACCTTGAGTATGGATCCTAAATGACACAAGAGCACATGACACATAATCCGTAAGTACCATAACATTCGATAGTTTTTCGAATGTAAAGACATCATAATAAATAAGTCAAATCGGAAGATAATCTTATAGATCCATTTTCTGAGCCAATGTCACTGACAAAGTCTACAAACAGACAAAGTCAAGAGGCATTAGATTTGCAAATGAATTTTCTTAATACTTATAGAATGGTTTTAAATTTGATAACTTAAGTAGTATAAGTCTTAACTTGATTTGTTGATTATTAAGTAGAGATCTTAATATATATTATGGAGATCAGTTATTTCAATTAGCTTATCATTGTGTTATCCTTTTGCATGCTTGAAACGCGCTTCCCCACTATTAATCAAATCAAACCTCCATAGTGTGCCATACTCTTTAAAGTAAGTAAGTGATTCAAGACTGCCTTGAGTAGTATTGGATTGTCCAAAGTGATTGGGCATAACATAGAGATTACGCTAAAACTCAGGAGTACTTAATAGAGATCTAAGTATTGCAAAAAAACACACTTAGAGTTTACTTCATGGATACAATAACAAGTAATTTTACAATGATAATATCATCTATTCTCTAAACCAAGATGCATGTGGGGTTTTTCTCTATAGTTATGTTATGCATTGGTCTACTCCAATGTTATTTGTAACTTGTAGTAATAAAGGGTAAGTCTATGCATGACATGATAAAGTAAACAAAATCTTTGTAGTCAAAGTTTATTTGTTCCTTTTTCCTTAACAGTAGAAGCGATATTTATGGGCCCCTCGATGATTTGGTGCTGACATCTAAAGTGCTTGGTTGAGTAACGGAAATTGATGTGTTTAATTTAGTAGTTAGATGCACTCGTCACAAATCTATATCAACAAATATAATCTTGAATGCTGAGATTGACCATTATCCATGTCTCAGGTACATAAACATATCATAGAACAAAAGAATTGTTTATCATTTATCTAAGGGTTGAATCCTAATTAGATCAAAGTGTGATTGTTGCATTAGATGGCTAACTCTCAATTGGGTATTGGAGAAGTATAGGACATCACATAGTTAATGACTTGTCCAAGTGGGAGACTATTGGAAAGAGTGTCAAATATCATTAGCTATTGTTAATATTTCTAATGATAACAAGGTTCTTGTGGGTTGTCCTCATGACCCAAATTGAGTTAAATAAATATAGGAGAAATTAGTTTATTATTTATTATGGTTTAATAATTAATTATAAACTATTTGGAAATTATATTGGGAATTAGTTAAATAGTTTTAATTAATTAAAAGGGTTGAATATTAATTAATCAATAGTTGGTTGATTGGAATATTTTAGAACCCTTAAAGAATTAGGGTTGGAGGAAAATTCACTCCATTCCACATGAGATGGAGGTGAACTTCTAATTTGACTTTTATCCCACATGGGAAGGGAGGCAAATTTAAGGAATGCATCCAAGACTATAAATGGGGCTTTAAGGATCTCATAACTCCTTGTACCTTGTCTAAACAAATTCACCAACTATCGTCATCTCTCTATATGGGATGGTTTCTAACCCACTCTGGTTTTATGACATTGACTATTCTCCTAATTATTTCTATTGAGTTTGATACAATTAGAGGGATTTGGTTTAGGTTCTCTCATCCAAGCAACCTTAAAGATGACAAGATCTCAAACATGGAGATCATTGGCATCATAAGAGGTATGTTATCCTTCCTTCTTTTTCTTTTATGTTTTAGTAGAGTAGTAGTAATAATAAGAAACTTAATTAAATCCTTGCGGTGCATGAACGCATATGATTATTGTTATGTTTCCGTTGCGCATAATTGTGCGTGTAGATGCATAGAAAATCCAACAATACTAGCACAGACTAGGAGACCCATATACAAAAAATGGGAATTTAGCATGTTCATCACACAAAATTCTCGCAAGACGATGAATCTTCAATTCATCCACTCCACCCCCATAAATTTACTTTTATGCATGTTGAGTTTTAAACAGGAGACTGAAAAGAAGCATCTCGAGATTTGATTGAGGCTTACAATATTCATATCCGACCAACACCTTTTTATCCATTTTCTCCACTTTAGGCTAAACTCCATTTGCTCCATAATAAAATCCAAAAATCACAATTAAGAGAATCAAAAGCTTTATCAAAATCAATTTTAAAAACCTATATTTTTATCTTAATATCCGAGCAACACCCTTTTATCTATTTTCTCCGCTTTAGGTTAAACTCCATTTGCTCCGTAATAAAATCCAAAAATCACAATTAAGAGAATCGAAAGCTTTCAAAATCAATTTTCAAAACCAATATTTTTATCTTCACTTTTTTTTTATCCCACGTGTAAAGCTCGTTACTCACCAAAGAACCATCAGGAATATTTCTCCATTCAATATAGGCTTATTGCTCCGGTCCTACAACCTTATTAATAACCATCTTCAGACGCAAGGCAAGAAGCTTGGATAAAATTTTATACATTCAATATTTTTGAATTTGGGAGGTGGATGAAACTAACATAAATTTGAAAAAGAAAGATAAAGATAAAGGACCAATATGAGAATATCTTTATATAAGACGGACTGATATTTGAAACGATGCAGAAGAAAGAAGATAAGGAGAATCTTAGCATTGCTCATTGCTAGGTAACTATACATTAGGCATCATGTGGCGCACCTTTTTCAGTATTGAAAACGACCATTTTAACCACATGACATTCCCAATTAACACACGTGCTCTTTAATTTCACTTGTAACGCGTAAGTCCCATATATATATATATATATATATATATATATATATATATATATATATATATATATATATATATATATATATATATACACACACGAATGGATGTATGTGAATCATTGCTGGTATGAACTCCGTCATATCTTTGATGTAGGTCACCTCCTAGAGTTCTTGAAGATTTTAGTGGGCTGTGGGAAGACAATGAAAAGAAACTGTAGTATTAGTGTGCTTGTGTGTGGTCTTTTTCAGGTTTCAACGAAAGATTTCCGGATCAACGCACCAAGTTGACCCTACTCTAGTCTTTTTCGTCTTCCTCTTCTCAGTACTTTAATGCATATATACATGCTTACTCAGGCGTCACTTCTCCATATATATCCAAGTAGCTTAAAGGGTCCATTAATGATGAAGAGTGCAGCAAATATGGGGGAAGCCTCGTCATTTCATGAACCGAAGTACAAAGGTGTGAGGAAGAGGAAATGGGGAAGGTGGGTGTCGGAGATCAGGCTGCCCAACAGCCGTGAGAGGATCTGGTTAGGCTCGTATGACTCGCCAGAGAAAGCTGCTAGAGCTTTCGATGCTGCGGCGTTTTGTCTTCGAGGCACCTCCGCCAAGTTCAATTTTCCCGACCAACCACCAAATATTCCCGGAGGAAGGTCACTTTCTCCCTCCGAGATACAAGCTGCCGCCGCTCACTTTGCCAATTCATTCCCATTATTCCCATCTACGTCAGGCTCAGTTTCAGAAGCCGCCGTCCCCATGGAGGCAGAAACCTCCACCCCCTCCCTTCTCTTACCAGATAATAATAATAATGTGACGGATTACGGAATATTTCCAGGATTTGATGATTACTTCATGCGGTCACCCATCGTTTCTTCAAGGTCTCCTGATTACGATGATGAGGAGAACTTAAGCTACTGGGATATCTCGCAAGACCCATCATTCCTCTGGAGCTTTTAATCAATCCAGTTATACATACCATCAACCATATTGAAGTACATTATACATACATACATACACCTGCCGGAAAAAAGTGTCAAATTCCCGGATTATATTTGTCGCCGGAGTTGCTGACAGAGGTGATTGTGGAGATGAATTTTTCAATATGGAGCCTACCTCCTAAAGGTGAGCCATTACCATTCGTACACGTCGAATAATCTTTTTCATGTACTATGCACTATAGTTGTTATTTTTAAGAGAAGGGTGTTGGGATTAATACACCTTCACACCTCATTTACCGCTTTATAAAAAATTAACATATAATTAACTACTAATAATCATGGAAAAAAATTACAATATCACTAATAAAAATATCTTAAAATTAAATTAGAATCTTTATATGGGGTGGTGCAACAAGAAACCATGCTATCTTTACTTTGTTTTGTTTTGATTAATGCAATCTTTACTTTGCTTTGTTTTGATTACTCCGGTTTACGAAATCATTAAATGAAATCTAGATATTTTATTTAGAGGAAGCATAGAAACGACACTTCTGATACTTTATTTAGAGGAAGCATAGAAACATCGCTTGCGAGTTGTGACGTTTTGATTAATTTCAAGCTCGCGTACTATTCTGTTTACGAAATCATACAATGGAATCTCGATATTTTAATGTACTTTTGTTTAAAAATACATTATTATTTAAGGGTTATATTAAGAAACAAAACTTTTTAATTTCAATAGAATAACAAATTAATTTTGTTTATTAGCAAAAAATCGTAAGTAAAAGGTCTTTCATTACAAGAAATATTGGCATTAGCGGCGACGCAGGACAATAGCGGCGACATGTAATTGACACGTTACATATCGCCGCTATTGCCCTGTGTCGCCGCTAATGTCAACTAACTGCGATCTGCGTCAAATGAACCTCATCCATCCGATTTGTTTTCAATCGAACAGTCATAAAGGAACGCGAAAACACACTGACTTTTCTTTCCAAGGTGTCGCCGTTATTGCCCTAATGTCGTCGCTAATACCTTGGCGTCGTTGCTAAAGCCCGCCGCAGATAACCCCCCACAGATTCCTTTTTTGTGTCGTTCTTTCTGACCCTACCCTTTTCTCTCGTTTTTTCCTTTTTGTTCTTTCTCGCTAACACGACGAGGACGACGCTTGAAACCAGGGACATTCCCTTGCTAGACCGCCATCACAAGACCGCCACCTTCCCCCAATTCTCCATTATCGGCGCGACCCATCAGCTCAATTCCGAAATTGCCCACATTAAAGGTCGAATTCCTCCCTATTTTTTCTTATTTTTCTGTTTTGGTGCTAATTTGGATGATAAATTGTTAGTATTCTTCAATTTTGTTGAGTGATTTTGTTTGTATTTTGAGATATGAAGTGTATGCATTTTGTGGGATTGTATATATGTTATGAAGTGTTTATGCATTTTGTGGGATTGTATATGTTTTTTCAGATTGGTGGGAAGGGTTTATGCATTTTGTATATGTTTCTTTGATTTATGTTTATACCACATTGGCTTAAAAATGAAATTTGGCATGAAATTGAAATTGGATATTTAAATTGAATGTATATACATTTGTTTGATTTTGTATTTAGATGTATAGATTTGTATAAAATTGAAATTGGATTTGCATTTTTTTGAAATGGATGTATACATTTGTTTGGAATTGTATGCTTAATTGTATGAAATTGAAATATGCAAGTTGTGTTGTATGTCTAAATTGAAATGAAAATTGGAATTGAATGTATTGTATACATTTGGTTTAATTGTATGAAATTGGAATATACAAATTGGATGTATACATTTGGCTTAATTAGGTTATTAATAGCAACTTACTTCTAGTAATGTATTGCTTATGGTTTCAAAAGTGCTTAATTTTGTTAGTGACTTAATGTTGATCATTACAACTTTAGTTTAATTAGGTTATTAACAACAACGTACTTCTAGTAATTTTAGTTTAATAATAGAATAAAATTAAATTAATTTAAAAAACTCAATAAAAAATAATAAATTAATTGTAAAATCAAATTCAATTAATTTTAAAATCAAAGTGCTTAATTTTATTTGTGACTTAATGTTGTCACTTTCTCTTTGCTCCTCCGATATATATATATATATATATATATATATATATATATATATATATATATATATATATATATATATATATATATATATATATATATGCTTTTTGAATATTCTATCCATTTCTGATTATTTGTTCATGTGTTCCCGTGTTGGGATACTTTTTGAATCATCGACTTTATGAATACTCTACTTGATTATTGTTTCCCGTAGAGTAAACCTTAAACACAAAATTATGTTTCAGCTACATCATGTCTATTGATAAAAGTTGGACTACTAATCCACATCTGTAACGACATAATTTTTAAGTCCAAAAATTTATTTTTAAATTAACTGATTCATAAAAACATTCATAAGAAAATACTATGAAATCACATCTTCTCATAAAACAATGTATCATGTCTGAAAACCCAAGTCACAAAATAATAACATGTCAGAGTACAATCCCAGAATATCCATAGTGCGGAAAACAAAAAGTGTGTGTATAATGTGCCGCTACCGCGCCAGCTCCTTCCCTTTCGCCGAATAGGTACCTGAAACCAAAATTGTAAACTGTAAGCACGAAGCTTAGTGAGTTTCCCCATCGTACCGCATACCATACAATCACATAGCATACATACTGCCGGGCAATTCTGGGGTGCCCGACCTACCCGGTACGACCATTCTGGGGTGCCGACCTACCCGCACGGCCATTTTGGGGTGCCGACCTACCCTTGCAGCCATTCTAGGGTGTCGTCTTACCCATGTCAAGCCATTCTGGGGTGCTGACCTACCCGTCGGTCCTAACAACCGACCTTCGGGGACTATTCCATCCCTACTGCTACTAGTACATATATCATAACATAAACATACTATCAGACATATCAGGGGTGTCTGACCTACCCTTTGGTCCTCACAACCGAACTCTACTACTATCATATATAACATATCATGCCAGCATATAACATATCAGGTAGTAGCAACCCTAGATGATATCACAAAGACAATCATCTAACATACAACTCCTACTGGTGGGCCGGCATTGTGACCGTAGACCCACCGCTACAGGAAGGTAACTCACCTCGAACAAGTAGCTGCTGATAATTCGTGTGGGAAGTCTCTGTCTGCTGCTGCTCTGGAAATCCTCCGGCTACAATCCCCACAAAACACTTAGCCAGAAACTGACATCTACTCTTAGGGTAAAATGACTATTTTACCCCCAATCTAGTCCAAGTCAAAGTCAACTTCAAGTTGACCCGACTCGTCGAGTTGGGTCGTCAACTCGTCGAGTCCCTAACCGTTTACATGTCCTCATCCATGACTCGACTCGTCGATTTTGGCGATGACTCGACGAGTTCCTCTTCTATAAGAACATCGAATGATCCTTCATCCGACTCGTCGAGTTGTATGAACAACTCGTCGAGTTCATCTTCATCTGATGAACAAGTCTGACCTCGACTCCCCGAGTTGTATGAACAACTCGTCGAGTTCATCTTCAATCTTAAGGAGATTGCCTTGGACTCGCCGAGTCTGTTCTAGCACTCGTCGAGCCCTATGAACTCCAAGTCTAAAACTAAGTCCAATGCATTGGGTCACTCTTTCTGTCCTGCTACAACCCTTCTAACGCCGAACTGAGTTCTTTTGACCCTCAACAGATATGGGACTCAAAGCCTTGGACTCGTCGAGTCTCAGGAATGGACTCGCCGAGTCGGTAACGTCCACACTTTAAATCCTTAATTTCTGATGTACAACCTTTGATCAAAAGATAGATCCAACCTCCTACAATTGTTCTAGCACGTAAAGTTACAAACGTTACGTGCATGTATGGGACTTTGAGCTCAAAAGGACATAAAATAAGCTCTTATGATGCATGGGACCTTTCGTGGGTGCAAAAGCAGCCCCCAACTGCCTTGTGACTCCCTTAATGACTTGATTCAGAAGCCCCAACCCCCAACCATGTTTGCAATCATGGTTGGTCATCAAAATGGCTTATAAAAGCCCTAAATCTCCCCAAAAAGGGATCTAACAAATGAAAGAGCAAGGTTACAGCTTTTTACCTTCAATGAACTGTAGAAGGTGCACAAACTCGGGTTCCCTTGGTCTTTACTCGCTTCCTCAAGGTTTTCTCCTTCCTTTTTAAGACCACAAGCACAAAAATCCACCAACAAGGCTTAGATTGCTTCTATAACGGCTAGGGTTTCAACGAGGGGTGTTCTGGGAGCATAAGGGACGTTGTGGTTGACATAACATTGTTTAAATAGGGTGCAAACCCTCGGATTAGGGTTTTTGTCCAGACAGGGTCTACTCGTCGAGTCTGGGACCCGACTCGCCGAGTCCATTGCTTAAATCCTACGACCTTCCCGCTTCTACTCGGTTAGTTGGTCCTTCAACTCGCCGAGTCAGAGGCCAAAAATGCAAAATACTTAGATAAAAATAAAAGAAATGCGTACCAAGAACCATGTGCTACAACATCGTCAATCTCCCGAGTTCCAGCTAGGACTCGACTCTTTTGTCAATAGATCCATGTTACACCTAGATTGTAAAGGTGAAACCAGATGTCCGTGTGAGAAATGTGATAATCGTTACTTCATGGATCCGAAAGCAGTGAGACGTCATGTTCGCCAAGCAAAACGTGGATATATAACGGTGAACCTTTAATCCCTCCAGTTGTAGAGGTCATATCGCCAAGCAACGAGATGGTTGATGTTATTGACGATGTTATGTGGGAGTCGAGAGAAAATGATACAAACCTCGATGAAGGAACCTCGAATACAGGGGTAGCGATGTCAATGATGATTTTGAACAGTTGATAGAGGCAGTCGAAACCAACTTATATCCTGGTTGCAAGTTTTCTTTCTTTGATTTTTTAGCAAAGCTAATGCATATCAAGGTCAACAACAAATGGTCTGATAGTTCATTTGATCAACTCCTTGAGTTGTTGCATTTGGCATTTCCACCAGATAACAAGGTTCTCTGTTCATATTATTTAGCAAAAAAGAAACTAAAGAAGTTAGGTTTGGGGTATGAGTCAATAAATGTATGTAAAAATGATTGTTTCCTCTTCTGGAAGGAACACAAGTCATTGAAAGTTTGTCCCGTTTGTAAAGAGAGTCGGTGGATTTGAAAAAAACACCAAGGGTAAGAAAGTGGCTCATAAGGTGTTACTGTACTTTCTAGTGACCCCTAGACTACGTCGTTTGTATTGTTCATGGTACACTTCCAAAAATATGATATGGCATAGTACGGGGGATCAGAAGATGGTGTGATGCGTCATCCCGTTCATGGAGAGTTTTGGCAAAAATTTGATGTAGATTACCCTGACTTCTCGAGTGAACCTCACCACGTACGCCTAGGGCTGGCAGCTGATGGCTTTAATTCATTTGGTAACATGTGTAATCCGCATAGTACGTGGCCGGTTGTACTCACCACATACAATCTGCCACCATGGCTTTGTATGAAAGAGTCATCATTCATGTTAGCCTTGTTGATTCCTGGCCCTAAAGCGCCTGTAAAGGACATAGATGTTTTCCTTAGGTTGTTACTGAAAGAGCTTAAGTTTTTGTGGCAATCAGGCATACGTATTAAAGACGCAACGACAAACACATTCTTCACGATGAAAGCTATGTTGTTATGGACAATAAACGACTTTCTAGCTCGTAGTAGTTTATCGGGCTGGAGCGGACAAGTGTATAGAGCATGCCCGACTTACAATTAAGATACTCCCTCGTACCGTGTAGTAAATAAAATCGTTTATATCGGTCATCGTCGGTTCTTAGATGCTGATGATCCATTAAGGATGAGTTTGAAATTTAACGGGCAACCCGAGACAAGACCCGCTCCAAGACACACTACTAATGAAGACATATAAGAGAAACTAGGTCGTCTACTACTCCATAAACCAGGTAAACATCCTAACACTCTCAAGGCAAACATGGACCGACAAGGATTTGAGTTGAACTGGTCGAAACATAGCATATTTTTCGAGCTCGAGTATTCGTCTTCTCTGCCTCTAAAGCACAACATAGATGTGATGCATGTTGAGAAAAATGTGGGTGAGAGTCTTTTGGGTACTTCTATGATGAATGATAAGAGTAAAGACACATCAAATGCACGTGAGGACTTGAGAAATCTGAATATCCGATGTAATCAATGGTTGCAAAAAGGGTAACAAGTTCACTAGACCACATGCAAGGTACTCATTCAAGAAACCTGACTGCAAAATCTTTTGTCAATTTATAAGAGATGTTAAATTGCCTGATGGGTTTGGATCTAAAATTAGTAACAAAGTGGTAGATAATGATACTAACATTATTGTGTTGAAATCTCATGACTATCACATTCTTATGCAACGTTTGATACCGATTGGAGTTAGAGCGTTATTGGACAAAGAAACTTCTACACCAATTGTAGATCTTTGTACGTTTTTCAAGCAAATTTGCTCCAGAACACTAAACGTAGAGGATATGAGGAAAGCAAAAGAAGACATTATTAGAATCGTGTGCAAGTTAGAGTTGATTTATCCTCCAGCGCTTTTCGACATTATGATTCATTTAGTTTTGCATTTACCTGATGAAGCGATTGTCAGAGGCCCGATATGTATGAGATGGATGTATCCGTTCGAAAGGTATATGAAAAAACTAAAAAACTATGGTGAGGCTGGAAGGTTGTATAGCTGAAGGTTATGTTGCTAAAGAAGTGTTGTCATTTTGTTCGATGTACCTTCGAGATGTCAATCGCCTTGAAAGAGACGAAGATGTTGTCATTGAAAAAACAAAGTTTTGGATGTTTGAGTCCAAGTGTCGACCGACGAGCGCAACGCAAATCAAACATCTTGATATAAGGGAGAAACGTAATATAAAATGGTTTATATTGAATAGCTATCAAGAAGTCAGACAATACATCGAGTAAGTGTTTTTATTTTTAATTATCTTTCATTATTTATTGTTACCTTTTCCATTTATCATATATATATATATATATATATATATATATATATATATATATATATATATATATATATATATATATATAATTTTTTTTTTCATCAATATAGAAAATTCAAATTTGAACATCCTGAAAGTGACAAAAAGATAGAATTTCCCAATTGGTTTCTTGAAAAGGTAATAATAATTAACAAACAAATATCTCTTATATATATATATATATATATATATATATATATATATATATATATATATATATATATATATATATATATATATATAACGAATCAAGAATACATAACACATCAACATATGTTTAATAGGTTTATCAGATGGAAAAAGAAAACTCTCTAGAATTCAACAAAGAGTTGTCAACCCTTTTAATGGGTTCACAAATGGATGATTATACTTACACCGCGTGCATAGTCAACGGTGTTAGCTTTATGGTTCTTAGTCGTGATGTACAACAAAAAACGCAAAACTCTGGGATTCTAGCAGTTGGTGAGAATGGAGAGAAATATTATGGAGAGTTAGAAGAGATTATGGAGGTGCAATATCCATATGATTATTCGATTGTAATATTTTGGTGCAAGTGTTTCGATTCGGGTGATATTGCTGATGATAATTTCATCAGTATCGACATAGAAAAAGAAGAGTACCAAGATGATCAACTTATATATGCTTCACAAGCCAAACACGTGTTCTACATCTGCGAGCCTGTTAATCATCGAAGAAACCAAAACAGCAACCCTAGTTGTTTCTTTAAGCATGTTAATCATCGAAGTATTTGGGATCTACCATCCGATAATGCTCTTGTCCAAGATGCTTACAGTGACTCTGTCCAAGATATCGACAATGTGGAGACTGAAAATGTTGACATAGTTCAAAACAACTCTTCATCTGGAGCTAGACTTTTTATCGACTTCTCACAATACTTTCAAAACAATGTTGATGTAGCTCAAAACAATGTTGATTATGACGATGAGGATGAGACTAAAGTACCTCCGCTAACGGGTAGAATCAATAATGTTTCGAAGGAAGAGACTAATTATGATGATGACGATTTTTATTATGATACTGATGAAGAAGACATTGAAGTATATGATGAAGATTCTGATTAAAAAAATAAAATGTTTTTTTGTAATAGAAACTTTATTTGAAGTGTACCTTTAATTCATATTATTTGTCTAACTTATATTTATGTTGTTTGTCTGTATTGTATATCTTACAATTTCGCAAGGTAACTAACTTTTATTCATATTGTATTTATATATTGTACATCTTGTAATTTACAGGATACATATGAGGTTTACTTGGGTGATACTCTTTGCCATGATGGTGGACATGGAGGTGATGGAGCCGGGGATCCACCACCTCCAGGAGGCTTTGGTCGTGGTCAGTACGAACAGGATGGTAAGTTGTATTATGATATATTTATTAGCTATTTTTATTATTTTATTATAAGTTATCGTGACTAATATTTTTAATTGTATTTTTTTAGCCGAGCTTCCAAAAAAAAGAAAGGGCATGTTCAAAAATATCGAGCTAGGAAAGTTGATACAGGCAAACTAGGGAAAGCCCGTAGATTTGGATTTCGATAGAGAGATCACATATTCCCCTGTGGGAAAGCGTGGTAATTGGTTCACACATGAAATTGGGAGGTATTTGTGGAACAATGTCCCTTTCAACATATCTAGTTGGTACAATGTTTCCCCCGCATTAAGGAACACAACAGTTGTGCATCTAAAGGTAACTTGGATAAAATTTTAAGTTTAGTTGTGATTGTTATTTAATTAACTAACTTTTTTGTATTTGTAGAATAAATTTGATTTGGATAAGGTTAACATAGATCCGAAGCGTGCTCAATTGTTGCGGAGCATTGATTCGAGTCTTGCAAAAGTTTATAGAGGCCAAAAAAGTAAACTTAATTCTTGTTTTAAGGAAATCAGGGGGCTTGCAGATATCCCAGCCGCATTAAACAACCCCCCCCACCCCCACCCCCCACAAGGGTATGTCACCTGAAATTGGGAAGAGGCAGTCGAACATTTTCAAACGCCAGAATTTTTAAGGCGTTCGGTGTCAAACACAGAAGTCCGTGCAAAACAAATAGTTGTAAACAGAGGGGGTCGAGCTCGTACAACAATGCATGTTTCAAAGAAGTAAGTTATGATATATTTAAATATTTATTTAAAGTATAAGTAATCTAATTTGTAATGTTAAATAGGATATCAGTCGAATTGAAGCTTTTCGTAAGGCTAATTCCAATCGCCAAGGGGTATTTTGTAGCCCTACAGTCGAGCAACAATACGTAAGTGGTTAATTTGTATTTTCATATAAGTGTTTATATCATCAAGCGTATTTAGTTATCTAATTTTTATTATTTTTTGAAAATGCAGAATGCTTTACTCTAGGAGATCAACCAACGAACCCAAGCTTCTTCCGAAGCAAGCGGTCTAACACCCACTGATATAAAAAACTGTTTTGAAAAAATATTGGGTGTTCGACGCGGACATATCAGAGGCATTGGACGTAAACCTCCTACTGTTGTGTCTATGTACGATCAGGAACAACCAGTGACACAATAACCCCCACATTCACATGTAATTGTTAGTTTAAGTAAATGCTATAATGGAAAGTAAAATGTTATAATGATATGATGGTTATGGTTTGATATGTTGATATTTTGTAGTTTGGTAATTTTTGGAAAGTAAATGCTATAATGGAAAGTAGAATGCTATAATGATATGTTGGTTATGATTTGATATGTTGATATTTTGTAGTTTGATAATTTTTGGAAAGTACAATGCTATAATGGAAAGTAGAATCCTATAATGATATGTTGGTTATGGTTTGATATGTTGATATTTTGTAGTTTGGTAATTTTTGGAAAGTATAATGCTATAATGGAAAGTAGAATGCTATAATGATATGTTGGTTATGATTTGATATGTTGATATTTTGTATAATGCTATTATGATAAGTTGGTAATATATTTTGTTTTCTTTGTAGTTGGAGATGTTGCAAACGATACTAAAGAACCCAACCTATTATGCAGCATTGGAAGAGTGGTGTCGCTTATTGCCACCACAAAATAATAATGAAGGAAATGATGAAGACGAGTAGCAACTTTAGGATTTTATGAAATATTTTGTAATTTGGAAGAATACTTTAGATTGTGGTATGGATTAATATTTTGGATTGTGGATTAATATTAATATTTTGGATTGGTTGTGTATGGACTAATATTTCTGTAAAACTTATCAGATTTTATAAATGTTATATTGTTTTTTATGAATTTAATGTTAAATAATAAATAAAAAAAATCAAATATTTTTTTGCGGCGACATCTTTTGCATTGACAATAAGGATTTAGCGGCGACATAGTATTTGCGGCGACAGGAAGGTTTTAGCAGCGACGTGGAAATAGCAGCGACGATGCACTATTAGCGGCGCCAAGATGTGCATTAGCGAAGAAGCATTACCGGTGACTCATTTGCAGCGACACGTCGCCGTTAAAGGTATTAGCGGCGACAGCCCATACCTTTAGTGGCGACACGTGTTGTCGTTGTTGCCCACTATTCTTGTACCGTTTGGTCTAGTGGAATGAAATGATTCTCTTATTTGAGAAGTTATGGGTTCAAATCTCATTTGAGACATAGGTGTTGATAATTAGAAGTATATTACTTTGCTGTTTAAAAGTTAAAAACAAAAAAAAGGAATAATACATTGTTGTTAGGGTTAAAAATAAAATGGTTAAATACTACAAAGCACATTGCACAAAATAGAAACACACTTTTAGTTGGCGTATTTTCACTCACATCTTTCATATAGAAAACATAGTCCTAAAAAATGCCTTGTTGAAATGAGAAAATTAAGGTGCAATTTCGTAATCGAAAGAAACTAAAATAATATGTAATATTTAACTTGATTTTGTTGAAGCAAAATCTTGTAATAAAAACATTAAAGTAGAATCTTAAAGTAAACAAATGAATAAAAATAACCCACGATTTCTTTCATTTTCCAAAACAAATGCTTGAAATATCAACATACTTTTATTTACTAGTGTTTTATAACATCTTACCCAAATAATAATAATAATAATAACTAGTAGAAGATCTCCGTGCTTCACACGGGTTGGATTTTTGTTTAAGGTTATCTAAACTTTAGGGAATCAGAAATGGAATCACTTATTCCACTACTTTGGAATGTGATTCTTTCCATTTTGTTAATCTTTCATTATATTTTCTTTACCAACAATAGCGATATGTGAGGATGAATAAAGTACATTGCTCATATTGGTATCGAAATGTAAGTAGGTTGCAATTATGGGTAAAAAATAAAGTTACAGAAAATTGGATTTGAATAAGTTGTATAAGAATTTACAATCTAATACTAAGTTGCAAAATCAATAATTTAGTTGGTGAGTTTCTTCCATCAATACTTCAATTTTTTGTGCTCCTAAAATGACCAATTTACCCCTTATTTCCCTTCCTTCCATCATCACCACCCATCCAGGTTACAGAAAACCATTGATGTACTTGAATTAGTGTAGAAGGCATCATTTAGATAAATCATAAATGTGGATGGTGAAAAATTAGAGGAGCTTCGAGGCAGGCAAAAATTATGCATAAAAGCAAAAAAGAAAATAATCAAACCTTACCTATTGGAATCCTTCTTTAAGTGTAAAAAGGGGACGATCACTTTGACTTTCTTTGACCAGTAATGAAATTGTGATCACCCCGACGTTTTCACCTAAAAAAGGATAATAATGCTTTAATCACTATAAGAAATAATTAAGTGAATAAATTGATTTAATTGTATAAAAATGATTATAACAATTAAATAAGACTAATCATACAAGTCACTTTCGACTCCACCAAGCAACTTATCTTTCCAACTTGTTAAACTTTCATTGTCTTGTAAAACCAAAAGAGCACTTTACCCTTTTGAAACATATTGTTGTGTTCCAAAAAACATGTCCTGGAAAAGACAATTTTACCCTTCTCAAAGGTGGCATTTTGAGTTACTTGGCATGTAATATATTACTTAACACAAAGGATGGGAAACATGGAGTTGGACATACCAAATTTGTATGACTACATTATTGGATAATAGGAACAAAAATTAGAATTAAAAAGTTGTTAAAGAAACAAAACAATAAAGCTAAGTGGCATTTGCAATTTAGGAAAATCAAAGTAACTCTTCGGAGCAGTAAAAACCATAATGAACAATCAATTAAACCATGCCACCAGTTGGATATTTAAATTGTTACAAATAAACATTGGACCATACGTCGCTTGTTATTTTGCATGTGTGTGTAATAAGAAGAAATGATAGTAGGATGCATGCATTTCCTTTAATTCCACCGAGTTATGTGATTCCATATGTGACTTCAAGTGTCTGTTAACAAATCACTAAAATTTGAATCAATGCAAAATGTCATCATGTAACCTTCTCTGTACAAATTGACATCTATATAAATAACTAAAAATCTATATAAATAACTAAAAATTCATGTTTTTTTAAACACATCACTTAAAGCTAAATAAAAATGGGTATATGGATTATAACGCAAAAAATTATTACATTCCATGACGGAATGAAAAAACAAAACTTCCTGACCATTCATGCTCACAACTCATACCATTTTGTTGGTCAGACATCATAGTGAGAACGCAGTCATCGTAAATCATCGAAAAAGTACAAAATGTCATGCCCATATCTATGTATTTTTAATTTAAATCTTAAGTTAAAATTAGAGAAAGAAATAGACTTTTTTTTACTGATGGATCAATATTATCCCTCTGATCCCCACCAACAGTAGTTAAAGTTATAAAATACGTCTGTTTCCTCTTCACATCCTAAGATTGAAAATTAAAAAAGCTTGCAATAATGAAAAATTAAAACATCCTATGAAAATATACTAAAAAAACCGATTGGTACATATACATGATATAATGGTAAATATTGAAATCGTATCTTCAGCACCAAAGAATTACCATGTATATGCATATACATGGGTACTAACAACTTCAAAACGGATGTGAGCTACCTTACAGCTTGTAGTGCAAGTCTTAGACCAAAGTGTCCTTTCCTTGGCCGGAGATCCATTAGTGCAAAAAATAGTAAAACAAATTACATAAAACAAAACCACAAACAGTTATACAAATGAAGAGAAAAAAAAGTGATATTGATACCAAATTGATAAGTAGATTGATAAGTGATAGTAGAAAACCTACATCAAACACTCGTTGACAGATTTCATCAAACACATAGGGAGGGTGTTCTATCAACCCGTAATACAACTGTAAACCCATCTTTTGTATGCAGCCCGAGGAAAATATAATAAATTTTAGATTTTCAAACCACTAAATAAGTAAAATGGAAACAAACCTGTGAAGGAGAAAACTTCAATCACCTTAGCATATTGCCATTTTTCCACTTTTACCCCATCATTTTTACTGTCCCATGAAACGGTCTTAGTGTTGAAAGTAAACAACCAAATTTTACCAAAAGAAAATAATTTTATACCTCATGAAAAAGTGAATGTGATGTTGTGAAAGCAGTCAATTACCTACGCGAAAGTAATATAGTGGAAATAATAGAGTAACTTTCACTCATAAATAAATTGAAACCTATTAAAATGGCAATGCAATTCAGGCATCAAATGAACACATAAGTAATAAAAGAGACTTACAAATGTTTATTATTGGAGGAAAATCACCATAAAATTAGAGAAGAAGTGTTGGACCAGTGCTTTGATTCAGTTCTTTCAACATACGACGCCATGTGGCTTCTTCTCCTTCTTCAGGCGCCACTGCAAAAAACATATCAAAAGAAATTTACAAACACAGTCCAAAAAATGGTGTTTTATGTCAAAAAAATTTGACTCAAATGCAAATATACCTCTACTTCTAAGTCGCCATGTCGCTTCTTCTCTTTCTTGTGGTTGTCCCAATACACATCTAAAATGTCGACAACAAAAAGAACATAAGTAGTGCTTGCTTGTTATGGTCATCGGACGACATTTCAAACTAAACATTCTTCTAAGATGACCAAAACAACCTGCAAATGAGTAAAATCGAGTATGGTCACCAAATGATAAACGGCTATATTAATGGTCATTGAGAGATCGATTGAACAGACCGAAATTCACACAACAATCCAAGTCGGTAGCAAAAATAATTGTATGTTGAATCGGTATTAACAGTCAAAAGTGAAGACTCTTTGATTTAGGATCGATGGATGGTATAATCACACCTGATATAGATTCCCATCTTCCGGATCAAAATATAGAAAAAGAGAAAGAAAATAAGAAGTCGAGAAGGATGGTGAAAATTGAAAATTGAGAAAATACCAAATGATCGACTACACTGTATCAATTCTTCAGACCGAAAAATTCACCAGGAAGGCATCAAGGAAACCAAAATGCACAGAAGAAGAACAAATTTTTCTTTTTGCAGAAAACAAAAACATACCTACAGAGCGTCACTGAAGAAACCAAACGAAGAAGAATAATCAATCACAGGCGAAATTCAGCAACCAGAATAGATCAGCAGTAGACCACGTAGAGAACAGGTCACCATTCCACCACCGATTCCGATTATCCAAGCAAACCCACCGAACCACCCAATTTTCTCTTCATATCGATACTTCATCCCTTATGAGAAATTCATGGAATGAGAAACCTGGTGGAAAATAGGACGAAATTCAATTGAAAGCCCTAATCGCCGACCAGAATCCAAATTCATGAAGAAGTCCACCTGCAAAAATCTCTTCACAATAACCATTATCATTGCCCTCCTCCTTACTACTTATACCCATCGGCCTACGTTAGAAGCCCTAAAAGCAGCAATCATACCATAAAACAGTGAGATTCCTATCAAATGAAACATTGGGTAGGAGAATAATCAAGGAGAACAACTTATCAAAGTCACATGGCGAACCGTAGCGGAGGTACGCAACGGTGGTCCGACGATCTCTTCTCCACTGTCTCCACAAAATGGGTGTGCAATTAAAGAATAAACAAACATAAAAAAACGAACCTCCACAAAGCATAAGCAAAGACAATCACCAAGGAGGAGACATGAATCTGGTGACGGTGGCGATGGACGTGGTGGGAGGTGTGAAGCAGAAACGATTTTTGAAGAATAAAATCTGCTATCTGTGTATTCGCAAGGATTTGAAGTAATCCGATGAGAGAGGCGGTGACTCAGGGGAAAGAGAATTGAAGCAGTGAAAGGCGGTGGAAGAAAGTAGACATATGGATTGGGTTAAGAGGCCGTGAAGGAAATGTGGAATGAGAAGGAGCTGAGTAGTTACGCATGACAGGTAGGAACATATATATGAAAGAACACATGTCCACAAACAAATATACTATGTAACAAAAAATGACACACTGCAAAGAGCAGCCCACATGAGATAGAATTGAACCCACATCAATAAATAAGGGACCAAAACTGTCAAATCCTTTGGAACTTTACTGTTCCTAAGATGAGACTTCTTTAATATATATATATATATATATATATATATATATATATATATATATATATATATATTAATCATAATAATAAACTTCCATTTTTTTTCTAAAAAGAATATTGTATTTTGGAAGACCTATTTGTATAATAGCAATATACCAAGTAGCATCGAGTTTTTTTTATATGGAAAGGAGATCCTTAACAAAATAAAAAAATGAGAAAATGAGAAAATAGGTGCATAAGACGATGACACGTGGCATGTTAACTATTTATTTATTAGATAACTAGGTGTAAAACCCGTATAATACGCGAGTTGATTAAAAAAAGATTATTTATCAAAATGTAAACAACAAATATTTTTTAAATTAAAATTTTGAAATAAAATATGAAAAACATATTAATTTCAATTTATTATCACATTTATTATATATTATACTTACATATATAAATATAATTATTATGTGACTTTAATTTTAAAAATTGAAAAAATCTAGAAATTGACATATGGATATTATTTTATTTTAAAAATATCACAAAATGACAAATGTCAAAACTTATGAGAAATTGGCATGTGGCAAAATTGATCTTTATTTATTAAGGAGGATGTAAATATAAATATATATATATATATATATAAATTATCTGATTTATTCAATTAATTAAATTTAATAATATTTCGTAATTAGAAATTATCACAAATAAATGTAATTATGACTGATATTATAATACAATAAAATGTAACTCTAAATATCAAATAAATATATTTTTTTTTTCAATAACTATCTTTTAAAATAGTCAAATATGTATGACATTATATATAACATTAAAAGTGCACATGCTTATGAACAGCAACCGACTGAGCGGGTTACTGTTCATCGACTTAAGGCTAAATTATAGAGTTGGTCAGATTTACTCCCTCCACCGTCATCGGCTTCCAATCAAATACGCACATGGATGAAAGCCAAATAATTACCGCCTCCATGCTTCTACTTGTATGCCTTCTTCTCTGTTTACATCTCCCACAAACATAAATTTCGGTCTGTCCGTTTCACTATCTTGGTCATCTTCGACTACCATTGGTGACGCACAAAAAAGCCCTAATATCGATTGCAATACAAAATCGACTTTGTTTGCTAAATCCCACTCTATGTTGATGTTTTATCTGAAGTTTCAAAAATCGTTACCATTATTTTTGTCTCCAGTAAACTCTATTTTCATCGATTGCATAGTGGTTTCAGACATGTTTTTTAATGTGTATATTGACCTAATTGTTTCTTTTGGAAGAGCACACTCTACAACTATAGTGTATAGTTATAGGTTTAAGGATTAGGCAAGGTATGTTTCCAACTTGATTTTTCTATACCCATCATATTGTTGGGTTTTAGTTCAAAATTAGTTTCATAAACTTGAAAAATATGGCAACGCGAGACTTTAATTTTTGAAATAACATAAACATTTTATACCCACCAACGATATTTTTGAAAGTTATAGAAAGATTAAACACCAACTAAAGGAAGGATAAAGAAATAACAACCTTTGTAGTTCTTTGGGTCCTCTTGGGAGGATTGGAAGTTGATGAAGAATGTAGAACCTTTGAGACACCAACAATGACTCAACTTGATGTAGATACTAGTCCAAAATTCTTAAACCTTTAAGCTTGAAGTTCATAACCAATATAAACTTGAAGAGAGCAAAAGATATGCAAGTAATCTTCAATAACTCAAAGCAAAGAAGAGAGGGAGAGTCTCCTAGAGAGCTCTCGGCAATGGAGAAGAGAAGAAGGAATGAGCCAAGAAGCCAAGTGCAAGCCCTCTTATTTATATGCATAAGATGAAGTTATTAACCATTAGTTCCTTCAACTTTAGACAAACTTGTCTCCATGTCATAACAGTGTCCATGCATGTTTCTAAAGCATGACTTCTTTTGATTAAAGAAATCAAAAACCCATCACTAGCATGCTTGTAAGCATGCTCATGTTTTTTTGAGTATAAAAAGAAGTAAAACATGGTAAATTTTATAAACTTTTTTATATAATATAAACCTTAACTTTTTGGTAAAACACAACAAGTCATTATGGTCCAAAATGTTGTACATGATTTAATAAATCATACCATATGATATATTATGTTACTTGCTAATAAAAATTAATTATTTCCTAGAAATAAATAATTCCTAATTTGATTATAAGAGTTTTATTGAATATTTATTAAAATCATTTTCTAATAAATAATTAATTGTATCAAGTTTTTGTTAGTGTGACCCATTAGTATAATATTTTATTTAGCACTATCACTTTAATATGATTCTTGGGCATACTAGACCTTTCAATCTCCCACTTGCGCAAGACTCATATTAGACTGATATAGACAATGGTGAACGTCTAGCAACATTTCACTACCCCTAAGACCATAGGACTGTTTGTGCCATTCTATTAACGCCCAATTCCCAAAAAGCTCAAAGCTACAATTTGTGTATAAGGTAAGTTTATCAGTTATCTCTTTGCTACAAACATCATGTTGAACATGAGATTCAGATTGCGATCAATCTCATTAGTTGTTCAACTTTTGGTAAGGCGTCTTAGATGTCTAACTCTCAACACATAAGAAGAAAAAACCTCATCTTGACTACATAAACCTCTTGTATAGTTTACACTATACCTGAAAATGGCTTTTATAACTGCCCGGTTAAGGAACAACATTTGACCATTATCAAAGCATAGTACTCCTTACACTTAAATCACACTGTGGATATATGGTATTAAGGATACAAATATAGTAACTTTTAATCAAGGATCATTCATGATAGCGATCCATGAGATGATCTTGATGCATGTCAGTTCAATACTAGTTCTCTGACAAGTATCTATGAAACTTGGTTACAACCACTTTCCTACTTTCATCTAGTGAGAGTCAACCAATCCAATTCATATTTGTCTTACTTCATAATTTATCCCACAATTATAAACGACTATGAACTTTTAGAATAATAACATTATTCATGGATTGAACATGTTAATATAGAACACAACAAGTATTAATGTGATGACTATATCCCAATATATCATAACATATCTAATAGCTGTTGTTATAATGTTCCAATATCCAAATAATAAATCCAAATCAAAAAACCGTTTCTAGAATAATAAAGTCTTATAGCTGATGTGTGACCAATCATACTTAGCTCAAAAGAATGATTTTATCACCGGATCTGTCAAAATTTAATTTGTGTGAATTATGTTAATACTATCATCTTCACACTTAACTTTACTCTAAGTATAGTTAAATATCTTGGAAAATATGATTGGTGTTCTTTCGTGACATAGAGTCTCTTAGCTTGATTAAGTATACTCTCGAAGTCACAAAATTTTTTATGTGATCTTTGAATGGCAGAAATCAACTTAGTTTTTCAATGATCTCATTCATCCAATCATATTTGAATTAAACTTCTAAAGTAGTGTATTCTTATTTTGTAGTAGATTGTGTCATTATGTTTTGTTTGGACCTTATTGTTGGGTTTTGAGCATTCTAACACTCCTAAGTGTACATGCAACCCTAAATACCTTGGATCTATGTTTTCTCTATTATACAACAAATAAGAACATCCAAGGTATAATCCTAATCTAGCATACAAAACAATGAGTGTAACAAGATAGAATACATACCTCTTTGATGTAGAAAGTCTTCATGAAGCTTGAGTGCCTAGCCCCAATAGTGTGGAAGCCTCAAATGGAATCACAATCACCAAAACACTTAGAATAACTTGAGAGAATTCTACAACTCATGAAATCGGCTAGCCCTTTCTTACTCTCACTCTAGTGGCCGATTTGGTCAAGAATAAGATGCTTATATAGTTAGGGTTACACCATGTAAGCCCTAATTGACATGACCTTTCATTTCCATGATCCATGGGTACAAATACACCATGGAGCATCCATGGACCATCCTATGGGTTTTAGCCCAACTTGATTATCCATGGAGCGTTAGCCCACTATACAAGTATGGATGATTTACACAATCAACCCATATATTTAATTAGTCTTCTTTTGATCACTTAATTAATCCTAGATTAATTCTTGATCAATACTAATTAAATAATCTAATTATTCTTATTATTAATATACTAGACCTCATAATATATTAATAACCATAAGTGTCTTATTTCTCTCATTATAGTCTATCCAAGTGCATGATGGTATGCAACCCAAATGGACCATGTCGGGTCGGGTCAAGTCTTACCAATTATAGTTATGGACTTAGACATTAATCCAACACTTATTCCAACAAGACTTACCCTTCATTCCATAATGAAGTCAAAATCCAATTATAATTCATAATTATTTATATTTGTTTAGAAATTAACATCTTGTGTAGCTCTTTCCATAAATATCATTTCTAAACTGATTGTCTCAATACATTCCTTTAGTTCTTCTAAAGTACTCTAAGAATGCTTTCTTAGTCATCCAGTGACTTAACCATCTATTCAATTAGTATCCTATGACATGCTTACAACATGATCAAATACCATGTCCTATGCATAATGTGGCGTAACTGATGAATTCATTTGCCAAGAAAATAGAATATAAATCATTTCATCTATTTCAAGACTATGAGCTATGAACTTTTGAGTCTAGCTCAAAATGGTGCCATATGACTATGCCAAGAATTCTCCAAAAGAATCTTGTGTCTTGATCACTTACAAGATATTGCCAATATATGTATAAGGACATGAAACTTATAACATTCATTTTATATATCCCTTATAGATTTTACACTCAAAGAATGCATCCTTTCCTTCCTAGGTCTTTCATTTTTGAAACAATTTCCGAGTCAAGGTGAAAACGACCTTGCTTAGTCCAAATGTAATTTCAAATGATTATGTATGTCTCACTCATACAATATTAGGAATTTCACTATGATCCCACTAGTTCTTAGTAAACACACATGTTCTATTCATTTTAATATAAAAATATACCTTGTGGTTTTACATAAAATGATGATTGCAACATTGAGATGTTTCCTTTATATTCACAAGTGGATCTCAAGCTCTACACATTTTGTTAGGATAACATGGATTAAGAAAACCTCCAGGCTAATCTATATAGAATTATAGATAAGTTCTTGTAGATGTCTATTAAAAAAAACGGTCTTTCTTCAAATCTATTTACTATATCTCATATTAAGAATATGAATTTATAGTAGATAATATCCTTCTTGATATAATCATAGCTACTTGTGTAAATGTTTTGATCATAGTCAATGTCATGAGTATGATGAGGACCATAAATGACATGAGTATGAGAAAATGCTTTTACTACAAGTCTTGCTTTAAATGTGTATGGTTATCCATGTAATTTATTCTCTCTAGAAGAGTTATTTACTCCTTCTAGCCTTGTTATAGGGACAAATTTTAATCAAGCCCATACTTGATTCTCATACATGGATTATTTCTCATGTTCATGAATCGAAGTCATTTATCAGATTTGAGATCTGACATAGCATCTTAGTATTTGATGTATTTTCCAGAAACCATCAATAAAAGCTCATCAATGAGAGATTCCACATTTATCAATTCATAGATGATTTCTACCATTAATGAGAACAATTTGTGTTTGTGAATAACTATTATTCAAGTTTAACAATCCTTGTTAAAACTAGTGTCAACTATTACTACATAAGGTTATTGTTCTTGAGCTGCGTCAAGTTCCATGTACCTCCCACTAGCTTTGTCATTAGAAGCTTGCTTTCTATTAACTTAGACTTCGTAAGAATAAGAGAACCTATTCTTGGTGGGTTTGAATATGAGAATCTAAGCCACATTTAGAGTATTACACAAATATGTATTTAGTAGATTTTGGGTTTAGAAGCTTTAGTCCAACATCGACTTCAAATCCATAAAACATTAAGTAAGATAAGGATGGATCCTTTCCATACTAAATTTATAAAATGTTTAATATACTTATTAGTTGGTATTTGTATTTGAGATACAATTAATAGTGATTAAAGTATAATTCCAAAAAGATTAAAGGTGAATATTTCTACCAATTACAAAGTAAATCATACCAAGTAATATTCAATTCATCCGTTATTCTTATTAAGACCTTAGATGGTTCTTATAGGTTTGTATCTCAACTTTTGAAACATTTAACAAAGATTCCACAATTATGCTTTACCACGTAAATTGTAATTAAAACTATTATAGTTGTTAATAAAGTTGATTTGGTATCTTGTGCTTAATCTTTGACATTCATTAGAAAGGAATTCATAGACCAAAGTGTATAGTTCCTTAGTTATTTTCTCTACACCTTAATGAAAATATCATTATGAATCCTTTACATATAAATAAGGTTCACATATGTCAAATAAAATACATTATTTGCCTTCAAAGATCCCTTTCTTGAAGTTGGAATACGTGAATGTCATTTATATAATAAAGATAACAATGTCAAAGATAAGTTTGATTTAAAACAAGTTTAAGTCAGAAGTGTTTGCATATAGAACTTGATTTTATTTATAAAATGTTGATATTTACTCTACAAGTCTATTAAGAGATCTAGTCTCATAAATACAAGTTAATAATTTCATAATATGAATATTATCAATATGAAAAATGATTAAGTAAATTATCAATCATTTGAATAAAATAACTGAGACATAAATTTAGACACGCTAAATTAAAACATAATTTGTTCCAAAACAAACATTGTTTTACATTACAAGTAATTTATGTTCCAAGCATAAATAATAAACTAAACTCCGAGAGTGTAGTTCCAACTTGATCGTGCTCAGCTTGGTTACTCTTCAACAAATATTTGCAAGCCGTTCACAAATATTAGATTAACATTTAAGTACCAAGTACCAAAGTGTTATATGAAAAAATATGAGTTCTATCTAGTAGATACTAGAAGTACTAGTCTCTTCCAGACTTTTCTTTCCAAATAAGAGGAGTAAATCCTCTTCCAGTGTCCAGTTTCTTCTTAAAAGAAACAAGATCCATCCATGTCGGATTTAGTAGATTACTTGGGTATCCTTTATCCCATCCATTTGAATTCAACCCGGTAGATATCGATTATCAATTATATCTCACTATATAATTCATAGATTTATGGGATCTCTAATAACTAATTTAATTAGACATTTTGTCTCATCTATTCATCGGAACTCTCTTGCTTAGATATCCTTTATAACAAAGTATTTCGGATACAATCGTCCAATTTGAAAAACTTGTGTAATCGGCCTATAACTTGGTTATAGAAATCGCGAAGACACCTTGGCCATCAAAAGATGGCAACACTAAGCAGTTGGGTATCCTTGATCCCACTAATGCATACAAGAGACATGTGAGTGTTCTTCAAAAGGATTGCAAAGATTTGAGGTTTGTAAAAAGGGTCTTTATATGTTTTATAATTCTACTTTAGAAACATATGATATAATGGTTATTACATGCATATAATAAACCATGGTATCAATTTTCAAAAGAAAACCACTTTTAAAGGTTCTATATAAAAACCTAGTTTTTATATAATTTGACGCAATTCAATTTTAATAACAAGTATTAAGTTTGAATGCATTTGAACCTTTTATATCTTTAATAAAACTTTATTTTATTACTTATATATTTCGAGTTTGTATAAGTTATAAAAATCACTATTTTAAAACTTATATGTGAGTATTTCAAAATTTACCGTTATTAACGATTTTATAAAACCGGGTTTTAAAATAATAACTTGTTAGATCTTATGTCCAATTTTGAAAACCCAAACTCCATGTGATGTTTATTTTTTCCAAAATTATTTTAGCATGTGAAAAACCAATATATCAACCACACATTTAAATTGCATAAAATAAACAGCACATACATGCATAAAAAGATATGTGCATAAACATAGCCAACTAATAACATTTTTGTGAGCCAACACAAAAAACGCCAAGTCCATTCTTAAAGGGAAATTTAAGGGTACCAAAAATTTCTTGTAATTTTGTTGTAGAAGCTCCCACTTGAGTAAGCATACATTGCTTGCAAAAGATTGGAAAAACTTCTTGAAGACTAAATGTCACACCCCTAAACCAGAATGGCGGAAACATTCGGGGGTGGGTGACTTCACGTAGTATCATAACAGTTGAATATTGTAAAGAAAGTAAACACAACCATCATATATATAACAAAAACTTACATTGTTGCGTGTAATACATGTTTCAAAAGAATATTACAATATGATGATTTAAAATGTTTTGATAATAGACGCCTTAGCGTTCCTTCTCCAAAAGTTGATGGTTACCTGTATTACTGGTTCCCTGAGAAATACAAGTAGTTTTGAAAAAGTGTCAACAATTAAGTTGGTTAGTTCATAAGCGTTTTTGTACTGAAATTTGTATGTCCTTTAATAAAAATAACTGAACGTATTTTCCAAAAAATCCAATATTTTCTTCCCATAGTTTGAAAAAGTTCCAAAGGCTGGAGTGCAATAGTATCTTTCGTGCTCAAATGGTGAAAGTGAATTTATACTCAAAATAATGTATTTACTGAATGCATTCAAGAGTCTCATAAATCAAACTTATTTAAATAGTTCCGTGTGAGTTTTATAACCATGCTATTGACCCTACCTGTAACAACGTTCTTCAGGCGTTGTAGTGTTATGATGTTTGTCACTCCAGACCTACCGGTCTAACTGTAGCTAACAATTTAGGTGCGAGATTGTCAGTCCCGTATAGATCTATACACAAGTATCACGCTCTCCCTCCAAGAGATTATGGTTTATAATACAGGGCTTGAAATGCGTACTTGAGAGTACGTTGAAGTTGACTGTCTCACAACACTTAGTATTAATAGATTTATGAAAGAAAAGTCTACATTTCATGTAGATGAAAGTATTTCATTTTCACAATGTTTACGTAAAGATGTAATGAATAATTGTAAACTATACCCATTATAGTTTTTCCGAAAGTGTGTACCATTTGGTGATAAAAACTCGATGTAATACTAACTTTGTATGTAGATTATAACGTTGATATCGAAGTTATTTAACATTTATAAAAATGTAAGTGGTGTATTTGGATCTGTATAAAACGATAAGTTTTTCTCGTATTGCACTTGTATTCCCCCCCCCCCCCCTAAAACATGAAAAGACGTGAAAAGAAAGTAGGGGCATGAACTCACTTGGAAAGTGTGATGATTCGAAGAAAACGAGCTTTTTCTCGGGTGGCACTCAGATTGGAAAGTGGTGAGATTCTCGGGAATCTCGGGGCTTCGGACCTTCATCGGGGCTGAGGTATGAAACCGGGGTGTCAGGGTCGTCTCAGGATGCTAACCGGGGAGTAAAAGTGGGAGAGAAGAGAGAAATGAGCAAGGAAAGTCGGAGGTCTCGCATGGTATTTATAGGTGAGGAAAACTGCCCTCGTACGCTGGGCGTACACCGAAGTATGCGGGGCGTACCTCATATGCGGGGCGTACGTCAGCGATGATGTCAAAGTCCCTGGTCCTCGGATGGGATGGCCGTAGAGTGGTAGGGGCGACGTGGCCAATCCGAGTCCGTGCATCACGTACGTTGGGCGTACTCCTTCGGATAAGCTTTGGAATGCGTGCCAAAAACTTCAAAAATACGTAACTTTCACATACGAGCTCCGTTTTTGACGTTCTTTATATCCACGTGTAGGTGAGAATATACTCTACAACTTTCATTGAGACTTCGTCGGCGAATTTTCACTTTAATTTTTTGTATTTTATTTTAAATAGGCCGGGACAGGATAATTTCGTTAAAAATCCATAACTTCTTTACCTGATGTTCGTTTTCGTCTTTTTTTTTTACCATTGTACAACTATTGTAGAGACCTTCAACTCTCGTTTAGGTTGCGTTGGCTAAAAATCGCTCGATCTTTATTCCGAGTTTTTATCTGTCTATCGCGGTTCCGAAACTTAGAAAAATCGTAACTTCTTCATACGAAGTCAGATTTGGGCGTTCTTTTTATGCATTCTCACGGTTTAACGTAATCTATGACTTTCGTTTAGGTGTCTAGGGCTAAAAAGTATTTTATTGAAGTTTCACTTTTTACGCTTATCAGTGTTTTACTGGGTGTGTCGTGGATTTTTGATTGGTCATAACTTTTTCGTTATAACTCGGATTTGAGTCTTCTTTATATTTTTGGAAACCTTGCACAATATCTAACACTTTATACATCCCAATTTAGATTTTAGAACACTTCATTTTTTTTGACGCTGATTTCTTTGATTCTAAATAGTTCATTATATTTGAATTTTTGAATGTTACATTGGTTTGAAAAATATCGGGTTGTCATACTAAAATTCAGCAACTATCGCTAAAAGTCCAACAACCCTTTGTATACAGCATTAGTCACACTTTTCAGAAAATGTCACTGAAAATCCTACACACCTTTTAGACTCGATAATTGCTCTTTTGTCTTAAAAAATGGTTTCAACTTCATTTCTTGTTATATTTTTGTACAAATAAATTAATTCTAAAAACTAATCTATTACTTTACAAAAATAACCAAAAAAGCTAATCTATTTAATTATTACATACCATATGAATAAATAAATTATTACAACCATTTTATAATAAAACTAACCAACACAATAGCATAACAACACATTGGTCCTTGGCTAGTTTATGCACATCATATACATCAATATATACATCAAACAACCTTTGTTTTTCTAAGACAACTTTAAATGACAAAAGATGCATGCAACTTTTGTCACATAAATAACAAAGTTGTCATAGAAAATATGTATAAACTTATTTTTATACAAAAACAAGTAATCCATATTCTCCAAAAACTAAGATTTCCAAAAATCAAAAAAAATCTAACCAAACTTGCAAGATGGATCTGAGACCAATTGTTGGGTTTTAGTTCAAAATTAATTTCATAAACTTGAAAAATATGGAAACGGAAGACTTTAATTTTTGAAATATCATAAATATTTTATACCCACCAAGGATCTTCTTGCAAGTTATAGAAAGATTAAACACCAACCAAAGGAAGGATGAAGAAATAACAACTTTTCTAGTTCTTTGGGTACTCTTGGGAGGCTTGGAAGTTGATGAAGAATGTGGAACCTTTGAGACACCAACAATGACTCAACTTGATGTAGATGCTACTCCAAAACTCTTAAACCCTTAAGCTTGAAGTTCTTAACCAATATAAACTTCAAGAGAACAAAAGATATGCAAGTAATCATCAATAAATCAAAGCAAAGAAGAGAGAGAGAGTCTCCTAGAGAGATCTCGGCCATGGAAAAGAGAAGAAGGAATGAGCCAAGAAGCCAAGTGCAAGCCCTCTAATTTATATGCATAAAGTGAAGTTATTAACCATTAGTTCCTTCAACTTTAGGAAAACTTGTCTCCATGTCATAATAGTGTCCATGCATGCTTCTAAAGCACGACTTCTTTTGATTAAACAAATCAAAAACCCATCACTAGCATGCTTGTAAGCATGTTCACGTTTTCTTGAGTATAAAAAGAAGTCAAACATGGTAAATTTTATAAACTTTTTTATAAAATATAAACCTTAACTTTTTGGTAAAAGACGAAAAGTCCTTATGGTCCAAAATGTTGTACATGACTTAATAAATCATTTCATATGATATATTATGTTACTTTCTAATGAAAATTAATTATTTCCTAGAAATAAATAATTTCCAATTTAATTATAAGACTTTTTTTTAAATATTTATTAATTTCAATTTCTAATATGATTTGTGAGCATACTAGGCCTTTCACATATGTGTTTTCGTTGTTGGTTAGGGGATTGACTTGGATGATACTAACATATGGTTTGAAATTCGACGACAATGGTTCGATCCCCATGAAAACCATTTCACATGAGCAACTTCAACTATCACTTTCATCGATTTTCCAATCACTTCAAAGTTGAAACCCCTTACCACTTTTCATCCTCATATGTTACCAAGTGCTTTAGACTTGAACATAATTTGTTTGTTTAATTTGATGATATTTTTGTATATTTTTTTATTACAATATCCATATATCTTGTTTCTTACGGCTAAGTGATTAAAAATGACACAATACATAACCTAATTCCATACTTTTTTTCTTCATTGCTATAGATAATATGTTACCAAAAGATGAGGTCCTAATAAATTGCATCATATCCATTTTATTTCCAAGTCAAATCATAGGAAGAGAAACAAGATACACATACTAATTTAAGGATAATACAAGAATTTAAGAATCAAAAAGATTATGTACAATACGTGAATACTAAGTATTTCTTATATGGTTTTCTTAACCTAATAACACAAAACTGGCTGATAAATCTCTTACTTATTTTATTATACCTTCATACAAGGTTATAGGGCGATTCTTGGATCAATATGATTGCCTCTACCTTCATGTTTGGCTCTAAATACTACAACATCTCGGTTGGTCTTGCTTTATGCAAAAAGGAATTTGGAAAATCGTCATTTTTTAAGTTTCTATTAACAAATGTGATGTTATGGTGCAAATACTTGCTTACAACACTTTCGGTGGTTTGCTTATACAATATCATCACTAGAGCACTATCATGTTGGTGTACTATAACTGCGACCTTTGCATAATCATTCAACATTCCAATTGAGATCATATATCTAATGACAAATGATTCTCCATTTATTTATAACAACTGACGGCGTATTTCTTTATTACTAAGTAGAAATTAACTTTTTTGAGGAGTTTGAATTTTCTTTTTGGTCAATTATCTTTTTTGTTGTTTCAACTTTCCAAATGGTGTATTACATAATGAACTCGGTTTGCTCATTAGGGAGTGATTATGTGTTACAGGACATATTAGATCCACATGTAATCCCAAGTGATTCATTGACCTAACATTCTAATAGGATGATGCATCCTGAGCTTTGAGAGGTATTGACTAAGAAGGTCTTTTAAACTCCACATATTAATTAAAAATACAATTTCCATTTGAATATATTATGATGGTCTCATTTATTTACAACATGGGAAGGAAATAAGTTTGCTTAATTCTCTACGTTAGTAATTAGATATCTTCAACACATGAAGACGGGGCGTATAATAAGAGGGTTGTTGATGCTTCTTCATTGGTATATCTTCATAATCATCAAAAACATTTACATTATCCAAGTCTATAGTTTATTTTTGTTAGTTTCCTTTTAGAAATAAACGGATTTTAAATGGTAGAAAGTTAACATTTTTTTAAATGGTTTACGAGTTTCTATGAAACTCGAATAAATTTTGAATGGTAGTTCACCCATTTTCTTTTTATGTAAAATTTTAAGTTTCATACATCTGATATGTTAGAGATAAAATTTTACCTATATTGACCCATTTCTTTCCTAAAAAAGCAAAGGGTATCCATTTACATTTTGTTTATCTTGCTTATTTTTTTATGTGATTTGGGATTAAGAACAATTGAAATGACAGGTAGCTCTGATCTGGATGAAGAAACTTTGTGTAACACCCGAATTTTGGCTCATTCGTAATCATTTGATCTTAGGAATTTATCTAAGTAATCTTTATCAGCGTGGCTCACATACATGATAGCGCGGTGTGCTTATACCAATGCTCAAGGCCTTCTTGGGAATTGTTCATATTTAAGTGCACAAACTTCTAGGGTTTGGCCATTATTATCAACCTCTATTCCCTATTCTCTCCCGAAACCCTATCCCTTTTTCTCTTCTTCTTGGTGATTTTGGAGCTTTGATGCATTATTCTTCCATGTTTGGTGTTCTTGAGTGGTGAAAAAAAAGCTTAACCTTAGGAGCCTTGCAACTGAAGTGTTCAACCATCTTTCAGCTTCTAAGTTGTGGTAATTCATAAAGATCCTTGCTTTATGTTGTTTCCTCAATGAATATATTAGTTATTTGGGTAATTGGTCCTTTTAGCAAGTTTTGGTCAGCTCTTGACTTGTTCTTTAGAGTTTAAAGCAACTCCAGAGGTGTTTAATGATAATATATGGATCTAGCCTCTTATTGGTGATTTAGTGGATGATAGGTCTCTTCAGGCCCCATGCAAATCGATAAGTGCATTTTGGGACATTCTGGTGATGTAGGGTTTGATATCTTGGTTGTTTGGATCAACCAGATGGATAAAGTTGGAAACTTTATACATTAAGACATCTTAGACATTCAGATCTGAGATTTGTGGCCCTTGACTTCATGTTTAAGGCCTTAAACCTTTTGTTAGGAATTCTACTATTCATAAAGCAAGGCGTTCTTTTAGATAAATTGTCACGAATTCAACTATCATGTCATGTAGTGAGGCGTGAGGAGTCTGGGGATGTGTGGTGCGTTTTTATAGGGGGTGACACGCCTGTTCAAAGTCAAAGTTTTAACTGTTGACCGTTGACTTTTGACCAGTTTGAATTTTAGTCTAACCTAGAGGTTTTGAGCAGTAGATTAAGGAGGAACCTCTAGTTGGTATGTAGGTGGTTCGTGGAACTAACCAGTATGAGTTTTCGTGTGAGTAGCTATGATTCTTAAGTCTCATGTTCAAGTGAGTTTTCTCAATATACTATATATTGCAGTATGTGTCCTTGTGTGCTAGGATGTGGTTATATTGTAGTAATTTGTTATGTAGGCAGACTTGTATATTGTTAAGGTGATGTGTTGGCTGTTTTATTTGTATTTTATATGTCGACATGTTTTGTGCTGGCCTGAGGCGTTCCTGCTTTATGCAGAAGGCCAAAATGCGGGCGTACCAGCTTTATTTTGAAGGCCAAGAGGTGATTTGATGACAAGATCAATATTAATTGTTGTGAGTCTAGACATTCATAAAGGGAGAGTTAATGGAAAGATCAACTAGAGTGTTGTGAGCCTAGATACTAGATGCTTGCTTAGGCGGTCTTAGGTGTTATGAGCCTTGGTCGTATGCTTATACGCATATTATTGTATGTGGTATCTTAAGGAACTCAATAAGCTTTGGCTTTGAATTGTGGATTAAATGTTTTTCAGATATTTTAAGTCATCATGGGAAGGCAAAGTCGGGGCTATACAAATGCATCAACATTTTATGATTTGAGATTTCATGATGATTTTCTCTACATATTTGATTTTGGATTACAGTTTATGAACAAATGGTTTTACATTGAATATATCTTCATGAAATTGGGTGTTTGTATTGTTTTAAAAATGATAATTTTATTCTGAATATCAAAATGTTACAAGTTCGTATCAGAGCCCAGGTTTGAGGGATTTGGATGGACACTCGTGTGAATCCAAATTTAAACTAGGATCCAGGAATTTTTACAATTTTTTTCGAAAATAATTTTAAGAAATTATTTGGGTTAAGTGTTGGATAAGGTGTCAAAGTCCATAACTATTTCTGGTATGTATTTGACCCGACCCGGCATGGTCCATTTGGGTTGCATGGCATCATGCATTTGGATAGACTAAATGAGAGAAATAACACTTGTGGTTTATTAATATATTTTGAGTTCTAATATATTAATAGTATTCTTTAATTAGTATTGATCAAGAATTAATTTGGAATTAATTAAGTGATCAAAAGATGACTAATTAAATATATGGGTTGATTATGTAAATCATCCATAACTTGTATAGTGGGCTAAAAGGCTCCATGGATTATCAAGTTGGGTTAAACCCATAGGATGCTCCATGGATGCTCCATGGAAGTTACAAACCCATGGGTCATGGAAATGAAGAGTCATGACACATTAAGGTTTACATGGTGTAACCCTAGATGTGTCACACTATATAAGGAACATGTTATCTACCAAAACCGGCTACACTAAGAAGATAAGAGGGCTAGGCCGATTTTACAAGTGTGTGCATTCTCTCAAGAGTCATTCCAAAGGCATTTGGTGTTGTGTGAAGCATTTGAGGCATCACACTTGGGGTGCTAGGCTCTCAAGGTTTTCAAGGAATCAAATCAACTACAATGTATGTAATTATAGCCATCCTTTTTGGATAAAAGTTCCCCATGTACGCTAGACAAGATTATGAACCTTGGAAATCATATTTTGCATGTATTTTAGACAAACATAGATCCAAGGTTTATTAGGGTTGCATGTACACTTAGGAAGTGTTAGAATGCTAAAAACCCTTCAGTGGTATCAGAGCCTAGGCTTGTTTGTGAATACTTGATGCAAAATAGTGTTGAAAATCGATTTTTTTTTGCTGTCTACAAGGGGACTCGACGAGTCCATGGGGAGGAATCGACGAGTCCAAGTGAAAATGCAACCAACTCAGTGAGTCAGTTCGTGCACTCGACGAGTTGGCCATGCAGAATGTAGAAATTCAATTTGTGCTGCTGGAAATGGACTAGAAACATTACCCTAAACTGTTTTGGTGTTATAAAACTTGTTTTAGATGGTGTAATGGTTGTTCTAATCCATTTACAATGGCTAATATCAATTTTTCATGATTATATGTGTTCATATGTTCTTGAAACTTTGATATGAATATTCATGTTCTTATGAGTTCTTGATAGATCATAGGAGTTACTTGTTTATATGATTAATTCATGATCTTTATGTGCTTTAATGGAGTCCATAACTTGTCCTCAAGTTATGGATAACCAAAAGTCTCTTTGTGTTAAAAGCCATTAAAAGAACACATAAGTTATAAAATGAAGAGTCTTCATTTTAATGACTCATAAGTTATGAATGTGAAAGGTTTTGTAAAGTTACAAAACTTGCCCTCAAGTTTTGGAACATGTAAATTCACTTAATAAAATTTAGTTCTATAAGGGGGTATAAGGTTGTTGCCTATAAAATGGCAGCTTAATGGGTGTCAACTCTCACCCACGGCTTCCTTGATCGGTGGAGGGTCGTTAGCCGAACGGGTAGGACAAGGACTTATAAATTCTCATTAAAAGTATGATGAATATTATAAAGTAACTAAATGTTTTATTAAATTCCCAATCTTAGTTACCTTAGGAAAAATGTGAATAAGGTGCTAATCTATGAAATTACACTTTACACTTTGTTTAAGTCGTTGGTGGAGCGTGTGTGGTTAACCGGCACACTAACTTGGACTTATCAAGGTAGGTAAAGGGTGACTTAAGGTTTATCATAGTATCGGTGGAGCATGTGTGGTTAACCGGCACATCGATTGATTGATGAACTTTAAGGGTACCAAGTGATTTGCATGGTTACTTCACACCTCGTTTTGTGATCCTCGGTATCCTAGTCACAAAACTTGGAGGGCACACTTGAGATTGAAACATGCCTTTGAAAAGTTCATTGAATCTCAAAAGAATCTAGGAATTTCTGAGAACCAATTAAAAACCTAATATTTATATTTCATTTTTCATGGTGGAAATCGGTGAATCGTCATTCACTTACCTTTCAAATATGTTATAGCTAGGATTACGGCATACCTCTTCTAAGTTATAATATATTGTGATTGGATCCTAGCCTTAATATTACATTTGGGTGTTTTATTAAGGACTATCTTTTACCTAAACTAAACTTGTTCTCTTCTTTTCAGATGTCTTCCAATAACACGGCTTCTGGCTCAAACCCTACTGGCTCCTTTTCCCTCATGAGCCTATGTGGGAGGGTCATCTTCGATGGTTCCAACTTTATGGATTGGATCCAGAACATCAGGATGGTGACTCGCTACGAGGACAAGGAATATGTCCTCGATAAGGAGCTGAAGGAGATTGATGAGACCACTCCTACTCCACAGGAGATCGTTGACTTCCAGACTCATGAAAGAAATGTCACCAAAGTGGCATGCATCATGATGGCCACCATGACAGCAGAACTCTAAAAGTCCAATGAGGACTTCTACCCTTTTGAAATACACCAAGATATTATGGAAAGATACCATCAAAGTGCTCGTCAAGAGCGGTATGAAATAATCTTCTCCATGATAACAACCAGGATGAAGGACAGAGACTCTGTCACGAGTCACATGCAGAAAATGCAAAGGTATGTGGATCGTCTGCTAAAGCTTAATGTGAACTTCCCTGAGGAGCTTGCAATACATATCATTTTGCACTCATTACCCTCATGCTATGATCAATTCCGCATGACATACCAAATGAATAAGGAAGAAGTCACACTCAGAAAACCTCAGGGACTCCTAAAGACCGCAGAAACAGGTCTTAAAGGTAAGTCAGTTGTTAACACTCCTACTCCTACTCCAAACTCCGCCCCTGTCTTGCCAATCGGGAAAGGTAGAGGGAAGAAGAGGAAGAGCTCTTTGAAGGGTACCAAGGCTAGGACCCTTGATGGCTCTTCTTCAAGTGGAACCAAGAAAGGTTTCATCACTCCTTCTTCTGACCCAAAAGAGGCTGAATGCTTCTATTGCCATGAAAAGTCACACTGGAAGCGGAACTGCCCAAAGTAGCAGCAAGATGTGAAGGATGGGAAAGTTAAACCCAACCATGCAGGTATTTACACTATCTTATCTAATAACTCACCCTATTCTAACTCTTGGGTCCTTGATACCGGTTACGGTATTCATATCTGTTCTGATTTGCAGGGACTAAGAAGAAGTGAGAATGTGGAGCATGGAAGAATAAACATAATCATGGGGAATAGGAAAGCTTACCTATCACCAAGCTTGGAGTTTAAAGTTTATCGCTAAGTAGTGGGTTTAATTTAGATTTGAATAAATATTGTTATTCGCCAGTAATGGCAAGAAATATTATTTCCTTTCATGCATTGTATAAACAAGGTTTTACCTTTTCATTTGATAATGAAGTAGGTTCGATTAATGCTTTCTTTAATAATGTTCTTTATTTTAAAGCATTACCTTGTGATGGTGTGTATGAAACTGTATATGTGGTTGATAACTTAGGAAATAATGTATTGTGTATTGATTCTATTAATGATAATAACTTGGATAAAGCATCATTATGGCATTGTCGTCTTGGACAAATAAGCAAGAAACGCATAGGCCAACTCCAAAAGGATGGAGTCTTGGAGTCATTTGACCTGAAGTCAGATGATATTTGTGAATCATGCTTACTTGGAAAAATGACAAAGTCTCCCTTCACTAGTACTTGTGACAGGGGTGAAGGTTTGCTGGATCCCGTACACACGGATGTGTGTGGACCTTTCAAACATGCCACAAGGGATGCTAATCATTATTATTTGACTTTTACTGATGATTACAGTAGACATGGATATGTCTACTTAATCAAGCATAAGTCAGAGACTTTTGAAAGGTTTAAAGAGTTTAAACAGGAAGTCGAGAATCAATTGGGCAGGAACATTAAGATGCTTCGATCCGATCGAGGTGGTAAGTATCTTAGTTCAGAGTTCCTCGACTATCTTAGGGAATGTGGGATTGCCTCACAATTGACACCTCCCAGGACACCGCAATTGAATGGTGTGGCTGAGAGGCGTAATCGAACCTTGTTGGATATGGTTCGTTCCATGATGAGTCGAGCTTCGGTACCAATCTCATTTTGGGGGTATGCCTTAGAGACTGCCACTCATATCCTTAATTTGGTCCCTAAAAAGAAAGTTGCCAAAACTCCTCATGAGATGTGGACTGGAAAAGTACCTAAACTAGACCACATCAAGATTTTGGGTTGCGAGGCTTTCATGAGACGTGAGACTCATGATAAGCTCAAACCTCAAAGTGAGAGGTGTATTTTCATAGGCTACCCACAAAAATCCTTTGGTTACCTCTTCTACAGACCTAGTGTAAATGTGGTCTTTATAGCTAGGAGGACTTTCTTGAGAGAGAGAGAGAGAGAGACAGAGAGAGTTCATAAGCCAAAGAAACAGTGGAAGGCAAGTTGACCTTGAAGAAATTCAAGAGTCAAGTGGTGAAGGAACTTTGAGGAGGAAACTCCTGTTGAGCAGATTGACAGGTTTGTACCTTTGAGGCGTTCCATGAGAGTTAGGAATGCACCTGAGCATTACTGTGGATTTCATATTACTGCGGAAGGTGATACACTTATCAATGATGATACACTGATAGGTCTGGATGAACCTAACAGTTACGTGGAATTCATGGCAGACCCTGAGTCAGCCAAGTGGAAAGAGGCAATGGACAGCGAGATACAGTCGATGTATGACAATCAAGTTTGGAACTTGGTTGACAATGTATCAGTTCGTAAGATTGTTGGGTACAAGTGGATCTTCAAGAAGAAGACCGACATGGATGGTAATGTACACACTTATAAGGCACTACTGGTTGCAAAGGGCTTCTCTCAAACTCCGGGAGTTGATTATGATAAGAACTTTTCTCCAGTAGCCAAGATTAAGTCTATTAGGGTTATGTTAGCCATAGCTGCATATCATGACTATGAAATATGGCAAATGGATGTCAAAACAGCTTTCCTTAATGGAAAGTTGGTTGAGGATGTTTACTTGAGTCAGCCAGAGGGTTTTGTCAATACAGAGTACCGTAATAGAGTGTTTAAGCTTGAGAAATACATTTATGGATTAAAGCAAGCACCTCACAGATGGAATATTTGATTTGATGAGAAAGCCAAAGAGTTTGGCTTTTCTAGGAGTGAAGATTAATCATGTGTATATGTCAAGGCTAGTGGGAGTATAGTTAGCTTTTTGGTATTGTATGTGGATGACATACTACTCATAGGAAATGACATCCCAACTCTGCAGGAAGTTAAGTCCTGGCTTGAGAAGTTTTTCTCTATGAAGGACCTAGGAGAAGTTGCCTATATTCTAGGGATAAGGATCTTGAGAGACCGGAGTAAAAAGACTAATTGGACTTAGTCAGAGTACCTACTTGGATAAGGTGCTGAAGAGGTTCAGCATGCAGGACTCCAAGAAAGGAGAGTTACCCATCCAGAGTAACACCAGAATGAGTAAGACACAAAGCTCAAGTACTGAGGCTGAGATAGCATAAATGAGTCGAATACCTTATGCTTCGATTGTAGGATCGATCATGTATGCAATGACGTGTACTCGACCTGATGTAGCCTTTGCTTTAAGCATGGTTAGCAAATATCAGGGGAACCGTGGTAAGGCACACTGGATTGTGGTAAAGAATATCCTCAAGTATCTACGGAGGACTAAGGACTGGGTCTTTACCCTCGGTGGGAGTGATGACTTGATAGTTGCAGGGTATATTGATGCTAGCTTTCAGACTGATACGGATAATTTCCGCTCTCAATCAAGCTGGGTCTTTACCCTAAACAGAGGAGCAATTTCTTGGAATAGTTCCAAGCAATAAACAGTGGCTGATTCAACTTGCGAATCAGAGTATAAAGCAGCAAGCAAGGCAGCAAAGGAGGCGATATGGCTGAAGAACTCCATTGGAGACCTTGGAGTTGTACTAGCTATAAAGGAGCCAATGGAGATTTTCTGTGATAGTGAAAGTGCAGTTGCCTTAACCAAGGAACCAAGGGATCACGGGAGATCCAGATACATCGACAGAAAATACCATTTCATCAAACATCGAATAAAAGAAGGAATCCTCGTGGCAAAGAGGGTATCATCGGATGAGAATCCAGCAGATCCCCTCACGAAGGGACTGAATCGGATTAAGCATCTCCAACATGCTCGGAGCATAGGGATGAAGGATGATATTAGTTTTAGTAGTTAGATAATTTGAAATTTGTAAACTGTAATTGACATTTGATGATAAATAAAAGTTGTGTTTATTTATGAGTAAAGTGTTGCTATCTTTTGTCAATCGTTTACTATATTTCCTTTGCATGTTTTGACTTCCAGAATAATTATGTTTGGTATATTATATTATTCGAATCTCCATAGTCGGTCATATGTTGGAAGTAGGTATGAATCAAGACTGTCATAAGCTGGTTGCAGAGGTCTAAGTTGTTGGACATGGCTAAAACACTCATGAGTGTTCATAAGTTCTGAGCATTGGAATCAACCCACACTCATTGGAATCACTTTATGGAATTTATCTCGAGTGATCGTGAGACGGTAACATCATATAAGTCTTCAAACCTAGAGATATGATTTGTTTCCTTTGAGTTGGTTATGCATTGATTGTACGAATATGCATTGGTAACTCGATGTTATAAAACATGCTTTTGTGTATAATTCAACAAGTAGTAGAGCAAACATATGATTCGAAGTTTATAAGTTCCTTCTTGGATTAGAAGCTGATATTTGGGCCCATCGATGATTTTGTTTTGACCTATGTACCGGTCCCGGTCAGAACCGAATTGATGTGTTCAATTTAGTTCTATGTCAAACAAATCGGAAATCGGGAAACAAACTGCTGGACAATAAGTAAGACATTGTTCCATGTATTTGTCCGACTGATATCTAGAACAGAGGATTATATGATCACTTATCTTAAATGGCGTATCATCATCTTCTTAGTTCCGAGAGACCTTGATAGAGCTACGATTGCTAATTGGTTCCTGAAGTCATACTTGCAGTTATAGTTATTAGACTTATCCAAGTGGGAGATTGTTGGATAAGGTGTCTAAGTCCATAAATATTTTTGGTATGTACTAGACCTGCCCCAGCATGGTCCGTTTGGGTTGCATGGCATCATGCATTTGGATAGACTAAATGAGAGAAATAACACTTATGGTTTATTAATATATTATGAGTTCTAATATATTAATAGTATTATTTAATTAGTATTGATCAAGAATTAATTTGGAATTAATTAAGTGATCAAAAGATGACTAATTAAATATATGGGTTGATTATGTAAATCATCCATAACTTGTATAGTGGGCTAAAAGACTCCATGGATTATCAAGTTGGGTTAAACCCATAGGATGCTCCATAGGAGTTACAAACCCATGGGTCATGGAAATGAAGAGTCATGACACATTAGGGTTTACATGGTGTAACCCTAGATGTGTCACACTATATAAGGAACATGTTATCTACCAAAATCGGCTACACTAAGAACATAAGAGGGCTAGGCCGATTTTACAAGTGTGTGCATTCTCTCAAGAGTCATTCCAAAGACATTTGGTGTTGTGTGAAGCATTTGAGGCATCACACTTGGGGTGCTAGGCTCTCAAGATTTTCAAGGAATCAAATCAACCACAAGGTATGTTATTCTAGCCATCCTTTTAGGATAAAAGTTCCCCATGTATGCTAGATAGGATTATGAACCTTGGAAATCATATTTTGCATGTGTTTTAGACAAACATAGATCCAAGGTTTATTAGGGTTGCATGTACACTTAGGAAGTGTTAGAATGATCAAAACCCTTCATTAAGAACATGAACGCGGTCTCTCTTCATGTTCTTGTCTAATTGTTGGCTTGGGATCGCGAACATGGTTCCCTTACTAAACTTTAGTTTTAAAGTGAAGATGCGATGTGCACAATCAGATGGAGCTCAAACATGAAAGTTGTTCCCAAAATATTCGTACTTATTGTATCGACAGATATATAAGTTATTAGAAATGCATACTAGTGGATAGACTTAGGATTTTTCTGGAACTGCATGCTAAAATAGCTTAATGTTTAAGATGCCTTTTAGCCTATGAATTCTTTGTTTTGTGCTACTTAAGGTTTATATTGATATTTTAGTTTCTAAGTATATTCTTTAGAGTTGTACATAGTTAGGAACTTACGATTTTATAGCCTTAGAATGTTTGATTTAGCCTTACACACTATTCCTTGTTTGGTTGTGGGCTTAGGGTATAATCATTTATTTGACCGTATATCTGATCCAGTATTACGTACAACTTGCAAACCCCATAGTTGAACAAAGCTACTAAGCGGGACCATTCATCACCAACAAGGAAATTAAGGGGATCCATTACCGGTAGACCCTCGTAAATGATAATCCAACATCGTGTTAGGACCAACACCTCTGTTGTCGTCCATAGATATGTACCATTTATTGGAGCAGACGCATTAGACGGATTAGCTGCATTTCAAGAAGTTGTACATTGGATGCCATTTTGTGAAATGATCCCTTACCTCTAATTTTGACGTATAGATACATATGAAGTGCGTAAGTAATCAACCACCGAAACTGTGCAGTTAGACCGTGGTATTTGTAGTTGCGGTAAATGGCAAGAATGCGGTATACCTTGTGAGCATGCCATAGCTTCACTACAAGGGCTTGAAATTATAGAAATCCAGCAAATGGTAAATTTAAAGTTAACTACTGCGGTGTATCGAAATGGTTTTCAAACTGAGACGGTTAATCCTATTCCAACCGTTAGGCATTGGGAAATACTAGTTGAAAGTGTTGTCGTCTTACCTCCACAAAAATTGACAACAAATATTAGTTTGTATTCAGTTCTATGTGAACCTTACTTTTCGTCCGTTGGCGTTCTTACGTTTTTAATTAGTATTGTTTACCTTTTAATAAATAATTGTATTCCCATAATTGTAATGTAAGGATGACAACGACTTGACACACAACTATGCCAACTGGCAAACAGCTCTGCGGACTAATACAGTTCTGCGGATTGACAAACACCTCTCTACGGAGTGGAAGGGTCTATATATGGTCCCTCTATATATTGTCATGACACGGAGTTGAAATTTTGGGAAACAGTTACAAATTATTTTGAAATTTAATATGAGTTCATCTTCAAATTTGTATATTTGCTCGTGCAACGAAGTTGATTGTTTCTATTGTGATCCAATCGACCCTTTTCTTGCCCCATCACCAAACATAAGAGAGTCGTATATGTCTGATGAAACTTTGCAACAATTACAATGGGCTGAAGAACAACAAAGAAACGATAAAGTTTCATCTCGAGCTCTCACTGAACATCGTGACCTCATTGCGGTAGAGTGCATAGAGCTTGAGGAAAGGATGCAAATTGAAAAAAAAATCAAAGAGCACGAGGAATGGATAAAAAAAGACTAAGAAGAATATCAAACAGACTGAAAAATGGCTTGCTGAGAAGGATGCAGAAATGATCGATCTTGGGTGGGAAAAGGACCGTTTTGAAGATAAAATAAGAATTAGGACGACTATATAACAATGGAGAAAGAAAAGTATCCATTCCAATTCCCTTAAGTCTTTAATTACTGTTGTTGTACGTTTATTATGTGTTCTTGTTTTGTTCTATGTATTATCGTCTAGTTTTAGTTATTATTCTACTTGTAATGATGCACTAATATGACCATAATATTACCCATAATCTTTAAAGTAACCACACCATTTCGAAGTACACGATCAACGACTTCCAAAACATGACATAATTACATATACATACAACATCAATCATTCAAATCAAACGTTGAACAATAGGCTTCTATTTACGTCCCTTGCGTCCTACGCGTCTCTTGTGTCCCGTCCGTGTCTAGCGTCTCGTGAGTCCCTTGTGTCCGTTGCATCCCTTTCCCTTTCCTTTTTGTGTTACTACATGATGCCGAGTTACTTTTTCTAGACTTATTTTGCTTCATTGGGACGAATGTCGGAGAAGTCGTTGCATTATATGTTGTACTATCACATATATTACACCTTCTTACTATAGGTTCCTCACCTTGTGGCGGGATACAATTTCTGTTTTTTGGTCTACCAGCTTGACGTGTATCCATTATCGGGGGTTTAACAACCATCATTTCATTGGGAATCCCCCAATCACATGGTTCAGGAAGGGGTTAATTGCCTCCTGATACGTACTTCGGTACGTTTCCATTTTGTACGCATCTATAGCCAGATGTCCAAAGTTAGTTTTTTTCAAGTGCTTTAAGACCATTATGACATGACCACAATGCAACCCAGTTCATTCCCAATATTTTCATGTACAAGTTTCTTGCCTCAAATCAACAATACCACCATGTTTGAAATCATGCACTTGATATATTGCATCTGAAACACCAGAAACGGACCATCCTGTCGTACGCTCTTCATTTTTTCTAACTACTTTTTCAGGCCACTCTGTTAGTACTTTTGAACGTTGCCCTGTAAAGAAAATATATATATAATGAACTTATTATTCAACATAATTAAAGTCCAAATTAAAATCATACCTCCATCCAATCAACGCTTGTTACACCATTCCTATGAAAGACGACAAAAGAACTCAAGAAGGGGTACTATAGGCATCTTCCTTGCATCTACAGATAAAGCATTCAAGGAATTTGCACTGTTCGAGGTCATGTAATCGTACCGTTTCGACGGGGAATATGCTCTAGTCCATTTAGCACGTTGTAACGCCCGTAGATTCGGGCTAGTCAATTTAGAGACGATAAGCATCAAGAATGACTTGTTGATAGAAGAGTGTTTAGAATAAATAATCATAACCAAGTTGTAGTATATGTCACAAGGTTTCCGTACATAAAAAGAACGCTGAAATCAAAGTTATAACAAAGAAGTTATGACATGTCGAAGTTTCGCGACAGATTCTGCACGATGCTATAGGAAGTAAATAGTGAATTTACGATAGAGCAAGTTTTAGCCTTAGCGATCTAAACGGAAGTTGTAGAATATGTTAAACCGAGAACGTTCATAAAAAGAACGTCTAAATCTGACTTTGTATAAGGAAGTTATATTTTTCTAAGTTTCAACTTAGCGGTATGCAGCCCAAAGTTCGAATATGAGATCGAGTGATTTCCAGCCGAAACAATCTAAACGAGAATCGAAGATCTCATCGATAGAAGTGCAATGATAGAAAGACAAATGAAAATGGACGTCAAATGAACAAGTTGTGAATTTGTAACGGATTTTTCCTGTCCCGACCTACTAAAAATATAATATTAAAAATAAAGTCAAAATTTGCCGGCAGAGTTTAAACAAAATTTGTAGAGCATAAACTCACCTACGCGTGGATATAAAGAGTGTCGAAAATGGAGCTCGTATGCGAAAGATATGAATTTCTGAGTTTGGGGCACGAACCACCACCACTGTCAGAGTTCATGACGTGAACAGGGTGTTCACGACGTGAATAGGTGATAGACACCTTCCAGAGCAAGTGGACTGATGATGAACGCCATAACCTGTGGACCGAGTTCACGATGTGAACATTTGAGGTTCACGATGTGAATCCAGAAAATCGGCCCTATAAATAGAAACTGAAGGGTAGCCGGCCATGGTTGCTAATTCCTTCATTCTCTCACTCCCTATACCCTCTCTATCTGTCATGAAGTACCCCCAAAGCCCCGGTATATTCCCGACACTCGAAGCAAGTCCCGAAGCCCCAAAGATCCCGAGAAGAAAAGAGTTTTAAGCTGAAACTCTGCCCGCGAGAAGCCCGGTTTGTGAAGATATCAAGGTTTCATCAAAGAATGCTACTTGAAGAGCCGTAGTGTTGTCCGATAATCGTCTTATCAAGTGAATGTGTAGTTACTTTCACCTTACACATAGATATGAAGTATTTATTATAAAATACGTGCTATGTGTGTATGTATGTGTATATGTATATATATATATATATATATATATATATATATATTGCTTGTTTACTTGAGATGGATGTTAAATGAATGTTTTATACAGGTTTTTAAATGATTTAAACTGTATATGTAATTTATATCTACAAATATGTTGGGTAGAACATGGGTAGATGAAATAGTTGGTGTGTGAGGAAAGATGAGTTTGAGGATGAGACGAAAGATGATATAGATCATGAGATGAGGGTGACAGGTGAAAAATAAGTGAAACCTTTACCCAAAAGATGGCCCCGTCATTCAGTAGAGTAGGAATGACAACCACAGACTATTGTAGACAGTCCAGTGGAACACTAGCAGACTCGCAACCAATAGGTGTTGTGGAATTCATGTTCACCGGTGTACTCAAAAAACCCATTGACCTGTATTACGAGAAGAGTCTCAAAAACGATACTGTCAATAAACGAGATAAACCTTGGTAACTATGGATTTAGTGATTGTCCAGAAAACCCTGGCAACGATGGATTTCATGCCAATTTCTTAGGATAATCCTTAGGAATAAATGAACGAGGAATATCTGATTCTTAGGGTAAATCTTTAAGAAATAAAAGGAGATAATGGGGGTGGGTAATTGGGTTGATTATTTGATGATTAAATATAATATAATATTTTATTGTATGTTGAAAACCCTATATGCTCACCAGGTTTTCCCAACCTGACCCACTCAATATATTTATATCGTAGGTATCGATACGATGCTAAATTACATTGAGCGAGTAAAGGAGATGTAAATCACTAGTATAGATAAATGTAAGTTCTGTTTATGCTTTTGGTCTGTATTGGAACATGACGTCCCGAGATTTTGTTATATAATGAAAATACATTTCTTTAAGAAATGCTTTGATAAATTTTATCATATTTTGTTTTGGGAACAAATTCCGCAACTCTTTTAATCAAATGATTACTCTGATTTTATAAAACAAATCATAAACAAATAGGTCTTTTCTGGCCGTGAATTTAGGGATGTCACAGTTGGTATAAGAGCATTAGTTTAAGCGAACTTGGAATTTGTAGGATTTCTGGACTTAAACTTAGAATTCTAAGTGAAGATTGTGAGAGAAGTGTTTGTTATATTATAGACACGATCACTAGTTCATTTTAGGAAAGATGTCTAAAATGTTTTTATGTGCTAAATGTTATATGTTTGCCATATATGATATTATTTGTTCGGATCTACGGTTTGTTGCCAACCGGATTTGGAAACCTTATGTGTTTAGGATTCTAAACGTATGACTACGATATTAGAACTAGCATGTAAATGTTTCGGAGTAATAAGGAGATTTATACGTCTATTGTAAATAAAGTTTTCCTATCTTAAAATTCTCGCCTAAGTACACTAAACGTCTTCTTGGGTGTAAAAAACGTCATGGTGAAGACTCGTAGAGAATTGAGTAAATGGAGGAAAAGAAAAGGCTTATGATAGTGAATGACACCTATCGGAAGATATCGGGAGAGTGGTATCTTGCCTTTAGAAGATGTCTGATAAAATTACAATACATTCAGAGGGGTACGGTGCGTCTGAAGTACACCTTCGATTGGCAGGATGATGGAACAATTGGTGTAATTCTTGAAGTTGTCCCATCGTCCGGAATTTCCATCACCAACCGAGTTGAAGTAGAATTGATGATTGAAGATACGCATGGAAGAAGTCCTTGTAGCGTCTAGGAAAATTTTTATGATTAATTGGACACATTCGTATGTGTTAAATTGTTTTATGATTTTAGGACTTGGGGACTGCGAGACAATACTTGGGACGAGTATGAGTAGGTGTGAATAGTAGTAGAGATCTATACTACTGGAAGCACAGGACTCACACTTAGATCAGGGAAAGTCACAAGGTTACCAAGAAGCTAGTGATTGGTCTCGTTTTATTCAAGTATGTCGTTACCATTGTTTCGGTAATGACTAATGAGATGATTGTAATTCCTATAGTGGTCATATCAAATTGAGTCCGACTACAATGAGTTTGTTACGTGGTTCAGAGAACCAAGTTCGATGTAACATCTGAATTAAATCAGAAGATTGAATTCAATGTGATCAATAGCATCGCGCTCGTTGTTAAAGAAGCTTGTAGCTAGAAATGCTACATGCTAAAATGTGATTGTATCACATTAGAATATGAAGGAAGGTATATTCCATTCTGGAATTTGACCCTAAGAGACTTGAGTCTAGGAATTGCATCATCCGATGAAAGGTCATTAGAACATGACCCATCGATCTATTACAATAGATAAAGGAAAGTACTTATCCTAAGAAGAAGAAGGAGTCCTCAATAAGGATTTATTTTGTAACTCGTAGGTTATGGTTGAAAGTCCAACATAGTACGAAGAGCAGGTGCAAGATTGAGCATCGCCTGCGGTCAAGAAGTCCAATAGTTAGATACTCATTCGAACAAACATAGAAGTTACTATTATTACTTAGGATGGAAAGATAATGTATGGAATCATTATACAAGCCCTATTTTCGTTGATGGTTCCGGGACGTAATCATCCTAAGGGGGAGATAATTGTAACGCCCGTAGATCCGGGCTAGTCAATTTAGAGACGATAAGCGTCAAAAATGACTTTTTTGATAGAAGAGTGTTTAGAGTAAATAATCATAACCAAGTTGTAGTATATGTCACAAGGTTTCCCTACATATAAAGAACGTTGAAATCCGAGTTATAACGAAGAAGTTATGATCTGTTGAAGTTTCGCGACAGATTTGGCACGACGTTGTTGGACGTAAATAGTGAATTTACGATATATTAGTTTTAGCCTTAGCGATCTAAACGAAAGCTATAGAATACGTTAAACCGAAAGCGTGCATAAAAAGAACGTGTAAATCTGACTTTGTATGAGGAAGTTACGATTTTTCTAAGTTTCGACTTAGCGGTATGCAGCCCAAAGTTCGAATATGAGATCGAATGATTTCCAGCCGAAACAATCTAAACGTGAATCGAAGATCTCGTCGATAGTAGTGCAACGGTAGAAAGACAAACTAAAACAGACGTCAGATGAAGAAGTTGTGAATTTCTAACGGAGTTTTCCTATCCCGACCTACTAAAAATATAGTATTAGAAATAAAGTCAAAATTTGCTAGCGGAGTCTAAACGAGAGTTGTAGAGCATTATCTCACCTACGCGTGGATATAAAGAACGTCGAAAACGGAGCTCGTATGCGAAAGATATGAATTTCTGAAGTTCGGGGCACGAACCTCCACCACTGTCAGAGTTCACGACGTGAACAGGTGATGGACACCTTCCAGAGCAAGTGGACTAATGACGAACGCCATGACCTGTGCAAGATCGAGTTCACAACGTGAATCCAGAAAATCGGCCCTATAAATAAAAATCGAAGGGCAGCCGTCCATGGTTGCTAATTCCTTCACTCTCTCACTCCCTATACCCTCTCTAGCTGTCTTGAAGTACCCCGGAAGCCCCGGTATCATCCCGACACCTGAAGCAAGTCCTGAAGCCCCGAAGATCCTGAGAAGAAACGAGTTTTAAGGTGAAACTCTGCCCGCGAGAAGCCCGGTTTGTGAAGATGTCCCGGTTTCATCAAAGAATACTACTTGAAGAGCCGTAGTGCTATCCGATAATTGTCTTATCAAGTGAGTGTGTAGTTACTTTCTCCTTACACATAGATATGAAGTATTTGTTATAAAATACGTGCTATGTGTGTGCGTATATATATATATATATATATATATATATATATATATATAACTGTTTGTTTGTTATATATATATATATTGTTTGTTTGTTTGTTTACTTGAGATGAATGTTAAATGAATGTTTTATACAGGTTTTTAAATGATTTAAACTGTATATATAATTTATATCTACAAATATGTTGGGTAGAACATGGGTAGATGAAATAGTTGGTGTGTGAGGAAAGATGAGTTTGAGGATGAGACGAAAGATGATATAGATCATGGGATGAGGGTGACAGGTGAAAAATGAGTGAAACCTTTACCCAAACGATGGCCCCATCATTCAGCAGAGTAAGAATGACAACCACAGACTATTCTAGACAGTCCAGTGGAACACTAGCAGACTCGCAACTTGTAGGTGTTATGAATTTGATGTTCACTGGTGTACCCAAAAAACCCATTGACCTGTATTACGAGAGGAGGCTCAAAAACGATACTGTCAGTAAATGAGATAAACCTTGGTAACTATGGATTTAGTGCCTATTGAGAAAACCTTGGCAACGATGGATTTCGTGTCGATGCCATAGGATAATCCTTAGGAATAAATGAATGAGGAATAGCTGATTCTTAGGGTAAATATTTAAGAAATAAAATGAGATAATGGGGGTGGGTAATTGGGTTGATTGTTTTATGATTAAATATAATACAATATTTTATTGCGGGTTGAAAACCCTATATGCTCACCAGGTTTTCCCAACCTGACCCACTCAATATATTTATATCATAGGTATCGATACGATGCTAAATTACATTGAGCGAGTAAAGGAGATGTAAATCACTAGTATAGATAAATGTAAGTTCTGTTTATGCTTTTGGTCTGTATCGGAACATGACATCCCGAGATTTTGTTATATATTAAAAATACATTTCTTTAAGAAATGCTTTGATAAATTTATCATATTTTGTTTTGAGAACAAATTTCGCAACTCTTTTAATTAAAGGATTACTTTAATTTTATAAAACAAAGCATAAACAAATCGGTCTTTTCTGGACGTGAAATTGGGGATGTCACACACGTGGAATTTCACTTAGATATGCCGCTACTTGCGGCCTAGTAGTACTAAATCTTTACCACAAATTTTCAAAAACATTTCTTTTGTAAGCTCTCACAAGCCTCCAAAACAACACTTTTGTTTTATCATTTTTCCCAAACCTGTGTACTATGTTTCCTAGTAGATGAAAAGCACATACGTAATGATGAGCATGTGGGAAAACATTTTCAATACTAACCTGAATTGCATCGGGCCTATCAGTTACAAACGTCAAATCTTGACAATCACCAACGCATTCATACAAATTTTCAAGAAACCATGCTCAAGTAAGACCACTCTATTTTTTGCATATTTTGTGCGCAAGGGGCACTATCTGGTTGTTCCCATCCATAGCGACTGCATGCAATATGGTTCCCTTAAAATCACCTTTCAAATGGGCATCATCCATAATTATAACTTTACGACAAAAACGTTTGAATGCTCATATCTGCAATATATGAAAATGGAACACATAAACACTATAATTTTTTTACAATTAATTATATATTAAATAACAAGTTTTTGTATTTACCGTGCTCCTAATGGCATAAAAACAACACTTGACACAATCTTCTAAATATGTTTGTATATAGGCCACCGTACCGAAATTATGCCTCTTCAAATTGTGAAAATAAATAGGAAGTTTGGAAAAACATTCTTCAGAGGATCCCAACAATAGTTCCATAGCATATTGTTTTGCATGCCAAGCTTATTTGTAATTTACATTGATTTCCAGCAAAACATTCAAATCCCTTGATATTTCATTAGTCCTCCAAACCTTTGAACGAGTTTGTCCCATAATCTCATGCAATATAGTACCTATGACTTTTTTATTTGCATGCTTATGGTTTGGGTGTATCTGTAATGACGAACATGTGTGTACGTTGTTGAAAGTCCCGATTTCAAATTCATTAGTGAGGATCAAGGGTTTTGCATATAAACACCAACTATAGTTCTCAATTTCACTATATACCTCATTACAATTTTTTTTTAGAATGTTTGGTCTTAAACTGAAACTTTTCTCTAGTTGCTTTAAGACTCAAAGCAAATATTATTTGTTGTTTGTTATCATATGTTTGACGAACAAACATATCATCCTTTGGACCTAAACTATGAAATGGTACGGGTTCAACAATAGGATCAGGACAATCAGGTATGAGAGGCATACCGCAAAATATGTATGAAGCTTTTTTCTCGTATGTGAACTTATCTTCTGACCATCCTCATTTGACTCTTCACCATCTGACAAAGTTTTCTCAGCCAGTCTTTCAAACTCATATAAATTTTCTTTTTCCATTGTATTCACTGCCACAATATCTTCTTGTCGACACTCTTCAACATTATCAGATACAATGTTTTCAACATTGTATGGTACAATCTTGTCAACCGCTTCTGTCTGTTCGACCCATCCCTCAAACACCTCCAAATACAAATGCACAATCTCCTTCGTTTCAGAAATTACATTTCTGAGTTGATGAACATCTGCTTCGTCTACAATATTCATAATATACCCATGAATCGGGTGTTGAAATGACAATGATATGTTACTATTGAACACATTAGCCTTACTTTTGACCAAATCAAACAATATTCGACGATCAAAATTTAGCGGAAACAGTAAACCTAAATTGTTAAATTTTGGTCTAACGTAGGTTTTAATCCAATTTCTTATCTGCCAAAAACCCCAGTACATAAAATAATAAAACTTATATTTCTTTTCAAAACAAATTTGTAACAATAAAACTAAAACTGATCTAATATGCAAATGAAGCTAAAAAATTGAAAAAAAAAAAAACTTTATATCAAAAAAACCGTCGCAAATACGTTGCAACCACCCATTCCGCGGAGACATTAATCTCTCTGCGAAGCTCCTCGTCAGCTCCTCTGCGGAGGGATTTATGAACTGTCAAACAACTCACTCCGCGGAGGGGTTAATGTCTCCGCAGAGGACCCCTGCGGAAGAATATTTTAAACAATAAAAAATCACACTTTTTCTGATTCCGCGGACATGACGTCATTCCGCGGAGGTCGGCAGAGGGTCCTCCGCAGAATGTATGTCTATAGCTGGCAAAGTCAATTTTTATGACTAAATTTTGAAATTGCCCCCGATTTTTTGTCTATTGACGGTATTTTCCCGAAGTTGATTCTAACGTTTTTTCTTGTTAGTTGACCAACCAATAATTCCAAACACTGTTCTTTTTTTTGCTATAAATAGAATTCACTCTATATTTTACATAATATTTGACGTGAATCGAAACTTTATTGCAATTTCGCGAATATAATGTGATTGAAAGGGTGATGGTTAAACGTGTGCAAATTTGGTGAAGTTGATTCTAATCTTCTTTCTTTCCCAAAATATGACTTCAGCTACAGTCCACGTAACCTAGTTTTTCCACGTACACCACCTTTATGTCAATACACGCGTCTTCATGCATATGTGTTACGTTGCGGCTGAAGATGGCCCTCGTCTCCGTTGGCACAACTTGAATCGTACGTGGCGTTTATAATATACACCACGTCTTCATATGTATACATAATACACACGTGTGTGTGTATATATATATATATTATATATATATATATATATATATATATATATATATATATACATGTACGTAGATTGATTGATAAAATTTGCAGTATCGAAATGGTGAGGCCTACTGGTAGTGGTGGCGGTGGTAGATCGGAGAAAAAGGAGGGGCGTTACAAGGGTGTGAGGATGAGAAAATGGGGGAAATGGGTTGCAGAAGTCCGTCAACCCAACAGTCGTGATAGAATATGGTTGGGGTCATATGACACGGCGGAGGAGGCCGCCAGAGCTTATGACGCCGCTCTTTTCTGTTTACGTGGTCCGTCTGCATTGATTAATTTCCCCGCCCATCCACCGGACATCCCCGTCACCGCAGATCTCTCTCCGTCCCAGATACAGGTGGCAGCTTCCCGGCATGCTCGTGGCTTGTCGACGGATTCTTCCTCGTTGACCCATGTCGGCAATCCCAAAACGGGGTATCAGGAAGACCCGGAAAGTAATATATTTAGAGAGTATCGGAGTTATTTCCCGGCGGAGGACGGTGGTGGTAGTGGTGATGGAGGAGGAGATGATGAGAACGTGGTTTTTGAGACGCAGCGTTTGTGGGCGTATTGAAGAAGGGAAAGATTTGTTGATTACAGGAGGATAGATAGGTAGGTATGAAAAAGTATTAAATTAAATTATTTACAAGTTGTTTTGATTTGTTAAACACGATAAAAAATAATGTGATAATATGATAAAATTAATAATGATCTTATTTAGTTCTTTATTGTGTTATAGATATTATTTACATCTCAGGTATAGTAGAGCTCTCTTGTCGTCAAGTTGGGAAAAACGTTTTTTTACTCGTCTATCACAGAGCTTCAACTTTTTATTTAGGGGCCAAAGTATAATAAGTATGAAAATTGAAGAACAAATGCCAAAGCCAAATTTTATAGGGCCTAATATATAAAATTTTAATACTTAAGACTAACTGTGATAAAGCCAAATTTTATAGGGCCTAATATATAAAATTTTAATACTTAAGACTAATTGTGATAAAGCCAAACTTTATAGGGCCTAATATATAAAATTTTAATACTTAAGACTAATTGTGATAAAGCCAAATTTTATAGGGCCTAATATATAAAATTTTAATACGTAAGACTAATTGTGATAATAAACAAAACAGGGGGCCAGAGGCCCTTTGGCCCCAAAGAAGATCCGTCCCTGCTTGTCATACTGAACTTGGTTCTCGATTAAAAAGATTACAAATTAATTTTTGGTTTAGACTAAACTGGATTTTAAATCATATTCTAAATGCTGTTTAGTTTCATATTTCAACATTTTTCACTATTTGCTTTAGTGGACTTGGGTACTGCTTCAATGGAACCACCGACTTCAAATGGTAAAATTTTACATGATAATTTGATTTATATAATGATAACATTACTATATAAAATGTTGATAAATAAATAAATCATATTACATATGGACAATAAACTAATATGATAACCATAGGTTAAAATGAATAACATATGCAAAAGATATACCATGAGATGATGATGTGGTAGACATTTTTTCTTTTTGGATTTTTTGTCATTTAAGTATAATTTACTATAATATATTAATAAGACAATAAAAAATATATATTACCCTTTTTGCCCTGTAAAAAAAAAACATAGACTTTCTGTTATAAAACTCTTATAACAGAAAAGTATGATGTTATAATATGCTAATTAGACATTTACAAAAGTACATTGCTATTTTTGCATTTAAAGGGATTCATAAATAAATGAAAAAAATTTCATGGTAGTTTTGTAAATCTATTTTAATTGCACCAAATCATCCACTATTACAGGTAAAATAAATAAATAAAATAAACTTCCTTTTATAAAAATGTTACAACAGAAAAATATGATGTGATAAACAGCCAACAAATACAGTGCATAATTGGTTCGCTTGCATCCCATTTACTGTCCTTTTTGCACAATGTTCTTTTTCTTCTCATACCAGTCACTCTCAACAACTTTACCAACATATGACTATCAATCAAACAAAGCCAATATATAAAATTTACCATATATTAATCCTTATATTAAATTATTTTTTTTCTATAACTAAATTTTCTACAAAGTGGATTTTAGCTACATTATAAATCTAGATAATCAAACTAAACATTATTACCTCATCTTTTTTTATGGTTGCATCAACAATCGTTCGCACATCTTCATACATATCAAGTGGAAAAGTTGTAGATATTAAAAATTAAAAAAAAAAAAAACATTAATTATTGTAAGAAGTGCAAACTTCATTCTCCAAATAATAATAATAATAATAATAATAATAATAAATGAAAAAAATGCTAACCAACCTTTTCCCCTAGCTTTGTTCACAATCACCTCATAGAAATCGTGTTGCTGAAAATAGACGATAGTTATTTATTAGTTTCATCTTAATTTTTTTAATTTGGATTATATTTTTTTTAAATGATGAATGTTACATTATTACATACATGTGGAATAATGAGATCATCAATCACATATGAAAGATTTTCAACCGAAGCTATTCATATTTCTCTAAATTCAAGTGCAAGTTATTGTCAAACAGCCTGTAAAAACTCGCCAATTGTATTCCCTTTTCTAACCTAAAAACCACAAGGATGGGGTAAAATTGTAATTTAGCCATATTTAAAACATAAGAAATTAAGAATTACCGGATGACTCTTCGATGTCCTGCACCATCCCAATAACTATAAGTGATTTCAAGAGCCTTATCTGTAATGTAATTAACATATGATTTAGAACTTAAAGGACATGGTTTTTTTTTTAAATTAATAAAATATAAGATAAAGTTTTATAATATTTTTTTCACGTTCAGCTTGCTCCTCTGCCTCCCTCTCACTAAAGGAGTATCTTGCACACTATTATGGTGACAATCAATCAGCAAAAAATATAAGATTCATAAATGTTTTTATTTTATTATTTAAGAGTTTTCAATCAAACCTATCAGGCAAAAATGTAGTTTCTACTGTTGGATCTTTGCCAAAGCCTCTACAACCAAATGTATTTGATTCTTGTTTTTATGTATATACATAAGAACATTAATTTAAGTTAATGAATATTAAAAAGAGAAGTATTTGATTAAATGAACTTAAAATAATGAAAAATAAACTAAATATATGCTTACTATCCTCCACGTCTTCTTCTTCTTCCTCGTTTTCAATATCTTCAGAAAAAGATAGCTATGGGTTAGCTTTGATTTTCCGCTTTTTTTGTTTTTTTAATTAAAGCTCCTCTTCCCTAAAGTAATACAAAAATATAAAATTAGCAATTAAGAATGAATATTAACTGTAAACATGAAAATATACAAATGTTAATGACTTGATGTTACTTACTCTTGTTGTAGCTTTTAAAGTTTCTCTTTTAAAGTTTCTCTTTTTGTTCTTCTTCTTCTTCAATCTTGACTCGAATGTTAACCCTCTGTATATAAGTATAGTTAAGTGAAATTCAAAGTTGTTTTTATAAGTAGTAAGTAGAGTGAAAGGAGAAAGAATGTTTGAATCGGTGACTAACCTTTTCAACATATTGCTCCCTTATGACAGGCCCAATTGTTTCCTTCTTGAAAGCAGTCTCAAGAATCTAATAAGATTTATAATGTCAATCAAATTAAAATTAACCCCCAAAACACTCGAGAATAGATCGATGACACTGATAAAGATATAATGGGACCTTAATACATTATAGAACCTCAGGTAATTGACCGATAACGGTAAAATCATGAACGTCAAATTTACACTTTACAGGCTTATGCTACCCTTAGCTAGGGACTAGGGTAAATTGCAATCCATTGAATTAGGGCATAGAAATCAGTATGGATATACAACAATTGATTGCAAGATGCAAATGTAGATGCATGGATATACAACAAATTGGATGTATGTGTTGATTTATGGCCATATGGCCCAAATCTAGTTCATAGCCTTTAAGCTAGTGTTTAGTACATTCTTTAAGAATCAAATTTTGATACCTTTGTATACGGTCCTTTAACATACATCTTTCCCAGTCAAGTTCTTTCAAATACGATGCATACTTGACAATCGATTCAGTGAATTCATCCACCGACCTACACATCATTAAAAGAACAGTAAAAATCGCAAACCCAAAATCTTGAAATTTCATAGACCCATATGTATTTGATCAAAGTAATGGGAATACAGAATCAAGAAAATCGATAAGATTGGAACATGATTATGTAAAACACATCTACACTGAATGAAAAAGTAGAAAAAAAAATTATAACAAATAAAACGCACTTCAATCGATCTCAATCAGACTCTCTATAACCATTCACCGATGCCAAAATCGAAACCTTTAATTGGATTCCATATGACCGTTCACTTAGAAAAAAAACAAACTTTCATCCAATCAGTTCGTGTAGGAGTTAAATATTCGGACGAACCTTTACTCCTTGTGTAAACTTGCAAAAAAGGTGAAAATGAAGTTGCGACTGCCTGAGATCTTTGGGTTGAGAAAGATAGTAACCTGGAGGTATAGAGAAAGGGAGAGGAAATGGCCGATGGTGGTATCGAATAAATGGAGATAGGGATAGAGATGACTAAACCGAAACTACCCAAAATCCACTGCTAAATTGTAGGGAATAAGATCTGGTATCGAATGTAATTGAAATTAATTGAATAGGCGGGAAAAAATCTGGTAAATATAGGGTTGAGATCGGTTGAGTACTCATAGTTTTTCGAAAACCCGAAAACTAAAGTGGAGCGTTGGATCAAAAGTAATTCATTAACGACATGATCGTCATCTTTCCAACCTCATTTAATGTTTAATTTTTTTTGTTATTTAATATATTAATATAAATGTCTAAAAATTTATATCATAAATCAATTTTTAGATTTTTCTAAAAATAGTATTTTTCGTTCTCTTTAAATGCAGATTTTTTTAATTTTTTATAGAAAACATGAACTTTTGAAAAAAAAAATTGAATTTTTTTTTTAAAAAACTGCAATATTTTAAAAAAACTGATTTTTTTTTTCAAAAAAACTGCAATTTTTTTTTTAAAAAAAACTATAATTATTTTAAAAAGAACTGTATTTTTATATAAAAGAACTGCCAATTTTACAAAAAACTGCAATTTTTTTAAAAAAAAAAGTGCAAGTTTTTTTATAGAAATGTACGTTTTTTTTTTAAAAAAAAACTGCATTAAAAAAAACTGTGTATTTTTTTTTTAAAAAAAAAAGTAAATTTTTAGGTGCATATATGTATATTTCTTATACTATAATATTCATAAGTAAATCACAAAAAAAATCTCATTTTTATTAATTAATCTATAAACATAATAATACAAGTATTTTATTCGATACAAAATAAAATATAAAAAAAATGCTACAAATTTCAAAGCGTTTTCATGTCTCTGTGTCAATATTTATTTATTTTCTTCAATTTATCATTTTTCACCTTTTCAATATTCACCACAACTTCTTCTAAATCTACAAGAAAATTAAAAAAAAAAATGATTGATGCAAACACACTCACAAAAATTCATATGTAATTTTCATGTGATTAACATATGAATCACATTTACATATGACATCATATGTAAATGTGATTCACATGTGAATCGAATGTGATTCACATATGAATCACATGTGATTCACATGTAAATCATATGTGATTTACATGTGAATCACATATGATTTACACGTGAATCACATTTGATTTACATGTGAATTATATGTGAATCAAATGTGATTTACATGTGAATAAAATGTGATTAATATGTGAATTAAATGTGATTTTCATGTGATTAACATATAAATTTGTGTATATATATGTAATTCACTTGTGATTTACATATGAATCACATATCATTCATATATGATTTACATGTGATTAATATGTAAATCACATGAGATTTACATGTCAATCACATATGATATGCGTGTGAACCACATGTAAATCACATGTAAATATATGAATCACATCCAAATTAATACAATGGATATTATATACGACAAAATAATTAAATTTGGATATTAATGTAACGAGTTGTTTCTAGATAACTAATTATTTAGATACATCTAAAATAAATTATTGTTTAGAGTTTTAGTGTTAAGAAAATATAACATACCTCATTTGGACCACCGGGGTTGTGATTGGTTGTCAATATAAATGCTCAATTTGCTTTAGAACCCTAGAAAATTGAATATATAAAGGATATTAATTATTGATTTAGGAAGGTTATTCTATTAAATATCTTGAAACCAGATAAACTTACATCAGCAACAACTATTTCACATATAACTGTTGACACAACAGGTGTTGACAAAAGACCATTTTGACCAACCCAGATATGTCTTGCACCATTTGCAGCTGCCATTTTAATTATTATCTGCATTTTTTTTATATAAAATATCAAGCATTGAATCTTGATAAAGTCAACAGAAAAGGTTGATGTAAGCACCTGGATAGCATCCTTTGAGTAGTATCTTCCATTATATGATAGAACAAGTGTAGAACCTGCACGGGAGAAAAATGCATCATTAATACATTTGAAATGTAAGGGTAAAATGGTCATTTAGTCTCGTTCAAATGGTTTATTGGGTCTAGAAAAAAAAGACTTTATGTGTACCGTACTTTATGCAGACAGACATTTCTAATTCAAAACTTAATGAGCAAAAAATAAAGAAAGATCTCCAAAGAGTATTGCTGACTCGGGTTATTAATAAACTAGAAGTGGCATGGTCTTTACCTTTAATTTTTTCAGCAGAAAGGGCGTTGAATGTTGATTGAACAAAATTGTGCAAGTAATGCGGTTGTGTAAAAACTTTTACCTGAAAAAATTTAAGTTCAATCACATCAGTTTGCTAGTTAAGATGAAAGCAACCAAAACATGTATCAACATATTCTATCAAGAGAACATGGATATTGGTAAGTTACAGGTAAAAATAACAAAGGAGCATATTAAATGAATGACTTCTTGTCCCTAAGAATGACTTTTTTCATTTGGATAAGTTGCTAACTAGAGGTCTGGGGAAGGAATAATAGATCATTGCATCAAATATATTGTGTTTTTAAGCTATGCTATAATTCCTTGTCTTTTGTTCGGAACTTGAATTAAACATGAATTCATAGATTTCTCATAGCCATTTAGTGCTGACTGCTGACTGCTAAACTATACCATCTTTGTTTCAAGTAAGATGTATTTTGTTTTTTATAAAAATATAAAAAAGGACAAATTTAGCTTAATTGGGCTTAGTATCTAAGTGTACTGGTCGAATGCCCATTTTTCTACCATATTTGATCTCTGATCAACTAATAACTCTTATCATTTTTGCCTCTATTATGTAAACCTGAAGAGAAATATTACCTCAAACTAGTGATCTAAGAAGAAGTGGGATAAAGAACCAGCTGATATGAGCAAGAAACATTGGTTCAAGGTAAAGGGGATCTACACCAAAGCATCAGAAACAGTGAAAATATTGTAAGAGCTCGTTGAATTTTAGGGTAAACAAACATTTAGAACTACACTGATGTAATATATGATGAAAACAATAATCAATAAAGTGAAAACGAGAATGCAAGTTATAGCAAATGTCACTTGATGTATTCTAGTTTTCGCAAAAGAATGATCTCCATGTGATGTCACTTCTTCTGAGCTCAAAAGAACCCAAAACACTGTGAGGCATATCATCGAACAGGTGGTGAGCGGAACAAGGAGATCTCCACTCTCGCGAAAATCAGTGGTTTTGATTCAAAGAGTATTCTATGTCAAACAACATTGGAAGAATAGAATTAAACTAAAGTAAATCAAATTAGCAACATTTCAATGTAACAGATCGAGGTCATGAAAACAGATTCAATCATGAAGTGATTGATGATACTTACTTGATAATCGATACATATGTGGGAATTATGGAGGTTGGAGCCATATGTGACGGTGTTTGTGTAATTTGTGGCGGTCGGATGTGCGATTGGAAAAGAAGGCAATGGAGGTATAAGATCCTCGCCAAATAGTGTTGATCCACAAATGCGATTTGACAGTTTATTATTGCAATCGAACATAAAAATGAATGACATAGATCTCTTGGATCGTGGATTTAACGTTGTTGATATGCCAGACGAGGACCGTGGATTGGTAGTCATTGTTGTTTGTCAGAACAGGTAGAGATGGAGGATGGAAAGAAGAGGAAGGCAGTAGATGGAGTGGATCGTCGATCCTTAGTCAATGCGTCGAATTCGATCCTCAATGTGGCGGTATCCTTGGCGAAAATCGGTGGCGGAAAGATCACATGGAGTGATATTCAGCGGAAGGAGGCGGATGATGAAGTCGTGAAGAACTTGAGAGATGAGAGAGAAAGTGAGAAACACGTATTTGTGTGTGTGGGTTTTTTTTTTATAATTTGTTAAATTAATTACTATGATTGATATTTTAAATTCCTAATTTGCCCTTGTAAATATTAATAAAATGTCTAAGATACCACCGAAACAAATGATAATTACAATTAAGCCATGATCAATCTAAGCCATTCAAGATTTTGATCTAACGTTCCACCTTTAGTTCTCGGGTTCTCGAGAAACTTTGAGTTCTCAAATGATCCTTCCTCTCTCTCTCTCTTTATATATATATATATATATATATATATATATATATATATATATATATATATATATATATATACACACACACACACACACTTTAGTAATCTTTAATCAATTAATCGTATATACTTTATCTTTTTAAAATGATTGACATCTTTTATAATTTTTAATTTATGATTTTGAAAATATTGATGTTTATGTAATAATCGAACGTATTATTCTGCATGGAATGTGAAAAAGTCTATCTGGTAAGATATAATATACTAGTCTTAGATTTAATTATATATAAGATTATAATTTTGGTTTGTAAAAATAAATATTCACTACAAGAAATTTTCAATATATATATATATATATATATATATATATATATATATATATATATATATATTAGTCATCTTTAATCAATTAATCGTATATACTTTATCTTTTTTAAATGATTGCCATCTTTTAGAATTTTTATTTATGATTTTGAAAATACTGATGTTTATGAGATAATCGGACGTATTATTCTACACGAAATGTGAAAAAGTCTATCTGGTAAGATATAATATACTAGTCTTAGATTTAATTATATATAAGATTATAATTTTGGTTTGTAAAAATAAATATTCACTACAAGAAAATTTCAATTTAGCTACGGAAAAATTCCATAGCAAAAAGCTGAAATTCCGTAGATAAAGTTGAATAACCACGGAATTTGCTAAGCAATTTATCAATTAGACTATGTAGCTTTAGTTCTTGTAGCAAAACGTTTAGCTACAGAATCATAATTTCATAGCAATTTTGTTATGACAGTTTCGACGACATCTATTTCGTCGCAATTTGAGTTCTGTAGCAAATCCGTAGCCGCCTGTTCCGTAGCAAATTTCGTACCCATCTGTTCCATAGCAAATTTCGTAGCCGTGTGTCCCGTAGAAAATTCCGTAGTCATCTGTTCTAAAGCTAATTCCGTAGCCGTGCGTTCTGTAGCAAATTCCGTAGTCGTCTGTTCCATGTAAAATTTTGTAGCCGTTTGTTCTGTAGCGAATTCCATAGCCGTTCCGTAGCAATTTTTTGTAGCTATCTGTTCCATAGTAAATTTCGTAGTTGTTTGTTCATCAACAATGTACCGTAGCAATAGATTCCAAAGCAAATTTAGTATGATAAAAATATTCAACAAAATCCATATTTTCAATTATAATGTTCATAAAAATATATAAAAATTTAGTGAATATATATTTAATAGTTACATCAATTTTATAGATATATTATATCATCGAAAATTGTTCTACAAGGTTCTTTAATCATTAAAACTAAATATTGATTACAAATACAATCAACAATTTAGATTTGAACGGTCACGTACACACAAATAGCCACATATGTTTAACCAAAATGACAAAACCTGCAAAATGAAATTTACAATCAACTAGATTAAAATTCAACTATTTTATTTGACATACTATTAAGAAACAAAATGAATCATCTTTTGAGAACCGTCAAATCCAACATTAGTGTGGTTGTTGTTTTCTCTTCTCAAGCCGTCACATGATGTCCAAAGGATATGAAACTGTCACATGATGTCAAAAGGACTTGAAATAAAATTTAAAAATAAATGATAATACATTGATCATAGACACATGAATAGTGATTATTGACTTGTTTTTATAACACTTTGATTCTCTATTATAAAAGGTAAAAAATTAAAAATAATAAAAAAAAACTGAACATGCATAATGAGCTTATTATTGATACTGCTCTATAATTTTAGGTATCCCTGTTTTTTATCCCAAAAATGTGCATTCTCTAAAGTATCCCTATAAACAGATATAGCGCTCTTACATGTGCCCTTGAATCCTATCAAAACCAATTAAAATAAAATAAGATATAAGATAACAATGGTTAATAAATAACCACCTAATTTCATTTATTTCTTTGTTATAACGTCCTACTGTTATTTCATCATATTACAACATCGTAAAAATCTACCTAACTGTATACAAATTAATTTCCATTGATATAATTTGGTAGCTTTTTCAAAGTATAGTGTTTTAGTAAGAAAAACTTGAAAGTGCAATGTTATATCAAGCAAATAAATGGAATTGCATTGACACCAAAAATCTTAAGTAAGATAAAATTTTAATCTGTTGTTCACAAATATTATAGAAATATCTTATTGAAAATTTAAGCATTCTACTTTTTTACTTTAAAATACCAATGTATTTTTGTTTGCTTATCTATTCTAGCATCCTACTTTTTACTTAGAAAATTTACATAATTATAGTAATGTGATTTAAATGCAAATACTTTAATGAAAGTAGATTGCTATTTTTGCATTTAGGCTTAGCCCATTAAAAATTAAAAAAATAACAACTTATTTTTAGGATAAAATGGAACTATTTTCTAAAACACAAAGCTTAAACATGATGGTTTTGTTATCACCTGTAATGGAGGGGAGTGGACTGGAGTAGATTGGAACCTGGAAAAAAAAAAGAAATAAACTTGATCTCAACATGTTGATCAAAAAGGTTAACATGCAAATAAATAAATGACAAAATTGCAAAAATGGTCCCTGTAGTATGCAAATTTTTGGGGTTTTAGTCCAAACCCCGAGTTTTTTTGGATTCATGGTCCTTTTGAAGTGGTTGGTATGTGAAAATAGTCCCTCTGAAAATTGAAATGACTATAATATCCTGTGGGTATTTATTTTAAGTTTTCTTTCATTTTTTTTAAAAATGAATATTTATTTATTTATTTTAACAATTAAAATAATAATAGAGGACCCACCTCTCTCTCTCTCTCTCTCTCTCTCTCTCTCTCTCTCTCCTGGACACATTCTTCCTACACCATCATCCACTTAAAGAAAAAACTCAGAAGAAACTCTTAGCCCCCACCTCCATCATGGTCCTCCTGCTCTGTCACTCCCTTTCTTGTTGAAACCCACCTTCAACGCCACTATATTTTTAGCAACGACGCCAATCTTCATCGCCATCTCCCTCGTTCTCGTCCTCAAACACATACAACAACAAAGAAGAATCAGAGCAGCGAATTCGATTAAACCCGCCTCTGATGAGAATAATCAACTCGATTTGGACACATACCCTCGTTCCAAGAGGAGCTTTGATTCTGATTTGGACACGAGTTTGACAAATGATGCCACTTGGGTTTAATTTTAGGGTTTATTTTAAAAGATGAAATCTAGTGAGGGAAAAAGTGTGGAGTCTTGGCATGTTGTTAAATCAAAGGGTAAGAACAATCAACCGAAAAAAGCGATGCAATTTGTCGCAAAACGGGGAGAGGACTACCGCCAGGTGTTGGAATAGGTGAAAGTTCATCGGGAGCTGGAATTCTTCAGCATCTAAAGTCGATAATTCAACCAGTGGCACCAAGAGGGTATCTTGTTTTCAAAAGGGTTTGTTCTTCAAATATATAAACACACTCATCAAGTGGGTATCTCGATTTCTGATTTCGTGTGTATGGAGACAGAGGTGGGTAACGGTGGTGGTGGTCGGTGTATTTTTGGATCTTGTGATGATTGGGGTTCTTTCGATTTGGGTTCCTTCATGTTGGAAAGAAGTATTTGGACATGTTGCAGTGTTATAGTTTAAAACGAAACAAGAAAACAGAATCACAATGTTGAATCATTAAGAAAAATATGTAGTTAATCTTCATAATTTTGTGTTCATGAGTGGTTGATGGTGTAGGAAGAATGCGTCCAGGAGAGAGAGAGAGAGAGAGAGAGAGAGAGAGAGAGAGGTGGGTCCTCTATTATTTTTTTAATTGTTAAAATAAATAAATTTTAATTTTTGGAGGGACTATTTTCATAAACAAACCACTCCAAAAGGACCATGAATCCAAAAAACTTGGGGTTCGGACTAAAATCCCAAAAATTTGCATACCACAGGGACCATTTTTGCAATTTTGTCTAAATAAATAAATAAACTTGCAAATAAATAATTAAAAAGATATATGAAACTAGAAATATCAAATTGAAATAACAGCTAGTAATGATCTAACCTGCAATAATCTTTACTTGATCTGCTTTATATCCATACAAAATGTGTTCGTTGGACTAAATTATGTTTCTTTTTAAACTTGTGTTATTTGTTTTCACGACCTGTCCAGATATAAGAAAATATGTAATAAATTTTTCAATGTAGAGTTCCTTAAAAAATGGAATGTATAACGTTATGCATAGATATAAGAAAGTTCAATGTAGAGATCATATGTGATGTCAAAGACCAATGTTAAAGTTGTTGAAACTATCACTATAATTATCCCAACGGTAAAAGGGCATACTATTTACTCAACATTAAATCATGTATCTAATTATAATTGGTTTTGTTTCCTTATTATTTCCATAAGCTTAACTCTTGTGAACTATAAGGTTGTGTTTGTTAGATAGGACAGGAATGGACATTACAATCATAGAAATTCTATATAATAGAATAAGACATAAGACAACCATAATATACTCTCAAACTACTTCATTAAATTCTATTGGCCCATCTTCATTTAGATACATATATTGAATATGTAAGTTTTAAACTTAGTGAGAGCAATTATACTTTCATAAATAAACAACTTTCATAAAACACATAAATAGAAGCCATGGATTACAATTCAATAAGAAATAACATGAGAATGGAGTATATGGAATCAACACTTATATTGTTTTAACATTGCATGTTCCACTATGGAAAGTGAGCATTGCACTTGTAAAATTGCAAAACAAGACCACTTAATATGTGCTAACAAACATATGTCACGTGCCACCTATAATCAAAACCCTTTATAGTACTAGAAATCCAATCATAGGATCTTCTCAGATCAAATTTGACATGAATCTTCTAGTTCTTAAACCCAGTATTGTGCTTGTTTATAGTTTGAAATGCCTAGTAATTCGACTCTTCTACTTAAACAGCCATAATTAAACACAAAAAATGGACTCTTTAATCTACCATTTTCACATCCAGGATAAGGTGATGTTTGAACAGATGGGATCCAAACATACCATTCAAAAACCAAAGTTCATCTTAATTTTAACAATACTAACTTTTCCCAAATTTAAATCCAAGACACTGATTAGATAATCAAACACACACTTATGTATGATGTATAATAGATCTATGCACAATAACCGACATGGATATCGATCTCAATTTAAACATGCATCAACAAAAAAGAAACAATTTACGAATCAAACACTAGCCATAGTCATTGAATGATAGAAAGAGAAAATGGACCAAACACAACAGAGAAAATGGATATCGATCTCAATTTAAAGATGCATCAACACGTAAAAAACAATTTATGAATCAAACACAAGCAATAGTCATTGGATGATAGAAAGAGAAAATGGAGCAAATAGAACAGAAAAGAATGTTACCTGGTAGGGACGAAGATGATCGAGTAAAATGTATCGATTGATGGAGCAGGCAGCTAACGACAGGGCAGACACGAGCGAGTGGAACTCCGATCGATAATGGCGTGAAGTCTGATCGTTAATGGCATAAGTAAAGACCGGGGGGAAACTGAGGAATGAGGAATTAGGTCAAAATAAACCAAAAGTCCCGCTTACAAAATAATCTAGTGGTTGACTAGTCAAAATTTAACATGGATATTAAATATCCTCCTACATTTCCTTCCTATTTATATTCCTACCCATGTGAAATGATGGCATGTGTCATATCTAGATAAGATTAATAATATTTGAATATACTTTCCATCATTTCAAATGGGTAGGAATATATGTATGCAGAAAAGTAAAATTATATTTAATATCTACTATTTCTTTAATCTATTTGGTGATTTGACTTTTTCATTGACCAAAAAGATAACTACAGATATTTTCGGTCTACCTATGCTTCTTATGAGTCCAAATTTTATGGTTATGTAAATTGAAATCTGAAAATAACTAATTTTCTTTTTGTCAAATTAAGTTAAATAAAAACATATTATAAATATTTATTTATTTATTTGAATATGTGTATTTTATTATTGTTTTGTTGCCTAACTAAATTATAAACACCTAACCACAATATATATTTTTGTTTTTTCAAATTTTCTTTATCAACAAAAATACAAGTATTCATAAGTGTGGTCTCATTTTCAACATTTAGAACCTTTTTACAATTTCCATGTTACATGCAGTTTATTAATTAAACAAGAACAATGGTTTTATTTCTTTTCTTTTTTCTTTTTAATTTTAGTTTCTTTTATTTGAAAAGTAGGTTATAACAAAAAACATTGAACTGTTGGGTAAGAACTCATGTTAATATAAAAAAGGAAAGTGGTTAAATTGGGTAAGTTACTGAGAGCATCCACAATGGTGAGTTTAATGAGAGAGTTGAATGAGGTGGCAAGTCTATGTGTCATTCAATGGATGAAACTTTACCATTGTAAGATGTCATTTTAGCATTCAATGGATTTGGAGTTTAGTGGCCATTGAACTCTTCATTGGGAAAAATGAAAGATTTTAATTCTTAAATATTTACTATAAATTACATTATGTAACATTCTATTGAACTTTGTAGAGTTCAATGCATTGTAGAAAAAAAAATAATAGAGTTGTATGGATTGTAGAAAGATGATGTGGCAATCCATTGAACTCTATGGAGTACAATGCATTGCAGATGCCCTGACTTTATTTCCACTTTATTTTCTTTTTTATGGTCTACAACCATAAAAGAGGACTCAGGAACCAATCGATCATCTTCCCCCTATTTCTAGGTTTTTACCTCTTTTGTAATCTGTAACATCCTGATTTCCAGGTACATTATTTATTCATTTATTATGGAGATTTTGGAGGGAGTCAGCGAGTTGATGCTTAGACTCGCCGAGTAAAGTCGCGATTTCCATCCGGGTTAATGACCGGACTCGGCGAGTCGACTAGTGGATTCGGTGAGTCCGCGCTGTTTAATGAAACCCTAATCCCCGGGGTTTGAGGCCTATTTAAAGGGGCTTATAGCCACCAATTGCGGCTACCAGCCACCTGAGTGAAACCCTAAGCGATCTAGAGCGTTTGTGAGGAAGGAGAGGCCATTTTTGATCCTTGTGTAGGTGTTTTTGCAAGAAGAAGGTGACCAAGGCAAGAGGGAGCTGAAGAAGGCGTTATTCTGTGGATTTTAGAGCCTAAGAACTTCATATTGAGGTATATATTCGATCCTTCTTCAGTTTTGGGTGTTAATCCTTGAGAGTTAGGGTTTCTAGCCCATTTAGAGTGTGATTGATGGTGCAATTGGTAGGGATGTCAACGGGGGCAAACGGGAGCGGGAATAGGTGCCCCCGCCCCCGCCCCCGAAATCAATTGTTACCCCCGCTCCCGCTCCCGCCCCCGGTTCCCCCGTTTACATAGCCCCCGGTCCCACCCCCGGTTACCTCCGTCGCCCCCGGTCCCGCCCCCGTTCCCCCGGTTCCCCGACTTAAAATTGGTTTTTTTTTGCTAAAAAACTGTTTTATTTTTGGCAAAAATACTATTTTTAATAAATTTAAAAGCCTAAAACCTAATCTTTTAGAAACTAAAAATATTAAAAATCCAACAATTCCATCAATCTTACAATCTTACAAAAATAAATCCGACAATCTTACGAATACAAATCTAACATTACAAATGCAAAATACGACAAATCCAAAATGACAAATATAAAACACAATTCACTGCATCTTCATTATCCGTTAATTTCCTTCAACTCTTCATTCACTGACATTCGAATATCCTCCCTAAATAAATAACAAAAATAATAATAAAATAAATTGTTATATTAGTTTATTCAATAGAAAACGACAAATTGAACAATCTTACCTCAAGTCCCTCATCGTCTTCATCGGAATGTACATCATCACCATCAATAACACAACCTAAGAAAGAAAAAATAAATAAAGGTAATAAGCATAATATATTAAAATGAATTAGAAAACAATGGTTCAAGCAAATTCATACATACCTTTTTTACCCGCCCATAGCCAATTTTGAGTGCATATGATAGCTTCAATTGTTGACGGAAGAAGTCTACTCCTATGTGGACTAACGATTCTACCACTTGTAGAAAAAGAAGACTCTGAAGCAACAGTGGAGATAGGAATGGCTAATATGTCTTTTGCAATCAAACACAATGTAGGATACTTAACCCCATTTAACTTCCACCAACCTAACAAATCAAACTCATGAATCCCGGGTAAAGTGCCTTCCTCTAAGTACCTTTCTAATTCATTTTTCACAAAAACTTCACTAGTAGCAGAATTCCATGAAAAGAAAGCATCTAATGAGTCCATGTCACTTGCGAGAGCTGCATCTCGACTAGAAGTGGGCTTAGTAGTAATATCATCATTACTTGCTTGACTCATAACACGTGACTCATATCGCAAATATATATCTTCACAAATTTGACGCACTTTCTGAATTTCATCTTTTGCATTATCTACTCCATAGATAATAGGAAAAAAAATACTCTAAGAGCTTCATCTTAAACCTTGGATCCAATATTGTCGCCATAGCCAACACCCCGTGACTTTCTTTCCAATACTCGTCAAACTTTGTAATCATATTTTCGGACATTTCGCTTATTTCAATGAAACTAGATGTATCCCATTTCTTTAGAGCAATCTTTATTTCACATATTTTGGGGAAAAAAATGTTGGTTGTTGGATATTTTGTTCCCGAAAATAATTCAGTGACATTATAAAAGATTTTTAGTCTATCACAAAGCTCACTTGCCAAAGCCCACTCTTTCTCATCAGGTGCATTCTTATATTGGGGCTCACGTTGTTGTAACCGATAAAACACCTTCTTGTATTTCAAAGCCGTGGAAAGCATTAAATACGTAGAATTCCATCATGTTTTACAATCAACAACTAGGTTTTTTTTACAAGAAACATTCTCGCACTTTGCATTTTTTTGAAATGTATCATGTCTTTTTGGTGTAGCTGTCCAAAATCTACAGCTGTTACGCACTTTCTCAATCCCATGTCCAAAAACATCCAACCCACTCCTCACAATTAAATTCAAAATATGCGCAGCACATCGCATATGAAACAAGCTTCTACCCAAAATCAAGCTATCAAAAGGTAGTTTGTCTACCATCAAATCTATCATGCAATTATTTGTTGAACAATTATCAACAGTTAAAGTTGATAATTTTTTATCAATGTTCCAGTCCAACAAACTATTCATCAACACATTAGTTAGTTTCTCAGTAGTATGGGGGCATGGCACATATATAAACCTACCAGTTAACAAAATAAATTCAATTTAATTAAAGAATGCATACTGATTGATTAAAGAAATCAATATAAATTAAGTATTACCTCAAAAGACGACTTTGTAATTGCCAAGAATCATCATTGAAATGGGCTGTCACTGTCATGTATCCTTTTTTTTGGTAGTTGGCAGTCCACATGTCGGTAGTTATTGCAATCCTACCTTGAATACTCTCCAAAAAATGCATCATCCTTGTCTTTTCCTCCCCGTACAACTTCATGACATCAGATCTAGCTGTGTTTCTACAAATAGGCCTAAAAAGTGGTTGAAGTCCCTGAGAAAAAATCTGTAAAGCCTTCGTGTTCAACAATTCTAAGTGGGTAATCATGTTTTGTGATCATTTTAGCAAGATCGGTTCGCGAATTGTCATAATTAAACCGATGTGTTGCTAAAATATATCCCCCACTTTCATCCGTCTTAGATCTTTTTCCGGTTAACTGACTCTGAAAATCATCAATTTTCTTTTGCTCAATTCGTATTTTGCATGACTTATGGTGAGAATGCATCCCTTTGGTTCCATTTTTGTGACATCCCCAAAATCACGGCCAGAAAAGACCGATTTTGTTTATGCTTTATAAAAATCAGAGTACTTCATTTTATAAAAAGGTTGCGGAATTTGTTCCCAGAAAAACATGGTAAATACGTTATTAAAACATTTTCGAAGAAACGTATTTATTTCATTTTAAAATGTTTGGGATGTCATCGTTAATACCGAAACATAAGCATAAACAGACTTACAATGATTTACACTAGTGATCTACATCTCTTTTAAATCTCTCAGTGTAATGTCACTTCACTTCGTCACCTGTGATATACATAAACTGAGTGGGTCAGGTTGGGAAACCTGGTGAGTACATAGGGTTTTCAACCCACAATAATATAATTATTATGTTCAATCAAACAATCAACCCAATTACCCATCCCCATTATCTTCTTTACTCTTTAAGGATTTAACCTAAGAGTCATCTATCCTGCATTCGTTTATTCCGAAGTCCCTTACTTCCAGGGTTATGGGACTGGCACTAAATCCATAGCTGCCAATGTTCGTTCATAAAGCACTAATTCCATAGCTGCTATAGTCTATTCATCGGGTACTAAATCCATAGCTACCAGTCTTTATCTAATAGGTACTAAGTCCATAGCTACCAATGTTCAACAGGTACTAAGTCCATAGCTACCAATTCCTACAGGTACTAAATCCATAGCTACCAACGTCTAAAAGGTACTAAGTCCATAGCTATCGGTGTTTGTCCCATAGGCACTAAGTCTGTAGCTGCCAATGTATACTCACGTCATCTTCTATCTCTCATTATTCATCTACCCATCTCATACCCAACATTTTCATATATATAAAATACGTATACAGTTTAAGTCCTTTAAAACATGTATAAAACGTTCAACCAGCATAGACAGCAAGTATTCAGATAATGTGCACACATAGCACGTAGTTTATATAAAATACTTCATATCTATGTGTAAGATGAAAGTAACTATGCACTCACTTGAGAAGGTGGTGACTCGGTACTCAGACAACGCTTCGTTTACTTTAAAATAATTTCCTTCGACGAAACCTAGTATTATTACCACTAGATTTTAGTCTAATATTTACTGTGACTAATTATTAGTCTTATTATTATTATTATTATTATATAAGCGTTTAAACAATACTTTCCAACCACTATGTACAGACAGGGGCCAGACATAAAACACCGGAGGGCAGGACCATTTTGGCATATAGCACTTCTGAAATCCAACAACCCTATGCGGCCCTTTAAACCAGATTCCCCGTACCGCGAGTAGTTAAAAAGATATTATAACGACACTTATATAAGTCATAATAATAGCTCGAATATTTATTATAAATTTATAATAACAATACTAATTTTAAATATAAACTATATTTAAAATAGGGTAAGCATAACTTACTTACAAGGGGATTTTAGCTAGGAGTCGGGCTCTGTAGGGGCAGAACTTCGTCGCTGAATCTTTCTAAGAAAGATTCGTGCAGCGCTTCAGCGCTCACCTTACTATACTAAAACTACAGAAAGAGAAGTCGAATCACGAGGGACCGAAATACTCGGGGGATAAGGAGAGAAAGACTCTTGAGTCAAGAGAATGGTGCAAGAAATATGAGAGCCCAAGCCTCTTATTTATAGTAATTGAATTTACAAAAACTACCCCCCATAATTACTTAATGACCTTATAGTTATATAAACAACTAAACACCCCTTTATAATACTATTTTAAATAGATTTAAAGATATTTGTACTAAACTAATGTCGAAAGAACTCAACATTATTCTTATAATGACCGCATCGTCGATACCTTTCTAATGATATATACATATGTATATATATGTGTACGTATATATGATTTATACTTTATTTTAATACATAAATATGTTATTATAATTTGTAACTCGTTCATACGAACTCCGTTTTTGACGTTCTTTATATCCATGCGTAGGTGGAGACGCACTCTACAACTTTCGTTTAGACTCCTTCGGCTAATTTTGAATTTATTTTTAAAGTTATATTTTTAACAGGCTGGGACAGGATTGGTCCGTTATAATCTCATAACTTCTTCATCCGATGTCCATTTTCGTCTGTCTTTTTATTGTTACACTACTAATAATGAGATCTTCAATTCTCGTTTAGGTTGTGTCGGCTAAAAATCGCTCGATCTAATATTCGAATTTCGGACTGTACACTGCTAATCCGAAACTTCGAAAAATCGTAACTTCTTCGTACGAAGTCAGATTTGGGCGTTCTTTTTATCGAAGTTCTTAGTTTAACATATTATACGACTTTCTTTTAGAGCGCTAAATCTAAATCTCGCTCTATCATAAATTTACTATTTACGCTTCCCGGCGCCGTGCCGGTTCCGACGCGAAACTTCGACAGGTCATAACTTCTTCGTTATAACTCGGATTTCGGCGTTCTTTATATGTACGGAAACCCTGTGACATCTTCTACAACTTGGTTAAGATTATTTATTCTAAATAATCTTTTTGTCGAAAAGTCGTTTTTGACCCCTTTTGCCTCTAAATTGACTAGCCCGAATCTGCGGGCGTTACAATTATCTCCCCCTTTGGATGATTACGTCCCGGAATCATCAACGAAACAGGGTCATATAATGACTCCATACGTCATCTCTTCATCCTAGGTAATAATTATAACTTCTACATTCCTTCAATTCTATCTCTTAAACTCATTGACTGTAAGAGTACTCGATCATGCACCTGCTCTCTACCTCAGGTTAGACTCCAAATTATGACCTTCAAGTCACAATCTCGATCCTTGCTGGATACGGACTTGAGATAAGTTCTTTTATTACTACTATAGATCGATGTGTCATATTCTAATGACCTATCATCGTATGTTGCAACACTTAGACTTAGGTCTCATAGAGTTAAATTCTAAAACAGACTATGCCTTCCTTCATGTTCTAATGTGATATAATCACACTTTAACATTAGGCATTTCTAGCCACCAACTTCTTTAACAACGAGTGCGATACTTCTATTGATCGCTTTGATTTCAACCGTTTGGTTTAAGTCGGACGCTACATCAAACTTGGTCCTCTGAGCCACACAACATACTCATCGTAGTCGGACTCGATTCGATATGACCACTAGGGTCGGAATATCAACAATCTTCTTAGTCATTACCGAAACGATGGTAACAACACACTTGAATAAAACGAAATCAATTACTAGCTTCTTGGTAACCTTGTGACTTTCCCTGATCCAAGTGTGAGTCCTGTGCTTCCGGTAGTATAGGCCTCTACTACCATTCACACCTAATCATACTCGTCCCAAGTATTGTCTCGCAGTTTCCCAAGTCACCATGCAGCAAATCATACAATCATTCAACACATCAGATAACAAAACGAAGGTTTTATATTAATTCTTGAAACGATTACATAGGTGTTCAAGTTCACCCTAGACTATGCATCTACTAGGCTACATCATACGAAACTATGGCTAATGCATAATCCGATCTTCGGGTAAGAAGTCCTCATTCTTGATTCCTCGCATGGTTCTCTGCTTTGTCGAGGATCATGTGAAATGCCCTTGGCCTTGGTGGCGTTTCTGGTCTTGCTGCTTTATTTTTCCTTGGGCAGTCTCTGGACATGTGCCCCTTGCCTCCACATCCGTAGCATACTTTGTCATTATGTGTGCAGTCTTTGGAATAGTGACCCGTCCTCCCACACTTGTAACAAGTCACTTCTTCATTGCACTTCCCACCATGCTTCTTCTTGCATTTATCACACCATCTTGTTTCACCTCCATCTGCTCCTCCGAGTTTTGAGAATTTGCTTTCCTTGTTCGACCTCGAAGATCCCTCAAACTTTCGCTTCTCTCCTGCCTTATCTTTTTCTAGACCCTTTTCTCTTATCTGGGCCTCTACGTTCTTAGCTGCCCTAATAGCTGCTTTTAAGGTAGTTGCCATTTTGACCATTGGACCAAAGTCAGTGGGCAGTCCGTTAGCAAACCTATCAATCTTGGAGAGTTTAGTAGGCACCAAGTAGGGAAATAGCTTCATCCTCTCGGTAAATGCGGTGGCATACTCATCAACACTCATCTTCCCTTTCTTCAGGTTCTGAAACTCGTTGTTTAGGTGTATCAGATCTACCTCCGAGCAGTACTGCATTTTCAACTGTTCCAAAAACTCTTCCCACGACATCCTTAAGGCTTCTCCTCGTGGCATCGTATCTGCCAATAGCTTCCACCAGCTCAAGACTCCAGTTTTCAGTTGTCTTACTGCAAAGACAGTCTTCTGTTTCTCATTACAGCTGCAGCTCTCAAACACCATCTTCATCTCAGAGATCCAATCATTAACCTCAACCGGCTTTGGGCTTCCTGAGAGGCTTGGTGGTTTCGCACCCAAGAAGTTCTTGTACATTCACCCATCCTTGTTGTTTCTCCCTTCTGGGCCATCCCTTTGCTCACCTTGAGTCCCAACTTGACTCACTTGGCGGCTGTAGTTCCCTTCCTCAGATTGCTCGGGAATCAGTTCGGGTTGCTCAATGGGCATAGTAGGTTCGTCCCTATTCAACATCCGTCTCATTTCTTCCCTTTGTTCAGCCAACATAGCCCGAATCATGGCTTGAACTCCAGCCATGGTGACTGGCTCAGGCGCAACTTCTTCTACAACAGGTATTTGCTGAACCACTGGGGGTTGGTTCCTGTTCCCATTTGCGTTTACATTTCCGCTACAGGTCCTTACCATCTCGATCTATACACCGAATAAGGTGAATTTAGACCTTTACTTGACGTTTAAATCATCCTTATCACTCCGAAACATTTACATGCTAGTTCTAATACCGTAGTCGTACGTTTAGAATCCTAAACACATAAGGTTTCCAGATCCGGTCGGCAACAGACCATAGATCCGAACAATTAACAACATATCATGCACAAAGCATTTAGCACATAAAAGCATTTTAGGCACAATTCCTAAAATAAGCTAGTGCTCACACCTCACAATCATCGCTTAGCATTCTAAGTTTAAGTCTAGAAATAAATCCATATTCCTAGTTCGCTTAAACTAATGCTCTGATACCAACTGTGACATCCCCAAAATCACGGCCAGAAAAGACCGATTTTGTTTATGCTTTATAAAAATCAGAGTACTTCATTTTATAAAAAGGTTGCGGAATTTGTTCCCAGAAAAACATGGTAAATACATTATTAAAACATTTTCGAAGAAACGTATTTATTTCATTTTAAAATGTTTGGGATGTCATCGTTAATACCGAAACATAAGCATAAACAGACTTACAATGATTTACACTAGTGATCTACATCTCTTTTAAATCTCTCAGTGTAATGTCACTTCACTTCGTCACCTGTGATATACATAAACTGAGTGGGTCAGGTTGGGAAACCTGGTGAGTACATAGGGTTTTCAACCCACAATAATATAATTATTATGTTCAATCAAACAATCAACCCAATTACCCATCCCCATTATCTTCTTTACTCTTTAAGGATTTAACCTAAGAGTCATCTATCCTGCATTCGTTTATTCCGAAGTCCCTTACTTCCAGGGTTATGGGACTGGCACTAAATCCATAGCTGTCAATGTTCGTTCATAAAGCACTAATTCCATAGCTCCTATAGTCTATTCATCGGGTACTAAATCCATAGCTACCAGTCTTTATCTAATAGGTACTAAGTCCATATCTACCAATGTTTAACAGGTACTAAGTCCATAGCTACCAATTCCTACAGGTACTAAATCCATAGCTACCAACGTCTAAAAGGTACTAAGTCCATAGCTACCGGTGTTTGTCCCATAGGCACTAAGTCTGTAGCTGCCAATGTATACTCACGTCATCTTCTATCTCTCATCATTCATTTACCCATCTCATACCCAACATTTTCGTATATATAAAATACGTATACAGTTTAAGTCCTTTAAAACATGTATAAAACGTTCAACCAACATAGACAGCAAGTATTCAGATAATGTGCACACATAGCACGTAGTTTATATAAAATACTTCATATCTATGTGTAAGATGAAAGTAACTATGCACTCACTTGAGAAGGTGGTGACTCGGTACTCAGACAGCGCTTCGTTTACTTTAAAATAATTTCCTTCGACGAAACCTAGTATTATTACCACTAGATTTTAGTCTAATATTTACCGTGACTAATTATTAGTCTTATTATTATTATTATTATATAAGCGTTTAAACAATACTTTCCAACCACTATGTACAGACAGGGGCCAGACATAAAACACCGGAGGGTAGGACCATTTTGGCATATAGCACTTCTGAAATCCAACAACCCTATGCGGCCCTTTAAACCAGATTCCCCGTACCGCGAGTAGTTAAAAAGATATTATAACGACACTTATATAAGTCATAATAATAGCTCGAATATTTATTATAAATTTATAATAACAATACTAATTTTAAATATAAACTATATTTAAAATAGGGTAAGCATAACTTACTTACAAGGGGATTTTAGCTAGGAGTCGGGCTCTGTAGGGGCAGAACTTCGTCGCTGAATCTTTCTAAGAAAGATTCGTGCAGCGCTTCAGCGCTCACCTTACTATACTAAAACTACAGAAAGAGAAGTCGAATCACGAGGGACCGAAATACTCGGGGGATAAGGAGAGAAAGACTCTTGAGTCAAGAGAATGGTGCAAGAAATATGAGAGCCCAAGCCTCTTATTTATAGTAATTGAATTTACAAAAACTACCCCCCATAATTACTTAATGACCTTATAGTTATATAAACAACTAAACACCCCTTTATAATACTATTTTAAATAGATTTAAAGATATTTGTACTAAACTAATGTCGAAAGAACTCAACATTATTCTTATAATGACCGCATCGTCGATACCTTTCTAATGATATATACATATGTATATATATGTGTACGTATATATGATTTATACTTTATTTTAATACGTAAATATGCTATTATAATTTGTAACTCGTTCATACGAACTCCGTTTTTGACGTTCTTTATATCCATGCGTAGGTGGAGACGCACTCTACAACTTTCGTTTAGACTCCTTCGGCTAATTTTGAATTTATTTTTAAAGTTATATTTTTAACAAGCCGGGACAAGATTGGTTCGTTATAATCTCATAACTTCTTCATTCGATGTCCATTTTCGTCTGTCTTTTTATTGTTACGCTACTAATAATGAGATCTTCAATTCTCGTTTAGGTTGTGTCGGCTAAAAATCGCTCGATCTAATATTCGAATTTCGGACTGTACACTGCTAATCCGAAACTTCGAAAAATCGTAACTTCTTCGTACGAAGTCAGATTTGGGCGTTCTTTTTATCGAAGTTCTTAGTTTAACATATTATACGACTTTCATTTAGAGTGCTAAATCTAAATCTCGCTCTATCATAAATTTACTATTTACGCTTCCCGGCGCCGTGCCGGTTCCGACGCGAAACTTCGACGGGTCATAACTTCTTCGTTATAACTCGGATTTCGACGTTCTTTATATGTACGGAAACCCTGTGACATCTTCTACAACTTGGTTAAGATTATTTATTCTAAATAATCTTTTTGTCGAAAAGTCTTTTTCGACCCCTATTGCCTCTAAATTGACTAGCCCGGATCTGCAGGCGTTACAATTTTTGGTTGTATAAGTAATTTCCTTTCTACAATACTTACAAACAACCTTTTTGGTTCCATTAACTTCTTTGTAAGTGAAATGACGCCACATTGGAGATGTGAATTTAATTTGTTTCTCGTTACAGTTAACTGCAGAATTGGCAGTATCATTTACCGTGTTTGAATCATTGGGTTGATTCGGTTCTGCTGAAGACATGATTACAAAAATCTGAAAATAATTTACACAAACAATCGGTGAGAAATCGGTGGAGTTATGCACTTCATATTACTATATAAATAAACTCCATTGCATTTGATCTCAAAAAGTCAAAACAAGGTTCATAAACAGAAACACAAACAGAAGGAAATATGTTTCCAAACATGTTATGTAGAGCATGCAAATCTCATCATAATCACAGGGGCAATTTCATATATTTCTCGTATAAACATTTATTTATTTAAATAATTATTTAGTCATTAATGTAAGAACAATTTTTTGTATCAGAAATTTGAAGATGAATAACTTAAAATCATTGGAACCAATTTCAAATCTCCGGTTTCAGCCCCTAAGGTAGTGGTTTAATCTGGATTAAACCAACAGTGCAAGCATATTTTTTCTGCCCTAAGCCCTAAGGTTCAGATACTGGATACAATCATACAGGTTTTTGAACTTGAGATTGAGAAACCGGAATGCATGAGATTGAGAAACGAGAATGCAGAAGTTGAGACATTTGTGAGTTATTTATCAAATTGAGAAACGGGAATGCAGAACTGGAATGCAAAAGGGTAAACATTACTGCTGCCTCGTTCGTTGCCTAAGAGTCGGGAAGAAAGGACACTGGACACGCTACCTTGTTCGCTAATCGCTGCGACGCTGCCTCGTCTTCAGTCTTCCGATTTCAATTCCTCATTCGTCGGTCGGAACTTGGATTGTCGCTCTCGGTCGGAACTTGGATTATCGCTCACGGTCGGAACTCGGTCACAGCTTCAAGCCTTCACTCTTCATCTTCAGACTTCATCACTTCAATTCTTCATTCGTATAAGGAGAAATCATCTAATCGAGTTATGGAGTAATTCTGTAATTGAGTATTGTGTTGTGTATTGACGGAAATTGGAACTTGGAACACAAAAAAGTTGAAGCCGTGTCAAGGGGTCTGCGTAGGGATGACCGTCTGCGCCTCTGCGGTCAAGTACTCAAACCCTAATTGCTAAAATTTCTTATTTTAAATTAAATATATATTTTTTTTATTTAAATATAAACGGGGCCCCCGCGGGAGTACGGGACGGTAATACTCACTCCCGCTCCCGGTCCCGAAAATAAACGGGAGTTAATATCGCTCCCGGTCCCGCTCCCGCTCCCGAATTTTTTTTGAAAATTAGTCCCGTACGGTATCGGGGTCCCACGGGGATTTTGACATCCCTAGCAATTGGTCCCTTCTTGTGTTGAGGCTGCAGATCTGGATCCAAAGAGGTCCAGAGACCTTAACTCCCTGATCTTTATGGGGTGTCATTGGGTAATATGAGCTTAGGGTGACATTTTGAGGCCATTTCTTCAAATAGAGCCATTGGATCTTTGCATGGGCATCAAGATCTAGACTTTACATGATTATATTACTTATGGAGGCCAGATCTATGGATTAGAGGACCAGATCTGACCTAAGGAGGTCATTTGAGCTTGTGCATGGCGTAGACTCGCCGAGTCCCAAGAACAGACTCGACGAGTAGGGCTAGGGTTTCCCATAGTTCACTCAGTGAGTACTTGCCGAGTTGGGGGAATGACTCGGTGAGTCAGAGGGAATTAGAGGACTGGAGTTCAAGGCGAAACTCGCCGAGTTCATAATGGGACTCGACGAGTTGAGTCGGGGTAGCCCCGCGATTCATGCTAGGTGTAACCCGTCGAGCAAGGGAAAGACTCGACGTGTCATGCGAGACTAGAGGGATAGTGGACACGCGTAGACTCGCCGAGTCACCCAAGTGCACTCAGCGAGTCGGGTCAAATTTTGACCGTTGACTTTGTTGACTTGAGGGTTTGGTCAACAATGGGGTCTTTGTGTCAAGAGAGGGGTAAAATGGTCTTCTACCCTTCTGAGGATGCCAAGAGAGGGTTGAGTCTAGTCTCGAGAGTTATATTTATGAGAGTATTTACTTTATGTGATTAGGCGGAGGCTAGACCATATTTCTACCGAGTCAGAGATTTACCGAGACATCTGAGGTGACTCTTCTTCTCACTACACATTACCTAGAGTGGTAACAGAGCTATGTGCTAGTATATTGTATGTTATTTATGTATTATTGTGATATGTGATATGCATGATTCAGAATTTCCAGAGTTAGGACCAGTAGGTCCATAGAAGAGGCTAGAGGGCCCATAGAGAGAGTTGGGACTGGAGGGTCCCACTGAGACACACTGACCAGAGGGTCAACAGAGTTATAGCCTTGAGTGGCTAACGTATGTTAGAGTGGTATTTTGGGGAACTCACTAAGCTTCTTTCTTACAGTGTTTTGTGTCATGTGCTTCAGGTACTAGTGAGGAGCGTGGGAAGGCGCCGGCAGGATTCGTACACGCACGCATGGAGTTTTATGTAATTCGATTTTGGGAAATGTTTTGTGGAACCGAGTTATGATACAATGAGATTTTATTAATAAATGTGAACGAACAATGTGTTTTGAAAATGTGAAAAATTGCTTTAATTTTTACGGTGTTACATAATGTGACTTTTCTTTCTTGAACAAAAATCTTGTTGTAAGAGTTGATATATTAGCTAACGATTGCACCTTTTCATTCTTTTTCTATTATGCTACTTGTGAAAGCTAGTTTCTCAAAAACCAACAGAAAACAACACAAATCCAGTTGGACAAATAAGACAACAAATGAAATTACTATGTTGACCTTGGGCTTCACAAAATGTAAAAAACAGCAAACAACATGTTGTATTACACTACACTCACTCACAAAATGAAATTACTATATTGAATTAGGTGTATGATTTTTATAAATGTTAAAAGGTAATAACACATTTAAAATTAGCAATAAAATGTAATGTAACGACGTAAAAATTTAAAACAATTTTTCATTTTTAAAATGCATACTCTTCATAACATATCTTATAAAAATCTCTTTTATTTAATTACAAAGCACAACTCCATTATTAATCCAGGATCCTCTTAACTCTTTCTCTGGTGTGTACAATCAAGCTGGTGCCGTCCCGAGATCCAGACAAGAAAACCTGAAACACATAATACATAACACGGTAAGCACGAAGCTTAGTGAGTTCCCCAAAATACCACATACAACACATATTAGCCACTCAAGGCTATAACTATGTGGACCCTCTGGTCCTAACTCTATGGACCCTCCAGTCCTAACTCTGTGGAACCTCTGGCCCTAACTCTGTGGACCCTCTAGTCCTAAGCTCGTTGGACCCTCCGGTCCGGTCTGCTTAAGCCTTCCGGCCTCATAAATCGTTGGACCCTCCGGTCCGGTCTATAAACTCCGCATAGCATAAATTACAAAGACATAATGCGTAGCATGTCACATACAACAGGATAACATAATACTCAATATAAGCACATAAGACCTTCCAGTCACACATAACTACCACTCAAGGTAAAATATAGCGAGAAGACTCACCTCGGATGAAGAACAGCTCCTATAAACATTGCTGCCATGCACCGGCCTCTAACTCTGTGCCAAACCCACAATTATCTCAATTAGGAGCTAAGTCTAACCTCTCACTATTTGGGTCTAAAGATAGACCACCAACCAGCCCATTAATGCCCTAAAACCATTGGGCCCACCAAGGCCCAATAATAAATGGGCCCTTACACGGCCCAAAACCCCAACTAAAAGGCAAGCCCAATCCAAGGGCCCAAAGCACATACATATGATTCTCTAATCCAAGGCTCTATTGCGTGAAGCCCAAACCCCAGGCCCAACACATCACTTAACCCAAAAGCCCACAGAGGGGTTATGCGGGGCGTACCTCCTTTGGTACGCTCAAGATACTCAAGCATGCACAAATCTGATCGGGGACCTCAGCTCAGTACGCGGGGAGTACTAGAATTACGCTGGGCGTACTCTCAGTTTTGGTTAAATTAATTTATGGGTCTTAACCCCTTAAGACCTTAACTCATCTCTTGGATCTGGACTTCCTAACATCTCCTACTCCATAAAGCTAACGACTCTAAGCCTTTACATGGCTGAAGAAGTCACAAGCACACAAAACACTTATTCTCTTTACCCATTAAGCTCTTATCTCATGCATTACTTGATTCCAACACCCAAGGTCCCATTTTTATGACATTACACCACTAATAAGCTTAAAATGGGAGGGTCTTAGTCTTTGGAGTTCAGGATCTCATCAAGTCTCCACCTTTTTAGGACAAAACCCTAAAATATCCCATTAACATACTTAAAACAAAAGAGAGGTAAAGTTTGAAGCTTTATACCTCAAAAAGAAGCTCCCATATCAGATATGCTCAGATCTAGAAGCTTGGACTCCAACTCCTTCTTGTTCAAGGCTTCCACTTCTCCTCAAGAGAACACAAAACTCTCAAAAGCTCTTAAATACACATACAATCTCCAAGAATAAAGGACTAGGGTTTTGGAGGGTTTTCTCTCTGAGAAAGGTGGCCAGGAATGAGGCCATCTCATTCTTTATATAGGGTCACTTAAAATATTAGGGTTTTCCTTCTGTGTCTAGTACGCCCAGCGTACCATCTGGTACGCCCAGCGTACTAAGTGGCTCTTTCTTAAGGAACACGCACATTTGTACGCTAATCATACGCATACGTACGCCCAGCGTACTTCGCTGCCACACTTCTCCACTTTAGGGACACATCTTGCCAAATCTTCAAACTTCCATAGCTTCTTGGATATAACTCTGATTCCAAAGATCCTCATACCTACGAGAAGGTGATGAGATGCCTTATGATTCCAACAACTCGCCACAACCCGAGACTTCCTCATGTCCGGCTCGTGGCCACGAACCCTAATCATGGACAATTCGAATAAGGATGTTACAATTCTCCCCCCACTTAATTAGATTTCACCCTCGAAATCGCTTCTTATCAACACTTACATTGAAACCAAAAACCAAGAACCACCAATAAAAAGGACCTCATATCCCACCACTATCTTTCCATTGATGCCTGAGTCCAAATAAGAACTCCCAAAATCGGAAACTCTAGTCACCTGGCCCGCCACCAGACCGCCCACTCATGCTATAACCATGATAGTCACCCCTTGAACCTCAAACCCTGATAACTCACTGCTCCTCTGTTTTCACAAGACAAAATACAACAATCGGCTATCGATCACTCATACCAATGTACCAAACAATCTGGATCACGCCCCAAGGAACGGAAGGGTTCACATCCCACCAGGGCTCATTCGCTGAACTGCTATACTAACCCATCCAAACAATGAATTCTCAACACTGTGTCCTCAGATACAAGAGAATAATCATGCTCGCTCAGAAGTGTCCTCAGACACAAGAGAATAATCATGCTCGCTCAGAAGTGTCCTCAAACATAAAAATAACCATAAGCCTTAGCTCCATTTTACATACCCCTTTTTAACATTGTGCACCAGGTCTGAACTCGACCCAACTGTTGAACCCCAAGGTCCATTGCATTATCTCAACCGTCTCAATGGTTCCCTTCTCACAATAACTACCTCGGCCCATTGTGACACACAAGTCATGAATTTCGCCTTACCCCAAGCGAATGCTACACTCCCAACTGAAGGTCGACTCAACCCCGACCTATGTCATTCACTGCTCATAGTTCGATGCATATCTCAGTAGTTCCCGTACCCAAGTATTGACCTACACAGGTCTAAGACATCAAATGATAAACAATACCCCTCAATATGGAATCCGTCTCTAAACCCGGAATCTCATTCCACCTACTCAATACACCACTAGAATCAAACTCAACTCGAGAGTCTGGTCTTGCACAAAGTTGGAACCACTCATCCCAACGAACACTCAACTCGTGACCCATGACCCGCAACCCACGCGTACCTCACTGATCCACTTCCCTTTGGTCACGAAAACCACCACTCACATCAGAATATAATGACTTCCGACAATCAAGGAGACCCCAGTCTCGCCCATGGTTCGACCCCAGGCTTCCACAACTCAAATATTAGGGCTACCCAAGCCTAAAACTCTTATGCGTCAAGCTCTAATCAAAGAGTAATTTATCACAACATTCTCTTGCTGACCAGTGGGTACTACGGCTCCGCGCAGTATCACGACGACCTCTCACTGAATAGTAAGTACTACGGCTCCTCGTAGCATCACCACAACCTCTCACTAAATAGTGAGTACTACCACTCCCCGTAGCATCACCACAACCTCTCACTAAATAGTGAGTACTACGGCTCGTCGTAGCATCACCACAACCTCTCACTGAATAGTGAGTACTACGGCTCCCCGTAGCATCACCACAAACTCTCACTGAATAGTGAGTACTATGGCTCCCCCGTATCATTACCACAACCTCTCACTGAATAGTGAGTACTACGGCTTCCCGTAGCATCACCACAGCCTTTCTGCACTGATTCATTGAAACTGCAGCTCCCCGCAGTCTTACCACACTTACTATTACCACTTCACATCTCATCCTCAGGCTGACATCACACTGCGATCATTAACTCATGCTTTGCGGCCCAACATAGATAGGTACACACACACCCATCCAGGCTAAGCAACACTACTTTGGACGACCACCATCGTGACAAAACCTCTTTTTCCCGCTGCAATTCACATACTCAAATAAATCCCTTTGATGTCAATTAGCTGAAGGGCCCCTACCGAAACCATATACACTCGATACACCACTTGGCATCTCAAGCTCAAAACTCAAAATAATCCGAGATTTAGGACATTAAACTCGGATACCCCGGAATACTCCATCTCCCAAATTAAAACACGGAGAAATTGCCAACGACTCAAAACACGAAGATGACAATTCGAAACTTCCTCCTCTATTGCTCAAAACTCATGCAAGAATAATCATAACAACCCTGAAGTTGGTTGCCCAATCAACTTCTTTCCTTTCCATACTGCATATAATAGCCCATACTCTGAACTAAAAACTCTCAACCGCCGAACTAACCTCACAAGCCAACCACCACGAATTCACCATTTTTAACCTTGAAGGATTCCTAACCACCACAAGGTCTCCGACCAATGGCCACTTGCCGTGGAGACACTCATCCTTTCTCAAACACGTACCACATGCACTATCTCACTCTGCACCCCTCCTTGACCAACAATAACCATGGTCTTAGGAATCCGCACCGCAGGCCTCTATATCTAGTTCTCTAATCGCCCTTGAACAAATCTATGATCTCCTCAGAAGTACATGGTTTTCCCCCACTCAGGGTTTGAACCATCACCAATTGGTCCGCCAACAATCTAACCCACAGATTGCTTTTACCAATAATATCACACCTACTCTTGGAAGGGGATATGCAGTGCTCGATGAGCTCCTGATGGAGGTCAAGCAATCCCAAATACCCCGAATCTCTGATGAAATCCTTAGAAACTTCTCATCATGACTACCTCTAGTCATTCAGAATCTGGTATCATCCCACTACCGGACATCTCAACTGTCCAGTGGTAACCCTGACTCTCAGTCTGAAAATAACGAACTAACATATTCCTCATCCTCGACTCTTCAACCAACGTTCCATCACGTGGGTTGTAGTAAGAGTGGAGTCCTCATTACCACACGCTCGATAATCATCATAGACAATAAGATCCACCGCCCCAATATCCTCTTCTTGATCGCCTGCCGCTGTAGCTAATACATGCCCTAATATGCTCAAATAGGGTGTATCTTTGTCCTTAACCATCTCCGTCCGCGCTGACAACCTACTCATGCTCTAACATCACCTCTCGGTAGACATACTGCCCAAATACTCTGATGAGAGATCATAACCAAAGCTACCCCACAGAGCTCGCCCCCAACCTTGGAAACCAAAAATCTCAATACTTCTCATGTTTCCCACAGGAACAGAAATAGCACTGCTCAGGTCACAGAAAATGACATCTCCACCATCGGCTGGTTGCTCAGCCCAGACCGTATTCTCCCATAACACACCATCTCTACTCATCCCTGAGTCTTGCGACTCCATCTGGCATCTCACCAACAATCCCTCGGAGCTAACTCGATTTCCCTTCTAAGGGATGCTCGTTCATCATGGCCCTCTGGCCCCATATTCTTTCACATATGATCTCAGTGTAGATAATCACAATGGAATAACTGGTAGAACCAGTAACACTAACCGCCACGGGTCATGGTACTCGAACCATGTGGCCACCTCTCGATTTGATATGAATCATGGTACCCGAACCATGTAATCTTTTCTCAATCCGCTACGAATCATGGTACTCGAACCATGAAATCACCTCTCGATCTACTACAAATCATGGTACTCGATCCATGACATCATCTCTCGATCTGCTACTTAGAACCTATGGATACTCCCTGAATCGAGTATGGGTCCTCTACTTTCAGTAGTACATGCCCATACTACCTGCCACATCTACCCATACTCTCTACACGGACCATCCCAGATTCCCTAAGTAGCTGCTCAACCTTCTCATCGCCAATCTCAACACGCGTGCTCGCTCCCCAGCAAAATGCTCTACTCTGTCAGCGTACTTATCTGACTAAGGTTACTTCCTAGGCTCTTCCTAGGTTCTCACACTTCTCCGCCATCAGCTGTTGAGAAACTCCTTATGATGCCAGTCATCTACCTCCTGAATATCATCACATTCACTTGGTAGTAGACTCCCGTCATCGGGAGTTCCACAAAGCATGAAGCAAGCATCATTCAGGTGTCAAATAAACACGTATAAATCGCTCTAGGTGATAACTCCACTAGCTTTACTCATACTCAAAGGTTATCACCGAACTCTGCAACTCTGCCCCCCGTGGGTATCTAGCTACTCTCTCGGTAGGCTTCACAATGCTCATCTACGGTATCTCACCTAGATTACTCCTCTACCCAAATCCCTATCTACATAGGATTCCTGCTGGATACTCTTACTCAGTACGTACTCGAAAGTGCATCATAGATAACAACAACTCCTAGGCTAAGGCATCACAAATCAGGACACTCTAGTCCTAAAATATGAAATACCTAGCCTATCTCTAGCATGCATAATATCTCATAACATATTTCATAACACAAAGTAATGGTATTTTGCGAAATCACTATTCGGGCTCTGGCTGATTGTATACAGCGCTCCTTCCGCTTTCTCTTAAAAACTCATACTCATTTTAGAAAAATCATTTATTTTGAAAATTTTCCTCATTTCCTCATTTTGAGTCCAGATATACCCGAAGGTACATCCGAATCCCTCAAACCAAGGCTCTGATACCAACTTGTAACAACGTGAAAATTTAAAACAATTTTTCTTTTTTAAAATGCATACTCTTCATAACATATCTTATAAAAATCTCTTTTATTTAATTACAAAGCACAACTCCATTATTAATCCAGGGTCCTCTTAACTCTTTCTCTGGTGTGTACAATCAAGCCGGTGCCATCCCGAGATCCAGACAAGAAAACCTGAAACACATAACACATAACACGGTAAGCACGAAGCTTAGTGAGTTGCCCAAAATACCACATACAACACATATTAGTCACTCCAGGCTATAACTTTGTGGACCTTCTGGTCCTAACTCTATGGACCCTCCGGTCCTAACTCTATGGACCCTTTGGCCCTAACTCTGTGGACCCTCTGGTCCTAAGCTTGTTGGACCCTCCGGTCCGGTCTGCTTAAGCCTTCCGGCCTCATAAATTGCTGGACCCTCTGATCCGGTCTATAAACTACGCATAGCATAAATCACAAAGACATAATGCGTAGCATGTCACATACAATAGGATAACATAATACTCAATGTAAGCACATAAGACCTTCCGGTCACACATAACTACCACTCAAGGTAAAGTATAGTGAGAAGACTCACCTCGGATGAAGAACAACTCCTATAAACACTGTTGCCATGCACCGGCCTCTAACTCTGTGCCAAACCCACAATTATCTCAATTAGGAGCTAAGTCTAACCTCTCACTATTTGGGTCTAAAGATAGACCACCAACCAGCCCATTAATGCCCTGAAACCATTGGTCCCACCAAGGCCCAATAATAAATGGGCCCTCACACCATCCAAAACCCTAACTAAAAGGCAAGCCCAATCCAAGGGCCCAAAGCACATACATATGATTCTCTGATCCAAGGCTCTATTGCGTCAAGCCCAAACACCATGCCCAACACATCACTTAACCCAAAAGCCCGGAGAGGGGTTACGTGGGGCGTACCTCCTTTGGTACGCTCAGCGTACTCAAGCATGCACAAATCTGATCGGGGACCTCAGCCCAGTACGCGGGGCGTACTAGAATTACGTTGGGCGTACTCTCAGTTTTGCTTAAATTAATTTCTGGGTCTTAACCCGTTAAGACCTTAACTCATCTCTTGGATCTAGACTTCCTAATATCTCTTACTCCATAAAGCTAACGACTTTAAGCCATTGCATGGCTAAAGAAGTCAAAAGCATACAAAACACTTATTCTCTTTACCCATTAAGCTCTTATCTCATGCATAACTTGGTTCCAACACCCAAGGTCCCATTTTTATGACATTACACCACTAATAAGCTCAAAAAAGGAGGGTCTTAGTCTTTGGAGTTCAGGATCTCATCAAGTCTCCACGTTTTCAGAACTAAACCCTAAAATACCCCATTAACATACTTAAAACAAAAGAGAGGTAAAGTTTGAAGCTTTATACCTCAAAAAGAAGCCCCCATCTCAGATATGCTCAGATCTAGAAGCTTGGACTCCAACTCCTTCTTCTTCAAGGCTTCCACTTCTCCTCAAGAGCACACAAAACTCTCAAAAGCTCTTAAATACACATACAAGCTCCAAGAATGAAGGACTAGGGTTTTTGAGGGTTTGCTCTCTGAGAAAGGTGGCCAGGAATGAGGCCATCTCATTCTTTATATAGGGTCGCTTAAAATATTAGGGTTTTCCTTCTGTGCCTAGTACGCCCAGCGTACTAGGTGGCTCTTGCTTAAGGAACACGCGCATTTGTACGCTAAGCGTACGCATACGTACACCCAGCGTACTTCGCTGCCACACTTGTCCACTTTAGGGACTCATCTTTCCAAATCTTCAAACTTCCATAGCTTCTTGGATATAACTCCGATTCCAAAGATCCTCATACCTACGGGAAGGTGATGAGATGCCTTACGATTCCAGCAACTCGCCACAACCCGAGACTTCCTCATGCCCGGCTCGTGGCCCACGAACCTTAATCATGGACAATCTGAATCTGGATGTTACATGTAAAGTATATAAAAGCTACATTGCATTAGTTTAATAGACCAATTGCATGCATATCTTGAAGCCTCTTGGAGAGTAACTGATAACCTAATACACTTGCACAAATACACCAAATAACATTCCCAAAATACCCTTAGTTTAACATACCACACCAGATTCGTACAAATTTAAACTCATCATATTTGATCATATGCCCTACAGTTTCAACGACTCGTTATACATCAATTTCCAATAATCTCTATCAACTAATGTTTATCAATCTTTCTTGACACCGATCGACACCAGTTACAATGTCAATCCTATGTGGTCTCCATCTACTTGAATGTGTCTACTATATAGGATGTGCTTGATGGAAATGGAAGCAAAAAATTTCATGAACACAGTAGTAAAAAATCATTAAGAGCTGATTGGAACATAAGAAAGAAAAAAGACCTCTTGAAATTGGAATGTTATATATATGGAGGATGAAAGATACTGTTGTGAGCAGAAACGACCAGCGTGATGGGGACGCTGAGCAACGACGGTAGGTTGAGAGAGGGAGAGATGTGATCGGCGACATGTAAAGGTTTGATCGGGATACCACTGATTTGGGGAGGAAGTATATTTGGGTAATGTGATTTTACCAATTCGCCCTTAATAAAAATACATGATTTTCGATATTTCTCATTTGCAACGTATTAACCCAACACACGGATACCTTCCAATTGAATCCTGCACTTTTTTACCCACATTAGCCAAAATACGTTTTTACCCAAATTAGCCAAAATAAAAATAGTAATATATTTATAAACTTATTATTGATAATATGTTTTGCCCTAGCAACAATGCCCATTCTTTCCAACTTTTTTTATTTTTAAATTAAATATTATAATAAAAATTTGTATTTATATTTACATTTTATTAACAAATAAAACAAATCAACATTTTTTCTTATTATTCACTTGTTCAAGTAGAAAGCTTAGGTGAAAATGGGATGGGCGGACTTATGGCAAATATGGGGTGTGTTTTCTATTTTTTAAATTTAAAAAAAAATACAAATATTAAAAAAAAATATTAAGGGTAAAATAGTTATGAAGTTTTATCCCGTAGCGAAGTGGCTACATAATTTAGTTCTACAGAAATATTTGTAACAAAAGAAAAAAGAAATATTTTCCTAGGGAATTTGTTTCCGTAACTAAATTTCGTAGCAAAATAGTTATGGAATATCATTTTGTAGTAATATAGCTTTTGAATTTAGTTTCGTAGTAATTTACGTAGCATAATAGCTATGAAATTTGACTTCGTAGCAAAATAGCTATGGAATTCGTTTTCGTAACTAAATTGTAACTAAATTATGTAGCAAAATAGCTATGAAATATTATTTTGTAGCAAAATAGCTACGGAATTTAGTTTCGTAGTAATTTTGTAGCAAAATAGATATGTATTTTAACTTTGTAGCAAATTCGGTAGCAGATTAACTGCAAATTACAATTCTGTAACAATTTTCCGTAATTAGTTCTAAGTTTGCAACGGAATTTTATTTCGAAGAAATTTCTGTAATAAAAAATCTACGAAAAATCATTTCGTAGCGTATTCCGTTGGAAAATAGTTACACAATATGATTCTGTAGCACTTTTCCGTAGCTAAATTGAAATTTTCTTATAGTGATTTAAAAACAAACATGTTTTGTAATGTAAGAAGAAAAGAATAAAAACAAAGCTGTAGAAAAAATTGTAAAAATAATTACATACAAATAAAATTATATAATATATAAAGATTTGTAATAAATTGTTAAAAATACAAAACTAAATTAAAAATACAAAAAAGAAAAAAGAAAAAGGAAATTAGTAAAAGAATTTTGAATCAAATTTATAATAAAAAAATTAAAATTGTAAGTAGAAAAATTAATTAGTTGTAACAAATAAAAAGTAGAAGAAAATTAGTAGTAATTTTTTTTAAAAGTTAATTATTTGGGTACAAAAATAGGAAAATCTCCAAAAATATTACATGTTTTTTTTAAAAACTTCTAACAGTTATTTTGTTAACAAAAATAATCCTGATTATCGAATAAAATATACAAATTAGATTTTTTTACTAGTAATTTTTTTATCAGGTTATCTTCAAAAAAGTTTTGATCGTCTAGATTATGAAAAAATTTTAAAATTTTATTTTATTTTAGCTCTTTTACTTTTTTCACAAAAAAATATCAAAGTTTTGTGGTTTGAAAAGATTACATGGTTCTAAGCATTCCTTATATTTTAAGGAATAAATTTTATATGACGTAAATGAAAAATGAAATTATTAAAATTATGTTTTTATTATCGATATATTGTTCGTGGTATTTTGTTTTGGATTGGATATGAAACCTCAATGGTTAATCATACTAATTCTTTTGAACTGTTGCATTTTCTTTTTATTTAGTCCGATAGTTTAATGGGATAATGATTTGAGAGAGTAATCAACTATACTTTTTGTATACATTTGGTCACTTAACTTTTTTTAGTACATTGTTAATCCTTAAACTTGTTTTTTTTTGTTTGAAATATACCATTATTACTTGCAATAGCAAGTAAACCTGTGTTTTAAGGGGGTTTGAGTTTCATCTTCGGCGACGTTTCCGGCAGATGCAATCTCCGGTCATCTTCTCCATCCTCACCAATAGTTATACCAACCTCTTCTGCAACATTACCACCATTGAACATGATTCCATTACAGGAAGATGGACAGCCCTTGAAGTCGATTGCCTCTTCATTACAAGAATTAAAAACAAACCCACTTGGGTTAAGCTTTTAAGTCGACCTTGAACATCCTATTTTTTCAACATGGCTATTCCAAGAAGACAAGAAACCACTGAAGACCTGTATAGATAGAGCACTCGTGACTCCTTCAACCTCCGCCACCGTGAGCGCCATTAGTGGAGGAGGTGGTGATTACAGCCGACTGTTCGATCTCAACTCCGGACTTATCAATATTTTCCCTTTTTTCCATGAGTCCAAACACCTCAAATGATTACCAGAATCTTGTTTAAACAAAGGGGCGGTTCTTCCTGATGATTTCATACAAACAATTTCAGTAAAATCTCATCGAAATCAATTTCGGAAAAATCATTTGTTGTTGAAAATCAATTTCAAGTAATTTGAGTTTAAAAGATTTAAAACCCACCAAAACCATTTGTTTATTTAGGGAAGGAGGATGGTGGGGAGCTGTGTCAACAGAAAAGAGGCTTTTATGGGAGTGCTTTCTCGATGGAAGGGAGAAGAGGGTTTTTCTCCATCTAGACTTATTTTTTAGTTGAATGGTTCAAAAAGGTTTGGAGGTTATATATCCAGAAGCCAAAAGGGTTCACTTAAATCAAACTATAGAGCGTTGTTGTGGGTTGTCCGAGGTGGAGAAGGTGATGATACAGCGGCGGAGCAAGCATGGGTAGAATTGTTGTTTCCACCGCGAGGTTTTTGCAGTTTTTGTGAGTCTGTTGGTGTGAAAGATTAAATCTTGGACGTTTTCAAGGTTGTCAATGGAAGATAGAGAAGACGACCGGACACAAGCTCTCGATAGCCACCAAAATCATCGGAACTCTTACAAACTACGGAACGTCAGAGAACGTGACTGCATATGTTGGAGAAGAAGGTTGGTAGAACTTGTGGTGAGGCCGGAGAAGATGACCGGATATGTCGTGGGAGCTTGCAACCGTCGAAAATGTTGTCGGTGGTGGAACTCACACCCCCAAAATAGGTTATACCTACTATTGCAGGTAATAATGTTATGTTTTAAACAAAAAAAGGAAACAAGTTTAATGGTTAACAATGCACTAAAAAAAGAAGCTAAGTGACCAAATGTAAACAAATAGTATAATTGGTTACCCTCTCAAATCATTATCCGTAGTTTAAAATATTGTTTCTCATAAAAGCCCAATTTCAAGCCCTAAATCAAATTAGTTTTGTTATTTGTTTTTTTTGGTTTTAACATCAAATTGGCTCACTTCTTCATTTTTTATTGAATCTAGACTTCAGGATATGTTTATAATCTTGATTGTAAAATTCAATTCAATTTGTGATATTTTTCAATTTTTTGGACTATCGTGTTGGAATAATTGATAGGTTCATATTTTTTTGATTTTAATCCTCGATCTAAAATTAACTTCATCATGTTCTTTGTTTCTCTCCGTCGATTAACTATCAAAAGCCAATCTCATTGTGCTTTTGATGTCTTGTGTTCTTTGATGTTAATCGTTGAGTTTAAGTTTAAGCAATTTGGAATAAGATCCAATTGTTGGGATTAGATTCTGTTGTTACGTTCTTGGTGTTTTGGAGCTTCAAAATTTATATTTACTGACATTTGAAGTATTTCATCCATGGAGTAATTGTTCATATATGCTTAAGATTTTAAACATAAAACTCATGCTATTCTCAATAATTCGTATAGTCTCACCTAACTTACTATGTATTGATTGGTTTGTCATCAGTTAATGGTTTCTTACATGAACATAACAGTTGGTTTTCTTACAACTTACTTTTAGGTAGATTGTAATAGAATATTTAATATATAATTTGAATATTTTATAATTCTTGTAATATTTTTTGTGTGGACAATGGGATTATATGGACGTTGATAAGTTCTAAATGATTCTAACATTGTTCTTTTGTGGAATAATTTGTTATAAACGGCATTGATCCTTAGTTTTTTCGAGTTTAATGACTTTTAAACATATTCATAACTTGAACTAAGAGTGAAATAGTAAAAGAGTTGAAGTAAAAACAAATGAGACATAATAAACTGTGCCAAAATAATGAGAGTTTTTCTCGAGGTAACTGGGTACAAAAATAGTTTACCAAAAAAGGTTGATTTGAATATTTTTATCCGGTAATTTGAACTTTTTCATAAACTAGACCAAAATAAAATTCAAGACTTTTTCATAAGCTATACCAAAATATTAGGATTTTCTAAATATTTCCCAAAAAGAAAATATATATATATATATATATATATATATATATATATATATATATATATATATATATATATATTAAGTTGACTAAGTCAGGAAGGGTGGAACCCATATTGTAACACCTAGTCTATTTAGATATTTTATTTGAAATTCTTTTGTAACACCCCAATTCCTGGATGTGGAACATGAGGATTTAGTGCAAGTGGAAGGGCCTACTCGACAATTTGGTTGGCCCCAACTCGTCATGTAGGAGTTGACCAGCATGCGCGAAATATGAATCCTACTCGTCGAGTCGGAGGACTAGACCCGACAAGTTGAGTCTGTTTGATGAAACCCTAATTTTTCAGATGTACAACCTATTTAAAGGACCTTAAGTCCGTTACCACGCCTCCTTTACCACCTTCCATGTCCAGACATCTTCTTTCTTTTTTGATTACCTTCCTAGCGTATGTATAAGACCGAATCCATTCGATTTCTAAAAAAGATTACTAATCCTTAACTCTATAAAGCTAAGTGTGTGTGTGTGTGTGTGTGTGAGGCCAAAAGTGTGTTTTTGGACCATTCATTGAAGAGGCTTGAGGACTAAGAGGCTTGGAACGAGAGAAAGCATCTACATCGTGTTGGCATCCAATGGGAGGTAAAAAGTCTCTACCTTGGCTTTCCATTCCTTAGATCTCTTCTTATGTGATTTTATGGGGTTTTTGGTGCAAAATGAGGGTCATTCTCAAGTTAAGCTTGCCAAGAGGGTATGAGTTTTAAATATGGACTTCTCTAGGTCCAAAGTGCATAAAGCTTCAAGATTTATATATCTTTGACCCGTCTTTACGTCCTAAACCCCTTCTTGAGCTTAGTTTTGGGTGATTTAGCCTTGGGAGGCCTTGCATGATCATAAAGTTAGTAACTTTACATGGTAACTCCATCCTAGGAGGTTGGATCAAGAGTTTGAAGCATTGGAATCGATTGGATTGAGTGTAATGAGAAAGGGGCTGAGGAAATCGACGAGTTGGGCATCCAACTCGATGAGTTGAGTTGGGTTTTCCCATTTCTGGTTTTAGAGTGAACTCGACGAGTTGATGAGACAACTCGACGAGTGGTTAGGGTTTTCTCCGGGCTTTTGAACTCTGCATGGACTCGACGAGTTGGCTAGCAACTCGGTGAGTTGACTCGGGTTTCTGTGATTTCTGAGTACCAAGGACTCGACGAGTTCATGAGCTGCACTCGACGAGTTGAGTCAACTTGGACTGTTGACTTCCGTTGAATTTTAGGGTTGGGTCAAGTTGTGGAGTTTGGAGAGTATGGAGGGGAAAAATGGTCTTTCACCCTTTCGGAGATTTAGTAGAGGAGTTAGCTTAATGTTTTATATAATTGTTAAGTAGAGATGATTGTGATATGTGTAAGCAGAGTCAGTGTGGGATATATTGCTTTACTCCGCGAGGTGAGCCTTCTCACTATACTTACCTGAGTGGTAATATTGAGTGACCAGAGAGTCTTATTTGAGTTATCGACCAGAGGGTCCTCTGTGCTTATATTGAGTTATATGATATTATGCATTTTGTCTTTGTAATATATGTTATATTATTCTGTGCTTTACTAAGTTAGGACCGGAGGGTCCAAACCGAGTTGTGAGACTGGCGGGTATTCACTGAGACACATTACTGGAGGGTCCATACCGATCTGTGAGACCTGAGGGTCCTCACTGAGATGCATGAGATCAGAGGGTCCATGCCGAGTTATAGCCATGTGAGGCTTATTATTTGTGTATGTGGTATTTTCGGGAACTCACTAAGCTTCGTGTTTACCGTGTTGTGTGATATGTGTTTCAGGTACTTTTCAGGATCGCGGGAAGGCGCCGGCTTGATTATACACACCGATTAGAGACCATGATTTTGAGGGTTCTGGGATTTTATCAAACATTGTTGACTTGTGTTTCGACAACTTATACATTTTGTGTTTTTTTGGGAATTTTGTAATCGAGTTTATGTGATTTTAAAAATGAAAATTTTATTTCAAAATTTACAGTGTTACCAGTTGGTATTAGAGCCTTAGTTTGAGGGATTCGGATGTACTCTCAGGTATGTATGGACTCAAATTGAGGATTTGAGAAAAAATTTCTAAAAAAGAAATGATTTTTCTAAAACGAGTAAAAGTTTAAAGAGAAAATGAGACGGATCGGTATGTACCATCAGCGAGAGCCCGAGCAGTGACTTTCTAAAATACAATTACTTGCTTATATTATGAGATACTTATGGGATATTAGAGTTGCATACTAGAGGATAGGCTAGGTATTTCAGAAATTAGGGCTAGAGTTTCCTGATTCATGATGCCTTAGCCTAGGGGATGCTATTGATTGATATTATCTGCTATTTGCTCTATGTACGTGCTGAGTAGGAGTCCCTAGCAGAAATCTTTTGGAGAGAGCTTTGAGTAGAGGAGTAATCTAGGAGAGATACCTAGATGTGCATTTGAGGAATCGTCTGACAGAGTAGTTGGATACCCACGAGAGGTAGGGTTGCCCGAGTTCGGTGATGCCTTTTGACTTGTGGATAGAGCGAGTGAAGTTGTAAGCTAGAGTGGCTTTATGCAGTAGTAGAGGATATCTGATGCCCGAATGCTGCTTGCTTTGTGCTTTGTAGAACTCTTGATGATAGGAGTCAGCTAGTAAGTGAATATGACGATATTTAGGAGGTAGATGGTTGGCATCATAAGGAGTTCTTCAACAGCTGATGGCAAGGAAGTGTGAGAACCTAGGAGAGCCTAGGGAGTAATTTTAGTGTGATGAGTACGCTGTTTAGAGATGAGTATCCGCTGGAGAGCGAGCATGTGCAAGGGGATGGGCGATCGATGAGGTCGAGCGGCTACTTAGGAAATTTGGGACGATCCGTTTGGAAAGTATGGGTAGATGTGGCAGGTGTTATGGGCCCGTACTACTGAAAGCAGAGGACCCATAATCAAAATAGGGAGAATTCCAAGGGTTCTAAGTAGCAGATTACGGGGAGATAACATGGTTTAGGTACCATGATTCGTAGCAGAGTGTGCTTATGTCCTTACTAGTTATCCCACTGTGGTTGTTCAGACTGAGAGTGGATATGGTAGATTGTGGGGCCAAGGATCATGTCGGTTGAGCTTCAATGGAGTGTACATTGTGAGGAAAAAGTGAGTTTAGATCCCAAGGGATTGGACTGGTGAGGTGAAAGTTAGAGTCGCAGGATTTGAGGAAAAGTGGAAATGATACGCTGTGGAGGATTGCGGTCTGGGTTGAGTGATCGGCCGATGGTAGAGATGTCACTTTCTGTGATGAGAATTACACTATTTCCACTTCCCGTGTGGAACGAAAGAGATAACGAACTTCCGGTTTCAGAGTTTGTAGGCAAACCTTGTGGGGGTAGTATACAGTTGAGATATTTCCACCAAAGTATGGGAGGTATGTCTGCTGCTAGGAATTTCTTATATCTTAAGAGAGTCATCAGAGGGTACTGAGATGGATGAGGACAAGGATATGATTTAGTTGAGTATAGTAAAGCATATTTTAGCAAAATTCCTAGGTAATCAAGAGGAGTATATCGGGCGGCGGCCCTCATTGCTTATGTGGTATATCGACTATGAGAGAGAGGTCTTTTTCTTTCATGATACTTCACCCGATGGAATGTTGGTTGAGGAATCAAAGATGAGGTGTGTGTGATAGTTCATTTTTCTCAAGTTGAGATTCGTAACTAACTCGGGAAGATCGAGATGTCCATTAACGTGTCGGTATGATATTTTAGGTGACTAGAGGCAGTCACATTGGGAGAATTTCAAGATTTTCATCCGAGATAAGGGATACTTGGATTTATTTGATCGTTATCGAAAAGATCATCGAGTACTGCGTGGTACGTTCTATGAGTCGGGAATAGTACATCAGGTGAACCAGTCTGTAGTGTGGTCTGTTTGGTATGTCAATGGACGATGGTTCGAACCCTAAGTGGGGGAGAACCCGGTATTCTGTGGGAAGTATCCTCAATCTGATGTGGTACAGAAGTTTGGGTTATGGGGATCTGCAATCCGAAAATGTATGAGGTTGGGGCCATGTGGTAGTTGAGACAACGTACATCGCGAGATGATGCATGTCACATATGCTCAGGAGAAAATGAGTGTCTTCACGGCAGGTGGCCGTTAGACTGGAATCTGATTATGGTTTGTGTTCCTTCGGGTGTGCCAACGTTTGAGTTTCGAGACAGTTGGGTTGCCAAGGTCAGTATTTAGTTTCGGAGAGACTGGTAATTAGGTGTATGGATTGTTAATTGTACTCCGGGAGGGGCAGCAGTTGATTTGTCAATCAAATTCAGAGTCGATATGAGCAGTTCGCATGCACTCAATCAGTAGCAGATGGGGCTTTTGTTGGGTTTTGAGCATTCTAACACTCCTAAGTGTACATGCAACCCTTAACACCTTGGATCTATGTTTTCTCTATTATACATGCAAATATGAACATCCAAGGTATTATACTAATATATAACTCTTTGATGTAGAATGTCTTCATGAAGCTTGAGTGCCTAGTGCCCCAAGTATGACACCTCAAATGGTTCACAAAACATCATATGCACTTGGAAGACTTAGAGAGAAACACCACACTTCTAAAATCGGCTAGCCCTTTTCTTCCATACACATAGTGCCGATTTTTCCAAGAGTATGATCTTTATATAGTGTTACAATTAGTGTAAACCCTAATTGTCATGACTTTCCATTTCCTTGGATCCATGGGTTCAAATACACCATGGAGCATCTTATGGGTTTTAGCCCAACTTGATAATCCATGGAGCATTAGCCCATTATACAAGTATGGATGATTTACACAATCAACCCATATATTTAATTAGTCTTCTTCTGATCACTTAATTAATTCTAGATTAATTCTTGATCAATACTAATTAAATAATATTATTAATATATTATAACTTATAATATATTAACAAACCTTAAGTGTTATTTCTCTCATTATAGTCTATCCAAATGCATGATGCCATGCAACCCAAATGGACCATGCCGGGTCGGGTCAAGTCTTACCAATTATAGTTATGGACTTAGACATATCCAACAGTCTCCCACTTGGATAAGTCTAAAACTATTATTGCGTATGACTTCAAGAACCAACTGGCAATCGTAGCTCTCAAAAGCTTCCGTCGAACTCTGACCTTGCCGATGATCTCTGACCTTTGTCAATGAATTGTCCATTAGATAAGGGATCATATATTCCTCCATTCTAGATATCATATGGACTGAGACATGGATTATAAATCATTCTCTCTATCCATTTATTGTATCCCGATTTCCAATTTATGACGACTGACTGATTGAACAAATCAAATCAGTCCTGGCTTGGCCAAGCACTCACATGTGTCATCGCTAAATCATCGAGGGGCCCACAGATATCGCTTTTATCCCAAAGGTAAAAGGAATGGATAAACTTCGACGCATATGGCTTGTTCTGCTACTTGTTGAATCATACACAAAGACATGTTTTAAAACATCGAGTTACCAATGCGTTTTCGTGCAATCAATGTACAACCAACTCATAGTAACAACTCATATCTCTAGGTTTGAAGAATATAAGATATTATCGTCTCATGATCACTCGTGATAAAATCCATGAAGTGATTCAAATGAGCGCGGGTTGAATCCAATACTCAGAACTTATGAGCACTCATGAGCGTTATAGCACAACTTTGTCCACCAACTTAGACCTCTACAAGCCAACCCATGACAGTCTTGATTCATATCTACTTCCAACATATGACCGACTGTGGATGGTTTAAATAACTTAGTCATTCCGGAAGAATAACCTAGTTATTATGGAAGTCAAAACATGCAAAGTGAAACACACGAATAAATGAATCAAATATGGTATCAAACCCTATGAATATAAATAGACCACTTCTATTTATCACCATACTGATTACTCATTATTCATTGTTTCGGTTTTATCAACTTTATACTTGAATTAAAACACTAGGCATCCCATGCTCCAAGCATGTACACTATGTTTTCCTAAACAATAGTTTTGCCATACACCAACTATGCACTCTATGTTTATCTATGATCCTTACTTTGTGAAATAAACCAATTGATCAAACTTTCAATGATTCTAGTTTCACACTCCCAAATCGAAATCTTGTTAGGATTTAAACTTAAATGCCCTACCCTCTTGAAATGAATGTGTACAAGGTCACAAAGACTTGTCAACAACCATTACAGGGTATTCCAATGAAGACCTACTCCATGGACACAAAGCCTTATGTTCAAAGTATGCATTGCTTTGAACATGCTTCTTGCACTAAGTTATTTCTAATCTTACACAGATTGCTTTTATCTATAGAGACAACTCTATTTCCCATTTTGACTACTACTTCTGAACAAAAGTTGCCTCTTTTCAGACTATGTCAATATGGCCCTTCCAAAATTCACACTATACTTCCAACTATCCTTGAGCAACCAATCTTTGGTAAACCTTAGATTGTCCTCAACAATGGCTTAATCACTTTAGTCATATCCAATTCTAGACATTTTCCTCCTTAATGCCCCAAGGCATTTTGAAAAATTCAGAAAGAATAAATATTATAGCACAAGTAATCGATCTTGTACCCAAAGTAAATGGGACACGATTCATGATGTTTCACATAAAGACATGGTTCTAGACCAGTCTTTTGCCATAATATTTTTTTGTTTTCCATATTCTCAAAATTTTACTATGAAAAGGGATGTCGTAATCATAATCGAATTTTGAGAACGCAATAGAATTTTCTTAAGTTGAACCAATCCAACATGAAATTCATATATATATTCTTGACTAAAGGTGATTAAAATTCACAATATAAGCTCTTTAGAATGATTATAAACTCTATCTAAGCTTTTCATAATTGAAATGAAGTATAATTTCCTCTCCCTTAATTATAGCAAAACAACTTTTTCAACCCCTGCAACCTCACGAATTAAAACTTTTGTTTTCTATAATTAACATTGCTAACTTTCAATACTTATCATAATTATCATGCTCCCACTAACATGATGATTATTAGCATAACACTTACGCTCCCACTAGCTTTGACATGTACTCAGAAATAAGCTATCGACTTTTTTTTTACCAAAGTTCATATTTCTGATACTAGATTGCTTTGATAAGACTTTATCAAAATCATACACCTTATCTTAGATAGCTCACAGGTGTGTCTAAATAATTTCAGAACTATGAAAAGGGATTCCGTAATCATAGTCTTAATTGTTTAGACCTTTGCTATTTCTCATAAGTCCATGTTAGTGTGCCTACTAACAACTTTGAGAATGCAAAGATTACTATTTACTTACAAATCTACTTAGTGGAAGTGTTTCCTCACCATCATTTTCATGAATCGGAGAGAAAACTTATGACACTTAGATTTTTATGGTGTATGAGTTCCTACCCATATGAATTTGTCAAAACCTTAGTCACAAGACACGGATAATGACAAATCCAAACACATATGGACTGAACTTATGCAATTTTAACTTCTTGCCACATGGCAGTACAGGGCCTGCCATTGCTTCCAAGTTGTTATGCAACCAATTAAGAACTCTAAGATCTCATATGCAAAGCTAACTTTAACTGGAATGGGCACAGAATATGTCAACACGATAGGTTATAAACCTCAAGTCGTGTGCTAGTGAAGAACCTCGGGTTTTATTCTTGATTAGTTCTTGAGACTTTCAAGACCTTTAAGACTCCCACCGTCCTCTTGACATATAAGACTCTCTTGTCAAATATTCAAGGATAGTGCAGATTCTTTATCAAGACAAACACTTCACACAATAGGCCTAGGTTGGTCTTTGTTTTATCCAAAACATCACAACTTACCAATTTCAAATGTACAAGAGTAGATAACCTTTTACTCTTACATTTGACTAGTGTTAATAAACCTTCTTTAAGATATATCACTCAAGTTACAATCTTGGAGTATGACTCTAAGAATTGTTTTAGAACGAAGTATGACTCATCTTCTTGATTTGACCACTTCAACAATTCCTAGCTTCTCTTCTTAGCAATCAGAATGCACTTAGAGGATGAGTTGCGATAAGGTCTCTTAATCATTAAGATGATCATATGACATGATACTAAAGTACTCTCCCGTCTTTTCAGATTTGAGAAACTTTTATCCTTCTGCCTAAGTTGATTCTTCTTATTCGCTCTGCCATACATTGGAACCTTTTCCAATGTCTCAGAATTACACTTAAGCTTGTAAGTATAACCATATTTACTGAGCTTTAGTAAATTATGACGAATAATCTTATCGATCTTTTGTGGTGGACTTGACCAGTGCACAAGAATGTGTACACGATCCCTTAGTCCTTTACTTGACTCACACATCCATGTGAACAAGTAATTAGTCTTAATTTTCCAATGCTTGAAAGTTCTCATTCATCATAGTATACAACTTGCATGATTCCAAGTTTCGGTCCAATTGAAACTTGGATGATGAGAAGTTTTCTTTATTTGGTAAATTTAGACACTACCACAAATGAAAGAATCAAAACCATTTTCCATTATTGCCATCAATGGAATCATATAAACAACAATTTCTTTCACAAATGCCATTGTAAGGATACTTAAAATAAATAAAATTAAAAACTTTTCTTTTATTTTAAAACCTTTGCGGAATAACTTATCCTTACAATCCATATGAAAACCTTGTTGTTATATATATATTCCTAAGCAATGTCTCATTGCTCCTGAGTAACAGCTTCAAAATTTTGATGCGATTGAAGTCCATCTTCGTGATCAGAAGCAACATATACTTTCCTTAAGCTTTCTCTCCCTTTTTTTTCTTTGATTCTTATAACATCAACATGTGACTCAGTCACATTATGTAATAAGAATCTCCAAATAGGATCTTAACAGAGTTAGACAATGGACTTTACCTGAAGTAGAGTCAAACTTATTGACTTTAACATCCTTAGGTAAATTTGGCAGCTTCGTAACCAATGCCTCTTCCTTTGACAATTTAACATATGGGCTCTTTAATAATGGTACATGGGACTATCTCAGACTTAGCCTTTCTCTTTACCATTTTGTCAACCAAGTTGACTATAGCCAATCCCTTTCCATTGGGAAGAGAATGCTTTTCTAGATTTCCTGTGTCACTATTGTCCCTGTCCATAAAGTTTTGGAAAGTTGATCTCCTAATCAGATTTGCTTTACTAGCCTCCAAATCATTGTTGATTCAGCAGTACCAAGCAAATAGATAAGATCATTAAGGGTCTTGTCATAGTCTGTTTCATAGGAGTCCCAAAGGAACTCACTATGTGACTTAGAAAGTGATTGAACATCCAACTTTCTCAGGACTTTAACACCCAACTCTCCCGGCTTGTCAATATGTGACTTCATCTCCAAGATGTGATCACACCTAGACCTTGCCTTGCCAATAGGGCTTGAGTGACCTTGAACTTGTGGGTTAGGGAGAATAATTGGAGGAAGTGGAGAAAGTGAAGTTCCAAGAGATTTGGGAAGATCATAGATGTCTGAACTAGACATCTTTTGGGAGATATTCAAGTTGAGTTGATTTAAAAGTCCTTAATATAACACCCAATATGAAATATTAAGGCTAGGACCCTACAAACTATTTTATAACTCATAAGAGGGATGCCGTAACCCAAGCTATAAAATATTTGAAGGTAGGTAAATGATGATTTACCAATTTCCACCATGAAAAACAAAATATAATTAAGTTTTAATTGGATTTGAAACTCCTAGATCTTTTGAGATCCATTGAACTTTTCAATGGCATGTTTCAATCTCGAGTGTGCCCTTCAGGTTTTGTGACTGGGATGCCGAGGATCACAAAACAAGGTGTGAAATAACCATGCAAATTACTTGGTACTCTTAAATGTTTATCACCCAACCAATGTGCCGGTAAACCACACACGCTCCACCGGCCTATGATTAAACTTTAAGAAACCCTTTGCCTACCTTGTTAAATCAAGCTAGTGTGCCGGTAAACCACACATGCTCCACCAACCGACTTAAGCAAAGTGCCAAGTGTAATTTCATGGGTTAGCACCTTATTCACATTTTCCTAAGTAACTAAGATTGAGAATTATAAGTGTTTAGTTACTTAGTATTTATCATTAATACTTTTAATGAAGGGAGAACTTATAGTCTTTGTCCTACCCGTTCGGCTAACGACCCTCCACCAGTCAAGGAAGCGGTGGGTGAGAGTGGACACCCATTAAACTGCCATTTTATAGGCAGTAACCTTATACCCCCCCCCCCTTATAGACCGGCTTCGTGAATGAGGCCTACTAACGGTAAGACTGACTTTACTCTTATACATATACATAAATATTATTAACTTATAATATTACAAAGTATAAGGGTTGAATTTTAACTTTTAAAACTCTAAGGGCTTAACTTGGAATTAAAGTATTCATAAGAGAAAACTTTTCAAATTCCAAAACTTAAGGGCAAGTTTTGAAACTATTCAAAACTAATTAATTCCATAACTTATGTGTTTAAAGTAGTTTTAATTCAAAGACTCTTCAAGTTCCATAACTTGAGGACAAGTTATGGAAGACTCTAAACTATTAAAGAGTGTAACTTTTCTTTATTTTGTAACTTATGGAATTAATTAAGGTTACACATTTTTTTATTTAATTAATGAAGAGACTCTTGAACCTCCATAACTTGAGGACAAGTTATGGAGTCATAAAACCATTTAATTAGAACTAGACTCTTCATTTTGTAACCTTTGCCAACTTTTATGAGTTTTATGATTCTTTAATGTGACTTTTCATGTAACTTGAGGACAAGTTACACAAACACATTTTAGAATCAATTCTTAGATTAAAATGGATTGAAAAAAACTATTTCACACAACTTTTCTATTAATCTAAGAACCTCATAAGAACAAGATAATTCAAATCATCAATCTTCAAGAAATTAGCATGAACATACAAACTAATACAAATCTTGAAATTATGACAATTATCTTAGAAATTGGATTAGCATGAACATTAACACATCAAAAACAAGTTTATAAGTTCAAAAACATCTTAGGGTAATGTTTGTAGTCCAATTCCAGCCAAAAAAGTCGAATATATGTTGTCTGGGGTCCAACTCGTCGAGTGCACAAACCAACTCGGCGAGTTGGATGAATTTTGCCTTGGACTCGGCGAGTTCATCAGTGGACTCGGTGAGTATGCTGGGCAGACAGCATCAAAACTCGATTTTTTCTGCTACTTTTGCAAGTATAACTAGAAAACAAGCCTAGGCTCTGATACCACTGTTGGGTTTTGAGCATTCTAGCACTCCTAATTGTACATGCAACCCTAAATACCTTGGATCTATGTTTTCTCTATTATACATGCAAATATGAACATCCAAGGTATGATACTAATCTAGCATACAAAACAATGAATATAACAAGATAGAATACATACCTCTTTGATGTAGAATGTCTTCATGAAGCTTGAGTGCCTAGTGCCCCAAGTGTGACACCTCAAATGGTTCACAAAACATCATATGCACTTGGAAGACTTAGAGAGAAACACCACACTTCTAAAATCGGCTAGCCCTTTTCTTCCATACATATAGTGCCGATTTTTTCAAGAGTATGATCTTTATATAGTGTTACAATTAGTGTAAACCCTAATTGTCATGACTTTCCATTTCCTTGGATCCATGGGTTCAAATACACCATGGAGCATCTTATGGGTTTTAGCCCAACTTGATAATCCATGGAGCATTAGCCCACTATACAAGTATGGATGATTTACACAATCAACCCATATATTTAATTAGTCTTCTTCTGATCACTTAATTAATTCTAGATTAATTCTTGATCAATACTAATTAAATAATATTATTAATATATTATAACTTATAATATATTAACAAACCTTAAGTGTTATTTCTCTCATTATAGTCTATCCAAATGCATGATGCCATGCAACCCAAATGGACCATGCTGGGTCGGGTCAAGTCTTACCAATTATAGTTATGGACTTAGACATTAATCCAACAGCTTTAGATTGTCGTCAACGTGTTCTCATTTATGACGATTCCTCCGTGCTTCCAATTGTGATTTTGAATACTTCCAAATTCGAGTTGTGTGAATGGAATATTAGTAGTCATGGAAAGACATGGTGAGATTATGCAATGGTGTATGGAGGTATTCGAGTATGATGCCCTAGATTGTTGGATTATTATGAGACTTGGGTTTGTCAAACGGCAAGTGGAACATCAAGCGACTATATTTCCAGATGTGAGACCATCAGCTAATTTTCGCCAGACGGGAATTGTCCAAGGGTGTGATTGTATTGAGGAAAGTGCCTTGTCTACGAGAACTTTTGTAAAGAGTAGTGATGTATAATCGGGGCAGGTGTGTGCACCTAACTATGTTGGACCACGGAACAGGAGATAGTGAACTTGGTGTGGTGACAACTTGATGATGAGATTGTGGGGGTGATAAGAGAGAGAGTATTGTTGGGTTTTGAGCATTCTAACACTCCTAAGTGTACATGCAACCCTAAATACCTTGGATCTATGTTTTCTCTATTATACATGCAAATAAGAACTTCCAAGGTATTATCCTAATCTAGCATACAAAACAATAACTATAGCAAGATAGAATACATACCTCTTTGATGTAGAAAGTCTTCATGAAGCTTGAGTGCCTAGTGCCCCAAGTGTGACACCTCAAATGGAATCACAATCATCAAAACACTTGGAATGACTTGAGAGAATTCTACACTTATCAAAATCGGCTAGCCCTCTCTAGAATAATACTAGTCCCGATTTTGCCAAGAATAATATCTTTATATAGTGTTACAATTAGGGCAAACCCTAATTGTCATGGCTTTCCATTTCCTTGGATCCATGGGTACAAATACACCATGGAGCATCCATGGACCATCCTATGGGTTTTAGCCCAACTTGATTATCCATGGAGCATTAGCCCATTATACAAGTATGGATGATTTACACAATCAACCCATATATTTAATTTGTCTTCTTTTGATCACTTAATTAATCCTAGATTAATTCTTGATCAATACTAATTAAATAATCTTATTATTCTTATTATTAATATACTAGAACTTATAATATATTAATAACCATAAGTGTCTTATTTCTCTCATCCAAGTGCATGATGGTATGCAACCCAAATGGACCATGCCGGGTCGGGTCAAGTCTTACCAATTATAGTTATGGACTTAGACATTAATCCAACAAGTATGACTACGGGGAGTCGTAGCATACATGATTCAGAGAGAGGGTATCGTATGGCTGCGGGGAGCTGTAGCATACATGAGTCAGAGAGAGATTATCGTATGAGTGCGGGGAGCCGCAACATACACGAATCAGAGAGAGAGTATCGTAAGATTGCGGGGGGCTGTAGCATTCACGAGTCAGTAAGAGAGTGTTGTAAGCCTGCGGGGAGCTGTAGCATTCACGGGTCAGTAAAAGAGTGGCGTAAGCCTACGGGGAGACGTAGTATTCACGACTTAGTGAGGAAGTGTCTTAAGAGAGTGTTGTAAACTGCGGGGAGCCATAGTATTCATTAGTTAGAGCATGACGCAGAGGGGTTCTTAGGCTAGGCAAGCCTTACCAATAGAGTCTTTGGGAGCTTGGTGGCCGGACCAGGGGCGAGATTGGGGTCTCTGTGATGGGAGGAAAGTGTGTTATCTCAATTGAGGGAGAAGTTGTCACAAATCGAAGGGATAGGAGGAGTAATGTACATGTAGATTCATTGATCTCGGGTCTTGAGTGAAGTAACAGATTGGATACGAGTGGTTCCAATTCTGTGTCGGACCAGACTTTTGTGTTGAGTTTAGGCTCCATATGTATGGAGAACTGGCAGGTTGGGATTTCAAAGTTTATAGATGAATTTATGTGTGGGTGGGGATGTTTCACATCTGATGTTTTAGACCTGGGTGGATTGGTTCGTTGGTTTAAGGAGGACCACGACGCGCATAAAGTAGCAAGTAGTAGACGACCGAGGTCGTATATAGGGTGCGATTTCAAATCGATTGTAGTAATTGCTTGGGGTAAAGTGAACTCCATGATTGTGGGGTTCAATGTGATTGGATAAGTCAGCTCGGTTCGATAGGACGACTATGAAGTCGTATCGTCGGATGGGCTAAGGTAGCCTTGGAGATTCAAATATTGGGTCGAAAGCTGACCTGGTATTCGGTGTTGGAAGGAACATTGAGAGGAAGCGTGGGCTTATGATTATAGAGATCAGAGGATAGTTCCGACCGGGCATTGTCATTCTTCTAGTGTCTAAGAGCAGAGTATTGAGATTCATTCTTCTGGTTGGTTCTGATAAGAGTACCGCTGGTTGGTCCTTGGTGAGATTTGACCCCTCTGTTCCTTTTGAGTTACGATCGGGATCGACTAGTATGTCTGACGTGAGTGATCAACTGCCAATTATGGTCAAAGACTGCATCGGCAATGGGGTCCATCCTTTTCTGGTTGGGAGTTCCTGTTAATTTTGGATCTCTAGTGAAGGAGATCGTTGTATGATATGAGATTTTTCGGTGGTGCTTCTTAGGTTGTTTGTTTCGATCAATGTGTTGATAAAGAGCGATTTCGAGGGCGAAATCAAATTCAAGTGGGGGAAAATTGTAACACCCTGATTCCTGTATGTGGAACTTGAGGATTTAATTCAAGTGGAAGGGCCTACTCAACGAGTTGGTTGGCCCCAACTCGTTGTGTAGGAGTTGATTAGCATGCGCAAAATATGAATCCTACTCGTCGAGTCGGAGGACTGGACTCGGCGAGTTAAGTCTTTTTGGTGAAACCCTAATTTCTCGGATGTGCACGCTATTTAAAGGACCTTAAGTCCTTCACCCCGCCTCACTTACCACCTTCCATGTCCAGAGAGTGACCCTAGAAAGCTAAGTGCGTGTGTGAGGCCAAAAGTGTGTTTTTGGAGTATTACTTGAAGAGGCTTGAGGACTTAGAGGCTTGGAACGAGGTAAAGCTTGTAGATCCAACATCTACATCGTGTTGGCATCCAGTGGGAGGTAAAAAGTATCTACCTTGGTTTTCTATTCCTTAGATTTCTTCTTATGTGAGTTTATGGGATTTTTGGTGCAAAATGAGGGCCATTCTCGAGTTAAGCTTTCCTAGAGGGTATGAGTTTCAGATATGGACTTCTTTAAATCCCATGTGCATAACGCTTCAAGCTTGATGAAGCTTTGACCTGTCTTCATGTCCTAAACCCCTTCTTGAGCTTAGTTTTGGATGATTTATCCTTGGGAGGCCTTACATGATCGTAAAGTTAGCAACTTTACATGGTAACTCCATCCTACTAGGTTGGATCTGGAGTTTGAAGCATTGGAATCGACTAGAATGAGTGTAATGAGAAAGGGGCTAGGGAACACGACGAGTTGGACATTCAACTCGACGAGTTGAGTTGGGTTTTCCCGTTTCTAGTTTTAGAGTAAACTCGACGAGTTGATAAGACAACTCAACGAGTGGTTAGGGTTTTCCTCGGTCTTCTGGACTTTGCATGGACTCGACAATTTGGCTAGCAACTCGGCGAGTTGACTCGGGTTTTCATGATTTCTGAGTATTGAGGACTCGACGGGTTCATGAGCTGCACTCGACGAGTTGAGTCAACATGGACTGTTGACTTGAGTGTTGACTTCTGTCGACTTTTAAGGTTGGGTCAAGTTGTGGACTATGGAGAGTATGGAGGGATAAAATGGTCTTTCACCCTTTCAGAGATTTAGTAGAGGAGTTAGTTTAACATTTTATATAATTGTTAAGTAGAGATGATTGTGATATATGTAGGCGGAGTCTAGACCAACAGTTCGAGTTTGGGATATATTGCTTTACTCCGCGAGGTGAGCCTTCTCACTATAGTTACCTGAGTGGTAATACTGACTGACCAGAGGGTCTTATTTGAGTTATCGACCGGAGGGTCCTATGTGCTTATATTGAGTTATGTGATATTATGCATTTTGTCTTTTGTGATATATGCTATATTATTATGTGCTTTACAGAGTTAGGACCGGAGGGTCCAAAGCGAGTTGTGAGACCAGAGGGTCTTCACTGAGACACATGACCGGAGGGTCCACACCAAGCCGTGAGACCGGGGGACTCCTCAGCGAGACGCATGAGACCGGAGGGTCCATGCCGAGTTATATCCATGAGAGGATTATTATTTTTATATGTGATATTTTGGGGACCTCACTAAGCTTCGTGTTTACCGTGTCGTGTGATATGTGTTTCAGATACTTTTCATGATCGTGGGAAGGTGCCGGCTTGATTGTACACACCAGTTAGAGACCATGATTTGGAGGGTTCTAGGATTTTATCAAACATTGTTGACTTATGTTTCAAAAACTTATACCTTTTGTGTTTTTTAGGAATTGTGATATCGAATTTATGTGATTTTAAAATGAAAATTTTATTTGAAAATTTACAGTGTTACATCTTTTGTATTTAAAAAATGCAAAATTTAAGGTTATGCCCTACACCGAGTGTAGGACAGTCCCATACGCTGAGCGTAGGCAATGAATGTGGACAGGTACTTAATGATCTACACTAAGTGTAGACTAGGCTATGCCGAGTGTAGCCGCGTTGGACCAAAACCCTAAATCTAGGGTTGTAAGCCTTAACTCCTTGAGATCCTCTCTGCGCTCAGTCTCCACCCTCCCAAAACGTCCCTTTGAAACCCTAACCACCATTTGTTAGTTTTTAGCCCTTAGAGTAACTTGTGTGCTCTTTTGAAAGAAGAATGTGCTTGTAAAACCACTTGAGAGCTTCAGTTGTGTAGATATGGGCAGGGTTGCTTATCGTTTGGAGCTACCTGAGGATCTCAGTCAGATTCACAACACTTTTCACGTCTCTCAGTTGCGAAAGTGTTTGGTTGATGATTCCGCAATGATTCCTATGGAGGATATTCAGGTGGATGAGCATCTAAATTACATAGAGAGACCGGTTACAATCCTAGACAAGAAGACGAAGACCTTGCGAAACAAGGTGGTGGGTCTGGTGAAGGTGCAATGGCAGCACCAAAAGGGGTCAAAATGGACATGGGAGCATGAGGATTAGATAAGAGAGCACTACCATTGTAACACTCTGTTCTGGGTCATTCTGTGATTCAAGTTCGTGGGCTGGAAGTTGATTCCATAAAAGCTTTGAGGACTTAAGGAAGCGATGTTAGACATTTTGGAAGAAAGCAATGAAGGTTATGAGACCAAAATCCTCTGGACTATGCTTTGGGTCGAACGGTAGCGTAGAAAGTCATAGGTCAGTTTCTTGCATGAGAAATGGATTTTTGTTCGAGGTGTTCTTGTTGGATTAGTGTCTAAGTCCATAACTATTTTGGTATGAACTTGAACCGATTATGAGCATGGTCCTTTTGGGTTGCCTTCACCATAACAATATGTAGGATGAATTAAGGAGAGAATAGTTTAATTATGATTTATTAATATATTATGAGAATAATATATTGTAACATCCCAAAAATACAGGCCAAAAATTTCATTTTTAAGTAGGTCCATTCATAAAAACTTTGATATAAAAGTTTCATAATAATGCTTCATGTATGAAAACCAGCCACATCATAATAATATGTCAGAGTACATAACCGAAACTGTAAACTGTAAGCACGAAGCTTAGTGAGTTCCCCCATAATACCACATACCATACAATCATATAATGAACAGGTAGGAGATACGGTACTCGTCCACACTTATGGAGATACGGGCCTCGCCCACACTTGTGGAGATACGGGCCTCGCCCACACTCTGGTAGCTGGGAGATACTGGCCTCACCCACACTCCGCTATCTGGGAGATACGGGCCTCACCCACACTCCGCTATCTGGGAGATATGGGCCTCGCCCATACTCCGCTATCCGAGAGATATGGGCCTCGCCCACACTCAGCTACTAAACCATAACATACAAGTATCACATAGACAACGAGTATAAACAATTCTACCACACTAGCATATATCATCATCAAACTCAACTATGAGATACGGGCTCTACCCACACTCCGATACTATCATGTCGTCTATACGAGCCGGCCTTGGTGCCTTAGACCCGTTCCTACTGGAAGGAAACTCACCTCGAAAAGTATCTGCTGAAAGTCTGCTTGCTAGACGTCTGATTGCTGCACCGGTAATCCTCCGGCTATAAATCCATAAGCATAGATTAGACACTCATAAATAACCTTAGGTCAAATGAATGACCTGCCCCGAGTCCAAGGTCAACTCTTTCGTCAAAGTTAACTTCCAGTTGACTGGACTCGCCGAGTCATGGCATAGACTCGTCGAGTCCCTCTCCTACTAACCCAATACTAACTCATCAAGTCCCTCCTCCCACTCACTGAGTCACCCTTAACTCACTTCTTGGGACGATTAAACTGACTCACGATCCGACTCGCCAAGTTCGAGAACAACTCGCCGAGTCCCACGAGCAGATCTCCTACTCGCTTCGAAATCCTCACCAGAGCATCCATCTTGAGGATTTGGGTTTCTGGGACTATTGCTACACGTTAAATTGCTAACTCCGCGTGCAGCTATGAAGGTTTGGACCTTCTACACTTAAATTCTTCTTAACTCATTAACAATTCATATGATTCTCCGAGTTTGAAGAACAACTCGTCGAGTTGCAGGCAATATTCATAGGACTCGCCGAGTCATTCATCCAACTCGTCGATTCTAAGACCATCTTCATAGAACTCGCCGAGTCCACTTTGGAACTCACCGAGTCTCTTCAACTCTCCTCCCATATAGACCAAATCTGAGACATGCAACGGTTCCAAACCATAGATCTAAGCTCCTAGAGCATGCTTATCACGTAAAGTTGCAAACTTTACGTGCATGCATGGCCCTATGAGCTCCAAAAGGCAATTCCAAGCCCATACACTCAATAGGGACCTCAATCACTTCAACCACAGAGACTTTACACTTCTAAGATGTCCATAAGGTCCAGATCTGAAGTCCTTTCAGAACATAGAGCATAAACACATGGAGTTTGAGGTTTTAGGGCTTGAAAACCACCAATTAGGGACAAAAAAGGGGATCTAATGAACTAGTGATCAAGGTAGGAACTTTTCTACCTGAATGGAAGCCTCTCATAGTGTAGATTGCAGATCTACTTCCCCTCCTTGCACTCCTCAACCTCCTCCTTCTTCTTCCAAGCTCCAAACTTCCTTCACAAAGCCAAAAATCACTCACAAGAACAATATGGGGGCTAGGGTTTCGCTCTACATCTCTCTGGAAGTGTTAGGGACAAGGGAGGCCGAGTTAGAGTGTTTAAATATGGTGCAAACCCCTGAATTAGGGTTTTTGCCCAATCAGGGTCTACTCGACGAGTCCGGGACCCGACTCGCCGAGTTCACCGTTTAAGTCCCGTGTCTCTTCTCGCTTCTACTCGGCGAGTTGGACCTTCAACTCGCCGAGTCCAAGGCCAAAAATGCAAGGTGTATAACAAGAGGATACGTATCAAGAACCATGTGCTACAAATCTACCCCACTTATCTTAGACTTCGTCCTCGAAGTCTGCTGCTCGATCCTGAAACAGCTCGGGGTAATGTTCCATCATATCATCCGTCGGATCCCAAGTCCACTCCGACCCTTTCCGGTTCTGTCATTGAACCTTCACGAGTTCCACTCTTTTGTTCCTCAGATCCTTCGACTTCCAGTCAAGGATCGCTACAGCCCCCTCTATGTAATTCAGGCTGCCATCAACATGAATGTCCTCCAAGGGTACCACTGTTGAGTCGTCTACCAGGCACTTTCGCAGCTGAGAGACATATAAAGTGTTGTGTATCTGACTGAGTTCGGCTGGCAAATCCAAACTATATGCCACCTTGCCCACCCGAGCTATAACCCGGAACGGTCCAATATACCTTGGGCCCAACTTGCCCCGCTTCCTGAATCGAATGACATCTTTCCAAGGCGACACCTTCAGGAGAACCATGTCTCTAACCTGAAACTCTAAGTCTGATCGGCGCTTGTCGGCATAACTTTTCTGCCGACTCTGACCAGTCTGAAGCCTGCTACGTACCTGCTGAATCCTCTCGGTCGTCTTGAGAACCAATTCGGTGCTCCCCATGACCCTCTGGCCAACCTCTCCCCAACATATCGGGGTCCTGCACTTCCTCCCATACAACATCTCAAAGAGGGGACGGTCGATACTCGCATGATAACTATTATTATACAAGAAATCCTCCAACGGAAGGTAGGTATCCCAACTACCTCCGAAATCTAGAGCACATGCCCGCAACATATCTTCTAATGTTTGAATGGTCCGCTCGCTCTGACCATCCGTCTGCGGGTGAAAACCGGTGTTGAAATGCAGACGAGTACCCAACTCGTCATGAAACTTCTTCCAAAACCTGGAAGTAAAACGCACATCCCTGTCTGAAACCATTGACACTGACACCCCGTGCCGCACCACTATCTCCCTGATATAGATGTCGGCCAATTCTCGGCCGAGATGCTCTCCTGAATCGGAATAAAATGGGCGCTCTTGGTCAATCGATCCACGATGACCCATATCGAATCCACTCCTCGCGCGGTCCTGGGAAGCTTCGTGATAAAATCCATCATAATATCTTCCCATTTCCACAACGGGATATCTAACGGCTGCATCTTACCGTGCGGTCTTTGGTGCTCAGCCTTGACCTTCCTGCAGGTCAAGCAACGCTCCACGTACCAAGCTACATCCCGCTTCATGCATGGAAACCAATAAACCAAACGAAGATCCCTATACATCTTCGTCGCCCCGTGATGAATGGAGAATCTAGATTTTTGCGCCTCTCCTATCAGAACCTGGCACACGCCTCCATGGTACGACACCCACACCCTACGGTGTAGTGTCAATAATCCTCGGCTACCATAATCGAAGGAGGAAACCTGACCCACTATCCGCTCGCTCTTCTGATGTTCCTCCTTCATAGCCTCCTGCCGAGCCTCCCGAATTTGCTCCAGCAGCGGGGTTACCACTGTCATCCTTAGACAGACATCCCTAATCGGTGTTGCCTTGCGGCTAAGCGCATTGGCCACCACATTGGCCTTCCTCGGGTGGTAAAGGATCTCACAATCATAATCCTTCACCACATCAAGCCACCGACGCTATCTCATGTTCAGATTCGGCTGATCCATAAGGTACCTCAAGATCTTGTGGTCCGTGTAAATCGTACAGCAAACCCCATAGAGGTAATGACGCCAAATCTTGACGGCGAATACCACAGGCCCCAGCTCCAAATCATGTGTCGGGTAGTTCGCCTCGTGAAGCTTCAGCTGCCTCGAGGCGTAAGCAATGACATGCCCTCTCTGCATCAATACCGCGCCCAGATCTGAGATAGACGCGTCGTAATAAACAACGAAATCCTCCACGCCCTCTGGCAGGGCTAAGATTGGCGCCTCGCACAATCTCTGCCTCAACGTCTCAAACGCCGCCTGCTGCTCAAGCCCCCATCAGAAGACTACGACCTTCCACGTTAGCCGCGTCAAGGGTACAACTATCTTGGAGAAATCCTGGATGAATCTCCAATAGTACCCTGCTAACCCCAGAAAACTCCGAATCTCAGATGGAGACTTCAGAACCTCCAACCTCATCATGGCCTCTACCTTGGCCGGATCCACCGAAATCCCGTCCTGGTTGACAAGGTTCCCAAGAAACTGCACCTCGCACAACCAGAACTCACACTTGGAGAACTTAGCATATAAACTCTCCCTCCTCAGGGTCTCCAACACCTTTCGCAAATGCCCTTCGTGCTCCTCCTGCGTCTTGGAATAAACCAGGATGTCATCAATGAAAACTATCATAGACCAGTCCAGCATCGGTCTGCACACGCGATTCATGAGGTCCATGAATGCGGCAGGAGCATTGGTGAGCCCAAACGGCATCACCACGAACTCGTAATGGCCATAGCACGTCCGAAACGCGACCTTCTGCATATCCTCCTCTCTGACCCTCATCTAATGGTACCCCGAACGCAGATCAATCTTGGAGAACCAAGATGCTCCCTGTAGCTGGTCGAAGAGGTCGCCAATCCTCGGGAATGGGTAATGGTTCTTCACCGTCACTTTATTCAGCTTCCGGTAATCTATACACATCCGGTGCGACCCATCCTTCTTTTTCACAAACAGAATCGGAGCTCCCCAGGGAGAACTACTCGGTCTAATGAATCCCTTGTCTATCGGTTCCTGCAGTTGTGTAGACAATTCCTGCATCTTGGGAGGAGCCAACCGATATGGTGCCTTGGCTATCAGAGCCGCACCAGGGGCTAGGTCGATCCTGAACTCCACCTGTCGCTCCGGAGGTATCCCAGGCAAATCCTCATGGAATACATCCGCAAACTCTCGAACCACGGGCACATCGCCCACTGTCCCCTTACCCGCCTCCCGGGTGTCCATGACATAAGCAACATATCCTGCGCAACCCTGCTGAAGGTAACGCCTCGCCCTCACCGCCGAGCATAAGGCCGGACCTCGCTGTGGTCTCTCACCCTGAATCACCAACTCTCCCCTACTTGGGGCTCTGACTCGCACTAGCTACTGCGCGCAGTCTATCACTGCCCCATTGGGGCTCAACCAATCCATACCAATAATGACCTTGTTTCCACGCAACGGAATGGGAACCAGGTCAACCAGATACCGCTGCTCAAACAATCTCAATACACAATCCCGGAAGACCTCTGATGCTCGCACCGATCGATCTTCCGCAATCTCAACCTCTAGAGGGCAATCCAACATGCCCGAGGATTCAGGAAACTTCTTGCTAAGCGCAAGAGAAACAAATGATCGGGTAGACCTCGAATCAAACTACACCTGGACTAGGATACCGTTCACATGGAACAATCCTAAACAAGGCACATACATATAACATATCCAAATTACAGTAGCATTAGCATAAATAAGAAATTATACCCGTCACCACATCGGGTGTGGCGCGTGCCTCCTCCATAGTCAGCTAAAAGGCCCGGCTCCTCACCACCGGAGCCTCCAGCTTGACCGGCCGTCCATCTGTGATCCGCAGAGTCGCAGGGGCTGGCTCCTTCACCAACGTTGCTGCTGCTGTCAACTGAGGGAAATTGGCCCTCTTGTGGCCCCTCTGGTTGCAGTGGAAACACAGCAACTCAGATGTCTGAACAACCGAAGCAAGGGCAGTACAATCCCTGCTAAAGCGTCCCGTCTTGCCTCACTTGTTGCAGCTCGACGATCCCAATCTACATGCTACCTCGTGCGACCTGCCGCATTTCCTGTAGCGGCCCGGTCCTCCTTGGCCTTTTGGCCTGCCATCTGATCCCTTGGGCTTCTTCCCCGAAGCCCCAACCACCTGCCCCTCCTCACCCTTCCTCTTTCGGACATGCTCCAAATCAATCTCCCTCTCCCTTTCCTTGGCAATCATGGACTCCAGGGTAGGGAAAGCTGAAAAGCTAACATGCTCCTGGATGTCAGCCCGTTGCATGTCATGGTAGCGGGTCCTCCTCATATCCTCATCACCCGCATACTGGGGCACTAACAATGCCCTCTCTTGGAACTTGGCGGTGATCTCCACCACAGTCTCCGTCGTCTGGCTCATATCTAAAAACTCCCTAGCCAGCTGCTGAAGCTCGACAGCCGGTGCAAAATCTACCCTGAACCTGGTCACAAAGTCCGACCAGGTCATAGCCTCAACAGCCGAGGCTCCCAATGAGTCACCGACAGACTCCCACCAATCTCTAGCTCGGTCTCGTAAACACCCTAATGCATATCTCACATTCGACCCCTCAGGGCAGAAGCTAGTCAACTACGCAGACTCAATGTCTGCAATCCATCGCCTGCCAGTAATGGGGTACGGTCCTTCGCCCCATGGAAATCTGGTGCACCACTGCCCCTGAAGTCCTTAAAGGATAGTGTGCGGGATCCTGACTGGACTGACGCCATATCACTCCTAAACGCCCTGAAGGCAATCCTCCATCAGCTCGACTATCCCTTCCTTGATCAACCCGAAGATGATAGGGGTCGACTCAAGGATGCCTCTAGTGATCTCTGACGCGATGAAATCGCATAGGCTCTCATCAACTGGCTCGGACCCTGAACCCGAACCTGATTTCTCTTCGGAACTGCCAACTGCTAAGTACCACCATTCTGCAATACACCATAATAATCATCAGCGATACTAACACACTAGAGGGATCACATCTACCACAAGTTCCTTGGTTTTTCCTTAGCCTTCCTTGACTCGACTACGGATCCTCTGCTTTCAGTAGTACGGGTCCATACTACCTTCCACATCTATCCGTACTTTCCTCAAGGACTGCTTCGACTCCACCAAGTCCATTCATCACTACTGCTCTCTGCTATCCTCATCCTAGGCTTGCCTAGGGAACTCCCGACCCTACCCTAATCAGTCCTCAGCTGCCGAATGTCTCTATGTGATGGTGCTTCGCCATCACCTGAATACAATCACATGCAACGAGGCTCAGATAATCCTTCGAGTAAGGGACTCACCCCTACCACGGTTAGGACTCAAACAAGAGCTACGAAATAGAGTCAAATCCCTCACTCTGAGATTATCCGACCCTGATCGTATGGCACCTAATGTATCAACCTGATAGCCAACCGTCATCACCCGAAGCCCCTCAAAGCACAAAGCAAGCAACATTCAGAAAAAGAGGGAACGACATCAACAATCACATCCTCAAAGCAGGAACTATACTAGCATGCAATGCTAAGCTCACACTATCAGGCATAACTTATACAGGCTACCCTACTGTTGTCTACTCAATACTAGCATGCAATTTTCATAAGCAGGAACACATATAGCAAGCACATAAGGCATCATTCCTAGATCCTTAGTCCTATACTAGCATGTTGTTCTATTGAAATTGATAAACATAACATATATCGTATGGGTACTTTGGGGAATACTTACTTTAGCTCGGCCGGTCGCGCACATCACACACTTCGTACTTTTCCTTAAAATACAGGCCAAAATTTTCATTTTTAAGTAGGTCCATTCATAAAAACTTCGATATAAAAGTTTCATAATAATGCTTCATGTCTAAAAACCAGCCACATCATAATAATATGTCAGAGTACATCCTAGAAAATCCATAATGCGGAAAAACAAGAGTATGTGTGTGTGATATGCCGCTACCGCGCCAGCTCCTTCCCCCTAGCTGAAGAGGTACCTGAAACCGAAATTGTAAACTGTAAGCACGAAGCTTAGTGAGTTCCCCCATAATACCACATACCATACAATCATATAATGAACAGCTATCAAATACGGGCCTCGCCCACACTTATGGAGATACGGGCCTCACCCACACTCCGCTAGCTGGGAGATACGGGCCTTGCCCACACTCTGCTATCTGGGAGATACGGGCCTCGCCCACACTCCGCTATCTGGGAGATACAGGCCTCTCCCACACTCTGTTATCTGGGAGATACGGGCCTTGCCCACACTCCGCTATCCGAGAGATACAGGCCTCGCCCAGACTCAACTACTAAACCATAACACACAAGTATCACACAGACAATGAGTATAAACAATTCTACCACGCTAGCATATATCATCATCAAACTCAACTATGAGATACGGGCTCTGCCCACACTCCGATACTATCATATCGTCTATACGGGCCGGCCTTGGTGCCTTAGACCCGTTCCTACTGGAAGGAAACTCACCTCGAAAAGTAGCTGCTGAAAGTCTGCTTGCTAGACGTCTGACTGCTGCACCGGTAATCCTCCGGCTATAAATCCATAAGCATAGATTAGACACTCATAAATACCCTTAGGTCAAATGACATACCTACCCCTGGTCCAAGGTCAACTCCTTGGTCAAAGTCAACTTCCAGTTGACTGGACTCGCCGAGTCATGGCACAGACTCGCCGAGTCCCTCTCCTACTAACCCAATACTAACTCATCAAGTCCCTCCTCCCACTCACCGAGTCACCCTTAACTCATTTCTTGGGACGATTAGACTGACTCGCGATCCGACTCACCGAGTCCGAGAACAACTTGCCGAGTCCCACGAGTAGATCTCCTACTCGCTTCGAAATCCTCACCAGAGTATCCATCTTGAGGATTTGGGCTTCTGGGACTATTGCTACACGTTAAATTGCTAACTCCGCATGCAGCAACGAAGGGTTGGAACTTCTACACTTAAACCCTTCTTAACTCATTAACAGTTCATATGACTCACCGAGTTTGAAGAACTACTCGTCGAGTTCCAGGCAATCTTCATAGGACTCACCAAGTCATTCATCCAACTCGTCGAGTCTAAGACCATCTTCATAGAACTCGCCGAGTCTCTCTTCAACTCTCCTCCCATACAGAACAAATCTAATACATACAACGGTTCCAAACCATAGATCTAAGCCCCTAGGGCATGCCTATCACATAAAGTTGCAAACTTTACGTGCATGCATGGCCCTATGAGCTCCAAAATGCAATTCCAAGCTCATACACTCAATAGGGACCTCAATCACTTCAACCACAGAGACTTTACACTTCTAAGATGTCCATAAGGTCCAGATCTGAAGTCCTTTTAGAGCATAAAGCATAAACACATGGAGTTTGAGGTTTTAGGGCTTGAAAACCACCAATTAGGGACAAAAAAGGGGATCTAATGAACTAGTGATCAAGGTAGGAACTTTTCTACCTGAATGGAAGCCTCTCATAGTGTAGATTTCGGATCTACTTCCCCTCCTTGCACTCCTCAACCTCCTCCTTCTTCTTCTAAGCTCCAAACTTCCTTCACAAAGCCAAAAATCACTCACAAGAACAATATGGGAGCTATGGTTTCGCTCTACATCTCTCTAGAAGTGTTAGGGACAAGGGAGGCCGAGTTAGAGTGTTTAAATTGGGTGCAAACCACGAATTAGGGTTTTTACCCAAGCAGGGTCTACTCGCCGAGTCTGGGACCCGACTCGCCGAGTTCACCGTTTAAGTCCCGTGTCTCTTCTTGCTTCTACTCGGCGAGTTGAACCTTCAACTCACCGAGTCCAAGGCCAAAAATGCAAGATGTATAACAAGAGGATACGTACCAAGAACCAGGTGCTAAATATATTAAAGGAGAAATCATATTGTTTAATTAATATTAGTCAAGAATTAATTAAGAATTAATTTTGTGGCTGAAAGAGATTAATTAAACTTAGGGGACTGGATTTGTAATTATAAGATAATTGCAATTGGGCTATGGATTACCTAAATAATATAGGTTGGACGAATTCTATGGGAAGCCCATAAAGAATACGTCCAAGGGATATGTTAAAGGATTTCGTGGGCTGCTTAGGGTTTAAGCAGCCAGATTAGGGTTTCCTAGTTGTAAACCCTAATATCCTACATGTATATAAAGGCCCTCTATGCACCAAAAACGTGGCCAACACTTGGATTAGGGTTTCCATCCGTTTTTGGTGCCTCCCCACTCTTCTCTTCTTCATCCAATTGGTTAGTGGTGTTTGTGACTCCATTAGAGGTGCAACACTTGAGGCACTAAGCTTTCTCAAGCTAAGGATTGATTGTTATTGCTATATAACAATCAAAGGTCAGATCTAAACCCTATTTTATGTTAATATGATTAATTGTATGCTAGATCTAGGGTTTATAGCTTTGGATATTCAATTGCATGTTCATTAGAAAAACTAGATCCTAAAGCTATTAGGGTTTGCATGTACACCATAGGACTGATTGAATAAGTGCATAATTAAACTGCCAAAGACCTGAAAATCAAAAATTCTTGTTGTCTGCCTAATGAACTCGCCGAGTTGCTCTTAGAACTTGACGAGTTCCAAAGAGGACTCGACGAGTCGACTGTTCAGTTGTCGGTTTTCGATTTTTTGGTCAGATTTTGATGTGGATAATTATCAAAACTCGTTTTTATTGCCTAAAATCGATTTTTTATATTTGGAATGATTATCCTTATCAAAATTGATGGATTTGTTTAAATAAGGATAATATAGGATTATTATTAGATACATATTTGACCTAGTAAGTTTGAAAAGTTTCAATTTACACCCTTTAGGTTTAATAGTTTAAATTTGAACTTAAAAGGTTTTTGTTTTTGAAATTTAAATAGTTAAACCTTAATGTTTTGAAAGGTTTCAAAAATTGTCCTCAAGTTTTTGAATTCAAATTTTTGACTAAAAGTTTAATTTTGAAATATTTAAATTCTAAACCCTAATGTTTTGTAATGTTTCAAAACTTGCCCTCGAGTTTTGGAATTTAAAATTTTGATTAATAGTTTAATTATGTAATATTTAAATTCTAAAACTCTAGTATTTTGAAAAGTTCAAATTACACCCTCATGGTTTTGTTAAGTTAATTAAAAGAGAAAGTTAATTAAACCACCTAGTATTTTAAAAGTGGAAAATAAACGCTATGCTATATATAACATTAAAAGTCTAATATTATATATATATATATATATATATATATATATATATATATATATATATATATGAGTAAAAGTCAGTCTTACCATTAGTAGGCCTCATTCACGAAGCTGGTCTATAAGGGTTGTTTAAGGAAATTTCCTATAAAATGGTGATTGAATCGGTATCCACTCTTACCCACCGCACTCTTGACTAGTGGAGGGTCGTTAGCCGAATGGGTAGGATAGGACATAAACCATCCATTATAAGTATAATGAAGTACAAAGTAACTAAATGCTTTTACAAATTCCTAAATCATAGTTACTTTAGGCAAAATGTGAAATTGTATGCTAATCCATGGAATTACACTTCGTACCCTTGTCAAACGTTAGTGGAGCGTGTGTGGTTAACCGGCCACTAATTTGGGGATGACATTGGTAGCAAAGGGTGGCTCGATGCTTATCATAGATCAATGGAGCATGTGTGGCTAACTGGCACATTGATTAGGTGATAGTAGCATTGGGTGCACCACATGATTCGTATGGTTATTCACACCTTATTTTATGATCCTCGACATCCCAGTCACAAATAGTAGGGAATAATCGAGATTAAACATGTCATTGAAAAGTTCAATGAATCTCAAAAGATCTAGGAGTTTCAATTCATTTAAAACTTAAACTTCCTTTTTGTTTTCATGGTGGAAATTGGTAAATCATCATTTACCTACCTTCAAATATTCTACGACTAGATTACGACATCCCTCTTCTAGGTTGTAGAGTATTGTGTTGGATCCTAGTCTTGATGTTTCATTTGTTTGTTACATCAAGAATTCTAATCAACTTAACTTGAATTTTCTCCCGTTTTGTAGATTTCTAGTTCTGAGAATCATGATCTTCCCAAATCCCATGGAATAAGCTTTCCAAACGAAGATGATGTTCCACGATATGATCAAGGAACAAGAGATCATGTTTCACTTCCTCCACCTCCTCTAATTGTTCTCCCTAACCCACAAGTTCGAAGGATTGAAAAGTTCAAGCTCACTCAAGCCCTATTGGCAATTAAGCATGAAGATGGAAAGTATGTGTGTGCACATGTCTTAGAGATGAAGTCACACATTGATAGGTTAAGGATGTTGGGTGTCGATATCTCAGAGATATTGGCTGTTGACTGGGTTCTTCAGTCACTTCCTGAATCATATAGTGAGTTCGTTAGAGAGTACTATAAGATGGATCACGACGTGAACCTCATTGATCTCACCTATTTGCTTATAGCTGCTGAATCAGCAATGATTTGGCGTGCTAGTCAAGCAAATTTGTCTGGTGAATCAAACTCCCAAACTTCAATGGACATTGAAAATAATGACATTGGAGATCCAAAAAAGGTAAACTCTGAGATAATTCCTTGTGTCATTCCAAAAGAGTCCATTTGCTTTTATTGCCAAGAGAAGGGGCATTGGAGACGAAGCTACCCTATTTACCTGATAGATCTAAGAGATGGGAGAGTCAAGACGTATGGCTTTACTTCAGGTAAAATCCATTATCTAAATCTTTTAAGTTCCTATTCTAGATTCTTAATACATGATGTGATAAGATTACATTTTGATGTTATGTAGGATCGAAGAAAAGAGAGGAAGCTTAAGGGAAGAAGTGAGTTGAATCTAATCGTGAAGAAATGGATTTTGATCGCATTACTTGAAGATTAGATTCTTGAGATACTACTTGGAGTTAGAATAGATTGCTAAGAAAATTGTAATAACATAGTTTTTCAATTGAATTGCATTGTAAGGACAAATTTTTCCGCAATAAAATGAATTTTGATTTTATCTTATTTATCTATCCTTTCAATGGCATGTATGAAAAATCGATGTTTGAAGGTTTCTATTATTAGCAATAATGGATTTGATTCTTAATTAGGTCATTTGTGGAAGTGTCAAGAGTTTACCAAATAGGGAGAGTTTCTCATCGCCCAAGTTTCAAGTGGATAGAAACTTGGAATCATGCAACGTGTATTGTATGATGAATGAAAAACTTTCACATTTGGGAAATTTAGACTAATTCTTTGACAAAGTGTCGATTGAAGGACTAGGAGATCGAGTACACTAGGTCGTACGTGATCAAGTCTACCACAAGAGTGAAGAAGATATTTGTCATGATTTACTAAAGTTTAGTAAATATGGTTATACTTATAAGATTAAGTGTAATTATGAGTTAATTGAAAAGGTTTCAATGAATAACAGAACGACTAAAGAAGAATCAAGTAGGCAAAAAGATAAAAGTTTCTCTATTCTAAGAAGAAGGGAGAGTACCTTTTATTGTGTTTTATGATAAGTCTTAATGATTAAGAACCATCTCCTAATTGAACCTCTGAGTGAGTCTTAGTACATTTTTATGTCTAAGAAGAGGAATCAGGAATTGTGGAAATGGTTAAATCAAGAAGTCAATCATACTTCGTTCCAATATCGAATCTTAGAGTCATACTCCAAGATTGTGAATTGAGTGACAAGTCTTTAGTAGGTTTATCACACTCAACAAATGTGGAATTGGAAAAAGTCTTCTTATTCATGCACATTTGAAATTGGTAAGTTGTGTTGTCATGGATAAGATAAAGACCCACTAGGACCAATTATGTGAATTGTTTTGTCTTGATAAGAACTACACTAAATTTTGAATATTTGTTTTGTATAGGAAAGTTTCCTGACAAGAGAATCATATATGTCAAGAGGTCAGTGAGAGTTTTAATGATCTTGAAAAAGGTTTCAAGAACAAATCAAGAATAAGCCTTATCGATCATCACTAGCACACGGCTTGAGGTTTACAACTTATCGTGTTGACATTATTTTGTTTCTGTGCCCTTCCAATTGAGTAAATTATGTATGTGAGTTCTATGAGTTATCATTTGAATGCATAAAGACAAAGCGCCTTGATCGATGGAAAGTACATTGATATGAAATGATAAGTTGCAAAACTACTTGGAAGACATGGTGGGCACTCGTGTTACCAGAAGGCTAGAAGCCAAGAAAGTTCAATCCATATGAGTTTGGATTTGTCGCAAACTTGGTTTTGGCAAATCCACATGGATAGGATATTATGGCAAGTATTGCAAGTTAGCAATATTAATTATAGAAAAACAAAGATTCAATTTGCAAAGTTGCATGGTTGAAAAGTTGTTTTGCTATAATTAAGGGAAAGAATATTATACTTTGTTCAAAATATAAAGCTTAGATTGAGAAATTTTAATAAATATAGTCAAAGGATACATAGTGCGTTCTTAAATTTTGATTATGATTACAACATCCTCTCTTCATGGTTCGAATTGAGAGAACGTGGCACATAAAAAATTAGGGCAAAAGATTGATAAAGTATCATATCTTTATGTAAGACATTATGCATCGTGTTCCATACGCTTCGGGTATAGGGTCGATTGCAAATGCTATAATATTTGACCATTCTTAAATTTTCCAAATGTATAGCGCATTAAGAGGGAAAAAGGACTAGAATCGGTTTTGACTAAAATAATTAAACAACTATCAAAGGACGATCCAAAGTTCGCCGAGGATTGGTCGCTTGTGAGTAGTTGGAAGTATGGTATTGGATGGACCATATCGACATTATTATGAATAGAAGATTCTATTAAGAATGAGTTGTCATATGGAAAATATGGAAATGTTTCCATATTGGGAGTTGGATATTGAGAGTCTATGTCTAGATTAGAAAATTTTATGAAAGAAGGATGTTCAAAGGAATGTACTTTGAATGTGAGACTTCGCGTTTATGGAATTGTCTTGTAACAATTTCTGATAGAGTACTTTGTAATTTCATTGGCCAAGTCCTAGTGACTTTTGTGCTATGACTTTGCGAAAGGATCGTTGCATAAAATGTTAGAATTTAGCATATTCTAATTGTGGAAAGAACCTTGTGTTCTTACACTAATGATAAGGATTGGGAATTGTGAAATGAGTATCATTGGAAAAAAATTTCAATTGATCTATCTCACAAAGTAAGGACCATAGGAAACATAGTGTGCATGCTTTGTGCATGGGACAGCTATCGTTGTAATTTGAGTAATAAGTTGATTTTCTGAAACAGTAAACGATGAATAATGAGTAATCAAAATGGTGTTTGAATAGAAGTGTTTTATTTACTCTCACAAGTTTGGGGCCATATAGGATTAAGTATTATTGTTGTGTTTTAGTTTGCATGTTTTGACTTCCAGAATAACTGGGTTATTCGAACCTCCACAGTCGGTCATACGTTGGAAGTAAGTATGAAGGAAGACTATCATGAAAAGTCTGTAGATTGTCTGAAGAGTTTAGACATAGCACAAGTCTGCTGCAGAGTTCATGAGTGCTTTAATAAGATTAGAGTATTGGATGAAACCCACGCTCACTTGGATTACTTCATGGATTTATCACGGGTGATTAGTGAGTCGATAATATTGTATTTTCATGAAACCGAGACATGTGAGTTGTTATTTGTTGGTCGGTTGCACATTGATAATAAGAAAACGCACCAGTAACTTGGTGTTATAAAACTTATTGTTGTGTGTGATCCGATCAGTAAATGCAAGCGAGCATTTGAGTCGAAGTTTATCCATTCCTTTTACCCAAAGTGGGATAAAAGCGATATCTGTGGGCCCCTCGATGATTTAGTGATGACACCTAAGTGCTTGGCCAAGTCGGAAGTCGGAAAACAGTATAGATAGAATGATTGAAATTCATGTCTTATGTCTATACGATATCTTGAGAATGGAGGAATATATGATCCCTTATCTAAAGGACACGCTATCTGATAAGCTCAGAGTTGACAGCGGCTTTTGAAAGCTACAATTTCTGATAGGTTCTAAAGTCATACGGAAAATAGTTATCAGACTTATCCAAGTGGGAGACTGTTGGATTAGTGTCTAAGTCCATAACTATTTTGGTATGTACTTGACTCGATTATGAGCATGGTCCTTTTGGGTTGCCTTCACCATAACAATATATAGGATGAATTAAGGAGAGAAAGGTTTAATTATGATTTATTAATATATTATGAGAATAATATATTAAAGGAGAAATCATATTGTTTAATTAATATTAGTCAATAATTAATTATGAGTTAATTTTGTGGCTAAAAGAGATTAATTAAACTTAGGGGATTGGATTTGTAATTATAAGATAATTGCAATTGGGCTATGGATTACCTAAATAATATAGGTTGGACGAATTCTATGTGAAGCCCATAAATAATTCATCCAAGGGATATGTTAAAGGAGTCCATGGGCTGCTTAGGGCTTAGGCAACCAGATTAGGGTTTCCTAGTTGTAAACCCTAATAGCCTACATGTATATAAAGGCCCTCTATGCACCAAAAACGTGGCCAACACTTGGATTAGGGTTTCCAACCGTTTTTGGTGCCTCCCCTCTCTTCTCTTCTTCATCCAATTGCTTAGTGGTGTTTGTGACTCCATTATAGGTGCAACACTTGAGGCACTAAGCTTTCTGAAGCTAAGGATTGATTGTTATTGCTATATAACAATCAAAGGTCAGATCTAAACCCTATTTTATGTTAATATGATTAATTGTATGCTAGATCTAGGGTTTATAGCTTTGGATATTCAATTGCATGTTCATTAGACAAACTAGATCCTAAAGCTATTAGGGTTTGCATGTACACCATAAGATTGATGTATTTCTCAAAACCCATTAGTTCTCAGTCCAAGATATCTAGATACTAATGTGGGGCTTTTCGATACCTTTCCGTGGATATAAAGAACGTCGAAATCGGAAGTAGAACAAAGAAGTTATGGACATTCGAAGTTGGAGAGTTTTTTAGGTTGATCCTAGTACATCAGGCATACTAGTCAAAGGATGACCGCGGAGTCGAACCTAGTACATTGGGCGTACTAGGAGTACACAGGACATACTTGGGCTGATGTCGAATCCTAGATTTTGTGGTATCACCCATATTTAAAGGTGTTAACTCAACCTTGGGCCACCCTGAATCAGCCTCCACTCCTTCCAAACCCTAATTTGGAGTGTATCCTTTGTATGTGAAGAGATGGAGGCTTGGTGGTGACTTTGGTGACCTCTTTGTTGAAGAATAAGAAGACTAGTGAAGAAACAGGGGTTGCTTACAAGCTTTTGGATCTAGAAACTACTCCATTTGGTGCATCTTTTAAAGGTATAAAGTTCATGCCTTGACGAGTTTCCTCTTTGATCTCCATATATGGGTTTTTCATGAACTTTTGTCCCAAAGCTTGGACCTTTGTGAGTATGGAGTACTCCAGGGCTTATTAGTTGTCCTTTCAAGCATTTTAGGTCTTAAGGATTCATAAAAATGGTTAATTTCTTTTGAACCGACAAATATAATATATAATTTACTCCTAAACTACCACCTAAATCCACATACGTCGACGACGGGACTTGAACCATTGACCTCAAGGAGGGAGGGAACCACCTAATACCATTGGGCTATAATCCCTTTGGTTATAAAAATGGTTAATTCATGGTCCCTTTCTAGCCATGCAAGATTTAGGTAGTGTTGAGTGTGGATCAAGTTACAATTTCAAGGTTTAAACTCTTTCCAGCCATGAAAAGGCTTAAAGTCTTTGACTTTATGGGTTAAGACGTTATTTGGGACCAAATTTGAGAAGTAGACTTAGTGGCTTAACTATTTAAGTCCTTAATGATGAGTTTGGGTTGCTGTGGAGTACGTTGGGCGTACCCAGCTTGTATGCAATGCGTACTGCCCAAAGGTGGCGTACGTTGGGCGTAGATCGAGTACGCAGGGTGTACTCGAATTGTTGATCGCCGTTAACTTTTGTGGACTTTTGGGATAGGGCATATATGGACTATTAAGGTTTTAGGTCTTATTAGGTCGCTAGTCCTTTTGACTTTGGGTCATTGTTAGGCCTCGGACCTTCTTGGTTTTGGGCCCATAATGGGCTTTGGGTACCATTTGGAATTTCAGGCCATTGTAGGCTTTTGGGTATCTTTGGGCAGGGCCCGGTTGCAGTTTATGACCTAATTATTAATAAGGATATTGTCTTACGATATTTAGTGCGGAGGTATCTCGGATCAGCAGTTCGAGCATTTCTCTGGTTGTTTCAGCAGTTTGACATGAGTCTTCTCCCGATACTCATGAGTCGAAGGCACCAATGTCGGCTCACTAAATTATGTATGTAGGATTCTAGCTGTCTTTGTAACTCTTGCATGTTTGTATGAGCCTATGTTATAGAATAGCTATATTTATGATGACCAGCTGGGTCTAGCTGTTATTCTTTTGTTATGTTGTTTATATATGATTGAGACTGTTGATAGTCTCCAAGGTTGATAATAACCCACCGGGCGTGCTGTTAGCCTATTAGGACTAGTGATAGTCCCCAGAGTCTCTGATAACCATAGTTTTTACTTGTGTTGTTCTGTGTGTGATGTTTTGGGGAACTCACTAAGCTTTGTGCTTACAATTTGCGGTTTACATGTTTCAGGTTTTCTTATATTAAAGGAGGGGCACGGCTCGATTGCATCGCATCCATGGGGGACTTGTGTACTTGATAACTTTTAATGATACTTTGATAAATGTTTTAAGATTCTTACAATTATGAATTAAATAAATATTTAAAGTTTTAATCCAAAAACATGGATTGAAATTTGGGGCGTTACAAGTTGGTATTAGAGCCTTGGTTTTAGGGATTCAGTCATACTCTCAGGTATGCTTGAACTCAAACTGAGGATTTGGTAAAAGAAATTCTAAAAGAAATTGATTTTCTAAGAAAGTTTAAAAAAATGTGTGATGTGTGCAATCAATCGAGCTCAAGTAAGTAGAAGTTACTCTAGAACTTGTATTGGTCATTTCTTGGTATTTCTTGAGTTACAGAATCATAAAAATGGCATCTTGATGGGTTAAGCTAAATCATGCATGAGTTAATGGTCTTAATTGATGGGTTTTATAGGTTACAAAAATCTTATTTTGGCAGAAAAACTTAATCTCTAAGTTCACATGCATCCTACAGGATCTATGTTCTCACTATGATTTGCAACTAACAATTGAATATCAAAAACCCTAGAAGTACATTGCTATTTTCGAAATTAATAAAATTGGTTATTAGAAAATACATACATTTCATTTATTATAGCAAATAAACAAAATCCTTCTTGATTGGTCTTCAGAAAGCAAACACCATAAGTCAGGTGCATTTAATGACTCACACCCAAACTCTAGCAATTGGAAGCTAAAGAGGAGAGAGGATGAGAAGGAGAATTTTCAGATTTCTTTCTTGGAAATATGAGTGTCGAAATTTGTGAACCCTTAGAGGGTTTATATAGGTGTTAAGAAGGTAGTGGATAAGGCGGGTTCCTTTTAGATAACCTTAATCCTCTTACTTCCTCCCCTAAGGCATTCTAAGCTTCCTTATAGCCCGAGAATGCCTCCATAACCTCTTCTAGAAACCGTCCCCCTATGGGAGGTTCTAGAATTGGTTAATGTTCAACTTTTAATAAATTTCACCTTTAGTCCTTCTATTATTAATTAATCCAATTAGTCCCAAAATTAATTCCAATTAACTTATGATTAATTGTTGTTTAAATAATATTATTTCTAATTAATATATTATTCTCATAATATATTAATAAATTATTTAATTTGATTTCTATATAATTTATCAATCATATAATAAATTAATAAATCAGTTTCTTTCTCCAAAAAGCATTAAAATCAATTACTACATTTAAGAGCAACCCAAAAGAACTTTGCTAATAATTCAAGATTATCCTAATTTAATTATTGACTTAGACACATAATCCAACACTAATATGAAGTTAGAGTGTTAGAAATGCATGTTGGGCCTCTTTGAGTCATGCAAATGCATCATGTTGATGGCTTCATCAGCTTCCATTAGTAATGATTATGTAAAAGAAAAAAACCTATCAATATTATTACATTTGACTTGTTTTTACATGGTGTTTTTATTTTATATCCATCTCATTGTTAAAAAAAACATCAATTGCATTGTACAAAACCTGAGGTCGTTGAAAAGGGGGCAAAATAGGCAGCTTCACAGGGACTAAACTATTTTGAGGCCAAATTTTTTATGTTAGATAAAATTACATAAATGGTCCTTGAGGTTGACACAATTGCTAATTTTTTGACATTTTTTTAATACATTTATTAATATTTCTATTGACTTTTTGTTTGAATAATTTCTTCTATTTTTTATTTTTTTGACTTTTTGTTGGAATATATTTTTTAATGTTTTTTTCTACATTTTGTTTGTTTGTATTTATTAAAGATTTCATTGTCAATGTAATCATAATTCCTAACTTAATTCACTTACAATCATATTTTTTTTCTTTTAATATACATAAAGTTCTATAAGTATTATTTTATATTCAAATATATAAAATAAGTATTATTTTATAATTCAAATATAAGGTTATAACCATATAACACATATAGAGTTGTATAATTATTATTTTTGTAAAGCTTTTTATAAACATATTTAATAAAAAAATATAAAATTTTTTGTTAAATGTGAATAGGATTAATACAAATTATGTACACATAGGTTAACCTAAGACTGTCTCGTAATCTTGACACAAACGCCCATGTCATTTCACATTGAAATTAACTTTAGTATTTTAGAGTATTTTTAATTATTTTATACATTTTTTTCCGATTAGCCTATCTATATTAATCATATTCACTTTTAACAAAGTTTTTTTATATATTTAAAAAAAATAAAAAAAAAAGCTTCACAAAAATAGTAATTATACAACCTTATATGTGTTGTATAGTTATATATTTGAATTAAAAATAATAATAATTACATAGCATTATATATATATATATATATATATATATATATATATATATATATATATATATATATAAAAGAACAAAAAATAGAAAAATATGATTGTAAGTGAATTAAGATACGAATTATGACTATAGTGAGTATAGTGATCATGAAATCTTTAACAAATATAAACAAACAAAATGTAAAAAAAATATAAAAAAAAACATTAAAAAATATATTTGAACAAAACGTCAAAAAAATAGAAGAAATTATTCAAGAAAAAAATCAAAAGAAATATTAATAAATGCATTCGAATAAAATGTCAAAATAAATAGAAAAAATTCTACGAACAAAATATAAAAAAAAATGCAAGCGAAAAAAATAATAAAAAAAACAAAACATCAATAATATATTCGATAAAAACTTTTAAAAAATATCTAAATCGTAGAAATATGAATAAATTAAATAAAAAATAATAAATAATAGACAAAGTTATATAAATGGTCTGTGTGGCTCGAGCAAATTACATAAATGGTCAAAAAGACTATCTTTGCAAGATTTTAAAACCACAAGGACCATCTACATACAAGATTTGTTATAAGGACCAAAGTTGGTCAATTGTGTTAACCATAAGGACCATTTATGTCATTTTATATATATATATATATATATATATATAATAAACTTATAATAGTGATAATAACTATTTTTTCTGGCTCGTTTAAAACATTTGAGGATATTTGAATCTTCAGGACCGACTCTATACAAAAAGTCATATTAAATCATCTTTGTATCCTTTCATTAAAATAAATATATTTTATTTTTTTAATAAATCAATTTAAAGGTTGTATGTATTTAACCGTTTTGATTTACTTTCTCATTTTTTATGTTTTAATTCATTTGTTATTTTTAAAACAAAATCAAAAAATCTATTCATAAATACATCAATTTTTTATAAACTTAGAAATTATTGGATAAATGTTGGATTGTGTTTTTTGATGGCCTAGAAGGTTACAAGGATATATTAGCATTTAACAGTCACAAGAGAAATTATTTTAAACGATGCTAATTAATATATGCTACTGTATAAAAAAGAAAATTAGAGAGAGAGAGTGAGTGAGTGAGGTTCGTTTGGATTGATCGTTTTGATATGATCCGATCAAGTAATCCAAATAGATTTTGATTTTTTCAAGACATAGATCCGAATAATCCAAACTAAATTTAAACTGATCTTATCTAAATGACAACTTAGTTGGATTGGTTTTTCCAATTCGTTTTTTTAAGAGGGAACACATTTGAAAAACTATATATATATATATATATATATATATATATATATATATATATATATATATAGAGAGAGAGAGAGAGAGAAAGAGAGAGAGAGAGAAAGAAAGAGACTGAGAGTTTGGTTCAAATGTTTGTAGCAACTATTGTGTGCTTGTAAGTAGGGGTGTAAGTGAGACAAGCCAACTCGCGAGAAACTCGAGACCGACTCGGAAAATACTCGAAATCGACTCGACATTAACTGAGCCGAGCTTGAGCTCGAGCTACTCGAGTAGCTTATCAAGCCGAGCTCGAGTACAAAAATACTCAGCTCGTAAGGCTCGCGAGCTTAGTGTAATTTACATATATTTCATTTCTTTATAATTGTTCATTTATAAGATATATGTCATTTCTTTATAATTATTTATTTATGGTTGATGTTATCTTGATATTAGGTGATTAATAGTGGTTTTTTTGTAGTTTGGACATTTACATGTGGAATGTTTAATATTTCTTACTCAATTTAGTGATTTGGATTTTTTAAAATATTAGTTGAGCCGAGCCGAGCCGAGCTCGAGACTGTCGAGTATTTCACGAGCCCGAGCTCGAACTTAAAATCAAGGCTCGAGTCGAGTTCGAGCCGAGTTTCGAGCTCGAGTATTTTAGTCGAGCCGAGTTTCGAGCTTGGGAGTATTCGACTCGACTCGGCTCGTTTACACCCCTACTTGTAAGAACCAATGAGAATTGAGGAAATAATTAAATTATAATCCCTATTCTATTAAATGAATAGTTTTAATCTCCTTTTGCCAAGTGTCACTCTAACACAACTCCTCATTAATATTATGTCATGTGTCATGTAGATATATTAGGCAATTTGATGAGAATAAAACTCGGATCGTTAGATCTTTCACAGGTAAAAGATGAAGATCAAACAAGACAAACACAATAATATAATGAACACAGAATAGAATCAACGTTGTGCTTATGATTCAAATATAGTCACGCCTCAGCAGAGCTCGATGAAGAACTTCCACTATAGAGGCGAGCTAGGGTTTACAAAACAACTCAATGAGAAAATAATGAAAGCGTTAACTACAAAGACTGCATGCATGCAACTTAAATACTAAACCCTAGAACAAAACATGCACGGTTGGACAGGCCCAAACCGGCAACCAAAACTGGGCTAAGGACCAAGCCCATGACACAACACTACAAGCCCAACAATATCCCCCTTTGCGTCAAATGAGGCGAGAGATCACTTTCTTTGAGTTGGCTTCACAGTCTTGACCACCTTGAATAGCCGAGGGATAATAGCAAGAAGAGTCTGCCGAAATTGAATGTACCATATCAGCATATCAGTAAACATCTTCTTGTCGGCTGCATTGTTCTGATCACACCTCTAAATAATCTCCAAAATGTGCTCCAAGCAAGCAGTTGAGAAGAGGTGTTTGTCAACAAGAGCGAATAGGCATTTCTGTCCTTCGCCTCTGATAAACATCACAGTGTGGTACTTCAAATCAATCTTGCCCTTGACCATTATATTAACATTACCTGCTCTGCCCATAGTTTTGATCGTGGTTCGCTTGTGAATGGCAGAGGCAATTTCCTGGTCCATCTTTGCTACCTTGACCATTGAAAGTATTGATTATTGAACGAGAAGCAAAGGGTATATGTTTGTTTTAGGAGTCAAGAAGAAAAGTAGAAAAAGTAAAGAAGATATCCAAGTTTGCGTTGTGTTTTATCCCACATCGGTGGGTGTAATGAAAAAATAGGCTTATATTGTTTTATATATAGCAGACGCAAATTGATTCAGCTTAAACAAAAGAAAACGCGTGTTGGGTTTTCTAGGCCGGGTTTTGTTTTTTAAAAGTCCCTGGTATAGTTATATATTATTCAAGCCGGTTTTTTTTGGTCGCACCAGTCCGGTTTAAACCGGTTTTTTGTGAACCGGACGGTTTTTTACTGGTTCAATAACAGCCGGTTTTTGGGCTACTTTAAACCGGTAACCTGACCGGTTCTCGGTTGAACCGGTTCAACCGGCCGGTCCGATCCGGCTTTCAAAACAATGGATACGACTAACGATGTCCAGAGCAGGTCGAAGTTTGTCAGCCAAATGCCCGCGAATGGTGATGGTAATTATGGGATCATGGGCTTCAAGAAGGTGAAGTAAGATGGAGTGAACATTAGCAGCAGAGCTTCGTATAACCTCCCTCTCAGACTTCAAGTAATTGAGTTCAGCTGTTGCAGTGCGAAGTTTGAGATTCTGCATCTTCAGCTGAGAGGTTCTTTTGTCAAGTTCATCCATGGTGCGATTTTCAACAGCCAACTCTACCTCCAATTGATTCAATCGATCATTGACGTTGTCGTGCAGAGTGGCGTTGGCTGCCTCGATTGCTTGACGAGCAGCTTCAAGGCTGGACCGTTCAGCTTGAAGAGAACGCTGAAGGTTATCAACCGAAGCATTCACAGTTTGAGAATTTTTCTGAGCTGCCGCCTGCAATGAATCCAAAAATAAGTGAGCCTCAGAAATTAGTTTATTGACTTTTGCGGTCGCTTCTTTGCACTCCTTTGTGGAAGCCTCAATAGCAAGGGAGGCTTTCTATCATTGTGAAGTGGAGGCGTCTATAGCCTTAGCTGCAGCAGAAAGGGAGGCGTTGTGTTCTTGGACTACAGAAGAGAACAAAGCCTTTAAAGCAGCATCAAAATAAGCCCTAGATGAAGAGGAGGAAAGCAGTTGATCAAGTTTGTCGTTTACTGCTTTGAGATGACGCTTGGTGATCGGTTCATCGTCGTCTTCATCACTCTGTACACGGTAAGGACTAAAATAAGTGGAATCAAATTCCAAGTCCTCATCACCTAGAACTGGGGTGGTGTCAGTAGAAGGTGTAGGTGATAAGGGTTTGGTAGTGGCAGGAGGTTCGGTTGTTACTGGTGGTTCGGTTGTAACAAGTGGGGTGGGAGCTGTAGAATGAGTAGTGGTGGTAGTGGTAGTGTCTGTGAAGATGGGAGTGGGGATGGGAGTAGTGGTTGATGGTTGAGATGTATGGATAGGAAATATAGGAGGGATGGATACTAGGATGGTAACAGGTGGAGGAGAAGGAGGTGGGGAGCGAACTGGAATTTTTGGGGTAGGCGAGCGAGGCGGGGTTTCACCACGAGCCGAAGCCTCATCATCAGAGCTTTCGCTTTCAGATTCGGAAGGAGGAGCAGATTTATGTTTGGGAGGAACATACTCCGAGTCTGCAGCGCTTGAAGATTGGAGTATGAGTCTCTGAGCAGGCTTCTTCTGCTTCTTTGGTTGAGGCTGTGACAGAGCAGCGTTGTCAGACTTTCACTTCTTAGGGGTTTTCCCCTTGGTTGTTTTAGTCACCTTCGTCTCCTTCTGAGTCTCAGTTTTCTTTCCCCTTTTTGCTGGCTTGTCAGCTTTGTCAATGGAGCGAACCATGGCTGGTGTGAGCTCCCTCGGACCCGAAGAAGGAATCTTCATGTATTGTTGCAAGACATTACTTGCTGCAGACACACAGGCAAGCATGGTGTCAGGAATGGATCCAATAAAGGAGTACTTGGTGGGATCCATGACAATTATCTTGGTTGTGTGAAAAGTGCTGATGGAGGAGAGAAGAGGATCCGCCATGATTGGAACATGAAGACGATCCATTGCCCACTTGGTGATGATTGACCAGTACCCGCCACACGAGATTTCTGAGTGTCTTGAGGAAGAGTACAGGATTTGGACTAACTGTTGCCAGATGATGGACCCATAGTCCAGATATATCCCGTGATATAGACCGTAAAGCACAGTCATGAATGACTTGCTTGCTCCATCTGAGCCGACACTTCGCTCAGAGAGTCCTTTGAACAATAGAGTAAATAGGCCATTCCATTGAGGAGGAAGGCAAGACTTCTTGAACTTGGTGATGGTGGTTAGGGTTTTAGTGTACCCCATTTGATAAAACATTGAGAAGTGCTGACCAGTAGTGATCGATTCAGGTTTTACCAATTTTGGCTCTTGAGAGAGACCAATTAGGGTACAAAAGCGATTCTTGAAGATTGAAGTCTTCTCGTTGTGGATTTCAAAGTGAATCCTCTCAGCAGCTTTGTCGTAATAGGCAGTGGAGTAGATGAGTGAGAGGCAGGACATGGGAACGACTTCAACTTTGGTCAGAGCATCGACAAGAGGCGAGTATTTGAGACACTCGACGACATAGAGCATGTAGGGTTCATAGATGAAGGGAGTAAGATCGATGATCAGGTTTTGTTGAGGTTTGATGGTGATAAGGGTTTGGTGAACAGAGGTATCATGAACTGAAGAAGAGTCTGCCATTGGAGAAGCTTTGGAGAAGAAGATGAACAGTAAGAGAAATCGCCTTTGTTCTTTGAGAGACTTTTGTAAGTGATAAAAGGGTAAAGTGGAGTGTGCCTGACCCTTTTATACGTACTAGTATGAGAGAGAGAAAATCCGGCTGATATCTTGGACTTAATTGATACCTGCGCCTGATTTGATGGATGAATAGTTGTCATACCCAATGATGACGTAGGAAAGAGAAAGGACATTTCCTTTTTGCACGCCATTCCATAAAATGTGCCTTTTCAAATCGTCGAAACGATTGGATAGCTGCTGAGTCACCCTTAACTTTATCCCAATCGTCACCCCATATTCCACATGAACCGTCATCGCTTTTTAACTTTATCTATCATTGAAATACTTGATGAAACGAAGCTGGAACAATTAAATCACCATTAATAGAACCAGATTTTGGAAAATTAAAAGTTTTCATGCAAGGAGTGTTAAAGATAATGAAATAAAGCAAACTTTTTGGGATAATTTGTGATGTCTGAAAAAGACATAAAGCATTATGGGCACGACTCTCTTCCTTTAAAGTCAAGAGAGACTTTAAAGTGCTTGTGTGGCTTCCCATTAAATAACGATCAAGTACTTGTTAAGAAGTATTGAAAGGCATCTTTTAAATTAAAGCTTATAACGGGTGGCTTTCGCTTCAATTCATGATTTCGATACTTGATATAAGACTGAAACTGAACGAAGTACTTGTGAGATCAATGTGATCTGTTGAACAAGTAGGTAGGAAAGATATTTATTGACTGTTGGATAGGTGAGAAATCTCAAAAAAAAATTAACTGGATCATTGGGGAAGAAAAATTCTTGGTAATAGAATGTTTCAGAAGAATCACTCAAAAAAACAAAAAGAGATTTCAGTCGTAACACATAGTTCATTTAAATTGACTCTTCCCAATCAATTGTTTAAATGGACTCTTCCCAATCAATCGTTTTTGTTCCTTAGTGTTTAGGAAATCGAATGGATGAATATTTGAGTGTGTACCCAAAATAGTTGATTATTTGACATTAAAAATTAAATTGAGTTTTTGCATCTGATTTTATAGTTTTATTCTGATCAAATTTACATACAAAGGTTCAATATCTATCACATTCTATCAAAATGGTTGTATTATGTACTTAAGAAAAATTTCACTTCCTTATTTTTTACCATATTCTATCAGAATTTATAGTTTTATTCTTTTATAATATACATAATTTAGAATGCTCATGGTGATTGTATAGAATGTTACTCTAACATATTCGATTTCATGGCAAGTGTTCTCATAGAATGCTCGAGTTTAAGGAAGTTATTCTCAAAGAATGTATGAAAGGAATATGATGATCAAGTGTTTGAAGGTTGGATGATGGCATGTGGGATGAAGATGAACAATGGTCAATGATCTTCACAAAAGAAAGCACTGGCAAAATAATTTACAATATAATGATAAACTATATCTTTTAGTATATTCTGATAGAATATTCAGGTAAAATAATCTAAAAATTGTGTTTGTTTTGTTATTAATGAGTGTTTCATTATGATAGAATAGTATATTAAGACTTTCATTTTTTAAGAATGTGATGAGAAAAATTTAACTTGTATCAAAAAATTTGTTAATCTTAGAAAGTTCATTCAATCAAAAAAATATTGTTATTTCATTAGAATAATGATATAATCTAGTATCCTCGTGGAATATAGCATTCTAAAAAGTGTCATTCTGACATAATAAATCTGGTTATTATAAAATTATGTTAGAATTAATACTGAATTATTTAAAAAAATCAGATTTTAAAAAGTAAGAGAATTAATTATCCCTAAATTTCTGAAAATTTCCTTGTTTAAATATAGTTAATTGTCCAAAGTACCCTTATGCTGAAATTTGTGTGATTAAATTGATTATTTTTAATTAGTTAATAAATATAAAACTCTTACTTAAATTACCACAAATGATTGGCTCAGAATCAATTTCACAGGCACACAATACTTAGTAGAAACAAAAATAACCTAAGCCTATATCAATGGCAAAAAAAAATGTTGTAAACTTTTACAATGGACACACATACACTGGATTATAACAAAACTCATTTCCTTTTTTTCGTTTAAAATTTTTTAGGCCATGTTTTTTATCGAAAGAAAAACCGTATATATCATTGTTCATGATTTTCCGTCCTCTTTCCATAAAGATCTATATTTATATACAAAAATGGTTTTTTTTTAAAACTCACTTCATATCTTTGTTTTTTGAAAAGTTAAGGCCTCTTTGTTATCAAAATTTTTTAATAAATATATAAAAATTCATATTCTTTAATACCCTTTAAACATATATTCTTATTGATGTAAAATAATAATAAAAAAAAAATGAAAATGAAAACGAAATTTCAGTATAGATTCACATTTGAATTTGCTCAAATTCACTATGTTAATAATAGTAAGTGAACTTCATATTGTGAATGTTAAAATTGAAATATTTACAATTTAGATTTACAATGTAAATATGAACTAACCGAGTTACTTTTTTATTTTTTTGTTAATCGTTTATGATGTTTATTAATAGAGGACAAAAAATTGAGATTTTTTGTATAATTGTTTTTTTTGTAAAACTTTAAATATTGAAAAAAAAACAAAAGGAAGTGGGGTTTTTTCAAAAAAAAATGTTTTTTTATATATCAACATGGATCTCTATAGAAAGATGACGAAAAATCATGAACAAAAATATTTATTCCATATTTTTTGATAAAACCTTGGCTTAAAAAATGTAACGAAAAAAAGAGTTGGTTTTTTTGGAAAATAGATGGGTTTTATAGTATAATCCAATGTAACTGTCTCTAATGTATAACTGTGGATCCATTCTCTTGGTTGTTGATTACTTTAAATTTCGATTCTAATGATTAGTTCGTTAGTTTCCTGTTAATAATAGTTCTCTATTAAATAACACCATATATATATATATATATATATATATATATATATATATATATATATATATATATATATATATATATATATATAACTTGATTATTAGTCAGTTCCATAGAAAAAACTAAAAAAATTACTTAGTTATAAATTAAAATTTACTAACGCTACTTAGAAAATATATTATAATTAATACTTTATTGACAAAAACTTTTGATAAAAACGACACATTAAGGTATTATATTAATAATTAAAAAAATAATTTAGTAAACTGTAGATAAATAGAGATATATATTAAAAATAATTAATAAGTTGTTATTCTGTTTTTTTTGGACTATTTGAATCTTATTTTATATATCGAAATCAATCCAAAATAATAACTCAGTTATGCTGAAAACCAATCCAAAAATCTGAATATCGTAATTAAATAGTGTGCTCTCATTTGTCGTGTTAGACAATTCAGTTTTATCCAATAATTAAAAAATAATTTAATAAATTTGTAAATAATTAGAGATATATTAAAAATAATTAATAAGTTCTTATTTATTTTTTTTAACTATTCGAATATTATTTTATAAACAAAAATCAATTCAAAATAATAACTCGGTTATGCTGAAAACCAATCCAAAAATCTGAGTATCATAACCAAATATTTTAACCCAAATTGTCTAGTTAGACAATTCAGTTTTATCCAATAATTAAAAAAATAATTTAATAAATTTGTAAATAACCAGAGATATATATTAAAAATAAATAATAAGTTGTTATTCGGTTTTTTTGGACTGTTCGAATCTTATTTTATAAATCAAAATAAATCCAAAATAATAACTCAATTATGTTGAAAATCAATCCAAAAATCTGAATATCATAACCAAATAGTTTGATCCAAATTGCCAAATTATAAATTTCATTTTTATCCAAATAACAAGTAGTAATATATTAATTTACTTCACACAATACATAACAACAATAGTCATTTACAAAAATTGAGACTTGCCATCACCATGAACTTATAAAACATAAGCATCAAAAAAGCCATTCATAAAATTAATAAACACCCGAAGTAAAACCATGTGCAAACAATTGGGCACAACATTATAAATAACCATGAGTGGTATTGTTTATATATATATATATATATATATATATATATATATATATATATATATATATATATATATATATATATATATATATATATATATATTATAAAAGAAATCTTATTATTTCTAAAAATACATTGAATATAATAATATTATTTTTTAAAACGTCCAAACCATTGAGCTAATAGTATATATAATCATTAATAAAATAATATTAAATTTAAAATTGTCCAAACCTTTAAGCTGAATATACAGAAGCCAGTGCATATCTTTCTTCATTTTTAACAACTTTTGACCCATTATTTGATCTTTGATCGAGCCTTATTTACTGAATCTCAATATCACGTATGATAACTTCTACAAGATTTAATTTTAAAATCCCCATGTTTGACTTATTGTTATATCTCTACTCTTAAACTAGGAAAACACGGTTCTGTATTTATGAACGGTTACTAATTCTAATTCCATTTCATGTTCTTTTCCACCCTTCCCTAATCACATACGGTTGACCTCTCTTCACCATCTACAGTTATGTATCCTTTTTCGTTGCTAGTATCACTACGCAACATCACCACCACCAGGTACAGTTACCCTTTTCTGGTTTGTAATCATAGGTATTGTGACAACCTATCCTATCTCCTTCTTACTCCATGTTTCCTTTTCCTTTTCTCTTTCTTAAGATGCAAATATGGGTGGATCTCATATCTCCTCAATTGTGAAGGATAAAAACCCTAACAAGGCTTGTTTCTTTTTCTATTTCATAACTGTTTTTGGCATTTATACCTATTGCTCCATCAAACTTTGTAAAATATTCCCTTTTTGGTTTTAATTCAAATCAAATAAGCAATATAAAAACAAGAAAACCATAATAAATCCTAGGTATGTGGGTAATTTTATATGGGTGTGTTCTATTCCATGAAATTGGATCAGTTCATCTTCCGTTTTTGTGATTTGATATTTGGGCTCTAACTGGTGAAGTTATTTCAACTTTGATCCTATTAATTGCATTTGCTTTAAGAAGACGAGCCTCAAGAATTTGGTGATAATAAACATTTAATGATCAAAGCTTTAGAGCGGTCGAAGAAAAGGAATGTGTCATTTTTGGGGAATCTCAGTGTGTGTAAGCTTCATATTTCTTGAGCTTATTATGACTAATAAACTATAGTGTTTGAAAAAAATAAATATACTTTTGTTGTTTTATTAAATTGTATAATATATTTCGACTTGTGTATGTGTTGGCTGTAGTTTTTCTGCATTTTGTTATTTTATGTTGGATGGTAGATCAGATAATAATTGAATTTATCTCAAATGCTTGTCTTTATTTACTTCTATATCTTTTTTTCTTCCAAATTTAGTCCTTATTTGGGATTTTGTAATGTTTTTGTTCTGTTGTTCAAGTTAATTGACTAATTTTGGGACCAAAATTGAAAAAAATAGGCTATACTTAAGGGCTAAATAGTTACATTAATTAAAGCAGTTACCATCAATGCACAAGAAGCTTATATAAAAATCAAATTTTCCATAGAAAATTTAAGGGTCTGCTTCTTTTGTCTCTCATTAAGTCTGTATGCAAATTGTAGCATTGCCCTAGGTGGGATTCTTTGTTAAAATTAATGAAATTACAATAAGCTGGTTGTTTCTTTGTTTTGTTTTGATTTTTAAATAAAAAACGTTCTTGGTTGAAATCAGTACTTACTATGTGATCAATAAATTGCATAATGGTTGCGGGTATTTCACTTTAACATAAGCATAATCAAGATTCATTGGTTATATGCTACGAAGGTGAGGTAGTGTGGATTCATTGAAGTTAAGATAATTCATGTCACGGAATGACCTTGATTGGCGATATTAGGCTGATGAAGAAATAAATCTCACTTCAGGTTACTTATTGGTTCTTTACCCTTAAAAGTTGGTTGCTATTGGTGAGAGCTTTAAACTTCATTGTTGTTTTGTGAGACTTGCCTCTTGGTCCAATTGTTACATCCTAAAAATAAGACCCAAAAATTTCATTTTTTTAAAATTATAAAAACAGTAATCCAAACATTGACATACAACCCAAAAGGACCAAAGTATGTCACAACATCATATCATATCAGAGTAAATATCAAAATGTGGAAAAAGGTAGTGTATGCTCTACAATCATCTCAGGCTCTTCCCTTTCGATCCTGAAGTACCTAAAACATAAATTGAAAAATGTAAGCCCAAAGCTTAGTGAGTTTCCCAAAATACCACACACCAAACATAAATAAACACATACTGGGGCCCCCACCCCACATCGGGCCTCTCCCGACATCGAGTCTTACTCGGCCTCGGGCCTCACCTGACATCGAGCCCAGGTCGGATTACAAATCTGTCATTCAATAGGCCCCGCCTGACATCAGCTCCCTCCCGGTACACATAATAAACATATAAACATATAAGCATGCTAACACATGCGGTAACCACAAACCAATAACACACAATACAGTCATCAGGCCTCGCTCGGTATACACACCAGCACCTAACACATGCAAGAGTCACGCAAACATCTATCATCCTATCAAAATAATGATGGGACGACATTGGTCCCTTCGACCTATTAAATACATTGAGGAAACTCACCTCACACTGTTGAATCTCACAGATAAATCTCTGGCTGCTGGCCCGCTAAAATCCCCACGCTATCAATCACAAAATAACATCCAATTAATAATTGGATCCCGACTCACACTAAGAGTGAAAACTAGGGTAAAAGACCTTTTTACCCTTTCCCCAACTTGGCTAAAGGCCAAGGCCCAATCCAACTGTCTAAATGTAACACCTATAAAATTCATGGAAAATTTTAACTTTTAAAAATCATTTCAAAATCATCAAATCATTACAAAAGTGTTTTCAAAATGTATCATATCAGAGTCTTCTTAGAACCATAAACAAAACAGGAGGATCTGTATGATCATGCCTTCGCTTTGCCACGATCCACTGATGTATCTAAAACAATAAAATGAAACTGTAAACCCGAAAGCTTAGTGAGTTCCCCCAAAATACCGATACACATACAGTCTGCTTAACTATAATAGCAATATCATATCATAACATAACAAAACAGAACAACATGCAATGGGTCCACAACCTTATAGACTGGGTTACCCATGGGCCCACAGTGTGAGTCTGGATTGCCTTCTGGGCCCACAACTCACATCTGGATTGCCACCGAGCCCATAGTACGAGTCTGGCATGCCCTACCCTGCCCTTAGCTCGAATCTGGATTGCTCAGTATGAGTTTGGCATGCCTTGCCCAACCCTCAGCTCATATTTGGAATACTCCTGAGTCCTCAGTATGAGTCTGGCATGCCTTGCCCAGCCCTCAGCTCATATCTGGAATACCCTAGGGTTTGTGGGCTACTGCACGGAGCAATACAACCTCAACCCATCCCACATAACATGTCGACATGTAACATAACTAATGCACATACAAATAATCATACAGTATCACAGATAGTCCTACAGGTCTACCCGACTAGCATATCAACTTTCATGCATCACTAACTCAAACTCAACATATCAATAACTACTAGGATATCAAATCCAATGGGCCGACCTTGGTGCCTTAGACCCCTTAGTATAGTGAGGACAACTCACCTCGCAAGTAGATCAGAAGGTAATGTCAAACTCCTCTAAATGTAGCTCCAACTCCAACACCTATATTCACCAATGACCTTTGCTAGAATTATCCATTTTACCCAAAACACCCTTAGAAGTCAACCGGTCAACCTTTGGTCAAAGTCAAAGTCATCTGTCAAGGTCAACAGTCCATGTTGACCTCAACTCGTCGAGTACCCTCAGCTACTCGTCGAGTTCCTTGCATAACTTGCCAACTCGTCGCGTCACTCATCTGACATGCCGAGCCCAAGGCAATCTTCATCGGACTCGCTGAGTCATACACCTGCCTCGTTGAGTTTATGACAATCTTCATCGGACCCGCCGAGTTGCTCATACGACTCGCCTAGTCCCCACGGTCCTTCATCCATACATGTGCTTTTATGCCATCCAAAGAATCCATATTGCAGATCTAAGCTCCTACGGCGTGCTTATCACGTAAAGTTGCAAACTTTACATGCATGCAAGGCTATAATGGTTCATGATGCCAAATCCAAACTTGAAATGGAGTTTAACTTAAAAGGGAGGTTTCATACATGACAAGGCTAGAAACTTTATGAGCCTAGATCCCAAGGAGGGTTCAGATCTGAAGTTGCAACTTCAGATCTAGCTTATACAAGGCAAAAACCCAAGACTTCACCCATATGAGATCTAGATGGAAATAAGGCCAAGATCACGACTTGATATCTCAAAATGAAGCTAACTAGGGCAGGTTTTGAAGATCCACACGAGTTTCTCGCTGCTAGCTACTTGACCTTCAAGCTTCCTTCCACCTTTCAAAGCTCAAACACACTTAAATGAAGCTCACACATGAAATAGGGTTTGCTGGACTCTCTAGAGGTTGTAAGGGACTAAGAGGAGGTTAATGATTCGTTAAATAGGGTGCAAAACCCCAGAAATTAGGGTTTCACCCTTCAGCTCTAAATGAGAGAAATAACACATATGGTCCATTTGGGTTGCATGGCACCATGCAATTGGATAAACTAAATGAGAGAAATAACACATATAGTTTATTAATATATTATAAGTTCTAATATATTAATAATATTATTTAATTATTTTTGATCAAGAATTAATTTAGAATTAATTAAGTGATCAAAAGAATAACTAATTAAATATATGGGTAGATTATGTAAATCTTCCATATCTTATATAGTGGGCTAAAAGGCTCCATGGATTATCAAGTTGGGTTCCACCCATAGGATGCTCCATGGAGTTAACCCATGGATTGAGAAATGAAGAGTCATGTTACATTAGGGTTTTACCTAATGCAACACAATATATAAGGACCATGTCTCTCCCCAAAATCGGCGACACTAGTGATACACAAGAGAAACAAGAGGGCTTGGCCGATTTTGAGTGTGTTAAAGTATTCTCTCAAGTTTATACTTTGCATTTGGTGTTGTGTGAAGCATTTGAGGCATCACACTTGAGGTGCTAGGCTCACAAGGTTTCAAGGAACACTTACAACAACAAGGTATGTAGTTCTATCTTTTATACAAAGAAAATTGTACCCCATGTATGCTAGATAGGTTCATAACCTTGGAAAACAACTTTGCATGATTATTAGACAAACATAGATCCAAGGTTATTAGGGTTGCATGTACACTTAGGAAGTGTTAGAATGCTCAAAACCCATCAGTGGTATCGGAGCCTAGGCTTGCTTGTCTGATTTTTGTGCAAACTGCTTGAAAAATCGAGTTTTCTGTTTTCTGCCCGTATGAAATCGCCGAGTCCATGGGGGGACTCGACGAGTCTATGACCAAATGCAAGCTACTCGTCGAGTCAGTTCATGCACTCGACGAGTAGAGGCTGCAGTTTTCAGAATTTCGGTTCTTGTTGTTGGAAATGGACTAGGAATATTACCCTAAACTGTTTTGGTGTTTGAAAACTTGTTTTAGTTGGTGTAATATTCATGTTAGTCCATTTACAACAACAAGTTATCAAATTACAAGTTTTTAAGTGTAATTTTTGATTCATGAAAGTGTTCATATTCATGTTCTTGATCTTATGATGTTTAGATGATCATAGGAATTATTTGTAACCTATGTGGTAGTTTAATTCTTGATCATAATGTGTTTTTGGTGGAAAGTGGTGAATCGTCATTCACCTACCTTTCAAATATGTTATAGCTTAGATTACAACATACCTCTTTTAAGTTATAATATATTGTGATTGGATCCTAGCCTTAATATTATATTTGGGTGTTTTATTAAGGACTATCTTTATATCTAAACTAAACATGTTCTCTTCTTTTCAGATGTCTTCCAACAACACTGCTTCTGTCTTAAACCCTATCAGCTCCTTTTCCCTCATGAACCTATGTGGGAGGGTCATCTTCGATGGTTCCAACTTTGTGGATTGGATCCAGAACATCAGGATGGTGACTCACTATGAGGACAAGGAATATGTCCTCGATAAGGAGCTGAAGGAGATTGATGATTCCACTGCTACTCCTCAGGAGATCGCGGACTTCCGGACTCATGAAAGAGATGCCACCAAAGTGGCATGCATCATGATGGCCACCATGACAGCTGAACTCCAGAAGTCCTATGAGGACTACTACCCTTTTGAGATTCACCAAGATATGATGGAAAGATACCATCAGAGTGCTCGTCAAGAGCGGTATGAAATAATCTCCTCCATGATAACAACCAGGATGAAGGACGGAGAATCCGTCACGGCCCACATGCAGAAAATGCAAAGGTATGTGGATTGTTTGCTAAAGCTTAATGTGAACTTCCCCGAGGAGCTTGCAAAAGATATCACTTTGCACTCCTTACCCTCATGTTATGATCAATTCCGCATGACATACCACATGAATAAGGAAGAAGTTACACTCAGCAAACTTCAGGGACTCCTAAAGACCGCAGAAACCGGTCTTAAAGGTAAGTCGTTTGTTAAAACTCCTACACCTACTCCAAACTCCACACCTATCTTGGCAATCGGGAAAGGTAGAGGGAAGAAGAGGAAGAGCTCTTCGAAGGGTACCAAGGCTAGGACCCTTGATGGCTCTTCTTCAAGTGGAACCAAGAAAGGTTTCGTCACTCCTTCTTCTGATGCAAAAGGGGTTGAATGCTTCTATTGTCATGAAAAGTCACACTGGAAGCGGAACTGCCCAAAGTACCAGCAAGATGTGAAGGATGGGAAAGTCATACCCAACCATGAAGGTATTTACATTATTGATATGGGCTTATTTAGTCATAAAATTCATGCATTATCTTAATACTTTATGTTGTTTTTGTCTCATTTAATGAAAAAAAGGTGCTTAATTAGTTTAGAATTTCATTTTTCAGCAATAATGACATGCTCGGAAGGAAAAGGAAGCGGAACTAGCAATTGGAGGCTTGGATCTTGGATTTTGAAGATTGAAGGATGTTGCTGGACAGCTTGACCCCTTGTCAGTGTTTTGGCCATATCTCATGAACTGTAACTCCGATTGACAAGATTCAAAATGTTCTGAAAACTAGACAACATTTCGGACGACTTTCATGTTTTGAAAAAATACTGATTCCAAACGGACTCAACAAGTTGGTCAGAAGTTTCGCGATTCTTGACTTTGTGTAACATCCCAAAAATACAGTCCAAAAATTTCATTTTTAATTACGTCATTTTAAAACCAACAGTGTAATAAAACATCTGTAATATTATGTCATGTCAAAACCAAAGTAGAAATAATCAAACATGTTATCATAAAACAATATTAGAGTGTAATCCCAAAGATCTCATGTGCGGAAAACCATAGTGTGATGCGCTGCGATCGAGCCGGCTCCTTCCCTTTGAAAACGAAGTACCTGAAACCAAAACTGAAAATCGTAAGCACAAAGCTTAGTGAGTTCCCCCATCATACCACATACCACACAATCATATAACATACATATACTGTCATGCATATCTGGGTGCCCGACCTACCCCTTCGGTCCTCTCGACCGGATGCTGTCTAGCATATCTGGGTGCTAGCCTCCTCTTCGGTCCTCTCGACTGGATACTACCTAGCATATCTGGGTGTTGGGCTCCCCTTCGGTCCTTTCGACCGGATACTGCCTAGCATATATGGGTGCTGGGCTCCCCTTCGGTCCTCTCGACCGGATACTGCCTAGCATATATGGGTGCTGGCCTCCCCTTCGGTATCTTTCAACCGGTAACCGGGGACTATTTCACCCCCTAACACTACCACATAAAAGCATAGCATAAACACATAAGTCATATACTGCCTAGCATATCTGCGTGCTGGCCTACCCCTTTGGTCCTGTTGGCCGGTAAGTGGGGACTATTTCACCCCCTACTACTACCACATAATATCATATCACATATATCATAATCTGTCTAGCATAGTTGGGTAGCAATCTACCCCTTCGGCCCTATCGACCGGTAAACGGGGACTATTTCACCCCCTACTACCACTATCACATAACGTCATATCATGCTAGCACATAAACATAACAGGTAGTAGCAAACACAGACAATTATCACAAAGACAATCATCTAACAACAACTCCTACTGGTGGGTCGGCATTGTGGCCGTAGACCCACCGCTACAGAAAGGTAACTCACCTCACGCTGCTGAAGTCTCGTAGACACAATCCCACACTACTGAAGTCCCGCAGACTCAACCCCAGCTGCTGGATGACAGATTCCCGATCTGTCAATATCAAAACATCACCCAATTAATAATTGGGTCCCAATTTTCCAAATTGGTCCTAGGCCTATACATGGTCTCATTCTGAGGCCCAACATCATAAAATCATTAAGGCCCAAACTATGGCCCATCTATGGCCCAATTTTCCAAATTGGGCCCAAGCCCCTTACACGGGCCTTACCCTAGGCCCATTAAATTACTCTAGACCATTTGCTTGATCTTGGATGGCCCATTAATAACCCGATCATCAGGGCCCAATAAAGAGGCCCAATAATAAACCCAAATGAGATTAGGGTTTCACATAAAATGACAATTAGGGTTAGATTTCCTACTTAACCCATTAAGGACTTAATCTTCTAAGGACTTAATCCATTAAGTCTAATATAGCTTAGATTAATCTTTGCCCATGATTATTATTTAATATCTCAAGTTATTAAATAATTTCCGTGTGTCCCGATTAATTCCCCCAAATTACGGTTACATGGCAGTAGGGTTTTCCAAACCCTAATTAGGGTTTCCAACCCAATACCAACCCATTAATTAATTTGTTGGGCTTTAGATCAATTAGGGCTTTATTGGGCCTATTAAGCCCACTTTAATATTATTAAGCCCATTAGGGTTTTATTAGGTCCATTAGGGCTTACAATGCCCATTAGGGTTTACAAGCACCCTAAACGAATCCAACTCACAAAGCAAGCACACCGCCACCCGGCACAGCGGCCGGTGGCGGCAGCCACCACCCTAAGGTGGTGGTTTTCAAGTTCCTTTCATTATTCCATTTTTTTGTTACAATTACAATGAAAATACCCAAGTAACACACCCACTAACTAGGCTAAACATACACACACATAACCACCTTGGTTGTCGGCGGTGGTGAGTGGCGGCTGTGGTGGTTTTTCTCGTAACTTCCAACTAAGCAAAACACCCAAACACACCTGCTGCTAATGGAACTACAACCACACCCACCCATGCTTTGATTTTTAATCATCCAGCCACCCCTTCCGGTGGCGCACGACGGTGATATAAATATTTTGCCATAACAGCCACCACCTCATGGTGGTGGCGGAGGGGTTTTCTTCCAATCTTCGACCATGGATCGATCCTCCAGACCTTACTAGCGAAACACACGCATACAAACATTGGATCCCACTCACAGCTGCCCATACACGGCGGTATGCGGCGCTTGGACGACATGGAGGCATCGGAACAACAGCTGGAGCGATAGTGGCGGCGTAGCAGCAACACAAAATGGAGCGGAGAGGAGAGGAGATCCGTCGCCGGGAGTCGTTGAGGAAGAACCAAGCGACGATGGCAGCGGCTTCCAGCGTCGTCGTCGTCAACGGCAGTTGAGAGGGTTCTGGAAAAACGGCGGCAGTCGAATGAGGAGGTGGATACTGGCGGTCCTTGGCATCGTCGCTGATCGGAAACATGAATCGGAGGGAGGTGGCGGCTACCGGAAGTGAAGATGGGGAGGGTGAAGGGTAGAGAACCCCGACAATGGCGGCTGAAACATAAGGGGGGTTTAGGGTTAGGGTTTGCCTGTTAGTAGAGTTATATACCCGGTACCTCACATATCTTTGCGATAATGACAGTTTCGGCCCCTCCTCCATAAAATCCTTTCATTGGAAGTCTATAAATTACCATTTAAACCCTGCCCCTTCACTTCCTCTACAATTTAAGTCCAAATAATTACCATGGAGTCCCTAACTTCAAAAATTCTTTATAATAAATTCGGAAATCATATCTTTAACCCCCTAAGCTTTCAATTATTTATTTTAGGGCTATTATTCACTCATTTATTTATTTATTTATTTATAAATAAACAGGGTGTTACACTTTTCCTTGCCGTACATGGGATTTTAAGTGATGGACTCGGCGAGTAGGTCACTGGACTCGGCGAGTAGGTCACTGGACTCGCCGAGTAGCCCCTGTTTTCAGAATATATATATATATATATATATATATATATATATATATATATATATATATATATATATATATATATAGAAACGCCTCTCATTCGAACCCTAACTAATGGGGGAAGTTTAGGACGATTTTTGGAGGCCAGAAGGGTTCCTAGAAGTTGTGGTTTTCGAGATTTCAACTTAGATATCAATTTGGAAGAAGATCAAAGGCAATAACACACTACTTTTATCTTAATCTTTTGCATGAACCATGTTTCAATCATTAGATTATGTTTTTAGTTTATTTGCTGTAGATATGAGCTAAAAACTCATAACTTTTGTTTAGGGTAGATGAATTTGTAAACATGGCTTGATTTTATGGTTAGGGTTAATTTTAATTGGTGATATTGTTTTGTTAAGCTTGTTAAAGAACCTCATATGCTAACAACAACTATTCTATGTTAATAAATTAGTAATTAAGTTGTATGAACATCTCTTAGTTGCTAATTTCATATGATTAACATGACCACATAGTTGTATGTCTAGGAATAACGAATGTGAAACTAGAATTAACTAGAAGATAGGTAAGTTAATGTGTGAGCTTGTGTAATACACCATCAACAAGAGGTTAATTGAATCACCAATTTAATTAGCTAATTACAAGTCTTTCTAAACCCGAATCAACAAACAAGGAAATTCATTAATTTAGACAACTGGCCATTGCTTGAATTAATCTGTTTTCTAAGGATTAGTTATAGCGAATGTGAATCTAATCACTTTAGTCGGTAACCAATGAAGAATTAATCCGATATATTTACCATAAAATCATCCATGGGAACAAATGAATCGAACCTAAACAGAAGGCCTTTTTAATCATTGAATTTAGTTGATCTTTGTTTTCTTAGCTGTTAGTTGCTTAGTTTGCGTGTTAGTAAAGTATTTAAGTTTCTAGTCTTGCAAAACTAGAGAAAACCCTTTTTTTACTTGTTTTATTTAGATAATATTAGCATTTATTTTAATTGTTTACCGTTCCCTGTGTTCGATACCCTACTTGCTTGAACTATATTACTAATCGATAGGTACACTGCCTTTCGTGTGTTTATTTTGTGTCTAAGTTAGTAGGATTAAAACTAGTTCGTTTCACACACATCACTATTCTATCTAATAACTCACCCTATTCTAACTCTTGGGTCCTTGATACCGATTGCGGTATTCATATATGTTCTGATATGCAGGGACTAATAAGAAGTGAGAATATGGAGCATGGAAGAATAAACTTGAGCATGGGGAATAAGAAAGCTTCACATGTCACCAAGATTGGAGTTTATACTTTATCGCTAAGTAGTGGGTTTAGTTTAGATTTGAGTAAATGTTGTTACTCGCCAGAAATGGCAAGAAATATTATTTCCTTTCATGTATTGTATAAACAAGGTTTTACCTTTTCATTTGATAATGAAGTTGGTTTGATTAATGCTTTTTTTAATAATGTTCTTTATTTTAAAGCATTACCTTGTGATGGTATGTATGAAACTGTATCTGTTGTAGATAACCTAGGAAATAATGTATTGTGTATTGATTATGTTAATGATAATAACTTGGATAAAGCATCATTATGGCATTGTCGTCTTGGACATATAAGCAAGAAACGCATAGGCCAACTCCAAAAGGATGGAGTCTTGGAATCATTTGACCTAAAGTTAGATGATAGTTGCGAATCATGCTTACTTGGAAAAATGACAAAGTCTCCCTTCCCTGGTTCTTGTGAGAGGGGTAAAGGTTTGTTGGATCTCATACACACGGATGTGTGTGGACCCTTCAAACATGCCACAAGGGATGCTAATCGTTATTATTTGTCTTTTACTAATGATTACAGTAGATATGGATATGTCTACTTAATCAAGCATAAGTCAGAGACTTTTGAAATGTTTAAAGAGTTTAAACAGGAATTCGAGAATCAATTGGGCAGGAATATTAAGATGCTTCAATCCGATCGAGGTGGTGAGTATCTTAGTTCAGAGTTCCTCAACTATCTTAGGGAATGTGGGATTGTCTCACAATTCACACCTCCCAGGACACCGTAGTTGAATGGTGTGGCTGAGAGGCGTAATCGAACCTTGTTGGATATGGTTCATTCCATGATGAGTTGAGCTTCGCTACCAATCTCATTTTGGGGGTACGCCTTAGAGACTACCGCCCATATCCTTAATCTGGTCCCTACAAAGAAAGTTGTCAAAACTCCTCATGAGATGTGGACTGGTAAAGTTCCCAAACTAGACCACATCAAGATTTGGGGTTGCGAGGCTTTCGTGAGACGCGAGACTCACGATAAGCTCGAACCTTGAAGCGAGAGGTGTATTTTCATCGGCTACCCACAGAAATCCTTTGGTTACCTCTTCTACAGACCTAGTAACAATGTGGTCTTTGTAGCAAGGAGGTCTATCTTTCGAGAAAGAGAGTTCATAAGCCAAGGAAACAGTGGGAGGCAAATTGACCTTGAAGAAATTCAAGTGTCAAGTGGAGAAGGAACTCCAAACCCTAGCACTCAAACTGAGGAGGAAACTCCCGTTGAGTCAATTGACAAGTCTGAACCTCTGAGGCCTTCCACAAGGGTTAGGAATGCACCTGAGCATTATTATGGTTTCCATATTACTACGGAAGGTGAGACACTTATCAGTGATGAGACATTGGTAAGTCTGGATGAACCTAATAGTTACACGGAAGCCATGGCAGGCCCCGAGTCTACCAAATGGAAAGAGGCAATGGTCAGCAAGATACAATCCATGTATGACAACCAAGTTTGGAACTTGGTTGACAATGTACCAGGTCGTAAGATAGTTGGGTGCAAATGGATCTTCAAGAAGAAGACCGACATGGAAGGTAATGTACGCACATATAAGGTGCGACTGGTTGCAAAGGGCTTTTCTCAAACTCCGGGAGTTGATTATGATGAGACCTTTTCACCGGTAGCAAAGATTAAGTCCATTAGGGTCCTGTTAGCCATCGCTGCATTTCATGATTATGAAATATGGAAAATGGATGTCAAAACTGCTTTCCTTAACGGAAGTTTGGCTGAGGATGTTTACATGAGTCAGCCAGAGGGTTTTTTCAGTACAGAGTACCCTAATAGAGTGTGTAAACTCGAGAAATCTATTTATGGATTGAAACAGGCACCTCGGAGATGGAATCTTTGCTTTGTTGAGAAAGTCAAAGAATTTGGCTTTTCAAGGAGTGAAGATGAATCTTGTGTTTATGTCCAGGCTAATGGGAGTATAGTCAACTTTTTGGTTCTGTATGTGGATGACATACTACTCATAGGAAATGACATCCCAACCCTGCAGGAAGTGAAGTCCTGTCTTGGGAAGTGTTTTTCTATGAAAGACCTAGAGAGGCTGCCTATATTCTAGGGATAAGGATTATGAGAGACCGGAGTAAAAGACTAATTGGGCTTAGTCAGAGTACTTACTTGGAGAAGGTGCTGAAAAGATTCAGCATGCAGGACTCCAAGAAAGGAGAGTTACCCATTCAGAGTAACGCCAGACTGAGTAAAACTCAAAGCCCGAGTACTGAGGCCGAGATAGCAGAAATGAGTTGAGTACCTTATGCTTCTGCAGTAGGTTCGATCATGTATGTTATGACCTGCACTCGACCTGATGTAGCCTTTTCTTTGAGCATGGTTAGTAGATATCAGGGGAACCCTGGCAAGGCACACTAGACTACGGTAAAGAATATCCTTAAGTACCTGCGGAGGACTAAGGACTGGGTCCTTACCCTTGGTGGGAGTGATGACTTAAGAGTTGTAGGGTATAGTGATGCTAGCTTTCAGACTGATAGGGATAATTTCCGCTCTCAGTCAGGCTGCGTCTTTACCTTAAACAGAGGAGCAATTTCTTGGAAGAGTTCCAAGCAAGAGACAGTGGCTGATTCAACTTGCGAATCAGAGTATATAGCAGCGAGCGAGGCAGCAAAGGAGGCGATATGGCTGAAGAACTTCATTGGAGATCTTGGAGTTATAGCAGCTATAAAGGAGCCAATGGAAATTTTTTGTGATAGTCAAAGTGCAGTTGCCTTAGCCAAGGAACCAAGGGATCATGGGAGATCCAGTACATCGACAGAAAATACTATCTCATCAGACATCGAATAGAATAAGGACTCCTCGTGGCAAAGAGGGTATCATCGGATGAGAACCCAGCAGATCCCCTCACAAAGGGACTGAGTAGGGTTAAGCATCTCCACCATGCTTGGAGCATAGGGCTGAAGGATGATATTAGCTTTAATTAGTGGTTGGATAATTTGAAATTTGTAAAGTGTAATTGGCATTTGATGATGAATAAAAGTTGTGTTTATTTATGAGTAAAGTGTTGCTATCTTTTGTCAATCGTTTACTATATTTCTTTTGCATGTTTTGACTTCCAGAATAATTATGTTTGGTATATCATATTATTCGAAACTCCACAGTCGGTCATATGTTGGAAGTAGGTATGAATCAAGACTTTCATGAGTGGTTGCAGACGTCTAAGTTGTTAGACATGGCTACAACAGTCATGAGTGCTCATAAGTTCTGAGCATTGGACTCAACCCACGCTCACTGGTATCACTTCAAGGAATTTATCTCGAGTAATCGTGAGACGGTAATATCATATAAGTCTTAAAATCTTGATATATGACTTGTTGACTATGAGTTGGTTATGCATTGATCGTACGAAATCGCATTAGTAACTCGATGTTATAAAACGTACTTTTGTGTATGATTCAAAAAGTAGTAAAATAAGCATATGATTCGAAGTTTATCTGTTCCTTCTTGGATTAGTAACTCGGAAATCGGGACACAAACTGTTGGACAATAAGTAAGACATTGTTCCATGTATTTGTCTGGCAGATATCTAGAGTAGAGGACTATATGATCACTTATCTAAAATGGCACATGATCATCTTCTCAGTTCCGAGAGACCTTGAAAGAGCTACGATTGGTGATCGGTTCCTGAAGTCATACTTACAGATATAGTTATTAGACTTATCCAAGTCAGAGACTGTTGGACAAGGTGTCTAAGTCCATAACTATTTCTGGTATTTGTACTTGACCCGACCTGGCATGGTCCATTTGGGTTGCATGACATCATGCATTTGGATAGACTAAATGGGAGAAATAACACTTGTGGTTTATTAATATATTATAAGTTCTAATATATTAATAGTATTATTTAATTAGTATTGATCAAGAATTAATTTGGAATTAATTAAGTGATCAAAAAGATAACTAATTAAATATATGGGTTGATTATGTAAATCATCCATAACTTGTATAGTGGGCTAAAAGGCTCCATGGATTATCAAGTTGGGTTAAACCCATAGGATGATCCATGGGAATTACAAACCCATGGGTCATGGAAATGAAGAGTCATGACACATTAGGGTTTACATGGTGTAACCCTAGATGTGACACACTATATACACCATGTGACATCTCCAAAAATCGGGGACACTAAGTTGCAAGAGGGCTAGGCCGATTTTTAGAGTGTTACATATTCTCTCAAAGTCATTCCAAAGCATTTGGTGTTGTGTGAATGATTTGAGGCATCACACTTGGGGTGCTAGGCTCTCAAGGTTTTCAAGGAATCAAATCACATACAAGGTATGTAATTTTAGCCATCTTTTAGAATAAAAGTTCCCCATGTATGCTAGATAGGTTTATGAACCTTGGAAATCATATTTTGCATGTATTTTAGACAAACATAGATCCAAGGTTTTCTAGGGTTGCATGTACACTTAGGGGTGTTAGAATGCTCAAAACCCATCACCTAGATCCCAAGGAGGGTTCAGATCTGAAGTTGCAACTTCAGATCTAGCTCATACACCATAATAACTCCACAATCAAGGCAAAACCCTAAACTTCACCCATAAGAGATCTAGAAGGAAATAAGGCCAAGATGATGAATTGATACCTCAAAAATAAGCTAACTGAGGCAGTTTTTGAAGATCCACACGAGTTTCTTGTTGCTAGCTACTTGACCTTCAAGCTTTCGTCACAAATTCCACCTTTCAAAGCTCAAAAACACTCAAATGAAGCTCACACACGAAATAGGGATTGTTGGAGTCTCTAGAGGTTGTAAGGGACTAAGAGGAGGCTAATGATTCCTTAAATAGGTTGCAAAACCCCGGAAATTAGGGTTTCACCCTTCAGCTCCAACTCATCGAATCACTCTTCTGACTTGGCGAGTTGGTCACTTAAACACGTGGCCCAATCCCAATGTTACTTGACGAGTTAGGGCATCCAACTCGTTTAGTAGAACTTGAAACATGAAATTTAAAGCCATAATAATAATACCTGAGAATCGGGGCGTTACACTAAAAGCCTAAATTGCATCATAATCACCAAAAACCCAAATACGGCCCAGTTTTCCAAATTGGGCCTAAATCACTTTCATGGGCCTTCAACCAAAAGAGTCTAATAAAATATCCACAACCTAACAACATAATTATGATGGACCAACAAGTCTCAAGACAACTAAAGTCCAACATGGCCCAATACCGAGAAGCCCACAAATCTGAAGCCTACGGCTGAGTACGCAGGGAGTACTCAGCTCATACACTTAGCGTACTTGCTTTAGGGCTTGTACGCGCAACGTACCTACTTGTATGCCCAACATACTCCACCAACTTGTACAACTGCGATTATTTAGCTCTTAATTGATTAAGACTTCATACAACACTAAGATCTAACTTCCTCAAGGTGGTTTATCACGTAAAGTTGGCAGCTTTACGTGCATGCATGGCTTAATGAGGCTCATAGAGCTCAAAAGAGCTTAACAAATGACTTCACACATGCATGACTCCATAAATACCATAAACTTTGCATTTTTATGCATATGGGACCCTCAAAACGTCTATATCTACAAGGTTTAGCTTCTACACCAGACTTAGCTCATCAAGACCAACCAAAAGGGACCAAAATTACCATAAACAAGCTAAAGAGTAGATCAAAGAAAAGAGTAGACAAGGTCTGGACTTTATACCTCAAAAGTCACCAAAAGATGGAGCTAAATCTGGATCTTTAAGCTCTACTCCAAGGAATGAGTCTTCCAACTTCTTCTTCTACCAAAATTTTCAAGTGTTACAATTCTCCCCCACTTGAATCAGACTTCATCCTCAAAGTCCGCTACACCGAATAACTCTAGATAGTGATCCCTCATCTCATCTTCCGGCTCCCACGTCCACTCTAAACCCTTACGATGCTACCACTGGACCTTTACCAACTCAACAACCTTGTTCCTCAAGGTCTTCGTCTTCCGGTCAAGGATCGCTACCAGCCGCTCAATATAATTCAGACGATCATCCACTTGAATATCCTCCAACGGTACCACTGCGAAATCATCCACTTAGCACTTCCGCATCTGAGAGACATGGAACGTGTTATGAATCTGGTTAAGCTCATCGGGGAGATCTAAGCGATATGAAACCAGGCCCATCCTGGACAAAACACTGAAAGGACCAATATACCAGAGGCCTAGCTTGCCTCGCTTCCTGAATCGGATGACGCCTTTCCAAGGCGACACCATCAGGAGAACCATATCCCCCACCTGGAACTCCAAGTCTGATCGGCGTCTGTCGGCATAACTCTTCTGCCGTGTCTGGAGTCTACTCCGAACCTGTTGAATCAACTCGTTGGTCGTGAGTACCACGTCGGTACTCCCCATAACCCGCCAACCGACCTCGCCCCAAAAAATCGGGGTCCTGCATTTCCTCCTGTAGAGCATCTCGAAAGAGGGTCGATCAACGATGGGTTGATAGTTATTGTTATACGAAAATTCCGCTAATGGAAGATACGTATCCCAACTGTCACCAAAATCCAAAACACACGCCCAAATCATATCCTCTAATGTATGAATCGTCCGCTCACTCTAACCATCAGTCTATGGATGGAATGTTGTGCTGCAATGGAGACGAGTACCCAAATCGTCATGGAACCTCTTCCAAAATCTGGAAGTAAACCTACATCCCTGTCGGAAACCATAGAAACCAGCACCCCATGTCATGCCACAACCTCCCTGATGTACACATCGGCTAACTTCTCCGCAGAGATACTCTCCTGAATCGAGATGAAATACGCGTTCTTGGTCAATCGATCCACGATGGCACAACTCGAATCAACTGGCCGTCCGAGGTAACTTTGTGATGAAATCCATGGTAATATCCTCCCATTTCCATACGGGAATCTATAATGGATACATATTTCCATGAATTCATTGGTGTTTGGTCTAGATTTTCCTACAAGCCAAGCACCGCTCCACATACCAAGCCACATACCACTTCATGCACGACCAAAAATAATCACGACGAAGATCCCAAAACATCTTCGTCGCCCCGGGATGAATGGAGAGCCTAGACTTGTGTGCCTCCTCCATTAGGACCTGACACACATCGCCCCAATATGGAACCCAAACCCACCGATGAAGACTCAACAACCAACGACTATCATAATCGAAGGAATCCACCTGACCCACAATACGCTCACTCTTACGATGCTCTTACTTCATAGCCTCGACTTTAGCCTCACAATCCACCCCGAAAATGGAATAATCACGGTCATCCTTAAACATATATCCTTGATCAGAGTCGCGACCGCCTTACGGTTGAGAGCATCAGCCACCATATTGGCCTTCCCTAGGTGATAAAGGATCTCACAATCATAATACTTCACCACATCCAACCACCGGCGCTGCCTCATGTTCAGATTTAGCTGATCCATCAGATACCTCAGGCTCTTATAATCCGTGTAAATAGTACAAAAGACCATAGAGGTAATGCCGCCAGATCTTGAGCGCGAAAACCATAGCCCCCGGCTCCAAATCATGTGTCGGATAATTCATTTGACGATGCTTCAGCTGCCTCGAAGCGTAAGCGATCACATGGCCCCTTTTCATCAAAACTGCTCCAAAACCCGTGATCGACGCATCACAATAAACTACGAAATCCTCAACACCCTCCGGCAGGGTCAAAATCAGTGCCTCGCACAATCGCTCTCCCAATGTCTCAAAAGTTGTCTGCTGCTCATGCCCCCATCGAAACGTAACCACCTTTTTTGTCAACCGAGTTAAAGGAAAAGCTATCTTGGAGAAATCCAAGATAAACCTCCGATAATAACCTGCGAGACGAAGGAAACTCCGAATCTCAGATGGAGACCTCGGGACCTCCCACCGCATCATAGCCTCGACCTTGGCCGGATCGACCAGGATACCATTCTGGTTGACAAGGTGCCCTAGAAACTGCACCTCATGCAACCAGAACTCATGCTTGGAGAACTTTGCGAAAAATATATGCCTCCTCAATGTCTTCATCACTTCCCTCAAGTACTCATCGTGCTGCTCCTGGGTCTTGGAATAGACCAAGATATCATCAATAAATACAAACACAAAATGGTCCAATATCGGCATGTATACGGGGTTCATTAGATCCATAAACGCGGTTGGAGCATTGGTTAGCCCGAAAGGCATCACCATAAACTCGTAATGACCATAACAAGTCTGGAAAGCTATCTTCTACACATCCTCATCTCTAACCCTCATCTGATGATAACCTGATCGCAAATAAATCTTGTAGAACCAAGATGCACCCTGAATCTGGTCAAACGGATCATCAATCCTCACGAGTAGATAATGTTTCTTCACCATTAACTTATTCAACTCCCGTTAGTCAATGCACATATGAAAGGACCCACCCTACTTCTTCATAAAAAAGATTGGCGCTCCCCATGGAAAACTGCTCCATCGAATGAATCCCTTGTCTAACATCTCCTACAGCTGTGTAGACAACTCCTGCATCTTGGGAGGAGCCAACTGATACGGTGCTTTGGCTATCAGAGCCGCACGTGGAACCAGATAAATCATGAACTCAACCTGCCTCTCTAGAGGCACCCTAGGAAAATCCTTTGGAAATACATTGGGATAATCCCGCACAATCGGCACATGATCCACGATTGCCTTACCCTTATCCCGGGTATCCATAACATATGCGACAAATCCTGAACAACCCTGTTGAATATAACGCCTGGCCCTCACTGCTAAACACAAATATGGCCCACTCTGAGCTCTCTTTCCCTGAACCAATAACTCTCCCCCACATAGGTTTGACTCCGAACTAACTACTGCTCACAGTCAATCACCACCCAATTGGGGCTCAACCAATCCATACCCACAATAACCTTGTTCCCACGCAAAGAGATGGGAACCAAATCAATCAGATACTGCTCGCTGAACATTTGAAGAGTACACCCCCGATGAACCCTTGCCACCCAGACAGATCTATCATCTACAATATCGACATCTAAAGGACAATCCAGCTCCCCGAAGCTCCAACAAACCTCTTGCTAAGCGCAAGCGATACAAAGGATCGGGTAGCCTCCGAATCAAACAATACCAAAGCAAAAATATCGTTCACGAGGAATGATCCTAAAATAAAACACATAAATATAAGCAAGCAATTAAATATAAATAAATAAATTTGGAGAAAATACACACCTGTTACCACATCAGGTGTCGCGTGATCCTCCTCGATCATCAACTGGAAAGCCCTGCTCTTCACTACAGGTGTATCCGTCTTTCCCTAGCGGTCGTCAGTGATCCGAAGAGTCGTTGGAGCGGGTGCTTACACCGGCCCTGATGTAGCCAAACTCGGACATTGGGCCTTCTTGTGGCCCCTCTGATTGCAATGAAAGAAAATCATATCAGATCCTGGGGTGGTGGTGGTACCAGTACAATCTCTGCTATAATGACTCGTTCGGCCGCACTTGAAGCAGCCTAGACCACACACCATGCATGGTCCCTCATGCATCTTGCCGCACTTCCCACAATGGCTCCGACCCTTCTGACCTCTCGATCTTGAATCATGAACCTTGGGCCTCTTGCCTGATCCCCTGAAACCTGAGACTAATTTGGCTTCCTCTTCCTCTCCATCTCAATATCAATCTCCCTTTCTCGGGCTCTCGCTATCATGTCCTCCAATGTCTTGCAACTGGATCGGCTCACAAATTGTCGAATATCACTCCTAAACATCTCGTGATACCTCGGTTTCTTCATCTCCTTGTCCACCACATACTGCGGAACCAAAAGTGCCCTCTCACGAAACATCGCGGTGATCTCAACCACCATCTTAGTAATCTGGCGGAGATCCTGAAACTCTCATGTCAACTGCTGCACCTTGATCACTGGTGCAAACTCAGCCCTGAACCTAGTCACAAAATCATCCCATGACATGGAATCAACAACCTCATCACCAACGAAGCGTCCAGCCTCCTCCCACTAATCTCGTTCCCTGTCATTCAGAAGACAAGAAGTAAGTTTGACCTTTGCCCCCTCGGGATAACTGCTGCTGCAGAAGGCGTTAGCAACATCCGTTAACCACCTCCTAATTGCTATCGGGTCCTTCTCCCTATAGTAATCCAGAGCCCAACACGCTCGGAACTCCCTAAAGGTCAATGAACGCGCCCCTACCAAGGCCACCATCTCAAAACGAAATAAATTCAACCGCTCGTCCAAAATATCCAGAATTCCCTCCTTGATCGTACCAAGATCACATGAGTGCCCAAGAATGCAATGTGTAATCTTAGACAAAATGAAATCCCTTGTCTGATCATCCAACTGCCCGACTCCAGAACCTGAGCCCGAGCCCCAGCACCAGAATTGCCAACCGACCTACCTCGCAGAGTCACCATACTGAAAATAGACCATATAAACCATCAGAATACACATCAAAATATATCGATGGATTACAAACTCTACCAGCTTCCTGGTTTCATCGTAGGTCTCCTTGGCTCGAGTACGGATCGTCAGCTTCCAGTAGTACGGGCCTATACTACTTTCCACATATATTCGTACTTTCCTCAAGGATTGCCTTGAATCCGCTAATTCACCTTATATTATACAATTAACCCTCATCAAGATAAGGATCCCATCACTAGATCTCATCCTAGGTTTTCCTAGGGCAAACTCCACACCACTCACCGCTAACAGTTGCAGAAGGAACTCTCGCTAACTTCCTCTAATTAGCTCACGAATACAATTACATATCACCAAACCAGATAATTCTTCGAGTAAGAGGTCTCACACTACAACGGTTGGACTCAGACAAGATCTACGCAATAGAGTTAAAACCTAACCTTCTAAATTATATAGTCTCAGTATATGTAACTTAACATATTTAATTACTAGTTAGTTGAAGCTAGTTAGAACTCTTAAAAAGCCCAAAGCAAGCAGCATTCGAGCATCAAGTAATCAGAACCAAGCATAACATAATCAAGTTATCTTATCACTGATTGATCAGTACTAGCATGCAAGTCTACAAGCTCATACAATAGGCATACAAAGGCATCTCTCCTACCATTCTATCATGCAAATATTGAGCATATCCTTAGCCCTAACTAGCATGCGATTCACAGATTCACAATTCAAATCATATCAGATATCATGTATGGGTATTTTAGGAAAACTTACTTGAGCTCGGTTGATTGCATGCACCACACCCTTTCTTGTATTAGAAACCTCTTTTCTTAAAAATACATTTCTTTTGAAAAACTTTACCAAATCCTTAATTTGAGTTTAGACACACCCGAGAGTATGTCCGAATTCCTCAAACCAAGGCTCTGATACCAACTTGTAACATCCCAAAAATAAGACCCAAAATTTTCATTTTTTTTTAATTTATAAAAACAGTAATCCAAACATTGTCATAGAACCCAAAAGGACCAAAGTATGTCACAACATCATATCATATCAGAATAAATCTCAAAATAAGGAAAAAGATGGTGTGTGCTCTACAATCATCTCGAGCCGTCCCTGTCGATCTTGAAGTACCTGAAACATAAACTAAAATCCATAAGCCCAAAACTTAGTGAGTTCCCTAAAATACCACATACCATACATAAATAAATACATACTAGGCCCCCGCCCCATATTGGGCCTCGCCCAGCATCGAGTCCCACTTGGCCTCGGGCCCAGCTCGGATTACAGATATGTCATTCATTAGGCCCCACCTGACATTGGGCCCCGTCCGGTACATATAATAAACATATAAACATATAATCATGCTAATACATGCGATAACCACAAACCAATAGCATACAATACAGTCATCAGGCCTCGCCTAACATTGAGCCTCGCTCGGTATACATACCAGCACCTTAACGCATATAATAGTCACGCAGATATCTAGCATCCTATCATAATAATCATGGTTCGGCATTGGTGCCTTCGAACCGCTAAATACAGTGAGGAAACTCACCTCACACTGTTGAATCTCACAGATAAATTGTTGGTTGTTGGCTCGCTAAAATCCCCACGTTATCAATCACAAAATAACATCCAACTAATAATTAGATCCCAACTCACGCTAAGAGTCCAAACTAGGATAAAAGATCTTTTTACCCTTTCCCCAACTTGACCCAAGGCTAAGGCCAAATCCAATTGTCGAAAAGCCTAAGTTCCAACATAATCACCCAAATCCTAAATATGGCCTAATTTTCCAAATTAGGTCCAACTCCCTTTCATCGGCCTTCAACCAAAAGAGTCCAATAAAATATCAGCAACCCAGAAATAGAATTTTGATGGCCCAACAAGGCCCAAGAAAACTAAATTCCAACATGGCCCAATACCGAGAAGCCCACAAATATGAAGCCCACTGCTGACTGCGCATGGCATACTCAGCTTGTACGCTTAGCGTACTCACTTTAGGGCTTGTACGCGCAACACACCTACTTGTATGCCCTCGCGTACTCCACCATATTGGCCAACTTCCATTATTCAGCTCTTAATTGATTAAGACTTTATCCAACACTCAAATCTGACTTCCTTAAGGTGGTTTATCACGTAAAGTTGGGAAATTTACGTGCATGCATGGCTTAATGAGGCTCTTAGAGCTCAAAAGATCTTAACAAATGATTTTAACACATGCATGAGTCCAGAAATACCATAAGTTTGCATTTTTATGCATAGGACCCTTAAAATGTCCAGATCTACAAGGTTTAGCTTCTACAACAGCCTTAGCTCATCAAGACCAACCAAAAGGGACCAAAATGACCATACACAAGCTAAAGAGTAGATCAAAGCAAAGAGTAGACAACTTGTTCTTCTACCAAAATTTTCAAGTGTTACACCAATTCCACAAGTGGCTAAGGTATCAAAGGTCGAGTACGTGGCTAATCACTTCACAGATCTTATGTGTTTCGGGAAGATGCGTGTTCGAATTGGCTGAACAATTTGGTAAATAAGCCTCACCCTGATGATTATAACAAGCCAATTTGCATCTTATAGAAAAAAAAGAATCTATAATTAGGCATACCAAGCAATCATATTTAGAAACTTTTAAGTTACTGGGATTATCCAAAATCTGGATATATATATATATATATATATATATATATATATATATATATATATATATATATATATATTTATATTACTTTCCATTGGAATTTCGGTTCCTTCTTATTAATCACAAAGATTACATGATAAGCTTTTCTAAACTTCATTTTATTTGTGATAGTTAAGTAATAAGTTAATTCACATAGGTAAATTTTGCATACCTTTAGAGGTTGGAATTGGGGACATTCAAGTACATCAACTTAAAAGGAAACATAATGGACTGACTTACCAACAAATGTTTTTCGTTACTGTAGCAATTCTTGTACACGGTATTTATCTCATCTGATATTTTTTAGTATCACTATGAAATATAAGCAAAGTGGACATGTAAAGTAAGCAGTAAGAATGATCATCTCCAACTACTCGAAGCTATCTTTCAATAACTTGATGTGATAGGTTTGTATCCTCACTCCTTTATGTTCTTTTGATATATAGAAATTGATGGATGTTCTGTAAAATTTTGGTATTTGGTACTGATAGTGGTTGTTTTTTGGGCAGGTGTGGATGGTGGTAGTCATAGCAAAGTATTTGGTTTTCTATTGATAGATATACTTTTAAATATTGATAGACCTTTATGCCCTTTTGTTGAAATACTTGAAGAATCTCCTCCTTATATATGAAACAAGGATATTAATTGACATTGATAAAAAGACGGATATAGTTTTAAATATTAATAGACTTATATCCCCTAATTCATGGGTCTTTTTATGGGGATGCTAAATTTTTATAGTTAATGTAGACTCATGATACTTAGGAGGATTGAAGTAGGAAAATGTTTCGATTTTTGAAAGAACCTCAAACTTAATCATCCAATTTGTATACTTGTTGCGATTGTTTTCGAGCATTTCAAAAATCATTACCCGTTGCATAGTTCAATGGTACTGGTTTTGGGATCAGATACCCTGTTTCGCTAGGAATTTAGAAACGCTACCGTTGGGTTCCTATAACATACAAACATGAGAAATATGTACTAACATACTAGAATGATATTATTACCTATTGTTTAATTAATAACTAGATTATAACCCGCGTAAAACGCGGGGAACACATAAAAAATACATATAAAGGTATAAAAATGTTGCACAATTGTTTAAAAAAATACAATTATTGGTAATATTGAAATGTCTAGAAAATACAATGAAATCGTTAAATATCTATAATCATTGGAGGACCTCTTTGTAGACAACATTTTTTTTGTTTTATTAGTTGAACTACTTTCGTTGTCACATATGAGTATCATAAAACAAGTAAACAACTACATATAACTGACCTTGAGTGAAAATAGCATTATACAAGTATAATCTAACATTTGATAATGGTCATAGAAAAACAAACAACTACTGGGAATTGCATCTGCTGAAAACGGAATGAGATTCTTTTAACAAATGGATTTAACTTCATACAAGGTATATAAGTAGTCTCGTTAAAGAATCTACCAGCTGTGATTCGGGATTCAATGACATGTCTTCCAAGCCTAACAATCTGTAATCTAGTACCATTGCATGTATTTTGGTTTGGTCGATATTATGAAGCAACATGACTAAAACACATGTTTTTAGTGTAAGTTTACGGTTGAAAATTCTAGATGACTTAAAACCATTCAACATATCTGGAGAGTAGACTAATTTCTCAAAACAATCTGGTAACTCTGTCTCACATAAAAAATTTGAACTTAGATACGTTTTCACTTCATCTTTCATCAATCCTAACATGTAGTTATTGATTGGTTCAACTAGTTCTCTTTAAACGATTCATTACTTTAAACAGTTGATGAGTCATTTCCTCTCGGTGATTAGTTTTTTTTCGGGGGAGGTTAATTCCCTTTCGGCTATTATTTTTTTATTAGTATATGTTATATTCTAAAGAACCGTCAAAGTATCTTTCTCGTTAAAGTATATCTACAATATATTTTGTTTTCAGTTGTAAAAACATGTTAATGTATGGGTTTAATATAAAAGTTTGTTGTTGACTTGATTTACAAATATGAGTACGTTGCAGTTTGAGTTTAAAATGAGAATGCATTTTTTTTAGAATTTGTTATGTCTTTTGGGTTAAAAGTTAAAATATTTGATTGTTGTGGGTTGCATAGGAAAGTGTGTTATTATCTGTAGTTAAAAATAAAAATACAATGTATTTTTAGTTTAAGATTTTCAAATTTAACTAATCATATCAACAATTGTCTTTTTTTGATTAACACTATTATGTTCAAGAATTTTTTTTTGGCATAAATAAATATTAGTTTATGTTATAAATATTATGACAATCTTTAAATAGCTATTTTAATATAACATTGTTTTAAATTAAATTTTAACTGTAACTTAAATCAACTCCTCGTTTACCTTACACTTATAAAACACATTCCTAGTACCTTAACCTCATATTTACGACATTGATTGTTACTTATGCATATATTTGGACTATAAATGACAAATTTACCCTTGAACAAACGAACTTTCCTTCTTTTACCAAAAATATATAATATACTTTAAGTTTTAAATCACAATCACGACGTACTTACATTGCTATTTTTTTACCAAAAATGCTAATACGTAACTAAAGATAGAGTCGTACTTATATTTTTATTACGTGTTAATAAAACTTTTTTTTGTTATTGGTTAAAGGCTAAAAATATGAATTAATGAGGGTACAAACTAAAATACATTGTTTGAATTGGTATTTAAAGCAAAGTACATAGTTATTTTCTATACAATTTGATATTTTTTTTATAATAAGAACTACAAACCTGGAGGGGGGGTGTCTATTATTAAATAAAAAAAATAAAAATAGCCAAAATAAAAAAAGATAAGTTAATATCCAAATATATTCTAAATTTAAATTCATGCCACTTTACTTTGTAGTTCACTTGTCATGCTTCATTTCACACAAAAAAGATATTAAGATATGTCCATAAAGTCAAATTCGCCAAGTTCTATATATTCATAACTAAGACTTTACATAACATAATTACAAAAATTGGATATACATCAAGAAAGTTTAAAGGTTAAAAGAGGTCTTATTCAACCTTTAGATCCCTTTCCATTATTGTATTCATCCTTATTACCGGGACTTATTTTACTAATTGGCTCATTGGTTGTGTACTTATGAATACATCAAACCCAAGAGTCTTGCATTCGAACTATAATCAAAATCATTTGCTTGAATACCAACATCATCAACAACCACCAACATTATCTCACTGCAATCACCATCATCAACACAAAATATGCATAACAAATATTTGGTGAAAAAATTAAAATACATATACGTAACGTTTAGGAAAATCATGATGGCGTTGTAATATTGTATTTTAGATAATTTCATCAAAAACCAATTTTGCTACACAATATTTTAATCAAAATCCAATAACAACAATAAAACTTAATCCAAATGGTTCACCCTGATTTCTTAAGTGTGGAATTAAATATTCTCTTTTAATAATATTTAAGATAATTTGATAGTTATGATTAAATAATAATCGCTAAATCAGGATTCGAAAGTTTGCATTCATCTATTTAATGACATGGACTCGGGCAAATACTTTTCAACCTTGCAAGTATTGTTATGTTTGAATAAGCGAAGAAAAAGAGCTTCAAAAACTTTTCTTAGAACACTGGGCAAATGATTTTATATCAATTTTTTAAAGCAACTTCAACCATCCCAATAAAAATATCACTAAATTGGTGTATTTTTAATATTAAATTTTTTTTTTCTACTCCATCCATACACTAAAAATTTACACTAAAAACATATTTTCATATTATAATATAAAATAGAATAATTATTAAAATTATAAAAATTATAAAACTAACCAAAATAGTATTTAACAATTCAAAAAGTTGTTTTTGTGTGATGAATAGTATTACATCAAATATAGAGGCCACTATTCAATCTCATAATTTTTGTGTTGAGTTTAATGGTCCATTAAAACATATTTTCACACCAAAACATTATTTTTGTGTATCGATTAGAGTTGGTCTTAAATCAATTTAAAAGCAAACCAAACACATAAAAAAAAACCTAAAAACAATTAATATATTAGAAACAAACATTTTCTTTTGTTTATTATAGATATATAGTCAAATTCTACATTACGTTTGCAAATGTATTACATGTTCATTAGAATATGAGATGTTTTTGAAAGGAAACTATTCACAAAACAAAATTATATTTGGCCTTCCAAATATAACGTTCATAAATTATTCGTCTCCGCCGATTTGCGAGGGTAAACGACTATATATATATATATATATATATATATATATATATATATATATATATATATATATATATATATAGAGAGAGAGAGAGAGAGAGAGAGAGAGAGAGCTAGGTTCAAATGTTTTTAGCAAGTATTGTGTGCCTAAATGCACCAATAAGAATTCAAGAAATAATAAACAATTAAATAAATCATTTAAGGGTATTCTGGACATTTTGTATTTTTTAATTAAGGAATCATTTAATTGAAATCTTGCAATTAAGGAAATAAAATTAATAATTTTGACCTAGTCTCTCTCTTGCATCGTGTCTTATATTCAAGGAATTACCAAGATGAATGACCGACACCCCACAACACAACCGATCAAGACCTTGATTTCTTCTTTCTTCTTCCAGTCGACACACATCACAGATAGAAGGAGTCGATCGCTTCTTCGCTTTTTCTGATGCGCACACACGAGATGGAGAAGAGAAACGTACGACCCCTTTTCTTCCCTCCTGACGACCGATTCTTGATCTCGCATAATCCTAATCAATATGTGACGCTCTCAATTCGTACAGGTATATTTGAATATTGAATCCATTTATGCTTTTTTTTCTTCGATCGTATGGAAACCGAACACAGGAGATATACCCTCTTGTGTAACTCATTTGATGTTGATGGTGCTGAATTGTTTTTTTTCATTCATGATTCATAAAAAATATGGTGATTTAGGGAGCGCCCTTAAAGTGTTTGATGAAATGCCAAAGAGAAATATGACAATCTCACATTGTATACATGGTTAGTGATGGAATCACCGGTTAATGAGGAGATGCTGGTAAGTTTACATGAACTTTATTGATCTTTGATTAAGTTTTTTGAGTTGGGTTTTTGTAATTTTTTATTTTTTTCAGAAATTCAGAGACACCATTCTTTGATGGCAGAGAACTTGTAGCTGGAAGTATTGATGATTCAATTTATGTTTATGATGTTGAAGCAAACATCTATCCTGATCATAGATTTGATGTTGAAGCAAACTGACTTTTCCTTATGTTTATGATGTTGAAGCAAACAGACATATGGGCTGATCATAGCTTTGACCTTGTTTACCTTTTTATAATATTTACATTCTGAAAGAATAGTTTATTATATAAGAATATTATTGCTTTATTCTGATAGAATTTGTAGTTAATTAATTATATGTTTAATGTGCAGTTGTTACAAGTGTATCACTACAAAGTATTTGGCAATGAATTTGTGATAGAAATGGCTTGAAGATGGCTTGAAGACCTGATGGGAAAGGCTACTTGTATAAAATCAATCTCATGCAATACAATTCTGACAGAATGTCAATGTCACAAAATGTCAATCTCATAGAATGCTAGCATATTTTGAATTGGCTTAGAGGTCAAACATATACAAGACATCTAGAATGTTGTTATTTTTTAAGAATTATACTTGGTATTCTTTCAGAATGTTTGTTATAATTCAATGAATCACAATCGTACAATGTAATTATTTGGTATATTATTAGTTCAAGAATCGATTTTGTGTATTCTTTCAGAATATATTTACTAGTTTATGGTTGACATTTTGTCATTCTGACAGAATAAAATCGAAAAATATGTTTACTACTTTATGGTTAAAATTCTATCATTCTGACAGAATAAAAATCGGATTTTAAATTTTAAATTAATTTAAAATATTTAGATTTTTAAAAATAAAGGAATTAATTATCCCTAAAAATCCAAAAATTTCCTTTTTTAATATAGGTTAATTGACTAGAATGCACTTATGCTCAAATTTATGTGATTTAATGGTACATGTTATCCTATTCTACTATCATAGACCCTCAGATCACGACCTTTGATTATATTCCATCCAATGGTCCAGATCTGTGCATTCTGGCACACAATAGTTACTAAAAACAAAATAACCTAACCCTATATATATATATATATATATATATATATATATATATATATATATATAGGGTTAGGTTAAACAATGAACAATTTTAAATCTTAAAACCAAGAAACCAATCTTTTCTTAACTTTTAGAGCAAATTTTTCATTAAAAAAAACTAAAAATATAAATATTCATAACTTTTTATCCTTCAACCATTGATGTCAAATATGATAAAAATAAAATAAAATAAAATAATTTATCTGTTCAGATTCACACCGTGAATTTATTCAGATCCACATTGTGAATTTGTACATATTCACCCTGTGAAATCTGTGTAGATTCACGTTGTGAGTTTGTACAGATTCATATAGTGAATTTATACAAAATTAATGATTTATAGTGCAGATTCACAATATAAATCTAAACAAATAAAAATAGTAACAAAAAAAATATATCAAATTTGATATCAGTGGAAAAAAGATAAAAAGTTATGAATTTCTATATTTTTGGAATTTTTTCGAAAAATAATAAAATTTGAAACTTGAAAAATAATTATTCACTGGTTTTATGGTTTAAAATGGTTACTTTTTGAACTTTGCCAATATATATATATATATATATATATATATATATATATATATATATATATATATATACATAGAGAGAGAGAGAGGTGGGTTCAATTGAGAAAATAAAAAAGGTTGAGAATGAGGGAATCATTCTCAGCCACTCATTTTATCTAAGCATAAAAAGACACGGTGACAAACTTGTAAATATGAGAACAACCTTCAATCTCTAATACGTATATGTAGTTCAAACCCATTCATCGTTCATCATCCGAATTTATTCTCCAACTTTCAACAATCATCCAGATTTCTTCAATTAAACAATCATCAACATCATCCAGTGCTAAATCATCGATCTTCGTCAATAATCAACGATTCAATAGTTAACAACAAAAATTTGTTTTTGGTTCTTTTAATTCAACCTTCAATTGTGCTTGAATACGATCAGATCTTAAACATCTATGATTAATTATACTCCCAGCGTTATTAGATCAACATCATCGATAATCAACAAAAATCCACATCATATCATTCATTCAACATCGATTATCAAATAAAACTTCAAAATTGAGGTTAGAAAAAAATCAAATCGTTTTTTTTTTTTGAAAAATTTCATATAATTCTCTATCAATCTACACTTTTGTAAGATTTAAATAGTCAAAATATCATGTTTTTAACATTTTTAAAAAAAAGTTAAATTGTATGCACTCCAACTGTTTGATGAAATGCATAAACTAAATTACTACGTTATATTCATATATGAATATGTTTTCTCAGTATATGATTATTAAAACAAAAAAACAAATATGCAAGTCTGTATGTTATTCATATGTGAATAACATATAAAAATTATATATATTTGTGAAAATACCTTATAATATTCATATGTGAATATACTGTGCAATATTCATAAGTGAATATATCATCTAATATTCACAAATGAATATACTATGTAATATTCACATGTGATATACCATGTAATACTATGTAATATTTAGATATGAAAATATTATCTAATATTCATAAGTGAATATACCATCTAATATTCACAAGTGAATATACTATGTAATATTCATAAGTGAATGCATCGTCTAATATTTAAATATGAATATATTATGTTTATTATATGCTATATTCATATATCAATGATACTTAAATTGTAAAAATAATAATAATAATAATAATAATAATAATAATAATCATAGTTTTTATTCATAACTGAATAACGAATGTACTGTAGTAAAACCTGATTCATTTTATTCACTTATGAATAACGATAGTTGAAAATATAAAAAAAATAAATTTTTTATTTTATCTTAAAACTATATCAATATGGATGTCTATTTGTAGAGAATAAAAAATCATGAATTTTGGTATATTTAAAATCATTTTTCGATAAAAATAGCTTCTTAAAAATTAAAAAAAAAAAAAAAACGAAAAACAATGTTTTTGTATATATTAAGTTAATGATTAGCATAGTTTAAGGAAACATGTTTTGTTGGAAAACACATGTCTATTCCTTTCCAATTTCTGCTGGTACGACGGAGGCTTTTGTGGCAAAAATAAATGAGTGCCTGAGAATGATTCCCCATTCTCAACTTTTTTTTTTCTCAATTGAACCCTCCTCTCTCTCTCTCTCTCTCTCTCTCTCTCTATATATATATATATATATATATATATATATATATATATATATATATATATATAGGGGAGGGTTCAATTGAGAAAAAAAAGATTGAGAATGGGGGAATCATTTTCAGTCAATCATTTATTTTTGCCGCAAAAGCCTCCAATGTACCGACGGAAATGGGAAACGAATGCACATGTGTTTTCCAACATAACATATTTCCTTAAACTATGCTAATCATTACCTTAATATATACAAAAACATAGTTTTTTTCGTTTTTTTTTTTATTTTTATAAGCTATTTTTATCAAAAAAATGATTTTAAATATACCAAAATTCATGATTGTTTATTCTCTACAAATAGACATCCATATTGATATAGTTTTAAGATAAAATAAATTTTTTTTTTTATATTTTCAGCTATCGTTATTCATAAATGAATAACAATGCATCAGGTTTTATTACAGTACATTTGTTATTCACTTATGAATAAAAAGTATGAGTTTTTTTTTTACAATTTAAGTATCATTCATATATGAATATAACATATAATAAACATAGTATATTCATATTTTAATATTGGACGATGAATTCACTTGTGAATATTAACATAGTATATTCACTTGTGAATATTAGATGGTATATTCACTTATGAGTATTAAATGATATTTCATATGTGAATATTACATAGTATTACATGGTATATCACATGTGAATATTACAGAGTATATTCACTTGTGAATATTAGATGATATATTCACTTATGAATATTACACAGTATATATTCATATATGAATATTACAAGGTATATTCACTTATGAATATTGAAGGTATTTTGACAAATATATATAATTTTTATATATTATTCACATATGAATAACATACAGACTTGCATATTTGTTTTGTGTTTTTAATAATCATATACCGATTCAGGTGAGAAAACATATTCATATGTGAATATAACGTGGTAATTTAGTTTATGCATTTCATCAAACAGTTGGAGTGCAAACAAGTTAACTATTTTAAAAATGTTAAAAACATCAAGTTATCAATTCCAAATCATCATATACTTCCGATTTCGACTTCAGATGCGACATCCTATCTCTGATCGATTTCTCAATTTGATTTTGATTTTCCGAAAATCCGATTGGGAACCTGTGAGTACCGATTCTAAGTCCCTCAATGTCGACTATGACTGCGAGTCCAGAACTCCGATTCCAATTTCATGAACAGCGAAGAAATTCCGGTTTAGTTGAAGAAAAATGGATGATTATTGAAGGTTGGAGGAAAAATTTTGATGATGAACGAATAGTTATCGAATTCTCTATAGTTATGTAACGACCCGTCTCTGGTATGTTGCTTCCATGGTATTTATTTTGAAGTTTTCAAGAGGGACTCGACGAGTCTATAGCCTGACTTGTCGAGTAGGTACGGGATTTCGAGCACGTGTAAGTCGGCGACTCGGCGAGTCTGCCTGCCAGGAAGAAACCCTAAATCCCCGGGTTTGCTCACTATTTAAGTAGTGTTATGTGCCCCAAACTCGCCTCCTTCACCCTCAGAGAGCTGTGAGAAACCCTTAACCCATCCCTTGATTGATTAAAGTGTTTTTGTGTGAATTTTTGAAGGCTTGAAGAAGAAAAAGAAGAAAGGACCAAAGAGAAGAGGTGTAGAGCAAAGATCCAAGGTCAAAATCAGAGTTCATTGAGTCGGGGAGATACCGGAGCAGCAGCAGATAGCTTCCAGAGCCATACACACAGCAGCCAGTTCACGAGGTGAGTTCCCTTCCAGTTGGAACGGGTCTACGGCCACAATGTCGGCCCGTTTAGTTAACAGTAGTTCCGGACTTCAGTCTGATGCAGTAGTTAGAGTGTTTGATGTCTTTGTGATTCAAGCATGTTTTGTGTTATGTGTTCCGGACTTCGGTCCGATGCAGTATGTGTGTTATGTTAGCAAATACGTGTTTATGTTATGCTATGTTCAAACAGTTTCGGACTTCGGTCCGATGCAGTTAGTTCCGGACTCCGGTCCGATGCAGGGGACAAGGTCCCAGTCAGTTCCGGACTTCGGTCCGATGCAGCTAGTTCCGGACTTCGGTCTGATGCAGTCAGTTCCAGACTTCGGTCCGATGCAGTCAGTTCCGGACTTCGGTCCGATGCAGCTAGTTCCGGACTTCGGTCCGATGCAGTGGGCAAGGCCCAGTATGTGCTTTATTTGTTATTGTGTGGTATGTGGTAGTTTGGGGGAGCTCACTAAGCTTCGTGCTTACGGTTTCAGTTTTTGGTTTCAGGTACTTCCGCACGTAAAGGGAAGAGCTCGGGGTGATGGCATCGCACACACCACAGCTTCAGTTTTTGTCCTGGGAGTTGACTCAGTTTCTTAGATATGTTTGATACAATTGTTACACAATTTTCTCACAGTATTTTAGTATGGTTTTGGGATACGCAATGCATGGTTTTATTATGTGATACTCAGTTTTATGATTTTTGTTATATTTAAAATGAAATTTTCGGGTCGTATTTTTGGGATGTTTCTAGTTGGTATCAAAGCCTTGGTTTGAGGGATTTGGATACACTTCCGGGTGTATCTGAACTCAAACTAAGGGAAAAACAAAAAAAATTTCAAAAGGAAAATGTTTTCGAAAGAATTTTGAAAAGCACTTAGAAAGAAAAGGATTTTTAAACGAGATAAGGGTGTGGTGCATGCGATCGGCCGAGCTCAAGTAAGTACTCCCAAATTACCCATACAAGTTTATTAGTTCAGTTTCAGTTTTAGTTTCAGTTTCAGTAGAACAACATGCTAGTATCGAACTAAGGATCTAGGAGGATGCCTTATGTGCCTGCTATATGTGTTCAGCTTTAAGAGAATTTCATGCTAGTATTGAGTAGACAGCAGTAGGATAGCCTGTTTAGGTTATGCCTGATAGCATGAGTTTAGCATTGTATGCTAGTACAGTTTTCTCATTATGAGGATAGAATTGCTTGAGTAGTTCCTTGTGTCCGAATGCTGCTTGCTTTGTGCTTTGTGGGACTCCGAGTGATGGGAGTTAGCCATTAGGTGAATACGTCATATCACATGTGATCAGGGTTGAATAATCTCAGAGTGTTGGATTTGACCCTATTGCGCAGCTCTTGTTTAAGTCCAACCGTTGTAGGGACGAGCCTTTTACTCGAAGGATTATCTGAGCCTCATCACATGTGATGGTATTCAGGTGATGGCTAATTAGCATTATAAGGAGACCTTCAGCAGCTGAGGAATGGTTTGAGTGGAGTCAGAGATTTCCCTAGGGCAAGCCTAGGATGAGAGTAGCAGAGATCAGTAGTAGTAGTAGTGACTTGTTGGAGTCAAGGCAGTTCTTGAGGAAAGTATGGATAGATGTGGAAGGTAGTATGGGCCCGTACTACTGAAAGTAGAGGATCCGTACTCGAATCAAGGAAGGCTGAGGCAAGACCAGGAAGCTAGTAGTAGTATCAATGATCCCTTGAGATATTTCAGTTTTCTGATGTTGCCATGATGTGTTTCAGAATGGTGGTTTTGCGTTCGAGGCTAGCAGACGGCAGTACCGATGCCGGGGAGGGATCAGGATCAGGCTCGGGGGCCGAGCGTATGGATGAGCAGACCAGAGAGTTTCTTTCTTCAGAGGTTACTCGTATCATATTGGAGCAGACTCCTGTGATCTTCGGTTCGATCAAGGAGGGTATCCTAGAGCTGATGGATGAGAGGTTGGGCACCTTCCGTGCCGAGGTGGCGGCCATGATGGGGTCACGCACACTTACGTTCAGGGAGTTCAGGGCATGTGGAGCTCCAGATTACCACGGGGCGCGGGACCCCATAGCGAGTATTAGATGGTTGACGGATGTGGCCAACGCTTTCCGCACGAGCAGGTGTCCCGAGGGGGACAAGGTTAGATTGGCGTCCTGTCTTCTGAAGGACAGGGCACGGGATTGGTGGGAAGAGGTCGGACATACCATTGGAGATGATGCAGTGCTAGATGCCATGACCTGGGTTGATTTCTCTACCAGGTTCAGGGCGGAGTTTGCACCGGTTATTGAGGTGCGGCAGTTAGCTAGAGAGTTTCAGGACCTCACCCAGACTACAGAGACCGTGGCGGAGATCACCGCCAAGTTCAGGGAAAGGGCTCTTCTCGTTCCTCAGTATGCAGCCGATGAGGAGATGAAGAAGGCCCGTTATCATGAGATGTTGCGGAGCGATATCCGCCAGTTTGTGAGCCGATCCAGCTATAAAACGTTGGATGACATGATTGCTAGGGCTCGGGAGAGGGAGATTGACCTTGAGATGGAGAAGAAGAGGAAACCGGAGGCGGTTTTGGGTACAGGTAGTTCGGGCAAAAAGCCCAAGGTTTCAGATCACAGATCCAGGAGTCAACAGAGCCACGGTCGATGTGGCAAGTGTGGGAGATTGCACGATGGGGTGTGCAAGGCAGGGAGTTCCGGCTGCTACAAGTGCGGTCGGACTGGGCATTTGAGCAGGGATTGTACGGCCCCTGCTACCGCCATTGCAGCATCAGATCTGATTTGCTTCCAGTGCAATCAGAGGGGACATAAAAAGTCCCAGTGTCCGAGTTTAGCTGCAGCAGGGAAGGTGGCTGCACCTGCCCCTGCTACTTTGAGGATTACAGATGGCCGGCAGGGCCGAGCCGAGGCGCCAGTGGCGAAGAGTAGAGGTTTTTTGATAACAGCAGAGGAGGCACGAGCGACTCCTGATGTGGTGACGGGTATGTATCTTCCCTTCATCTCTATATTATTATTGATTGATTATTGCTTATGATTATATGTTTTGTATAGGGTCATTCTCTGTGAACGGCATTTCTGCTACAATGTTATTTGATTCGGGGGCTACCTGATCGTTTGTATCGCTAGCGCTTAGCAAGAGATTTAGTAGAGCTCCAGGGGAGCTGGATTGTCCACTAGAGGTTGAGATAGCAGATGACAGGACCGTGAGGGTCGCCAGAGTGCATAGAGGGTGTTCTCTTCAGTTGTTCGACGAGCAGTTTTCGGTGGACTTGGTCCCTATTCCCTTGCGAGGGAATAAGGTTATAGTAGGCATGGATTGGTTGAGTCCCAATGGGGCGGTGATTGATTGTGAGTTGCAGCTAGTGAGGGTTCGCACTCCCAGTGGGGGAGAGTTAGTGATTCAGGGCGAGAGGCCACAGCGTGGACCAGCTTTTTGTTCAGCCGCGAGTGCGAGGCGCTATTTTCAGCAGGGTTGCGCCGGATATATAGCTTATGTTGTAGACGCCCGGGAAAAGGGTAAGGTGGCAGTAGATGATGTTCCGGTAGTGCGAGACTACCCTGATGTATTCCCTAAGGATTTGCCTGGAATACCTCCAGAGAGACAGGTCGAGTTCGGGATCGATCTGATTCCGGGTGCGGCGCCGATAGCTAAGGCCCCGTATCGGTTAGCTCCCCCTGAGATGCAGGAGTTTTCTACGCAGTTGCAGGAGCTGCTAGACAAAGGTTTCATCAAACCAAGTAGTTCGCCTTGGGGAGCTCTGATTTTGTTTGTGAAGAAAAAGGACGGGTCGCACCGCATGTGTATAGATTACCGGGAGTTGAATAAGGTAACGGTGAAGAACCGTTACCCACTCTCGAGGATAGATGATTTGTTTGACCAGCTTCAGGGAGTGTCTTGGTTTTCCAAGATCAATTTACGTTCCGGGTATCATCAGATGCGAGTCAGAAATGAGGATGTGCAGAAGACTGCTTTCAGGACCAGGTATGGTCATTATGAGTTTGTGGTGATGCCATTTGGGCTCACCAACGCTCCAGCCGCGTTCACCGATCTCATGAATCGCGTGTGTAGGCCGATGCTGGATCGATCTGTGATAGTATTCATAGATGATATCTTGGTGTATTCCAAGACGCAGGAGCAGAATGAGGAGCACCTGAGAGAGGTGCTAGAAGTTCTGAGGAGGGAGAGACTTTTCGCAAAGTTCTCTTAGTGCGAGTTCTGGTTGCGTGAGGTGCAGTTCCTTGGTCACCTCGTCAACCAGAAAGGCATTTTAGTAGATCCGGCCAAGATAGAGGCCGTGATGAAGTGGGAGGTCCCGAAGTCTCCATCCGAGATTCGGAGCTTCCTAGGGTTGGCAGGGTATTACCGGAGATTCATTCAGGATTTCTCCAAGATAGCAGTGCCGCTCACCCGACTGACCAAGAAGTCGGTGGTGTTTCGTTGGGGGCCGGAGCAGCAGGCAGCATTTGAGACCCTCAGGCAGAGGTTGTGCGAGGCTCCGATCCTTACCTTGCCAGAGGGAGTAGAGGATTTTGTAGTCTACTGTAATGCCTCAATCACAGGTATGGGAGCAGTATTGATGCAGCGAGGCCATGTGATAGCTTATGCCTCGAGACAGTTGAAGCCTCACGAGGCTAACTATCCTACTCATGATTTAGAGTTGGGGGCGGTTGTGTTTGCCCTCAAGATTTGGAGACATTAACTTTATGGGGTCCGTTGTACCATCTACACAGATCGCAAGAGTTTGAGGTACCTTATGGATCAGCCGAATCTGAACATGAGACAGAGGAGGTGGTTGGATGTGCTGAAGGATTATGATTGTGAAATCCTTTACCATCCAGGGAAGGCCAACGTAGTGGCCGACGCCCTGAGCCGCAAGGCATCAGCAACCCCTATCAGAGACTTATGTCTGAGGATGATAGTGATTACTCCATTGTTGGAACGGATCAGGGAGGCTCAGGTTGAGGGCCTCAAGGAGGAGAGACAGAAGTGTGAGAGGATAGTGGGCCGAGTAGCTTCGTTTGATTATGATAGTCGAGGGTTGTTGACCCTTCATGAGAGAGTGTGGGTACCGTACTGGGGCAGAGTACGGCAGGTGTTGATGGACGAGGCTCATAAGTCTCGATTTTCTATCCACCCAGGGGCGACGAAGATGTATAGAGATCTTCGACCCGATTACTGGTGGCCCTGCATGAAGCGGGATGTCGCCTGGTATGTAGAGAGGTGCCTGACCTGCAGAAAGGTCAAGGCAGAACACCAGAGGCCTCACGGCAAGATGCAGCCATTAGACATTCCCGTGTGGAAATGGGAGGACATCACCATGGATTTTATCACCAAGCTTCCCAGGACCGCACGTGGGGTAGATTCGATTTGGATAATAGTGGATCGGTTGACGAAGAGTGCGTATTTCATACCGATCCAGGAGAGCATATCGGCGGAAAAGTTAGTCGATATCTATGTGCGTGAGGTAGTGGCACGTCATGGAGTGCCGGTATCGGTAGTGTCAGACCGAGACGTCCGTTTTACATCCAGATTCTGGAAGCGGTTTCATGACGAGATGGGTACTCGTCTCCATTTCAGCACCGCTTTCCACCCTCAGACGGACGGGAAGAGCGAGAGGACGATTCAGACTCTCGAGGACATGCTCAGGGCATGTGTCCTAGACTTCGGTGGCAGTTGGGATACGTATCTTCCGTTAGCGGAATTTTCGTATAACAACAGTTATCATGCGAGCATTGATCGACCTCCCTTTGAGATGCTATATGGGAGGAAGTGTAGGACCCCTATTTGTTGGGGCGAGGTCGGTCAGCGGGTCATTGGGAGCACAGAGGTGGTGCTCAAGACGACCGAGTTGATTCAGCAGGTTCGTAGTAGACTGCAGACTGCGCAGAGTCGGCAGAAGAGCTACGCCGACAGGAGGCGTTCAGACTTGGAGTTCCGGGTGGGCGATATGGTCCTTCTGAAGGTCTCACCTTGGAAGGGTGTCATCAGGTTTCGGAAGAGGGACAAGCTGGGCCCCAGGTTCATTGGTCCTTTCAGGGTTTTGGCTCGAGTGGGTCGGGTTGCTTATCGGTTGGATCTTCCAGCAGAGCTAGCCTGATCCACAACACTTTCCATGTGTCTCAGTTGAGGAAGTGTTTGGTGGATGAGTCAGCAGTTGTTCCCTTAGAAGATATTCATATTGATAGCAGCCTGAATTATATTGAGAGGCCGGTCGCGATTCTGGACCGGAAGACAAAGACCTTGAGGAACAACGTAATTCAGTTAGTGAAGGTGCAGTGACAGCACCGGAAGGGATCTGAGTGGACGTGGGAGGCTGAGGACGAGATGAGAGAGCACTACCCGGAGTTATTTGCAGATTCAGCCATAGCAGACTTCGAGGACGAAGTCTGAGACAAGTGGGGGAGAATTGTAACGACCCGTCTCTGGTATGTTGCTTCCATGGTATTTATTTTGAAGTTTTCAAGAGGGACTCGGCGAGTCTATAGCCTGACTTGTCGAGTAGGGACGGGATTTCGAGCACGTGTAAGTCGGCAACTCGGCGAGTCCATATTCGGGACTCGGCGAGTCTGCCTGCCAGGAAGAAACCCTAAATCCCCGAGTTTGCTCACTATTTAAGCAGTGTTATGTGCCCCAAACTCGCCTCCTTCACCCTCAGAGAGTTGTGAGAAACCCTTAACCCATCCCTTGATTGATTAAAGTGTTTTTGTGTGAATTCTTGAAGGCTTGAAGAAGAAAAAGAAGAAAGGACCAAAGAGAAGAGGTGTAGAGCAAAGATCCAAGGTCAAAATCAGAGTTCATTGAGCCGGGGAGATACCGGAGCAGCAGCAGATAGCTTCCAGAGCCATACACACAACAGCCAGTTCACGAGGTGAGTTCCCTTCCAGTTGGACTTCGGTCCGATGCAGCTAGTTCCGGACTTCGGTCCGATGCAGTGGGCAAGGCCCAGTATGTGCTTTATTTGTTATTGTATGGTATGTGGTAGTTTGGGGGAGCTCACTAAGCTTCGTGCTTACGGTTTCAGTTTTTGGTTTCAGGTACTTCCGCAAGTAAAGGGAAGAGCTCGGGGTGATGGCATCGCACACACCATAGCTTCAGTTTTTGTCCTGGGAGTTGACTCAGTTTCTTAGATATGTTTGATATAATTGTGACACAGTTTTCTCACAGTATTTTAGTATGGTTTTGGGATACGCAGTGCATGGTTTTATTATGTGATACTCAGTTTTATGATTTTTGTTATATTTAAAATGAAATTTTCGGGTTGTATTTTTGGGATGTTTCAAGTTACGTATTTGAGATTGAAGGTTATTACGATATTTACAAGTTTGTCACCGTGTCTTTTATGCTTAGATTAAATGAGTGGCTGAGAATGATTCCCCCATTCTCAACCTTTTTTATTTTCTCAATTGAACCCACCTCTCTCTCTCTCTCTCTCTCTCTCTCTCTCTCTATATATATATATATATATATATATATATATATATATATATATATATATATATATATATATATATATATATATATATTTGGTTCATATATCAAAACGTTTTTTTTTGTTTTTTATTACTATAAACGATAAATTTATTATTACAAAAAGATAACAATAGTTTAATGGCATTTCCATTTTACGAACACAATAATAAATATAAATATAGTTTTTTGAGATAATTATAAATATAGCCTAATTCTTTAATTATTTTGTAAAAAATAGCTAAAAACCCAAATTACAAATATAGGCTTGAAAATCACAGATGAATTAATCCAATTTGCGATTTTAGCGTTCTATCTGCGAACGTACAAGTCGTTAAAGCACAGTCGTGTTTTAGCAACTTGTACGTTGGCAGATGAACTAGTCCATCTACGATTTAACAAGCAATCTGCAATTTTACCTTTTTTCAGGTATAAAACGTAAATTTTTTTTTTGCTTCATTTTTCACACTTTTTCTTTGAAAAATTCTCTCGTTGAAAGCACTATGGATGATTTCGGTAACAGTTCCAAAGTAATAACAACTAAAGTGACAATTTTTTGCACAACTTTATGTATAATAAGGTTGTTTCGTAATCAAACCCTATCTGTTTCGTAATTAAAATTTAAAAAAAAAAAAAAAAAAAAAAAAAAAAAAAAAAAAAAAAAAAAAAAAACGCAAAATCACAGGTGCCCTGGAGAGGAAATCGCAGATAGTTCATCTGCGATTTTAGTCAAAGATAAAAGTATTTTTACATAAAAAATAAAATAAATAAACCATCTACGAACGTACAAGTCGCTAAAGCATGGTTGTGCTTTAGCGACTTGTACGTTTGCAGGTGTAATGCTAAAATCGCAGATAGGCTTAATCCATCTGGGATTTTTATGGCTATATTTGTAATTTGGGTTTTTTTTTGTTATTTTCCGCAAAGTAATTAAAAGATTAGGCTATATTTGCAATTTTCTCTAGTTTTTATAATTAAATTTATATAATTAAGATTTTTATACCATTATTTTGTTTGTATATAAAACTAAAAAATATTAAATCTAAAATTAAATCTTTAAATAAAGATAAAATTAATGTATATGATTAGTTGGAAATAATAAAGTAATTATTAGATATGATAATAATATAATAATTAAAGTTATTAAGATAATTAGTTGATAAGATATATATTAAAGTAGAGTTTTATAGATTAGGATGTATATAACGTCTATTTGAAATTCTTAATTTAATAATCCATATTCTAAAAAAAAGTTATTTTTTTTTTTTTAACATGTATGTTCTATTAGGTTTTAGAATTAATATCATGCCACTTGTCAACATATTCATTCTCAATTTCAAATTTAAAATTTAAAATTTTCATTTTAATTATATTAAATTAATAATATTAGAATAAAAATTAAAATTAAATTAATATAAATTATAAGATGATAATTATATATAACTAAAAAATATTTATTAATTAATAATTTATTTAAAATAATCTATTTAAAATAATTAATCAATAATTTTAAATTTTCATTGTGAAACTTTAATTAATTTTCCATGTTTTATAACCTAGTCATCATTAAATAAGAAAAAACAGTTCTTCCTTGTAAACCATTGGCGAGTTTACACTTTTCAGTGGATTCGCTATGAAACAAAATACAGAATAATGCGATTGGGTCCACGTAGGCCCCCCATTAACAGCCATTAACCTCCGAAACCTTAACAGGTGTCCGCCGGAATCTATGTTTACACCGTCCCAGCAAGTAGCAACCCGGTCATCATCAATATACATCTCATCTGGGCATAAAAAATCGACCACTGATTCTGACGTTTTAATTAAAAAAGGTTTCCACAACAGAATCAATTAATCAAACAAACAAAAGTAGAACTCACAATCAAGCCATCAGTAATTTGAAGTCGATGCCGAATACAATGGGCTAACCCCACCAACTCCACCAATCACCATCGTAGATTTTCCCAACCTCTCCCCTATAAACATTTTACAGATCTGGTTCTTCGCTTCTTGTAATACAACCATGACTGACAAGAGAAAACATCCGGAGGTGGGCACAAGTCCGACGACGCCTTTGGAGTTCAAAGTTCTGTCATCTACAGGCATAATAAAGTGTGATATGGGTCAGGGTCAGGGTCGGATCGGACTTGGTATACTTGCCGCCCTTGAAAATATTCCGGCCAAGAAGTCCAATTTCAGATGCCGGAGCCCAATGGGAAATGAAGCGGGTAGTTTGGAAGAAGAGAATACAATAGTGACTCGTCATAAACCAGACAAATCGTATACAAAAGCTCACATTGAAATCAGAGAACAACCCTCCATTTTTGACATATCACCTGCAAGGTTTAGTGACGATGGTATGAAGATGCGTACGCCTTCTGAATTTCTGAGTTCATGTCATTTATGCAACAAAAGACTCAACGGCAGAGACGTATACATGTACAGGTAAAACCAAATCCTCTGGTTTTGTTTTACACAGTTCCCAATAATTCAAATAGCATGATGATGATGATGATATTGATGGTTTCTGAAACAGGGGAGAGAAAGCTTTTTGTAGCCCAGAATGTAGGAGCAGACAGATAGGGATGGATGAAAGACGAGAGAAACACTGTAGCTCACATGCATCTTCAACTCCTTCAAATGCCACAAGCCCTCACGTGTTGTTTGCTACCGGAATTTTTGCAATTTAGTAAACATTCAAATCATATTTTTCAAATATATGTAAAAATTTGGAACATCACCATTCACCAATCACCATGTTGAAGATTTCTGAAAACTAAATCTAATTCCATTTGTTTAGATAAGAAAACCCACAAAACTAATGTTACATGTATCCATCCATATACATCCTCTCAAAAGGTTATACAACAATGCAAAAAAACAATAATCCCAAATCATTAATCTAATAAAATCTCTTAAACCAATGAAAACAAAAAAACAGAGCATCGTCCTATCTGATCTTTGTGTTATTACTGGTAATACATAGGGGTCTGTGTAGCACCAATTCCTGGGTAACCACCATCATACACTGCACCATTGCTAGCACCACCACCCATCTGCATCTGACCCGCCATTTTACTAAGAGCCAGTTGTCTTTCATATGCTGTAACGTCCATCATATTTCCGGCCACCATTGGTGGTGGCAGAGGGGTGGAGCTGCTTCCTGGTGGCGTGGGTTTGCTACCCCATGAACACTGTCTCACAGAAAGATAGAAATCAGATCTCATATAAATTCCCATCGAGATGTTTCTTTCCATGAACACAAATCTAACAGGAGGGGTATTATGGAAATTTCAGAAAAACAAACATATATATACCTTAAGTGGCTTGCCATAGAGATATCGAGCATTTCCTAATTGAATAGCACGAGCTGCTTCAGCGTGTGAAGTGTATCTTATGAAACCAAAACCTTTGTCTCGTTGAATTCTGACATCTTCAATAACACCAGCACCAAGAGCGTGGAAATGACAATGGAGATCACCTGACGTAACCTAAAATAAATGAAAAAGAGTAAATTACATTTTTGGTCCCTAAGTATAGCTGATTTTTGCAATTTCGGTCCCAAAAGGTTTCTCCTTGCAATTTTAGTCCTCATTTGAGGTTCTTGTATGTTGTAACTATTTTGATTCATGCATTCATTTCCATCTAAAAAATGAAAAAGAATAGCCAACCTCTGGAGCCAGATTGCCAACATAAACAGTTGTATACTGAGGATTATTTTCTGGAGCGTCTTCATTAGTCTTTTCTTGAACATCATCTGCACATTAAACAAAATGTTAGAATGGATAATAATCATATAACAATATGATAACATAACATCCAAATTTTGGCTTATAAAATCTTGAAATTTTGTGAATGAATTTTCACCTGATGTTCCATTTGTCAGTTCAACAACATTTTTGGTATCTGACCTCTGTTTGTCATCCGATCCCCCACCTTTTGCTGCCCAGTTGCATCGGATTTGCCTACTTCCAAGCCACTTTCCTACAAAAAAAAAAAAAAAAAAAAAAAAAAAAAAAAAAAAAAACATAAAATGATACAAAATTGTTATATATTTTTAAATTAAAAAAAAAAAAGTTAAATGAATGAAGTAAGCCAACAGTACACTTTTAAAATCCTCACCATTCAAATCATTGATTGCAGTCTGGGCATCCTATCAAAGATAAATGGGAATAAATGATAGTTAGCACGTTTAATGTGACACGAGGGTGAGGGGTAATATAGTAATTTTACTCACCTGTTGGTTACGAAATGAAACAAATCCAAATCCCCTCGATCGCCCAGTTTTCTGATCCCACATAACCCTTGCATCACTTACCAACATAAAAAGAGAATAAAAAAATATTGTTTATCACATTTTGAATTCAGTTTAATAATTAAAAAAGTTTGGCTTACGAGCATGTAGAGTACACAGAGAAGCAAGAAAACAATGTGGCATCAGTAACTTCAGGGCTAAGGTCACCAACAAATATGTTAAAGTGGCCTGATAAACAAACACAAAAATGAAAAATCTCATTATGAACCAAATTAATTTGCAGATTAACATTATGTTAACAACAAACCTGATGTATCTTCTCTCTGGCTACTTGCATATGCCCAATTAACTTTAATAGGCTGCCCAAACCTGCAAACATATGTTATCATAATCAATTCATAATGATTGATAAGTCAAGAAGAGATTTGTTGAAGTTTCTACTTACAGATGCCTTCCATTAAGTGTCACAATAGCAAGAGCAGCAAAACGCCGATCAAAGTAATCAACAAACCCATATGATGACTGAAATCCAAGTAAATGAGTTTTTATAAATGATGAAACAATTGGAAAATTGATGAATCGATCATACATTCTCTTTTCTAATGAGTTTGCATCCTTCAAGAGCACCAGTGCTTGAAAAAATTTCTTGAAGTAGGGGTTCTGTGACCTGTGGGTGGATGTTCCCCACATACCTATATCGAGTCAGATAGTTATATATGTCAATATTAAATTGGAATGATCAATTGACATTTGACACAAGATAAGAATTGAAAAGGGGAAAAATGAAAGACACTCACACACTGCGACATGTAGCTGAATCAAAACCAGGAGGTAAATTTCCACTCAAGATTGGCTCTATCTGCAAATAAATTATTCGTTGATTGATAGCGATTAGTGAACCAATTATATCTAAAGTTTAATACAAGTAAATTATGTTTTTAACTTTTTGTGTTTTTGTATAAAGTACGTAAGTCTTTTTTTAATAAACAGGTCGATTCAATTCACAAGAACTTCAAATGAAACTGTACTGATTCGGGTTCAAACAGCTAGCTAGCATACTAAATGTATCAAATTATGATATTTTCACAGCTGGTGATGCAAGTTTCGCAAAAGGGCAAATAGCAGGAATAAAGTTTTTTATGTGTTCATGTGACTGGACCTTTTTCACCGGAACAAGAATCCGACCGATGACTGTAGATTCGACATCCAGAAGGAAAGGCAACACCTTTTGAGACGTAAACTGAAATAAGAAGACAAGAAAACGAGAAAGATGAAATGAAATTACCTGGGGATGGGCTAAGAGACCTGGGTGATAGAGGGATTGCTGCATCAGTGCTTGTTGTTGTCTTATCCTCTGATGCTGCTGCTGCTGCTGCATCATCTTCTGATTGAAATAGATATAGTGTGTATATGTAGGAGATAGAGAATGAAGTTAGGGTTTTGTTTCACCAAGAAACAAGAGAAAGTGAAAGAAACAAATTAGAAAGAAAAAAAAAAAGGAAAAAAAGAAAGAAAAAGAAAAAGAAAAGCCTGGAGAGAAAGAGTAGAAGAAGATGGTCGAAATAAAAGGCAAGGGTGATGGTGGTTATAATGTCTGTCAGATCTTCCATTCTGCATACGTATTCGTGAATTATTTTGTGTCCCATTGTTTCTCCACCGTTGGATTACTCTTTCCATTTGATTTCTTTGTTCAAACACAACAAAACCTTTATTATATATTCTTGATAATTTTAGAATAATCATTATATATATATATATATATATATATATATATATATATATATATATATATATATATACATAAATTGTTCATATATTTTAGAAAAATCCACAGATTTAGTCTCTAAATTTGTTTATATGAATGGTCGTCAAAGTTTCAGTTCGTATTTTTCTTGATTTTTATACCATTTTATATTTTTTTTTAATTACAATTTGAATTAATCTTTATATTATTAAATTATAAATAAGTCAATAACCCCATCATAATCACCACTCCCTTTTCCTATCCTTTTTCCACAGTCCACCACCATTTAGTCCACCACCATTTTCTCAGGTCACCGTTATATTCTTCTCAGACCTAGAATTTTTTCGAGGAGGGGGCAAAAATTAATTCAATTTTTTTTATGGAGACAAAAAGTTTTAAAGAGTAAAAATATGTTATTTTAAAAGAACAAAACAATTTTTTTTAAAAATATACCTATTTTTTATTATTACTTTTTTTGTTGTGGGGGCAAGTGCCTCCACCGTTCCCATTGTAGGTCTAATTCTTCTTATTGCTTTTAGAATATATTGAACTCAAAACCCAAAAATTAAACATATGAAACTTGATATTATGAAACAAACCTTAAACAAATATGATGCAATTAACTCGTTACCTGCTTTTGTTTTAAAATTCAAAAAACCATAATTTAGTGTAGGTTTATCTGGAGAACATGAGATCAAATACACAAAAAGAAATAGTAGTGGGTGAGGATAATATGACATAACAAGATGGGCCTTTCCAACATCAAGGGATTCATTGAGTGGGTTGGAAGAATTTATGGTAGGCACTAGGCAGTACCTCGAAGGAACCATATGTCCATATCCTTTCTTGAGTGGGCTAAGAGTAGACCTGACAATGGGGCGGGTTTGGAGCGAATCGACCTTGATCCAAACCCTTTTAACAAATTCCAAAACCCGATCCAAACCCGCTTCATAACCCGCAGGGTTTTGAATAATCAAACTCATACCCTTATCCATCGAATCAGCAGATATCCAAACCCGCCCCGTAACCCGTAGGTTTTTTGAATAATCAAACACATTTTACTTAAATCATAAAAATATCACATTTGTTAAATAAAACAAATGTTGATTTAGAAAACACATTATGTACTCGAAGACTTTCGATTGGAATTAAAATCATTATTGTAGTTACAATTTACAAATTTTCTTCTAGTTGATAATTGAATTTATTGATTTATAAATGAGATTGGTGGTTACATGATGAAATATAAATGAAATGATATCATGATTCTTGGGAAAAGACTGGAAGTCTAGAAGTTCAGTCCCCAAGTCCTATGTATAAATAGTTTACTCTTTGGCCTTTTCTCTTTGGACTTTCAATTGGAATTTAAAGAAAAATTTAGGCAGTATAAAACATAAATATATAATTCTAAAATTTATATGGGGCGGGTTATAAATGGAGCGGATCAGTGAAGACCTATACCCGACCCTTTTAATAAAAGGGTTAGCGGGTACGGGTCGTTAACAGGTAACGGATAAAAAACTATGCTCCAAACCCGTATAATTGTTAAGGGTTTGGATCGGATCAGCGTCAAAACCCGCTCCATTGTCAGGCCTAACTAAGAGAAGTGGGTTGAGTGGTTTATACCATAATTATGCAATAATCACCTGTAGATTATGCAGTTATATTTGTACCGTAATTATTTTTTTTTATTAGTTTTATAATTTCTTAAATATTTTGTAAACTAGTTTTAGTTTTGTATGATTTTAATTAATTTGTGTTTATTTTAAAATTAAATATTGAAATAATGATCCAAATATATCCCATTTCTTTGACTTTTGGGTCATCTTCATCGGTTAGTGAAGGTTCCTTTTCATGTTTGTTATCAATCTTCAAAACCAAAACAACCTGCAAAATCAAAACTCATTGTATAGCTTTTATTGATCTTCGATTTCACTTCTCAATTATGTGTTCATCTCATTCAATATCGCCCCTGTATATCAATCTTTGATTTCTTTTTTATTTGTATTACTTTCTTCGATTTCTCCCTTGACCGGAAAACCCTTGCGTAAATGTCAAAGAAGAATAATGAGATATGGAGCGGGTTTTGGAGCATGAATAAAAAAGAATAACGAGGTCTAGAGTAGTGGCTTCTTTGACGATCAACGTCCCTTCGTCTATCAGAATTTATACTTATTATTCTTTTAGAATGCTCCGAATTTTTTAATATTAGAAAGTTGATTATATTTTTTTTTGTGGATTTAGGTTTTGAAAAAACTGTCATTGATGTGGAAAAGGAGAACAAACATAAAGAACTAGAGTGTATTCTTGCAAAATGTATTATGTTAAAATGTATAAAGTGTTTCTTAACAATAATATTCTTTTGGAATGGATTAGTGTTTTTGTTAGATTTTTATGTTTTTTTTTCTTTTTTAACCATTTTTAGTTTTAATCTTTAAGAATAAATGTAATCCGTATTCTTTAGAAAATGTTATTCTTGATAATGTGTTGTATAATTCTTTAAGCGTGTTTAATATAAAAAGTATCTTGAATGAAACAATATTCTGCAAGAATAAAACCGCAAATATATTTACTAGTTTATTGTTGACTTTTTGTCATTCTGACAGAATAAAATTGGTTATTATTAAAAATAATATTAAAATTTAATTAGAATTAATTAAAAAAATTCAGATTTTAAAAAAAATAAGGGAATTAATGATCCCTTAAAATCTGAAAATTTCCTTTTTTAAAATAAGTTAATTGACTGAAATATTCTTTTGCTGAAATTTGTGTGATTATATAATGCATGCTACTCTATGGTAATATCAAGACCCTCAGATCATGATTGTTGATTCTATTCATCCAGTGGTCCAGATCTGTGCATTTTGGCACACAATATTTAGTAAAAACAAAATAACATAACCATATATATATATATATATATATATATATATATATATATATATATATATATATGCGGTGGACTGGAATCAAGAGATTAATCGGTTAGGCGGAGATTATTCGGGGACCATTAACTATTAAGAAATTTATTCAAAAATTAATAAATCTATCGAATAATAAATATATAATAGACAATTAATTTTTGTTTTTGATTTGTAACTTCATATAAAAACACACTTGAAAAGAAACCCAAAACATAGAGCATAATTAACCATTATTTACAACACGGCATTCTTAATTACGAGACTTTTTCCACAACATTAATATAACACGACATTCATATAAAAATGCACTTGAAAAGAAACCTAAAGCATAGAGCAAATCTCTCATAAATCTTTAAAACTTCTGAAAATCAAAATTAAAAATAACATACATCATTTCTAACAACAACTGTAGGTTTGGATTTTTTTGTTGCCTTTGGTGACACCTTCTTTGCATTTGATAGACATATGTCCTCTCTCTCTCTCTCTCTCTCTCTCTCTCTCTCTATCTTTCCAAGAATCTTTGTATGTTGAATCACTTTGACTTAAATAAATAGATATCAGTCTCTTCAGTCTTTTTCATAGATAGGTTGCTTGGCTACTCAACCTCATCTTCTGTTAAATTAAAACAAAAATAACAAACTCACATACTGTTTATTATAAAAGATAGAGCAAATAATATTTCATATCTTATTACCTCCATCTGCATCATTTGAAGCATCAGGCGTTACAGAAATTGTGCTTTGTCCACCTGAGAGAGAAGGAAAATGAAACAACTTAGAAATGTTCAACAATATAAGATACCACATTACATACTAACTAAAAGTAACACCTGCCAAATGAAAAAGAAGATTGTGTAACACCTGGAATCTAGAAGGCCGATTAAGGAAAGAAAAACATTCAATTAGAAAGCCAACTCGTCGAGTCCATGGGGAAGAACTTGACATGTTGGAAAGCAATGTCGCGTGTTTTTGGAAAACCAACTCTACGAGTTGGAAGGGATGGGTTTGGGAACCCTAAAATCAGGACTTTGTACCCTATTTAAACAACTTAAGCTCTAGGGTTTAGCCTCATTTCCAACCTCCATCGTCCAAGACCCTAACCTCACGACCTTAAGGCCATTTTTGAGTGTTGTGAGTTCATAAAGAGTATTTGTTGGTGATTCTTGAAGGAGACTTGAAGAGGGAAGCACTTAGCTTAGAGGAGTGACCCTAGATATAAAAACCCTTCATCAATGTAACATCCCAAAAAAAATCATGACCAAAAATTTTGTTTTAAAATCATTAATCAACCATAATCAAGTCATACATAAATCCTTATATGAAATCAAGTATCATTTCAAACATATTTAGTTTATCAGAGTAAACATCCTAGGCTAAAAACTTCTTGGTGCGTGCCATGCGATCATCCCGAGCTCTTCCCTCCGCTACTGGAAGTACCTGAAACAAAAACTGAACACCGTAAGCACGAAACTTAGTGAGTTCCCCAACCTACCACATACATAACCACATAATGGTCCCATGCCCGCTGCATCGGGACTTGCCCGGCATCGGACTAGCTTCGGCATCAGGCCCCGCCTGGCATCGATCCCCGCTCGGTATACATATATGTTTCTCTTAGGCCTCGCCTATCTTTGGGCCTCGCCCGCTAAACACATACAAACATATAACATAACACATAACAAATAGCTAAACATACTCTACTATACTCCTGATCTAAGGCCTCGCCTAACTTGGGCCTCGCCCCTGTCCTGCTACCGATGAGTCATGGAACCCCCTCCACGCTCCTGCTGACAGTGAGATACGGGCCCCCGCCCACACTCACCTCCCTCCTAACTCGGGCCTCGCCTCTGCTCTGCTACTAATGAGATATGGGACCCCGTCTATACTCGGCTAGTGATGAGATACGGGACCTCGCCCACACTCACCTCCCTACCAGGCACATACAAGTATCACACAGACAACAAGTATAACTATCATACTAACATTCCTCGGGCTTCGCCTGGCATTGGATCGTAATCCGAAACATATATCATAATAATGCCTAGGGCTAACCCCCGGGTCTTCCTACTATACACAAACATAATGGGTCGGCATTATGTCTGTAGACCCATGCACATAGTGAGGAGACTCACCTCGCACTGCTGAACCCTATTGATACTCCTCTGGCTGCTGACTGGCAATTCCTAAACTGCTGACCCTTCGACTTCCCGAACTACCAATACCAAACATCACTTAGTCCAATACAATAATCCTTCTTAAGGAAAAATGAACATTCTACCCCTAGTCCAACTTGGTTTATAAGTAAGGCCCAAACCATTGTGAAAAAGGCCCAAAACTAGGTGCACTTCCCAAGCCCACTAATGGCCTAATTTGCTAAATTGGCCCAATCCCTTTAATGCACCTTACCCTAAGCCCAAACATTTCCTTGGCCCATATTATCTGACTTCTGATGGCCCACTAAGGCCCAAGAACCCAAAGCATGGCCCAAACAGAGGCCTAAAATGCAAAGCCCAAACTGATAGAGTACGTGGGGCGTACATTCACGTACGCCAAGCATACTAGCCAATGGTGTGTACGTTGCGTGTACCTGCATGTACGCTCAACGTACTCCCCCTGTTAAGTCATTTTCCCATTAAGTGCTTAATACTCTACTCCAGAAGCTACAAACACAAATCCAAGTCCTTTTCCATGTCTTAATCCATAAAGTCACTGACTTGGTGACTTTACTTGGCTCTAACAAGCCCAAACTCCCAAAAATGATATTCCACTTCCATAAAGAGGGCTAGATCTTATGCATGAACCCATTAGGACATTCAAGATGGAGACTTTACTACTATGGGACCCTTTTAGCTCTGAGGGTGGCAACCCTAAGCTCACAAACGAGATTTCTGATGGGTTTTAGCCATAAGAACTTTCCTATGTGCGCATGCAAAACCCTAATTCTTGGATCTAGGCTTTCTAATTAAACATGCTTTGAATCCAAGACTTCTAATGGCTAATTAGGTTAAATAATTACATTGAAACAGATCTAGAACCATACCTTTGAGTTCCTTGTTGATCTTGAGGTCTTGGAGCTTCTAGAGTCACAAATGTCACTCCTCTAATGGCTTACAAACACCAATAGCAAGGAAGATGATTTAGGAGAGAGGAGAGGGGAGGAAATCGGCCAGGGTTCTCTTGCTTTAGGAGAGGTGCCGATTTCCCTTAGCCATGGGGTCTATTTATACTTGTAGACTCCTTAAGGGTTACAACCTAAACCCTAATTGGATAATCTTCTCTTAAGGCTATCCAAATCCTTTCCATAGATAAGCCTTGGACGAATTTAGCTATCCTTTAGCTTCTAGAATTCGTCCCTTGTATATCTATAAGGATTTACAGTCTAAAACTTAACTATCAAACAATTGACAGTTTATACCCCTTTATTTAATTAATCTCTTTAAGTCACCAAATTAATTCCAATTAATTCTATGACTTATATTAATCAAATAACAATATATTATTCTTTATATTATTCTCATAATATATTAATAATATTTACTCTCTCTTAATAAATCATCCTATCAAGTTGCTATGGTGAAGGCAACCCAAAAGGACCATGCACAACCGGGTCAAATACTTGCCTAATATAGTTGCAGCCATAGACACTATTCCAACAATTTCATCATAAAGGTCCATTCTTGGGACCAAAATGACTCCAAAACCACAGTACACTAGATCCAAGCATTTCATATGTAAAGTTATGAACTTAATACCTCAAAAGAGTTCCAAATGATGATGTTACTCCAGATCTATGAGCTCCAACTTCCCAAGTTCTTCCTTGCCAACTTCCTATTTTCTTCTTCCAAGCTTACACCACCAAAATGAGCTTCTTGAAGTCAAAATCACCCAAGGATGAAGAAAGAGGCGTTCTGGGGTTTCTCTGAGGTTGGGGACAGATAAGGAGGCTAGGGTTTGAGCCATTATGTTCTTTATATAGTGGCTCACCCTAAAAGTTAAGGTTTCTGGATACTGGACGTACGCTAGGCGTACGCCAAAACACCCGCAAACTTATGACCTTATACGTTGTGCGTAACCCAGCCTTAAGTTGGGCGTACTCGCGTGCTTACCACCTTGCATTCGTAGTCCTTCTTTGCCATCTATTTCCATTAAGGGCCAATAACATCAATAACTTCAAAGTGTCATAACTCCTTCATTCCAAGTCCGCTTCCGACAAACTTTATATCCACGAAAAGGTGGCGAGAAGCCCTACGCTTCTAGTGACACACCCCGACCCAAAACTTCTCGAATAAAAACTGAAAACCCATAAAAGACCAAAACACCCCTAGCCTTGGCCTCTGGAATCCATAAACGGATACTTTCAGAACAGGGTGTTACAACTCTCCCCCACTTAAACTAGACGAAGTCTCTCCTTACGAACACCCATCTCCCCAACAACTGATATACAGAACACAACCGATGATTCTACGCGTGAAACAACGATGACCTGAAAACTAGCCTCTTGGAGAACCGGGAAGCTATCCGTGTTGCCTTGATTGCTCAAACAACGACCCAAAAATTTAGCCTTGTTGCCTTGATTCCTCGAACATGTTGCCTTAATTTGTCGAACGATGACATGATGACTAGCATCGTTTCCTAGATTCGTCGAACGACGACCTTGAAACTAGCCCTGTTGCCTTGACTTTTTGAATGATGACCTGAAAACTAGCCTCTTGGAGAACTGGGAAGCTATTCGCGTTGCCTTGATTGATCGAATTACGACCCAAAAACTAGCCTTGTTGCCTTGATTTCTCCAACACGTTGCCTTGATATGTCGAACGATGTCCTAAAAACTAGCCCCGTTCCCTTTATTTCTTAAACGACGGCCTGGAAAGTAGCCTCGTTACCTTGATTGCTGGAACACGTTGCCTTGATATCTCTAACGACGATCTGCAAAACTTGCATTGTTGCCTTGAATAGCGGAACATATTGCCTAGAAAACTTGCCCTGATGACCTCAAAACTAGCCTCGCTGCCTTGATTTCTTGAACGATGACCCGAAAACTAGCCACGATGTCTTGATTTCTCCTGACGTCGTGCGTACACTAAAAATTATGCATCCTCAGGTAAATCAATGTCTGTTGCCTTGATTTCTTGAACATGTTGCCTGGATTTTTAGAACGATGACTTGAAAACCAGCCTTGTGGACTTGAATTGTAGGACATGCTGTCTTGATATCTCAAACGAAAGCCTAATTGCTATCCCCATTGCCTTGATGGCGGCGAAGCCACCAGCGAGCACCGACAAGGCAGGCCCAATGACCTGTGAACAAAGCCAACCCAAACATGTTGCCTCGTTTTCTCAAACGAAGACCTGAAAATGAGCCTTGTTGCCTTGATTATTCGAACTTGTTGCTTAGATATTTTGAACGATGACCTTGAAACTAGGCATGATGTCTTGAACGATGACCTGAAAACTAGCCTTGTGGCCTTGAATTGTAGGGCATGTTGTATTGATATCTCAAACGAAAGCCCGATTGCTATCCCTATTGCCTTGATGGCGACAAAGCCACCATCGATCACCGACAAGGCAATCCTAATGACCTGTGAATGAAGCCCACCCCAACATGTTTCCTTGTTTTCTCGAACGGCGACCAGTAAACTAGCCTTGTTGCCTTGATTATTCGAACTTGTTGCTTAGATTTCTTGAACGATGAACTTGAAACTAGGCCTGTTGCCTTTATTGTTGCCTTGATTTTTAGAACGATGACTTGAAAACTAGCCTTGTAGCCTTGGTTTCTAGAACATGATGTCTTGATATCTCGAAGGACGAGCAGAGAGCAGTGCACGTTGCCTTGTTTTTTTGAACGAAGACCTAAAAAACAAGCCATGTTGCCTTGATATCTCGAACATGATGGCTTGGTTTTTCGAACGAAGGACTTAAAATTTGCCCCGTTGCCTTGATTTCACGAACGATGCTTTGGTTTAAGTAAAAAGTTGGCGGATTTTCTCGGACAATGGCTGAAAGCTGGCGTGTTGCCTTGATCTGACAAACGCTGTCCTAAAATCTTCCCTCGTTGCCATGACTTTTAGAACATGTTGTCTTGAATTCTTAAACGACAACCTTAAAAATATCCTCGATGCCTTGATTTACGAAACGAAGACAAGAAAACTAGCCTTGTTGCCTTGAAACCTCGAACATGTTTCCTTGGTTTTTCGACCGACTAACTGAAAACCTACACCGTTGCCTTGATTTATGGAGCGCCTTTGATTGATACAAAATGTTGTCTGTGTTTCTCGAACGACGTCCTAAAAGCTTGGATTTATTGAACAACGGCCTGAAAACAAGCCTTGTTGCCTTGATTACTCGAACATGTTGCCTTGAATTATCAAACTACGACCCGAAAACTACCCCCGTAGCCTTTTTATTTCTCGAACGATTCTTTGATTTCTAGAACATGTTGCCTCATTTTCTCGAAATACGACCTGAAAGCAAGTCGTACGAGGACCCAAAAGCAAGCCATGTGGCCTTTTGATATTTTGAAAATGTTGTCTTTGTTTATCGAATGGCGACCTAAAAAACTAGCCATGTTGCATTGAATCCTTGAACAATGAGCTTTAAACGAGCCACGTTGCCTTGATAAAGGGCCGAGGAAGCAAGGCCTCATCCTACAAACGATACATGCACGCCAAAGGATCAAATGAAGAACGTCATGACCCATTAACTGTTGGATTAATGTCTAAGTCCATAACTATATTTGGTATGTACTTGATCCGACCCGGCATGGTCCGTTTGGGTTGCACTTCACCGACACAATTTATATGGATAGTCTTTTGAGAATAGTATATTTATGATTTATATTGATATATTATAAGTTCTAATATATTAATATGGAATCATATTATTTAATAAGTACTGATCAAGAATTAATTTAGAATTAATTAAGTGATCAAAAGGAACTAATTAAATATGGACTCTTATATATATATATATATATATATATATATATATATATATATATATATATATATATATATATATATATATATATGGAATGGGCCAAGTTCATTTAGGTTGGGCTAAGATATCATGGATAGTCCATGGAGTTTTAACCCATGGATCCTATGAAATGAAAGGTCATGGGTATTAGGGTTTACATGAATGTAACCCTAATCCTCCATACTATATAAAGAGGCCTTTGGCACAAGAAATGACACTAGTGTGTGAGGACATAAGAGTGGGCCAATCTTAGTGTGCATACATATTCTCTCAAGTTATTCTAAGGTGTTTTGGTGATTTGTTATTCCACTTGAGGCTTTCACACTATTGGGGCTAAGCTCTTGAAGTTTGAAGACATCAAGCTACATCAAAAGGTATGTCATCTAACTAGAACTTTGTAGTATAGGTGCTTCATAATATGCTAGTTAGGATGTGATGAGAATTATTATCGAGATTATGAAAGCAATTATGATTGAATGATTGAAAAAGTAAGAACACAACGAGTAAATATTAATCAGATCTTATTTTGATGAAGACTGATTACAAAGCTTTAAGCACAAAGAATACTCGAGAGCAAAAGTATTTTCTACTTTTATCCTCAGTCCCTATTTATAGGAAACCTGAGTGTACAAAAAATATACTAAGTCTATTACAAAACGCTTCACATAAAACTGTGACTTAGTAAAATAACTAAAATGTGAAACTAAAGAAACAACCACTTCGACTTTTACAATTTATAAACTCTACAATCTCCCCCTTTGTAAACAGTCGAAGCTATTCAGTCCATAAGCCTCTGAACAGTTGAGTGAATTGTCTTTCGCACTTCACCATACCAAGAAATCACCTTCTTAAGCTCCATCTTGTCTCCTTCGTTATTCTTCTTGCAGTTATTCATACGAACAATAAAATTCGTATATTGCGAAGAAGTATATCTTTCAACTTCCGAGACCTTGAACAAAAATTTCTTGGGCTTCCCCTTCGTATCTCTTCCTGAAAATACCATGCCAAAAGGTTTCAGGCATATTTCACCAACAACATACTTAGATAATGCTGACTGGGTCAAGGTATCTTCCCAAGGGACATTCATTTCTCTTCCCAAAGTAGTTGCGAGTTCTTCATCGGTTAATGCCAAACAATGAAAGTAGTTATCAATAAAAGTCTTGACATGTGAGAAACCGATTCTAAACACTTCAGTTTCAGATCCTTTGAGCTTGTGATCTTCCATATGTTTCAAAATAAGAGCCACTTGAATAAGATCATTGCAGTTCATCAGAGGGAAGTCAGCTATTGTGAAGTCATATTGCTTGTTATCAAATCGAATAACAAAATAGCGAAAATTCTGAAGCATGTCTTCGAACATCGTATCCTTCTTAATCGTCAACACCTTTTTAATCTTCATTAAGGACCATACTTCATCTGGATTCTTTCCCAATGCAGCATGAAATCTGATTTTCATGTGTATGTAGTCATCAGCATTATCAAACTTCTCGCTAATCTTGTACTGAGCTGTTATGAAAAGCATTTCATTAATCAGAAAATCCAACTGGCATTTGTCCGAGTTCGCAATATCGTAGCTCCTCTTTGGCTTTTTCTCAAATTCATACATCTCTCTCCCCACCACTTTCGATTTTATAGTTTCATAAGAATATAGCTTCACAGGATCTCCTTTATTCATTATGGGAGGATCACTTGCCCTTTGCCTCATTATGCTCTGAACTTGCCTCAGCCTTTCCAATTCAGCCTCTGCTTTAGCTTTCTTCTCCTCTTTTGACTTTTCATATAAGATCCCTTTCCCTTTTCCCACATCATCAGTTGGAGGTTTCACACTAGAACTTCCTTCTTTTGACCCAATAGATATTCCTTTGGCTATTGGTCTTGTGGTCATCGTTGTTGAGGAAATCGGCATAGTGAATATTGGAAGAGTAGTTTTGAGCTGAGTAGATATCACTTTCCCCACAGTCTTCGCATCATCCTCTTTACTTGTGTTCTTCTCTCCCCCTTGCACCCTTGTGAAAGCAGGTGGGGCATTCTTCGGTAGTAAAGAGGTAAAGTTCGCAATCGGAGCAAGTGCCTTCTGAATTGCTTGTTCCAAAGTATTGACTTTGAGAGACAAGAATTCAGGAGTGAGAATAGACGGAGATGAAGATTGCGAAACCAAGGCTTTCAACTCAGTCACCAGCTGAATCAACTGATCAAACTTCTCCTTGTTTTCTTTGTGGTTCTCTTCAAAGATAGGAGCAGAAATAACTTTGTTGATGTATGTTGCAACCACATCAACCTTCTTTTGTACTTCAATATGTTGAGAAGTAATATCTTGAAGCTCCTTCGCAAGTTCAGTCTTTAATTCTTCAACTTTGAAGTTCACATCCTCCCGAACCTTCTGTACATCCTACACAAACAGAACATGGCGTTCTTTTGCAACATTTTGTAAATCCTTGACAACTTCATTGAATGAACTCCCTTGAGCTTTAATGCGAAGCTCATTGTTCTTGTCTGTCTGATCAACTTTATCAAGTATTCGTTTTTCAGCAGCTTTGATCATAACATCAACCTCCAATTCTGAGATAGAGGACGTTCTACCAGAATTAGTTTGTGACTGAATAATGGCATTCAACTTTTGATTCAGGACTTTGAATTGCTTTCCTGTCATAAGCATATGATCAGGTATATCCTCCTCCTCTGAATCAAAGTGTATATCTTCAAATACTCCTCCAAAAGCTCCTCCTCCAGTTTCATTATCGGACATGGGTTGCAAAGGTTGAGGAGTTTCAGGTGATTGTGATGGAAATAAGGTTGTGAATGGATTTTGTAGAGGATGGTCAAAAATGGATGAGGTAGAGAGTGAAGTAGTCGGAAGTGATACTGGTGGTAATGAAATGGGTAATGTAGCAGGTAGGCTAATGGGTAGAGTGGTTGCAACACTTGTGATAGGAGCCCCCGTATCAGATACGTTGACAGCAGTATCAAAAATAGGTACCTCCTCAGAAACTGATTTGGTAGTGACTATTTCAAGTGGAATGGATTGTGTGGAAATTTGCGAAAGTGGTGTAATTGAAACAATTGGAAGAGAAACGGTTACCGTTGTAGAAACAGGTGGAGTCTCTGGAATCACCTCTTCATCAAAAGACTCATTACGAATAATCAACTTTCGCTTCTTCAAAAGAGTTTGTTGCATCTGTTTCGCAACATCCTGAGCTCTTTGCTTCTTTGACCCTGGAGAAACAGGAGCTGGAACACTGCGAACTGTCACCCCCTTACTGCTTACTTCGGTTTTGCGAATCTTTTTCAATACCCCTGATTTTGAGGGTATTGTTTCCTTCTTCGATTTTGACGAGTTTTCCTCTATCTGAACCTCTTTTTCTTGACTATTTTTCGACGATTGAACTTTTTCATCCTTCTTAGTGGTCTTTTTCTTCTTTGGGGTTTTGGCAGTGACTTCCAATTAGATCCCAGTCTGCACAGCTGGATCAAACGTCTTCATGTATCGTACCAACACTTTGTGAGTGGATGATACTTTACGAAGCATCGCATCTGGAATGCGAGCTACATGGGTAAATATATTTTCATCATCTTCCACCTCCTTTGGAAATTGATACAACGAAAATTTCGCAACCTCAGCACCCTCTGGAACTTGAATTCCCTCTTTTTCATATGCCTTTTCCAGAATTAGACTCCAATACCTTGCACATGAGATACCTTTCTCAGGATTTTTGTTTTCCAAACTTTTTACGAACTCCTTCCACAACTGAGTTTCGTAATCGACACTAATATCATAGTATAAGCCCATCACCATCGCATAGACTTCCATACGCCCCCTGTCAAGACCTACTGTTCTTCCTGTCAAACATCTGAGGAAAATTCCAAATACAAAATTCCACATACAGGGTAATCTAGACTTTCGGAAATCACTAATCTTATCCAGTGCTGGCTGATGACCCATCTCATTAAACATAAAGATTATTTGGGAATTGAGGGGTTTGAAAAAGGGAGGGTTGTTGGGAATGTTCAAGAACTCAATGAACAGTTTCTTGGTGAGTTTAACCCTTTTGTTGTTCATCAGATTGAAGGTTATAGCATCAGTGGCATAGTTTTATGAAGCCGATGATGCTGCCAATGACAACCATGTCATCGGAACTGAGAAAGAACTGAACATTGCAGTAGACAGAGGAGATCTTTTTAATGCAACTATTAACATCTTCAATCCTTCTGGGTATGATGAGACATTGGAATCAATGAGATAGTTGGTGCTTTGGATCTTCATGAGTGATTGTGAGAGAACTTCATCAGTGTTTGATTGAGTATCGGCCATTGTTAGGGTTTGAACAAGATGAAGTTGAAGAAGTTTGAAGAACTTTAGGATTGTGAGAGTTTTGTTTGCGTAACCGTATACAATGATCTTGAACCCCCTTTTATAGGTAACCCAAATCGATTTGAAATTAAAGCGGGATACATTTAATATTATCCGATGTGGCACCTTGATAATCGGACCATGACAGTAAAAGATAGCCATGCTGCAAAAAGTAACTGTCACATCTCCTAGAAAACCGGACAGAATACCAACCATCTTGAGTACACAGCCTGTCAATTTTCCCGTTATAGAATTGGAACCGTTAAAACCCTTCGCATGGAGGCAAGGCTCTTTCACTTTTGGGATGTAAAGTGAAGTCATATGCCAGATTTGCGAAATCATCAGCCTAAGTTGGTATTACTCAGAACCTCAAGGATTTCGTGAGTGTAGTGTTCCAAAGAAATAAGATGAGAAACAACAATAAAAAAATTTGGAATTCTGTGATGTCAAAAATTCAATTTGACACAAAGGCAGTTAAACCCCAGGCAAAGGTTGCTTCGTTAATCATCAAGAGAGATGATCAACAGCTTGTGTATGTTCCTGTGAATTACAATCGAGTACTTTTTGAGAAGTATCAAAGGGCGTCTTTTGAAAGATACTTTTGGGTTGGTTTCAAATTTCATTACATATCAACCTTAACATAAGGTGAGAAATTGTAACTGAAATTACTTGTATGACCAGTGTAGTCAGTGACAAGTTGGCTTTTGAAAATATTTATCATGACTAGGATTTGCGAATGAAACTCACACAGAAATCATATTCATAAAAATTGTTGTACTGGATCTTGTTGGGTAACAAACATCGTGGGTTGCGAATGTTTGATCAAGACCACACATGCGAATTGAATATGATTTGGAGTTTTGAAATTTTGGTACTGAAACAAAAGTTCGTTAATCTCTGGAACAATGTTCCCCGTCAATTCCTCAAAGTTTATGATGTTTGGGTTTCACTTTCATCACGGACTCATGATGTCAGATCATAAACACAAAATTTTTGTATAGCTAAGTCTCGATGGGTTTGATCAGAGACCTCTCGGACATACGTCTTTGTGTGTGATTTGTGTGAAGAATTTTGAGATGAAAAAGATTGGTTATAAGATCGAATGTACCTTTGTTATTTGTGGAACAAACAGAAAACTCTTAACTCATATGAGAAGAGTAAGGTAGCTCTTTTGACTTATGCGAATACAAGCCTTTTTGGGAAGAAATTTTCATGTGATAATTTGATTAAGGCTTTCTTTTCTCACACATAGAGTCATATGAGGCTTGAGTCAACATGTTGCAGCATGCTTTTAGGGACATCCTAACTACTACAAATTTGAAAAAAAATAAATTGATACCTTCCCATAGAAACATATAAGCATGACCTCTTCGCATTAAGCCCTGGACTAAACTCAAAACACACTAAAAAATATTTTTGTGATTTTTAAATTTTTCAAAAATAAAAACATAACAAAATAAAATCTTTTTGGATTTTTGATTTTTCAAAAACGAAAATGAATAAACAGAAAATATTTTTGATTTTTCAAGTTTTTCAAAAATTAAAAAAAAAACTACAAAATGAATCGTAAACCTAACCTTAGTTGTCATGTGTGCAAATGCGAAGAAATGTGGATGCGAAGCCATGCGAAGCCTCTGGATGAACAGTAACATCTGAACGATTCTGACTCATAACTGCTGAATGTACCTTTCATTCTTGATATTTTGAAATTGAATTCGCATCAATCATCCCCAAACCTGCTAAAATTCTTACAAATGATTTTTCATCAAGAGGTTTAGTAAAATATCAGCAAGTTGTTCAGTGGTTTTAACAAAATGAATTTCAATATTCCCATCATCCACATGATCTTTGATAAAATGATATCGAGGAGCAATGTGTTTTGTCTTTGAATGTTGTACTGGATTATGACAAATGCGAATTGCACTTTGCGAATCACAATACAAGGGAATCTTTTTCATGTTTATCGCATAGTCACGAAGTTGACTCTGAATCCAAATAATTTGCGAAGTGCAAGCAGCAGCTGCAATGTATTCAGCCTCAGCAGTTGATATAGCAACACAAGTTTGCTTCTTCGATTCCCAACTTACCAACTTCCCATCCAATAGTTGACATCCACCACTTGTACTTTTCCTATCCAAAGTACATCCTCCTAGATCAGAATTTGAAAAAGCTTGAATGAAAAATCCCGATTTCGAAGGATACCAAAGTCCTAACGAAACTGTTCCCTTAAGATAGCGAAAAATATTTTTCACTGCAGTCAAATGAGATTCTATGGGATTAGCTTGATATCTAGCACAATTACATACCGAAAACATAATATCAGGTCTACTTGCAGTTAAGTACAATAAAGACCCTATCATGCTTCGATAAAGTGTTAAGTCAACAGCAGGAGCATCTAACGAAGGAGTTAGTCTTGTTCCCACTGCCATTGGTACTCTCAGTTTCGTGCTGTTGGTCATTCCAAACTTTTCAAGCAAGTTCTTCGTGTATTTTTCTTGATTGATTAAAATACCATCCCTGTTCTGTCTTATATTCAATCCAAGAAAATTATTAATTTTTCCCATCATACTCATTTCAAATTGACTCTTCATTAGATTTTCAAATTCAATTGACAATGCTGGGTCAGTTGAGCCAAAAATAATATCATCAACATAAATTTGAAGCATAAGATGATTCCTAACTTTCTTGCGAAATAATGTGGGGTCAACTGATCCTTGTTTAAATTTAGATTGTTTCAAGAAGTTTGTAAGTGTTGCGTACCAGGCTCTTGGTGCTTGTTTTAATCCATACACTGCCTTTTCTAGAATGTAGACATGATCAGGATGTTCATCATTTATAAATCCTGGTGGTTGTTCAACATAGACTGTTTCTTCAAGTTCTCCATTTAAGAATGCACACTTAACATCCATTTGAAAAACATCAAAGTCTTTGTGAGCTGCATAAGCTAAAAACATGCGAACTGCTTCGAGTCTTGCAACAGGAGCAAATGTTTCTTCATAGTCTATTCCTTCTTGTTGCGAATAACCTTTAACAACTAGTCTAGCTTTATTGCGAATAATATTGCCATCTTTGTCGGTTTTATTTTTAAAAATCCATTTTAATCTGACAATTGAAACATCAGAAGGTTTAGGAATTAATCTCCAAACCTTGTTTCGTTCAAATTCAGCCAGTTCAGATTGCATAGCAACAACCCAATCTGAGTGTTCCATAGTATCCTTTACTGTCTTTGGCTCTATTTTTGAAATAAAGACATTAAACATACACAGTTCTTGGTTCGCATTCAGTACCTCATTTTTCGCATGAATTTGAGCTCTTGTCAACACACCATCTTGTGGATTGCCAATTACCTGTTCTTTGGGATGATTTCTTGTCCATTTCTCAAGTGGTGGAAAATCAGGATTAAATTCCAATGGTACATCTTCATACATATCTTCATTTTCAGATCCTGCAACAGAAAAATTATCATTTAGTTCATGAAACTCATCATTTTCATCAAGATTAATTGTCTCTGTTTCATCATGCTCCCCCTCAACATGATGTTCATCTTGATGCTCCCCCTCAAAATGATGATCCTGTTGAATTTGCGAATGCTCCCCCTCAACTTGATGATTTTGTTGAGTTTGCAAATGCTCCCCCTCAACTTGATGATTCATATTTTCATTCTCCCCCTCGAAAGTTTGTTGTCTGTGTTCATTGTTAATCGTATGATCCCCCTCCATACGAACTTCAGGCACACTTTCGCAAGATATTGAACTTGTAGTGATTGTTGAATCATCAGTATGTTTTGAGGATTCTGATGTTTGATTATCAGGAGCATTATTTTCCGCATTAATTGCCCTGTCAGGAATTCCAAAAATTAAGTCATAATCAAAATCATTTATTTTAGAATTATCAATTTGTGTATCTGAATCAACAAGAATTGATTTATTTTCAACTTTACTATCCGTTTGTTTAAGATAGTAATCATCGAAAGTTAAGTTGAAAGTTTCTTCAACTTTTCTTGTTCGCTTGTTTAGCACCCTGTATGCAACTGAATTTTGCGAATATCCTAAGAATATGCCTTCATCAGCTTTAGCTTGGAATTTTGTCAAATTATCTTTGAGATTCATTATAAAACACTTGCAACCAAAAACATGGAAATATTTGACATTAGGTCTTCGATTGTTGAGTATTTCATATGGAGTGACATTGAATCTGCGATGAATGAATGATTGATTCTGAGTAAAGCATGCAGTGGAAACTGCTTCAGCCCAAAGATATTGAGGTAGATTCGCATATGTTAACATGGTTCTGGCTGCTTCGCATAGAGATCGATTTCTTCTTTCAACAACACCATTTTGTTGTGGAGTATATGGTGATTAGAAATTATGCGAAATTCCTTTGCCTATGAGAAATGAATCAAGAGTTTGATTTTTAAATTCAGAACCATTATCACTTTTAATTTTGCAAACATTCTTTTTAAGGCTAGTCTCAATCATTTTGATAAAAATCAATCATCGTCTGAGCAACTTCAGATTTTAACCTGAGAAAAAATACCCATGTGAATCGAGAAAAATCATCAATAATAACTAAAATCTACTGTTTTTTATTGATTGTAGCAACAATCGACGGTCCACATTAGTCAATGTGAAGAAGTTCCAATGGTTCTTCTATTTTTGAGTCTATCACAATCGGATGACCTTTTCTATGTTGTTTTCCTTGTTCGCAAGCTGCACACAGAGAATCATTGTCAAATTTTAGTATAGGTAAACCTCGAACTAAATCTTCAGTGACAAGTTTGTTAATATTGCGAAAGTTCAAATGTGACAATCTTCTATGCCAAAGCAAGCTGACATCATTAGATGCCTTTGATAGTAAACACACAGCAAGTTTTCCCACGATTGGTTTGATGTCCAGTGTAAACATATCACGATATCTTTTGGATTTGAGAAGTACTTCATTTGTCTTCGCATTTGAAATGATACTTCCTTCTTCATTAAACACAACCTGGTTTCCAGTATCCACAACAAGTTGCGAAACACTAATCAAGTTATGTTGAAGACCTTCAACATAAGCAACCCTGTTAACAGTGAATTGTCCATTTGTTACTTTCCCATAGCCTTTCACTTGACATTTGTGATTATTTCCGAATTTGACTACTCCTGCATTTTCCAAGCTTCGATAATCTCGCAAGTTTTCCTTTCTTCCAGTCATGTGACGAGAGCAACAACTATCAATATACCATTTCGCATCATATTGCTCGTCACACATCACCTGCATTTATTGAAAAAATTTATGAACCCAAGACTTATTGGGTCCTCCATTAGTATTTTTGAACAAATGCTTTGAATTTAAAAACCATGTTTTCACTTTGTCTGTGACACTATCAATTATATCAACATCATCAGATCAAGATATTGAAATATAGTTGTTCAACAGTTTTGGATTTTCATTGAGTTTCATCTCATCTTTCACAACATTCGCAACTTTGATAACTGGTTACCATTTTTGTATTGGAACTTGCGAATTATAAGATGATGAACTACCAGTGGAAAAGTTATTTACGAACTTGTCAAATGCATTTTTTATTTGTTGCTCTGAAAACTTCCCATTTTGATATTGTCTTCCTTTCCCTTCAAGCCAACGATTGATCATACCTACATCAGATTTTCCTTTTGTATACGAAACTTTGGTCGGTTTTGAGATTGAAAGATTTGGAAAATTTGGTTGTTTAGGAGAAAACTTCATTTTTGTTTGAGTTGTGACATTCAAAGATGATGAATCATTCATGAATTTGCCAACTTTATGAAACTTTTGATTTTTCACAAATTTTTGCGAAGTCTCAAATTTTCTATTGTTGTCATATTTGCGAACAAGTTTATCATTATTTTTCATTGGAATTTTGTCAACAGAATATATGGGTCTATGAAAACTTGTATCCTTTTGTTTATTTATGCTTTGAAATTTTGATGATTTTGACTTTGAAATTTGTTCTTTTTCAACTTTTGATTTATCATTGGACACAACTTGCCAAAAGATTGTTTTTCCTTTTGAAACATTATTTTCTGTTGAATAATTTCCAACCATCAATTTAAATTCATGAGAATTTAATTTCACTTCGACCTTTGGTTTTTCAACTTTTTCAAAAACTTTGTTTGCTTTTTCACCTTTAACCACCCATTTTTGTGATGATTTTTGTCTTTGAAAAACATAAGGATTTTGAGTTAAATTGTTTTCTTCTGTGTTTTGATTAGCGAAGAAACCTTCAGTAGTTGACATTTGATTATCTTTTTCAACCATTTTGTTGAATTCAGGGTGAATTTTCTCAGCATTCCCAGTAGTGACAAAATTTTGATTTGGAAAAATGGTGTTATCAGTGCATACAAATTTGGATATACCAGTGTTAGTTTCCAAATAATGTGCACCTTTGTCACTTAAAATTTTTTCAAATTCTTTTGTATCTCCAAACACTTGATCAACCACAACTCGTGGAGGTATTTCATGTGAATCCTTCACATCTTCTTTGTTTTCATCAGTGTCATCAAATTTCCAGCTTTCAACTTCCACATTATCAAAATTACACTGTTGCGAAGTAGAGGGTTTTTTAATGTCATCTTTGACAATCGAATCAACTAAAATTTCTTTACCTTTGATCTTAGATGTGATATTAAAGATTGACAACTCAGAACAATCAACCTCTTTTTCCTCTTCAATCTCACTGATTTCACTCACATTATCTGAATTGTCATTGATATCAGCATAATTGAGTTGAGAATCAAGAGTTGAGGTTTCAGTTTTCTTTAAGATTTTCACTTGTTCATTCTTTGTCAAACTTTCATTGACAATACTAACCAACTCATCAGCATTTAAAAATTCATCAATTTTGACAATACCATATGCGAATCTATCATCAGGTATTTTGTCAAATTGAGCAATTGTGTTTTCGCAATCATAAGACACAACATCAACCTTTTCACGATCATATTCAAGAAAAGGTAAAAGTTTCCTATGTTGTTCTTTGCTAATGTCAGATGAATGATGTAAAGCAGTTAATTTTGCATACAAACGCTTAGCAGAGTTACAGTATATATTTCTTTGTGCTAGCAACAACCTAACTTCATTTCCAAGATTTTCCCTATCACAATTTACATTTTTGATTTGCAATTCAAGTTTGTCTACTCTACTTCGTTTTATTTCTAACTCTCTTCGTGTCTCAATTAGTTGCATATTTAAATTTTGAGCTTTAGTACTAGCAGACACAATAACAAAATCAAAATAAGCAACAGTATCATCAAAATAAGTAATTTTAGTATCATAAGCAGATAAAGGAATATTACAAGATTCAAGAATAGCACGTACCTTGCTGGTCATTGGTGATTTGTCTGTGGATTTGGATACGAAGCACCTACCTGAAACATTCTCTTCGCACTTTTCTTCAAAGCTTGCGAACAATGCTCCATCAGTTGGATGCCTCATTTCTTCTTCATCGAATCCTGAAGACCATATCCGATATGTTCCACTTTCTTCCTCATCAGACTCACCCTTCGCAACAAGTGACATTCCTTTTGTCTTTGCACGCAACTCTTCAATCTTTTCTGAATAGTAAGCTTCATCTTTCACTTTGTTCTTTTTCTCCTCTTTCTTTCGCAACATGCAATCAGCTGCGAAGTGATTCGCACCATTGCAGTAGTGACAATAGATTCCAGAATCACCTTTCAGTTTCTTCACATCTTTATCATCTTTTTGCTTTTCATCAACTTTTTCCATTTTCTTCTTCTCATCTCCTCCAGCTTTTGAGACTCCACTCTTCGCATCATTTGCTTTTCCTTTGGGATTAAAAGGCTTTTTAAAAAATTTCTTAACTCTGTTGTTTGAGTAGAATGCCACAGCTTCATCATCAGAGTTCATTAAGAAGCCTTCATTGTCTGAACCATCTATTTCATTAATTTCGACTTCTGATACCTTTGAAACAAGAGCCAAAGGTCCTCCTATACTTTGTTTTGATTCTTCATACATTTCTGAAACTTCACTTTAGTGTGTTTTCAGCTAATTGTAAAGATCATTCAAGCTGGTTGTATCAAAACTCCGTTGATTCTTAATCATCACACTCACACTCCGCCATTCCTTGCGAAGGCCCATGATGAATGTTAAATTGAACTCCATGAGAGACCTAGTGATTCCATACCTATTGCAGCGATACACAAGCTCATTCAGATGATCATAGTAATTTTCAAGAGTTTCAGCATCCTTTTGTCTGAATTCCTTCAGTTCAACAAGACATTGCTTCACAGAGTTGATCTTCGTCTTTTCGCTACCTTGATACTTCTCTTTTAGAGTGTTCCATATCTCCTTGGCTGTTTTACAACTACGGATGTAATTGTAAACCACAGGAGGTAGAGCACCTCTTAGTTCCCTCATGCACCTCTTTTCATTCTTCTTCAAACGGTTTTGTTGTTCAGCAACTTCAGCAGAAGTAGTAGATGGTCCAATTGGTTGAATATTAGCAGGAGCTTGCACTGTTCCATCGATACAATTCCAAAGTTCTTCATCAATTCCATTTAAGTAATCCTCCATTCTATCAGCCCACTGATCATAATATTCAGGGATTAACATCAGAATTTTGCTTGAGGAACCAAGCAAGTGAGAGAAGGAAGTCATTGTATTCATGTTGAAGTTCGCCATTGATGAACACGGAAATTTTCAGAAAGTTTGAAAAACTTGATGAATTTGAGAATTTATCAACTGAAATGATCACAAATTGCTAATCGATCACTCGACTAAACAATTCAAAGGCAGAATCAATTCAAATCTAAAGATCAAATGTGATTTTCAAAACCAAAATGCGCGGAAAATTTTGAGTAAAGTTACTACTCAAAAATCAAATGATTCAAACACGAAAATCAGATCGATGCAGTTTGAATCCTGCTCTGATACCAATTGATGAGAATTGTTATCGAGATTATGAAAGCAATTATGATTGAATGATTGAAAAAGTAAGAACACAACGAGTAAATATTAATCAAATCTTATATTGATGAAGACTGATTACAAAGCTTTAAGCAAAAAGAATACTCAAGAGCAAAAGTATTTTCTACTTCTATCCTCATTCCCTATTTATAGGAAACCTGAGTGTACAAAAAATATACTAAGTATATTACAAAACGCTTCGCATAAAACTGTGACTTAGTAAAATAACTAAAATGCGAAACTAAAGAAACAACCACTTTGACTTTTACAATTTATAAACTCTACAGGATGAAACCTTGGAATATTTAATATTTGCATGTATAATAGAGAAAACATAGATCCAAGGTTTATAGGGTTGCATGTACACCATATGAGTGTTAGAATGCTCAAAACCCAACAGTGGTATCAGAGCCAAGAGTTGTTTTCTGTTATATTGATGCAAATGTTTTATTTTCAAAGTTGGAAAAAAGGGAAAAAAACATGACGTTTGTCAAATTTTAAGATAATTACTTTTTTTTGTGAAAAACTAATTATTTGTAAAATTTGAATCATTTGTTGTATGAGTTGAATTAGGTCAAATTTAGTAAAAGATAAAATGATATGATTATTTTATTAGTTTTAAATGTTTGATCTAAAGAGTTCTTTTTTTGAAACCTCCATAAGTTATGGATATGAAAAGGTTTTAAAAAAAAATTGATTCAAAGTTTTTATGGAGTTACAAAATTTGGTGTTAATGTTTTAAAGAATTCCATAACTTATTCTTAATCTATGGAACATGAAAAGTTTCATCATACAAAAAACATTTAACTCCATAAGTGATGGATTACCAAAAGTTTTATGTTTCCTTGATGTATGACTTAGTTTAGATTAATGGAAAAAAATTGTGTTTTAGTTGTTTTCAATCCTAATTAATCTAGAGGTAGTTCATAAAATGTGTTTTTATAACTTGTCCTCAAGTTACATAAAATGTCACATTTATGAATCTTAAAACTCATAAAAGTGTCATAGGTTACATAAAAAATGAAGAGTCTTTTTCATTAAATAGTATTATTATTCCATAACTTGTCCTCAAGTTATGGATTTTAAGAGTCACTTCTTTAAAAGAGTTATTAAAGAATAAGAAGTTATATAAAAAATGAAGGGTCTTCATTTTAATGAACCATTAAACTCATAAGTTATGAAATGAAAAGTTTTGAATAGTTTCAAAAACTTGCCCTCAAGTTTTGGAATTTGTAAATTTTTCCCATGAATACTTTAATTCCAAGTTAAGTCCTTAGAATTTTAAAAGTTAAAATTCAACCTTTATACTTTATAATAAGTTAATAATATTTATATATATGTATAAGAGCAAGTCGTCTTATCATTAGTAGGCCTCATTCACGAAGCCGGTCTATAAGGGGGTATAAGGTTACTGCCTATAAAATGGCAGTTTAATGGGTGTCCGCTCTCACCCACCGCTTCCTTGACCAGTGGAGGGTCGTTAGCCAAACGGGTAGGACAAGGACTATAATTCTCCTTTCATTAAAAGTATTAATGATAAATACTAACTACTAAGTAACTAAACATTTATAAATTCCCAATCTTAGTTACTTAGGAAAATGTTAATAAGGTGCTAATCCATGAAATTACACTTTGCACTTTGCTTAAGTCGGTTAGTGGAGCGTGTGTGGTTAACCGGCACACTAACTCGTATTTAACAAGGTAGGCAAAGGGTAATTTAATGTTTATCATAGTATCGATGGAGTGTGTGTGGTTAACCGGCACATCGATTAAGGGGTAAATATTAAGGGTACCAAGTATATTTGCATGGTTACTTCACACCTTGTTTTGTGATCCTCGGCATCCCAGTCACAAAACATGAAGGGTACACTCGAGATTGAAATATGCCATTGAAAAGTTCAATGAATCTCAAAAGAACTAGGAGTTTCAAAACCAATTAAAACCTAATAATACATTTCGTTTATCTTGGTGGAAATTGGTGAATCGTCATTCACCTACCTTCAAATATTTATAGCTTGGATTACGGCATCCCTCTTCCAAGTTATAAAATAGTTTGTTGGGTCCTAGCCTTAATATTTCATATTGGGTGTTATATTAAGGACTTAAATCAACTTTAATTGAATTTTTCCCATTGTAGATGTCTAGTTTAGACATCTATGATCTTCCCAAATCTCTTGAAACTTCACTTCCTCCACCTCCTTCAATTATTCTCCCTAACCCACAAGTTCAAGGTCACTCAAGCCCTATTGGCAAGGCAAGGTCTACGTGTGGTCACATCTTGGAGAAGAAGTCACATATTGACAAGCCGGGAGAGTTGGGTGTCAAAGTCTTGAGAAAGTTGGTGGTTCAATCACTTTCTAAGTTCTTTTTAAACTACTATGAAACAGACTATGACAAGACCCTTAATGATCTTATCTATTTGCTTGGTGCTGCTGAATCAGCAATGATTTGGAATGCTAGTAAAGCAAATTTGATTAGAAGATCGAATTCCCAAAACTTTATGGACATTGACAATGGTGACACTGGAAATCCAGAAAAAAGCATTCTCTTCCTAATGGAAAAGGATCGGCCATAGTCAACTCGGTTGACCAAATGGTATAGAAAAAAGCTAAGTCTGTGATAGTCCCATGTACCATTACCAAAGGGTCCATATGTTAAATTGCCAAAGGAAGGGGAATTAATTGCGAAGCTGCCAAATTTACCTAAGGATGTTAAAGTCAATAAGTTTGACTCTACTTCAGGTAAAGTCCATTGTCTAACTCTGTTAAGATCCTATTTGGAAATTCTTATTTCATAATGTGATTGAGTCACATGGTGATATTATAAGAATCAAAGAAAATAGAGAAAGCTTAAAGAAGTATATGCTGATTCTGATCACGAAGATGGATTTCGATCGCATCAGAATTTTGAGCTGTTACTTAGGAGTTATGATAGATTGCTAGGAAACATGTAATAGCATAGTTTTCATTTCAAGTTGCATTGTAAGGAAAAGTTTTTCCGCACTTTAAAATAAATAAAAATTTGTTTTACTTTATTTTATATCTCTTTACAATGGCATTTATGAAAACTTGATGCCTGTATGTTTCTAGCAACATTGGAAAAATGAACTTGATTCTTTCATTTGTGGTAGTGTCTAAATTAACAAGTAAGGAAAGATTCTCATCGCCCAAGTTTCAATTGGACCGAAACTTGGAATCATACAAGGTGTTTAGTGTGATGTATGAGAATTTTCAACTTTGGAAAATTAAGACTAGTTCCGTGGTCACATGGATATGTGACTCAAGAGAAGGACTAAGGGATCAAGTACACTTTCTTGTGCACTTGTCAAAGTCCACCACAAAAGATGGATAAGAATATTCATCATGATTTACTAAGGTTTAGTAAATATGATTATACTTACAAGCTTAAGTATAATTCTAAGACAATGGAAAAGTTTCAATGTGTGACAGAACGAAAAAGTTTCAATGTGTGACAGAATGAATAAGAAGAATCAAATTAGACAGAAGGATAAAAGTTTCTCAAATCTGAAAAGATGGGAGAGTACTTTAGTATCATGTTTTAAGATCATCTTAATGATTTTGAGACCTTATCACAATTCCTCCTCTAAGTGCATTCTGATAGTTAAGAAGAGGAGTTATGAATTATTGAAGTGGTTAAATCAAAAAGATGATTCATACTTCGTTCCAAAAACAATTCTTAGAGTTATACTCTAAGATTGTAACTTGAGTGACATGTATTAAAGAAGGTTTAAAACACTTGTCAAATGTAAGAGTAAAAGTTTTCTACTCTTATACATTTGAAATTGGTAAGTTGTGATGTTTTGGATAAAACAAAGGCCAACTAAGGCCAATTGTGTTAAGTGTCTGTCTTGATTAGAATCCACACTATCTCTTGAATATTTGGCAAGAGAGTCTTATAGGTCTAGGAGACAGTGGGAGTCTAAAAGATCCTGAAAGGGTTTCAAGAAGTAATTTAGAATAAAACCTGTATTTCATCGCTAGCACACAACCAGAGGTTTATAACCTATCGTGTTGACATTTATGTGCCCATTCCAGCTAAGTTGGCTATACATTTGAGTTCTACATGTTCTCAATTGCTTGCATAGCTACTTGGAAGCAATGGCAGGCCCTTGAGTTGCCAGGTGGCAAGAAGTTAAGATTGCACAAGTTCAATCCATATGAGTTAGGATTTGTCACTATCCTAGTCTTGTGATTATGGTTTGACAAATTCACATGGATAAGAACATATACACAATAAAATCTAAGTGTCATAAGGTTTCTCTCCGATTCATGAAAATGATGGTGAGGAAATTCTTTCACTAAGTAGATTTTAAGTAGATAGCAATTGTGATATTTGCAATTCTCAAAGTCGTTAGTGGAGCGTGCGTGGTTAACCGACACACTAACATTGACTTATGAGAAATGGAAAAAAGTCTAAACAATTGAGACTATGATTACGGCATCCCTTTTCATAGTTCTGAAATTGTTTAGACATGCCTGTGATCTATCTAAGATAAGGTGTATGGTTTTGATAAAGTCTTATCAAAGCAATCTAGTATCATAAATCTGAACTTTAGTAAGAATGTCAATAAAGTATTGACTTCTAGAGGTCCAACTGTTTTCTAGATACATGTCAAAGCTAGTGGGAGCATAAGTGTTATGCTAATAATCATCATGTTAGTAGGAGCATGATAATTATGGTAAGTATTGCAAGTTAGTAATGTTAATTATAGAAAACAAGAGTTTCAATTCGTGAGGTTGCAGGGGTTGGAAAAGTTGTTTTGCTATAATTAAGGGAGAGAAAATTATACTTCATTTCAATTCTAAAAAGCTTAGATTGAGTTTATAATCATTCTAAAGAGCTTATATTGAGATTTTAATCACCATTAGTCAAGAATATATATATATATATATATATATATATATATATATATAAGTGTATATATATGAATTTCATGTTGGATTGGTTCAACTGAAGAAAATTCTATATATTGCGTTGTCAAAATTCGATTATCGGCATCCCTTTTCATAGTCAAATTTTGAGAATATGGCAAACAAAAAATTATTATGGCAAAAGACTGGTCTAGAACCATGTCTTTATGTGAAACATCATGAATCGTGTCCCATTTACTTTGGGTACAAGATCGATTACATGTGCTATAATATTTATCCTTTCTGAATTTTCCAAATGCCTTGGGGCATTAAGGAGGAAAATGTTGACAATTGGATATGACTAAAGTGATTAAGCAATTGTCGAGGACAATCTAAGGGTTAACAAAGATTGGTTGCTCAAGGACAGTTGGAAGTATACTGTTAATATTGGTAGGACCATATTGACATAGCCTGAAAAGAGGCAACTCTTGTTCAGAAGTGGTAGTCAAAATGGGAATATAGAGTTGTCTTCATAGGTGGAAGCAATCTGTGTAAGGTTAAAGAAACTTAATGCAAGAAGCATGTTCAAAGCAATGCGCTTTGAATTTGAGACATCGTTTCCATAGAATTGATCTCCATTGGAATACTCTGTAACGATTGTTGCCAAGTCTTTGTAGCTTTGTGCATAATCATTACAAGAGGAACAGTGAATATAAGTTTAAAATCTAAACATATTTCGATAAATGTTAGGAATTCTTACATTTACGACAAGGATTTGGAAGTGTGAAAAGAGAATCATTGAAATTATGTTCAATTGATCTAGTTCACAAAGTAAGGATCATAGATAAACATAGAGTGCATACTTGGTGTATGGCAAAGCTATTGTTTAGAAAAACATAGTGTACATGCTTGGAGCATGGGACAACTAGTGTTTTTTATAAAGTATAAATTTGATAAAACTGAAACAATGGATAATGAGTAATCAGTATGGTGATAAATAAAAGTGGTATATTTATATTCATAGGGTTTGATACCATAACTGATTCATTTATTCTTGTGTTTCACTTTGCATGTTTTGACTTCCATAATAACGAGGTTACTCTTCCGGAATGACTAAGTTATTCAAATCATCCATAGTCAGTCATATGTTGGAAGTAGATATGAATCAAGACTGTCATGGGTTGGCTTGTAGAGGTCCAAGTTAGTGGACAAAGTTGTGCTACAACACTCATGAGTACTCATAAGTTCTGAGTATTGGATTCAACCCGCGCTCATTTGAATCACTTCATGGATTTTATCACAAGTGATCATGAGACAATAATATCTTATATTCTTTAAACCTAGAGATATGAGTTGTTACTATGAGTTGGTAGTACATTGATTGCACGAAACCGCATTCGGTAACTCGATGTTATAAAATGTGCCTTTGTGTATGATTTAACGAGTAGTAGAACAAGCCATATGAGTCGAAGTTTATCCATTCCTTTTACCTTGGGGATAAAAGCGATATCTGTGGGCCCCTCGATGATTTAATGATGACATATGTGAGTGCTTGGCCAAACTAGGACTGGTTTGATTTGTTCAATCAGTCAGCCGTCATGAATCAGAAATCGGGAAACAACAAATGGACAAAGAGAATGATTATAATCCATGTCTCAGTCCATATGATATCTAGAATGGAGGAATATATGATCCCTTATCTAATGGACAAGTCATTGACAAATGTCGGAGTTCGACAGCGGATTTAAGAGCTACGATTGCCAGTTAGGTTTTGAAGTCATACTCAATAATATTTTTAGACTTATCCAAGTGGGAGATTGTTGGATTAATGTCTAAGTCCATAACTATATTTGGTATGTACTTGACCCGACCCGGCATGGTCCATTTGGGTTGCACTTCACCGACACAATTTTTATGGTTAGTCTTTTGAGAATAGTATATTTATGATTTATATTAATATATTATAAGTTCTAATATATTAATCATATTATTTAATTAGTATTGATCTAGAATTAATTAAGTGATCAAAAGAAACTAATTAAATATGGACTCTTATATATATATGGAATGGGCCAAGTTCATTTAGGTTGGGCTAAGCTATCATGGACAGTCCATGGAGTTTTAACCCATGGATCCTATGAAATGAAAGGTCGTGGGTATTAGGGTTTACATGGATGTAACCCTAATCATCCATACTATATAATGAGGCCTTTGGCACAAGAAATGGTACTAGTGTGTAAGGACATAAGAGTGGTCCGATTTTAGTGTGCATACATATTCCTTCAAGTTCTTCCAAGGTGTTTTGGTGATTTGTGATTCCACTTGAGGCTTCCACACTATTGGGGCTAAGCTCTTAAAGTTTGAAGACATCAAGCTACATCAAAAGGTATGTCATCTAACTAGAACTTTGTAGTATAGGTGCTTCATAATATGCTAGTTAGGATGAAACCTTGGAATATTTAATATTTGCATGTGTAATAGAGAAAACATAGATCCAAGGTTTATAGGGTTGCATGTACACCATAGGAGTGTTAGAATGCTCAAAACCCATCAAGTATATCGTCAATGAATATGATCACAAACATGTCTAGGAAAGGGCGGCACACTCGATTCATTAGGTCCATGAATATTGTCGGTGTGTTGGTTAGACTGAAGGGCATTACTATGAACTCGTAGTGTCCGTAACGAGTTCAGAATGTTTTTTTTGCGAACGTCATTCTCATGAACTTGTAATTGATGGTACCCTGATCAAAGGTCTATCTTCGAGAAATGATTGGCTCCTTGAAGTTGGTCGAAGAGGTCATCGATTCTGGGTGGGGGATAACGGTTCTTAAAGGTAAGCTTGTTCAACTCTCAGTAGTCAATGCACATCCGGAAGGATCCATCTTTCTTCTTTATGAATAAAATCGGGGGTCCCCAAGGTGAGAAACTCGGTCTTATGAATCCTTTGCTAATCAGCTCATTAAGCTGGCTGGATAACTCTTGCATTTCTGCCGGCGCTAGACGGTAGGGAGATTTAGCTGCAGGAGTAGCTCCGGGAATTAAGTCAATATGAAACTTAACTTGGCGCTTGAGAGGAATTCCTGGAAGATCTTCGGGGAAGATATCAGGAAAGTTGCGGACTTCGGGGATGCTCTCGAGGTCTTTAACTTTTTGCGTTTCATCAACAACATAATCTAGGAATGCATGGCACTCCTTCCACAGATACTTCTGAGCTTTGATGCATGAAAAGATATGAAGGTTCGAAATGAGTTTATGTCACACCCTAAAACCTAGAACGGCGGAAACGTTCTGGGGCAGAGGACGTCATGTAATGTATCACAACAATGCAAAGTAGTAAACAAGCAACAACATCATCCATTGCATTAATAGTATAATTTTAATTACATTTGAGTTCTTTCATAGTATAATTCTAAAAAATGAATAATCAAAATAAAAGACGAGTCTTGACCGCTCCGTCTTCATAGAACCTGGTAATCGTACCTATCTATCTGTGTCCTGGGAATAAAAGTTAATTTGAAAGAGAGTATCAGCAATAATGCTGGTGAATTCATATGTATTTATGTGACTTTGATTTTGTAAAACTGTAAAGAAAGACCCACAATGTTTGAAGGAAAGTTTGTACCAATGAACATGTTTGTAAGTAATTGTAAACGTTTGAAAACTTTAGAAAATCCCATATTTTCTACTAGTATAAAAAGTAGCCTTCTACCAAGACCTGACTGTTTTGAATGTTTGCTTTTAGAAATCCAATATTTGCTTATAAGTGGGTGGTAGTTTAAAAGTCCCAAAAATGAACTACCATGATGTTTTTCATGTTTAAAATAGTAGATTTGTATACGTATATAATCGCTAAGGTATTTGATAACCCCGTAAATCAATGTGTTTTTAATGCTCCATGTGAGTTTTATAACCATGCTAATGACCCAGACTGCCTGTAACAACGTTCTTCAGGCGTTGGAATGTTATGACATTTGTCACCCCAGGCCTGCCGGCCTAGCTGTAGTTAACAGCTTAGGTGTGGGATTGTCAATCCCGTATAGATCTATACACAAGTATCACGCTCCCCTTACAAGGGATTATGGTATATAATACAGGACTTAATAATGCATACTCGAAAGTACGTGAAACGTCTCACAAAACCTAGTATAAAAAGATTTACGTATGAAAATATCCATTTGTTCTTGTATATGAAAATATCTCTTTGATATGGTACTTGCAATATGTAAAATTTCATGAATATCTAGTACACTATCTTATGTAATCGTATCTCTTGAAATTGTATGTCTTGTAATTGTATGTAATCGTATCTCTTCATATAGTATGTAATGTATTTGTATAGACTCATGAATAAACTGACTCTTGTGTGATCCCTTGTACTTGGGATGGTAAGTAGTATCTCATAACTATACCTATTATAGTTTCTAGTATTTTATGTGTATAACCGAAATATGCCTTTGCTACTCAAAGGTACTGAACCAACTGACGGAAACTTTTATGTCTATATATGTACTTATGATATATATATATATATATATATATATATATATATATATATAACACTAATATTTAGACGACATTCGGATGAATAACCGATGCCCTAAAGCCACATCCCAACGAGGAAAAGGAAATAAAGCGAGCTAGCCGTCCTAAGTCCTTCAAACATTACTTATATAACGATACATATATAGGCATGCATTTGCCAATATAAAAATATAAAAGAAGTTTTGTAAAACCTTTGAAAAATTTAATAAATAAGAAATGATGACTTGAGGTCAGTTTATAAAATGATTTGAAAGTAGTTTGTTTGATAAGAACAATTTTAAGTATAAGAAGACCTTTGTTTGTCGAAATGTTTGTCGTAAACTATTATAGTATGAATAACCGATTCTAACAGCGTTCGAAAGGAAACATAAAGTATGTAAGACCGTTTGATAAAGAGTTTTTAACAAGTAAAAATGTTTGTCGTAAACTATTATAGTTTTTCCAAAAGTTTGTTTCGTTTGTATAGTAAACCCTAGTGAAATGCTCACTTGTTATGTAATGTGTAACTTTTGTAGTGACATAAATGAACACATATACTCAAAGTATAAATAAAGTGTTTGATTCGTATATGTATAACAACATATTTAATTTCAAAAGACAAGATGTTATCGTGATATATTTTGCGTACGAAAGGTTCCACGTAGTAGTTATGAATCACATATGATTTACTTGATAAAAAGAGTATATAGTGAAACTTTAGGTTACACACGATAATAATCGTGTGTTTACTTGTAGTCCCCCCTTAAAAGTGTATATAAAAAGTATTGATAACACATTTAAAAATGTAGTTTATAGGGGTATGAACTAACCTAAGAAAGTGCGTGATTTAAAGAAAACGAGATTTTCTCGGGCGGCACCTCGACCGAAAAGTGACGAGATTCTCGGGAATCTCGGGGCTTCGGACCTTCGTCGGGGCTTAGATATGAAACCGGGAAGTCGGGATGTTGTCGGCACGAAAAACGAGGTGAAATTGTGAGAGAAATGAAGAAATTGAGCAAAGATAGCCGGCACCCTCGCACTCTATTTATAGGGGCTGGAGGTCCTCGGTACGTTGGGAGTACTTCGGGTTTACGCGGGGCGTACCTCGTACGTTGGGCGTACTCTGAGGTTACGCTGGGCATTCGCTTGCATCACCGCTGACCGCATCCTCGGGCGAAGTGTTTGGTCGATGTGGACAATCCGGAGCCTAGCATCCGAGTACGCTGGGCGTACGAGGGTACGCTGAGCGTAAATCGTTTCGGTGTGTGTGCCACGAACTTGTAAAATCCGCAACTTTCGCATATGGGCTCCGTTTTTTATGTTCTTTATATCCATGCGAAGGTGAGAAAATACTCTACAACTTTCATTTAGACTCCGTCGGCTAATTTTGACTTTATTTTTAATTATATTTTAATTAATAGGCCAGGACACGATAACTTCGTTAAAAATCCATAACTTCTTTATCCGACGTCCGTTTTCGTTTGTCTTTTTACCATAAAACTACTATTGTCGAGACCTTCAACTCCCGTTTAAGTTGTGTCGGCTAAAATCGCTCGATCTTTATTTCGAGTTTTTAGTTGTCTACCGTTGTTACGAAACTTAGAAAATTTGTAACTTCTTCATACGAAGTCCGTTTTGGGCGTTCTTTTTATGCATGATCACGGTTTAACAAAATCTACGACTTTCGTTTAGATACCTAAGGCTAAAAATTATTGTATTGAAACTTTGCGTTTTTCACTTAATCGGTGTTGTCGGGTTTCACCGCGAATCTTAGATTGGTCATAACTTCTTCGTTATAACTCGGATCTTAGTGTTCTTTATATGTACGAAAACCTTGATACAATTCCTACCACTTTATTTAACCCAAATAATATTTTAGGAAAGTTATATTTTGGCCTAAATTTAACTGGTGTTATATTATATTGTCTCAAAATGTCGGGTTGTCACAGTTTATCACCGTAAACAATGAGGGCTTCGCCAGAGGGAAGTTTGAGACGGATGGCTTTCTCGTAGCAAAGGATATCAGCATGATTAGAGCTCAACCAATCCATGCCAATTATGACATCAAAGCTTTTTATGGATACAGGGATTGATGGGAAAGGAATGACCGTCTAGGTTAAAAGTACAACCTATGAATATGTCGTTAGTGCTTTCTTTCTTTCCATTGGCCATCTCGACAGTAAATGTTTCAGTTAAAGGTTGGCATTTACATTTGAGAAGATGTTTGAATGCCAGACTAACAAAACTCCTCTCCACACCAGAATCATAAAGAATGCATGCATAAGAGTTGTCAAGGAGGAACGTACTCGTAACAACGGTAGGATCAGCGACTGCTTCCTCCTGGCCCATAGCCAGTACCCTCCCTGCGTTGCCAGCTGTTGTTGCTTTGGGGCAATCTCTTTTGAAGTGCCCAACCTCTCCACATCTATATCAGGATTGACCAGTGCCTGCCCTAGGAGCCTGGTTGGTTGATTGAACGGGTGTCTTGTAGTATTGAGTCGTGTGTCCCTTGTTACTACAGCTGTTGCATTTCAATTCACAGCAGGGTCCACGATGATGAAAGTTACACTTGTTGCACATAGGTAGGCTTCCAGCATAACCACCAGTAGAAGCTTGAGTGGTTGGAACTGTTGGGTTATGAGCATTCTAACACTCCTAAGTGTACATGCAACCCTAAATACCGTGGATCTATGTTTTCTCTATTATACATGCAATTATGAACATCCAAGGTATTATCCTAATCTAGCATACAAAATAATGAATATAACAAGATAGAATACATAGCTCTTTGATGTAGAATGTCTTCATGAAGCTTGAGTTCCTAGTGCCTCAAGTGTGACACCTCAAATGGTTCACACAACACCAAATACACTTGGAATAACTTAAGAGAAACTTGAACACTCTTAAAATCGGCTAGCCCTTTCTTATTATTCATAATGTCCGATTTTTCCCAAAGAATATGATCTTATATAGTTGTTACAATTAGGGTAAACCCTAATTGTCATGACCTTCCATTTCCTTGGATCCATGGGTTCAAATACACCATGGACCATCCTATGGGTTTTAGCCCAACTTGATTATCGATGGAGCAGTAGCCCACTATACAAGTATGGATGATTTACACAATCAACCCATATATTTAATTAGTCTTCTTTTGATCACTTAATTAATTCTGGATTAATTCTTGATCAATAGTAATTAAATAATCCTATTAATATATTAGAACTTATAATATATTAATCAACCTTAAGTGTTATTTCTCTCATTATAGTCTATCCAAGTGCATGATGCCATGCAACCCAAATGGACCATGCCGGGTCGGGTCAAGTCTTACCAATTATAGTTATGGACTTAGACATTAATCCAACAGTCTCCCACTTGGATAAGTCTAAAACTATTATTGCAAGTATGACTTCAAGAACCGACTGGCAATCGTAGCTCTCAAAAGCTTCCGTCGAACTCTGACCTTGCCGATGAACTCTGACCTTTGTCAATGACTTGTCCATTAGATAAGTGATCATATATTCCTCCATTCTGGATATTGTATGGACTGAGACATGGATTATCAATCATTCTCTCTGTCCATTTGTTGTTTCCCGATTTCCTATTCATGATGACTGGCTGACTGAACAAATCAAATCAGTCCTGACTTGGCCAAGCACTCACATGTGTCATCATTAAATCATCGAGGGGCCCACAGATATCGCTTTTATCCCAAAGGTAAAAGGAATGGATAAACTTCGAATCATATGGCTTGTTCTGCTACTTGTTGAATCATACACAAAGGCACGTTTTATAACATCGAGTTACCAATGCGTTTTCGTGCAATCAATGTACTATCAACTATTATCTCTAGGTTTGAAGAATATAAGATATTATCATCTCATGATCACTCGTGATAAAATCCATGAAGTGATTCAAATGAGCGCGGGTTGAATCCAATACTTAGAACTTATGAGCACTCATGAGTGTTGTAGCACAACTTTGTCCACCAACTTGGACCTCTACAAGACAACCCATGACAGTCTTGATTCATATCTACTTCCAACATATGACCGATTGTGGATGGTTTGAATAACTTAGTCATTCCGGAAGAATAACCAAGTTATTATGGAAGTTAAAACATGCAAAGTGAAACACAAGAATAAATGAATCTAATAAGGTCTCAGAACTTATGAATATAAATAAAACACCTTTTATTTATCACCATATGATTGCACGTTATTCATTATATACTGTTTCAGCTATCAACTTTATTCTTGAATTTAAAACAATAGTTGTCCCATGCTCCAAGCATGTACACTATGTTTTCTAAACACTAGTCATGCCATACAGCAAGTATGCATACTATGTTCGTCTATGACCCTTACTTTGTGAAATAAACCAATTGACCAAACTTTTAATGATTCTAATTTCACACTCCCGAATTCTTATGGAAAATGTAGGAACTCCAAATTCATGCCATTTTACCTATATCTGTTAGATTCTCAACTTATATGCAATGATTCTCTTGTAATGATTATGCACAAAGTCAGAAAGACTTGACAACAAACATTACAGAGCATTCCAAAGGAGATCAACTCCTTGGAAACATCCTTCTTGCATTAAGTTTCCTAATCTTACACAGATTTATTGAACAACTTCCACCAATGGGATCATTTCCACATTTCCCTTTTGACTATCACTTCTGAACAAGAGTTGCCTCTTTTCAGAATATGTCAATATGGTCCTTCCAACAATTAACACTATACTTCCAACTGTCCCTGAGCAACGAATCTTTGGTAAACCTTAGATTTTCCTCGACAATTGCTTAATCGTTCTAGTCATATCCAGTTCTAGACCTTTTCCCTTCTTAATGCCCTAGGCATTTGGAAAATTTTAGAAAGGATGAATATAGCACATGTAATCGATCCTATATCCGAAGCATATGGGACACGATTCATGATTTCTCACATAAAGAATAAACCAGTCTTTTGCTATAACATTTCCATTTCTATTTTCCAAGTTCTCATAATTCAGATTATGAAAAGGGATGCCGTAATCATAATCTAATTTTAGAACGCAAATAATGAACCCATATATAGAATTTCCTTATGTTGAGCCATTCCAACATGAAATTTATATATATTCTTAACTAAATTTGATTAAAATCTCAATCTAAGCTTTTAGAATTGAAATGAAGTATAATTTCCTCTCCCTTAATTATAGCAAAACAACTTTTTCAACCACTGCAGCCTCACAAATTATAACTTTTGTTTTCTATAATTAACATTGCTAACTTGCAACCTTTATCATAATTATTATGCTCCCACTAACATGATGATTATTAGCATAACACTTATGCTCCCACTAGCCTTGACATATATGCAGAAATTACTGGACTTCTAGAAATCAATACTTTATTGACTTTCTTACCAAAGTTCAGATTTCTGATACTAGATTGCTTTGATAAGACTTTATCAAAATCACACACCTCTCCTTAGATAGCTCACAGGTGTGTCTAAACAATTTTAAGAACTATGAAAAGGGATGCCTTAATCATAGTCTCGATTGTTTAGACTTTTTCCACTTCTCACAAGTCCATGTTAGTGTGCCAGTAAACCACACACGCTCCACTAACGACTTTGAGAATGCAAATATCACAATTGTTATCTAGTTAAAATCTACTTAGTGAAAATGTTTCCTCACCATCATTTTCATGAATCAGAGAGAAACCTTATGACACTTAGATTTAATGGTGTATGTGTTCTTATCCATGTGAATTGTCAAAACCATAGTCACTAGACAAGGGTAATGACCAATCCAAACTCATATGGACTGAACTCAATCTTAATTTCTTGCCATCTGGCAGCTCAAGGGCCTTCCATTGCTTCCAAGTTGTTATGAAACCAATTGAGAACTCTAAGAACTCATATGCAAAACCAACTTTAATTGGAATGGGCACAGAATATGTCAACTACAGGTTTTTATTCTTGATTAGATCTTGAAATTCTTTTCAGGATCCTTAAGACTCCCACTGTCCTCTTGACATATAAGACTATCTTGCCAAATATTCAAGAGATAGTTTGAATTCTTTATCAAGACAAACACTTCACACAATTGGCCTAAGTTGGTCTCTGTTTTATCCAAAACATCACAACTTACCAATTTCAAATGTACAAGGGTAGAAAACCTTTTACTCTTACATTTGACTAGTGTTAATAAACCTTCTTTAAGACATGTCACTCAACTTACAGTCTTGGAGTATGACTCTAAGACTTGTTTTGGAATGAAGTATGACTCATCTTCTTGATTTAACCATTTCAACAATTTAAGTTCCTCTTCTTAGTCATATGAATGCACTAAGATTTCCTTAGAGAACTAATTGTGCTATGGTTTCTTAATCATTAAGATGATCACAAAAACTGATACTAATGTACTCTCCCATCTTTTCAGATTTGAGAAACTTTTATCTTTCTACCTAATTTGACTCTTCTTATTCGTTCTGCCTTAAATTGAAACTTTTCTAATGTTTCAGAATTATACTTAAACTTGTAAGTATCACCATATTTACTGAACTTAAGTAAATCATGACGAATAGTCTTAACGATCTTTTGTGGTGGACTTGACCAGTGCATAAGAATGTGTACTCGATCCCTTAGTCCTTCACTTGACTCACATATGCATGTGAACAAGGAACTAGTCTTAATTTTCCAAAGATGAAAAATTCTCATTCATCATGCTATACAACTTGCATGATTCCAAGTTCCGGTCCAATTGAAACTTGGGTGATGAGAATCTTTCCTTATTTGGTAAAGTTAGACACTACCACAAATGAAAGAATCAAATTCATATTTCTACTCTTGCTCTTAATGGAATCTTTATAAGCAACACAAATTTTCACAAATGCCCTTGTAAGGATATTTAAAAATAAATAAAATCATCATTTTTCCTTTTATTTTAAAAACTTTGTGGAAAAAACTATCCTTACAATGCAAAAGAGCATGAAAACTCTGTTGTTATCCACTCCTAAGCAATATATCATAACTCCTAAAAAGTAGCTTAAGAATCCGATCTTTAAACTATGCGATAGAAATCCATCTACGCGATCAGATTCAACATATTCTTTCTTTAAGTTTCTTCACTTTTCTTTGATTCTTAAAACATCACCATGTGACCCAGTCACATCATGTATCAAGAATCTCAGAGTAGAAACTTAGCAGAGTTAGATAGTGGACTTTACCTGAAGTAGAGTCAAACTTGTTGACTTTAACACCGTTAGGTAAATTGGCAGCTTCGCAACCAATGCCCCTTCCTTTGGCAATTTAACATATAGACACTTTGGTAATGGAACATGGGACTATCACAGAATTAGCCTTTCTCTTTACCATATGGTCAACCAGGTTGACTATGGCCGATCCCTTTCCATTGGGAAGAGAGAGCTTTACTGGATATCCAATGTCATTATTGTCAATGTCCACAAGTTTTAGGAAGTTGATCTTAGCAAATAGATAAGATCATTAAGAGTCTTGTCATAGTCTGTTTCATAGGAGTCCTAAAGGAACTCACTATGTGACTTAGAAAGTAGTTGAGCCACCAACTTTCTCAAGACTTTGACACCCAACTCTCTCGGCTTGTCAATATGTGACTTTATCTCCAAGATGCAATCACACATAGACTTTGCTTGCCAATAGGGCTAGAGTGACCTTGAACTTGTGGGATAGGGAGAATAATTGGAGGAGGTGGAGGAAGTGAAGTTCCAAGAGATTTGGTAGGATCATAGATGTCTGAACTAGACATCTTTTGGGAGATATTCAAGATAGTTGATCTAAAGTCATTAATATAACACCCAATATGAAATATTAAGGCTAGGACCCTACAAACTATTTGATAACATGGAAGAGGGATGCCGTAATCCAAGCTATAAAATATTTGAAGGTAGGTGAATGACGATTCACCAATTTCCACCAAGATAAATGAAATGTATTATTAGGTTTTAAAACTCCTAGGTTCTTTTGAGATTCATTGAACTGTTCAATGGCATGTTTCAATCTCGAGTGTGCTCTTCAAGTTTTGTGACTGGGATGCCGAGGATCACAAAACAAGGTGTGAATAACCATGCAAATATACTTGGTACCCTTAATATTTACCCCTCAATCGATGTGCCAGTTAACCACACATGCTCCATCGATACTATGATAAATATTAAGTTACCCTTTGCCTACCTTGTTAAATACGAGTTAGTGTGCCGGTTAACCACACACGTTCCACTAACCGACTTAAACAAAGTGCAAAGTGTAATTTCATGGATTATCACCTTATTCACATTTTCCTAAAGTAACTAAGATTGGGAATTATAAAAAACATTTAGTTACTTTATATTTATCGTTAATACTTTTAATGAAGGGAGAATTCTAGTCCTTGTCCTACCCGTTCAGCTAACGACCCTCCACCGGTCAAGGAAGCAGTGGGTGAGAGTGGACACCCATTAAACTGCCATTTTTTAGGCAGTAACCTTATACCCCCCCCCCCTTATAGACCGGCTTCGTGAATGAGGCCTACTAACGGTAAGACTGACTTGCTCTTATACATATATATAAATATTATTAACTTATAATATTATAAAGTATAAGGGTTGAATTTTAACTTTTAAAATTCTAAGGGCTAACTTGGAATTAAAGTATTCATAAGTGAAAACTTTTCGAATTCCAAAACTTGAGGGCAAGTTTTGAAACTATTCAAAACTAATTAATTCCATAAATTATGAGTTTAAAGTAGTTTTAATTAAAAACTCTTCAAGTTCCATAACTTGAGGACAAGTTATGGAAGACTTTAAACTAATAAAAGAATTAACTTTTCTTTATTTTATAACTTATGGAATTAATTAAGGTTACACATTTTCTTTTATTTATTTATTTAATGAAGAGACTCTTGAACCTCCATAACTTGATGACAAGTTATGGAGTCATAAAACCATTTAATTAGAACTAGACTCTTCATTTTGTAACCTTTGCCAACTTTTCTGAGTTTTATGATTCTTAAATGTGACTTTTCATATAACTTGAGGACAAGTTACAAAAACACACTTTGGAATCAACTCTTAGATTAAAATGGATTGAAATCAACTATTTCACACAACTTTTCTATTAATCTAAGAACAATATAATTCAAATCATCAATCTTCAAGAAATTAGCATGAACATACAAACTAATACAAATCTTGAAATTATGACAATTATCTTAGAAATTGGATTAGCATGAACATTACCACATCAAAAACAAGTTTATAAGTCCAAAAACATCTTAGGGTAATGTTCCTAGTCCAATTCCAGCCAAAACAATCGAATATATGCTGTCAGGGGGTCCAACTCGTCGAGTGCACGAACCAACTCGGTGAGTTGGATGCATTTTGCCTTGGACTCAGCGAGTCCATTCATGGACTCGACGAGTCTGCTATGCAGACAACATCAAAACTCGATTTTTCCAGCTACTTTTGCAAGTATAACAAGAAAATAAGCCTAGGCTCTGATACCACTGTTGGGTTATGAGCATTCTTACACTCCTAAGTGTACATGCAACCCTAAATACCTTGGATCTATGTTTTCTCTATTATACATGCAATTATGAACATCCAAGGTATTATCCTAATCTAGCATACAAAATAATGAATATAACAAGATAGAATACATAGCTCTTTGATGTAGAATGTCTTCATGAAGCTTGAGTGCCTAGTGCCTCAAGTGTGACACCTCAAATGGTTCAAACAACACCAAATACACTTGGAATAACTTGAGAGAAACTTGAACACTCTTAAAATCGGCTAGCCCTTTCTTATTATTCATAGTGTCCGATTTTTCCCAAAGAATATGATCTTATATAGTTGTTACAATTAGGGTAAACCCTAATTGTCATGACCTTCCATTTCCTTGGATCCATGGGTTCAAATACACCATGGAGCATCCTATGGGTTTTAGCCCAACTTGATTATCCATGGAGCATTATCCCACTATACAACTATGGATGATTTACACAATCAACCCATATATTTAATTAGTCTTCTTTTGATCACTTAATTAATTTTAGATTAATTCTTGATCAATACTAGTTAAATAATCCTATTAATATATTAGAACTTATAATATATTAATCAACCTTAAGTGTTATTTCTCTCATTATAGTCTATCCAAGTGCATGATGCCATGCAACCCAAATGGACCATGCCGGGTCGGGTCAAGTCTTACCAATTATAGTTATGGACTTAGACATTAATCCAACAGGAACAACAGTTAGAGTAGCAGCATGAATTGACACTGATTGTTGTTTCTTGGAGGGCTCCTACAAAGAATGCCCCTTGCGTTTGTTCCAGAACTTCTTCTTCTTCTCTCCCCTCTCCTATTGTGGTTTAGGAGCGGCTGTCACCTCATCAAGATCGACCCCGTGATCTATCAGGGTCTGCGCCAGGCACTTGGCGCTATCAAATGTAGTGGGTCTAGCAGCAAAAACAATTCCTTTGGTTGGGGCCGTCATTCCCCAGATGTAACTCTCAATCTTTTTGCATTCTGGGGTGACCATTCCCGGACAGAGAAGAGCCAGATCGCAGAATCTAGCGGTGTAGACAGCAATGTCGGAACCCTTCATCTTTAGGTTCCAAAGTTCGTGAACTTTTTCACCTCTCCTCTTGGGAAGTATTTGGCGAGCATCAGATCCTTCAGAATTTCCCAACCCATGACATTAGCCACTGGCAAGGTTAGGGATTTGACTTGGCCATTCTACCAGGTCAATGCTCTGTCGGTGAAGGTGCAGGCGACGAACTTCAGCTTGTTGGCTTCGGAGCAGGAATAAATTTCGAAGATGGATTCGATCTTCTCGAACCATCAAGTTAAGGCAATTACTCCTCCATTTCCGTCGAAGGATTTAGGTTTCACGTTCATGAAGTCCTTATAGGAACATTTCTTCTGATGTGCCTGAATTCCATCGAGATTAAGGGGATGGGTACCACTACCTGACCCGCTAGAACCGCTGGAATTTATCTGTGACATCGCGGCAGCCACAGTGGCTGTGACAGCTGCCTGGAACATGGCAGGATCGAACTGAGGAGGTGGCGGTGGCGGAGTATCATTGTTCCTTCTGATGGGTCTTCTTCGGGGAGGCATCTTGTTCTAGAACAATCAGGAAGAAGAGGATGATAAGTCCTCTAAATCTGAATCAAGATACATGAAACAAGATATATCTCATTATGAAAGTCAAAGTGTTCTACGAAGTGATGTCTAGAGAAGGGGGTTACTAATGCAAGTAACTATCGCTAAGAAGAAATATGTGATTGGTTTTATACAAACAATCCTATGTGTGCATGCAACCCTAGATTTGGATCTATGTTTTCACTATTAGATATACAACATTATGAACACAAGAAGAACCCTAACATGCATCTAGGTATTTCGAAATATAGATGCTAGAAAGAATCACATACCTCTTATTGTTATATTGTAATAACAACTCAAATCTTTAATCTCCTTGTCTATGAAAGCAAATACCACAAGTGTAGTACCTCTAATGGCTCACAAACACCAAAAGCAAATGGAGAGGCAAGAGAGAGAGAAAGAGAGAGAGAGAGAGAGAGAGAGATAGAGGGAAGGCAGAAAAATAGCTCTAGGTCTTCTTGGGATCAAGTCGTCGATTTCCCTTAGCCAAGGGGTCCTTAAATAGGGTGGAGATTAGGGTTTTAGTCCTTATCCTTATCTGGTTGCATGCTTACCCACCAAGCAGCCCATAAGATAAGTTTAGAAGCCTTATCCTTGGACGAATTCTACGGCCTTATCCCCTTGAATTCGTCCACCCTATCCATAGGGCATCCATCGCCCTAATTTGCAACTATCACATAATTACAATTCAGCCCCTCTAGTTTAATTAATTACTTTTGATCACAGAATTAATTCTTAATTAATTATTGACCAATATTAGTTAAACAAATATGATTTCTCCTTTAATATATTATTCTTATAATATATTAATAAATCATAATAACCTCTTTCTTTATTATTTCTCCAGTCAAGTTGCTTTGGTGAAGGTAACCCAAAAGGACCATGTACAACCGGGTCAAGTACTTACCAAATATGGTTACGGGCTTAGACACTAATCCAACAGTCTCCCACTTGGATAAGTCTAGTAACCATAAATGTGTTGGATATAGTGTCTAAGTCCATAACTATATTTGGTATGTACTTGACCCGACCCGGCATGGTCCATTTGGGTTGCACTTCACCCGAACAATTTATAGATAATCTTTTGAGAATAGTATAAGTTATGATTTATTAATATATTATAAGTTCTAATATATTAATATAAAATCATATTATTTAATTAGTATTGATCTATAATTAATCTAGAATTAATTTAGAGATCAAAAGTATGACTAATTAAATATGGGCTCTTGTATTTATATAGTGTGGGCTAATGCTTATTTGGAATGGGCTAGACTTGCATGGAAATTCCATGGATACTCCATGGAGATTTAACCCACGGATCTCATGGAAATGAAAAGACATGGGTATTAGGGTTTACATGGATTTAACCCTAATCCACCACACTATATAAAGGAGGATTTGGTTCTTGAAATGACACTAGTTGTGGTAAGTAAAGTAAGAGGGCCGATGTCAAGAAATGTGATTACTATTCTCTCAAAGTTCCAAGTTTGTGGTGATTTGTGATTTCCATTTGAGGCATCCACACTATTGGTGCTAGGCTCTAAAACTCCAAGCAATCAACTACAACTACAAGGTAAGTATTTCTACTAGCTTTATTTGATTCAAGTTCCCCATGCCATGCTAGATAGGATAAGAACCTTGGAAAAATAATTATTTGCATGTATCTTACTCAAACATAGATCCAAGGTTTCTAGGGTTGCATGTACACCATAGGAGTGATAGAATGCTCAAAACCCATCAGTGGTATCAGAGCCTAGGCTTGTTTAACTGATACTTGATGCAAATAGCTTAAAAATCAAATTTTTTTGTTCACTACCGTATGAACTCGCCGAGTCCATGGGGGGACTCGACGAGTCCATGAAGAAATACATGCTACTCGTCGAGTCTGCTCATGCACTCGACGAGTAGAGGCTGCAGTGTCCAATTTTTCGAGTTTTGCTGCTGGAAATGGACTAGAAACATTACCCTAAACTGTTTTGGTGTTATAAAACTTGTTTTAGATGGTGTAATGTTTATGCTAATCCGTTTACAATGGCTATTATCAAAAATTACAAGTTTCATGAGTAATTTATGATTCTTGGAATGTTCATATTCATGTTCTTTAACTTATGAAGAATTAGATGATCATAGGAATTGTATGTAACCTACTTGGTAGTTTAATTCTTGATCATTGTGTGTTTTAATGGAGTCCATAACTTGTCCTTAAGTTATGGAAAACCAAAGGTCACATTTTAATAAAACCATTAAAAGAACACAAGAGTTAGAAAAAATGAAGAGTCTTCATTTTTAATACTCAATTAAATTCATAAGTTATAAGAAATGAAAAAGTTTTGAAAGTTTACAAAACTTGCCCTCATGTTTTGGAACAAGTAAAGTCCTGATTAAAACTTTAATTCCAACCCTTAGAATTTTAAAAGTTAAAATTCAACCCTCATACTTTATAATATTATAAGTTAATAATATATATATATATATATATATATATATATATATATATATATATATATATATATATATATATATATATATATGTAAGATCAATTCGTCTTACCGCTAGTACGCCTCATTCACAAAGCCAGTCTTTAAGGGGGGTATAAGGTTTTTGCCTATAAAATGGCAACTTAATGGGTTTCCACTCTCACCCACCGCTTCCTTGATCGGTGGAGGGTCGTTAGCCGAACGGGTAGGACAAGGACTTATAAATTCTCATCAAAAGTATAATGATAATACTAAAGTAACTAAACCTTATTAAATTCCTAATCTTAGTTATTTTAGGGAAAATGTGAATAAGGTGCTAATCCATGAAATTACAGCTTACACTTTGTTTAAGTCGTTAGTGGAGCGTGTGTGGTTAACCGACACACTAACTTGAACTTAACAAGGTAGGTAAATGGTGACTTAATGTTTATCATAGTATCGATGTAGCGTGTTTGGTTAACCGGCATATCGATTGAGGGGTAATACATTAAGGGTACAAAGTAATTTGCATGGTTACTTCACACCTTGTTTTGTGATCCTCGGCCTCCCAGTCACAAAACTTGAAGGGCACACTCGAGATTGAAACATGCCATTGAAGAAAGTTCAAGGAATCTCAAAGAATCTAGGAGTTTCTAAACCAATTAAAACCTAATTAAATATTTCGTTTTTTCATGGTGGAAATTGGTGAATCGTCATTCACCTACCTTCAAATACCTTATAGCTTAGATTACGGCATCCCTCTTCTAAGTTATAAAATATTATGTTGGGTCCTAGCCTTAGTATTACATTTGGGTGTTTTATTAAGGACTATCTATATATCTAATCTAATCTATTCCCTCTTTTTTTTTCAGATGTCTTCCAATAACAATGCTTCTGGCTCAAACCCTACTAGCTCCTTCTCTCTCATGAATCTGTGTGGGAGAGTCATCTTTGATGGGTCCAACGTTACTGATTGGATTAGAAACATCAGGATGGTCACTCGGTATGAGAACAAAGAATATGTTCTCGACAAGGAGCTGAAGGTACCCGAGCCAACTGTTACTCCTGAAGAGCTAGCTGAATATGAGGTACATGAAAGAGATGCTACAAAAGTAACATGCATCATGATGGCCACCATGACAGCCAATCTCCAAAAGTCCTATGAGGACTATTATCCTTTTGAGATGCACCAGGACTTGGTGGACCGCTACCATCAAAGTTCTCGTTAAGAGCGATATGAAATAATCTCCTCCATGATAACAACCCGAATGAAGGATGGTGAACCCATCACGGACCACATGCAGAAAATGCAAAGGTATGTGGACTGTTTACTAAAGCTGAATGTGAACTTCCCCGAGGAGTTAGCAATAGACATCATTTTTCACTCCTTACCATCGTGTTATGATCAATTCTGCATGACATATCACATGAACAAGGAAGAAGTCACCCTCAGCAAACTTCAAGGACTCTTGAAGACTGCTGAAAGTGGTATAAAGGGTAAGTCGGTTGTTACTACTCCTACTCCTACTCCAACTGCGGCCAATGTCTTGGTAATCGGGCATGGCAAAGGGAAGAAGAGAAAGAACCCTTCTAAGGGTACCATGGGTAAGACCCTTGAAGGCTCCTCTTCAAGCAAAACCAAGGAAGGTTTTGTCACTCCTTCTGCTAACCCTAATGAGGCTGAATGCTTCAATTGTCATGAAAAGTCGCACTGGAAGCAAAACTGCCCAAAGTACCAGCAAGATTTGAAGGATGGGAAAGTAAAACCCAACCATGCAGGTATATACACTATATTGTCTAATAACTCACCTCATTCTAAGTCTTGGGTCCTTGATACAGGTTGTGGTATTCACATAAGTTGTGATTTGCAGCGACTAAGAAGAAGTGAGAATGTGGAGCAGGGAAAGATAAACTTGATCATGGGAAACAGGAAAGCTTCACATGTCACCAAGATAGGAGTTTATTCCTTAGTGCTAAATAGTGGGTTTACATTAGATTTGAATAATTGTTATTATTCGCCAGAAATGGCAAGAAATGTTATTTCCTTTCATGCATTGTACAAACAAGGTTTTACCTTTTATTTTGATAATAATAATGGTAGTATTGATGCTTTCTTTAATAATGATCTTTATTTTAAAGCATTACCTTGTGATGGAGTGTATGAAACTGTATATGTTGTAGATAATCTAGGAAATAATGTATTGTGTATTGACTCTTCCACTAGCTTAGATAAAGCATCTTTATGGCATTGTCGTCTTGGACATGTAAGCAAGAAATGCATAGGCCAACTCCAAAAGGATGGAGTCTTGGAGTCAGTTGACCTAAAGTCAGATGATAGTTGTGAATCTTGTTTGCTTGGTAAAATGACAAAGTCACCTTTTACTGGCACTTGTGCTAGGGGTGAAGGTTTGTTGGACCTCATACACACGGATGTGTGTGGACCCTGCAGAACCGCCACAAGAGATGCTAATCGCTTCTATGTGACTTTTACTGATGATTTTAGTAGATATGGATATGTCTACTTAATTAAGCAAAAGTCAGAAACCTTTGAGAAATTCAAAGAGTTTAAGCAAGAAGTGGAGAATCAATTGGGTAAGAACATTAAGATGCGTCAATCCGATCGTGGTGGTGAGTATCTTAGTACTGAGTTCCTTGACTATCTTAAGGAATGTGGGATTGTCTCACAATTTACACCTCCTAGGACACCACAGTTGAATGGTGTAGCTGAGAGGCGCAATCGGAACTTGTTGGACATGATTCGTTCCATGATGAGTCGAGCTTCGCTACCAATCTCATTTTGGGGGTATGCCTTAGTGACTACCGCCCATATCCTTAATCTAGTCCCTACAAAGAAGGTTGCCAAAACACCTCACGAGGTGTGGACTGGAGAAGTTCCCAATCTAGACCACATCAAGATTTGGGGTTGTGAGGCTTTCGTGAGACGCGAGACTCACGATAAGCTCGAACCCCGAAGCAAAAGGTGTATTTTCATCGGCTACCCACAGAAATCCTTTGGCTACATCTTCTACAGACCTAGTGATAATGTGGTCTTTGTAGCAAGAAGAGGATTATTTCAAGAGAGAGAATTCATGAGCCAAGGAGATAGTGGGAGGCAAATGACCTTGAGGAAATTCAAGAGTCAAGTGGTGAAGGAACCTCAAACCTTAGCCCTCAACTTGAGGAGGAAACTCCTGTTGAGCCGACTGAAGAATCTATACCTCTGAGGCGTTCCACCAAAGTTAGGAACGCACCTGAGCATTATTATGGTTTCCATATTACCACAGAAGGTGAAATACTTATCAGTGATAACACACTGGTAAATCTGGATGAGCCTAACAATTACACAAAAGCCATGGCAGGCCCTGAGGCTGTTAAATGGAAAGAGGCTATAGAGAATGAGATACAGTCCATGTATGACAATCAAGTTTGGAACTTGGTTGACAGTGTACCTGATCGTAAGATAGTTGGGTGCAAATGGATCTTCAAGAAGAAGACCTACATGGATGGTAATGTACACACTTATAAGGCACGACTTGTTGCAAAGGGTTATTCTCAAACTCCGGGAGTTGATTATGATGAGACCTTTTCACCAGTGGCCAAGATTAAGTCTATTAGGGTTCTGTTAGCCATTGCTGCATTTCATGACTATGAAATATGGCAAATGGATGTCAAAACTGCTTTTCTTAATGAAAAGTTGGCTGAGGATGTTTACATGAGTCAGCTAGAGGGTTTTGTTAGTACAGAGTACCCCAATAGAGTGTGTAAGCTCGAGAAATCCTTTTATGGATTGAAACAGGTGCCTCGCAGATGGAATCTTTGCTTCGATGAGAAAGTCAAAGAATTTGGCTTTTCAAGGAATGAAGATGAATCATGTGTCTATATCAAGGCTAGTGGGAGTATAGTCATCTTTTTGGTACTATATGTGGATGACATACTACTCATAGGAAATGACATCCCAATCCTACAGGAAGTAAAGTCCTGGCTTGGGAAGTGTTTCGCTATGAAGGACCTTGGAGAAGCTGCCTATATCCTAGGGATAAGGATTTTGAGAAACAGGAGTAAAAGACTAACTGGACTTAGTCAAGGCACCTATGTAGACAAAGTATTGAAAAGATTCAACATGCATAACTCCAAGAAAGGTGAGTTACCTATCTAGTGTAATGAATATTCTCAAGTACCTGCGAAGGACTAAGGACTGGGTCCTTACCCTTGGTGGGAGTGATGACTTGAGAGTTGTAGGGTATAGTGATGCTAGCTTTCAGACTGACAGGGATAATTTCCGCTCTTAGTCGGGTGGCTCTTTACCCTAAAAGGAGGGGAAATTACTTGGAAAAGTTCCAAGCAGGAGACAGTGGCTGATTCCACTTGTGAATCAGAGCATATGGTAGTAAGCGAGGCAGCAAAGGAGGCTATATGGCTAAAGAACTTCATGGGAGACCTTGGAGTTGTACCAGCTATAAAGGAGCCAATGGAGATTTTCTGTGACAGTAATACTGCGGTTGCCTGAGCCAAGGAACCAAGAGATCATGGGAGATCCAGACACATTGACAGAAAATATCACTTCATCAGACATCGAATAGAAGAAGGAATCCTCGTGGCAAAGAGGGTGTCATCGGATGAGAACCCAACAGATCCCCTAACGAAGGGACTGACTCGGGTTAAGCATCACCAGCATGCTCAGAGCATTGGGCTGAAGGATGATATTAGTTTTAGTAGTTAGATAATCTTGAAATTTGTAAAATATAATTGACAGTTGATGATAAATAAAAGTTGTTATTTATGAGTAAAGTGTTGCTATCTCTTGTCAATCGTTTACTAATATTTCTTTTTGCATGTTTTGACTTCCAGAATAATTATGTTATGGTTTATATCATATTGTTCAAACTCTCCATAGTCGGTTATATGTTGGAAGTAGATATGAATCAAGACTGTCATGGGTTGGCTTGTAGAGGTCTAATATGTTAGACAAAACGGGGCTACAACACTCATGAGCGCTCATAAGTTCTGAGTATTGGGTGCAACCCATGCTCACTTGTATCACTTCATGGAATTTATCTCGAGTGATTGTGAGACGGTAATATCATATAAGTCTTCAAACCTAGAGATATGATTTGTTGCCTATGAGTTGGTTATGCATTGATTGCACGAAAACACATTGGTAACACGATGTTATAAATCGTGCTTTTGTGTGTCATTCAACAAGTAGTAGAGCAAACATATGAGTCAAAGTTTATCTATTCCTTCTAGGATTAGAAGCGATATCTAGTCCCCTCAATGATTTTGATTTGACCTATGTATCGGGCCCGGTCAGAACTAAATTGATGTGTTCAGTTAAGTTCTATGTCAAACAAATCGGAAATCGGGAAACAAATGTTGGACAATAAGCAAGACCATGTTCCATGTATTTGTCTGGCTGATATATAGAACAGAGGATTATATGATCACTTATCTAAAATGGCGCTTCATAGTTCAACAGAGGTTAAAGAGCTACGATTGCTGATCGGTTCCTGAAGTCATACTTGCAACTATAGTTATTAGACTTATCCAAGTGGGAGACTGTTGGATATAGTGTCTAAGTCTATAACTATATTTGGTATGTACTTGACTTGACCCGGCTTGGTCCATTTGGGTTGCACTTCACCCGAACAATTTAAGGATAATCTTTTGAGAATAGTATAAGTTATGATTTATTAATATATTATAAATTCTAATATATTAATATAAAATCATATTATTTAATTAGTATTGATCTATAATTAATCTAGAATTAATTTAGAGATCAAAAGTATGACTAATTAAATATGGGCTCTTGTATTTATATAGTGTGAGCTAATGCTTATTTGGAATGGGCTAGGCTTGCATGGAAAGTCCATGGATACTCCATGGAGCTTTAACCCATGGATCTCATGGAAATGAAAAGACATGGGTATTAGGGGTTACATGGATTTAACCCTAATCCACCACACTATATAAAGGAGGCTTTGGTTCTTGAAATGACACTAGTTGTGGTGAGTAAAGTAAGAGGGCCGATTTCAAGAAAGGTGATTATTATTCTCTCAAAGTTCCAAGTTTGTGGTGATTTCTGATTTCCATTTGAGGCATCCACGCTATTGGTGCTAGGCTCTAAAACTCCAAGCAATCAACTACAACTAGAAGGTAAGTAATTCTACTAGCTTTATTTGATTCAAGTTCCCCATGCCATGCTAGATAGGATAAGAACCTTGGAAAAATAATTATTTGCATGTATCTTAGTCAAACATAGATCCAAGGTTTCTAGGGTTGCATGTACACCATAGGAGTGTTAGAATGCTCAAAACCCATCAAAATGCAAGCATAACTCGATTAGCAATCGTAGCTCTCAAAGAACCTGTCGAACTCTAATCTTATCAGCAACCTGTCCTTTAGATAAGAGATCGTACAATCCTCTGTTTCAGATATCCAGCAGTTTGTTTCTCGATCTCAAATTCATTTGACATAGAACTTATTTGAACACATCAATTCAGTCCTGTCCGGGCCCGGCACATAAGTCAAATCAAATCATCGAGGGGCCCTGATATCGCTTTTACCCTCTTAAGATAAAAGGAACAGATAAACTTCGACTTATATGCATTCACTATTCACTAATCAAATTATACACAACAATGCGTTTTATGAAATCAAGTTATTGATACGTTTTCGCATCATCAATGCACAATCAATTAGCAAACAATAAAACATATATCTTGGTTTTAAGACCATATGATATTATCGTCTTGCGATCACTCCTGATAAATTCCATGAAGTGATTCCAGCAAGCGCGGGTTTATTCCAATGCTCAAAACTTATTCATAAGCCCCCATGAACGTTGTAGAAAACCGTTGCTATGTCTAATGCCTTTCAGACAATCTACACCAATTCATGACAGTCTTCATTTATACCTACTTCCAACATACGAACGACTATGGATCGTTTGAATAATTCGTTTATTCTTAATTAACTCAATTATTCAGGAAGTCAAAACATGCAAAGTGAAACAATAGTTAAACAATTAACATAAGATAGAAACTTTAAATAATACTCCTTTATTTAATCATCAAATGTCAATTACATTTATCTATTACACATTTCTAAACTATCTAATCCAAACTAATATCGTCCTTCAGCCCAATGCTCCTAGCATGCTGCAAGTGCTTAACCTTACTCAGTCCCTTCCTAAGCGGATCTGCTGGGTTATTCTCTGACGATACCCTCTTTACTACGAGGAGTCCTTCTTCTACCCGATATCTGATAAAGTGATATTTTATGTCGATATGTCGAGATCTACCATGATCCCTTGGTTCCTTGGTCATGGCAACTGCTCCTTCATTATCACAGGAAATTTATGTAAGCTCTTTTATGGCAGGTACAACTCCAAGGTCTCCAATGAAGTTCTTCAACCATATCGCCTCCTTTGACGCTTCGCTCGCTGTAATGTACTCTGATTCGCACGTTGAATTAGCTACAGTTTCTTGCTTGGTACTTTTCCAAGTCACTACTCCTCCATTAAGGGTAAAGACCCAGCCCGACTGTGAACGATAGTTATCCATGTCGGTCTGGAAACTGGTGTCACTATACCCTCGCACCTTTAAGTCATAACTCCCTCCGAGGACTAGAAATCACTCCTTTGTCCTCTGAAGGTACTTAAGAATATTCTTGACTGCGGTCCAATGTGCTTTGCCAAGGTTCCCTTAATATCTACTAACCATGCTCAAAGTGAAGGCCACATCAGGGCGAGTACAAGTCATAACATACATGATCGAGCCAAATGCGGAAGCGTATGGTTCTCGGCTTATCTCTGCTATCTCGGCTTCAGTACTCGGGCTTTGAGTCTTACTCAACTTGGCATTACTTTGGATCGGTAATTCTCCCTTCTTTGAGTTTTCCATACTAAAACGTTTTAGTACCTTGTCCAAGTAAGTATTCTGACTAAGTCCTATTAGTCTCTTACTTCGGTCTCTCACTATCCTTAGTCCCAAAATATAATAAGCCTCTCCGAGGTCCTTCATAGCGAAGCACTTCCCGAGCCAGGACCTAACTTCCTGCAGTGTCGGGATGTCATTTCCTATGAGTAGTATGTCATCGACATACAATACAAGGAAGCTAACTATACTCCCACTGGCTTTGACATATACACATGATTCATCTTTGCTTCGTACAAACCCAAACTCTTTGACTTTCTCATCGAAGCAAAGATTCCATCTATGAGATGCTTGCTTAAGTCCATAAATGGACTTCTCAAGCTTGCACACTCTATTAGGATGCTTCGCATTGACAAAACCTTCTGGATGAGCCATGTAAACCCTCATCCAACTTCCCATTAAGGAAAGCAGTTTTGACATCCATTTTCCATATTTCATGATCATGAAATGCAGCAATGGCTAGCATTACCCTAATAGACATTATTTTGGCAACTGGTGAGAAGGTCTCATCATAGTCAACTCTAGGAGTTTGAGTAAAGCCCTTCGTAACAAATTGCGCCTTATACGTGTGCACATTCCCATCCATATTGGTCTTCTTCTTGAAGATTCACTTGCACCCAACCGTCTTACGTCTGGGCACACGGTCAACCAAATTCCAAACTTGGTTGTCGTACATGGACTGAATCTCGCTTTCCATCACCTCTTTCCATTTTGCAGACTCCCGGCCTGCCATGGCTTCCTTATAGCTGTTAGGTTCATCTAAATTTATTAGTGTACTATCATTAATATATGTGTCCCCTTATGTAGTAATATGAAAACCATATAACTGGGGTTGAACTCTAACTTTATCGGAACGCCTGAGAGGTAAGGATTCGTCAATCGGTTCAATCGGAGTTTCATCCTCGGTTAAGCGCCAGCGTTAGAGGTTCCTTCATCACTTGACTCTTCAATCTCTTCAAGATCGATTTGCCTCCCACTGTCCCCTTGGCTTATGAGTTTTCACTCTCGGAAAACCTCTCTCCTCGCAACGAAGACAACATTGTCACTCGGTCTATAGATGAGATATCCAAAGGATTTCTGTGGGTAGCCGATGAAAATACACCGCTCACTATGAGGTTCGAGCTTGTCGTGAGTCTCTCGTCTTATGAAAGCCTTGCAACCCCAAACCTTGATATGTGCCAATGAGGGAGCTTTCCCTGTCCACATCTCGTGCGGTGTTTTGGCAACCTTCTTTGTAGGGATTAAGTTAAGGATATGGACGACAGTCTCTAAGGCATACCCCCAGAATGAGATAGGTAGTGAAGCATGGCTCATCATGGAATGAACCATGTCCAACAGGGTTCGATTACGCCTCTCAGCCACAACGTTCAACTGCAGTGTCCTAGGCAGTGTCAATTGCAAAGCTATTCTGCATTCCTTGAGGTAGTCGTGGAATTCAAGACTTAGGTACTCTCCTCCTCGATCGGATCGAAGCATCTCGATTTTCCTGCCCAATTGATTCTCCACTTCTTGTTTAAACTCTTTGAACTTTTCAAAGGTTTCTGACTTGTGCTCGATTAAATAAATATACCCATATCTACTATAATCGTCGGTGAAAGTCACATAGAAGCGGTTCGCATCCCTTGTGGTGGATCTAAAAGGCCCACACACATCAGTGTGTATGAGATCCAATAGACCCTCACCCTTTGCACATGTGCTAGTGAAGGGTGACTTGGTCATCTTTCCAAGTAAACAAGACTCGCACACATCATCGTCCCTAAGGTCGAATGACTCCAACACTCCATCCTTTTGGAGTTGGGCTATGCGTTTCTTGTTGACATGTCCAAGACGACAATGCCAATAGCATGCTTTATCCATACTATTGGAAGAATCCACACACAATACATCATTTCCTAGGTTATCTACAACCATAACAGTTTCATAAATTCCATTACAAGGCAATGCTTCAAAATATAAAACACCATTTAGATAAGCATAAATCGAACCTTTCTCATTATCAGACGAATATCTAAATTGTAACGCCCGTAGATCTGGGCTAGTCAATTTAGAGGCAATAGGGGTCGAAAACGACTTTTCGACAAAATATTATTAAGAATAAATAATCTCAACCAAGTTTTAGTATATGTTACAAGGTTTCCGTCGTCGAAATCCGAGTTATAACGAAGAAGTTATGGTCCGTCGAAGTTTTACGGCAAAACTGGCACGGCACCGGGAGACGTAAATAGTGAATTTATGATAGAGCTTCTTTTAGCCTTAGTAATCTAAATGAAAGTCGTAGAATATGTTAACCTGAGAGCGTCCATAAAAAGAACGCCCAAATCTGACTTCTTATGAGGAAGTTATGATTTTTCGAAGTTTCGGCTTAGCGGTGTACAGCTCGAAGTTCGAGTATTAGATCGAGCGGTTTTTAGCCGACACAACCTAAACGAGAATCGAAGATCTCGTTATTAGTAGCGTAACGATAAAAAGACAGACGAAAATGGACATCGGATAAAGAAGTTATGAGATTTTAACGGACCAATCCTGTCCCGGCCTGTTAAAAATATAACTTTAAAAATAAAGTCAAAATTAGCCGACGGAGTCTAAACGAAAGTTGTATAGTACGTCTCCACCTACGCGTGGATATAAATAACGTCAAAAACGGAGTTCGTATGAACGAGTTACAAATTATAATAGCATATTTACGTATTAAAATCAAGTATAAATCATATATACGTACACATATATATACATATGTATATATCATTAGAAAGGTATCGACGATGCGGTCATTATAAGACTAATGTTGAGTTCTTTCGACATTAGTTTAGTGCAAATATCGTTAAATCTATTTAAAATAGTATTATAAAGGGGTGTTTAGTTGTTTATATAACTATAAGGTCATTAAGTAATTATGGAGGGTAGTTTTTGTAAATTCAATTACTATAAATAAGAGGCTTGGGCTCTCATATTTCTTGCACCATTCTCTTGATTCAAGAGTCTTTCTCTCCTTATCCCCCGAGCATTTCGGTCCCTCGTGATTCGACTTCTCTTTTTGTAGTTTTAGTATAGTAGGTGAGCACTGAAGCGTTGCACGAATCTTTCTTAGAAAGATTCAGCGACGAATTTCTGCCCCTGCAGAGCCCGACTCCTAGCTAATATCCCCTTGAAAGTAAGTTATGCTTACCCTATTTTAAATATAGTTTATATTTAAAATTAGTATTGTTATTATAAATTTATAATAAATATTTGAGCTATTATTATGACTTATATAAGTATCGTTATAATATCTTTTTAACTACTCACGGTACGGGGAATCTGGTTTAAAGGGCCGCATAGGGTTGTTGGATTTCAGAAGTGCTATACGCCAAAATGGTCCTGCCCTCTGGTGTTTTATGTTTGGCCCCTGTCTGTGCATAGTTGTTGGAAAGTATTGTTTAAACACTTATATAATAATAATAATAATAATAATAATAATAATAATAATAGTAATAATAATAATAATAATAATAATAATAATAATAATAATACTAATAATAATAATAATAATAATAATAATAATAATAATAATAATAATAATAATAATAATAATAATAAGACTAATAATTAGTCACGGTAATATTAGACTAAAATCTAGTGGTGATAATACTAGGTTTCGTCAAAGGAAATTATTTTAAAGTAAACGAAGCGCTGTCCGAGTACCGAGTCACCACCTTCTCAGGTGAGTGCATAGTTACTTTCAGCTTACACATAGATATGAAGTATTTTATATAAATTACGTGTTATGTGTGCATATTATCTGAATACTTGCTATCTATGCTGGATGAACGTTTTATACATGTTTTCAATGATTTAAACTGTATATGTATTTTATATCTACAAAATGTGTTGGGTAAAACATGGGTAGATGTAATAGTTGCTGTGTGACAAAATAAAATAATGAGAGGCCTCGTTATAGCTATTCTTGATGATCTAGTCGTCTAGCGGAGTATAGATGACGACCACAGACTATTCTAGACAGTCCAGTGGAACACTAGCAGGCTCGCAACCTATAGGTGTTTATTCGAACTGTGTGTTTATTCGAACTGTGTGTTCATTCGAACTGTGTGAACTGTGTGCTCACCAGGTACACTCCATCCCAATGATAGTCCTTTGACTAAGTCCCTTATGTTAGATGTTTTAGGGACGTAATGTGAGGATAACGGGAATGGGTAATTGGGTTGATTGCTTGATGTTTAAAAATAATAACTATATTATTGTGGGTTGAAAACCCTATGTGCTCACCAGGTTTCCCAACCTGACCCACTCAGTTTATTTATATCACAGATGTTGATATGAAGTGACATTACACTGAGAAATTTAAAGAGATGTAGATCACTAGTGTAAATAATTGTAAGTTCTGTTTATGCTTATGTTTCTGTATTAACGATGACATCCCAAACGTTTTAAAATGAAATAAATACGTTTCTTTGAAAATGTTTTAATAACGTATTTAACATGTTTTTCTGGGAACAAATTCCACAACATTTTTATAAAATGAAGTACTCTGATTTTTATAAAGCATAAACAAAATCGGTCTTTTCTGGCCGTGAAAATGGGGATGTCACATAAATCCTTGTCTAAACAAGCCATGAAATAAAATGAAGTTTCTTGCCATATCTGGCGAATAGCAACAATTATTTAAATCTAAACCCAATCCATTACTAAGCGCTAAGGAATACACTCCAATCTTGGTGGCAGGCGATGATCTTCTGTTCCCCATGATTAGATTTATTCTTCCATGCTCCACATCCTTATCTCTTCTTAGTCCCTGCAAATTAGAACATATGTCAAAACCACATCTTATATCAAGAACCAAAGAAATAGCATGTGATGAATCATTAGATTTAATTATGTAAATACCTGTAAAAGATGGCTTGATCTTCCCATCCTTGATGGCTTGCAGATATTCTGGGCAGCTTCTCTTCCAATGCCCTATTTTGTGGCAGTGGTGGCACTCTGTCTCCTTTGGGTTTGAGTTGGGCTTAGCAGAACCAACTTTGGTTCCACTCGAAGAGGTACCATCTTGGGGCTTTCCCTTGTGGTGGCTCTTTGAAGGAGCCTTCCTCTTCTTGCCCCTCCCTTGCCCAATGGCCAAAACAGGAGCAATGGGTGGAGTAGGAGTTAATGCAACAAACTTGTCCTTGAGGTTGCTCTCAGCAGTCCTTAGGAGCCCTTGGAGTTTGCTTAAGGTGACCTCTTCTTTGTTCATGTGGTAGGTCATCCTAAATTGGTTGTAGCACGAGGGCAAGGAGTGGAGAATGATGTCGATTTCCAGATCTTCCCCAAATTTAACATTTTACTTGTGAAGACGATCAACATACCTCTACATCTTTTGCAAATGCGAGGTTAGAGACTCTCCACTTCCCATCTTAGCGATGATCATGTTGGTGATGATCTCATAATGCTCTTGCCTTGCACTTTGGTGGTACCTCTCCAGCAAATCTTGGTGCATTTCGTATGGATACATGTCCTCATAGGACTTTTGGAGTTCAAGATTCATAGTGGCCAACATAATGCAATGAACTTTAGTTGCATCACGCTCGTGGGTCTCAAAGATGTCCATTTCTTTGGGAGTAGCGATTTTTGGATTGATCTTTTCAAGCTTCTCGTCGAGGACATATTTTTTGTCCTCTTAACGAGCAATCATGCGAATGTATCTAATCCATTTGTTGAAATTCGATCCATCAAACGTCACTTTTTGACATAGGCTCATTAGCGAGAATGAGCCAGGAGCAGCGTTGTTTGTGTTTACGTTAGACATCTCTTATTAGAAAGGACCAAAGTTTGATTATAATTGTATCCGTAATTAAACACCCAAAATGAGAAATTAGGGATAGGATCCAATAACATTATTTACACATTAGAAAAGGGATGCCGTAATCTAACATGCAAATAATTTGGAGGTAAGTGAATGACGATTCACTAATTTTCCACCATGAAAAACATAAAAGGCTTAAGTTTTAAATGTATTGAAAATTCCTAGATTCTTTTGAGATTCATTGAACTTTTCAATGGCATGTTTAAATCTCGATATGCCCCTCAAGTTTGTGACTGGGATGCCGATGATCACAAAGCGGGTGTGAATAACCATGCAAGTGTACATGGTGCCCTCACTGTTACAGTCACCTATGCGATGTGCCGGTTAACCACACACGCTCCATTGAACTATGAGAAACAATGAGTCACCCTTTGCCACCTTTTCTTAGAACCAATTAGTGTGCCGGTTAACCACACACGCTCCACTAACTTCTTAGCAAGGGTGCAAAGTGTAATTTCATGGGATTGCATCTATTCACTTTTGCCTAAAGTAATTAAGATTGGGAATTTTGTAAAAATGTTTCGTTACTTTATATAGATTCATTATACTTATTAATGAGGAGAGGATTGCCCTATCATACCCGTTCGGCTAACGACCCTCCACCAATCAAGGAAGCGGTGGGTAAGAGTGGATACCCATTAAACGACCATTTTATAAGCCATAACCTCATACCCCCTGTAACGTCGTAAAATTTCAAACAAATTTTCACATTTTAAAAACACTTTATTTCACAATATCATAAAACTCATTGTTCCACATATCCAAACATAAGTCAAAATCCCAAGATCATATCATGTATAAAACTCCGCGTGTACGTGTACTGATCATGTCGGCGCCTTCCCGTGATCCTCACTAGTGCCTGAAACGCATAACACAAAACACTGTAAGCACGAAGCTTAGTGAGTTCCCTAAAATACCACACATAACACATACTAGCCACTCGAGGCTATATTTTAAACACTTCAAAATACTAGGGTTTTAATTTCAATTTTAAAATTTTGGAAATTTAGGACTTTTTAAATTAAAATTTTAAATATTAAAACTCTTGATTTAATAATTATCCTTAAATTAAACAAGTAATTTAAATTATCAAATCTAAAAGGATTATCTTTTAAATTAAACAATTAATTTAATTTATCTTCATCCCTTAAATCCCCTAAAATTCTAAAATTGGGATGGGATAATTCAAAATCTTTAATTACCATATTTAAACCATTAAAAGATAATTACAAGATATGGGATTATCCAAATCCCTAAAATTAAGGATCTTATCTTGGGGAGGAGGCAAATTTCGAAAACCCTAGATTTCGAAATCTTGGTGGCTAAGAAAAGGGTTTGAAAAACCCTTATCAATTTTCGAAATACAGGGTTTAAGAACCCTAATTTCGAAATCCTTGCCTCCCAGGGTTTATTGGCTATAAACCCTAATGTGTCAAATTCATACAATTTTATAGATCTAACTGAAAATAAATAATCATAAGTCTCTGATACCACTGATTGGTTTTATACAAACAATCCTATGTGTGCATGCAACCCTAGATTTGGATCTATGTTTTCACTATTAGATATACAACATTATGAACACAAGAAGAACCCTAACATGCATCTAGGTATTTCAAAATTTAGATGGTAGAAGGAATCACATACCTCTTGTTGTTATATTGTAATAACAACTCAAATCTTTAATCTCCTTGTCTATGAAAGCAAGTACCACAAGTGTAGTACCTCTAATGGCTCACAAACACCAAAAGCAAATGGAGAGGCAAGAGAGAGAGAGAGAGAGAGAGGGGAAGGCATAAAAACGGCTCTAGGTCTTCTTGGGATCAAGTCGCCGATTTCCCTTAGCCAAGGGCTCCTTAAATAGGGTGGAGATTAGGGTTTCAGTCCTTATCCTTATCGGGTTCCTTGCCCACCAAGCAGCCCATAAGATAAGTTTAGAAGCCTTATCCTTGGACGAATTCTAGGGCCTTATCCCCTTGAATTCGTCCACCCTATCCATAGAGCATCCATTGCCCTAATTTGCAATTATCACATAATTACAATTCAGCCCCTCTAGTTTAATTAATTACTTTTGATCACATAATTAATTCTTAATTAATTATTGACCAATATTAATTAAACAAATATGATTTCTCCTTTAATATATTATTCTTATAATATATTAATAAATCATAATAACCTCTTTCTCTATTATTTCTCCAGTCAAGTTGCTTTGGTGAAGGCAACCCAAAAGGACCATGCACAACCGGGTCAAGTACTTACCAAATATGGTTACGGGCTTAGACACTAATCTAACAATATGTAGCAACACATGGAATGAATTCCTATACTGAATTCGGCTCTAGCTAAAATACTCCTATAGTATTTTAAGTTGTATGTTTTGTTCTACCGATACCTAATGTGTATATATATATATATATATATATATATATATATATATATATATATATACTTGGTAAGTTTTAGGCTTGCTGTAACACTACAGTCACTCCCAAGCGCATGTTGGTCATGTCTCGAGTAATAAATATAGTTGATCAGGCTATATTGACCTTAGACCTTATTACATAACTGTCCAGGTTTAACCACAGTGTCCAACATCCAAATACTCTTTTTTGTTCTATCTATGACTCTAGTTCTGTTAAGTATGTATATTTGTATATTTCTTATAAAATACTTATATTTTGAAAATATACTTTTAGTTTTAGAGCACTTTAGCCCCTTAGTATTTGTAGACGTATACCATGTAAGGTTTCGGTATACTTAGATCACTATAAAAAAGGGCTCTGATACCAATCTGTCACACCCCCAAACCGAAACGACAGAAACGTTCGGGGGCGGAGGGTGTTATGCGTAGTATCACAACCATTGCATCATAGTAATCATAGTAAACACAACCATTACATTGAATACATATATGAAAAGGTATTTACATCTATTTTGATTCTTGTTTCTAAACATCAAAGTATAATCAAAAGGACAGATGAGACAGTATACACTCCGTCTTCTCAAAACTCTAGAAGGTACCATTCTACTGATTTCCTAAGAATGCAAGCAGTTTTGAAAGAGTATCAGCATAAAGCTGGTGAGTTCATAAGCATGTTTTGTAAGTTCGTTATTAAATTATGTTCTTATGTCTGAAAGTACTTGTATGTCTGCCTGGTACCACCAGCTATATCGTATGGTTTTGTATGAAAGTTCTTGTATAAAATCCCTAGCTACCACAAGTATTGTAAGTAGTGTATAGTAAGAAAGTCTTGGTTAACACCAGTATGTATAGTGTGAAAACCCTGACTAACCCCAGTATGTATAATAGTTTTATTACTTAAAATAAAACCATTGAAGAATAAAATTCCGTATGCAAATGATTAGTTTATACTTAATGTGAGTTGTATAACCATGCTTGATATGACCTAGAGACTTTTACAACGTTCTTCAAGTGTTGGTTAAATGACATTTGTCACCCCAGGCATGCCTGCCTAACTTGTGACAACCCGAAATTTCTGTTCTGTACAACATATCAGGTCAATAGAAGTCAGAACAGTTCCTGTTAATTTTCATACTTTTTTCGGAATAAGTTTGAGTATTTCAGGATTAACACTTTAGGAGATATCAGGAGAGAGGATGCCCTAGGGTTTATTATGCAACAATAAACTTTCAAAACATCAAAAGTTTAGAGTTTACGACCTAAACAAGGAGTTTATGGTCATAAACCCTAATGGGAAGTGGTATAAAAATGACACTTAGTTATTTTTATCACTTTCCAACTTTCAAGATCCAAATCTCAAACTCTCTCAAGTATCATCCAAAACTTTCTTCAAGATCACCATCTAGTAAGTGTTTATAGACCTTTCAAGTTGGAATATCACTTAATCTAGTGAATTAACACACTTCTATCCATGAAATCTTTCCAAAAGGTTGAATCTTCAAGTTTCACCAAGAACACCAAGAACACACACTAGTGTTCTTGGCCTTTTGGTACCTTTCAAGCTTCTAACTAGTAAGTACACCTACCCTAGTGTATTGTAAAGCTTTTATTACTTCCATACATCAAAGAAACACAAGGAAACACCAAGATCAAAGGTGTTTACGGTCCAAGAACTCCTTGAATCGTAAACCCTTATTTAGGTGCCAAAATGTCCCTAGCCCTTTACTAAGCTTTGCTAACTTGCATAGATCCACTCCTTAATGTGTATAGGAATTGAAAACATGAAAAATACCATAATCCATATGGGTTTACGGTAGTAAACCCAAAAGGAAATGGTCTTAGGGCCGTAAACTCCTCAAAGGAGAGAAATGGTGCCCTAACCGCTTCCAAAGGCCTAACCATCAAGTAGAATTGCTTCAAAGAACATGTAGAACCTCAAAACAACTTATGGTCAAAAAGTGATGAGTTTACAACCGTAAACTCATTGGGAGATGGTCACAAAACCGTAAACTCCAAAGGAGTTTACCCTTGAACCCCAAACACAATAGCAAGGTCCTATAGCACTTAGATGCAATCCTTATGACTTGTAGCACTTATATAAGGTGTTTACATGCCTTAGGATGTCATAACTTTGTCAATTAGTGGTTTAAAGTCTAATTGTATACATATATGTGTGATTATTTGTTAACTAGGATCATTGGGTGTGAACAAGTCTTCACTTGACACCTAGCAATCCTACATCATTCAGTTCATCCAAACCACCATCTACAGGTGAGTTCATACCCCTTAACCAATGTTTTAAATGATTTTAAATGCTTTAATGGGGGGATACAAGTAGAAAACAATGTTATAGAATCAATCACATATGATTTATAATTGTGTTTTCAACCAACTGATCTCACATACTTCAAAATGTGATACATGAAATGGTTTTCTGTCTTAAAATAGTTTATTACCAAATGAATTACTTTTGAAATGTTTTATAAAATGACATCAAGTCATTGTTATTTATTGTTCACAACTCTTAAATGTTTTACAAAACCTCTTTCATGTCCTTGATCAAATCTATATCTATACGCTTATGTTCATATATATATATATATATATATATATATATATATATATATATGTATTGATATGACAACTTTCATTCTTCATTCAGTTCCCACACTATTGAGTAGCAAGGGTGTATAAACCTTCTTGGACCACAAATACATTCCAGTAAACTATTATAGGGATAGTTTAGGGGATACAAAACATTATTCCTATTACAAGGAATCACACTAGAGTCAGTTCATTCATGAGTCTATACTAAATGCTATATGAAGAGATACACTTACCTGGATCCTCTTACATGGATACACTTACGAGGATACTTGTACCTAGATACTATATGATGAGATACTATTACATACTATACGTGTAGATTAGTTCTGTCTATCCTAGTACAAAAGGATACTATACGGGACTAACCATTCCGGAACCCAACTGTTAGCAACAGAGGTAATGAACATCTACGGATGCCTACGGTTAATACTTATACTAGGGGTACCTTTACGAGACTAACCATTCCTTCGACCTACTGTTAGCTACATAGGAAAATGAACATCTACAGATGTTCAAGGTTAATACTTTTCGGTAATCGCGATGTCGTGTTTATCCTAATACAAAAGGATAATACTTATATGGCTATATTTTCCCTATTACTTTTATTTTGTTATACATTCACATAAACGATGAGGTAAACTATATATTGTTAATAGTAGTCATACAGGGGAAAAACCATCTTTATTACAGCAAAACATTCAAGTCTTGGTAGAAGACTACTTTCAAAACATTCGGGTCTTGGTAGAAGACTACTTTTATACTAGTAGGAAATATGGGATTTTCTAGGGTTACTTATATAAAATGTTTCATTCAAAGGTTTACATGGCATTCATAACAGCTTTCCAAAACAGAGTAATGACACTTACATACTTATGAATTCACCAGCTTTATGCTGATCTAATCTTTCAAAATAACTTGTATTCTCAGGTCACCAGTAGACAGGTACAATGACCAAGTTTTGAGAAGACGGAGCACAGACAAGACTCGTCTTTTATTTTGATTACATATTTTGGTGTCTTATTACAATGAAAGAACACACATGTATTAAAACTTTACTTTTAATGCAATGGATGATGTTGTTGCTTGTTTACTACTTTACATTGTTATGATACTTCACATGACGTTCTTCACCCCTTAACGTTTCTGCCGTTCTTGGTTTTGGGGTGTGACATAACTGTAGCTAGTAGTTCAGGTGTGGGATTGTCAATCCCGAATAGATCTATTCACAAATCCCATGCTCTCCCTCTAGGAGACTCTGTTTATACTAGGAAAAGATTTAATTCAATACCCTAAGGGTACAGTTTTGAACTAGAGCCTCACAATGTTGTACAATCTAGTTTACATGTAATTCTAGAGTGTTTTCTTGTATTAGAATCCGTTGGATGCAGTATACGGTAATAATTATACTTAAATAATTATTAGATGCCATGCCCTTGTAGTAAAGAATACCATAAAATAAATTTGCCATAGTTTATATGTTTAGTGGTGATTAACTCTGAATTCGTAAAAGTTATGATTTGAACCCCAAACTATACCTATTATAGTTTACATGTATATAATGTGAATGTTGAATCTGAAAAACTATGCAATTTTGGTAGTAAGTTGAAAACGTACCTTATGCTCAACATAGTACAAAAGGGATAAGATATCTAAATATATGAAAATCGTTGTTTGAATCAATTGCATGAGCTTTATACTTGTTAAAAGTTCTTTTTTATTAGTTCACACAAACATTTGTGTTTGGCTTGTATTCCCCCCTAAAAACGTTTAAAAATCGTAAAAGCGTAGGGGTATGAACTCACCTCGAGTGAGTGGTTTGTATGAAGGATAAGAGATGTTGAGTGTCAAATGAAGCCTCGAACACAATTGGATCCTAATTATCATGTAATAACACATACATGATTCAAATTAGGGTATTTCACGACTAGACGTGATAGAAAACCACCCTAACGACTTGGAAACACTTGGACTAAGTGCTAAACTCACATATGATTGAGTGACGGATGTATACGGCCATCCTAGGGGTGTGTACGGCTATGGGTGTGCGGCCCATGAGTGTACGGCCATACACTCATAAAAAGTGTGCATGTTGAGGTGTTTCAAGGTCCTAAGAAGCATCAAGGAAGTGTCTAAGTCCCATACCTGGTTGTAGTGCAAGTTTGAGGGCTAAGATGTTCATCAAAGTGGGTGTACGGCCCTAAGGTGTGTATGCGACCGTACAAAGGGGTGTGCGGCTGTACACTCTTCATGTTTATGTCCATGTTGTCGACTTTAAGGTGTATCAAAGCTAAGATCATGTACCACTTGAAGTTAGGGGCCAAACTCTCACTTTGGAGAGCCTTTTAAGGGGGTGTACGGTCGTAAAAAGGGTTGTGCGGCCGTACTCCTTCAAAGGGGGAAGATCATGATGGAATTTTATGAACTAAGGCTCGAATCAAGAGGTCTTTCAAGTCTAACAAGCTAGAGGATGGAATACTCACGTTTTTGAAGCCTTGGAGAGTTCACGATTGAAGAAACTTGAGCGAGAAGAAGTAGTGTGCAGCCAAGAGGAGAAAGAAAGGAAGGAAGGGGGTCTACTCTTATATATAGGGGTGATTGTGCGGCCATGAGGGGGTGTACGGCCGTACACCCATGTGTACGGTTGTACACTCCTCCTAAAGGAGCGTATGGCCCGATTTGCTATTTTTACGACTTGATAATTCATCCCTAATCTCAACATTGGTTGTACTCAAGCTTAGAACACTTAAACGAACCATTAAACAGTGCTAAAAGGCAACAAAATCGAGTTTAACATTGATAGAATTAACTAATTGTACAAGATAGAAGTTCCGGGTTGTCATAGATTTGTAACAACCGACTCCTGGTATGTATTTAAATTCATGAAATGTTGCAACTTACTCTGGGACTCGGCGAATTGGAGGCCCAACTCATCGAGTAGACTCGACTTTTGATCGGGGGTTTAAGTGACCTACTCGACGAGTCGGGAGACCGACTCGAAGAGTAGGAGCTGTCTGGACAAAACCCTAATATTTAGGGTTTGCACCCTATTTAAACAACTTAATTCGTCCCAAACCAGCCTCCATCGTCCATCTCACTTCCAGAAGACCCTAACTCGCAACCCTAACCGTTTATTGAGTGTTCTTGAGCTTGTGGTGCCCTTTTTGTGAGTGTTTGAAGTTAGAGAAGAGGAATGGAGCTTGGAAGTTCATATAGAAGCAAGGAGATCCATAAGTTTTACTTCATTCTCAGCTCATTCAAGGTAAAAAGCTGGAACCTTGACCATTTTGATGGGTTTTAGTCATAAGACATCCTATGTGCTCATACAAACCCTAAAGCTCGGATCTAGGTTTCTCTATTGTACATACTTTGAATCCAAGACTTTGAACCCTAATACTAGCATATGGAAATCAGAATTCACATGTAAATAGGTTCAAGAACATACCTTGATTGTTATATAGCAATAACAATCCAATTCCTCCTTGAATTGACCTTGGAAAGCAGAGAGTCACAAGTGTCACTCCTCTAATGGCTTACAAACACCATAAGCAAGTGGAGAAGGTATAAAAAGAGAGGAGGGAGGTTAGAATTCGTATCTGGGACTTCTTGGGAAGGGATACACGAATTCATAACCCTAGGGGTGTTTATATAGGTGTAAAGATAGGGTTTCAGTCATTATCCTTATCTAGTTGATTATCCATTAAGCAACCAATAAGATAATCCTTGAATCCTTATCATACTCGAATTCTAAGGCTTTCCAACCTTAAATTCGTCCACCATACTTATAAGATAATCCTTACCTTATTTTGTAACTATCACATAATTACAAATCAGCCCCTCTAGTTTAATTAATTACATTTGATCACAAAACTAATTCTTAATTAATTATTGACCAATATTAATTAAACAAATATGATTTCTCCTTTAATATATTATTCTTATAACATATTAATAAATCATATTATCCTCTCTCTCTCTATTCATTTCTCCAATCAAGTTGCTTTGGTGAAGGCAACCCAAAAGGACCATGCACCATCGGGTCAAGTACATACCAAAATAGTTATGGACTTAGACACTAATCCAACAGTCTCCCACTTGGATAAGTCTAATAACTATTCTGCGTATGACTTCGGATCCCGATCTGCAATCGTAGCTTTCCAAAGCCGCTGTCAACTCTGATCATATCAGATACGCGTGTCCTTAAGATAAGGGATCATATATTCCTCCATTCTAGATATCATATGAGATATGATTTCAAATCATTCTCTTTGTACTATATCTCGATTTCCGATTTATGACGACAGACTAATTGAACAAATCAAATTAGCCCTAGCCCGGCCGAGCATTTACGTTTGTCATCACTAAACCATCGAGGGGCCCAAAGATATCGCTTTTATCCTACTTTGGATAAAAGGAACGGATAAACTTTGATACAATGCTTGCTTGTACTCACGCACCAAATCACACACAACAATATGTTTTACAACACCAAGTTACTGGTGCGTTTACATATTATCAATGTGTAACCGATTTGCAAGATACAACTCACACATCTCGGTTTCAAGAATATAAGATGTTATCGTCTCACCAATCACTCGTGATACAATCCATGGAGTGATCCAAGTGAGTGTGGGTCTAATCCAATGCTCAAATCACATTCATAAGCACTCATGAACGTTGCAGCAAACATTTGCTTATGTCTAGTACTTTTCTAGACATTCCACACACCAATTCACGACAGTCTTCATTCATATCTACTTCCAACATATGAACGACTGTGGCCCGTTTGAATAATTCGATTATTCTTAATAAACTCAATTATTCTGGAAGTCAAAACATGCAAATGTGAAACACAAGAATAATACTAATCCCATATGGCCTCAAACCTTTGAGTATAAATAAAACACCTTTTATTTATCACCATATTGATTACTCATTATTTGTCGTTTCGGGTAATCAACTTCTTACTTGAATTCCAACACTTGTCCCATGCTCCTGGCATGCACACAATGTTTACCTATGGTTCTTACTTTGTGAAATAGATCACATTGAACACATTTCCAATCCTTCTCATTTCACAACTCCAAATCCGTTTTCCATAAGTTAAAGAATATCAAATTCTTGTTACTTATAGAATATGCTAGATTCTAACATTCTATGCAACTTATCCTTTCGTAATGTCACTGCACCAAAGTCACAAAGACTATTGCCAATGATATTACAAAGTCCTCTATCAGAGATTGTTACAAGACAATTCCATAGACGTGATGTCTCTCACTCAAAGTACATTCTTTGAACATCCTTTTGCATAGAAGTGTCTAATCTAGTCATAGATTTCTCAATATTCAATTCCCAATATGGACAAACTTCCATATGTTCCATATGACAACTCATTCTTAATAGAATCTTATCTATTCGTAATGATGTCGATATGGTCCATCCAATATGGAACCATTTCCATATTTTTCAATACTATACTTCCAACTACTCACAAGCGACCAATCTTCGTCGAACTTGGATTGTCCTTTGATAGTTGTTTAATTATTTTAGTCAAAACCAATTCTAGTCCCTTTTCCCTCTAAATGCGCTCGACATTTGGAAAATTTTAGAATGGTCAAACATTAAGCATTTGCAATCGATCCTATACCCGAAGCGTATGGGACACGACGCACAATGTTTAATTTGCTATGTTCTCAAAATTCGGATTGTGAAAAGGGATGCTGTAATCATAATCGAAATTTTAAGAACACACTATGTACCTTTGACTAAATTTATTAACATTTCTCAACCTAATCCTTTAGATTTGAAATGAAGCATAATATTCTCTCCCTTAATTATAGTAAAACAACCTTTCAACTCTTACAACTTTGCAAAGTATGACTCTTGTTTTCTATAATTAATATTGCTAACCTTGCAATACTTTCCTTAATAATCATACAATCATAACATTTATGCTCCCACTATCATGATGATTATTATAAAACATAACACTTATGCTCCCACTAGCTTCGACATGTATTCATAAACATCTTAACTTTCAGAAAACAATACTTATTGAATTTCTTAAGTTCATGTTTCTAATACTTAGTGCTTTGATAATCCTTTATCAATGCTTCTTGAACTTATACACCTTTGCCTTCGATAGTTCATATGTGTGTCTAAACAATTAAGACTAATTGCCAAACCTCACAATTCAAATTATGGAAAGGGATGCCGTAACCATAATTGAATTCGAGAATGCAATTTCACTATCTTCTTAAAATCTGTCTTAGTGAAAGCATTTCTTCACAATCATTTTCATGAAGGAGGAAATCTTATGACACTTAGATTTGAGCGGTGTATGTGTTTTTATCCATGTGAATTTGTCAAAACCAAGGTTTACGACAAATTCAAACTCTTATGGATCGAACTTTCTTGATCTCGATTTCTTGCCTTTATGGTAGCACAGCTGCCCACCATGTCTTCCAAGTAGTTAAGCAGCTCACCCTTTCCTATCAATGTACCTTTCATTGATTAAGGTGCTTTGCCTTTTATGCGTTCAAAATGAGAACTCATAGAACTCACATGCATAATTAACTCGATTGGATTGGCACAGAATCAAAATAATGTCAACACGATAGGTTGTAAACCTCAACTCGTGTGCTAGTGATGTTCGATAAGGTTTATTTGATTTGTTCTTGAAACCTTTCAAGACCATTAAGACTCCCACTGACTCCTTGACATATAAGATTCTCTTGTCAAAAACCATTTCTTGACAAACAAATATTCAAGAGTTAGTGTAGCTTTTATCAAAAGACTTCATAAATTGGTCCTAGTTGGTCTTTGTCTTATCCAAGACATCACAACTTTCCACATTTAATGAAAGTTACAAACCTTCTTAATACCTTTCACTCAATGTCACAATCTTAACTTTAAGACTTGTTATTGGAATGAAGTATGATTGACTTATTGATTTAACCATTTCTTCAATTCTTGATTCCTCTTCTTAGACATACAATTGTACTAAGACTCACTTAGAGGATCAATTGAGATATGGTTCTTAATCATTAAGACCTATCATAAAGCATAAAAGGTACTCTCCCATCTTCTTAGAATGGAGAAACTTTTATCTTTCTGCCTACTTGATTCTTCTTATTCGTTCTGCTATTGATCTAAACCCTTTAATCAATTCAAAATTACACTTAATCTTGTAAGTATAATCATATTTACTAAACCTTTAGTAAATCATGACGAATATCATTGTTACTCTTATGGTGGTCTTGATCAACACGCAACATTGTGTGCTCGATCTCTTAGTCCTTCACTTGACACTTTGTCAATGAATTTGTCTAATTTCCAAATATGAAATTTCTCATTCATCGTGCAACCAAGTTGCGTGATTCCAAATTTCTGTCCAATTGAAACTTTGGGCGATGAGAAACTCTCCCTATTTGGTAAATTCGCGATTTTTCCATAAACACTATAAATAAGAATCATATCCATTTGTTGTAGAAATATTCAAACACCAATTTTCATAACGATTTTATTGCAAGGAGATAAACAAATAAATAAATAAGTCAAACGAAAATTTATTTTTATTTATAAAAGCAGCGGAAAACATTTGTCCTTACAATGCAAAATCCATTGAAAACTATGTATTTCAAAAGAAAATTTCTAACAACTCTATCATAACTATCTAAGCTCAAAATCTAATCTTCAAGTCCATGCTATCAAGATCCATTCCTTGTGATTAGATTCATCTTGTTCTTTCACCAAGCTTCCTTTCTTTTCACCGATCCTGTAAAACATTCAAATGCAATCTTATCACATTATGTATCAATGAATAGGAACTTAATGGAGTTAGATAGTGGATTTTACCTGAAGCACAGCCATACTCTTTGACTCTCCCATCTTCTGGACTCTTCAGGCTCTTTGGGCAGACTTGTATCCAACGCCCTCTCTTTTGGCAGCAAACGCAGGTCGGTTCTCCTAGAACGTCCTCGGAAGCATGGTTGGTTGACTTTTCCAACAAATACGCTCCATTGCTTCGCCAAATCATTTCTGATTCAGCAGCAATGAGCATGTAAGTTAGGTCAATGAGGTTGTCGTCATGATTCATCATATAATACTTTCTTTTGAACTCATTATATGATTCAGGAAGTGACTGCAAAACCCAATTCACAGCCAACTCATATGGGAATGACACACCCAACATTATCAACCTATCAATGTGTGATTTCATTCCTAGAACGTGGGCACACACGGGTTTACCATCTTCATGTTTCATTTCCAATAGGGCTTTAGTGATATTGAACCTTTCAATTCTTCGATCTTGTGGGTTGGGGAGAACAATAGGAGGAGGAGGAGGAAGTGAAGCATGATTTCTTGTTCCTCGATTGAATCGTGGAATACCATCTTCATGTGGAAAGCTTTTTCCATGGGATTTGGGAAAACCATAGTTGTCGAACTTTGACATCTACAAAATGGGAGAAAACAAATTCAAGTTAGTTGATAGATTGAGTCCTTAGTAAATCACCCAAATGAGATACTAAGGCTAGGACCCAACACAATATTCTACAACTCGGGAGAGGGATGCCGTAACCCTAATTGAAGAATATTTGAAGGTAAGTGAATGACGATTCACTGATTTCCACCACGAAAAACGAAAAAGAAATATAAGTTTTAAATCTATGAAAACTCCTAGATCCTTTGAGATACATTGAACTTTCAATGGCATGTTTATATCTCGATATGCCCCTCTTGTTTGTGACTGGGATGCCGAGGATCACAAAGCGGGTGTGAATAACCATGCAAACTTACATGGTGCACTCACATGTTACAGTCACCTATTCGATGTGCCGGTAAACCACACACGCTCCACCGAACTATGACAAACATTGAGTCACCCTTTGCTACCTTTGCTTAGACCCATTTAGTGTGCCGGTTAACCACACACGCTCCACTAACGTCTTCGCAAGGGCACAAAGTGTAATTTCATGGAATTGCATCAATTCACTTTTGCCTAAGTAACTAAGATTGGGAATTTTATGAAAACATTTAGTTACTTTTATAATTCATTATACTTATAATGGAAGGTTTCGTCCTATCCTACCCGTTCGGCTAACGACCCTCCACTAGTCAAGAGTGTGGTGGGTAAGAGTGGATACCCATTCAATCGCCATTTTATAGGCAATTTCCTTAAACACCCCTTATAGACCAGCTTCGTGAATGAGGCCTACTAACGGTAAGACTGACTTTTAGTTATACATATATATAATGTTAGACTTTTAATGTTATATATAGTATAGGGTGTATTTTACACTTTTAAAATATTAGGTGGTTCAATTTAACAATTATACTTTTAATTTACTTAAATTGTAAACCTAAACTTTTATGGATTTATTAAACCTCTTTAATTAAACACCTTAATTAGTTAATAAAACCATAAGGGTGTGATTTGAACTTTTTCAAAACTATACTAGAGTTTTAGAATTTAACATTCCTAATTAAACTTTTAATCAACTTTTAAATTCCAAAACTTGAGGGCAAGTTTTGAAACATTTCAACACATTAGGGTTTAGAATTTAAATATGCATCAAAATTAAACTATTTAATCAAAATTTAAATTCCAAAACTTGAGGGCAAGTTTTGAAACCTTTTTCAAAACATTAGGGTTTCAACTATTTAAATTTCAAAACAACAAAACTTTTGGGGTTCAAATTTAAACTATAAAACCTAAAGGGCCAAATATGAAACTTTTCACAACAACAAGGATCAAATAACAAATAATTTAAATTAACATTTAATCACATAATTATAATTATCCATATTTGATGATTTCTTGCAAAACAATTTATCAATTTACTTAAAATAATTAATCAATTATCTTATAAGGAAACAATTATCTTATTAATTGATAAATATCTTCAATTAGATTAAAATTATAGTCAAATATATCATATAATCGGATTAATATTAATCTAAGATGATAAGGTAATTATCCCAATGCAAAAACAGCAAGAAATCCCGAGATAAGCACTGTCTGACGCACCGACTCGCCGAGTCACCCTCTGGAACTCGCCGAGTAGGGGCAACTCGCCGAGTCCACAGTGGGACTCGCCGAGTCCATCAAGCAGAACACCAAAAATCGAATTTTTTAAACATATCAAGCATCAATACAATAGAAACCAATCATGGCTCTGATACCACTGATGGGTTTTAGTCATAAGACATCCTATGTGCTCATACAAACCCTAAAGCTCGAATCTAGGTTTCTCTATTGTACATACTTTGAATCCAAGACTTTGAACCCTAATACTAGCATATGGAAATCAGAATTCACATGTAAATAGGTTCAAGAACATACCTTGATTGTTATATAGCAATAACAATCCAATTCCTCCTTGAATTGACCTTGGAAAGCAGAGAGTCACAAGTGTCACTCCTCTAATGGCTTACAAACACCATAAGCAAGTGGAGAAGGTATAAAAAGAGAGGAGGGAGGTTAGAATTCGTATCTGGGACTTCTTGGGAAGGGATACACGAATTCATAACCCTAGGGGTGTTTATATAGGTGTAAAGATAGGGTTTCAGTCATTATCCTTATCTAGTTGATTATCCATTAAGCAACCAATAAGATAATCCTTGAATCCTTATCATACTCGAATTCTAAGGCTTTCCAACCTTAAATTCGTCCACCATACTTATAAGATAATCCTTACCTTATTTTGTAACTATCACATAATTACAAATCAGCCCCTCTAGTTTAATTAATTACATTTGATCACAAAACTAATTCTTAATTAATTATTGACCAATATTAATTAAACAAATATGATTTCTCCTTTAATATATTATTCTTATAACATATTAATAAATCATATTATCCTCTCTCTCTCTATTCATTTCTCCAATCAAGTTGCTTTGGTGAAGGCAACCCAAAAGGACCATGCACCATCGGGTCAAGTACATACCAAAATAGTTATGGACTTAGACACTAATCCAACACATTTATCTCTTAGATTTTGATTTGGGGGCTATTTCTACCCTTTTTATGAGTATGGAGAAGCAAAAATCGGATTTTGTGGGTGTGCTTGGAGTTGCACTTCAGATATGGGGCTACTGGGGGTCTTTATGGCATAAAGGTGCCAAATTTGTTGCCATAAACACCCCATGCATCTTGTAGACCTCTTTTTATGGCTTTTGGAGCCAAAGGCCCCATGCATGTGCATCGAGTTTAAAGCTTTACGTATAAAATGGACCCTAGGAGGCCATATCTATGGTTTTGACGTGTTAAGACCCATTATAATCAACTGTATAGTTTTAGACAAAGAGGGACTCAGCGAGTCACTTGGGTGACTCAAGTCGGGTCACTTTTTCCCCCAAAACGTTTTCTGAAAATGGTTTTGGTTGAGTCGAAGGAACACTTAGCCTGCTAGGGGTTTGTCTTGGACCTAGAAATCATAGGACTCGGCGACTATATGAACAGACTCGGCGAGTCCAAGGCAATCTCCCAACCCATGAAGACAGACTCGATGAGTTGTCGATAGAACTCGGCGAGTCATAGACTGGACACATTCATATGATGAAGATGAACTTGACGAGTCGGTTGGAAACGGTCTCGATGCTATAGATGAAAGTGAACTCGTCGTGTTCTTGCTAGACTCGACGAGTAGAGTCGGGGGGTTGTATCATTTTGGAAGAATAGGGACTCGACGAGTTGGTGGACCAACTCGGCGAGTCAAGTCAACTAAATGTTGACTTTGACCAGGATTTAACCTTGACTTTGACTTGGATTTGGGTTGACCCTTGTAAGGGTTATGAGTATGCATTAGTAATCGGAAAAGTTCGTTGTGTAGGGATTGAGGAGTAGAGACGAGTCGATTCCCATGTTGAGGACTGTGCGGATACTACACTACATCGAGGTGAGTTACCTTCCAGTAGGAATGGGTCTAAGGCCACAATGTCGGCCCATCATTAGGAGTTGCTTGATAGATAATTGTCTTTGTCATAATTATCTAGGTTTGCTATTATCTGTTATGTTTTATGTGCTAGCATGATATGACGTTATGTGATAGTAGTAGTAAGGGTGGAAAAGTCCTCGGCTACCGGTCGATAGGGCCAAAGGGGTAGCCTAGTATCCAGCTATGTTAGACAATATGTTTACGTTATCTCATGTTATTATGTGGTAGCGGTAGGGGTGAAATAGTCCCTGTAACCGGTTGAGATACACCGGAGGGTAGGTCGGGCACCCATATATGCCTGACAGGGTAGGCCGGGCACCCAGATATGCATGGCAGTATGTGATTTGTATAATATGTGGTATGATGGGGGAACTCACTAAGCTTCGTGCTTACAGTTTTCAGTTTTGTTTCAAGTACCTCTTCAGCGAAGGGGAAAGAACCGGCACGGTAGCTGCACATCACACGCACATCAGATTTTCATACTATGTGATTCATGGGATTGTACTATGATTTTATTACTGTTCGATGTTTTGATTTTGAGACATGTTCATGATGATTTATGGATTGATATGATATCGAAAATATTTCGAGTAAACGATTTTATAAACTACTTAATTAAAAACGAAATTTTTGGACTCGAAATTTGGGATGTTACATTATCCCATTTGTTTTAAAAGGTCATTCAAGTTTTTATTATTATTATTATTATTATTATTATTATTATTATTATTATTATTATTATTTATTATTTTTTTTTTTAACTGTAAGGGAATGAAGTTCGAGTTTACCATCTTAAAAGGTCCTTGTTTAATTTGGTACCAAGTAAATGGGTAATGTATGCCTTGACCACTATTTGGTCATCAACTGCATTACAATCTCTTGTTTTTTAACCTTCTTCTTTACCGCTATTTCTGCTTTTCTTCATCTACATCAACTGGACATATGTTTCTCCACATACAAACCCTACTTCTGTCCCCCAAGTTTCTTCATCATCTCCGCCTCTTACATTGGTGAAGACATTTTAGGCATCTCCCTCTACTTCTTCTCCATCTCCACCAGTTGCACGTGCGATAGTGGAGCCACCAGGATCGAGGTTGTGAACATGTATGTAGGTAATGTTCGTTATGTTCTCTCGTAAAAGAAGCATGAAGATCTCGCCAGAACATCGTGCTAATACCCGACCAATGAAATCTTAAACTTAAATGGGTTTGTAGCTTTTGGACCATGCCTCAAGAAAAAATCCCCTCGCAGAGACGATTCCTTAATGAAATTCTGGAATACTTGGATTATTTCCTTAATCGCCTTCATTATGTTTATACTGTACGAATCAAGAAGAATAAAGCAAGAGCAAATTTCTTAATTTTTTTTTTGTTTCTTTTCCAATCACTCCTTCACAGACACAATTAAATTCACTAATCTAGGTAAGAACAAATCAACGACAATCGCTCCATTTCACAACAATGGGGTGGATAAATCCGTTTTGTTTTGTTAAATTACATTTATTTTGGTGATTTGAATTGAAAATGAGTTTCTCCACTAGATACCGTGTGTTGAGGTGGAGCTTAAAAGATTGCATGTGTGTTTGATAAAAATCCTAAGTGACTTTTCATTGTTCTTGAGGGTTAAGAACATGAGTGTTGCCGTGTTTTTATAAAGTAAGTGTGTTTTGGTGAAAGGTAATGAAGATCTTGAATGGTTTTCTTGCTTATGTTATGATTGTTTAATTGGTAATCCACATGTTAATTGGGAAAAATGTTGTGGCTCAAGATGCAGAGTGTGTTGCTAGAAGGAACGAGGAGGGAAGAGAGGTTGGTGGTGGTAATCTATTATAAGAGATAAAATGACTTATTTAACTAGTAACATTGACTACGTAACAAGTTCGTTAAGCTAATATGACATTTACCCTTAATAATTGTATATATTTTTTCTACTCCAATTCATTTTTATATACACATATCACTTAAGATGATATTTTGTTGAAGCGTAGCGTCAAATACAAACCTTAAATTCAGGACGCACCATGACACATGTGAAGTCATAACAAACTTTTTAAAACCTTCTTATATATATATACTATGCTAATAATTTTTACAATTATTTAAAATCATTGGAAAAACATTGACTTTCTTTTAAAGTTAAAAACATATAGAGTTAGTTACATGAATGGTCCCTCTCTTTGGGATAATTTATATGTTTAATCCTTAATTTATTTTTTAAGTCGGACTGTTCATATCTTTTGTTTTTATTGCGTATTTATTCTCTCGTTCGTATTAAAAGACTGTTTTACCTTTTACTACTTTGTTTTTTAATAAATTAATTATTCTTTATAATTTTAAATATTAAAATAAAAAATCCCATAGACCCTTTCCCCAAAGCATAGGTCTCTTGAATCACCATCATTCTCGTCATTATCATCTAGGAAAATCAGATCCCTACCCCAGAATTGTGAACTCATGTTTAATTTGATGGTGACGAATCAACCTGTTTAGCAAGAGTTCTATGGTGAGCAGTTGACCTTCGTTCTTTCCCATCTCCTAAGCCATCTGTTGTATTCAGCTAAACGGCAAACATCGAAGGAGGTTAATGCAACTTCTGGGGAGGTTTCTTTCTTGAAAACAACTAGAGGCTCTCCGAACATTGAACATTAAGCAATGGGTTTCGGATCTGAATTCCGACGAGAAAAAGAATGCGAGAAAAAGAATATATCTGAAACCAAAATTCAGATTATTTTACACCTAAAAACCGTCGAAGGCTCCAAATCGAAAACACCAATGAAGAAGAACGATGATGGAAAAATTGAGGTTTGAAACCCATAAATTCAGCACGAAAGTCAAACAAATCAATAATGACACCAATAGATTTTTGAAACACAGAAATCCTTCCCCCTTTACGGTTCCCATCCATCGATCTTATGATCTGTATGTGTGAAGTTAGAATTCCTTTGTATCTGCAGAAGTGAATCCACGATTTCAAACAATCAATGATACTATAATAAATGAGGGCTTAGCACTTTTGCTTGTGTGATAGATTTGTAGTAACAAATTAGGATCCCAGAATTGAACATACGACTTCCATGGTATCAAACACGAATACCTAACCCCATATTCAAAACCTACTTTTGTTGCAAAAGCGGTGACTGGCAAGGTTGAGAGAGGAGTGACCGGAAAAATCAATGGGGATGTGTTTACCGGTGGCAGACGACTTGCGTCGGAAGCGAAGGATTACAGGGGTTAAAACGATTACATGGATTAGAAAGGATGCGAGGTCATGAGAGAGAGAGAGAGAGAGAGAGAGAGAGAGAGAGAGAGAGAGAGAGAGAGAGAGAGAGAGAGAGAGAGAGAGAGAGAGAGAGAGATTCTTTTTATTTTCTAGGATTAAATTTAATAAATAAGTAAAATTAAAAAACAAGGAAAAAAACTGATAAGGATAATATAGTCATTTCAGGTGACAAAGGGATCAAATTCGAACAAAACAAAACTATAAGGATTATCCTGATTAAATACAATAACCATAAATCTTAGCGACTCCAAATACAATGTTTCTTCAAATTGATTTCTGATATTGAATAATATATTCTTTTCGTCAACCATAGGCCCATAGCTAACATTAATACTTTTGATCTTGTTTTCTTATTAACGAACCGAAGGCTTGATTATACAAATTGGAGAATTTAAGAACATTAAAAATTAGGAAAACATGAGAGTAAGACATATTCTTTTTTATTTCTTTAATTAATTTATATATTGTTTGGGCCGCTTTTGGAACACTAATAATGGAGTCAAATCTGGCCGAACACCAGAAAGTTAATTTAACATATCATCGAATTAGGTTCCCACTTCCCACTTCCCACCCACATGTTACATGTTTGCATATATGTTTTGATTCAAGAGTCGTGCAAAAATAACACACCAAACAATCGACACTTTTAAAGAATAATAGTATACCTCCATTAACCCCATATCACATGTAAAACTATTACTATTACAATACGTCTCTCAATTCATGGCAAGAAAGACGCAAAAACAGGTTAGAAATTTCTGTAGTTAAACCGGACATCCGTTAAAAAGAACATGCATGATTAAAAAACATCATCGATCCTAAACGTAATTAACATGCTTGAGCGATTCGTTGAAGTTTGAACCATCTTTAAATATGATAACACTCGTACGTTATTATATCACTGTTGCAGCTGAAATTGGATGTGTGATTGTGCACCGAGTCCCAGCCACGTCTTGCTATCTTCTTGCTTTGAATCACCTTGCGTTTGGTATGGCGATCGAGCCGTAATTCTGTAATAAATTCGCAAAACAAAGTTTTGTTTATCAGAATCCAATCAAACATGTAAGAAATTAATCGCGTATGATCGAGTAATTATTAGTCTTGATTTGTTTGTTCATTAATTACCTGTCTTTCCTCTTCTCCAAGAATCTAGCGAGGGAAGCTTTTCTTGCTATCGGAAGATCTGCAACAACAGGCTGAGGACGTTGAATCTTGATGCTATCATGCACGATACTATTCAAAACTTCATCTGGTTTTGTGGGCTTCTGAGGAACTCCTTTCCCAGCTAACATCAAGATTTCCTTAACCTTCTCAGGCGCTAAATCATTGAACACGATGACCTGACCGTTGTAGAAGATAGTCATCGGTCTTGATTGAATCTGTCCGGCGGTGGTTTGCGGCTGGACAGGCGTCGGTGAGGTTTCAGCCATCGGGAAAAGATTCATGGTGGCAGTTGATGGTGTTGTCCTCCTACCTGAAAAAATTTATAAACCATAAAAAATCAATCTTTACCTTCAAGAAACCATGTTTAAATTAAATAATCCAAGAACTAATTAAAAGCTTCTGATTGTTGGAATAATCAAGAAAATAAAAAACTTACCAAGAGTTAGATCTGGGAAAGTGGCGTTTTCCTTCATGTATTGAGAGAACAGATTACAAGTCTGGGAGAAGCTGGACTTCTCCGGAGCTCTGGACGGCATATTCTGGCCGGAAAATCTACCGGAATCAACAATTTCCGATGAAGTAGACATAATATCAAGAACAAGAACAAGAAAAGGAAAAAGGAAAAGGAAACCCTGCTATGAATCTGAAAACTTAAGATGTTTAAGTTGAGGAAAGGTGATTAATTGGCTTGTGACATATATAGTGGGTGATGAATCTTGAAAAGCATTGCAATGGAGTCGTGTTCTTGGCAACTTCCACGGACCCACCTTGTCCCCCTTATATTTATTAATCTTTTTATTCCGATATTGTTTACCTCGTGCTACAACGGCAGACCTTTTTTTTCTGTTCCCCATTATACCCTTGTTCCAATCTCACCATTGATTTCTAGAATATTTGTTTATGGCATCATATCAAGGGTCATAATGGGGTAGCTTTAATTGATATAAAATAGATACAACACATGCATAAAAATGGATTATAAAAATATGGTTTGGAAGAGTGGAAGTCGCCGTCCACCACCCACATGCACATGGGTAGCAACGCCAAAACACGTTGCTAATTACAAATACAAATATTAAATATTAAATAATAAATAATAAACCCAAATGAAATAGCGACCCATAGCTCGACGCGTGGCCCCTAACCGTGTGGACCAACGCGCAATCACATGCTATATAGTATATAATACGTACATAAAGTAATCATAGGCATTATGTCTTTTCCATGTGGATATTATATATTTATTTATTATTTATTTATACTGTTAATAAATTACTAATTACAACTTTACTTGGAAATTACTTTGATGTCGGGGTCCTTTTTAATTACTGTAACGCGGCTTGGACACGAACCCATTTCAAATCAAAGAGATGTAATCGTTCAAATTAAAGTCGTTTTCAAGATGAAGAATATGATACAACTTTTTTTTTTGAATAAAAAGATGTATTAATGGAAGTAAAAAGTAAAAACCGTGTTTATATAAGCACATGCTTCAACAGAAAACTCGTAATATATATGTTCCAATATTCTTTGGATTTTCAATAAAAGGCCCACCCTTATAAAGGTGATTGCAACAAATATCTAAAAATTATGTGACTGATAAATATTAATGATAAGTTTGTAATTTACCTACACACGAAAATAGGTGGAAACGAAATATTCTAGAAAAAAACCAACATGTTAAGATCAGAACCGCAAATAATAAAGGAAATTGGATCAAAGGGTTGGGGCGTTGGGCATTGATGGTTTATGAGCGCTTTTAGCCCATCAAGACTTTTATGTAACTCTCCTTCAAGATAGCAAATGCATATGCATGTTGAAGTTAGGTAGCTTTCCTTTGTCTTTGACATGTACCATGTTCATGTTGATCTATAATCCATGTATCAACATATATAGCAAATTAAGATGTAGGTTATGGATGAAGGAAAGTTTTGTGTCTTGTGTGACACCTGAAATCTGAAAATGTAACAAGTATCCATGTTAAGAAAATAAAACTTGTACTTGGAAATTCAAGTTTTGAATCTTGCCAATTTTGAAGAATTAAAGTTTAGAGCTCTAGAAAGAGAACAAATTCTTTAAACATAACTTCTGCTTTTTTCGAAAATTTTGAGATTTAAGGTAGCTGACGTTTACTCAATTTTTTTAGCATTGATACGTAATGATTAGGGTATTTATGAGTAATATTTAGAACATCTATAATGTATAGTTCAATGAGAGATTAATGATATGACATGCCTAATTGGCATTTAGGCCGTGAGGTGTGCTGAAACGACCCAAAAATACGACCCGAAAATTTCATTTTTAATATAACCAAAATCATAAAACAGAGTATATCATAATAAGACCATGTGTTGCAAATCTCAAAACCATACTAAAATACAAATGAGAAAAACGGTGTCATGACTGTCTCAAAACATATCTAAGATAACTGATCAACTCCCAGGATAAAAACTGTAGTTGTGGTGTGTGCGATGTCATCATCCCGAGCTCTTCCCTTTGCTTGCGGAAGTACCTGAAACCAAAACTGAAACTGTAAGCACGAAGCTTAGTGAGCTCCCCCAAACTACCACATACCACACAAACATATAAAGCACATACTGGGCCTTGCCCACTGCATCGGACCGAAGTCCGGCTAACCGGGGCCTTGCCCCCTACATCGGACCGAAGTCCGAAGCTGACTGGAACATCGGACCGAAGTCCGAAGCTGACTGGGACCTTCGTCCCCTACATCGGACCGAGTCCGAAGCTGACTAGGACATCGGACCGAAGTCCAAAGCTGACTGAGACATCGGACCGAAGTCCGAAGCTGACTGGGACCTGCGTCCCCTACATCGGACCGGAGTCCGAAGCTGACTGGACCTCTGTCCCCTACATCAGACCGAAGTCCGAAGCTGACTGAACATAGCATAAACATATCAACTGGCATAAACACTTATCCTATCTGAACCACGAAGGCATCAAACATACTAACTACTACATCGGATCGAGGTCCGAAGCTGACTGCTAGCTAAGCGGGCCAGCATTGTGGCCTTAGACCCGTTACTACTGGAAGGAAACTCACCTCGTGAACTGGCTGCTGTGTGAACGGCTCTGGAAGCTAACTGCTGCTGCTCCGGTATCTCCCCGGCTACAAGGCCATAAACACACTCAATCAAATACTAAACACTGCACTGGGGTAAAATGACTCTTTTACCCTTGGTCAAAGTCAACTCTCCCGGTCAAAGTCAACCCATAGTTGACCTGACTCGCCGAGTTGGGCCGCCAACTCGCCGAGTCTCTAATCTCATTTCACAACCCCACTCGTGGCTACTCGTCGAGTATGGCATCGACTCGACGAGTACTCTCTCGATCCAAGAACTCAGACAATCTTCATCCGACTCGCCGAGTCATATGAACAACTCGACGAGTTGTTCTTGAGCTTAAGAAGATTGCCTTGGACTCGCCGAGTTGTATGAACAACTCGTCGAGTCCCTCCATTACTGAGTCTGCTCTCCAACTCACTGAGTCCACTCTACTACTCATAGGCTTCCACTCGTCATCACTCAAAAAGGGGAAAAACGGGACTCGCGACTTGACTCGCCGAGTCGTCCTTCCGACTCGCCGAGTCACATCCATGCAACTACTCTAAACTCGATTCTGCTTGAATCCACCGCATACAAATGATAGATCTGAGTCCAATAAGCTGATCCACCACGTAAAGTTTCCAACTTTACGTGTACATACACATGAAAAAGGAGATATAGGCTAAAAAGGCACTTAAAAGAGTAGATCTAGGGTTTTCATGCAAGGTAACTTCAAAAAGGCAATAGATCTAGGCTCTACAACTCCTAAATGAACAGATCTAAGGATATCTCAACATAATAGGATATCCATACAATCATAAGGCTTGAGGAAAGCATCAAACTAGATCTAGAAGAGTTCTAATGGAGGTTAAAAGCATAAAACAGGAGGGAATCCAAAGAATACCTCAAAGAACTCTGATTTGCCCTTGGATCTTTGCTCTACACCTCTTCTCCTTGCTCCTTTCTTCTTCTCCTTCTTCAAGCCTTCAAAAATTTAACACAAGAACACTTAGATCACTCAAGGATGGATTAGGGTTTTCTCACAGCTTTCTGAGGGTGAAGGAGGCGAGATTGGGGCTATAAGGTGGTTTAAATAGTGAACAACCCGGGGATTTAGGGTTTCTTCCAGGCAGGCAGACTCGCCGAGTCCCGAATATGGATTCGCCGAGTCGCCGACTAACACGTGCTCGAAAATCCCGTCCCTACTCGGCGAGTCAGGCTATGAACTCGCCGAGTCCCTCTTGCAAACTTCTAATTAAATACTATGGAATCATCGTACCGGAAACGGGTCGTTACAATTCTCCCCCACTTGTCTCAGACTTCGTCCTCGAAGTCTGTTACGGCTGAATCCGCAAATATCTCCGGATAGTGCTCTCTCATCTCCTCCTCAGCCTCCCACGTCCACTCAGACCCCTTCCGGTGCTGCCACTGCACCTTCACTAACTGAATTTCTTTGTTCCTCAAGGTCTTTGTCTTCCGATCCAGAATCGCGACCAGCCTCTCAATATAATTCAGGCTGCTATCAACCTGAATATCCTCTAGGGGGACGGCTGCTGACTCATCCACCAAAAACTTCCTCAACTGAGACACATGGAAAGTGTTGTGGATCTAACTAAGCTCCTCAGGAAGATCTAACCGATAAGCAACCCGACCCACCCGGGCCAAAACCCTGAAAGGACCAATAAACCTGGGACCCAACTTGCCCCTCTTCCGAAACCTGATAACACCCTTCCAAGGTGAGACCTTCAGAAGGACCATATCACCCACCCGGAACTCCAAGTCTGAACGCCTCTTATCGGCGTAACTCTTCTGCCGACTCTGCGCAGTCTGCAGTCTACTACGGACCTGCTGGATCAACTCGGTCGTCTTGAGCACCACCTCTGTGCTTCCAATGACTCGCTGACCTACCTTGCCCCAACAAATCGGGGTCCTGCACTTCCTCCCATAAAGCATCTCAAAGGGAGGTCGATCAATGCTCGCATGATAATTGTTGTTATACGAAAATTCCGCTAACGGAAGATACGTATCCCAACTGCCACCAAAATCCAAAACGCATGCCATAAGCATGTCCTCGAGAGTCTGAATCGTCCTCTCGCTCTGCCCGTCCGTTTGAGGGTGGAAAGCGGTGCTGAAATGGAGACGAGTACCCATCTCGTCATGGAACCGCTTCCAGAATCTGGAGGTAAAACGGACATCTCAGTATGACACCACCGATACCGACACTCCATGACGTGCCACAATCTCACGCACATAGATATCGGCTAACTTTTCTGCCGATATACTCTCCTGGATCGGGATAAAATGAGCACTCTTCGTCAACCGATCCACTACTACCCATATCGAATCTACTCCTCATGCGGTCCTGGGAAGCTTGGTGACAAAATCCATGGTAATGTCCTCCCATTTCCACACGGGAATGTCTAACGGCTGCATCTTGCCGTGAGGCCTCTGGTGCTCCGCCTTGACCTTCCTGCAGGCCAGGCATCTCTCAACATACCAAGCGACATCCCGCTTCATGCAGGGCCACCAATAATCGGGTTGAAGATCTCTATACATCTTCGTCGCCCCTGGATGGATAGAAAATCGAGACTTATGAGCCTCGTCCATCAACACCTGCCGTACTCCTCCCCAGTACGGTACCCACACTCTCCCATGAAGTGTCAGCAATCCCCGACTGTCATAATCAAACGAAGCTACTCGGCCCACTATCCTTTCACACTTTTGCCTTTCTTCCTTGAGGCCCTCAACCTGAGCCTCCCTGATCCGTTCCAACAACAGAGTAATCAGTGTCATCCTCAAACACAAATCTCTGATAGGGAATGCCGACACTTTGCGGCTTAGGGCGTCGGCCACCACGTTGGCCTTCCCTGGATGGTAAAGGATCTCACAATCATAATCCTTCAGCACATCCAACCACCTCCTCTGTCTTATGTTCAGAATCGGCTGATCCATAAGGTACCTCAAACTCTTGTGATCTGTGTAGATAGTACAACGGACCCCATAAAGATAATGCCTCCAAATCTTGAGGGCAAACACAACCGCCCCCAGCTCTAAATCATGGGTAGGATAGTTAGCCTCGTGAGGCTTCAACTGCCTCGAGGCGTAAGCTATCACATGGCCTCGCTGCATCAACACTGCTCCCATACCTGTGATTGAGGCATCACAGTAGACTACGAAGCCCTCTACTCCTTCTGGCAAGGTAAGGATCGGAGCCTCGCACAATCTCTGTCTGAGGGTATCGAACGTTGCCTGCTGCTCAGGCCCCCAACGAAATACCACCGACTTCTTGGTCAGTCGGTTGAGCGGCACTGCTATCTTGGAGAAATCCTGAATGAATCTCCGGTAATACCCTGCCAGCCCTAGGAAGCTCCGAATCTCAGATGGAGACTTCGGGACCTCCCACTGCATCACGGCCTCTATCTTGGCCGGATCCACCAAAATACCCTTCTGGTTGACGAGGTGACCAAGGAACTGCACCTCGCGCAACCAGAACTCGCACTTGGAGAACTTTGCGAAAAGTCTCTCCCTCCTCAAAACTTCCAGCACCTCCCTCAGGTGCTCCTCGTGTTGCTCCTGCGTCTTGGAATATACCAAGATATCATCTATGAATACTATCACTGACCGATCCAGCATCGGCCTGCACACGCGATTCATGAGATCCATGAACGCGGCTGGGGCATTGGTGAGCCCAAATGGCATCACCACAAACTCATAATGACCATACCTGGTCCTGAAAGCAGTCTTCTGCACATCCTCATCCCTAACCCGCATCTGATGATACCCGGAGCGTAGATCGGTCTTGGAGAACCAAGACGCTCCCTGAAGCTGGTCAAACAAATCATCTATCCTCGGAAGTGGGTAACGGTTCTTCACCGTCACCTTATTCAACTCCCGGTAATCTATATACATACGATGCGACCCATCCTTCTTCCTCACAAACAGGATCGACGCTCCCCAAGGCGAACTGCTCGGCCGAATGAAACCCTTGTCTAGCAGCTCCTGCAGCTGCGTAGACAACTCCTGCATCTCAGGGGGAGCTAGGCGATACGGTGCCTTGGCTATTGGAGCCGCACCAGGGATCAGGTCGATCCTAAACTCAACCTGCCTCTCAGGAGGTATCCCCGGTAAATCCTCGGGAAATACATCCGGGAAGTCTCGCACTATCGGAACATTATCAACCGTCGTCTTGCCCTTCTCCCGGGCATCCAAGACATAAGCTACATAACCAGCGCAACCCTGCTGAAAATAGCGCCTCGCCCTTGCGGCGGAACAAAAGGTCGGTCCGCGCTGTCGCCTCTCGCCCTGAATCACTAACTCTCCCCCACTGGGAGTGCGAACCCTCACTAGCTGAAGCTCACAATCAATCACCGCCCCATTGGGGCTTAGCCAATCCATGCCCACTATAACCTTATTCCCTCGCAGGGGAATAGGAACCAGGTCCACCGAAAACTGCTCATCAAACAACTGAAGAGAACACCCTCTATGCACTCTGCCGACCCTCACAGTCCTGTCATCTGCTATCTCAACCTCTAATGGACAATCCAGCTCCCCTGGAGCTCTGCTAAATCTCTTGCTAAGCGTAAGCGATACGAATGATCGGGTAGCCCCCGAATCGAATAATACCATAGCAGAAATGCCGTTCACAGAGAACGACCCTATATAAAACATACAATCATAAGCAATAATCAATCAATAAAATAAAGAGATGAAGGGAAGATACATACCCGTCACCACATCAGGAGTCGCTCGCGCCTCCTCCGCTGTCATCTGAAACGCTCTACTCTTCGCCACTGGCGCCTCAGCTCGGCCCTGCCGGCCATCTGTAATCCTCAAAGTAGCAGGGGCAGGTGCAACCACCTTCCCTACTGCGGCTAAACTCGGACACTGGGACTTTTTATGTCCCCTCTGATTGCACTGAAAGCAAATCAGATCTGATGCTGCAACGGCAGTAGCAGGGGCCGTACAATCCCTGCTCAAATGCCCAGTCCGACCGCACTTGAAGCAGCCGGAACTCCCTGCCTTGCACACCCCATCGTGCATCTTCCCACACCTGCCACATCGACTGTGGCTCGGCTGAAACCTGGACCTGTGATCTGAAACCTTGGGCTTTTTGCCCGAACCTCCTGAACCCGAAACCGCCTCCGGTTTCCTCTTCTTCTCCATCTCGAGATCAATCTCCCTCTCTCGAGCCCTAGTAATCATGTCGTCCAGCGTTTTACAGCTGGACCGGCTCACAAACTGGCGGATATCGCTCCGCAACATCTCATGATATCGGGCCTTCTTCATCTCCTCATCAGCTGCATACTGAGGAACAAGAAGAGCCCTCTCCCTGAACTTGGCGGTGATCTCCGCCACGGTCTCTGTAGTCTAGGTGAGGTCCTGAAACTCTCTGGCTAACTGCTGCACCTCAATAACTGGTGCAAACTCCGCCCTGAACCTGGTAGAGAAATCAGCCCAGGTCATGGCATCCAATGCTGCATCATCTCCCATAGTATGTCTGACCTCCTCCCACCAATCCCGTGCCCTGTCCTTCAGAAGACAGGACGCCAATCTGACCTTGTCCCCCTCGGGACACCTGCTAGTGCGGAATGCGTTGGCCACATCCGCCAACCATCTAGTACTCGCTATGGGGTCCCGCGCCCCATGATAGTCTGGAGCTCCACATGCCCTGAACTCCCTGAAAGTAAGTGTGCGCGACCCCATCATGGCCACCACCTCGGCACGGAAGGTGCCCAATCTCTCATCCATCAGCTCTAGGATACCCTCCTTGATCGAACCGAAGATCACAGGAGTCTGCTCTAAAATGATACAAGTAATCTCTGAAGAAAGAAACTCTCTGGTCTGCTCATCCATGTGCTCGTTCCCCGAGCCTGATCCTGATCCCTCCCCGACACCTCCACTGCCGGCTGCTGTCCTCGGACGCAAAACCACCATTCTGAAACACATCATAGCAATATCAGAAACTAAAATATCTCAAGGGATCATTGATACTACTACTAGCTTCCTGGTCTTGCCTCGGTCTTCCTTGATTCGAGTACGGATCCTCTGCTTTCAGTAGTACGGGCCCATACTACCTTCCACATCTATCTGTACTTTCCTCAAGAACCGCCTTGACTCCACCAAGTCACTTCTACTACTACTGATCTCTGCTACTCTCATCCTAGGCTTGCCCTAGGGAAATCACTGACTCCACTCATACCGGTCCTCAGCTGCCGAAGGCCTCCTTGTAATGCTGATTAGCCATCACCTGAATACCATCACATGTGATGAGGCTCAGATAATCCTTCGAGTAAAAGGCTCGTCCCTACAACGGTTGGACTCAAACAAGAGCTGCGCAATAGGGTCAAATCCAACACTCTGAGATTATTCAACCCTGATCACATGTGATGTGACGTATTCACCTAATGGCTAACTTCCATCACTCGGAGTCCCACAAAGCACAAAGCAAGCAGCATTCGGACACAAGGAACTACTCAAGCAATTCTATCCTCATAACGAGAAAACTGTACTAGCATACAATGCTAAACTCATGCTATCAGGCATAACCTAAACAGGCTATCCTACTGCTGTCTACTCAATACTAGCATGCAATTCTCATAAAGCTGTAACACATATAGTAGGCACATAAGGCATCCTCCTAGATCCTTAGTCATATACTAGCATGCTGTTCTACTGAAACTGGAACAATTAATCATAATAATAAAACTTGTATTGGTAATTTGGGAGTGCTTACTTGAGCTCGGCTGATCGCATGCACCACACCCTTATCTTGTTTAAAAATTCTTTTCTTTCTAAGTGCTTTTCATTCGAAAACATTTTTCTTTTTGAAAATCTTTTTATCTTTCCCTTAGTTTGAGTTCAGATGCACCCGGAGGTGTATCCGAATCCCTCAAACCAGGGCTCTGATACCAACTTGAAATGACCCAAAAATACGACCCGAAAATTTCATTTTTAATATAACCAAAATCATAAAACAGAGTATATCATAATAAGACCATGTGTTGCAAATCTCAAAACCATACTAAAATACAAATGAGAAAAACGGTGTCATGACTGTCTCAAAACATATCTAAGATAACTGATCAACTCCCAGGATAAAAAATTGTAGCTGTGGTGTGTGCGATGCCATCATCCCGAGCTCTTCCCTTTGCTTGCGGAAGTACCTGAAACCAAAACTGAAACTGTAAGCACGAAGCTTAGTGAGCTCCCCCAAACTATCACATACCACACAAACATATAAAGCACATACCGGGCCTTGCCCACTGCATCGGACCGAAGTCCGGCTAACCGGGGCCTTACCCCCTACATCGGACCGAAGTCCGAAGCTGACTGGAACATCGGACCGAAGTCCGAAGCTGACTGGGACCTTCGTCCCCTACATCGGACCGAGTCCGAAGCTGACTAGGACATCGGACCGAAGTCCGAAGCTGACTGAGACATCGGACCGAAATATTTATACTTTATAATTAAATTATATAAATATATCAAAATAAAAAAATATATTATAATTTACGGTTTTTAATTCTCTAAAAAATAATATAATATTTGTATAAAATATATTTAAAAATATAAATAAGAAATAGGAAAGGAAGTATGATCTTTTCATGTGTTTTGAAGAGTAAGAGAGTGTAAGAGGAAAATGAGGTGATACAAAAAAAATAAAGGTGAAAGATGAATATATCATCTAGCCTAATAAATTAAATTATATTATTGTGAGATGTCTTATTGGTATGAAACTTAATGAGAAAAAAAAAACATTTTAATTATTAACTATAATATAAGTTAAATTTTATGAATATGTTTTATTAAATTTTATAGACTTTAATATATTATGAGAAATTTTTAATAGAATTAATCAAATGCTAATAAATTTAATTTGTTTTGAATGTCTTAGGTACATATATATCATAAGTTTGAATTGGTCAAATTGTCGACCTTTCAAATATATTTGTACATATTATATTATTGTTGAAAGAAAAAACTAAAGGTTTGACTGATTGTTTGCATTTGTAAATTTAAAATTGATTAATGGGTTAGGTTAGATGTTAGGTGTGTAAGTCTAGTGTCGTTGTTGACTTGTTTGAAGTTTAAGATAATAATAATAACAATAATAATAATAATATTAAAGAATCTTTTATATATATATATATATATATATATATATATATATATATATATATATATATATATATATATATATATATATTAAAGAATAATAATAATAATAATATTAAAGAATCTTTATATTTATATATATATATATATATATATATATATATATATATATATATATATATCAAAATATCATATTGGTCAACCTAATTTCTAAGTATTATATTTTTCTTTTATAAGCTTTTAAAATATCAAATTTATCCGGATCTTTACTTTCAAAATATCAAATTTATTTGTCATGCAAGACCATAAAATTGGAAGCTTTATGGTTAAAAACGTTAGTTTAAGACTAGATCTGAATTATGGGCAAAAGAGCTTTAGGATTAAGCTCTTAACAAGAAGAAAAAGACCCAGCCACGTACGCTGGGTGTACTGAGTCAACACATCGCGTTTTGGTCAAGCCTCGTGTATGCCATTCATACCAGCTGAATACGCTAGGTGTACTCAGCTCTATGGACCAAGTTTGACTTTTTGATTTTTGATTTGGACCAGGATTTGACCAAGTTTGATCTAAGGGTATTTTGGGTATTTTGAGTTGTATTTGATATTAGTCACTATTTGATGAATAGGTTTCGAGTAGAATTGATATTCGGAGCAGATACCTATTCATCTATTTGTTCGGACTGAAAAGTGAGTCTTATTCACTTTACTTATGGGTCGAATGCACCAAGGCCAACCCGTTGGATTAGATATCATGTTTTGTTGTGTGTTGTTATGTTGAGATATATGTCCACTAGTTATGTGATTAGACTGGTAGATCTGTAGTACTACATGTGTTGATTCTTGTTTGTTGTTGCATATGTCGACATGTTATGGTTTGTGTTGGGTTGAGGTGGTCCTGCTTTGTGCGGAAGGCCAAGATACCTAGGGCGGCCCGGATAGATAGAAGGCATGTGAGGCGGTCCAGTCATGATGAAGGCTCTGAGAGTGGTCCATATAGTTTGTTGGCCTGTGAGGCGGTCCATTCATGCTGAAGGCTCATGTATGCATGTTGTTGTTTGTTATGTTGTGTGGTGGTACCTTGGGGGAACTCACTAAGCGTTGACTTACAGTTTCGGTTTGTTGTTTTAGGTACTTCAGATGATCTTGGGAAAGCGAATGATTGATCGTGTATATTTTCCTGTTTTTATTATATTGGATCTTGGGATACTCTGATTATGTTTATACTTTTGAAACAATGGTTTTTTTGTTGACACTTTATGGTTAATGGGTTATTTTTAAAAAATTTAAATTTCTATGGTTTTTGGGATGTTACAAGTTGGTATCAGAGCATCGGTTTGAGATAATTGGATAAACATTCTTGTGAATCCATACTCAAACTAAGGAACTGCAAAAGTTTTTAAATGGTTTTCAAAATTGTTTTCAAAAGTAACCAAGGAAGGATGCAATGTGTACGGTCGGCCGGAGCAAGAAAGTATACCCTAAGTTACCCACACTCTTATTTTATATCATGTTTATGGTAGAACTGCATGCTAGTGGTAGCTAAGGATCTTCAGGAATTGCATGATAGAATTGCTTGATGAATGATGCCTGATAGCCTATGAGTGCTTCTTGTATGGAATTGACATCATTAATGTAGTGGCTTAGTGTATGCATCATAGTTGTACATAACTAAGGTCGTATAGCCCGAGAATGTTTGATTTATCCTTATTTCTTGTTCCTTGTCTGGTTGTGGGCTTAAGGTAGAATCAAGTATTCAACTGTCTATAGGATCCAATGTTATGTATGATTAGCATGCATGAGTGGCTGCAGGGTTGGTGGAAGTTTCATGAGTGAGTATATGTATGAGCAACCGGCCTGATAAGGAATGTTACCTACTCTCGATAGAGTAAGAATTGGATGTATGCATATCTTGGTTGTTTTATTATTAGGGTGATTGTGATGGACCTTGAGAGAAATACGGTTAGGTGTGGAATGTAGTATAGGCCCGTACTAATAAAAGCACAAGACATGTACGCGTAGCAAAGAAGTCACAAACCCTAACGGCTTAGCCTCGTCTTGTGATTGTAACAATGTGTGTTATGGTTTTATGATGTGTCTTGGTTTAATTTCAGAATGGTGGAGACGGGAGGATCAGGATCTGGAGCAGGTGGCTAAGATAGGCCATGATTGATTGATGATCAGATTCAGGAGATTATCACTACTAAGTTGGATACTGTTGTCCGGAGGCCTATACCGAAGATGTTTGGGTCTATCAAGACCGCTACATTGAGCTCTTTGATGATCGATATGTTGCTCTTTTGAGGTTGTTATTGCAGCAACTACCGTGGTTGTTGTTGGATTAATGTCTAAGTCCATAACTATAATTGGTAAGACTTGACCCGACCCGGCATGGTCCATTTGGGTTGCATACCATCATGCACTTGGATAGACTATAATGAGAGAAATAAGACACTTATGGTTATTAATATATTATAAGTTCTAGTATATTAATAATAAGAATAATAAGATTATTTAATTAGTATTGATCAGGAATTAATCTAGGATTAATTAAGTTATCAAAAGAAGACTAATTAAATATATGGGTTGATTGTGTAAGTCATCCATACTTGTATAGTGGGCTAATGCTCCATGGATAATCAAGTTGGGCTAAAACCCATAGGATGGTCCATGGATGCTCCATGGTGTATTTGTACCCATGGATCATGGAAATGAAAGGCCATATCAATTAGGGTTTACATGGTGTAACCCTAACTATATAAGCATCTTATTCTTGACCAAATCGGCCACTAGAATCACACTAGTGTGTGAAAAGAAAGGGCTAGCCGATTTCATGAGTTTTAGAATTCTCTCAAGTTATTCTAAGTGTTTTGGTGATTGTGATTCCATTTGAGGTGTCACACTTGGGGCACTAGGCACTCAAGCTTCATGAAGACTTTCTACATCAAAAAGGTATGTATTCTATCTTGTTACACTCATTGTTTTTGTATGCTAGATTAGGATAATACCTTGGAAGTTCTTATTTGTATGTATAATAGAGAAAACCTAGATCCAAGGTATTTAGGGTTGCATGTACACTTAGGAGTGTTAGAATGCTCAAAACCCAACAGTTGTTTCTACTGTAGGGATTCGACGGGAAAGATCCTTATAGTACTGCGACTTCAATAATATGAAGCCCCTAGAGTTTGATGGAGGTCAGGGACCCAATTATGGCGATGAGGTAGTTGTCTGATATGCAGGGTTGTTTCTTCACATGTTCTTGCCCTACTAACCAAAAGGTCAAGTGAACCCTAAACCTTCTTCGGTCAGGGGCGAAGGATTGATGGAGATTGGTGACAGGCTCTTATGCTCCAGAGTAGAGAAATGTTGTTATTTGGGAGCAGTTCTTGGAGATGTTATGCATGAGGTATGTTACCTTGGTGGAGAGGGAGAGGTTGGCTCAAGAGTATTTGGATCTGAGACAGGGGACTGAGACGGTGTCGGAGATCACCAAGATGTTTACTGAGAGGGCCATTTTCTGCCTTGAGTTTGCTGCTTCTAAGTAGGCTCAAATGACTCGGTACTTGAGCATGCTCAAGATAGATATTCGGCAGTTCATGTCCACTCAGTGTTATGCCCTCTTCGAGCTTCAGGAGGCCGCGAGGAAGTGGGAGATTGAGATAGAGATCCAGTCTGGGGAGATTATGTAGGCTCCAGTCCAGTCAATCCTGCTGATTCGAGACCTGGGGGACATAGGTGTCGTACTTGTGGCAAGTACAACATGGTTCATGATGGTTCTTGCCGATTTTTATATGGATTCCACAAATGTGGTAAGGGGGCACTTCACGAGATTATCACTAGTCGGTCCTAGTACCAAGCACCAAGATTTGTTACCATTGTGATTAGGTTGGCCATTTGAAGGTCAACTGTCCATTGCTAACTACCAAGCCGACATAGGCTCCAGCACCGGCTACTCTAAGGATCACTGATATATGCCATGGTAGAGCGGAGCCCCCAAGGGCTCGAGGTCGTGCTTTCCAGCTCACTGCAGAGGAGGACTGGGTGCCCTTAGACGTTGTTACTAGTATGTTTCTATTTATTATTTTGTCGGTTATTTTATGTATGCTTCTATTTATGATTCTGCTAGGTACCTTCTTACTGAATTCCTTGCCTGTTATTGTGCTTTTTGACTCAGTTGCGAGTCAGTCCTTTGTATCTCAGTCTTTTAGTAAGGGTTTTGATATGAATCTTGGAGAGATGGAGTGTCTGTTGCGGGTTTCTATCGCCAACGATCATGGGATTTCTGCATCGAGCGTTTATTAGGGTTGTGTCTTGGATATTTTTGGGGAGCCTTATCCGATTGATTTGATTCCTATCCCCATGGCAGATGTGTGTGTGATAGTAGGGATGGATTGGTTGAGCAAACACGATGCAATGATTGACTGTGAGGTTTAGCGGGTGGTAGTTCGAACCCCGAGTGGGGGAGAACTGGTTATTTATGGAGAGGGTACCAGGATTACATTAGCTTTTTGTTCTGGTGTCAGGGCTCGGCAGTATATTTAGCATGGTTGTATAGGTTATCTTATGTATGTGGTTGACACTCAATTTGGGAAGTAGGCTTCAGTTTCAGATGTGCCTGTTGTTACAAATTTTGTTGATGTGTTCCCAAAGGAGTTACCCGGTGTGCCTTCTGATAGGCAGGTTGAGTTTAGGATTGATTTGAATCTGGGTGCGGCTCGGATTGCCAAGGCATCATACCATTGGCACCACCTGAGATGCAGGAGTTGTTGGGCAAGTTGTTTATTAGACCGAGCAGTTCTTCATGGGGAGCGCCGATCTTGTTTGTCAAAAATAACGATGGTTCACACCGGATGTGCATTGAGTACCGGGAATTGAACAAGTTGACGGTAAAGAACCGTTACCCACTTTTGCGGATCGATGACCTCTTTGATTAGTTACAGGGTGCATCTTGGTTCTCCAAGATCGATTTGAGGTCAGGATATCATCATATGAGAGCTAGAGAGGAGTGTTGGGTTATGGGTAAAACAAATAAACTAGAAAACAATTCCTAAGTTCACATGCAACCTACTTTGGATCTATGTTTTAACTATTGAACATATAACTTTGAATTGCAAACAAGAACCCTAGAGGAGAGAGGCTATTTTCGAAAATAACTAACTAGGGTTTAAGAGTTACATACCTTTCAATTGTTATAGTAAACAATTGATAATCCTCTTGAACTTGATCTTCTTGGAAGCCTAGCACCACAAATGTAATGCCTCTAATGGAATCACACCTAAGAACTAGCAAGAAGGAAACTTAAAGGGGATAGGGTAGGGTATGCAAAAATCGGCCTAGGGTTTCTTCCAAGGTAGGAGTGGCCGAATTTAGGAGCTGGGAGGCTCCTTATATAGCTAAGGGATCTAGGGTTTTGGGAAAACCCTAATACTCCTTTGCTTGGGGCCTAAGCTAATCCAAAGGCCTTATCCAAAGCCCCTTGGACGAAATCCTTAGGGTTTCCCCTATAGATTTCGTCCACCTCCCTCCAAGGAGGTTCCGGAGCCTTCCACTCAACTATCTGATAATTGCAAACTAGTCCCTGCACTTTATAATTAATACTTTTAACCCCAAAATTAATTTTGATTAATTTCTTGCTAACTATTAATTAAACAGATTTCTAATCAATATATTAATCTTTTAACATATTAATAAATCATTTATATTAATTTATTAATCTTATAATAAATCAATATCTCTCCTTTCATAATTTCCTTGTTCTGTTGCTAGGTTTGAAGGCAACCCAAAAGGACTGTGCATATATCAATTCAAGTACATACCAATTATAGTTATGGGCTTAGACAGCTAATCCAACAGTCTCCCACTTGGATAAGTTTGTAACTATAATTGCTAGTATGACTTCTAAATTTGACCAACAAATTGTAGCTTCCAAAAGCTACTGCCGAACTCTGACCCAGTCAGTTACGTGTCCTAAGATAAGTAATCACATGACCCTTCGTTCTACTAGATACCCCTAGACATAAGACATGGAATACAATCAATCTCTTTGTCCAAAATCTATGTTTCCCGATTTCTGATTTGTGATGATATAGGACTTCTAATCGAACACATCAATTTAGTCCTGGCTGGGCCCAGCACAAAAGTCAACACCAAATCATCGAGGGGCCCACAGATATCGCTTTTCCCGTTAGGGAAAAAGGAACGAATAAACATTGACTCATATTCTTGTATCTTTTACTCATCAAACCATACATGACAATACGTTTTATAACACCAAGTTACTGATGCATTTTTGTATCACCAATGTATAACCGACTTGCAAATTACAACTCATATATCTCTGTTTCAAGATCATAGATATTATCGTCTCAGTATTACTCGTGATGAATTCCATGAAGTAATACTCTGAGCGTCGGTTTATCCAATACTCAAATCTCACTCTCTGAGTACTCATGAACATTACAACAATTCTATTGCTATGTCTATCCTTAGACAATCTGCAATCCAATTCATGACAGTCTTAATTCACTACTTACTTCCAAAAGTACGAGCGACTGTGGAGTTTGAACAATCATATTATTCGGGAAGTTAAACATGCAAAATATGAAACACAATAATAAACAATTGACAAAAGGCACTAAACCAACTCATAAATAATACTTTATTATTTAATCACCAAAAGTCAATTACATTTACTTTGTAACAAGTTTCTAAACTAGACTAATCTAACCACTAAAACTAATATCATCTTTCAGCCCTATGCTTCGAGCTTGTTGAATACGCTTAGCCCTACTCAGACCCCTTGTGAGGGGATCTGTTGGGTTATCTTCAGATGCTACCCTCTTTACAACAAGATGGCCTTCTTCTACTCTATGCCTGATGAAATGGTACTTTCTGTCGATATGTATGGTTTTACCATGGTCTCTGGGTTCCTTAGTTAAGGCAACCGCTCCCTCATTATCGCAGAACAGTTCCGTAGGCTCGTGGATGGTTGGAACAACTCTGAGATCCCCGATGAAGTTCCTTAACCAAGTTGCTTCTTTAGACGCTTCACTCGCTGCTATGTACTTTGATTCACAAGTAGAATCAGCCAACGTATCTTGCTTGGAACTTTTCCAAGTAACTGCACCTCCATTCAGTAGAAATACCCAGCCAGATTGAGAACGGAAGTTATCTCTATCCGTTTGAAAGTTGGCATCACTGTAACCATCTACTCTCAAAGTATCATTGCCACCAAGTACAAGGACCCAGTCCTTCATTCTTCGCAAATACTTGAGTATATTCTTTACTGCTATCCAATGAGCTCTACCTGGGTTTCCCTGATATCGACTGACCATGCTCAAAGCAAAGGCCATATCAGGGCGAGTACATGTCATAACGTACATGATCGATCCGACAGCAGAAGCATAAGGTACACGACTCATGTCATCTATTTCCTTATCTGTACTAGCGAATTGAGTCTTACTTAATTTTGTGTTGCTCTGGATAGGTAGCTCTCCTTCTTGGAATTTTCCATACTAAACCTCTTTAGTACCTTATCCAAGTATGTGCTCTAACTAAGTCCAATTAGTCTCTTCTCTTTATCTCTTAATATCCTAATCCCAATAATATTGGCAGCTTCTCCAAGGTCTTTCATGGCAAAACACTTTCCAAGCCAAGACTTAACTTCGTTCAAGGTTGGAATGTCGTTACCAATGAGTAATATGTCATCGACATACAACACCAGAAAAGTCACTATACTCTCACTAGCCTTGATATACACACAAAACTCATCTTTACTCCTAGAGAAGCCAAACTCTTTGACTTTCTCATGGAAGCAAAGATTCCAACTGCGAGATGCTTGTTTCAATCCATAAATGGATTTCTCAAGCTTACACACTCTATTGGGAAACTTTGCATCAACAAAACCCTCTGGCTGATTCATGTAAACATCCTCAGCTAGCTTCCCGTTAAGGAAAGCAGTATTGACATCCATCTACCAGATTTCATAGTCATGAAAGGCAGCTATGGCGAGCAATATCCTGATAGATTTAATCTTGGCTACTGGAGAGAAGGTTTCATCCTAGTCAACCCCTGGGGTTTGTGTGAAACCTTTCGCAACCAGTCTAGCCTTGAATGTGTGTACATTCCCATCCATGTCTATCTTCTTCTTGAAGATCCATTTGCACCCAAATGTCTTACGACCCAGTGCATTATCAACCAAATTCCAAACTTGGTTGTCATACATGGACTTTATCTCATTGTCAATTGCCTCTTTCCACTTGGAAGACTCTGGGCCTGCCATTGCTTCCTTATAAGAGACTAGTTCATCTAAATTCACCAGTGTCCTATCACTGATGAATGTTTCACCGTCTGAACTAATATGAAAACCATACAACTCAGGTGGCACGCTCACCCTGGTGGATCTTCGAAGAGGTAATGATTTATCAACTGGTTCAACAAGAACCGTTTCCTCTGGTTGAGTGCTAGTGTCATCTAAGGTTCCTTCTGTGGTTGACTCTTGAATCTCTTCAAGGTCAATGGTACTCCCACTGTCCTCTTTGAATATAAACTCTCTTTCTAGAAAGACTCCTCTTCGTGCTACAAAAACCACGTTCTCACTAGGTCTGTAGAACAAATATCCAAAAGAATGTTTTGGGTAACCAAAGAAAACACATTTCTCACTTCTTGCTGCTAGCTTGTCGTGAGTCTCTCGTCTTACGAAAGCTTCACAACCCCATAATTTAATATGTGCTAACAAGGGAACTTTCCCTGTCCACATTTCGTGAGGTGTTTTGGCAACCTTCTTTGTTGGGACAAGATTTAGGATGTGGGCGGCTGTCTCTAAGGCATAGCCCCAGAAATGAATTGGAAGTGGAGCACGGCTCATCAAAGAACGAACCATGTCTAACAAGGTTCGATTACGCCTCTCGGCCACACCAATTAACTGTGGTGTCCTAGGAGGAGTCAATTGTGAGACTATCCCACGTTCCTTTAGATAGTCGTTGAACTCAATGTTAAGATACTCTTCGCCTCTATCGGATCTAAGTATCTTTATTTTCCTGTCTAATTGATTTTCGACCTCATGTTTAAACTCTTTGAAATTTTCAAAGGTTTCTGACTTATGTTTGATTAAGTATACATAACCATATCTACTATTATCAACAATGAAAGTCACATAAAATCGATTAGCATCTCTTGTGGTTGATCTGAAGGGTCCACAAACATCTGTATGTATGAGGTCCAACAAACCTTCACCTCTTTCACAAGACCCTGTGAATGGTGATTTTGTCATCTTTCCCAAAAGACAAGATTCACACACATCGTCTGATTTTAGGTCAAATGATTCCAACACTCCATCCTTTTGGAGTTGGACTATTCGTTTCTTGTTAATGTGTCCAAGACGACAATGCCACAAGCATGCCTTGTCTACACAATTAGACAAGTCAATATTAAACACACTATTTCCTAAGCTATCAACACAAGTCACTGTTTCATACACACCATCACAAGGTAAAGCTTCAAACATGAAAACACCATTCTTATAAACAGAAATTGAACCATTCAAATTATTAAAAGAATATTTAAAACCTTGTCTGAATAATACATGAAATGAAATAATGCTTCTCGTCATCTCAGACGAATAGCAACAATTCAATAAATCTAATCTAACATCATTACTAAGCAAAAGTTGATAAACTCCGATCTTGGTCACTCGTGAAGACTTCTTGTTTCCCATGATCAAGTTTATCCTTCCTCACTCTATCTCCTCACTTTCCTTTAGCCCCTGCAAATCAGAGCAGATGTGAAAACCACATCCTGTATCAAGGACCCATGAACGAGAAGATAAGGAGTTATTAGAAGAAATAGTGTAAATACCTATCGAAGATGGCTTCACTTTGCCATCTTTGATATCCTGCAGATATTGTGGGCAGGTTCTCTTCCAATGCTCTTTTTGATTGCAATAAAAGAAAATAGCATCCTTTGGATCAGAAACATGGGGAATGGTAGCACTGGGCTTAGCCTTTGGGCCACTGCTAGATGACCCAACTTGGACTTTTCCCTTCCAGTTTTGCTTAGGAGGACCTTTCCTCTTTTTCCCCTTTCCCTGTCCAATAGCTAAGACAGGAGCACTTGCAGGAGTGGAGGCTATACTTTTACCCTTCATACTTGCTTCAGCAATCTGCAACAAGTTGTGCAATTGGGCCAGTGTCTGCTCAGTGTTGTTCAAATGGTAAGTTAGGATAAACTGACCATAACAATCGGGCAATGAGTTCAAGACCATGTCAATGGCCAATTCCTCATCAAAGTGAATGTTGATCTTGACCAAACGCTCTATGTAGCGTTGCATTCTTTGCACATGAGATACAACCGACTCCCCTTATTTCATCTTGCAAGTCATGAGTGACTTGACTACTTCAAATTTTTCTTGACGAGCTCGCTTATGGTACTTTTCCATAAGGTACTTGTTCATCTCAAAAGGCCAGTAGTCCTCATAGTACCTTTGCAGTTATGGGGACATGGTTGCGACCATGATGCATGCCACTTTGGTAGCATCATCATAGTGCTTCTTGTAAGCAGCATACTCTTCAGGAGTGGCTTTGGACTCATCAAGTTCTTTGAGCTCCTTTTCAAGGACATATTCTTTGTCCTCAAATCGAAGCGCCATTTTGATGTTACGCATCCAATCGTTATAGTTAGAGCCATCAATAACGACTTTGGAGCAAATGTTGAGTAAAGAGAAGTTGTGGCTGGAGGATGACGGAGCAGAAGTGTTTCCAGGAGTAGACATCTGAAAAGAAAGATAGTTTTAGTTAGATTTCAGACACCTCAATATAATAACCCAAAGATATCATATCAAGGTTAGGATCAAACTATTAAGATTTACAACTTAGAAATGGGATGCTGAGATCCAAGTTTAAATCTTATAAAGGTAGGTGAATGACGATTCACCAATTCCACCATTAGAAAAAATAAACGAAGTGAAATTCCTAATTCCTTTTGAGATACATTGAAACTATTCAACGGCATGTTTTAATCTCAGATTATTCTCTTCTATTTGTGACTGGGATGCCAAGGATCACAAACTATATGTGAATAACCATGCAAATGTGTTTGGTAACCTCGTTGTCTTTATCATTAACTATTGAGGTGCCGGTAAACCACACAAGCGTCATCAAAATGATAATTATGAGATACCCATTACTACTCTTTATTAGTGCCTATTAGTGTGCTGGTAATCCACACACACTCCATTAACGACCAATGAAGAATAATGTGCAATTTCATGGATTAGCATACTTCTCACATTTTTCCTAAAGTAGCCAGAGTTAGGATTTTGTAAAATAATGTTCTAGTACTTTCTTTAATAACATTATACTTTTAATGAGATGTAGTTGTTCTATCAAATCCGTTCTGCTAACAACCCTCAACTAATCAAGGAAGCGGTGGGTGAGAGTGGACACCCATTCAACTACCATTTTATAGGCAGTTTCCTTATACCCCCCTTATAGATTAGCTTTGTGAATGAGGCATACTAGCGATTTGACTGACCATAGCCTTATACATATATAATATTTAACTTGTAATTATAATACATATATAAGGTGTGTTTTAAACTTTTTAAAACTTTGGGGTTTATCTTAAAATTTTCGAAAATTAAACTTTTAATTTAAATTTAAAATAAACCAAATAACTAGATTTAATATTTATCTATTAATTAACTTTTAATTAATTAATTAAATCTTGTAATGATTATCTAATTAAATTAAACAATTAATTTCATCCTAATCCAAATCCCTCTAGATTTCGAAAATTAGGGAATAGGATACTTTCCTTATTTTTCTCAATTATCCAATAAGGCAACTATTATCCAAAACAAAGAAACTTAAAAAGGGACTAGCAAATTTCGAAATTTTAAGGGAGGAGGCTAGGGTTTCCAAAACCCTAACCCTAATTTTGATTAGGGTTCATGGAGGCTAGGGTTTTTCGAAAACCCTATGAACCAAAACCCAAAAATAGAAAATCTTGGCCTTTAGGGTTTAATGGCTATAAACCCTAATTTGCAATTCAACTATTATAGCTATTCAATTTAAACAAAACCAATCGATCTGATACCACTATTGGGTTATGGGTAAAACAAATAAACTAGAAAACAATTCCTAAGTTCATGCAACCTACTTTGGATCTATGTTTTAACTATTGAACATATAACTTTGAATTGCAAACAAGAACCCTAAAGGAGAGAGGATATTTTTGAAAATAACTAACTAGGGTTTAAGAGTTACATACCTTTCAATTGTTATAGTAAACAATTGATAATCCTCTTGAACTTGATCTTCTTGGAAGCCTAACACCACAAATGTAATGCCTCTAATGGAATCACACCCAAGAACTAGCAAGAAGAAACCTTGAAGGAGAGAGGGTAGGGTATGCAAAAATTGGCCTAGGGTTTCTTCCAAGGTAGGAGTGGCCGAATTTAGGAGCTGGGAGGCTCCTTATATAGCTGAGGGATCTAGGGTTTTGGGAAAACCCTAATACTCCTTTGCTTGGGGCCTAAGCTAATCCAAAGGCCTTATCCAAAGCCCCTTGGATGAAATACTTAGGGTTTCCCCTATAGATTTCGTCCACCTCCCTCCAATGAGGTTCTAGAGCCTTCCACTCAACTATCTGATAATTGCAAACTAGTCCCTACACTTTATAATTAATACTTTTAACCCCAAAATTAATTCAGATTAATTTATGGCTAACTATTAATTAAACATTATGATTTCTAATCAATATATTAATCTCATATTAATAAATCATTTATATTAATTTATTAATCTTATAATAAATCAATATCTCTCCTTTCATAATTTCCTTGTCCGGTTGCTAGGTTTGAGGGCAACCCAAAAGGACTGTGCTGCTATCAATTCAAGTACATAGCAATTATAGTTATGGGCTTAGACACCTAATCCAACAAGCAGAATGTGGAGAAGTCCACGTTTCAGACTCGTAAGGGTCATTACGAGTTCGTTGTGATGTCATTTAGGCTCACCAATGTGCCTGCAACATTTATGGATTTGATGAATCGGGTATGTAGGCCGATGCTCGATCAATTGGTCATTGCTTTCAATGATAATATCTTGGTGTATTCCAAAAGTAGGGAGCAACATGAGGAGCACCTTCTAGAGCTTCTGGGAGTCGTGAGGCGAGAACAATTGTATGCCAAGTTCTCAAAGTGTTAGTCTAGTTCTTGGGGCATCTCATTAACCAAAACGAGATTTTGGTCGATCCGGCCAAGATTGAGGTTGTGATGCAGTGGGATGTTTCGAAGTCTCTCTCGGAGGTCAGGAGTTTTTTGGGATTAGTTGGGTATTATCGGAGATTTATTCAAGAATTCTCCAAGATTGTGGTACCCCTCACTCATTTGACAAGGAAGTGTGTGGTTTTCCGTTGGGGCTTGAGCAGCAGGTTGCGTTCGAGACATTGAGACAGAAGTTGTGTAAGGCCCCAGTGTTAACCCTCCCTGAGGGTGTTGAGGATTTTTTTGTGTATTGTGATGCATCTATCACAGGTTTGGGAGCGTTGCTTATGCAGAATAAGAGAGTCATTGCATATGCTTTTGGGCAGCTGAAGTCGCACGAGGGTTGGTATGTGAGACATGATTTGGAGTTGGGGGTGGTGGTGTTTACCCTCAAGATTTGGCGACATTATCTATATGGGGTTCAATGTACCATCTACACGGACCACAAGAGTTTGAGATATCTCGTGGATCAGCCTAATCTATACATGAGACATCGCAGATGGCTTGACGTAGTCAAGGATTATGACTGCAAGATTCTGTATCACCTCGGGAAAGCGAATGTGGTCGCCGATGCCCTGAGCCGCAAATTGGATAGTTCTTCTGTTGATTTTAATTGATTCTTCGCTACTTGATTTGATTAAGTAGGTGCAAGCCGAGAGAGTCAAGAAGGATAATTGGAAACATAAGAGACTGAGGGGTGAGATTGGCAGGTTTGCTACTGACAGTCCTGGATTATTGACCCGGTATGGTCGGGTGTAGGTTCCAGACTTTGGTGGGACCAAACAGATTGTGTTGGAGGAGGCACACAAGTCCAGATTTTCGATACACCCTGGAGCCACCAAAATGTATCGAGATTTGAGACTTAGTTATTGGTGGTCATGCATGAAGAGGGAGATAGCCTGGTATGTTGAGAGGTGCTTGACATGTTGTATGGTCAAGGCCGATCACCAGAGATCGCATGGCAAGATATAGCGATTAGCAGTTCCCATGTGGAAATGGTAACATATTACTATGGATTTCATCACCAGGTTACGTCGGACGCTAAGGGATTCTACGCGATATGGGTTATAATGGACCGTCTGACCAAGTGCGCCCACTTTCTAGCCATTCAAGAGAGCTCTTCGGCTGAGAAATTTGCAGATTTATATGTACGTGAGATTGTTGCTCGGCATGGTATTCCATTATCCATTGTATCATATCGATATGTTCACTTCACATCTCATTTTTTGTAGAAGTTCCATGAGAAACTAGGTACAAGGTTGCATCTTAGCACTGCTTATCATCCACAAACTGACATTCAGAGTGACTGAACCATTCAGATACATGAGGACAAGTTGAGAGCTTGTGTCATAGATTTTAGTGTGATTTGGGACTCCTACCTTCCTATAGCTGAGTTTTTTTTACAACAATAGCTATCACTACAGTATTGGTGTGCCGCCATTCGAGCTCCTCTATGGGAGGAAGTGTTGTACCACAATTTGTTGGGGAGAGATTGGTCATAGAGTCATGGTAAGGATTGAGGTAGTCCTTCAGGTGATAGAGCTTATACAACAGATTATACATAGACTGCAGACAGCCCAGAGTCGGCAAAAGAGTTATGTCGACAAGCGTCGATCTGAGTTGGAGTTTTAGGTCGGTGACATGGTTTTGTTGAAGGTATCGCCCTGGAAGGGTTTAATAGGCTTCAGGAATAGGGGAAAGTTGGGGCCCCGGTATATTTTTCCATTTCGAGTGATTTCAAGGGTCGACAAGGTAACTTACCGATAAGATTTGCATGAGGAGCTCAGTTAGATTCACAACACCTTGCATGTGTCTCAGCTTCGAATGTGTGTATGGATGATGATTCAGCGGTTTTTCCTTGGGATGATATTCATGTTGATGATCGCCTAAATTATGTTGAGAGACCAGTGACATTTTGGATCGGAAGATGAAGGTCTTGCGCAACAAGGTGGTGTCTTTGGTCAAGGTTCAGTGGAAACATCAGAAGGGTTCCGAATGGATGTGGGAACCCGAGAAATAGATGTGAGAGCATTGCCCTAAGTTGTTCATAGCAGCGAACTTCGAGGACGAAGTCTAGTTCAATTAGGGTAGAATTGTAACATCTTGATATTGATGTATTTCCATTTTAAACCCTAAGTATGAGAATTATTTGCATTTTAGCCCTTGGATGTGATTTAATTGCAAAATTGGCCCATAGTGGGATTTTCGTAATTTTGGGCAGAGCATGTGTATGTTGGGCGTACATGCGTAAATCCCAAACTCTAATATTAAGGGTATGGACCCTATTTGAACATCCTTAACTCCCATATCATTTTCCTTTCATCACCCTCCAGCCCTATTTTGACCACTTTGCAAACCCGAATCCATTTGAGAGCATTTGTGAGCCTTATAGTGCATTTTGGTGACCTTAAAGGAGGAAGGAAGAATAGAAGATGATCTTGGAGAAGTGGAAAACTTTGGATCCAGAATCATATCATATTTTGGCATCATTTGGAGGTAAAAAGCTCTGAACTTGATTAAGTGTTGATTAGATATTGTTTAGGCATGAAATGGTGTTCTTTTGGTCCCATAATCCTGGTATTATGAGTATAGATTACTCTAATACATATAAGTTTTCCTCTCAGACGTTTTGAAGCATCTATAAGCATAAAAAATGCAGTATTGATTGTTAGTTTCCTTCCATGCATGAGTTACAAGGTCTTAATGGGTTGAGTAGTTAGGGTTTTTATTATTAGGCACTTATTGGCCATCCAAGACCATAAAGTTGGAAACTTTATGGTTAAGGACGTTAGTTTAGGACTAGATCTAGATTATGAGCAAAAGAGCTTAAGGATTAAACTCTTAACAAGAAGGAAAGGACTCAGTCGCGTACGCTAGGGGTACTGAGTCAACACTTTGTGATTTGGTCAAGCCTCATGTACACCATGTATACCAACCGAATATGCTGGGTGTACTCAAATCTGTTGACCAGTTTGACTTTTGATTTGGACCAGGATTTGACCAAGTTGGGTATTTGGGGTATTTTGATTTGTACTTGATATTAGTCACTATTTGATGCATAGGTGTCGGGTAGAGATGATATTCAGAGCAAAGACTTATTCAACTATTTGTTCAGACTAAAAGGTGAGTCTTATTCACTGTACTTATGATTCGAACGCACCAAGTCCATCCCATTGGATTAGATATCAAGTTTCGTTGTGTACTATTATGTTGAGATATGTGTTCAGTGGTTATGTGATTAGACTGGTAGATCTGTAGGACTACATGTGTTTGTTGATTATTGTTTGTTATTGCATATGTCAACATGTTATGGTTTGTGTTGGGTTGAGGTGGTCCTGCTTTGTGCTGAAGGACAAGACACCCAGGGCGGCCTGGATAGACAAAAGGCCTGTGAGGCGGTCCATTCAGGCCGAAGGCTTTGAGAGCGGTCCAGATAGTTTGTAAGACTACGAGGCGGTCCAGTCATGCTGAAGGCTCATGTATTCATGTTGTTTTTTTTATGTTGTGTGGTGGTACCTTGGGGTAACTCACTAAGCATTGACTTACAGTTTCAGTTCGTTGTTTCAGGTACTTTAGAGGATCGTGGGAAAGCAATGGCATGATCGTGCACATCTTCCTGTTTTTATGATATTGGATCTTGGGATAGCCTAATTATGATTATACTTTAGAAACAATGTTTTTTTTGTAGACATTTTATGGTTATTGGGTTGTTTTTGAAAATTTTAAATATCTATGAACTTTGGGATGGTACATTTGTGTACTCGAGTTGTTCTCATTGCAACCCTAATCGCCGCTTTGTGCTGATTCTCTTTGTGAAAATCATTTCTTAGTGAAAATAACTTTGTGATAACTTTGTTGTTTGTTCTTTATATGTTATTGCAGGGCCATCTTTCTTCACACAATCATCCAGGAGAGACTTAAATCATGTCAAATGTCTCGAGCATCCATTGTCTACGTATCGAATATGCTCTTGACCCTGCAGTACTAAAGCACACATTAACGCACACTAACCCATTTTTCAATGGGTCTCTTAGAGGGAAAATATTATAGCATTCATTAGGAAGACAATTTAGAGAATTTTCCTTTTTTATCCATTTGTTATTTTGAACTATGATGTTGTCAGCACGTTTAGTATTCTCTTCAAATGTGTACTCGTTGACCTTGTGTGAAGGGTCTCTATAACGATAACATACCCCGATTCTAGTATTTATCCTTTTAAAACATGAGTTTTGATTTCTTTTAAAATTTGGCTTCCATAGAGTGGAATCGTGTTCATTTAAATTAATAACCCTTTATTTTTTCTGGAACCAGATACGTTGCACTGTGAAGAAACACTGTCACTACACGTTGATGATTTGGAAGACTCATCAGTGTCAGAAGTAGTTTAAAGATAGTTAGTGTCAACTTCACTTACTGTGCATTAAGGAAATTCACTAAGAATTTCATTCACCAAGTGAAATTCACCATTTGAAATGGGATATTTTGAAAGATTTAGTTGAAGGCAACATATATACACAATTTGGAGGCTGTTGTGAAGGATCAAGAGCGGACAAGTGAGATTTACATTCACTGTGTCCATATAAGTCAGTGACACAATGTTTGTCAATTAAAATTTGATTTATACATGTGGCACTAAGAAATATAGTTTTAAAGTCCTTTCCAAGATCTTAAGTGGCATCAAAATTTTGTTCAGATTCAATATGTTCGAGTATTTTTACAACATCATCAATATTGTCACCAAGAATTTTCTCACATGGATCAAGAATTTGAGTGTTTATTGTTTTCTTTAACTTGAAATGTGAATGTGCCCAATTATGAACTACAAGTTGTAACTTTTTGGCAAGTTCATCAGATTTTTCCTTTTCAGTGAAGAAGAATTTGTTTGATAAAGACATATTTGTGTTTTCTTTATTCAAAAGTGTGAGAATTTTCAACGACAATCAATTTTTCCTTTAAAGCCTTAATCTTTGATTTAAGTATGAACTTTTCTGAGTTAGATTTTTCATGATCAAAACGCAAATAATCAAACATGTTAACTTTTTCATTAGAGAAGTAATTGACAAATTTCTTAACTTGATACATGGAAGAAGAGTCCCAGTCTTACATTTTTGAGTCGCTGACAGCTTGAGAAAGATCAGCATCAAATGTGTTTGGAACTGATACTAGACTCCTTAGTGTCAAATACATCGATGCGAGCCATTAGACACTTCCCTTTTGACTCCTCATCTTCAGAAAACTCTTATTTATCTACTCATTCCTCAGTTTTCTCCTGTTGGCAACAAGTGCTTTTGGAAGAGGAATGTTTTCTTTCTTTATATGAACCAACAACTTCTTGTACATCACTTCATAGCTTTTTGTTGCAATGCTTTTTTTACCTTGCATTACCTGGAAAGGTGATCAGTGCTTCCACAGTTGAAGCATTTTCCATCAACCTTTCTGTCAACGACAATCTTTCTCGCTAATGAGATGCTTCCTCTAGACTGAAACTTCTTACACCCACTCGACCTGCTTTCTTCATAGCGTTTAACAATGAGTGTAGTGCTTGCAACTAACTCATCTAAGTAAACATCATCAAAAGTTTTATGTTGATCTGATGCTTCAAAGTCACTGACAGATATCTCCTTTCTTGAGAACAAAGCCACAGATTTTTCCTTGTTGGGGTCCTTCATGATGTCTTTACAAAGAGCCTTGGTTTCTTTATAGTTACACATATTGCCAAATAGTGAGTTTAGATCCATGGTTTTGATCTCCTCGTTGTTCTTGAGAACGTTAGCGTAATGTTCCCAATTTTTGCCTAAGTAATCCAAGAACTTTAGCACCAACTGAGACAAGTGTTTAGTGGTGCCCAATATGTGCATATCATTAACCAAACAGTTAAAAATGTTAAAGATTTGAGTTAGTGTCTCACCTTATTGAGCAAATAAGTGCTCATATCTCTTATTCAAGTTGTTGATTTGTGTTGCTTAAACTTCTACAGTGCCTTTGTAGGAAATTGTCAGTGCCTCCATAATTTCTTGTGCAAATTCACAGTACTGAACCAGGTGATAAATGTGGTAAGAAAGAGAATTTCCAATGACGTCTCTTTCTTTCACATCTAGACTTATGAGTCTTTTATCTTCTTCATCATAGTTTGTCTTTGGTTTCTACTTCAATCCAACAACGGGTGCATTATCAAGCATGGGTTGGTACATGGGAACATGTGGACCGTGATTGACGATGTCTAGCATGTCATAGTCCATGGTTTCAAGAAAAACCAAAGCTTTTGTCTTCCACATGGCAAAATTATTTTTATCGAACAATGGAATTGTGTTTGCTGCTAAGGATTTAGGATGGTATTGGGATAAAGAAGACATGATATCTTGAATGTATCAAAAAACCTGCTCTGATACCACTTGAAGGTTCGTAGATCAAATATAAACAAGAAAAATCAAATAACAAAGTTATCACAAAGATGTTTTCACTAAGAAATGATTCTTACAAAGAGAATCAACACAAAGCGACAATTAAGGTTGCAATGAGAACAACCCGGGTACACAACTATATCGTAAACCTAGTAACTATCAATCCCGACATTAAGGGGATTGAATCTAATCTAAGTAAACAAACTGATCCTAATCACTAAGATTAAAGATCAATTAAAAGACAACTACTATTACTATAATTATAAAATACAAAGTAAATACACTAGCACAAGTGATCACACGTTGGCGTCGGCGCTAGTGCTAGAGTAAATGGTCAGCGTACATTAGTACTTGAGTCATCAGATTATAAGGTCGACCTTACAAAAGTCAGCATGGAAAACAATTATCTATGGTGGTTGAGAGAATTGAAAAGTAACAGGTAAGCATTCTTACTCTTATTCTTATTCTTTTGATTGATTATAATTCTCCCTTTGATAAGTTTATAAGTTTCAAGATCTCCTCAAGGTGTTGGCTGGGATGAACATCAACTTTTATAGTAACATTCTGGTACTTATTTTACAAGGATAATTTGATCAAGTGTCTTGTTGCTCTTTCTTTGGGCTAGACGGCTGGTTTGGCTCTAAATTTGTAGAGGTAACATCATCCTAGTGTGTGATTAATCAACACAATGTTGAATGAATAATGCAAAATTTTTAAAGAGTGCCTCCTTAATAATGAATTTTTTGTAAAAAGTGACATTTCATATATGATTTATGTTATTGATTTAATTATATATTGAAACTTAATTTGCTTTCAAACTTCACGATGTAGGAATGATGTCAAAATAAGTTTTTGATTTTATGAATATTGATGGCCTTAACATCTTTTATGTCAAGAAGCATCTCCAGGTGGTTACTTTCTTTATTCAAGAAACACAATATCATTTATAGTATCGAGTAGTTAATTTTGTATTTTATCATGAAAATGATTTTTTACTAAATTTAAGTTCTTGGTTTGCTTCATCAAATATATAGGGTCAAGAAGGTCGGGGGTCCAGATGAAGGTATATATAATTTCAAGTTCATATACGGTGAAAAATAAATTTATATATAGGGTTTCTTAAAAAGATTATAGATCTAATCCTTTACTTGGAAGTTTATTCTTATTTTAATACCAACATAGCTAAATTGGTAATTTAAACAAAATAGTTGAATTGTCTTTTTTTTTAATAGTTCAAATGATTGTTCACTTATAAATGACAAAGTTGTTTTGGTTTTCAATTTTGAGGTCGTTAATTGCTCAAAAAAGACGTTTTAAGTGATTTTTAAAAGTTTTGTTTGGATTAAGTTTTCTTAATCTAATGTTAAGTTTGCGTTTAGTTACAGATAAACAATTTTTATTTTCTATTTTTCGTTTTCCCTTTTCATATTCCGTTTTCTGTTTCCGGTTTTCATTGGAAAATTTAGAAAACGCGTTTAGTTAAAACTTATTCATTTTTCATTTTCAGTTTTAGAAAATTAGAAAACATGTTTAGATGTGTATTTTTCTATCGGTTTTCATTTTTAGAAAACGATAGCGGTGGTAGGGTGGGCGTGGGCGTGGGGACGGTGGCGATGGTGGGGGCAGCGGCGGGGGGAGTGGTGGTGTCGATGATAGTGACGGTGGTTCTGGTGGTGGCAACGGGGTGGCGACGGTGGTGGTGATGATAAGGTGGGTGTGTGTGTGTTTGTAGGGGTGTTTGTGGGGGTGTGTATGTGTGTGTTTGTGGGTGTGGGTGTGTGTTTGTGGGAGTTGGTGTGTGTGTGTGTGTGTGTTTGGGGATGGGCTTGAGAGTGAATGTAGGTAGGTAAGGATGTGGTGGGTTGGGAGTGTTAAGGTGAGGGTGGGTAGAACTGGATGGGGTAGGTGTGGTGGGTTGGGGGTGTTAAGGTGATGGTAGGTAGAGGTGGATGGGGTGGGAGTGGGTGTTTATATTTTAGAAAAATTTTGGAATTAGAAAAATGTGGAAAACAATGATTATCGGTTTTCCAAAAATTTCTAACTTCTTTGTAATTTTAGAAAACGAAAAAATTTCATTTTCCGTAAAAAATTTAGAAAAATAGACGAACTAAACGCGTTTTCAAAATTCTCATTTTTCTTGGAATTTTTTTTCGAAAAACAGACCATTTTTCCGCAATTAAACGCACCCTAAGTCTTCTTAACTGGTTTCTTTTGTATCTTTTGTAGATAATATGTTTTGAATTTTGATTTGTATGTTATTTTATTAGTTGGTTTGTTGTGATGTGAGGTCGTGGGCTTGCCTTCAAGGATGGATTCTCCTTAAAAGTTGATTGTGGTAACACTACATTGGTTAGTTATTTGTACTGCATGGGTGGTCTATTATTTTAATCTAAAAACTCTCAATTTAGCCTTTTGTCCTCTCCGATTCCAAATAATGGTTTGTGTTTTTCTACCCAACTCCAATTTCTTTTTATGTACAAATGTACAATACATCTAAACTATCTTTATATTCAATTCAAGTTTTAGTATTCATTTTTCTAAAACCACAAAAATGTGAACCAGTACTTCCAATGTACTTCCATTTGAAACCGAAACAAGTCTCATGGGATAAATGTGGATTTCTCCATTGAATTTGAGGGCTAAAATGGAGGATGCCAAGATAACGGTTTATAATTTCAAGAGAGAGGTTAATTTCCTTTCAGGTTAGAGTAAAGTACATTGTCATTTCGATCATGAGATTAGTAATTTACAGATTAAATGAAAGTACAATCCTTTATTTTTATTTATTAATATTTTTATGGGTTGAGCCAAACATCTCTATTTCATTTGGATTGATTGATAAACTACAAAATTGAAACTTTTAATTACATTAGTAGTCATGAATGTGTGATAACAAATTGATGGACTTTGAATTGTGATTGGCCAATTTAAAACAATAAATTGAAGTTCGGCAATCTTTGTAAAATATGTTATAACATAATACTAAAAAAACGACCCAGGACGAAGCCCGGTATTTTTTACTAGTTATTATAAAAGATCAACCCACATTATAAATATCATAAATCGTAAAAAAAACCCATGTAAACCTTAATCTCAATTTCAAATTCGATGTTTAGCAATAGTTAGATTTGTTAATCATGGAGAAGAGCATACCGAAGGAATATTACTTAAACTTCGAAAGGATTTATGAAATTTAGGGACATAGAAAATGTAAATAGATATATTTTCGTAGCCTCTCTTTTTTGGAAAACAACAAATATATTAAAACCCCATCAAGATGATGGGAAAAGAGTACAACGAAAAGCGAAAAAAAAAAAAAAAAAAAAAAAAAAAAAAACGAGCAAATTACAAGCAAAAGAAAGGATTAATGTTCCACACTCTCCGGTCAATTTTCCCGAACCTCTATGCTTGCACCAAGAGAAAGTAGTAACCTTTATTCTTTCTACAATACTCGCCGGATTTGTTGGAATTTTATCAAAGATCCACTTGTTTCTAGCTGTCCAAATACCCCATAAAGCTCTGCAAAGAATTACATTTAGTAAGCTTTGTTTCTTTCTACACCTGGACCATCGAGAGATAAAAAGGATCATATCTTTCACCGATGTAAAGCATTCGCCTCTGATTTCACACCAAGATAGTATCAATTCCATCATTGATTTTGCAATATGACATAAAATCAATGTGTGATCACTAGTTTCCTCTCCAGCATTACATATACTACATATAGTGACAGGAAGAGTAACTCCCCTTTGACTAAGTGTCATAGCAACTAGAATTCTTTCCTGCTTGGCCCTCCATATGAAACATAGAATCTTGTATGGGATCACTTTGCACTAGTCAAAGGGCCCATCACTAACAATATGACTCGCCAACTCGATTCGTTCTCGTAACAAACTGACAATGAATTGATTCTCAGACGAAAAACTAGAGACCCATTTGTTTATCTCCGGATTCCATGAAACAACCTCATTACGATCAATGTTGAGATTAGCCAAGCTCCTACTAGACTTCATGATGTTTTTCCAGACCCTGTGATCGAGTAGTTGCCAAACACAGTCCAGTGTCTTCCCGATAATCCATGTAAGCAGTTGATCACTTTTGCCCAGAGGGCAGAATTGTCATTTTTTAGTTTCCATAACCATTTAGTGACCAAGGAGAGATTAAGAGATTTAATTGAGCCAAGCCCAATACACCCCACCTTTTTTGGGGCCGTGATCTTTTCCCACTTCACCCAGCAAATGCTTTTTCTCCCGTATTCTCTATTCCAGATAAATTTTCTCCTTATTTTTTCAAGAATGTCAATGACTCCATGAGGGACAACAAAGATGGACATGTAATATATCGGGAGGTTGCCAAGCACCGCCTTCGCAAGCGTAATTCTGCCACCAAAGCTCAACGTTTTAGCTTTCCACACTGACAATTTTGATTGGAATTTATCAATTATCGGCCTCCATGCGCTTTTTAAATTCATGTTTCCGCCAACTGGGATTCCAAGATAGGTAAACGGTAGCGTCGATGGTTTATAACCAAGGGGAGAGGACCAGTTCAAGATTTCCGAGTCGGAAGCTCCAATCCCAAACACTGTCGATTTTCTGAAATTCACTTTCAGCCTAGATGAAACATAGAAGCATCTCAGAATACGAGTCAGATTAGCAATGTTTCTCCTCGACCATTCACCTATAAAGAGTGCGTCATCTACATAAAATAAGTGGGATAAACAAATGTTAGAGTTTTGGAGTTTTAACCCATCGAACACCCCTATATCCACTGTCGTCTTCATCGCTAGGTTAAGACCTTCCATAGCAAGAATGAAGAGGAAGGGAGAGAGAGGGTCTCCCTGCCTAACTCCCCTAGACATTGTGAATTCAGTGGTTGGACTTCCATTGATGATTACCGATGCTCTCCCAGACTCCAGGCAATTTCGGATCCACTTTCTCCATTTCTCACCAAACTTCATTTGATCCATAATTGAGTCAAGGAAATTCCAATTCACCGAGTCAAAAGCCTTGTTGAAGTCTGCTTTGAAAAGGAGCATCTTCCGTTTTTTATTCTTTGACCAAGAGCATAGCTCATTGACTATTAACGGCCCCTCCAGAATATTTTTGCCTTCAACATAGGTTGATTGCACCTCATTAATAACACTTCCAAAAACTTTTTTTAACCTAATTGCCAACAATTTAGCAATTATTTTGTATAATAAACCAATCAGGCTGATAGGTCGAAAGTCAACGGATCTTTTGATTTGGCTGCAAGGGAGATGAAAGAGGAATTGCATCCTCTTGAGAATTTACCACCAACTTCAAAGTGCTTTACCAAACCCCAAATGTCATCACGAAGCAAGTCCCAATATTTTTTGAAAAAATTAAAGGTAAACCCGTCCGGTCCCGGGGACTTATCACCACCACATGCCCATACTACGTTTTTTATCTCCTCCAAAGAGAACTCTCCCTCAAGGAATCTAGTGTCTGATTCCGAAAGTTTACGAAAACTAGGGTGTATGAAAGAGGGTCTATTTGGCCATTTTTCATAGAATTTCATCTCGGAGAATTTTACAGCTTCCTTTTTGATTTCTATCGGGTCAGTTGTCCATGAACCATTCGCCATGATTCCATGAATATGATTCTTCCTGTTTCTGTTATCGACATATCCGTGGAAAAAAAAACGAGTATTTTCATCTCCTTCCACTTCTCATTTGATTTTCGCCCTTTGTTTCAGATCCATTGATGTCGCCCTAGCTTTTTCTAGTATTTTACCCCCCCCCCCCCCCCCACCTATTGACCGTTCAACCATTTCTGCTTCCGTTAGTGTCTTTCAGTAAAGTTTTATTGAGACAAAAACAAAGTCCAACTTAACAATTCCTATAGATATACAAAAGTTAAGAACATGAGAAATTTGCATTCTTTATGTAACTTGAAAATTTCCACTAGTCTTACAGTGTTTTTATATTATGTTTTTGAATTTAAAATTCCTATAGATTCTATTCAGTCATCATCTTCTATCTATTTCTCTATATTTAAACTTAACATATAGAACCCAAAATTCTTTCATTTAGCCTTTCAACTTTCGTCTTTAGTTTGTATGACGCATGCTCTAATTTCTTCTATCAATTGGTAAAATGTTTTACATGCTTGAAAGTGACATTCATATTGTTGGTATTTCAGATAAAGATGTTAGGTTATGCAGTTCCTTAGTCATTTTTGCTGTAGAACCTCGATCAAAACAAAATTTAAGTGATTTATTTCTTGTATACACGGTTTCAAATCTACCTTTGGTGTGTCATAGTGGATCATCATCGGTGAATGAAGCAAAGGAACACCATGACACACACACACACACATACAGAACAGGTGTTTTGGACAGGATAATACCAAAAAAAAGGGCCTCTTTTGGCGTTTTGTATAACATTCCTTTATATAAACAGGTATTGCAAATAAAAACCAAGGAAAGCACGATATCAAATTACCAAACCTTCTTCTATATCAACATTTCCTACTATAAAAAAAAAAAAAAAAAACAGAAAGGCCCTGAAACGTGAAGGACACCATGGTCAGATATCATAATCTATGTCTGAAGCATTCTCAGATACAGACTTCTTGACAAGTGTTCCTTGTTCATCATAAAGATCAAGATTCTCACATGGTTTTGGAAAGATTGTCCCTATCACACGTCCAGACACATAAGCACACTGAAAAATATGCTTCTTCTTGTATGTAGTCCCTACTGACATATCCCTGAAAGTTACATTCCTAATTGGAATATCTGCACTCCCATGTATCCTAACAGGAACACGCACTCCCTCACCATGGATGGAGGAATAGCTGATTCCCCTGATCACCGGAAACGCCTTCGGGTCAAAACCCATGTCTGGGTGCTCATTGTAATCCGTTTTAATAATTATCCCAACCCTTACATTCTCAAATGTTAGATTTTTATAACTGATGTCTTCAATGTATCCCCCTCTCCCTGCAGCTGTCTTGATTCTAACAGCACGCCTTGAGTTCCACACAAGAACATTCTCCACTCTCACATTTGATATCCCACCTGACATCTCACTGCCTATTGATATTCCAGCGCTATCAAAGTCCCAACATTTTTTTTTAAATCTTTATTAGCATCATTGAAGTAATGATTATAACAAATTTGGTAAATTTAGATCTCTCACCTGACCATTGATCGAACAACAAGGTTTCGAATGAGGATATTTTTTGAAGGGCGACCATAAGCAACACCATATTGATCCCATCCACTTTTGATTGCAATGGCATCATCACCAACGCTTATGTAACAGTCTTCTATTAACATATCTTCACATGAATCTATAAAAAAAAAAAAAAAAAAGATGATATATTTATTGCAAATCTCATAACTCATAACTCCTATTCTTATTGGGTGAATTCACTATTTCACTTCACTTACCAGGATCTATACCATCTGTATTTGGAGCCTCGAAAAGGGGAGCCAAGATTGTCAGATTTCTTATGGTGACGTTCTTACAATCATAAGGATGGAGGGTCCAAAAGGGTGAATCACGTAAAGTGATATTAGAGATCAGAATGTCACTTGAATACATGATCTGCACGAGGGGACCTCTTGTATGGTTAAGAAGCTTTTGCCGGTATTTTTTCCACCATGTTTGACCCTGTCCATCAACGGTGCCGTTATGCCCTGTGATCACTACGTCTTTCAGATTTTGACCATGGATCAAACTTCCATATCGGGCTCCAGGATGCTCTCTACCATAGCCATAAGAAGGCAAAGGGGGCATCAGAGGCCAATACTTTTCGTCCTGTTAAAACAAAAAATTAAAATAAGTGAACCACAATGACGCAGATTTGACTGATTGATGCCAGCATTCATATGAGCATTAAGAAATCGCAGAGTATTGAATTGAAATAAGAGAAAAGAAAAGAAAAAAGGTTGTAGAACACTCACATCTAGACCAAGTATAACAGAGTCTTCAGCAAGAAAAAGCGTCATATGACTTGTTAAATTAAATGGTGCTGTCAACCATCTTCCGGCGGGGACATTGAGCTGACCACCACCTTTCTTCCCTAGCTTGGAAATTGTAAAAACAGCCTTCTCGAAAGCCAAGGTGTTAACTGTGACGCCATCGCCGACAGCTCCGAAATCGGTAAGATTAAAGACGACGGGTCGGAAACGAGGCAATGGACGAAAAGGGAGGGGTCGCCGGAAAATTGATATACCATCTACAAAATTGCGTTGCCAGATGAAAAGGGATGCGAAAACGACGATCCAGAGGAGTGCGAAAAGGGTCTTGTAGGACGAGAAGAGTGCGGGAAACCAACGGCGGTGGTTGAATCGCCAGATTGAGGGCGATGAACTTAGGGTTTCCACCATAATAGTTAAGATCTGAATAATGGGCTTACCGGCAAGAGATGATGATGATGGGTTATGGGTGATGGAGTAGGAAGGTTGATTGAATACATGAATTGGGAATTGAAGAGGGTTTGTTGATTTGGAAGGTGGTTGTGACGTCAATTAGGTCAAGTTCAGTAGCAGTTGTTGGATTTGATTTTGGGGAAGAATGGAGTGCGTAGGAAGGGACGATGCTGCGTCAGACACAAATCAAACACCATCAATCTGTTCCGGCTATCTCTTTAAGCAACCAAATTACAAGCAAGTTTCTATCTGAATCTTAAATCTTGATGTAAAAATAATACTAATATTCAACAGTAACTCACAAGAATCCTCCAACTAAACAGTAAACCACCAATGTGTTTATAGAATCGTTTCGGTAAATGTTTTAATAGATTTACTATTCGATTCACACACTCAAACTAATGGATTTGGATAACAACGCTTTAGTATTTTAGTGTCAATTCATTGAAGATATCTTAAATTCAACCACAAAATTCGAACTGTTATAATACTATTTTAGATACAACAATAAAATTTGTTGTAAATTTAATTCAAAATAAAGTCTCATATGTTATACCAGAAATTTAGAAGAACAGCATATCTTTTTAATAAAAGTAAATAAAATTGGTCTTTATGGTTTGTTAAAAACCATGGATGTCAAAATGTTTTCAAGTTGTATCAATGGTCCAAAAAGCGAATTTTTTTGTGATTTTGAACCTAAAAATTTGAAAGGATTATTTTATCATTTTAATTTGTTTTTATATTTTTTTTAATCTTAATAGAAATTCATTTTTAATAAAATTAAAAAAAAAAAATAATAGTAATAATAAAACACTAGGCCTACAACTCATCCACCCCGACTATCCCCACCTCCCCTTCCTTCTTTCCTTCCCTCTTCACGCATCTCCTCTCTGCATCAATCTCCCAACATTCCGGTCGGAGAGCCCTATCCGTGGTACCCCGCCACCTCTTCTCAGCGGTAACTACACCCTCATTCTACCTCATTTCCCCATCTCCTTATCAAACCCTAGTCCTTTTGTTCATCTTCTGTTAACAGTGAAACCACCTACCATCGTCACTCACTCTTCCCCATCCATTGGTAAAACCCCACCCTTCAAAGATACTCCGAAGACGATCATCATCCGTTATACCCACCACTAACCACTATAGTGGTGGGTGTCACATCATCACCACTAAACATATGGGATACCTACTACTAAACACATCACTCCACCTCATTCTTTTAATTAAATTTAAATAAAAAATACATAAAAATCATATAATTTTTTTAAATACTTGTTTTTCATTAATTTAAAATACCAAATTACATTAAATAAAAACTACACGAATTAAAATAAAAATAACATTAAAAATAAAAATTATATTAATTAGAAAAATAACATTAAAAATAAAAAACCTAAAAATACCAAACTTATGATTTGTGTTTTAAGTAAGGTTATTCCATTTTGGGGGATTCTTCAACTTTTGTCAAGTTTTGACATGTCCAAAACGTTTATGATTTGTTTTTTCATATTGCTCAATGCCACATTAACCGGATCGATATTGATTTTGTGTACGTTGTTTATAACAAAGTTGTAAATTTCATTGAGCTTAAAACATTTGACCCTCATATCGTGCCACTTCGAGCATATTTCATCAACATTTCGAATTGCACAACGCATTAAACCGTGGAAAACACTTTCAACATTTCTCCAAAAAGAGCTAGACATTTGACCAACGTCTTCCTCCAAAACCATCACCCATGCTTGTGCTAATTTCTCTTCTTCCTCTTCTGACCATTTCTTATTTTTGGGAGGCATGGTTTTTAAAAGATAAAACAACAAAAATGTATGAATATAACTAAAGGGAAAGAAGAAATGCATAAAAATTAAAAAGATGGATGTTGATATTTATAGGTAAATGTTGGAGAAAAAATAAATGAAGTAGCCATTGGAAGGAGATTTAAAGCGGGAAATGAATTGATTAGGCGTTGCAATTTGTTGTTCAGAGGACGAAGGTCCACGACCCACGACTAGACACCGGGATGGTGTGCACGGTCGTGATCTGTAGCCACCTAAACCACGACCTCGTTCATGGCCACCATACCGAAAGGCCTTAGGTGCACAAAGATCTTGCGACATTGATCCTCAAGTGCACCGGATCCTTTGGGATTGATCCTCAAGTGTACAAGATCCTCCCACATAGTTGGTCATCCATGTTTTTTCTAGGAAGTTATAAACCCTGATTTTAGAAATAATGACTTGAATGTTCTTCAAATTACTCCCGGATAAATGTGCACAGTAAGGGAGAAGGGAGAAAGGCGGGTGATTTTTCATTTTCTGGTTGTCTCCGTATCTACAAGGAACATGTACTTCAGGTTTCACCCTCCATATTGTTTATGTTTCATATCGAAGCAATAATGAATGATGGATTTGTATATGTATTTGTGTTTCAAATAACAGAGTCAACTAGTGTAGATTATTACAAAAATCAAGTGTAGATTCCACAGATTTTGATTTTAGGGGGTATCTATAATGAACCAGACCCAATTGATATTGGTCTTTGTTTAATTCTTAGATAGTTGACAGGTGGTGTGGTAGTTGTATTTGTTTCCTCTTTTCCCGTCCTTGCTATGTGTATAAACAACGTCGTTGGAGAGGAAGAGCTTCGTCGGAGAGGAAGATAGAGAGAAAGAGAGATGGGGTATGTGTGGCATGGGCGGGTGAGGGGCCCATTCCTTTTTTCTAGTTATTTAAATATCAAGAAAATGTTAAGTAATGTAAGAAAAATGGAAAGAGTAAAATAGTTTTTTCAAGTTTTCGATGGACTAAAACTATAGAAGGTTTCAGCGTTTGGACAAATAGTGCAAGTTGAAAAGATATTGGATTCCATCCATATTTTTTTGCAAACCATGGAGACCAATTTTGCAGTTTAGTCTTTTAATAATTTAGTCAAAAAATAACATTTCGTCAAAAATAACCAACGTAATCGGAGATGAGCTAACAAGCTTGTGGCTTTGTCAACTCGTATGTGGTTTCGTCGTTGGACACAGTAACTCGTCTACGATTTTGTCAAAAGGGTTGTGGTTTCAAGGCCCATTAGCCAAAAATATTTAAACCTTAAAAAAAGAAAATTTTAGCTCATTTTCACCCTCAAAGATAGGAAAACTCAGGAAAACTCTCTCTCTCTCTCTCTCTCTCTCTCCAAAAATTATTTATTATCGTTGGTAAAACAAAGTTTATAAAATTTGGTGTTTTTGAAAGCCAAAATATGTTCGTGAAGTGTCCACAACATACTAATTAGACAACACAACTTCATGTCCCAACCGGATCCTTACTAAAATATTTGGTGTGGTGTCACATTTGAAAGTCGCGGGGTAAGAGCAATTCGAGAGTCATATTCTCACAATAATTTTAATTTTTATGTAAAGATAGACTTTCATTTTCTTTTATTATTTAAATTGTATTCTACCTAATTAAATATATATAATAATGTAAAATCGGTTGTACATAATAGTGAAATAGTTTTATAAATAAACTTGAAAGCAATATTAACATATATCGGCAAAACCCACCCACATATATAACTTGTTGCCACCACGAATTGGACTTTGCACTACGAACCCCAACATAAATACATACATGTGTACCAAGTTGTCATATATTCTAGTGCGACACTACTTCTATGTATAGCGTGTTGAGGTCTTCTATAAGTCCTCAAGATTAGCCTTTTAGATTACGCATGTTAATTGGTTTTGTCATGCCATGAGCTCATCAGTGAAGTAACACTAGCCCCCGACCAGTTATGTATAGCCAGCTATGATCCCCTTCATTGGCAAGCTATTTAATGACTCGGACTGTTGAGAGAAAAACTTTTGAGACACACTTGAACAAACGTTAGAACAAGTTGTATATTGCGGAATAAGTTAATCTCAAATGATCATAAAGCTCAACAATAATTAGAGGTTAGAGTTATTAGATTGTTAGGTACATAAATGTAATTGTTGAAAAGTAAGGAAATGTAAATGACATCAAGTTGTATATCAAGTAAACACTAAGCTAATTCGTGACAAGGTTTGCAATCAAACACAAGTCAGTAAGAGTGATCAGCTAAAGTGAAGAAGTCTCAAGGAATTGATCTGAAGGAGAGTTTGAGAGTTTAGATCTTAATAAGTGAATATAAGTTCAAATAAATCTTTTAGAGAGAATATAAGATATGAAAGATAAGAGATGAGTAAAAGAGAGATGTAAGATGTGTATTCAATCAGAACATGAGATCTCTATATATAGAGTCTAAAGGATTACAAGAAAATAAACAAAGTCTAAATCGGTCTTAAGTGGCTATGCAAGGCACACTGGATAAAGCAATGTAAAGTGAAAAGATAACAAATAAAACTAAGTCTTTACTTGATGAAGACAGTTGCGGATGCGGTCGGTGATTACTGTTGAGAAGCTGAATGTAGATCAGGAGATGGCTTCGGATTGGCTAAGTTTAAGAGGGTCACTTTCTTGCTTCAACAATTTCCCCCTAAGTGACCTCTTCAACTTTTCTTTTATCTATCGAGCTTTAGGAATCTGATGAGAAGCCACCAAAACGTCTTGCTTCTCCGAGCCAAACAATTCTCCTAGAGATTTCAAAACTCTTAGTTTGGAAGGAGAGCTAAGGGTTTACCTTGTGTGACTATATAGGAGGTGTATAACATCTGTATTTTGGTTGTGATAGTAGTAGCAGCTGATTATCATCTAAGAGGTGAGTCTCTTCGCTGTACTCGTGGGTCGAGGGAACCAATACCGACCCATTGGATTATGTTTGTAGGATGCTAACTGTCTTCATGACTGTTGCATGTGTTTGTATGTTTCATATGGGTTGCATCTAATTATGTATGTTATGGGTTGGCCCAATTATATAGACGAGGTCTGATTTTTTATGTTATGGGTTGGGTCCGATTATATGGGTTAGGCCCGATTATCTATGATATGGACGGGTCCCGAATTGCATGGGTTGGGACCGAAACAATATATGTTGGGTTGAGCCCGTTTGTGTTTGATGTATGATATTTTGGGGAATGCACTAAACTTTTATGCTTACGGTTTCATATTTATGTTTCAGGTATTTTCGGTTCCAAGGGGAAGAGTTCGGCATGATTACATCGCATCCATTAGTTTTTCGCACTTTATGATTTGTTTTATACTTTGATGACTTTTGATACATTTTCTTTATAGTTTGATTGAGTTATGGAATGAACGAATGGTTGTTTTGGTTGACTTAAAAAAATTACTTAGTATTTTTGGGACGTTACAGGGTTGATCTGATTATTGTTTTTCCAACGAAACATATTTACTAAATAGGCTAAACTCAGGTTAACCCGTTTAAATTTCCACAGACAACCCCTTAAATTAAATAATCCATCAAATAAAATTACATACAATTTAAAAGCTATAATAAAAGTTCAAGTTTGAAAATCATACAATAATAACTTAATAGGCCCATAACACAACGAGTAACTCTTACTTTCTAAATTTTATGCAACTCAACTATCTTTTTTACTAATTCGAATTACAGTAACGATTACTGACCCATGGTTTTTGATAAATAAAAAATAATCAAAATATAATGATCAACTAAATAAGTAATAAGCAAAAAATATTTAAATTTTTTAAACAGGTTGACAGATTTTAAATATATTAGAAATTTCAACCCTAACACAACTCATTTAATTAAACGTGTTAGATGGGTTGACTCATTTAATTAAATGGGTTCAAATCTCAATCCAACCTACTATTTGTTTGATTAGGTTTAGGTTGGGTTGATAGGTTCGAATTGAGATTGTCACCCCTACTTTTTGGGTCATGTGGAGTTTTCAAAATGCTCTCTGTCCGAAACATAATTTGTTTCGGTCTATCGTTTTTACATTCTTTAGTTGGATATCTAATTGAGGTCCAAAGTTTTATTTGGATTGTGGCTTACTTGCATGTACTTAGTTTTTAGTTCTCTCTCTCTCTCTCTCTCTCTCTCTCTCTCTCTCTCTTATGGAGTCTTGTTTCTGTTTCGACTAACCATTTTCCGTTTTTTCTTTTATAAAATCTTTAATGTCGTTTTAAAAAAATTAAGGCTGCAAGGTATGCGTTGAGACCCTATGTGGCATGTCATAATGGCGTTATAGCACTATGAACACCGTCATATGGTAAGAGGTATTGACATCATAACATATTAAAACCGAAGTACTTTCTCTCTCACACACACAGACACTAGCTGCATATATTATATCTTTCTGCTCTTACCATCATGTTATAACATGAGAACCCCTACATTTCATGTTATAACATGTTAGAGTATGATGTAACTAACGTTTTGGTGTTATAAATCCACCCTCAAGGAGCCATACCTTGTAGCCTAAACACATTTAATAATTGAAAGATTTTTCTTAATGCTTTTGTGAATTTTATGAATTTCTTGAGTTTTCTACTTTTCCAAGAAAATACAAGCCCATATATTATCCCTAAGTTAAACAAAATCTGCGCGAGTCCATGACTTCGATACACACAATGAAACAAACTCACCGGACCCACGTATCCATCCACACACGTGCCACCATTGGTCATCTTCTTCTTCAATCTCTGCAATTATACTACAAATTATCGACTCCCATTACCATCCGTCTTTTTAAAGAAGGCTATCTCCATGGCTTTCACCATTGCTTCCACCTCCCATTCATCCCTCTCAACCAGGGGAGAGTTGGCCACGAAGTTACCTTCTGTGGGAAGGAGCAATAATCCAAGGTACTTGTTGAGAAGCAGCCATGGATTGAAGCTTAAAGCAGCTAAAGGAGGTGTATCAAGTGTCTGTGAACCACTTCCCGCTGACAGACCTATATGGTTCCCTGGAAGCACTCCTCCTGAATGGCTTGATGGCAGGTCAATTCTTTAACCTCTCACTTCCATCTGAATTCATACATATACACATCCTTAATATATTCTCCTTGATTTTTCTTGATTAATCTTAGCCTTCCTGGAGATTTTGGGTTCGACCCACTCGGCTTAGGTACGCAAATTTCAACGGGTTGTCTTCTTTTTTATGTAAATCTTCAAAGTCGTTAAAGAAAAACTGTTTCTTGATCAGGATCTGATCCAGAAACACTGAAATGGTTTGCACAAGCTGAGCTGATGCACAGCAGATGGGCGATGCTGGCAGTTGCAGGAATTCTTATCCCAGAATGGCTCGAAAGCCTGGGGTTTATCGAAAACTTTTCATGGTTCGATGCTGGGTCAAGAGAATACTTTGCTGACCCAACCACATTATTTGTAGTGCAATTAGCTTTGATGGGTTGGGTGGAAGGTCGAAGATGGGCTGACATGGTCAACCCAGGGAGCGTTGACATCGAACCTAATTTTCCCAACAGGAAGAAACCAAAGCCGGATGTCGGGTACCCCGGTGGGTTGTGGTTTGACCCGTTCATGTGGGGAAGAGGGTCGCCGGAGCCAGTGATGGTTCTTAGGACGAAGGAGATCAAAAACGGTCGACTTGCAATGCTGGCGTTTACAGGTTTTGTATTCCAAGCCATTTACACCGGACAAGGTCCCCTTGAGAACCTAACGGCACACCTTGCAGATCCTGGTCATGTCAACATTTTCTCGGTAGAGTTAACATCTTAATTTTTTACTTTACTTATCTTCTTATGATCAATATATGAGCGATTGGTTTTTCGATCTGTTTAACTTTATGTATATATATCATTTTCAGGCCTTCAGCACCCAGATTCAGTGATCGATCGATCGATGCTTTGGTTACTAGCCTTCCTTCAATCACAGTTTTTGTAAACTTGTATGTTTTGATTGAGTTAACCAAGTAGTTAAAACTGTTTCAAATTTAATCTCATATCTGTATACATATGCTTTGCTAATTACAAAAGAAATGTGTTTCATCGTTGGATTATGATTTCTTAGTTGTCAAGAACCCTATTGTTCTGCTTCCATGGACAAGACAAACACTAATAGGCAATAGCCCACTCTTAAAGGTTTGACCATCCCAACCCATTCAAATTAATCCTGTAAGTTTAATGGATTGCCCATAGCATTACATTTTTTTATTCAACTTTATCTTAGATCATCTTTCCATGTAACTATTTATAAAGTTTTTTGCTACATGGTAAACACATTAAGAACCACCGGGCATGTTTTTTTGAAGGTCAATACTTAATACAACCATTTAAAAAACTCTAAGACCGACTCTAAATATGCAAAACAGGCTGGACCAACCCGGCTTGGTCCACAAAAAGCCCAACCTTGGTCGAGTCATGTTCAACGCAGAGCTTAAAAAGCCCTACCTCGCTTGTCTATAGATAGAGAAATTGGCATGTTAAGCCCCGCAAGCTATATTCTAAGGATAAATACAAGAAATAAAAACATATTTTCATTTGATTAATACCTAATGTATACAATTTATTGTATGTGACGTTTTAGGGATATATACAAGAAATTGCAACATACTTGTCTCATCTGAAGTCATTTTTATATTATAATATAGTACTTAATGCCTACAAAATATGTAATATATCGTAAAGATAAATGCAAAAAATAGCAACATACTTTCATTGGAGTTTTATAATATAATCTTACTTTAATTTTTTATATGACAACGTTATACAACAAAATGGATCCAAGAGAAAGCAACTTTTATCCGGTCTATCAACATTATATATGCTCCCAATAAACCATCCGACAAGCAAAGAATGGCCCTATAGTTGAAAAACAAGCTAAGGTTGGTCTATTCTTGGTGTAAATATCTATATATTATCTGATAGTTATTCTTTTTAATAATTGGAATTCAGCAGTTTTTTTTTTCAATATCTTTATTAAAAAATTATAAAGATAGAGGAGTATAAGTTTGCTTCCGAATAGTCGATTTTGTTATGCTTGATACAAAGTCAAACAGTTGAACTAAGCAAATATACAAAAAAAGAGGGAAAAACAGATTATTAGTCAAAAACACACAACCACCAACGACCTTATTTATTCAATAGCTTTGACATGGTGCGTCGGTCTGCTGGTCAGCGACAACTGGTCAAAGTCCCAACAGGTAGTAGGTTGTGGATGTTCTCCTTTTTGCTTTTAACACAGTTTCTACACAAGGAAACAGGCGATCGAAGAAGATGAAGATGGGTCCAACATCATCTCAAGTTATGTCGAGGTTGAACCTGCAACCAAACCCAGAAGGTGGTTTTTACGCAGAAACATTCAGAGACTTTTCCGTTAACCTTTCCACTTCTCAACTTCCCCCTCGATGTAAGTAATCCTACTTCTTTCGTAATCTTTAGTCGATTCACCAACTGTTACAGAAAAGTCTTTATCGTTCTCTTGATCGAATCTTCTTGATTTTACCCTCAAACAGACAAGGTCGGTCGTCCGATTAGTACAGTCATATACTTCCTGCTTCTAACCGGGAGTGTATCTCACCTCCACCGTCTTCCAAGTGCAGAAACATGGCACTTCTACATGGGTGAACCTCTAACGGTAATTACATCCATCATCTTCTCCAACCGATTTGATTTGTAGCTAGTAAGTAACAATAATTAATGTCATCTTCTGCAACAGATATTGGAAATGTATGAGAAAAATGGAAGTGTCAAGTTAACGACCATCGGACAAGATATTGGGGAAAACCAACGGCTGCAGTATACGGTGCCACCGGATGTGTGGTTTGGTGCGTTCCCTACAAGAGACTACAACGTATCGACGATGGATTATTCAGTCGTGAAAAATGCAGCGAGGGATGCAGAGAAACATTTTTCGCTGGTGGGAACCACGGTTGCGCCTGCTTTCGAGGTCGATGACTTTGTGCTGGCTAATCGTTCTCGACTCGTTTCTTCTTTTCCTGCTCATCAATCGCTTCTTTCTATGATCACACCTTCTGGTTAGAAGGCACCACGTCCATGTATTTTAGGGTATTTGATTTGGATCATGTGTAAATACTAAAATTTAGTCTTCTTGCTTGTAACTTATTTTACCAAGGCAACATGTGCGGGAATAAAATTGACAAGTTAATAAAAGAACCGGTTTTCTAGTCTAAACCCAAGGTGTACACTATAATTCATGAAATGGTTATGGTACCAACTATCTATTTTTTTTAAGAAAATATCACTCAATTAAATACATGTTGTGAGAAGCTATAGATGTATTTTGTTGTAAATGTGTAACAACATAAATTTCAAAACAATTTTTCACTTTTAAAAATGTAATTTCATTCATACATATTCTCAAATCTCATTGTATCACATGTCAAAACCATAAAAACACATCCCAAGATCAAAACGTATCAAACTCTGATAGTGTGTACTGATCATGCCGGCGCCTTCCCGCGATCCTTACTGGTACCTGAAACACTTAACACAAAACACTGTAAGCATAAATGCTTAGTGAGTTCCCCAAAATACCACATACAACACATATTAGCCACTCTAGGCTATAACTCTGTATGACCCTCTGGTCAAAGTGTCTCAGTGGGACCCTCTAGTCCCATAACTTTGTGGACCCTCTGGTCCTAACTCTGTAAACTCTGAATCACATATAGCACATAATCACATAGATATCACATCATATAATAACATACAACATACTCTGGCACATAACTCTAATTACCACTCTAGGTAAAGTATAGTGAGAAAACACACCTCGGATAACTCAGAAACCCTCGAACTCGGAAATACTGATCTAGCCTCCGCCTAATCACATAAAATAATTACTCGGATAACTCAGAAACCCTCGAACTCGGAAATACTGATCTAGCCTCCGCCTAATCACATAAAATAATTACTCTAATCAATATGACCTTCAAAGACTAAGCTAATCCCTTTCTAAGCTCTCTAAGGATGGTAAAAGACCATTCTACCCCTCCAATGGCTCAAAAGTCCAAACATTGACTAAACCCCAATAGTCAATGAAGTCAACTCTAGTTAACGGTCAACTTTGACCAGACTCGTCGAGTGCACTCGGGCGACTCGGCGAGTCCACGCGGGTCCCCTGAATCCTTCTAAGCCTCACTTGGCACGTCGAGTCCCTCCTCCACTCGTTGGGTTACTCTGCAACGAATCGCGGGGCAACCCCGACTCGACTCGTCGAGTCCACTTATGGACTCGGCGAGTTGCTCCCATAACAACTCTCAAATGACCTTCTAAGGTCAGATCTGCTTCTCTAAACTATAGATCTGACTTCCCCACGACCAATAACCACATAAAGGTCGAAACTTGACTCACATGCAATGCACCCAAGGCTTTCCTTAGTGAAATGGCTTCTAAAATGGCAACCTAGTCTCCTTTCCTCCATAAACCAACATAAAGCAGAATGGGGAAGGCTCTCTGGACCTCTATGGGTCCAGATCCGAGGTCTAACACAGCAAGGGACCATAAACCCAACTTTTCAAGCTCTAAAAGGTTATAGAAAACACTAGATCATAGATCTTAACCCAAAACAGAAAGGAAGTTCGATTTGATACCTCAACAGTGTAGATCTGAACTTGAAAACCCTGGATCCACAGCTCCCTTGACCTCCTCTTGCTGGAAACAACTTCTCCTTTGCTAAATCACACAAAAATCGATCAATATGGCCTTATCACTCTCTCAACTCGCTCAAGCTCTCAAGGGGCACTCTCTCTGGACAGGTAGCCGCACAAGAGGACTATAAGGTCCTTTAAATAGGGCTCAGGCCCGAGGATTTAGGGTTTCAGCCCACAGCATGGGCTCGTTGAGTCCCCCCTTTCCGACTCATCGAGTTCGCTCATTAATCCAGTCAGCAAACGCGATCCTACTCGACGAGTCCAAGCGTCAACTCGTCGAGTTCCTCTCTTTTACTCAAATACATGATCAAACATAATACCTGAAAATTCGGATGTTACAAAATGTTGGAATCAACCCTTGAATATCACTCACCAATAAATTCAAAGGATATATGCAGCAGAAAACAAATCTTTCTTAATAAATAAAAATAATTTTATCACTTTTCATTTTTTTATATATTATGTCGCATGTCATTTTATGGTACATTTAGATTAAATTATATCCAAGTGTCATTTTGTGGTTTTTTTTCTATTTTATTAAATTTCATATAATACTTAAATTTCATATCTAATTCATTAATACAGCAAAAAAACAAATCTTTCTTAATAAATAAAAATAATTTTATCACTTTTCATTTTTTTATATATTATGTCGCATGTCATTTTATGGTACATTTAGATTAAATTATATCCAAGTGTCATTTTGTGGTTTTTTTTTCTATTTTATTAAATTTCATATCTAATTCATTAATACAACTTTTCTTATAATTTCAAATTTTCTAAATTAAATCCAATTATTTTACTTGTTTATTTATTTAAATTATTAATTTAAACTTAAAAGATAAATAAGCACTTGAATTTTAATAATTAAATATTTTATTTTTTTCTTATAAATCTAAATTTTCTGAATTGTTAGATCTTCATGTTTGTTTGTTTTTTCCTTTTTATTAAATCCATGTAATATATGACTTTCACAACAAGTACGAAGATATGGAAGTAATTTGGACTCAAAAGCTACTTTATAATTCATCAAACAAATGGCTAAATATAGCCTACATATATCTAACGGAAGCCAACAAAACAATCTAGAAACTGGCTAACTCTCCTTAAGACTAGGATACTTTACAGACCCAGTCACCCATGTACACTTCCAATGAACTTGGTCAATCACCCTTCATTCAAACTAAACAAATCAAACAAATACTAACTATTAACTTATACATATATCCTGATTTTGCCCGTCAAGATTATCTAACATTCAACCCCATAATCTTGATGATTCTTGATCCGTTTCTTCATCATAGAAAAACTGGTTCTTCCTCTTGTCATAGTTCCTGCATTTTTGTCATTTCTTTTCAAACTTTCGAGTTCCAAAAAAAACCGGTCTCAATCTCATTCCTGCTTATATTCTTCTTGCTTCTTGCTACAGTCGTTCTTGTTTGCTACTTGCTACAAACTCGAAACATTTTACTTGCTATTGTCTGCTATTTACTATAGACTTCTGGTTTGCTACATACTACAAACCTCATGCTTGTTATCTTGTTTTACCTGTGATCACTCAAAAAATGATAAATATTGTTACTTGCTTTTCTTTTCTTGCTACTTCTTTCTTATTTCTACTTGTTTTCTTGCTTATTGATTCTTGCTACCTACGTTTTGTTTCTTGCTAGCTAACATATAGAAAAATTATGTTTCTTCTGGTCACCAAACTTGACCATCCTTGCTTCTTGCCTTCTTCTCTTTCTTACTTTTTTTTCTTTCTTTTTTCTTTATTTCTTTCCAGAATCCTTCGCTGTTGTATCAATCGATCTTCAATTCTTCATGTGATTAACATAAAATCACCCGTCGTCTTCTTCTTTCGTTCTCAGCCCTGCGGCCAAGGGTTACTCCTCCTCTCTTGACAATGATTCTCAAAGTTGATTCTTCTAAACAAGTCCTATGCTCTCTGATACCAAACGTTAGAATCAACCCTTCAATATCACTCACAAATATGACACAGTCATAGGTATATATGTATGCATGAAGTAAATATGGAGATATGGAAGTAATTTAGACTCAAAAGCTACTTTCTAATTCATAAAACAAAGGGATATATATATATATATATATATATATATATATATATATATATATATATATATATATAGACACACACACACACACCTAGCGGAAGCCAACAAAACAATCTAGAAACTAGCTAATTCTCTTTAAGACTAGGATGCTTTAGAGACCAAATCATCCACGTGCACTTCCAATGAACTTGTCATTCACCCTTCGTTCAATATAAATAAATCAAATAAATACTAACTATTAACTCATACCCATATTCTGATTTTACCCATCAAGATTTCCCAACATTAAATACCTCTGCAATAAGATGTTATTTATGGTTTTTCATGCACGTTTGGTGACTTGTCTAAAATAATGTCTTTTTGGCCGAAACTTGATTAAACTTACTTAAGTGGTTTAAAAATACCATTATCTTCCATTTATATACTATATTTTGCCAAAAACCTAATGCGAGCCCTGAAGAAAAGATACGACCTTCTATTGCTGCCAAAGAAGGATTCAAGCTTCCGAGATATGATTATCAATTTTCAAAATCGTGTTCCAATAGCAAGAAACTGATTTTGATCATCAAATAAAGGATTGACTTGCATAAATGTAACATCCCGAGTTCAAGAGTGCAAATTCAGGGTTCAAAGTGTAAATGTGAAAGAGCAACTCGGCGAGTCCATGGGTGGACTCGGCGAGTAGGGTCGCGATTCTGGTCGCGTGTTAAGTGGCCAACTCGGCGAGTCGGCGGCTGGACTCAGCGAGTTGGTGTTGTATGGAGAAAACCCTAATTTCGGAGGATGAGCCCTATATAAAGGACATTATACCCTCTCCCCAGCCTCTTTACCCTCTCTTGAAGTCCAGAAAACCCTAGGGAGAGTTTGTGAGTGGTTTGAGAGCATTTGAACCTTGGAGAAGAGAATTTGGAAGAGATCTTGGAGAGTTAAGAGGCTCGGAGCAAGGGGCTTTGCTAGGATTTGGATTTCTCTTATGTTGGAGTTTCCTTTTGAGGTATTATTTCGCTGCTTGGGCTTTTATTCTTCATTTTGAGGTTTTTGGAAAAGATAGCATGTGGTGTTTTGAGTTGGAGGTTAGATCTGAGGTTGCTACCTCATATATGGAATGGAGAAGGTCTAGAGTGCATTAAAGTCCCTGTTCTTGAGTGATTGGTGAAGCCATCTTGTCCCAAACCCTAACCCTAGAGTGTTATATGCTTATATCTCTTTGGATTCACGTAAAGTTTGCCACTTTACGTGATGGATGGGTTGTAGAAGGGTAGATCTATGGTTTGGATCATTTGCATAGCCTGGAAAGCTTCTGTATGGATTAAGATCTAGAGGTACTCGGCGAGTCACAAAGGTGTACTCAGCGAGTTGCTTGAAGATGGGCAGGAACTCGGCGAGTTGGAAGAATAACTCGGCGAGTTGGTTGAAGATAGCCTTGGACTCGGCGAGTCTGGTCGTGAGGTCCTAACCTTCTTCTGGTTGAGCCGTGAATCGGTGAGTCAAGGGAGGACTCGGCGAGTTGAGTGCGAGGGGACTCAGAGTTGTGGGACTCGGCGAGTCTCGGGGTGACTCGGCGAGTTGAGTCGCGGTTTGGGGAAGTTCTGAGCATGGGGTAACAGAGTTATGTGATAGAGATATTATATGATATCTATGTGATGTGTGGCACTGCATTATTTCTATGTGATTTATGATGTGTGTATATCAGAGTGAGGACCGGAAGGTCCACAGAGCTAGGACCAGAGGGTCCGCAGAGTTAGGGCCCAAGGGCCCATAGAGTTATAGCCTCGGGTGGCTAATATATGTTATATGTGGTATTTTTAGAATTATGCGCCAGTGTATTTGTATGTTGTTTATGTGTTGAGATTTATTGTGATATGTGATTCAGAGTTCTCAGAGTTAGGACCTTTGGGTCCATAGAGTTAGGGCCAGAGGGCCCACCGAGAGTTGGGACTGGAGGGTCCCACTGAGACACACTGACCAGAAGGTCAACAGAGTTATAGCCTTGAGTGGCTAATATGTGTTATAGTGGTATTTTGGGAAACTCACTAAGCTTCGTGCTTACAGTGTTTTGTGTTATGTGTTTTAGGTTTTCTCCGGATCACAGGACGGCACCGGCTCGATTGTACACACCAGAGGAAGCGGTTGTTTTGAAGATCCTGGTTTATTAATTGATTGAACAAAAGAGTCATGTATTTTAATTTATACAAAATGGGATTTTTATGAAAAGTATTAAGGATAAAAGTAATTTTAAATGAAAATTTTGTTTTGAAAAATTTCGGTGTTACAAGAAAGTCATCAAGATCCTATTATTCAACCTTATTATGGATGTTGAAGCTCGATACAACCCTTATACTCTTTGTGCTTGTGGTTTAGCCTCAACGAAAAGGACATCTTGGAAGATGTTAAACAAAGGAAGGATGTTTTAAGGAATCTAAATTTGATGTTTGAAAAAGGGCCAAAATATGATTTTTAGTGGATCGACCCTAAATTTGATATTCAGGTACAAAACTATCATTTTTCAAACATTTACAAAGTTGAAAGATAGTAAGGTATCTCAAGAACTACTATTGTTTTAAACAAGTCCATGTTTAAAAAAGAAATGAGTAAATTAAAAAAATATGAAGATGGAAAAAAATGAAAAAATGGATATTTGTTGTTTTTATTCTTGAATTTGCTTTTTTTTAAACAAGTTTGCTAAAGAAAGATCAACTTTTTTCACTTTGTTACGTCAGAGGGTATCATGTCATGGTTCTAACTAGTGGTGAGCGCGGTGCGGTTATTAGCCAACACCTCACCACTAACCACAAATGCGGTTTATCCATTTTCAAAACCACTTGGTACAATTATTTTTGCGGTGCGGTTAGAAAGTTATTTTTGCGGTGTGGTTTTGTTTTTTCAGTGTTGCGGTTATTAACCACATTCATTTGGTGCGGTTATTTTGTGTGGTTTTTAACCACAATTTAGATCTCAAACGGTTTTAAAAGTTCAAACATATTACTTGTAATAAAAAAACATAAGGTAAAGACAATTAATTTAAAATCACAAACAATTAATATCTTAAAAACGTCAAATCAATAGTAATTAACAATAAATTTTTTAAAATTGTCTAATCATATAATTTAATCTAAAAAAACCCACAAAATGATACATTTAGATTAAATTATATCCATGTGTCATTTTGTGGTTTTTTTTCTATTTTATTAAATTTCATATAATATTTAAATATAATAAATACATATCTAATTCATTAATACAAGTTTTCTTATAATTTCAAATTTTTTAAATTAAATCCAATTATTTTACTTGTTTATTTATTTAAATTATTAATTTAAACTTCAAAGATAATTAAACACTTGAATTTTAATAATTAAATATTTTATTTTTTTCTTATAAATTTAAATTTTCTGAATTGTTAGATCTTCATGTTTGTTTGTTTTTTTTAATAAACTCATGTAATATATGAGTTTCACAACTAGTACGGAGATATGGAAGTAATTTGGTGTGACATCCCCATTTTTCACGGCCAGAAAGACCGATTTTGTTTATGCTTTATAAAAATCAGAGTACTTCTTTTTATAAAAATGTTGCGGAATTTGTTCCCAGAAAAATACGATAAATACGTTATTAAAACATTTTCGAAGAAACGTATTTATTTCATTTTAAAACATTTGGGATGTCATCGTTAATACAGAAACATAAGCATAAACAGAACTTACAATTATTTACACTAGTGATCTACATCTCTTTAAATCTCTCAGTGTAATGTCACTTCATATCGTCACCTCTGATATAAATAAACTGAGTGGGTCAGGTTGGAAAACCTGGTGAGTACATAGGGTTTTCAACCCACAATAATATAATTATTATGTTCGATCATCAAACAATTAATCCAATTACCCATCCCCATTACCTTCTTTATTCTTAAGGATCTACCCTAAGAATCAGCTATTTCTCATTCATTCATTCCTAAGGATCATCCTAAGGAAACAACATGAAGTCCATTGTTGCCAATGACACATTGGTTAAGCGCAGCTGCTAATCTTGTCACTTAGGCGCAGCTGCCAGAATTGTGACATTTTCTATGAGGTGCTTCTGCTGATATTGACCTTTAAACGCTACTGTCATGGTCATAAGGCTCCCCATTAGGCGCAGCTGCCGATACTGTCCTTAGAGCGCAGCTGCTAGGACGTTTACCGTAGATCTAAAACATCAACGGGTTGTGGCGCAGCTGCCAATGCTCATCTATAGGGTATTAGGTCCATTGCTGCTAATGTATACCTATAGGGCACTAGGTCCATGCTACTAATGTTCCTCTATTTCAGCTTTTATCCCTCATCATTCATCTACCCATGTTTTACCCAACATATTTTGTAGATATAAAATACTTTACACAGTTTACATCATTTAAAACATGTATAAAAATCTTTCACCAGCATAGACAACAAGTATTCAGACAATATGCACACATAATATGTAATTTATAATAAAATACTTCATATCTATGTGTAAGCTGAAAGGGACCATGCACTCACCTGAGTAGGTGGTGACTCAGCACTCGAACAGCGCTTCGATACTCTCAAAACAATTTCCTTCGATAAAACCTAGTATCAATACCACTAGGGTTTAGTCTAACGATAACCGCAACAAACTAATAGTCTGACTATTATTATTATTATTATATAAGCGTTAAATAACACTCAATATAACTCATAATAATAGCCCAAATACTCATTATAAGTTCCTAATAATGTTACTATATTAAAACATAAGCTATACTAAAGATAGGTTAGGCGTAGCTCACTTACAGCAGGTTTTCTCGAAAACCGGGCTTCGCTGGAGCAGCGTTCCCGAGCCGAAAGGCTCTTTTCTCGGGACTCCGGGAGCCTCGGGGCTTCCTTCGGGTGCTAGGGGGTTTACCTAGGCTTTTAGGGGGGTTAGGGGGCTAGAGAGAGAGAGTCTAGAGAGAGAAAGAATAGTTTAGGAAGGTGTGAAGAATGAGGGAACCCGACACCTCTATTTATAGGGGTGCTGACTGGCATACTCGCCGAGTAGGGGGGCCTACTCGCCGAGTTGGTCCATGTGGTGGCCTTCTGGTGGTGCCACGTGTCTAATTCTGGTGGTGCCACGTCACCCCCTATCGCGTATCAGCCTTCGAACTTAGAAAAATCATAACTCTCGCATACGAGCTCCGTTTTCGACGTTCTTTATATCTACGCGTAGGTAAAATCAATATCTACAACTTTCATTTAGACTCCGTCGGCTAATTCTCGACCGATCTCAAATTTAACAGTAGGAGGCGTTTAGACTGTTAAATGACCACGAAGAATTTGTAACTCCTTCATACGAACTCCGTTTTCGTCCATCTTTTTACCTTTGAGTTCCTATTAATGATATATTCAACTCTCATTTAGGTCGCGTAAGCCAAAAACCGCTCGAACTAAAATTCGAGTTTCGGGCCGTGCACTGCTAAGCCGAATCTTAGAAAAATCATAACTTCCTCATACGAAGTCAGATTTGGGCGTTCTTTTTTATCGACGCTCTTAGTTTAACATATTCTACAACTTTAGTTTATATTGCTAAGGCTAAATCTTGCTCTATCGTAAATTCACTATTTACGCTTCCCGGTGCCGTGTCGGTTTTGCCGTAAAACTTCGACGGGCCATAACTTCTTCGTTATAACTCGGATTTCGGCGTTATTTATATGTACGGAAACCTTGTGACATATTCTAAAACTTGGTAAAGGTTATTTATTCTAAATAATCTTTTTGTCGAAAAGTCGTTTTCGACCCCTATTGCCTCTAATTTGACTAGCCCGGATCTGCGGGCGTTACATTTGGACTCAAAAGCTACTTTATAATTCATAAAACAAAGGGCTAAATATAGCCTACATATATCTAACGGAAGCCAACAAAACAATCTAGAAACTGGCTAACTCTCTTTAAGACTAGGATACTTTACAGACCCATTCACCCATGTGCACTTCCAATGAACTTGGTGAGTCACCGTTCATTCAAACTAAATAAATCAAACAAGTACTAACTATTAACTTATACATATATCCTGATTTTGCCCGTCAATATTATCTAGCATTCAACCCCGTAATCTTGATGATTCTTGATCCGTTTCTTCATCATAGAAAAACCGGTTCTTCCTCTTGTCATAGTTCCTGCATTTTTGTCATTTCTTTTCAAACATTCGAGTTCCAAAAAATATCAGTATCAATCTCGTTCCTGCTTATATTCTTCTTGCTTCTTGCTACAGTCGTTCTTGTTTGCTACTTGCTACAAACTTGAAACATTTTACTTGCTATTGTCTGCTATTTACTATAGACTTCTGGTTTGCTACATGCTACAAACCTCTTGCTTGCTATCTTGTTTTACCTGTGATCACCAAAGCATGATAAATATTGTTACTTGCTTTTCTTTTCTTGCTACTTCTTTCTTATTTCTACTTGTTTTCTTGCTTTCTTGCTTATTTATTCTTGTTACCTACGTTTTGTTTCTTGCTAGCTAACATATAGAAAAATTATGCTTCTTCTGGTCACCAAACTTGACCAACCTTGCTTCTTGCCTTCTTTTCTTTCTTACTTTTTTCTCTTTCTTTTTTCTTTCTTTCTTTCCAGAATCCTTCGATGTTGTAGCAGTCGATCTTCAATTCTTCATGTGATTAACATAAAATCACCCGCCGTCTTCTATTTTCGTTCTCCGCCCTGCAACCAAGGGTTACTCCTCTCTTGACACCGATTCTCAAAGTTAATTCTTCTAAACAAGTCCTATGCTCTCTGATACCAAACATTAGGATCAACCCTTCAATATCACTCACAAATATGACACACTCATAGTTATATATGTATGCATAAAGTAAATATGGAGATATGGAAGTAATTTAGACTCAAAAGCTACTTTCTAATTCATAAAACAAAGGGATATATATATATATATATATATATATATATATATATATAACGGAAGCCAACAAAACAATCTAGAAACTAGCTAATTCTCTTTAAGACTAGGATGCTTTAGAGACCAAATCATCCACGTGCACTTCCAATGAACTTGTCATTCACCCTTCGTTCAATATAAATAAATCAAACAAATACTAACTATTAACTCATACCCATATTCTGATTTTACCCATCAAGATTTCCCAACATTAAATACCTCTGCAATAAGATGTTATTTATGGTTTTTCATGCACGTTTGGTGACTTGTCTAAAATAATGTCTTTTTGGCCGAAACTTGATTAAACTTACTTAAGTGGTTTAAAAATACCATTATCTTCCATTTATATACTATATTTTGCCAAAAACCTAATGCGAGCCCTGAAGAAAAGATACGACCTTCTATTGCTGCCAAAGAAGGATTCAAGCTTCCGAGATATGATTATCAATTTTCAAAATCGTGTTCCAATAGCAAGAAACTGATTTTGATCATCAAATAAAGGATTGACTTGCAGAAAGTCATCAAGATCTTATTTTTCAACCTTATTATGGATGTTAAACCAAGAAATGATGTTTTAAGGACTTTAAATTTGATGTTTGAAAAAGGGCCAAAATATGATTTTTAGTGGATCAACCCAAAATTTGATATTCAGGTACAAAACTATCAATTTTCAAACATTTACAAAGTTGAAAGATAGTAAGGTATCTCAAGAACTACTGGAACTACTATTGCTGTAAACAAGTCCAAGTTTATAAAAGAAATGAGTAAATTAAAAAAAAATATGAAGATGGAAAAAATGAAAAAATGGATATTTGTTGTTTTTATTCTTGAATTTGCTTTTTTTTTTAATACAAGTTTGCTAAAAAAAGATCAACTTTTTTCTCTTTGTTACGTGATTTAAGGTCAAAGGTAAAGTTTAGAAAACACAGATAATCAAAATATCTCTTTGATTAATAGGAAAATTGCTCAAAACCTATATTGTGTTTTTGTGTACAGACCATATCTCGGTATCTATACATATATATACTCCTAAACTACCTAACTTGTAGAATATGATTACAATTAGGAAACATGACCAATCTTGCCATATTTAACGATTGCTTGGTCTCCAAGGTCTTACAAGACTTAGGATTCCAACAATCACCCCTGAATCTCTAAGTCCTTCTAGAGAATTCTTCAACCCCGATCAAGCTCCTCATTTCCTTGAACTTGGTTCGAGCTAATGGTTTCGTAAGAATATTTGCCCTTTGTTCTTCACTGGGAATGTATTCCACCTCCACTTGTTCCCTTTCGACAAAATTACGAATGAAGTGAAACCTCGTGTGAATGTGTTTACTCCTTCCATGAAAAACGGGATTCTTAGTTAGTTCGATAGCCGACTTGTTATCAACTCTAAGAATGACTTTCTCTTGTGCTTTGTTCATTATTTCCCCAAGCAAATCTTGAAGCCATATTGCTTGACATGCACTCGCTGTGGCTGCCATGAACTCAGCCTCGCAAGATGATAAAGCAACGGTATATTGCTTCTATGAACACCATGTAATTGGTGATGACCCATAGTAGAAAATGTGACCGGTTGTGCTTCTCCCGTCATCCGGGTCAACATTGTGACTACTATCACTATAACCAATAAGCCGCTTTTGTCCCATTCTCTCGTACTTAATTCCGTATCCTGTTGTTCCTCGTAAGTACCTTAGAATGTGTTTGATTGCACCACCATGTGATTCTCTTGGACTTTGCATATATCGGCTAACAACTCCAACTGCATATGCCATATCGGGTCTTGTTTGCAAGAGGTATCTAAGACATCCTACCACTTTTCGATATTGTGTTGGGTCGATTTCAGGTTCATCTTCGGCCTTCGACAATTTATTTCCCGGTTCCATCGGTATGTGGGTCGGATTGCAATCATGTAAACCGGCTTCTTTTAAAATGCGTTGAGCATATGCTTCTTGGTTTATAGTAATCCCCGATTCTTCTTGCTTAACTTCAATGCCAAGGTAATAAGTTAATCTTCCAAGATCCGACATCTCAAAGTTCTTGGACATCTCTAATTTGAACCTCTTGATCATGCTCAAATTTGTACCTGTGACAAATAAGTCATCAACATAAATTGCTAAAATTAGCAAGTTAGATCCTTCACATTTTCGGTACACCGATGGTTCTTTCATGCATTTTTGAAATTTCATATTCTTCAAAATCCCATCAAGCTTCGTGTTCCATGCTCGAGGTGCTTGTCTTAGACCATATAGTGCTTTTGTAAGGCGATATAATTTATGCTCGTTGCCCTTCTTTATATAGCCTTCCGGTTGTGACACATAAACAGTTTCTTTTAATTCTCCATGTAAGAATGCTGTTTTTACATCTAAGTGGTGAAGCTCCCACCCATGAGTAGCTGCTAAGGCTATAAGAAATCGAATGGTTTCAATTCGAGCTACCGGGGCAAACACTCCCTGAAAATCAATACCGGGTTGTTGCACGTAACCTTTAGCAACCAACCTTGCCTTGTATTTATTAATGGTGCCATCTGCATTTTTCTTTAATTTGAACACCCACTTGAGTCCAATTGGCTTCACCCCCATAGGTTTGTTCACAAGAGTCCAAGTATTATTTTTGTTTATCGACTTGATTTCTGCATCCATGGCCTTGACCCATTCTGGTTCTTTCTTCGCTTCTTCAACCGATACCGGCTCGTCATTGCTTGTTAGAAGGAGTTCTTCGAGATTGTCAAGATCAAGCTCATAATCTTGAAATCGTCTTGGAGGTACTCTTGCTCTCGAAGGTCTTTGGTTTGCAGCTCCTTGTTGAACATTATTATTTACCGGACTTAGTTGTTCATTATCTTGTACATCCGCTCCGTCTCTAATCTCTTGATCCGATTCAATTGGATCATTGTTTACATCGTTTCCTTGGTTGTTGTTCACATCTTCTCTTGGATAGTCCCATGGTATTATGAATGAACCCGGTTCTTCATTGTTGATTCCTGCTTTTTTAATCCAATCCCACCCTTTGGTTTCATCAAAAATAACATCTCGACTCACGATTATTTTTTGTGTTACCGGGTTAAATAACCGGTAAGCTTTCGTACCCGGTTCGGAACCAACATGTACTAGTGGTCTTGATCTTGCATCCAACTTCTTTTGATTAACCGGTTCAACTTTTGCATGTGCTAGACACCCAAATATACGAACATTTTCTAAATTCAGTTTTCTTTTATACAACTTTTCGTATGGAGTTGTATCACCAAGGACTCTTGTGTAAACTCGATTGATTAGATTTGTTGAGTGATTTACCGCTTCTCCCCATAAGTAGTTTGGAACATGCATTGCCTTCATTATACTTCGTGTCATGTCCATAAGAGTTCGGTTTCTTCGTTCCACAATTCTGTTTTGTTATGGAGAGTATGGGGCGGTGAGATGGCGTTTGACTCCGTTTTGTTCACAAAAAGAATTAAACTCGAGAGAGGTAAACTCACCTCCTCGATCACTTCTAAACACTTTCAAAGGCTTTCCAATTTCATTTTCCACCAAAGCTTTGAATTTTTTGAAGTGTGTAAACGCCTCACTCTTTTCTTTTATGAGATAAATCCACATAAATCGTGAAAAATCATCAATTAGTGTGAAAATATACCTATTTTGACCCTTGGTTGCCGGCGTGATCGGACCGCATAAATCACCGTGAACAAGCTCCAATGGTTGTTTCGCTTTGTATGTCGTCATGGATGGGAAGGACTTTCTTGTTTGCTTGCCGACTAAGCACGATTCACATAATTGATTCTCATGATCTAATTTTGGTAACCCTTTGACTAAACCCTTCTTGGACATCTTTTTCATTGACTCGAAATTGATGTGCCCAAGTCTTGCATGCCATCGCCACGCATCTTCACTTAGTCTTGAATGAAGGCAAATAGGAACTCCAATCTGTAATTTTATTTTATAAAGGCGGTTTGAAGTTCTTTGTACTTTCATTAATAGGCAATTATCGGCATCGTGCATGGTTAAATAGTTGTCTTTCATTCGAATATCACACCCGGCTTCAGTTGCTTGTCCGAGACTTATAATATTATTTTTGAGATCCGGTATGTAGTAAATTTCCGTCATCAGCCTTTGTTGACCTTTCTTGCCTTGGAAAAGTATAGCACCTTTTCCCTTGATTTTTACACACGAGTTGTCTCCAAATTTAACCCTCCCGGTTATGCCTTCGTCAAGCTCGGAGAAAAATGACCGGTTCCCCGTCATGTGATTGCTCGCCCCATTATCCAAATACCACACATCGTTTTCTTGTGGGTCGTATCGAGACGGTATCACCTTCTCTTCATTCAAAAACACGGTCTCGTGTAAAAATACGGCCTCGTCGGTATCGTCATATTCAACAAAATTACTTTCTTGTAATTTTTTGATTCGGTCCGGGCATTGAGACGCAAAATGGCCCGGTTTATCGCACCAGTAACAAATAATATTGGAGCGGTCCTTTTTAGGTTTGCGGTTCTTTTCAAAATTAGAATTGGGCTTTCCTCCTTGGGCTTGTGTTTTATTTTGGTTAATTCCGTGTGGGGTTTTTTTGAATTTTGGCCCATTTGAGTTTTGTGATCCAGCAGACCCAGACCCGGATCCTTCATGCTGATTATACCCACCCGATCCACCAGCCCCTTTCCATTTGCCCTTCGACGCTGTACTCTTCCAATTCGAGTTTCCACTATGGTCGACGAACAGGACCCTCGTCTGACCCTCACCTCTGGTCTCGTCCTCCTCCCTAATCCTTTCTTCATACGCCTTTAGTCGTCCTACTACATCTTCAAATCCGACGGTTTTCAAGTCCAGTACCTGCTCTAATGATGCGACGATGTGGATGAACTTTGCCCTTGGTAGTGATTTCAAGAATTTCTTCACCATTCTTTGTTCATCGATCGATTCACCTAGTGCGGCTGCCTTGGATGCAATTCCAGACAGCTTTCCCGTGAAAGAGTCGATCGACTCCGACTCAGTCATCTTCAAACAATCGAAATCGGACATTAAGGTCTGTAATCGTGCTTCCTTCACACGGTCAGCCCCCATGTGCCTTGATTTGATTGCTTCCCAAAGTCCCTTGGAAGATTCTTGCTCACCGATTTGGATTATGAGTTCTTCAGGTATTGATTGATAAATTAAACCTATTGCTAAATCATCTTTGTCTTGATTTTTTGTAGTTCCAGGTTCAATTATCTCCCAAGCTTTGTGAATCTTTAATACTACCTTCATTCTCATTGACCACACCATGTAGTTTGTTGACGTGAGCATAGGGCACTGAACAGAGGTTGATCCAATTTCTTTCACCCTCACCGAAGCCTCTCCATCCCCTCCTGACATGCTGATCTTCTTATCAACAGGTAAGATTTGATCTCACAGATTCTTGTTTCTGAAGCTCTGATACCAATTAAAGTTTAGAAAACACAGATAATCAAAATATCTCTTTGATTAATAGGAAAATTGCTCAAAACCTATATTGTGTTTTTGTGTACAGACCATATCTCGGTATCTATACATATATATACTCCTAAACTACCTAACTTGTAGAATAAGATTACAATTAGGAAACATGACCAATCTTGCCATATTTAACGATTGCTTGGTCTCCAAGGTCTTACAAGACTTAGGATTCCAACAAAAGGGTATCATGCCATGGTTCTAAGTTCTAACATTGCAAAACTCTCCACCTGATCTCAACCCCAACTCTGCATATAAGGGCGCGTTCGGTAAAAATATTTGGTAGCGGGTAGCTTGTAGCTGGTAGTGTTTTGTTAAAAGCTACATGAAGTATCATTTGGATTTGGAGCGTTTTGCTTAAACTAAACGTTAGAAGTTTGTGTCAAACAATGTTTCCTATTTAAACCGGGATGTTTTGTCAAACACTAAAAGCTCTCAAACGGGACGTTTTGTCAAACACTAAAAGCTCTCAAACGGAACGTTTTGTCAAAACAAACTATAAACTCTCAAACTCTTCGTGTTGAACATACCCTAAAAATCCATAGAAACAAAATCAATTTGAGTTACCCTAACTAAATGACATGCCATGACAATAAGTTAGAGGATTGGGTACAACTGCAACACAATACCTCCAAAAAAAACCTATCAACCCTTCAAACTTTCACATTCTACAAGAAACAAATCAAAAAATAAGTTGTCTGCAAAATAATCAATCACAAACATACGAAGTTGCGAAAAAAATAATCATATTGGTTTGATGAAGCTTGGTCGGTTGATATGGGTTTACAAATCTCTTGGGGAAACACAATGGATACATGCGGTTTTAATTTCTTTATAATACTCCAATCACGATAAGAGTTATAACTAAAAAAAAAAGTATCAATTCAAATAAACACTTAACAAAACTGTTCTTGAACCTGAGATTATTTATTTAAAAAAAAAAAAAACCATTTTTATAATTTTGTCTTTTGTCAAATATAGGCCAAAACTAAAGAACCCATAATATTATTATTATAAACTATAAATCCATGTCCCCCCTGCGAAAATGAAACGAATAGGCCAACGCGGGTGGATAAGTCACATCGGTATTCAAGGGGGTTGGTGGGTTGAAGAAATATATAGCGCGCCTGAAAGCTGAAGAAGAGCAACAGCAAGATGGCTCCAACGGCATCAGAAGTCGTCGGAAAGTTAAACCTGAAACCACACCCAGAAGGTGGTTTTTTCTCGGAGACATTCAGAGACACTTCCATTACCCTTTCCACATCTCAACTTCCCCCTGAATGTAAGTATCTCTTCACCTTTCACACTAATCCGAGTCTGTATGTTATCTGTTCCTTGATCGAATAATGCCACCATCTTTATGACAAATTACATCACCTTCGCATCGCTCTAACTTATAAATTCAAGATTCACTTCTTTCTGAACCGTAGTTGAATCAATTTTGACCAATCGCTAGTTCTAGAAAACAAAATTAACAATGAACCCACTTTGACCCTTCACCAGTTCTGTAAGAAATTGATCTAAATAGTAAATAGATTTCGACCCATGACTAGTTGTTTTTTGAAAATATATGTAGTGTGATTTGAAAGTAAATGAGAACCCTAGTTTGAAATGAGCAAATCACAAAAGGGGATTCAAGATTCAACATTTTCTTACAATCGAAAGATTCAAGAAGTCTTTTTTCTAATTCTGCTACCTGATTTTATGTTACGAACAACAGATAAAGTCGATCGTCCCATCAGTACAGCGATATACTTCTTACTTCCATCTGGGAGCGTCTCCCATCTCCATCGTATCCCAAGTGCAGAAACATGGCACTTCTATTTAGGCGAACCTCTCACGGTATGCTTATTATATGGCTTTTTATGGTTATTGGGGTTTAGATTTGCGATTTTAACACCATTTTTTCTGCAAAAAGATACTGGAAATAGATGAGAAAGATGGGAGTTTAAAGTTAACATGCATTGGACAAGATATTGTTGAAAACCAACTGTTGCAGTATACTGTCCCACCAAATGTGTGGTTTGGAGCGTTTCCTACAAAAGATTATGAGATATCATCATCAACAGATAATGTTGTTGTAAAGAATCCACCCAGAGATGCAGAGGAACATTTTTCTCTTGTGGGGTGCACTGTTGCACCTGCTTTCCAGTTTGAGGACTTTGTGTTGGCTAAACGTTCTGAACTTGTTTCTCGTTTTCCTTCTCATGAATCCCTCATCTCTTTGATTGCATTTGAAGATTAGGATGCCGTGATTCCATTCCATGTAGTTTTTGCATGATTTGGTAAAATTGGTTGTTGTTGATGACCATGTATTTGAGTACAATTTTGTTTGAGATTTCCTTTTTCTTTTCAAGTTTTTATGAAATCTGTATGTTGTTTGTGTTATATGGTATTATGAATAACAAGTTATCTATGGTTGAAACCGTTGAATTGTGTAATATGTCTTTTTCAATGTGTTGGCAATGGCCACATTTATCAGACTTCATAAAGGCAAGCAACATGTGATGACAGAACGTGAGACTTCTAAATGCAAGAAATAGCAACATAGTTTAATTTATTTGTGTATTATAGCATCTTACTTTCAATTATTTCTATACAACATTGTACTTTTTGACTTTTTTTTTTCTTATCAAGACATTGTATTTTGAGAAATCTATTCATAGTGTTTCAATTTTTTAATTCTTGCTAGGATGTTCTTTGAAAAATCAATCCAATTGTAGCAATGAAAATAAGAGTACAATCAATCTAATTGTAGCAATGAAAATTGTTTTGTATTTGGATGATTTTTGTATTTAGATGATATTGCTACAAGTAGTAGAAGATTTTTCTAAGATGCAACTCATATAATAAGGCCAAGGAGTGTGGCATATCTAACTCTCCTAATTTTTTTTTTCTAAGATGAAAATAAAATCGTATTTTATTTTCTCCTCAATGGGTTTGGCTACGGCTTAAGGTGAGTTTGGTCGTGTTTCCCGAACAAACTCGATTTTTGGCTCGGAATGGGGTTGGCTTTCCGGAACATATTTTGGGAGAGTGGCAAAATTGTGAAATAAGGTTGCTTTTATGGGTAACATAGAGTAATATTGTGGTACATTTTTATAGTGAAATTGTTGTGATTAGGGTAGCGGTGAAAAAAATAGGAGGGTTTAGTTGTGGTTAGTAAACCGGTGGTCGAAAGAAAAAACATTCCAAATTGGTGTCATTGAACCACTTCCATATGACTTGTTTCGATTAAATCTTACAGTGAGATTGGTGGGAGGGTTGTTTGGATTCATTTTGATAAAAAAAAAAAAAAAGTTTGAATAATGTTATGGTTGAAAGTTGTGTGAAATGAAGAGTAAAATATGTAATATTTATAGTGTAACAGATTAAAAAAAAATAGAATATAGCTGTTGGAAGAAGAGAGGAGAAAGAGGCACGGGGAAAAGGAATCCCGTGGGGGGCTTCACTGCACACCATTGGGTGTGGTGTTCACCGCGGTGCCATGTCATCTCATTTCTCCTTTAGGTGTTTGTACACCATAGCCTAAAGTTGTAATATGAAGAAATAAAAGTGAGAAGCTATAATAAACAAAACAATGAAAATACATTGCTTTTTTGTATTTTACCCTTTGTTATTATTTCATTTGTAATTGAATAGGCTACCTAACTATAAGAACGAGCGAAATCAGGCAACTTTGCAATGCTGCGTTTATATCATACAACAAAAATGACCAAAAACAAATAACCACTATATGTCACTTGATTTTGACTACAAAGTTTATATAAAAAGAATTAGTGTAAAGTTCAAAAATATTTTTGTCAAACTAAAAAACTTGGTTAGAATTGAACTTTTAGCCACTTCTTTGCACATTTCCCCGTTGATATTCATAAAAAGTGCTGACGACAGCGTTAACGTATCCACATGCAATGGGACCTGCCTTCGACATCCTCGTGGGTTTAGACGACAAAATAACCGCAACGTGTCACACCTCCACAATCCCCATCATGCCGATACGCGTCCATTTCAGGTCGAACTACCTCGTACCTCACTCGATGCATATCCTACTACAATGATGTTCTTAACAGAGTCTCCGTTTTGAATTTAGGGTTTCAATTCCCACAACATGAAGATATCGTTTTTCGCGCTTTAATCGATACCCGGTCAGTTTTTATGTTTAAATTCAATTTCTTTCGAGATGCCAAAATTCACATCTTTTATTCGTGTGTTAATAGTTAATTATCGGGTTCCCCTAAATCACAACAATTTTGTATCAGTTCTAATCAAAACGAGGATACTACGCACTAGCTAGGTGAACTGTTTTATGTTAGTCGATTTTAGGCAGTCTTGGTGAGAATTATAACTGGAAGCTGATTGAATATGAACTTCAATCTAATTACCTAACATTATGCCCTAATTCTGATTACATGGCACTGAAACTGAGTTCCGAACTTATCATCTATGAACTTGATATTTGACAATCAATAACAACTAAACACAATTGCAGAAGCTGTGTTTGATGTTTAGGAAGATGTTAGCAGAAGGGATGAGTAGTTATATGAACGAGAGTACACATAAAGATCCCCACACGCTAGCTGTCATTATTGCAGCATGTTTTGTCCTAATAGCATTACTTCTATCAAGTGTTCTAATTGTTCAGCATCTCAAATGGTATACCAATCCTGAGGTTAGTTGATTTTTGATTTTGTAATAAATAATATCAAGATTTTGGATGTTGTTAAAAGAACAATCATTTCCAGGAGCAAAAATGGATTGTGGCAGTTCTCTTTATGGTTCCTGTCTATGCCACTGACTCGGTAAATTGTTTCTGTCAATATGAGTTTGATCAAACTTTACATATTCAATTCACATCTTTAGGATCAAAATTGGATTTCTTGTTAATCAGATTCTGTCATTGTGGAAACCCAAGTTTGCTCTTGCTTGTGACATCTTAAGAAGTTGCTATGAAGCATTTGCTCTTTATTCATTTGGAAGTTACTTGATTGCCTGTCTTGGTAAGCAATTAACCATAAAAATCCATCCTTTTTAGTTAACTATTTGTGCAAAGTGTTAAATATATATTTATCTTGTTAGGTGGTGAAAGAAGAGTGATTCAATTACTTGAAAATGAGAAAGAAAAGCTTCTGAGGAAGCCATTGTTAGATGGGAAAGACGTGAGACTGGATTTAAATAGAACAGCATTATGCAAATTCTTCAGACAACCACGTGTCCTTGGGGAAGAATTGTTACAAATTGAGAAATTTGGACTAGTTCAATACGTGAGTTACAAAACCATTGCTTAGTATATACTAGTATAAACCTTAATAATATAATCCTTGTTTCTATGTAATTATAATTGCATCAGATGATATTGAAGACCTTATGTTCATTTTTGGCAATGATACTAGCACTTGTTGGTGTATATGGTGATGGTGAGTTCAAGTTGTACTATGGGTATGTATGTATGTATAAATTTCAATAAGTTTCTGTTTATTTTCAAAAAAAATGAGAATGGATATCGTGTTATTGGTACAGGTACCCGTATATTGCGTTTGTTATAAACTTTAGCCAAATGTGGGCGTTATACTGTCTCGTGAAATTCTACCATGTGACTCATGAAAGACTTAAACCAATAAGACCCCTTGCAAAGTTCATCAGTTTTAAAGCCATTGTATTTGCAACTTGGTGGCAAGGTGTCGGGATTGCCTTGTTATGTTACCTTGAAATTCTTCCTAATGGCGGAAGATTTCAAACCGAATTGCAGGACTTTTTGATTTGTATTGAAGTGAGCTTTCCTTGCTACAACTCAACTCGTTTTTTTATCTGTGTTGAATGAGTAAATGATAGCAACGCTTCTCTTTTTGAACTGAATGAACTGTCTGAAATTTATATTTATATTTTTTTTATTGCAGATGGCCATTGCATCCGTGGCTCATACTTTTGTATTCTCAGCAAAACAATATCATTATATGTCAGTACACGAGTACGGGAAACTTTCCCTCCAAAAAACAAAAGAAGTTGTGGAAGTAGATGAGGAAAACCCAAAACCTACGCGTATTGAGAAGATGGAGACACAGGTTGAGGCTGCTGGGACTAGTGTCAAAGAAAGTGTTCAGGACATAGTTGTTGAAGGTGGTCAACATGTAAGTTCTCTTTTCAAACCGTCGCTAAATCCTCTTATGCGTCGCTAAAACCTATATTATCTGGTTTTTTCTAGGTTGTAGAGGATGTTAGACTGACTATAAATCAAGCAATTGAACCTGTCGGGAAAGGCATGACAAAGATCCAAGAGACAATCCATCATTTGTCAGTTGGTGATGAAAAACAGAAACAAGAAGTTGAAGTTGATGAATACGAAAAAGATGTTATAGAAGTGGGGCCCGATGACAAGAAGCTTGAAGTACGGGTCGAAAAAGACAAAGAAGAATTTGGGAGAACTCATTTGACCCGGGAAAATTCAGAAGTTACAATCGAAGAGCACAAGCATGCTGTATCAAATTCTAAAAGAAAGCCAAGTTATTAATCAACCTTTGTGGTTGTGGTGTAGTTATAAGAGATGGAGTTGCTCCACCTTTTGTTTTAGCCGAGTAATCTCAACACCTTTAAATATTACAATCCCGATTGTTTTTCTACATGTTAGCCTGTATACATTTTTACAATGTCATCTATTTTTTTTTACATGAAGCACACCATGTTTTAGGTTCAAATTGAGTTCAATTCGCGAGTAAAACTCTCATCAACATGTTTACTCATACCATCCACAGCATCCGAAACACGTTACGAAACCACAAAATTGGGTCAAAACGATGGAGCATTGGTTGTTGATTCTCGAACAAGCTTGAACGCAGCACATACAACAGCACTTGCCAAATACATTTGCACAGCAGTTTCCGGCGGCTGCCGCCAGCATCTCCGTTTGGGTGGGCAACTTTGGTAAGAAACCGGGAGGAATGTTTTCAATTGTTGCAGTAATGTTGCCAAATTCAAGCCCTAATTGATGCAAAACTTTAATTTTTTCCGTTACTGTTTTAGGATCGGCGTCCTTTTTCCCGAATTTTTTTGCAGGGGGTCCTGTTTTTAACATGATCATACGAGTGTATTCTGACACAATACCAGTCTCCACGCTCATTTTACTGACCTTCACCTCCAGCTCTGTATCGTTTGAAAGCCATGCCTGAGCTGTGTAGAATTCGATCTGTTTTTTCGCCAACACCTGGTCGAAGTAAGTGACATGGTTAGAAAGAGATCATGTAACATGAATTTGGTAAAATTGTAAATAAAGACCTACTTTGTGAAGAGGTATGTCGTTGGCCCGTTGTCCTTGAATGTCAATTGTGAAGTCGGTCATATCGGGAAGAATGCCGCTGGCTTTTAGGGTTTCAGGGAAACCACCTTTATATCGACCTGATAGGATTAATGGCCTTTCACACGAAAGGTCTGGAATTGTACAAGGGTGGATCTGTAGGGTTGGAGTTGTAATTAGGTATTTTATAAAGGTAATAAACTGAAAATGAGGAAATTAGAGATGCAGAGAAACATACTTCTAGATCATCAAGACTATCTAGACCGTCGATTACAATGTTGGTCAACATGGTAGAAGAAGCTTTGGAAAACCACGACTTTATTCCAGTTTCAATTGATTCTGATCAAAATCAAACACATATATAATCCAACAAACAACCATAATTTCCTTTGTTAACTTTAATGAATATAATCCCACCACTGGTAGTGAAGTTCAAAATAAATCTACTTCACTTATATAATGAATATCCATTCATTGTGAGTGTAAATCTCCATTGAAACAAATAAATTTATATACCTGCATCGTACGAAGCATCATAATGACCCCTGCCAATCATTGCAAGCATTCGCAAGAAGTAATGATTGCAGTATGATCCTGCACAATTAAGGCATGCAAGCTTATCAAATCTTCCACATCTAAAATTAAAGGAGAAGCCAATCACACTTGCAATTAAAAAAAAGGGAATAATAATGCCAAGCAATACCTATACCAAACGTGTTAATACGAGGGGCCAATTCTGATTCTTTGTTTTGTAGTTGTTTCTTTATAACTTCACAGATTTGTCTCTCATTTTCAACAGATCCATCAGTAATAAAGAAAACCATTGGAACTGATTTACTTTTCCCGGAAAACATCTCTATGGCCTAACAAGTATCACATGAACATGAAATCAGATAATCTGTTTTTTTTATTATTATTATCATTAACAAATAACAACCCCAATTAAGTGAAAAAAAAAAAAAAAAAAAAAAAAAAAAACAACAATAACCTGATTTAGAGCCATTGAAATGTTTGTACCACCAGCCGCCACAAAATTCTTGTCAATCCATTGGGTTGCATTTCCAATGGATTCCTTATTTGCTAACTCTAAACTTGATGAATATAAATGAGTCTCATCATTAAATGCCATTATACCAAAACGGTCCTCTTCATCAAGCTTTGAGATTGCTGATATCACTGCATTCTTTGTAACCTCAATTGTGTTTTCCTTCATGCTTTCACTCGTATCAACAACAAAAACAACTTCTTTCCTGCACATCTATCATATAAATTGGACAAAATCACCACTCTAACCTCAACTATTATATTATATACTTCCACTCTCACTATATAATATATATATCACCAACCTTTTTACCCTTATGTGGTCCTGCAAATAGGTACAAGGCAAACATATCCCTTTGATCAATATCCAGTGTTGATGGAGACTGCAGAAGGACACTACCAAATGAATTCGTTGTAGAAACCTAAAACATATTACAAATACATATCATGTTACTTGATTTTATTTTTATCATAAAAATATATAAGGCGGATGAGCTTACGTGGTATTTGTATACAAAATCTGTAGCTGACCATGAAAGAACATCAGCTTCATACAATAAAGCCAACTTCCCTGGTTCTCTCTTTCGTTCCTGGGTTAAAGAATAATCAAGTGTTTAATGGTAGGATTAAAGAATAATTAAAGATTGATACAATCTATAATACCTTTAGTGGATGACTAGTAGTGTTACACACAACTTCGGTTGTGAGACCAGAGTTAATACTGAGTTGTATCTTTTCCTTTTTTGGGAGTTTTTTTCCGGCAGGGGTGACATACTCCGGGAAGGTATAAGGCACATCTAATATGAACTCACCATCTTTATACATTACTTTTTGCGACCATCGAACTTTGACTGAAACATTTGAACCACCGTCAACATGTGGCACTGTTAAAGTAAAAATGTGGGGTTTCAGAAGGCCTCCTTCTTCAGGAGGCGCTACACTTTCTCTTTCCCCAATTTCTTCCGTTGGAGCTAGTTGAGTTGAGTATGTTATTCTTGGTACTTCCACCTCCGCACCTAGAATTGAACCCTGTTAGCCAAATCATATAATATTATTCCAGAATTGTACAAAATTAACCTAATTCAACCAAACAAAAACCTAATTGAAATCCCTAAGTTAGAAAAATTAATTACCTCTTCTCCCATAGGAACTGCAATTCGACAACTGCAGCTTTCGTCTCCCATGACGCAATGAACCCGCCAGGAACCGCTCATTGTCACGAACGCCGTATCCAAATAACAATCCACCTCAAACGAAATTCCGTTCATCTGAAGAGGAATCAACGCCGGTGGATTACATCTTCCGTGGACGTGAGGCTGGTAACTCGGCATGTCAGGGTTGTCGACGATGGCTGGGTTGGAAATTACGGCGTAAACCATAGGCGATGTGGGGTATAGCGATCGTGTAGCTTTCTCCATCGGCGTTATATGTTTAGGCGGTGCCACTGACCGGTCATTACCAAAGTATATACGCTTTGCTAACCTGAGGCCATCTTCGACCCCCGTCGTGAAGTTGTCGTCGGACATTCTGAATGATGTTGACTTGTAGGGTCAACGACGGGAAGAACAGGGTTTCTGGGCGGAGGCGGAGCTATGGTGCGCTTCGTTTTCTTCGTAATGTTTCGCGTTTTTCTTGGTGTTTTGGGGTTGTAGCTAGGCCGGCAATCTTTCGGCAATGATAACACCGGAGAAACTGACGGGAATCCAACGGTCTGTTGTGTTGCATGAAACGAATATGGTGTGTGTTCCTTCTAACCGTAAGCAATAACGAGCGAGATTTCAAATCTTCCTTTTTGTAAATTTATAATATTAGTCCTTAATTATCAGTAGATGTTTACATTTCATCCTGCGTATGGTTAATTTTGTTTTTCATCTCAATCAATCACATATTTTCAATTCAGCCAAAAAAAATAGGAAAAATGACTTATAAGTCCAACAAAGTTTTCAAACCGTTCAAAAAAAACCCCAATTATGTTTTGTTTGTTTAAGAAAATCCACGGAACTTAACATTTTGTCTAAAATAATCCAATTAACTTACACTTTTGTTCAATTCTCATTAGAGTCAACCAACTGATGAAAGTTAACAAATGACATAGCTTATGACGTATAATTAAATATCGAGAAAATGAATCATAAGATCAACAAAGTTTCGAAACCATTCAAAAAATTCAAATCATGTTTTGTTTGTTCAAAAAAACCCAACGAACTTAACATTTTGTCTAAAAAACCAAACAAACTTACGATTTTGTTTAATTCTCATTAGAGACAACCAAATTCATTAGGTATACAATTAGTTGGCAAATGACATGACATTATATTTAATGACATGGAATAAACATATTAGAATTGCCCTTTATATATTGATGTAGGGCTTAGAGAAGAGAAAAACGAAGGGCGTTTATGTTCGATCTCTTGTAGTGGCTACCTCTTATTCTTCCTCTCAAATGTCAAACTCAAGATCTACAAAGAATATATTTGATGATGCAAACCCTTGTAGATGTGAACACCCTTCTCAAATTTGTACATCTAGAATGAAGGATCATCCAGAGAAAAAGTTTAGGGCTTATTCGAACAGATGGATAAATGTAATTGAAAACTTTATCATGCCCATCTTCTATCTATTTGGATGATTATCTTAATAAATTCTTGTTTTTGAAGAAAACAAACAAATAGATAGAAGATGGACATGATAGAGATTTCAATTACACCTAGCCATCTATTCGAACAAGCCCTGAACTTTTTCTTTGGATGATCATCCATTCTAGATGTCCAAATCCGAGAAGGGCGACCACATCCACAAGTGTGACATCCCCATTTTCACGGCCAGAAAGACCGATTTTGTTTATGCTTCATAAAAATCAAAGTAACTCTTTTAATAAAAATATTGTGGAATTCGTTCCTAGAAAAACATGATAAATACGTAAACAAAGCATTTCCTAAGAAATGTATTTTTATCCATTTTAAAATATTTAGGATGTCATCGTCAATACAGATACATAAACATAAACATAACTTACATTCATTTACACTAGTGATCTACATCTCTTTTAAATCCCTCAGTGTAAAGTAGCTTCATATCGACACCTATGATACAAATAAGCTTGAGTGGGTCGGGTTGGGAAACCTGGTGAGTACATAGGGTTTTCATGTGACAACCGTCAATTTCTGGTCAAGTCAAAGTCAAATAAAGTCAACAAGTCAAACTGGTCAACTCAATTAACCTTACATATTAGGGTATACATTATGTTACTAATGTACAACTTGCTATTTTAATAAGAAGTTATCACCTGAAAAATCCATATGTTGAGAATTCTCAAACCCTAATCAGGATAAGTGATGAAACTACTTAGTAAAACACTATCCCATACCCCTCGGGGGCGTATAACATTCATAACAAGGCTTAACAGGTTTACACACCTTACGTAGCGAAGCTAAACATCCAAAAATGTCTCAAACGAAGTCTCCCTCAAATCTCTATCTCTCGCTACCACAAATCTCTCTAAGTATGTGAAATCTCTCCCAAATCTCTCTAACTATGTGAAATCTCTCCCAAATCTCTCCAAGTATGTGAAATCTCTCCTAAATCTCTCTAAGTATGTGAAATCTCTCCCAAATCTCTCTAAGTATGTGAAATCTCTCCCAAGTCTCTCTAAGTATGTGAAATTTCTCCCAAATCTCTCCAAGTATGTGAAATCTCTCCCAAATCTCTCTTAACTTTTTATAATCACTCGGGGCATCCCGACCCTTGATTTAGTCAAAAATCGCTCGAAAATGGAAGTTTATGCGAAAAACAGCTTTAAGGAGCCGAACCTCCCCCTAGAACCGAAGCCTCTTAAGAACCGAAGTCACCTTCAGGTTCGGTCCTTTTCGCTCTCGGTTCCTCCTCGCCCAACTTCGCTTCTGACAAGTTTGCTCCTGACAACTTCGCCTTCGGTCGTCCTCTTACAACCGAACCTCCCTTCGGTCCTCGGCCTTCTAAGACTGAACCTGCACTGCTGACCTCGGATCCTCACAGACTTCGCCTCTTTGCCCAGTTTTCAACCCCAACTCCATTTTAAGTCCGTTTTTCGTGATTTTAACGCTGGATTTTCACCCAACTCGTATTTTAAAATAAAAGACCCTAAATATTCATTTTTTTATCATATTTTGGGGGAAATCCTTGTCCAAGAATAAAATCTATTAAGTTAGATTTTGTGATAGAATGTTGACTTTATCTAGTGTATGACACAAGCCAACCCCCCCCCCCCCCCCCCATACCTTCATAGGACAACCTTTAGTCACTATTCCTCCCTACCTAGTTAACTATTTGTCTTTTGACACCCCTCCTCTACTTGTAAAGGTTCATCAAAAGCTTAAAAATCTCCACTCTCCTTCCACTTTATTCACTCTCTCACCAAAGAGCAAACACCTCTCTCTCTCTCTCTCTCTCTCTCTCTCTCTCTCTTTCTGTCTCTAGAACTTGAGATTTCAAGGTTTGCTCTTGAGCTTTTCACTTCAGTCTTGGTAAGTATATGTAACGACCCAATTTTCACGCCCAAAAATTTCATTTAAAATAAGTGGTTTGTAAAACATTTGTAGTAAATCATCATTCAATCATATCATTTCATAAAACATATCTCGTGTTTGAAAACCCAAAACATGAAAATAATAATAATAATGGCAGAGTACAATCCCAGAACATCTCATATTGCGGAAAACCAATATGTGTGTGTATGATGTGCCGCTACCGCGCCAGCTCCTTCCCCTTCGCTGAAGAGGTACCTGAAACCAAAACTGAAAACTGTAAGCACGAAGCTTAGTGAGTTCCCCCATCGTACCACATACTATACAATCATATCACATACATACTGCCAGGCATTTCTGGGGTGCCCGACCTACCCGGTACGGCCATTCTGGGGTGCCAACCTACCCGTACGACCATTCTAGGGTGCCGACCTACCCATGCGGCCATACTGGGGTGCCGCCCTTCCCGTGTCAAGCCATTCTGGGGTGCTGACCTACCCATGTCGAGCCATTCTGGGGTGCCGACTACCCTTCAGTCCTAACAACCGAACCTCGAGGACTATTCACCCCTACTACTGTTGGAATAGTGTCTAAGGCTGCAACTATATTAGGCAAGTATTTGACCCGATTGTGCATGGTCCTTTTGGGTTGCCTTCACCATAGCAACTTGCTAGGATGATTTATTAAGAGAGAATGAATATTATTAATATATTATGAGAATAATATGAAGAATAATAATATTATTAAAAGTTGGAAGAAGAAAAGATTTTTTGCTTAGACGCATGGAATTGGCTAAGCATTTCATTCGAACAAATATAGAACCAAAATGGATGGTTTTGCGTCTATTACCAGTTCTTCCTCCTGAGTTGAGACCAATCTATCATATAGATGAGGATAAACTAGTGACCTCGGATATTAATAAAATCTATAGAAGAATTATCTATCGGAATAATACTCTTACAGATCTATTAACAACAAGTATAGCTACGCCAGAAGAATTAATAATATCTCAGGAAAAATTGATACAAGAAGCCGTGGATGCACTTCTTGATAATGGAATCTGCGGACAACCAATGAGGGATGATCATAATAGAGTTTACAAGTCGCTTTCAGATGTAATTGAAGGCAAAGAAGGAAGAGTTCGCGAGACTCTGCTTGGTAAACGAGTCGATTATTCAGGGCGGTCCGTGATTGTCGTGGGCCCTTCACTTTCATTACATCGATGTGGATTGCCTCGCGAAATAGCAATAGAACTTTTCCAGGCATTTGTAATTCGTGACCTAATTAGAAAACATCTTGCTTCGAACATAGGAGTTGCTAAGAGTCAAATTCGGAAAAAAAAAACCGATTGTATGGGAAATACTTCAGGAAATTCTGGATGACCATCCTGTATTGCTGAATAGAGCGCCTACTCTGCATAGATTAGGCATACAGGCATTCCTCCCCGTTTTAGTGGAAGGGCACGCTATTTGTTTACATCCATTAGTTTGTAAGGGCTTCAATGCAGACTTTGACGGGGATCAAATGGCTGTTCATGTGCCTTTATCTTTGGAGGCTCAAGCAGAGGCGCGTTTACTTATTTTTTCTCATATGAATCTTTTGTCTCCAACTATTGGGGATCCGATTTCGGCACCAACTCAAGATATGCTTAGTGGACTCTATGTCTTAACGAGTGGAAATCATCGGGGTATTTGTGTAAATAGGTATAATCCATGTAATCGTAGAAACTATCAAAATGAAGATAATAACTATAAGTATACAAAAAAAAGAACCCTTTTTTGTAATCACTATGATGCAATTGGAGCTTATCGGCAAAAACGAATCAATTTAGGTAGTCCTTTGTGGCTGCGGTGGCGACTAGATCAACGCGTTATTGCTGCAAGAGAAGTTCCCATCGAAATTCACTATGAATCTGTGGGGACCTATTATGAGATTTATGGACACTATCTAATAGTACGAAGTATAAAAAAAGAAATTCTTTATATATATATTCGAACCACTCTTGGTCATATTTCCCTTTATCGAGAAATAGAAGAAGCCATACAGGGGTTTTGGCAGGGCTGTTGTAATTCTATGCTACCAACGGGAATTCGAGTCTCTCCGGGTTAACTAGGACCATAAGTGCAGAATTTCTACGTGAATCAAGATCTAGAAAAGGAAGTTTTCCAATCACTGACTCAAGCCCATTGTAAAATTCTACTCAGCGCAATATGGAGGTACTGATGGCAGAACGACCTACTCAGGTCTTTCACAATAAAGTGATAGACGGAACTGCCATGAAACGGCTTATTAGTCGATTTATTGATCACTATGGAATAGGATATACATCACATATCCTGGATCAAGTAAAGACTCTGGGTTTCCGACAAGCTACCGCCGCATCCATTTCATTAGGAATTGATGATCTTTTAACAATACCTTCTAAAAGATGGCTAGTTCAAGACCCTGAACAACAAAGTTTTATTTTGGAAAAACACCATCATTATGGGAATGTACACGCGGTAGAAAAATTACGTCAATCGATCGAAATATGGTATGCCACAAGTGAATATTTGCGACAAGAAATGAATCCTAATTTTCGGATGACCGATCCTTTTAATCCAGTCCATATAATGTCTTTTTCGGGAGCCAGAGGAAATGCATCTCAGGTACATCAATTAGTAGGTATGAGAGGATTAATGTCGGATCCTCAAGGGCAAATGATTGATTTACCCATTCAAAGCAATTTACGCGAAGGACTGTCTTTAACAGAATACATTATTTCTTGTTACGGAGCCCGTAAAGGGGTTGTGGATACCGCTATCCGAACATCAGATGCAGGATATCTCACGCGCAGACTTGTTGAAGTAGTTCAACACATTGTTGTACGTCGAACAGATTGTGGCATCGTTCGAGGTATTTCTGTAAGTCCTCGAAATGGAATGATGACAGACAGGATTTTTATCCAAACATTAATTGGCCGTGTATTAGCAAATGATATATATATATATATATATATATATATATATATATATATATATATATATATATATAGGTTCGCGATGTATTGCTACTAGAAATCAAGATATTGGGGTTGGACTTGTCAGTAGATTCATAACTTTTAGAGCACAACCAATCTCTATTCGAACCCCCTTTACTTGTAGGAGTACATCTTGGATTTGTCAATTATGTTATGGCCGGAGTCCAGCGCATGACGACCTGGTCGAATTGGGAGAAGCCGTAGGTATTATTGCAGGTCAATCTATTGGAGAACCGGGCACTCAATTAACATTAAGAACTTTTCATACCGGCGGAGTATTTACAGGGGGTACTGCAGAACATGTGCGAGCCCCTTCTAATGGAAAAATAAAATTCAACGAGGATTTGGTTCATCCGACACGTACACGTCATGGACATCCTGCTTTTCTATGTTCTAGAGACTTGTATGTAACTATTGAGAGTGAAGATATTATACACAATGTGTGTCACGAGCAATACAATTGGTTGAATCCCGTGAAATCATTTCATAGAAGTTCATTGAGATCTTCTTTTTATAAAGCAAATCAACTTCGATTCTTGAATAATCCACATCACTTCTGCTTCTATTGTAACAAAAGATTCCCCTTTTATGTGGAAAAGGCCCGTATCAATAATTATGATTTTACGTATGGACAATTCCTCAATATCTTGTTCATTCGCAACAAAATATTTTCTTTGTGCGTCGGTAAAAAAAACATGCTTTTTGGGGGAGAGATACTATTTAAGCAATCGAGTCACAGGTATCTAACATATTCATACCTAAGGCTTTTCCACAAAGTGGTGACGAAACGTATAACTTGTACAAATCTTTCCATTTTCCAAGTCGATCCAATCCATTCGTTCGTAGAGCTATTTACTCGATCGCAGACATTTCTGGAGCACCTCTAACAGAGGGACAAATAGTCAATTTTGAAAGAACTTATTGTCAACCTCTTCCCTTCTGAATCATTCTCAGTTTCTTATATTATAAAAAAAATCCCAAAGCATAGTAAGATTTGATTAATATAAGTCATAAATTAATTGGTATTAATTTGGTGACTTAAAGAGATTAATTAAATAAGAGAGTATAAACTGTCAATTGTTTGATAGTTAAACTTTAGACTGTAAATCCATATTGGATAGGGGTGGACGGATTCTAGACGCTAAGGATAGCTTAAAATCGTCCAAGGCTATCTAAGGAATGGATTTGGATTGCTTTAAGAGAAGATTATCCAACTAGGGTTTAAGCTGTAACCCTTAAGGAGTCTACAAGTATAAATAGACCCTATGGCAGAGGGAAATCGGCACTTCATTGAGAATAAAGAATCCCTGGCCGAATTTCCTCCCCTCTCCTCTCTTTCATATCATCCTCTTTGCTATTTGGTGTTTGTAAGCCATTAGAGGAATTACAATTGTGATTCTAGAGCTCCAAGACAACAAGATCAAACAAGAGATTCAAAGGTATGATTCTAGATCTGTTTTGTATTGTTCTTAAACCTAATTAGTCATTAGAAGTCTTGGATTCAAAGCATGTTTAATTAGAAAGCCTAGATCCAAGCATTAGGGTTTTGCATACGCACATAGGAAAGTTCTTATGGCTAAAACCCATCAACTACTACTATCACATATATCACAGTATAATCAATTGTCAGACATATATGGGGTGTCCGATCTACCCTTCGGTCCTAACAACCGAATCTCGGGGACTCTTCCCCCTCCTACTACCTCTATCTCATGTAACATATCATGCTAGCAGCTAAACATGTCATAACATATTGTTAGGCATATCTGGGGTGCCTAACCTACCCTTCGGTCCTAACAACCGAGCTCTATCACTATCACATACCATATCACGCTAGCATATAACATATCAGGTAGTAACAACCACAGATGAATATCACAAAGACAAACATCTAGCATACGATCCCTACTGGTGGGCCGGCATTGTGGCCGTAGACCCACCGCTACTGGAAGGTAACTCACCTCGTAGTAGCTGTTGAACTGTGCGGGAATCCTCTGACTGCTGCTGCTCCGGAAATCCTCTGGCTAAAATTCCCACAAAATACTTAGTCAGAATTGACATCTACTCTTAGGGTAAAATGACCATTTACCCCCCCCCCCCAGCTGACCAAGTCAAAGTCAAAGTCAACTTCTAGTTGACCTGACTCGTCGAGTTGGCTCGCCGAGTCGCCGAGTCCCTATCCTTCCATTAGACCTCAAACCCGTCTCTACTCGTCGAGTTAGGCGATGACTCGACGAATTTTCCTTCCAAATGAACATCGAATGAATCCTCATCCGGCTCGCCAACTTGTATGAACAACTCGTCGAGTTCATCATCAACTGATACTCAGGTCCTGTCCTTGACTCGCCAAGTTGTATGAACAACTCGTCGAGTTCATCTTCATTCTTAAGAAGATTGCCTTGGACTCGCCGAGTCTGTTCATGCACTCGCCGAGTCCCATGAACATCCAGAACAACAGCTTAGTCCAGAACGTTGGGTCACCCCTTGGGACCCCCTTAAAACCTTTCCACACTTAATTGGGTCCTTATGACCCTCAACTGATATGGGACAGAACCTTGGACTCGCCGAGTCCAAGAACGGACTCGCCGAGTTAGTCACAACCACTCACTGAATCTTCGCTTTCTGATGTACAACACTTGATCAAAATGTAGATCTATGCTTCTACAATCGATCTAGCACGTAAAGTTACAACCTTTACGTGCTTGCATATGACTTTAAGCTCAAAAGGTCCTAAAACAAGCTCTCACAATGCATGGGGCCTTCCTTGAGTGCAAAAGCCACTCCTTTCTGACTTGTAACCCCTCAAAGGACCTAGATCCGAAACATCAACCTCAAACTATGCTTGCAATCATGGTTGGTGACCAAAATGACTTAGAAAAGCCCTAAAACTCCACAAAATGGGATCTATCAAAAGAGCAAGAAAGGTATCGACTTTATACCTTCTGAAGTAAGCAAATGATGCTCAAAACTGAATCCTTCTAGCCTCCTCTTGATCCTTCAAGCTTTTCCTTCCTTCCTTGGATCACAAAAGCACCAAAATCACTCCAAAAGCCTTAGATTGCTTCAACAACGACTAGGGTTTGCTATGGGGGTCTTCTGGGAGAAAATGGGACTAAGGAGGGCAAGTTAAGGTGTTTAAATAGGGTGCAAACCCTCGGATTAGGGTTTTTTCCCCAAACAGGGTCTACTCGCCGAGTCCACAACTTAACTCCACGCCTCATCCCGCTTCTACTCGGCGAGTTGGTCCTTCAACTCGCCGAGTCCAAGGCTAAATGCAAAATATTAAGAGATTTAATAAAAAGAACACGTACCAAGAATCAGGTGCTACAGTATATTCATCCTACATTTGAATACTCTACACTACTTCACTCAAATCATGAATCTCTTATACGAATATCATCAAAATTGTTGCTAGATCTCCGAATCTTCACGCATCTCCCAAGTGTTCTTGACTTGGAAACTTCTTTTCTTCATCATCAATCTCCTAAAATCATTCAAGTTGAGTTCATACCCCCATATTTTCATGTTTTCTCCAAGTTTTAGGAGGGGGGAGGGGGGAATACAAGTAAAAACACCAACAACATAACTAAACTCAAACATCAGCTTTCAACAGAAAAGTTAATACTCATTTACGAACTGTTTTAGACATCTTAAACTTTTTAGTTTTCAAAACTGTATTACGTGCAAATAGTTCAGGTTTATACCTTTAAATTGACTACTTGCACATGTCCATACAATTTTTCTACTATTTATGGTAATTTTTACAAAGCTGTATATCACTATAGCTACGAATTCACACCAGCCTGTGAAGACGAATGTTTTCACACCAGTTAGAGACTTTTAAAAATCATAATAAAAGTTATGGACAAACTAGACACATTTTCTAAACTCTCAGAGTTTACGGATTTAGTTTTCGACTTCGTATGAGTTTTCTGTGGTTTTTCTAAGACAGTGCAAAAATGTTAAAAATAAATCAACAGCTTATAACTTTCATCACACTTTGTAACATGTTGAGCAAAGTGTTAATCTTTGAGGATTTCATATTTTACATGTGTTTCTTGTTGTGGTATAATTATATAATAGAAAATACTCACTAATTTGTAAGAATCCTCCATCATTACCAATAGTACAAGACAAGGCATGATAAACATAGTTATATTTTTGCTATACATTCGACTTACATAGAAAAGGGTTCTTTTACATTACAAACGTTTTGAGATAAACTATAATAGGTATAGTTTATGTTTCGTATACATTACAAACATTTATGATAAACTATCGTAAGTATAGTTTATGTTTCATATACATTATAAAAAAATATGTTAAACTATAATAGGTATAGTTTATGTTTCATTTACATTTCAAACTCATTACCAAATGTTTTCAGTTCATATAAACGGGGTGCGAATACAAAGTACCGGATTTATACAAAAAGGGGTTTTCAGTTCAGTTTATGTAAATCTGTTAATGAATAAATTTGTGAGACATTCGCTTCATGTTACCTTCAAAGTAACAAAGTCAAAAGTCCTGTAAATTGTAACTAGAGTCTCTTGTAGGGAGAGCGTGATAGTTGTGTATAGATCTATATTGGGTCTGACAAACCCACACCTGAGCTGCATGCAACAGCTAGCCAGGCAGGTCTGGGGTGACAAGTGTCATTTAACTTTGCAACACCTGAAGAACGTCGCATTACGAGGCCGTCTGAGTCATAGTATGATTATAATAACTCACATGGTGTATTAACAAAACATAAGATTTATGGGTTTTACTTCTAAATTAAACAATTTTATGTTGATTTAAACTTGCATAAATTACTTTAAGTATGGGAAAATACTTGTACATTTCGGACTTGACTTATAAGACTACATGACTTTTTATAAGGAAAATATTGGATTTTCTTTGGAAACACATCACTATTATAAACATTATAAGTACAAAATGATGGGTTTGAGCCATAAGAACATTCCTATGTGCACATACAAACCCTAATGCTTGGATCTAGGTTTCTCTAATTGAACATGCAATGTATCCAAGACTTTGATTGATAGATCAAGTGTAAACATTCAAATCATAACATATGAAATCAGATCTAAAGGAATACCTTGAGTTGCTTGCTTGAATCTTCTTATCCTTGGAGCTTATAGTCACAAGTGTCACTCCTCTAATGGCTTACAAACACCAACTAGCAAGAGGATGATAAGAGAGAGAGAGAGAGAAGGGTGAGAAATCGGTCAGGGTTACTCCAATAATAAGGTTGCAGATTTCCTCAACCCTATGGGTCTATTTATACTAGTGAGCTCCTAGGGTTTCACCCTTAAACCCCTAATTGGATAACTTAGGCCCTAAGCAATCCAATGATCCCTATGGACTAGGCCTTGGACGATTTCTAGGTTCTTTCAAACCCTAAAATCGTCCACCCTCTTATCCTTAAGGATTCATAGCCCAAAATATAACTATCACACATTTGACAGTTTATGCCCCTTTATTCAATTAATCTCTTTAAGTCACCAAATTAATTCCTAATTAATTTATGACTTATATTAATCAAATAACAATATTATTATTACTTATATTATTCTCATAATATATTAATAATATTTCTTCTCTCATTATAAATCATCCTGCCAAGTTGCTATGGTGAAGGCAACCCAAAAGGACCATGCACAACCGGGTCAAATACTTGCCAAACATAGTTACAGCCTTAGACACCATTCCAACAGTCTCCCACTTGGATAAGTCTAGTAACTATATATACAAGCACAATCCGATTCGCAATCGTAGCTCTCAAAGACGCTGTCAAACTCTGATCTCATCAGTCCTGTCCTTTAGATAAGGGATCGTATAGTCCTCTGTTTAGATATCACGCAGACACAATCATAGTCCAGCGTTTAGTTTCTCGATCTCAGATTTATTCGACATAGAACTTAATCGAACACATCAATTCAGTTCTGACCGGGCCTGACACATAAGTCAAATCAAATCATCGAGCGGCCGAGATATCGCTTTTACCCTCTTAGGATAAAAGTAACGTATAAACTTCGACTTATATGCATTTACTTATTCACTAATCAATTATACACAATAATGTGTTTTATAACATCATTTTACTGATGCAGTTTCCCATCATCAATGTACAACCAATTAACAAATAATAAACCATATATCTAGGTTTTAAGACCATATGATATTATCATCTTGCGATCACTTACAATATACATACATATATATATATATATATATATATATATATATATATATATATCTTAAAGTGATTCCAGCAAGTGCGGGTTTGTTCCAATGCTCAAAACTAGTTCATAAGCACTCATGAACGTTGTAGCAAACCTTTGCTATGTCTAATACCATCTAGACAATCTACATACCAATTCATGACAATCTTCTTTCATATCTACTTCCAACATATGAACGATTGTGGACTGTTCTAATAATTCAATTATTCTTAATAACTCAATTATTCAGGAAGTCAAAACATGCAAAGTGAAACAATAGTTAAACAATTAACATGAGACAGTAACTTTACTTATAAATAATACTCCTTTATTTAATCATCAAATGTCAATTACATTTATCTATTACAAGTTTCAAAAACTATCTAATCTAAACTAATATCATCCTTCAGCCCAATACTCCTAGCATGCTGCAAATGCTTAACCCTAGTCAATCCCTTCGTAAGCGGATCTGCTGGGTTATCTTCTGATGATATCCTCTTAACCACGAGGTGTCCATCTTCTACTCGATGTCTAATAAAGTGATATTTTATGTCGATATGTCGAGATCTACCATGATCCCTTGGTTCCTTGGTCAAGGCAACCACTCCTTCATTATCACAGAAAATTTCCATAGGCTCCTTTATGGCAGGTACAACTCCAAGATCATTGATGAAGTTCTTCAACCATATTGCCTCCTTCGACGCTTCGCTCGCTGCAATGTACTCCGATTCACATGTTGAATCAACTACGGTTTCCTGCTTGGAACTTTTCCAAGTTACTGCTCCTCCATTAAGGGTAAAAACCCAGCCCGACTGCGAACGGTAGTTGTCCCTGTCGGTCTGGAAGCTGGCGTCACTATACCCTCGCACCTTTAAGTCATCACTCCCCCGAGGACTAAAAACCATTCCTTGGTCCTCGAAAGGTACTTAAGTATATTCTTGACCGCAATCCAATGGGCTCTGCCAAGGTTCCCTTGATATCTACTGACCATGCTCAACGCAAAGGCTACATCAGGGCGAGTACAAGTCATAGCATACATGATTGAGCCAACTGCGGAAGCGTATAGTACTCGACTCATTTTTGCTATCTCGGCTTCGGTACTCGGACTTTGAGTCTTACTCAACTTGGCATTACTTTGTATCGGTAATTCTCCCTTCTTCGAATTTTCCATACTAAAACGTTTTAGTACTTTATCTAAGTAAGTGTTTTGACTAAGTCCTATTAGTCTTTTACTTCGTTCTCTCACTATCCTTATTCCCAAAATATAGGAAGCCTCTCCGAGGTCCTTTATAGCGAAGCACTTCCCGAGCCAGGACTTAACCTCCTGCAGTGTCGGGACGTCGTTTCCTATGAGTAGTATGTCATCGACATACAAAACGAGGAAGCTAACTATACTCCCGCTGGCTTTGACATATACACATGATTCATCTTCGCTTCGTACAAATCCAAACTCTTTGACTTTCTCATCGAAGCAGAGATTCCATCTGCGAGACGCTTGCTTAAGCCCATAAATGGACTTCTCAAGCTTGCATACTCTATTAGGATGCTTCGTATCGACAAAACCCTCTGGCTGAGCCATGTAAACATCCTCAGCCAACTTCCCATTAAGGAAAGCGGTCTTGACATCCATCTGCCATATCTCATAATCATGAAATTTAGCAATGGCTAACATCACCCTAATAGACTTTATTTTCGCAACTGGTGAGAAGGTCTCATCATAGTCAACTCTGGGAGTTTGAGTAAAGCCCTTCGCAACCAATCGCGCCTTATATGTGTGTACATTCTCATCCACGTCGGTCTTCATCTTGAAGATCCATTTGCACCCAACGGTCTTACGTCCGGGCACATTATCAACCAAATTCCAAACTTGGTTGTCATACATGGATTGAATCTCGCTGTCCATTGCCTCTTTCCATTTTGCAGACTCTGGGCCTGCCACGGCTTCCTTATAGCTATTAGGTTCATCTAAATTTATTAGTGTACCATCACTAATATACGTGTCCCCTTCGGTAGTAATATGAAAACCATAAAGTTGGGGTTGAACTCTAACTCTTTCGGAACGTCTAAGAGATAAGGACTCGTCAATTGGTTCAACTGGAGTTTCCTCCTCGGGTTGAGCGCCAGCGGTGGAGGTTCCTTCATCACTCGATTCTTGAATCTCTTCAAGCTCGATCTGCCTCCCACTGTCTCCTTGGCTTATGAGTTCTCGCTCTCGGAAAACCCATCTTCTCGCAACGAAGACAACATTGTCATTAGGTCTATAAAAGAGATATCCAAAGGATTTCTGCAGGTAGCCGATGAAAATACATCGCTCACTACGAGGTTCGAGCTTGTCGTGAGTATCTCGTCTTACGAAAGCCTCGCAACCCCAAACCTTGATATGTGCCAACGAGGGAGCTTTCCCTGTCCACATCTCGTGAGGTGTTTTGGCAACCTTCTTTGTAGGGACTCGGTTAAGGATATGGGCGGCAGTCTCTAAGGCATACCCCCAGAATGAGATAGGTAGTGAAGCACGACTCATCATAGAACGAACCATGTTCAACAAGGTTCGATTACGCCTTTCTGCCACACAATTCAACTGCGGTGTCCTAGGTGGCGTCAATTGTGAAACTATTCCACATTCTTTGAGATAGTCGTGGAATTCAAGACTTAGGTACTCTCCTCCTCGATCGGATCGAAGCATCTTGATTTTCCTGCCCAATTGATTCTCCACTTCATGTTTGAATTCTTTGAACTTTTCAAACGTTTCAGACTTGTGCTTGATTAAGTAAATATACACATATCTACTATAATCATCGGTGAAAGTCAAATAGAAGCAGTTCGCATCCTTTGTGGTGGATCTAAAGGGTCCACATACATCGTTATGTATGAGATCCAATAAACCCTCACCCCTCTCACAAGTACCAGTGAAGGGTGACTTGGTCATCTTTCCAAGCAAACAAGACTCACACGTGTCATCTTCCCTAAGGTCGAATGACTCCAACACTCCATCCTTTTGGATTTGGGCTATGCGCTTCTTGTTGACATGTCCAAGACGACAATGCCACAAACATGCTTTATCCATACTATTGGAAGAATCCATCCATAAAACATCATTTCCTAGGTTATCTACAATCATAGCAGTTTCATAAATTCCATTACAAGGCATTGCTTCAAAATATAAGACACCATTTAGATAAACATAAATCGAACCATTCTCATTATTAAACGAAAATCTAAATTCTTGTCTAAACAAACCATGAAATGAAATGATGTTTCTTGCCATATCTGGCGAGTAGCAACAATTATTCAAATCTAAACTTAATCCATTACTAAGCACTAAAGAATACACTCCGATCTTGGTGACAGGCGACGATCTTCTGTTTCCCATGATTAGATTTATTCTTCCACGCTCCATATCCCTATTTCTTCTTAGTCCCTGCAATTCAGAACAAATGTGGTAACCACACCCGGTATCAAGGACCCAAGAAATAGCAAGAGATGAATCATTAGATTTAATTATGTAAATACCTGCGAAAGACAGCTTTATCTTTCCTTCCCTGATGGTTTGCAGATATTCTGGGCAGCTTCTCTTCCAATGCCCTATTTTGTGGCAATGGTGGCACTCTGACTCCTTCGGGTTAGGGTTGGGTTTAGCAGGATCAAATTTGGTCCCACTAGAAGAGGAACCATCTCGGGACTTTCCCTTGCGGTGGATCTTTGACGGAGCCTTCCTCTTCTTGCCCCTTCCCTGCCCAATAGCCAAAACAGGAGCAGAGGGTGGATTGGGAGTTGGTGCAACAGACTTGTCCTTGAGGTTGCTCTCAGCAACCCTTAGGAGACCTTGGAGTTTGCTTAGGGTGACCTTTTCCTTGTTCATGTGGTAGGTCATCCTAAATTGGTTGTAACACGGAGGCAAGGAATGAAGTACCATGTCGATCGCCAAATCTTCCCCAAAGTCGACATTCAACTTGCGAAGACGATCGACATACCTTTGCATCTTTTGCAAGTGTATGGTTAGAGAATCTCCATGTCCCATTTTAGTAGTGATCATGTTTGTGAAGATCTCGTAACATTCCTGCCTCGCATTTTGATGGTATCTCTCCAATAAGTCTTGATGCATCTCGTACGGATACATGTCCTCATAGGACTTTTGGAATTCAGCGTTCATTGTGGCTATCATGATGCAATGAACCTTCGTTGCATCACGTTCATGAGTCTCAAAAGCAGTCATTTCAGCCGGAGTAGCGACTTATGGATTGATCTTCTCGAGCTTCTCGTCAAGGACATACTCCTTGTCCTCGTAGCGAGCAATCGTGCGAATGTATCTTATCCATTCGCTAAAGTTCGTTCCATCGAAAGTCACTTTTTGGCAAAGGCTCATTAGCATGAATGAGCTAGCAGCAGCGTTGTTCGCGTTCGACATCTACAAATAGAAAGGACAAAGTTTGATTAGAATTGAATCCCTAATTATCACCCAATATGAAAAATTAGGGCTAGGATCCAACAACATTATTTACACATTAGAAAAGGGATGCCGTAATCCAACATGCAAACAATTTGAAGGTAAGTGAATGACGATTCACTAATTCTCCACCATGAAAACATAACCTTAAGTTCTAAATGTATTGAGAATTCCTAGATTTCGATGAGATTCATTGAACTTTTCAATGGCATGTTTAAATCTCGATATGTCCTTCTCGTTTGTGACTGGGATGCCGAGGATCACAAAGTGGGTGTGAATAACCATGCCTAGAAAAACAGCCTTTTACGACGCTCATTGCGCGTCGTAAAAGGATCAGACGATGCGCAAATGTGCGTCAAGGAAGGCCCTGTCATAAAGAGAGACGACGCGCATTTACGACGCACATTTACGACGCGCAATTACGACGCGCGTTTACGTCACGCAATGCGTATCAAGGAAGGCCCTGTCATAAAGGAAGACGACACGCATTCGCGTGTCGTAACCTTACGACGCGTGTATTAATGACACGCAATGCGTATCAAGAACGTCCTTGTCAAGAAAGACCATGTCATAAATGAAGATGACACACATTTTTTCGTATCATAATTTTAAATGTTTAAAAAAAAATATTTTTTATAGATTTACTAATTATCAAATTAATTTTGCATTTAATGCCTCATAATAGAAAATAAAATATCATATACAAAAAATATAATCCATTTCATAAAATTTAATGTCATACAAAATATCATATACAAAAAATAGAATCCATTGCATAATATTTTATTACAAATTTGACATTTTTTGTTTCCGTACTTTGACAATTTTTCGGAGCCAATCCACGACTGCATTCCAGAGCTGATTCACTAAAAAGAAAGTTTAGAGCATTTGAACTAATTAGTAACCATCATAATCAATTAAACTCAACACCTCAAACTTCATGAAGGAGAATTCAATTTTATGAATATGTTCAACAGCCCTTAAAGACCATATTAACAATACCGAAAAGACTAGACCCAAAATTACCTTTGATGAAATAATCTCAGCAGTGGCAAGCTTAGCAAGTTTGGTCATATAAGCGGTGTCAACTTCCCCATCTTCAAGGGCACTGATTGAAATTGACATGACTTTAAATACACCAGCAATATCCCCAAACCTCTGCAAATAACAAGGAAAAAAAATTAAATCATGTTTTTTCAAGTCAAATCAGTTAAGTATGCTACTAGTGCAAAGTGCCACTTGATCAGATAACATTTTCACTTGCTCACGAAGGTCCATTTTGGTCAGTAATAGTAGTTCTGGTCTGAAATAGAAAATGACCATTATTTTACCCTTTTGTGTGGAAGTGAGGTTGAATAACAAATGACTTTGTTTTTTTACTTAATGCACAAAAAAAAGACTTAATAAAGAAAGTCAAGACAAAGACATGTAGACTACTGACTCACCATAATCGAACCAACATTTCCTGCAAATCTTTTAAATCCACCAAATCAGATCTTCCTATCTTTTAGTATTAAAATATCAAAATCCAAAAAAAAACGATAAATTAGTAACTAACACAAGTTATCCAACCTAGCATTAGATCCATGATTCGTGGTTTTACTTTTACTATGATGCAACTCTCATTACCTGGGGATGTAGGTGCATACGAAAACACTGAAAATTCATCATGTGATAATATTTATATATGTTTTAAAACACTGAAAAACTCTCATTTTTAAACCTAACCTCATTCACTCACTATTTCATATCTATAATACCTTGTATATTTTTTTAAATTTTTTTTGAAGTCACTAACTCTGGAGATTGCTATCAATTAAGAAGGGGGGGGGGGGGGGGCACCAGCTTTACCAAACCAACTAAATGATATTTTTCTAACAAAAGAACTTCTTGATATTGTGACATAAATTTATTTTTTATGCTAAAACAATCTCTAGGGGCTGCTTTTATAGTGCAAGCAAAAATTTATGTGTATATAAACTAAAACAAGTCAGAGGCAGAGGGAGGGGCTACCTTTTTTTTGTATCATCATGTTTGGGAAGCGAATCCAAGTTCTCAATTAAGTGGCCTGCCAAATTTCAAAAAGCAGGATGAGTTAATAAAGTTATTGTCCATGTTTACAACCATATAGAATTTCGTATATGCTCTTATTAAACATCGAAATATCATATATATCCGTCCTAATATCTAAATATCATATTTACCCTTCTTAATGTTTTAAAATATCATATGTACCCAAATCTATTTTTTGATATTTTTTATTGATTTATAATTCTTATTTATATTCCTAAATCATTATAATTGAAAAGCATATTAGAAATTGACAAAATTACCCCTTGATGTCAAAGGATACTATAGCCTCACTGTTCTGTCAAGTGTCAATATTCAAATGCAGTTACTATGCAAGCACCAAAGGTAGCTCCTCCAGACATGATATGCAGGGACAAATTGTTAGTTCAAAGTACATATGTCCTAGAGGGAACAAAGGAGGAAGATGTCACCTCTAACATGGTTGTTTTTTTTTTTAATGTTTTAAGTTCTTTTTTTAATAGTAATTTCTTTACCTGGTTTATAAATCTGAGCAGTTTGTTAGAGATGGTAAAGTTGTTGATGAAAAAAGGCTTAAAGTGGTCCTCATATCTCCACCAGACTCACCTGAATCATCACCCGTTCCAACAGTGTAGAACATAGCATTTCTCTTGATCCGAGCACCACAAGGTGTGCAATATATAGGCGGGGGTTTAAAACTGAGCTTTTCAACTGCACATAGTTAACACGAGTTCTCAATCATCGAGTGTTCCAGAGCTTGATTCTTTTCTACTTTGGCTTTGCTCTGTATAAAATGAAAGATTCAAAAACAAACACAAAACAAACACATGTCCATAAAGTAAAATGCAGATTCTGACCTGGCCAACCCAATGCCTGAGACCTGTTATATGCTAACGAATCTGCTCTGGTGTAAACACCCTTTATTTTTTGCTTCCCGGACTTGGTTCCAGTAGAAGGTTCTGCAGGAAGTGATGTACTTTCCTGGACCACCTCCACCTTTTTCTCAGTCTTAACAACCTCCTGCTTAATGTTAATGGGCACAACAGAACTCACAGGAATTTCCACTTTTACCCCAGTAACAGTTGGAGTATTCGTGTCATCGATTTCAGGTTCTTCTTCTTCATGGAATACTTCCTGAACGAAATGAGGTGTTTTCCATAGCTTTTCTTGACCATAATCTTCTAAGAAATGTGCCCTCACTGGGTAAGTGAACCCCTATATTCAAACACATGAAAGTAGATTATTGCAGAAACCATAGCATTAGCCAAAGTTTATTATATTTATAATCCTAACCTCCATTACATCTTTGATTTGACCACATCTTCGACCACATATATAACAACAATATGTTACAAATTCAGGTGTATTAGATATCTGAAAATTAATAACAAATGATTAAAAGATAATGAAATGAAATCAATCATAAAAGCTGAAATAAAGAAAATATGTTATAAAACTAACCTTTATTTGCATGTGTTATAAAACTGACCTTCATTGTTGCTAGTTCTTCCACACACTGCATTAGAACTCCACACTCTGGTACCTATTAAACCATTTGTGTGTGGATAAGAGAGAGAGAGAGGGGGGTAGATAGATTTGTTTCAACTTTAAATGAGAGGTGTATGCATGCAACAAAGCTCTTTTGTGTGTTTGTAAGAAAACTCTTTCAAGTAAAGTTACAGGTTTCAACCCATACTGTGAATACATAAGTAGTATAATACCTTAAATGCCCTTAAAATTGCCAAGTAGCGTAATGTACAACATCATATGGTTCACTAAAATCCTGATAAACAGAAACATACACAAGATATTAAAAAAGGGTTGAATTCAGTGTACTTTCATTGTTGAGTTTCTTACAGCATTCCTACCTTTTGCTTTGGATGGACCAAGAACTCCGAACTCCTTAGATCAACAACCTACAACCAAAAGTCGATTAAGAAAATATTGAACCAAGAAATCAACTCATTTAACAAATGAAAAAATAAAAAAATAAAAAAAAATAGAATTTTCACCACGATGGTGAACTACAGGATGTTCTGAGCCATAGAAAGTTAAAAACATGATGTAAATGAACTGAAGCTAACACGATCGAGCCAGAAATGCAGAAACCTTAACAGAAAAGAAGATAGAAAGAGACCTGTAGAGCTTTACAGATGTTTTCGAGTTCATCCCGGAGGTTGACTTTCTGGGAAGTCGTCACCACCTCAACAACACCCAAACATGTTTCACCATTTATTTCAAACACAGGGTGGTTGAGACACCTACAAAAGTTGAGTTTTTTTAGCGTAAATCACACGTACGTCATCCCCTTCTGCAACAATTCGAAGATCTGGTGTGCATGTGGGAAATTTCTTCATGAAAACGCGACTAGGGAAACCGATCATCTTATTAGAATCATACTTAACTTCAATATTAATCCAACCTAGGGCTTGTAAACTTGAGCAATCGTTGTAGTCTCTGGTGAGGTGAGGTGAGCCCGAGGTCGTCGGCAGAAAGAGATGAGCCGACGCCAGAGGTGAGTTGAGGTAGATTCGGTAGTGGTGGAGGCAGATTAGGGTTTACAGAGGAAAGGGGAAGGAGAGAGTGAAGGTTGTCGGCTGGTGGCGTGCTTGCGTTGATCGACGACGACGACCGGGAATGGCAAGTAATGTTGGTCGAAGTGTGAAGGAAGAAGTAGGCGGCTGCAGTCAATGTCGGAAGGGGAAGGAAGGGGCGTCGATAATTAGGGCAAGAGGGAAAGGAAGAAAAAGGAAGGCGGGGGATTTAACTTTTTTAGGATTTCATTCCCCCCCCCCCCCCACACACACACACACATAGCTATTAAAAGATGGAACGCGTGTTCCCATTAAAATTTATAAAGCGACATCTTCATACGACACACTTTTTATTATAGGCGCCCTCCGTGTTTTTTTTATTTTTGTTTAGACACTAATTTAAGGGCACGCAAAAATACGCGTCCTAGATCTTTAAAATTTATAGAGAGCTGACATTATCTTTAGGTCACCTACTTTTGCGTATCGTAAATCGACGCGTATCATAAATTGCGCGTCGTAAAAGGCTATTTTTCTAGTAGTGACGGTGCCTTCATTGTTACAATCACCTATTCGATGTGCCGGTAAACCACACACGCTCCACCGAACTATGATAAACAATGAATCACCCTTTGCCACCTTTGCTTAGAACCAATTAGTGTGCCGGTAAACCACACATGCTCCACTAACTTCTTAGCAAGGGTGCAAAGTGTAATTTCATAGGTTTGCATCAATTCACTTTTCCTAAAGTAACTAGGATTGGGAATTTGAAAAACATGTAGTTACTTTGTATTTAAATATTATACTTTTAATGAGGAGATAGGGTTGCCCTATCCTACCCGTTCGCTAACGACCCTCCACCAATCAAGAAAGCGGTGGGTGTGAGTGTACACCCATTAAGCACCATTTTATAGGCCGCAACCTTATACCCACCTTATAGACCGGCTTAGTGAATGAGGCCTACTAACAGTAATACTAGCATTTTAATTATATATATATATATATATATATATATATATATATATATATATATATATATATTAGTCTTGTAATATTATATTAGTATAGGGTTGAATTTTAAACTTGTAAAATTCCAAGGTTTAAAATTTAAATTGTCTAAATTAACTTTTAATCACAAAACATAAATTTCAAAACTTGAGGACAAGTTTTAAACTTTTCAAAACATAAGGGATCAAATAAAAAATAATTTAAATTAACCATTTAATCTCATAATTATCCATATTTGATTTATTTAAATGTTTCTTGCAAAACAATTCACCAATTTAATTAAAATAATCAATTAATATCATATAAGGAAATTATTATTCAATTAATTGGTAAATATCTTTTGTTAGGTCAAGGATATACTCACATATATGTTTAAAATCGGATTTTATTGACCCATGAAGATTAAGGCAAGTTTCCATAAGAAAAACAGCAAGAAATCCCGAAACTAGCTCCATCTGACGCTCGAACTCGCCGAGTACCACACCGGAATCGCCGAGTTGAGGCCTACTCGCCGAGTACACTGTGGTACTCGCTGAGTTCATCAGGCAGATGGACAAAAATGAATTTTTCAATCAACAAGCAATCAACCAATGCATCAATTCAATAGAAACCAATCAAGGCTCTGATACCACTGATGGGTTTGAGCCATAAGAACATTCCTATGTGCACATACAAACCCTAATGCTTGGATCTAGGTTTCTCTAATTGAACTTGCAATGTATCCAAGACTTTGATTGATAGATCTAGTGTAAACATTCAAATCATAACATATGAAATCAGATCTAAAGGAATACCTTGAGTTGCTTGCTTGAATCTTCTTGTTCTTGGAGCTTATAGTCACAGGTGTCACTCCTCTAATGGCTTACAAACACCAACTAGCAAGAGGATGATAAGAGAGAGAGAGAGAGAGAGAGAGAAGGGTGAGAAATCGGCCAGGGTTACTCCAATAACAAGGTTGCAGATTTCCTCAACCCTATGGGTCTATTTGTACTAGTGAGCTCCTAGGGTTTCACCCTTAAAACCCTAATATTGGATAACTTAGGCCCTAAGCAATCCAATGATCCTTATGGACTAGGCCTTGGATGATTTCTAGGTTCTTCCAAACCCTAAAATCATCCACCCTCTTATCCTTAAGGATTCATAGCCCAAAATATAACTATTACACATTTGACAGTTTATGCCCCTTTATTCAATTAATCTCTTTAAGTCACCAAATTAATTCCTAATTAATTTATGACTTATATTAATCAAATAAAAATACTATTATTACTTATATTATTCTCATAATATATTAATAATATTTCTTCTCTCATTATAAATCATCCTGTCAAGTTGCTATGGTGAAGGCAACCCAAAAGGACCATGCACAATCGGGTCAAATACTTGCCAAATATAGTTACAGCCTTAGACACCATTCCAACACAAAACATGCACATACTCTCGGCCTTAGGTTTAAGGCTAACTTTTTATAAGGAAAATAAAGGATTTTTCTTGAAGCATACGTTACCATTACAAATAAAGGTTTTCAAACTCTACATCCAAAAGCTTATGAGTTCACCAACTTAATTGTTGATACTTTTTCGAAACTACTTGTATTATCAGGAATTTAGTGAACCAGATAAATAATAGCTTTTGAGGATGGGACGCTCAGACGTCAAACATTTCATTTTGTCATCATAATGTAATTGATTTTGAAATATGTGAACACATGCTACATTATAACTTTTCAATTATATTTATGATGGTTGTATTTACTTTGAGCACTATTATACTCGTTGTTATGATACTACATTTGAAGTCCGCCACCCCCGGACGTTTACGACATCCTTGGTTTGGGGGTGTGACATTTCAACCCACAATAATATAATTATTATGTTAAACATAAAATAATCAACCCAATTACTCATCCCCATTATCTTATTTACTCTTAAGGATCTACCATAAGAATCAACTATTCCTCATTCATTCATTCCTAAGGATTATCCTAAGGAATAGGCAAGAAATCCATTGTTGCCAATGACACATCTGTCAAGCACAACTGCTAATATTATCACTTAGGCGCAGCTGCCAGAATTGTGACATTCTTTTTGGGGTGCATCTGCCGGTATAGTCCTTTAGGCGATTCCGTCGGGGTTATTAGGTTCTCTATTAAGCGCTTATGTCGGTAGAGTCCCTTAGGTGCATCTACCAGGGTTATCTTGCTTATTAACAGTATCGTTTTCGAGATTCCACTCGCAATACAGTTCAATGGGTTTTTTAGAGTACACCAATAAACACATCGTTCACAACACCTACAGGTTGCGAGTTTGCTAGTGTTCCACTGGACTGTCTAGAATAGTCTGTGGTTGTCATCCATACTCTGCTAGATGACGGGGCCAACATTTGGGAACAAGGTGTAACACCATAAAGTTCAAAACAATTTTTCACATTTTTAAAACGTATTTCCATATACCAATGTTATAAAATCTCATTGTTTCACAAAACAATCCATAAAACATAGCCCAAAATCATAATGAAAAAAAAACTCCTCATGTGTGTACTGATCATGTCGGCGCCTTCCCGCGATCCTCGCTGGTACCTGAAACACATAACACCAGACACTGTAAGCATAAATGCTTAGTGAGTTCCCCAAAATACCACATACAACATATATTAGCCACTCGAGGCTATAACTATGTATGACCCTCTGGTCAAAATGTCTCAGTGGGACCCTACGGTCCCATAACTCTATGGACCCTCTCGTCCTAACTCTGTGGACCATTCGGCCCTAACTCTATAAATTCTGAATCACATATAACATATAATCACATAGATAACACATAGCATATAATATACTCTGTCATATAACTCTAATTACCACTCTAGGTAGAGTATAGTGAGAAGACTCACCTCGGGTAGCGTGGTAAACCTCGAACTTTGAAATATTGCACTAGCCTCCGCCTAATCACATAAATAATTACTCTAATTAATACAACTTCTACAGGCTAGGCCAACCCCTCTCTATAAGTTCTCTAAGAAGGGTAAAAGACCATTCTACCCTACTAATGGCTCATAAGTCCAAACACTGACTAAACCCTAAAAGTCGACTAAAATCAATGGTCAAACTTTGACCCGACTCGTTGAGTGCACTTGCATGACTCGACAAGTACATGCGTGTCCTCATCGCCCCTGGTCCTCACTCGACTCGTTGAGTCAACCCTTCACTCAACGGGTCATTACAGGTCGTGAATTGCGGGGCAACCCGACTCGACTCGTCGAGTCCTTTATGGGCTCGGCGAGTTCCTCCCATGACAACACTCATCTAACCTCTTGAGGTCAGATCTTCTTCTCTAATCTATAAATCTGACTTCCCCACAACCAATAACCACGTAAAGGTTGAATCTTGACCCATATGCAACGTGTACAAGGCTTATTTTGGTGAAATTCCTTCTAACATGGCAACCTAGTCTCCTTTCTTCCAAAAAGCATCATAAAGCAGAATGGGGAAAGCTCTTTGGACCTCTATGGACCCAGATCTGAAGTCTAACATAGCAAGGGACCATAAACTCCACTTATCAAACCCAAAAAGGGCTATAGAAACCCTAGATCATGGATCTTAACCCAAAACAGAAAAGGAAGTTTGATTTGATACCTCAAACATGTAGATCTGAACTTGAAAATCCTGGATCCACAGCTCTCTTAACCTCTTCTTGTGGGAAATGACTTCTCCTTTGCTTAAACACACCAAAATCGATCAATATGGCCTTAACTCACTCTTAACTCGCTCAAGCTCTGAAGGGACACTCTCTCTGGATAGGTAGCCGCACAATAGGGCTATCAGGTCCTTTAAATAGGGCTCAGGCCTGGGGAATTAGGGTTTCAGCTTACAGCGCAGACTCGTCGAGTCCACTTTTCCCGACTCGTTGAGTCTGTTCATTAATCCAGTCAGCATTCGCGGTCCTACTTGACGAGTCTACGACTCAACTCGTCGAGTCCCTCTCTTTTCTCACAAATAAAAGAATAATAATAATACATGGAATACCGGATGTTACACAAGGCTCCTCACATCATCCACCTTTCACCCTTACCTCATGGTCTATATCACCTCTCAACTCATCATCCAACTCATATTTTATCTACCCATGTTTTACCCAACATTTTATGTAGATATAAATACATATACAGTTTAAATCATATAAAACTTGTATAAAATCGTTCATCCAGCATAGATAGCAAGTATACAGATAATATGCACACATAACACGTAGTTTATATAAAATACTTCATATATATGTGTAAGATGAAGGGACTATGCACTCACCTGATAAGGTGATGACTCGGTACTCGGACAACACTTCGTTACTATTAAAACAATTTCCCTCGGACAAAAACTAGTATCATTACCACTAGAGTTTAGTCTAACATTCACCGAGACTAATTAATAGTCTAGCTATTATTACTATTATATAAGCGTTAAACGATAGTTATATAACCCATAATAATAGCCCAAGTACTTATTATAAGGTCCTAATAACATTACTATATTAAAACATAAACTATACTAAAGATAGGTTAGACGTAGCTCACTTACAACGGTTTTTTCGTAAAACCGAGCTTCGCTGGAGCAGCGTTCCCGAGCCGAAAGGCTTTTTTCTCGGGACTTCGGGAGCCTCGTGGCTTCCTTCGGGTGCTAGGGGGTTTACCTAGACTTTAGGGGGGGGGGGTTAAGGGCTAGAGAGAGAGAGAGATAGTTTAGAGAGATAAAGTGAAGTTGGGATGGTGTGAAGAACGAGGGAACCCGGTACCTCTATTTATAGGCTGGAAAACAGCTCTACTCGTCGAGTAGGTCCTCCTACTCGTCGATTCCATGCCACATGTCACCTTCTGGTGGCTTGCCTTGGGGAGAAAGTATTGGCTCATATTCAGCCACGTCACCCGATTTCGCACAACACCCTGTCGACTTCTGAACCTATGCCCGAAGTGTATGGGATACAATGGCGCAATGAAAAACGTGATACTTTACCAATTTCTTACTATAATATCGTCATAATACTTCTATTTTCCGTTTTCTCAAAATTCGAACTATGAAGTGGGATGCCGTAATCATAATCATATTTTGAGAATGCAAATAATAAATATACCCTTGACTAAATACAATTAAATTTCTCATCTAAGCTTTTAGATTGAAAATGAAGTATAACATTCTCTCCCTTAATTATATGAAGAAAAAAAACTTTTCTACCCCTGCCACTTTGCAAAGTGAAACTTTTGTTTTTCTATAATTAATATTGCCAACTTGCAATACTTAAATAATAATCATGCTCCTGCTAACATGATGATTATATCCATTCCGGCATAACATTTATGCTCCCACTAGCTTTGACACATATTTAGAAACCAGCTAAACCTCTAGAAAACAATACTTATTGACTTCAAAAGTTCATTGTTTCTAATACGATATGCTTCGATAAGCCTTTATCTAATCTTCTCAAAATCACACACCTTTCCTTAGATAGCTCACATGTGTGTCTATACTAATTCATAACTTATTTGTGACGCCCGCAAATCCGGGTTAGTCAATTTAGAGGAAATAGGGGTCGAAAACGACTTTTCGACAAAAGATTATTTAGAATAAATAATCTTAACCAAGTTATGTAATATGTCTCAAGGTTTCTGTACATATAAAGAACGCCGAAATCCGAGTTATAACGAAGAAGTTATGGCCCGTCGAAGTTTTACGGCAAAACCGACACGGCACCGGGAAGCGTAAATAGTGAATTTACGATAGAGCGAGATTTAGCCTTAGCAATCTAAACAAAAGTTGTAGAATATGTTAAAATAAGCGCGTCGATAAAAAGACCGCCCAAATCTGACTTCGTATGAGGAAGTTATGATTTTTCTAAGATTCGGCTTAGCAGTGTACAGCCTGAAACTCGAATTTTAGTTCGAGCGGATTTTGGCTTACGCGACCTAAATGAGAGTTGAATATCTCATTAATAGGAACTCAACGGTAAAAATATGGACGAAAACGGAGTTCGTATGAAGGAGTGTCGAATTCTTCGCGGTCATTTAACAGTCTAAACGCCTCCTAATGTTAAATTTGAGATCGGTCGAGAATTAGACGACGGAGTCTAAACGAAAGTTGTAGATCTTGATTTTACCTATGCTTGGATATAAAGAACGTCAAAAATAGAACTCGTGTGCGAGAGTTATGATTTTTCTAAGTCGGGAGGCTGCTGTGCGAAATCGGGTGACGTGGCGCAATCCTGGCCGTTGCTTCCTCCCCAAGGCTAGCCACCAGATGGTGACACCTGTCCTGGAACTCGACGAGTTTGAGGCCAACTCGACGAGTTTTTGGCTTTTCCAGCCTATAAAAAGGGTGTCGGGGCATCCTCATTTCTCACACCTTCCAACTTCTATTTCTCTCTCTAAGCCTCCTTAAGCCCCCTAAAGTCTAGGAAAACCCCCTAGCACCCGAAGGAAGCCCCAAGGCTCCCAGAGTCCCGAGAAAAAGAGTCTTTCGACTCGGGAACGCTGCTCCAGCGAAGCCCGGTTTTTGAGAAAACCCGCTGTAAGTGAGCTACGCCTAACCTATCTTTAGTTTAGCTTACGTTTTAATATAGTAATGTTATTAGGACCTTATAATAAGTACTTGGGATATTATTATGAGTTATATAAGTATCGTTTAACGCTTATATAATAATAATAATAGCTAGACTATTAATTAATCGCGGTTATCGTTAGACTAAACCCTAGTGGTATTGGTACTAGGTTTTATCGAAGGAAAATCGTTTTGAGAGTATCAAAGCGCTGTTCGAGTGCTAAGTCACCACCTACTCAGGTGAGTACATAGTCCCTTTCATCTTACACATAGATATGAATTATTTTATATAAAATACGTGCTATGTGTACATATTATCTGAATACTTGCTGTCTATGCTAGATGAACGTTTTATACAGGTTTTAAATAATTTAAACTGTATACGTATTTTATACAAATATGTTGGGTATGACATGGGTAGATGAACGATGAGAGATATAAGATGATGAGAGTATACGTTGGCAGCTATAGACTTAGTGTCTATTGGACAAACATCGGTAGCTATGGACTTAGTACCTGTTAGACGTTGGACACTGGTAGCTATGGATTTAGTACCTGTTAGGAATTGGTAGCTATGGACTTAGTACCTATTAGATGAACACTGGTAACTATGGATTTAGTACCCGATGAGTAGACTATAGCAACTATGGAATTAGTGCTTTACGAACGAACATTGGCAGCTTTGGATTTAGTGCCAGTCCTATAACCCTGAAAGTAAGGGACTTCGGAATAAACGAATGCATGATAGATGACTCTTAGGTTAAATCCTTAAGAGTAAAGAAGATAATGGGGATGGGTAATTGGGTGGATTGTTTGATTGTTTAACCTAATAATTATATTATTGTGGGTTGAAAACCCTATGTACTCACCAGGTTTCCCAACCTGACCCACTTAGTTTATTTATATCACAGGTGTTGATATGAAGTCACTTTACACTGAGAGATTTAAAGAGATGTAGATCACTAGTGTAAACAATTGTAAGTTCTGTTTATGCTTATGTTTCTGTATTAACGATGACATCCCAAACGTTTTAAAATGAAATAAATACGTTTCTTCGAAAATGTTTTAATAACGTATTTACCATGTTTTTCTGGGAACAAATTCCGCAACACTTTTATAAAATGAAGTACTCTGATTTTTACAAAGCATAAACAAACCGGTCTTTTCTGGCCGTGATTGTGGGGATATCACAGTTGGTATCAGAGCATTAGTTTAAGCGAACTAGGAATATGGATTTATTTCTAGACTTAAACTTAGAATGCTAAGCGATGATTGTGAGGTGTGAGCACTAGCTTATTTTAGGAATGATGCCTAAATTGCTTTTATGTGCTAAATGCTTTGTGCATGATATGTTGTTATTTGTTCGGATCTATGGTCTGTTGCCGACCGGATCTGGAAACCTTATGTGTTTAGGATTCTAAGCGTTTAACTACGATATTAGAACTAGCATATAAACGTTTCGGGGTGATAAGGATGATTTAAGACGTTAATCCTAAATTAAGATCTAGATTCACCTTATTCGGTGTATAGATCAAGATGGCAAGAACCCGTAGCGGAAACGTAAACGCAAATGGGAACAAAAACCAACCCCCAGTGGTTCAGCAAATACCTGTTGTAGAAGAAGTTGCGCCTGAGCCAGTCACCATGGCTGGAGTTCAAGCCATGATTCGGGCTATGTTGGCTGAACAAAGGGAAGAAATGAGACGGATATTGAATAGGGACGAACCTACCGTACATGTTGAACAGACGGAGCCAGTTCCCAAGCAATCTGAGGAAGGGAACTACAGCCGCCAAGTGAGTCAAGTAGGGACTCAAGGTGAGAAAAGGGATGGCCCAGAAGGGAGAAACAACAAGGATGGGCGGATGCACAAGAATTTCTTGGGTGTGAAACCACCAAGTCTCTCAGGAAGCCCAAAGCCTGTTGAGATTATGGATTGGATCTCCGAGATGGAAATGGTGTTTGAGAGCTGCGACTGTAGCGAGAAACAGAAGACCGTCTTTGCCGTAAGACAACTGAAAACTGGAGTCTTGAGTTGGTAGAAGCTATTGGCAGATACGATGCCACGAGGAGAAGCCATAAGAATGTCATGGGAGGAGTTCTTGGAACAGTTGAGAATGCAGTACTGCTCGGAGATAGATCTGATAGACCTAAACAACGAGTTTCAGAACCTGAAGAAAGGAAAGATGAGTGTTGATGAGTATGCCATCGCATTCACCGAGAGGATGAAGCTATTCTCCTACTTGGTGCCTACTGAACTCTACAAGATTGATAGGTTTGCTAACAGACTGCCCACTGACTTTGGCCCAATGGTCAAAATGGCAACTACCTTGAAAACAACTGTTAGGGCAGCTAAGAACGTAGAGGCCCAGATAAGAGAAAAGGGTCTAGAAAAAGATAAGGCAGGAGAGAAATGGAGGTTTGAAGGATCTTCAAGGTCCAACAAGGAAAGCAAATTCTCAAAGCTTGGAGGAGGAGATGGAGGTGAAGCGATATGGTGTGATAAATGCAAGAAGAAGCATGGTGGGAAGTGCAACGAAGAAGTGACTTGTTACAAGTGTGGGAGGACTGGTCATTATTCCAAGGACTGCACACATAATGATAAATTATGCTACGGATGTGGAGGCAAGGGGCACATGTCCAGAGACTGCCCAAGGAAAAATAAAGCAGCAAGACCAGAAACGCCACCAAGGCCAAGGGCATTTCATATTATCCTTGATGAAGCAGGGAACCATGAGAGGAATCAAGAATGAGGACTTCTTACCCGAAGATCGGATTATGCAGTAGCTATAGTTTCGTATGATGTAGCCTAGTAGAGGCATAGTCTAGGGTGAACTTGAACACCTATGTAATCGTTTCAAGAAATAATATAAAACCTTCGTTTTGTTATCTGATGTGTTGAATGATTATGTGATTTGTTGCATGGTGACTTGGGAAACTGTGAGACAATACTTGGGACGAGTATGAGTAGGTGTGAATGGTAGTAGAGGCCTATACTACCGGAAGCACAGGACTCACACTTGGATCAGGGAAAGTCACAAGGTTACCAAAAAGCTAGTAATTGATTTCGTTTTATTCAAGTGTGTCGTTACCATCGTTTCGGTAATGACTAAGAAGAGTGTTGATGTTCCGACCCTAGTGGTCATATCGAATTGAGTCCGACTACGCTAAGTATGCTACGTGGTTCAGAGAACCAAGTTTGATGTAGTGTCCGACTTAAACCAAACGATTGAAATCAAAGCGATCAATAGAAATATCACGCTCGTTGTTAAAGAAGTTGGTAGCTAGAAATGCCAAATGTTAAAGTGTGATTATTTCACATTAGAACATGAAGGAAGGCATAGTCTGTTTTAGAATTTAACTCTAAGAGACCTAAGTCTAAGTGTTGCAACATACGATGATAGGTCATTAGAATATGACACATCAATCCATAGTAGTAATAAAAGAAATCATCTCAGGTTTGTATCCATTAAGGATCGAGATTGTGACTTGAAGGTCATAATTGGGAGTCTAGCCTGAGGTAGAGAGCAGGTGCGCGATTGAGTACTGCATACAGTCAATAAGTCTGAGAGATAGACTTGAAGGGCTTGAGTGAGTTTGAACTTTTCAAGCCTTTGAATTTGTGGGTTAGGGAGAACAATAGGAGGAGGTGGAGGAAGTGAAGCATGATCTCGTGTTCCTCGATCGAATCGTGGAATATCATCTTCATGTGGAAAGCTTGTTCCACGGGATTTGGGAAGACCATAATTGTCATACTTTGACATCTACAAAACGGGAGAAAAATTCAAATTAGTTGATTGAGTCCTTAATAAATCACCCAAATGAAATATTAAAGCTAGGACCCAACACAATATTCCACAACTTGGGAGAGGGATGCCGTAACCCAAATTGTAAAACATTTGAAGGTAAGTGAATGACGATTCACTAATTTTCCACCATGAAAAACGAAAAAGAGATTAAGTTTTAAATGTATTGAAAACTCCTAGATCCTTTGAGATTCATTGAACCTTTCAATGGCATGTTTAAATCTCGATATGCCCCTCGATTTGTGACTAGGATGCCGAGGATCACAAGACAGGGTGCGAATAACCATGAAAACTTACATGGTGCCCCCAATATTACAGTCACCTATTCGATGTGCCGGTTAACCACACACGCTCCACCGAACTATAACAAACATTGAGTCACCCTTTGTTACCTTTGCTTAGAACCATTTAGTGTGCCGGTTAACCACACACGCTCCACTAACGTCTTCGCAAGGGTACAAAGTGTAATTTCATGGAATTACATCAATTCACTTTTGCCTAAAGTAACTAAGATTGAGAATTTTGTAAAACATTTAGTTACTTTAATATTCATTATACTTTTAATGAGGAGAGAGTTTGCCCTATCCTACCCGTTAGGTTAATGACCCTCCACCAATCAAGGAAACGGTGGGTGAGAGTGGACACCCATTAAACGACCATTTTATATGTCATAACCTTATACCCCCTTATTGATCGGCTTCGTGAATGAGGCCTACTAACGGTAAGAGTAGCGGTTTAAGTTATACATATATAATATTAGACTTTTAATGTTATATATAGTATAAGAGTGTATTTTACACTTTTAAAATACTAGGTGGTCTAATTTAATAAATTACACTTATAATTTAATTAAATGTAAACCATATCACTATGGATTTATTAACTTTCTTTTAATTATACACTTAATTAATTTAATAAAACTATAACGGTGCAATTTGAACTTTTTCAAAACTTAGGGTTTTTAGAATTTAACATTTTAAAATTAAACTTTTAATTAAAATTTAAATTCCAAAACTTGAGGGCAAGTTTTTGAAACATTTCAAATCATTAGGGTTTAGAATTTAAATATTTCAAAATTAAACCTTTTAATCAAAAATTTAAATTCCAAAACTTGAGGGAAAGTTTTGAAACTTTTCAAAACTATCTAGATCAAAAAACAAATAAGGCAATTAAACAATTAATTGGTGATTATCTAATTTTGACCTAGTCCAATTACTTGCAAGATAATTCATCAAATAACTCAAATAATTAAACATTATCTTATAAGACAACAAATATTTGATTAATTGGTAATTATCTTCTATTTTGGTAAGGATATTCACCTAAAATCAATAAAAATCGGATTTTATTAATTAAAAACATTTTTGGTAATTATCCTAAGCCAAAAAAGCAAGAAAATCGCAAAAATTAGCTGGCAGGCTCGCTGACTCGTCGAGTTCCCAGTGGACTCGGCGAGTTCAGTCATGGACTCGGCGAGTCCAACCCTAAAAACTCAAAATTTTTGATTTTCAGTTAATATTCAATCAAATGGCATCAAATTCATTAACAAACAACCCTAAGCTCTGATACCATTGATGGATTTTAGCCATAAGAACATCCTATGTGCTCATGCAAACCCTAAAACTTGGATCTAGGTTTCTCTATTGTACATGCAATTCATCCAAGACTCAAGAACCCTAATCTAGCATGTGAACTTCGAAAATATCATATAAGAACAGATCTAGATGATTACCTCTTTGATAATGGCTTGAATCTTCTTGTTTGGGAGCTTAGAGTCACAAATGTCACTCCTCTAATGGAGTCACAAACACCATAAGCAATAAGGATGAAGAAGGAGGAGAAGGAGAACACCAAAAACGACCATAAACCTTTTTTTGGAAGTGTTAACCATGTTTTTGGGGCCTTAGGTGTCTTTATATACTTAGGCTATTATGGTTTTGCACTTAGGAAACCCTAATCTGACTGCTTAGGCCCTAAGCAGCCCATGGACTCCTTTTATCATATCCCTTAGACGAATTCCTTATGGGCTTCCCATAAAATTCGTCCAGCCTATATTATTAGGTAATCCATAGCCCAATTGCAATTATCTTATAATTACAATTCCAGTCCCCTTAAGTTTAATTAATCTCTTTTAGCCACAAAATTAATTCTTAATTAGTTCTTGACTAATATTAATTAAACAATATGATTTCTCCTTTAATATATTATTCTTATAATATATTAATAAATCATAATTAAACCTTTCTCTCCTTAATTCATCCTACAAGCTACTTTGGTGAAGGCAACCCAAAAGGACCATGCACCATTGGGTCAAGTACATACCAAAATAGTTATGGACTTAGACACTAATCCAACAATGTGAATATATATTGTTTATTTATTTGAGATGGATGTTGAATGAATGATTTATACATGTTTTAAATGATTTAAACTGTATATGTATTTTATATCTACAAAAATATTGGTTAAAATATGGGTAGATGAAATAGTTAGTATGTGATGAAAGATGAGTTTGATAAATGAGATGATCAGTGATATAGATCATGAGATGAGGGTGAGGGGTAAAATATGAGAGAATCACTTACCCAAAGGTTGGCCCCCGTCATTCAACAGAGTATGGATGACAACCATGGACTATTCTAGACGGTCCGTGGAACAGTAGTAGGCTTGCAACATGTAGATGTTGTGAACTATATGTTCATCAGATGTACTCTAAAAACCAATTGACATGTATTGCAGGTGGATTCTCGTGAATAATATCGTCGATAAATGAGAGCTATGGACTTAGCACATGTTGTATAAACCCTGACAACTATGGACTTAGTGCATGTTGTATAAACCCTGACAACGATATACTTTGTGCCTATTTGACATAAATTGTTGAGGATCCCCCAAAATAGTGTTGTCACACCGATGAAAATCCTTAGGTTAGGTCCCTTATAATAGATACTTTAGGGACGTAAAGTGAGGATAATGGGGATGGGTAATAAGGGTTTGTTTGGTTTGATAAAATTAATAAACTTAATTGTTGTGGGTTGAAAACCCTATATGTTCACCAGGCTCCCAAGCTTAACCCACTCAGTTTCTTGTATTACCGGTAGTGGCAAGAGCACAGTTGGATGATGACGAGGGATTTTGGATTTTAGGCCACTAGATGTAAATAATTGTTGTAAGGCTTATTTTGTACTGTTTATGCTTTTGATCTGTATCGAACATGACATCCCGAGGTTTTAATGAAATGAAAATACATTTCTTTAAGAAATGCTTTGATAAATATTTTTATCATATTTTGTTTTGGGGACAAATTCTACAATACTTTTTGAAAGACCACTCTGATTTTATTTTAAAAAGCATAAATGAAATCGGTCTTTTCTGGCCGTAAAAATGGGAATGTCACAGATATCTATATGTTGATTGTGTGTTTGCGGGTGGGTTGAGGCGGTCCTGCTTTGTGCTCTAGGCCAATAGACCTAGGGCGTCCCAAATAGACTAAAGGCCCAATGGAGCGTACCAGTCAAGCCGAAGGCTCAAAGAATGGTCCAGACAGGCCGAAGGCCCAATAGGGCGGACCAGACATGCTGAAGGTTCTGTGAGTGGGCTAGATAAACTGAAGGTCCAATCCAAGTGTATAACTTTACCCGACCCGCTTGTATAACTAACTTTGAGTTTGAGACAAATCAGAAATAAAAATAAGTTTAGTGTTACAATACGGCGTCGAACAGAATACACACCCTTGATTTGCTATGAGCCTATGACATGTCCTTCTGCATAAATATAACCCTTGCGTATGGGTACCTTCACTAATTTCCTCCATATTCCGGCTACATAATCGGCGAATCAGGTTTCTTTCTTTCGCTTATTACACATAACGACAATTTCTTATAACCATCACCAATGATCATTGCATGTAAAATGTTTGAAAATTTAATAATTTTTCCTTCACCAATTGATTCGTCTAGTCGGAAATTCTTGATTTAAATCGTAGGCAACGCAACTTAATATTCTAGCGTTCAATCTTCGAAGACTGATTATATGAAGTTCACAAATGCAATTTTTTATTCAAACAGTGGTAATGAAGAAAGCGCTACTGCCTGCGAAAACTATTAGCAAGGAGAAGCAAATTTCCGGGAAAGAAGCTCTAACGAAGCTCTTGAGATGGCATTTTGGGCATCTGGAGTATCGAGGAAAGCAGTTGGAAGCCATAGAAGCTGTCTTATCAGGTTCTGTATTCATATTCCTTTTTTTGCTGCAGTAATAGTGTCTAGGCTTCTTGAAATCTGTTAAAGTATCCATTTTCAAGTTTCTATCACATGAAATTGGGGGAATAAGTTGTTCTTGGGCCTCAATTTTTATGCAGGAAGGGATTGTTTCTGTCTGATGCCAACTGGTGGTGGGAAGTCGATTTGTTATCAAATCCCTGCTCTAGCAAAACGGGGCATTGTGCTTGTTGTTTCTCCTTTAATAGGTGAAAGATTGTTAGTCATAATTTGGATGTTTATCAAAGTGGAACCTTGTACTACACAATGTTTTTCATTGCTAGGGTCTAACTTTTGATTGAATGCATTGTTTTTCCATGATCACAGCCTTAATGGTGAGTGTGTTTACTTGCTCAATATGTGTCTGTGTATGTATATTGTCAAATGTTATACTTCAAATTGTTGTAAATTATTGTTACTTTGCACCAGGAAAACCAAGTAATGGCATTGAAGGAAAAAGGGGTAGCTGCTGAATATCTCTCATCAACTCAGACTTCACAAGTTAGGAATAAGGTAATGCCTTACTTTACTATCTTACATTGCGTACCTCGTTGTATTTTAAACTTCAACAACAACTATTTACTGAAAGAATATATTTGCTCGAACATTTGAAAAACTTTCAGATTCATGAGGAGCTTGAATCTGGAAATCCATCAATGAGGTTACTCTATGTGACACCAGAATTGATTGCAACAACAGGATTTATGTTGAAGCTAACAAAACTTCATTCTAGAGGGTTGTTGAATCTGATAGCTGTAGATGAGGTTTGAACTTTATAAATTTCACCGATTCATAAATGAATTCTGATCAATATTTATCCATTTTATCTCAACTTTTCAGGCACATTGCATTTCAACATGGGGCCATGATTTTAGGTAATTTCTCAAATTGCTACATAGTTTCTTCATATAAGCTCAATGGTTCATTAGTGCTAGTTTTTGTGGTTCTTGATTAGAATCTTTTCATAATCAGGCCTAGCTACAGAAAGTTAGCTTCTTTGAGAAAACGCCTGCCAGATGTACCACTATTAGCATTGACAGCTACTGCTGTTCCCAAGTGAGTCTTTTTAACTCTCACCCTGTATCTTTCTATACTTCATTGGATATAACTCTTACCTGATTTATTTTCTTTTGTAGGGTTCAGGTGGATGTGATAGAGTCATTGAACATGGAAAATCCTCTAGTCCTTAAATCATCATTTAATCGACCAAATATATATTATGAAGGTTAAGTCAGTTGCTTTTTTTTTTGTCTTTGCTTCTAAAATCATCAATGTCATTGACTAAAATTTCTAATTTTTTTTACAGTTCGATTTAAAGACCTTCTAACAGACCCTTATGATGATCTAACTGATCTAATTAAATCCTGTGGAGATGTTTGTGGGATTGTGTATTGCCTTGAACGTACAATGTGTGATGACTTGGCTTCTCATTTATCAAAAAATGGCATTTCTTGTGCTGGTATGTAACTATTCATCTTCCTTTGACTTTTCATCTTAAAATCTTCCTTACAAACATTTCTTTTTTCTTTTTTCCTTTTGTTTTTCAGCATACCATGCAGGGTTGAACAATAAATTACGGACTTCTGTTTTGGATGATTGGATTTCTGCCAAGACACAAGTCGTAGTGGCTACAGTGGCTTTTGGAATGGTATGCAACTTTTTTAATAATATTATATTACACCTCTGTTTATTTGAATATATATATTTTTTTCTCCAAATGGATTAAATAACAAATTGTGTACAATATTTATTAGGGAATTGATCGAAAGGATGTTAGGATTGTTTGTCATTACAATATTCCAAAGTCAATGGTGTCATTCTATCAAGAATCAGGTAGGGCTGGTCGTGATCAACAGCCTTCTAGAAGCATTTTGTACTATGGAATAGATGATCGCAAGAAAATGGTTCGATTATTATCTTCTATATTATTCATTTTATAATTTTTTTCACTAACAAGCATACTAAAGTCCTCTATAAGATACTTGCAGCAATTTATATTGAATAATGCGGATAACAAAAAGTCACAGAATGGGTCGCCAAAGAAGTCAGTTGATGAATTCAATTCAGTAAGCTTATATTTCTTGTAGAATCCATAAATTATTTTATTGATTATGGTTATAAAAATCAAATGCATGATTTAATAAATGCAGATGGTTGAGTATTGTGAAACATCTGGTTGTCGTAGGAAAAAGATTCTTGATAGTTTCGGGGAACAGGTAAGTAAATCTATATATGATTTATTATAATAATTATTTCCATCATGTTTTAGTGTGAAAACTTCTTACATGTGACTTTTGGAAAGCAGGTATCGACTTCAGTGTGTAAGAAAACATGTGATGCATGTAAAGATCCAAATTTAGTGATGAAGAACTTAGAGGAGCTTAAAACCATGTGTTCTCTTCGTAATAGAATCGGATCCTCACAGATATTTATGAATAGGTATGTTTTATTTAGGAATTAGGAAGCTATTTTCCTTCATAAAATTGTTATATCCTGATGAATGTTTGTTTTTGTTATGTCTCAGCTCCTCAAAGTCGTTTGGTGAAGTGGAATTCTCAGAATACTGGTCTCGTGATGACGAGGCAATTCCATCTGAAGATGATGATATCTCTGATGATGATGATGGTACATATTTTGTTTAATAAGTTTTATAAATTTTTAATAGAATCTTAGAAATGATAATCATGTATAACTTCCAGATGGGATTGATGACGTTGAAGGCCTTACACAGACACCCTTATCATCAAAATCAAGACTTATTGAAAAAATGGAATTATTACAACGAGCAGAAGAGAAATATTATCAAAATAAAAGTCCAAAAAAACTCGACAAAAATGTCATAAGTGACACAACAAGGGAATCCTGCAAGCAAAGATTGATCAATGCATTAAAACAAACGCAACAACGCCTCGACAACTTTCTGTAAGCATACCCTACCCTTCACTCTGTTTTTATTTATTTTGTTTTTTTGGTGTTCTAGAAGCTTCCGGATGTGCAGGATAGACCCTGAAACATCTTCTACATTCTTGGAGAATGAATGCTACAAAAAATACGGGAAAACCGGGAAGTCATTCTATTTATCACAGGTGGCAAGTACTGTGAGGTGGCTTTCAACAGCTAACACTACAGATTTGACTTCTAGGCTTGCCACCACCGGTCAAAGTCCAACTTCAAAAAAGTCAACGGAAGTAGAACCTTCCTCTATTTCAAATCATGCAATGAAGATGAACAAAAAAGATGATGATGAAAATGTTACATCAGGACACCCTTCAAGCCCTTCAACAAACACTTGCAATGATATAAAGTTGCCACCAATCCCATCTTTCTCTGAATTTGTCAACAAAAAAACCAACATCGATAGCAATCCATCACCATTGAAAAGAAACAGATTTCACTAGTATCAACTGATTTCAATCTTTCAACTTTTTACAATATCATTTTTTTTCTTGAGTAATATTCATTTAGCAAGTGTATTACACCATTACTGCTTTTAAATTTCACAAAGTAGGCTCATAAGTTAGGGCTTCAGAGTACAGTTTCAAGGGGCAGCTTTCCTATGAAGTCGTTCTTCAAACTTCCTAAGTAAAGATTTCCCTCAAACTCAAGGACAGAAGTGACAAATGACACCACTTTTCCATTCGGATCATCAAGCATCTTAATAATCCTCCCATCACTCCCAACATTCATCACCATTGAACCCTTCTCAACTGCTCTAATTTGCTCAAACAGCTTCGGGAATGTTGCTAAAACATGTTTAATCGCTTTGGAAGAATGCACAAATTTCATCCTGCTTGAAGTCAACTGCATAAGGCAAACTATTTCATTAGCTTCAAATTACAAACTTCTATTCTTTGGTTATTTTTTTTATTCTAAAAAAAACCTGAAGTAAAGCCACCCAAAATGACCCATCAGGAGCTACTTTGATATTGTCGGGTGAACCAGGAAGATTGTCAATAAAAATCTCAACTTTCCCTCTCTTTTCCTCCTTTAGCCAGTACTTCAAACACCTAAATCTTGATTTTTTTTTTTAAAAAAAAACATAAGGTTAGTTTATCTTTAACATTTAAAAAAAAATCAGCGACTTTTACTTACTTCCATGATTCACACACCACCAAAAAGTCTTCATCTGAAGAAACAGCTACCCCGTTTGCAAATCCAAGTCCATCAAGCACTAAAGTTGTTTCCTTTGTAGATGGGTCATATCTAAGAAGCTGTCCATGTGGTTTTGCCTCCAAAAAATCCAAGTGCCAGTTATGCAACCCGAATTTAGTGCTGGCAACACTGAAGTATAAGCTTCCATCAGATGCTTCAGCCAAATCATCTGCAAACCTTACATTTTCACCATTTAAATGAGTTGCTAAAGCTGTCACTTCACCATCTTCACTAACCTTAATCAAACCCTGCAACATCACATCAAGTTTCATTTTTGGCCCGAACATTTCAAAAATTGTAAATGAATGAATACCTCTTCAGTATCGCACACGATTAGATCGCCACTCTTTGTTTTGATCAAACCAAGTAAAGTATGTTTGTTGTGTATCTTCTTCCAGTTCTCCAAAGTTCCATTTTTATGTAATCTTTTGATCCACCCGTCTCTGGTAGCTGTATACAGGACCCCTTTTTGGTCTATAAACACATCTTCTGGTTGTTTCAGCATCCCTTCCCCGAGCTTGATCACTCTCTGTAAAAAAAAAATCCACAGTTAAAAAACGTAAATAAACATGAAGTTTTGATCAGGGAGGTCACCTGTAAGTGGTTGTTTGGGGTGAAAAAGGGTGGTGAAGGAGGTAAGTGAAGTGGGTCTGGAGATATTGGAGAGTGGAAGAAGACTTGAAGTGTGATGGCAAGTACAGAAACAAAAATGGTGATTAGTGTAATAAGAAGGTACTCCATGGTTATGGCTGATGGTTGTTTCAGTGGAAGGTGATAAGAGGAAGTGAGAATTGGTGATTGTATTTGAAAGGATCAGAAAAGTCTTGTGCTGTCTTATTCTAGGCTGGACCACTTTGAAAACTTCCAAAGTAGGCACCATGCAGAAGTCAGTCGAATACCAACAAAGAAAGTTGAATTTTATTGACACATGTTCGAGAGAATTGGTTACGTATAAGTTTAATCAAGAGATTAAAAAAATGAAATCAGCCATTCCCTTAAGGTGTGTGTGTGTGTGTGTGTGTTTGGTTTGTAGATTCTAATGAAATCCGAGACAGATATTCCTTCTATATCTTGTTTGGTTGTCAAACAGACGGAATATAATTATGTTGGAATCCTTGAAATTCCATGTTAGATAGATGACTTTTATATTCCTAGGGGTGGGTGGCAGTGCCATATTTAGGATTCAAGGATTCAAAATTTTGTCTTGTCCACTTTAATTGAGGTTACAAAATAAACGGGTCCAGTTATTTGGCGTTAATAATATCATCTACCCAGCCCACTTCCGAGAAAAATAAATCCGCCGCTATGGTTGTTGATGCTACATCTAATTTTGATGACAAGGTCCATTCCGTTAATCCTTTAAAATTTGATTTTATTAATAACCTTGATTCTTTTGATGATGATGTTTTGCTTATCCCTTCGGAGATCATGATTAACGGTAGTGCTCCTTACGAACGAACCTTATATGGATATTTTGTGGGACAAAGACTTGCTTTTCCTCTAATCAAGGAGCGTACTCAAGATTTATGGAAAGAACATGGGCTTTGTGACATCTTCATCAGTGACGACGATGTGTTCTTCTTCAAATTAGATAATGATGTGGCTTTAAACTATGTTCTTCAAAAGGGCATTTGGAAGATTAATGGTATTCCTGTTTTCTTCTGCAAATGGGACCTGGACGTTTTCATTGAAAAATCAACTCATGATCGGGTCCCCGTTTGGGTTAATATATGGCATCCCCCTCCAACTTTTTAATAAAGATGGTCTTAGTCTCATTGCAAGTAAACTTGGAAGGCCTTTGGAGGTTGATTCTTATACTACAACTATGTGTGAGCGGCCTACGGGTAGAGCGGTTTTTGCCCGTATCCTCATCGAGATGTCGGCTAAATATCCTTGGGCTAAGGAAATAAAAATCAAAGCGGTCACGGCTAAAGGTGCTACATCTATAACACTTAGAGTGGAGTATTCTTGGAACCCAAAGAGATGCGATCATTGCAAATTTTTTGGCCATGACCATGCCACATGCCCCACTCACACGATTAGTACCCCCGACCCAAAGCCGGCTATGCCCACTCCAAAAGACGTTGATAATGAAGGATACCAAATAGTCAAGAGGAGATCTAGAACGTTTCCCATTCCAAAGAAGAAGATCCCCATCGACAACCGTAAAAAAAAGACTCTGCTATAAAGATCTCTCAAGTATACAAACCAGTTTCCCGTGTAGAACCAAAGAAAAAAGTCTCCACTAACATGTTTGATGCTCTTTCCCATCAAAGACTGGATGATATTGATGATGATTCTCGTGTCCCTCCTATTATTGATGATGATTCTTGTGTCCCTCCTGTTATACATTCAAGAGATATTTACCCAGTTTCAGACGAACTCCCAAACTCTTCTCATGGTGGTCGTATCTCTTCTCCAATTGACCAGGGATGACGATTTTAGGTCTTTATTTAGTTAGTTTCTATTTGTTTGTTTGTTTTGCCTTTGCTTTGGGGCATGTCCCTTAGCTTGGCTAGTCTTTCTTTTTCTTTTTCATTGGCGTTTGCCATTTTCTTTTGTCTTCCTATACTTAATATATTTTGCCAAGGGGATTCCCTTTTTCCAAAAAAAAAAAAAGGTTTAGTATTAACTTTTTGATACCAAAAATAAAATGTAATTTTGAAAATAGTTGTCAATATCTTATAATTGTTCACGAGTTTTCATATTTTGAAAATAATATATAATTGTGTTGTTGCTAAATGTTTAACATTTCTTTCTCAAGATCAAGATATGACACTAGACGAATATTTATAATTTGATCACTTATCTTAATGCATAAATAGTTTTTTTTATCAATTATATTGTTGACAGGGAACACTCCACCCTGGAGCAACAAGCAAAAGTAGTGTTAATTTCTATAAAAGTTTTTTGTTTTTTTTTTTTTTTTTCAAGTTTCCAATTCCTTTTAGTTATTAAACATTGAATGTCCTGTATGCTTGTTTGTTTTGATCATATTATTCATGCATCCCTAAACATCTACCTCATGAATGGATGTACATGCCATGTAGAGTCTTTTCTTATCTTGTTCTTGGGATATCATGATTGTCTAGACAAGTGTTGCACAAATTATGGCGACCAATTAATTAATCGATTGGTGAACTTGAGCTGATTACAATTAAGGCCAATAAACTAGTTTAATCGCTTTTGGTATCGGTTAACGTCGGTCCTTGGTAGTCTTTGGCGAAAAAAATAAAAAATAAAATATTCATGTTTTCAATTTTTCAAATATTGTACCAAAAATTTCAAAATTTCAAATATTATATAAAGAAAATTTCGAAAATCAAAAGTTCTAAATTTTCAAAATTTCAAATATTTATTTTCTTAGGATATATTAAATGTTTTTAAATAATTTTATTAATAATTAATGCTCATCGATTAATCCTCACATAGACCGATTATTCCTTTAACCAAGTCGATCATCAAACATTTTTTACAACCTTGGTCCGGACACTACATTATACTATGCAATCACATTTAATGTATTTGAACATTTTTTACAACCTTGGTTCGGACGCTACGTTATACTATACAATCACATTCAATGTATACATGATTAACCTTTTTAGTGGCTCAATCACATACAAATGTCATGCTCTATCTAGAAAACAATATCAATAGTATAAATAATAATAATTTCAAAACATTTAAAAATTTAAAGCATAAGGTATAAAAACCACTTTATCTTTTCAATCATATGACTTGTACTTACTTTTTCAAAGAGTTAATTTAATCAAACCTATTAACATTATGTCATGTACCCTAAATGGAAAAAATCCTTATGTACACACATTGTTAGTCGGTGGAGATTAATTATCACTCCTTATCCTTCACTTTATGCTTCTTGACCAATATTCCATAAATACCTATTCAATCAAAATAATAAGCTCATAAGAATACTTCTCTTTCAAAAGAGCTTTATTATATTCCATATTTTCATTTCCAATCTTCTATAATAACATAATATCATTATTTTACAATCTCACGGCTAAAACTAGTTAGGCTTCACGAAGAACTTATCATTATGCCTTAATTCATTAAGATACTAGTTCAATCTCACATATCTAGCAAACCACCCAATTAGGGTTCATGATCATCCTCTTTAAATTCAAGCAATAAACCATATTAAGGATTGAAAACATGTTTACTACACCTACTACATAATTATCATCAAGATTTCATTTCTCTCTCTCTCTCTCTCTCTCTCTCTCTCTATATATATATATATATATATATATATATATATATATATATATATATATATATATATATATATAAGAATTATGGTTTCATCACCCCTTTATACTTTCACCATTAAAGTTTGTCTAAGCTTGCTAAGAAGAAGAAGTTACCTTCAACCCAAGATGTAGAAGCCATGATTCTTGTCCTTCATGGAAATCCTTGATAGAGCATCAACCTCTTAGTATTAAGCTCCTAAAATCGCCCCTAGATGGTCTCCAAACGGTGTGTGGTGAAATGAGGGGCAAGCAATCGACTTAACACATGATATAATGTATTTTTATAGACCTTGACCCCTTTACACAACTGTATAACATGAAACACAACCATGTTTTTCCAAAATAGTCCCAAAAGTGCCATAAAAAGCAATCTACTTCATTAAATTGAAGTTTAGATTGTTCGAACCATTTACACGACCGTGTAAGGCATTATACAATCGTGTAACTCTCATTTTCTTCTTTAAGCAATGCATTTTACTCTCCAACTTCAATTAACCATAACTTCTTCATACATACTCATATTTTAATGATCTTTATATCCATATATTCGTATTCGAGTCAACTACAACGTCTTTTAGATTAGCTCTGCAAAAAAGTTCTACATTTTCATTTATAAACAAAGGGTTACGCAACACCTCTGTTTCCTGGCTCTCGGAAACAATCCTGCTGCGTAACCCTGCCTGTAGCCTCGTCGTGTACCCCACGACACCTCTGTTTCCTGGCTCTTGGAAATGGTCTCGCTGTGTAACCCTAGCTGTAGCCTCGCCGCGTACCCCACGACATCTCTGTTTCCTGGCTCTCGGAAATGGTCTCGCTGTGTAACCCTACATGTAGCCTCGTCGCGTACCCCACGACACCTCTGTTTCCTGGCTCTCGGAAATGGTCTTACTATGCAGCCCCACCCTATAGCCTCACTGTCTATCCCTCAACAATTCTGTTGTCTGGCTATCGAAAATAGTCTTACAACGTGACCCTCGCTAGCAACCTATCATCTCATATGGCTTCACATGGCTACCACAACAATCATGTCGGATAACAGTCTCAAGGACTGAATTGCAAGCTTAGGCTTCTTAGCTACCCCGATCCGACATTCCACCGACATCAGTGTCGTGTAACACTCTTTAGCAGCCTCGGTCCGCATGATCGCAACAACAGTTACGTTGCCTCTCACCGACCGGCTCGCACTCCTCTTGATGAAGGAGTATCAAGTCAGCTCAAGTAGTGTTTGGCTTGTCACACAACCCTACGGCTCTCGTGGGTGAGGTTCGATCATTTCCTTTATTATTTAAATGCTTTGGTGCTTTATCTAGTCCGATCCGATTGTCAGCAACCCAATCGCATCAGACTAGGGGGAATTGACAACGCACAGTTTATCCGACTAAGTTCAGTCCGATGTCATTGGGCGCGTACCAATAACACCAGACTAGGGGGACTTGATGAGATATGGTCCACTGGCATGGCCTAGACTGCTCTAGCGCGCCAGCCTGGCCTGGCGCGCTACTGCCAGCCCTGCCTAGCATTCCCTTGCCAACTTTGCCTGGCGCTCCCTTGCCAGCCCTGCTGGGGACTCTCCTGCCGGCCCGGCCAGGCGCTCCCTCGCCTGACACTCCCTTGTCATCCCTTCCTGGTGCGCGCCGCCAGCCCTGCCTGGGGCGCCCCCGCCAGCCCCGCCCGGCGCCTCCGGGCGGCCTTGCCCAACTCCTTGCTAGTTGGGCCCGAATTGGGCTGGCCCAAGGCCTGCCCTAATTCCCCTTGACCTAGTTGTCCCCTATATAATGAACAATACCTCCTCCATGGAGAAGGAGCTTCCCCATGGCTCAGCTGCCACTATACTCCGGCCGGGTGGCTTAGCCGCCACCCGCCGCCGTCAGCCACCACACCACCAGCACCAAGATGGTTCTCTTCAGCTATGGAGGACCATCTCAGATCTACCAGATGATCTAACTTGACCGTCAGAGTCCGCTCCCGGGGCACAGTCCCTGGGACGGCTCTAACGGGTTTGCACTGTGATGTCAGATCTCCGCCGCAGCAGAAGACCAGAAGACCAGAGGATCCGCCGGAGGTCGATGTCGCATCACACATCTTCTAAATTAGGTAATTCACACAACTTAACAAAATTACATACCGTAACTTGTCATCTAAACTTTTTAAGGATGTTACTGGTAAAATGGTAATTTCATATTAATTCTTTTTTTTTAAAAAATAAAACCATATGTATCAACTTTGTAATAAATTAAAACCATGGACACCATCATCATCAAGAGAAAAAAAATTCCGGATTGTCATATGAATTTGAAAACCCAAAAGGACCATTTATGTAAATTTGTCTATTAATAATGAACATACTTTTTTCCTTATTTTTGGAAGAACATATTCATAATGAACATAACTATTTCTTTCTTGGACTAACAATATCAATTTGGACTTTCTTGATAAATCAGAACTCTTTTTTTCGTTTTAAAATTTTAATATCTATTTGTAAATGAGTAAAAGTTTTGGTTACAAATGTCAAATTTAATTTTACATGACAAGATCTTTTATTTACTTATAAAATAAACTACCTAAGTTTTAAATATCAGTTTTAGAACATACTTTTAAGCTAAAAATTAATGGAAAAATAGTTTTAACTTTTACGGGCATGTTATCATCCACTGTAAACAATAAAAGTAGTATGTTTTAGAAACAAAAAGTATGTGCATTATTTTCTTGAAGAAAACATGTGGTTATTTTTTTCACTAAAACATACTAGTATCTTTAATCTTTAAACGTAAATGATTAAGAAATCATATACCGGTTATACCCTTTTGAGTTTTGGCACATTTAATTAGTTGCCGAAAATGACAACCCCAGAACTCATCGGAATGATACCTTCTCATGAAAACTGAACCACTCGAATCGACTCAATCTGTTCACAAAAAACCAAAACACAAGTCTTCTCGTCTCTCCTTCTTCAACATCAAGAGCCCTAAAAGTTCCTCTCTTTCCCTTTCATAATTTTGGGTTTTTGCCTCCTTGATCTAATACACTTCTGTCATTCTTGATCTTCTTTACCTATTTCAATTCTCGAAATCGAAATCTTATCGAATCATATGCCTACATGATCACTTCTTTTCACTCTGGTTTTTTGATGATACCCAATTACCTCAACGTATTACCCAAATCATTATTTCTTGATCTCCTTAGCCAAATTGTAAAGTAAGATCATAAAACTAGGTTTCTGTTGTTGTAAATGGACCACCGCTTCCGGATACCCTTCAATTCCCGTGGTTCTTTGCATGGTGTTTTCAGCCTTGTATTTCTCGTATTTTGCTTTCACCAACAGACCCATAAATGGAACTACAAGGTTATCAACCGGGTCGGGTTGCGCAGTACTCCACGAAACTTGGGTATCAAGACCCCACCTGATTGTACAGGACTAAATCAACATGAAGGCTATGAAAGTGTATGTGAGTTCTTATTAGCTAACCCTCAATGTAAATCCGATGGTTTTTTCAATTACATGAACTTCTTCTACTGTTCTTGTCAAAACCATGCTTTCTTTGGTTACATTGTACTCGTTTTATGGCTTGCTGCCTTGTTTTATCTTTTGGGCAACACAGCTGCCGATTACTTCTGTTGTTCTCTTGAAAAGTTGTCGAATTTATTGAGATTGCCACCAACTGTCGCAGGGGTCACCTTGCTTCCATTAGGAAACGGTGCCCCTGATGTATTTGCTAGCATTGCTGCTTTTGTGGGCACCGATAATGGCGATGTTGGACCCAATAGTATTCTGGGTGGAGCCATTTTCGTGACGTGTGTTGTTGTCGGGACTATTTCTATCTGTGTGGCTGATCAGGCTGTGAATATCGATAAGAAATGTTTCATTAGAGATGTATCTGTGTTTCTTTTTGCCGTTGTTTCTCTTGCTTTCATCTTGCTTATCGGAGAGGTTAGTGTCGGTGGCGCAATCGCGTTTGTTTTTATTTACATTGTTTACGCCGCCTTAGTTGCCGCTAACGAGTTCTTGAGACTAAGAGATGGGATTTTGAACATTGAGACAATAAGTGTCCCGTTGTTGGCTGTTACTCAAATGGATGATTATGAAAATAAAGATCTTGAATCAATAAACATGTCTTTCACGGATTCCGATGATGTCCCACTCTTGATTGAATCAAAGTTTCCACACTGGATGTGGGGTTCAAACGTGTCAATTTACTCGGAGGTTCTTGGACATATGGAAGATAACCCAAAGCCTCTTTGGGGATGGAAGGATGAAGAACATAACAACTCACTACTTTCGTGTTCTAAACTATTTTCATGTCTAGAATTCCCGTTATCGTTGCCAAGACGGTTGACAATTCCAATAATCGAGGAAGGAAGATGGTCAAAAGGTTACGCTGTCGTCAGCGTAACCCTAGCCCCTTCTCTCCTTGCATTCCTATGGAACAACCGGTATGGTAACAATCGACTAGCTGCTGGGCTAATCTACTTAGCTTGTGCAGTAGTCGGTTGTTTCCTTGGTGGGGTTGCGTTTATTTTCACAAACGCAAACCACTCGCCTCAAAAATGGGTCCTCCCATGGGTTGTTGGAGGGTTCTTTATGAGCATTGTTTGGTTCTACATGATAGCCAATGAGTTAGTTTCTTTATTGGTAGCATTTGGTCTAATATTCGGAATCAACCCATCAATCCTTGGGTTAACAGTTTTAGCATGGGGGAACTCGATGGGTGACTTGATGTCAAATGTTGCATTGGCGGTTAATGGCGGTGAAGGCGTGCAGATTGCCATATCCGGTTGCTATGCGGGCCCGATGTTCAACACGCTTGCGGGTTTGGGGATTTGTATGCTGATTGGATCATGGTCAAATAGACCGAAGTCTTATAAAATGGGTGGTGATGTGGGGATGTTTTGTAATATTGGGTTTTTGGTGCTGGGGCTGGTTTGGTCGCTGGTGGTGTTGCCGAGAAATGGGATGCAGCCAAGCAAGTTGTTAGGGATAGGGCTTATGGGGATTTACGTGGTGTTTCTTGGAACTCGATTAGGGATGTCAATCGGTGATGGATCACTAAATAATACTGGTTGAACAGACTGTTGTCAACACGTAGATATGCTTTTTTAATGTATAGTTTTGTTGTTTACTTTACTTACGTAGTTGTTTTTGGGTTAACTGGGAGTCTATTTGTAGTTCGATTTGTATAGTTGGATTGGATCTTTGTACCAAGTTGATTGCTTACCATGTTTGCTTTTAGCAATTTTATTAACGAGACACACTAATTTGAAATTGGGTCCAATTTGTTTGCCATATAAACATAACCTATCTGTTGTCAGCACGTAGATATGTTTTTTTAGTGTATAGTTTTGTTGTTTACTTTCCTCACGTAGTTGTTGTTGGGTTAACTGAGAGTTTATTTGTAGTTCGATTTGTATAGTTGGATTGGATCTTTGTACCAAGTTGATCGCTTACCATGTTTGCTTTTAGCAATTTTATTAACGAGACACACTAATTTGAAATTGGGTCCAATTTGTTTGCCATATAAGCATAACCTATCTGTTGTCAGCATGTAGATATGTTTTTTTTAGTGTATAGTTTTGTTGTTTATTTTACTCACGTAGTTGTTGTTGGGTTAACCGGGAGTCTATTTGTAGTTCGATTTGTATAGTTGGATTGGATCTATGTACCAAATTGATTGCTTACCATGTTTGCTTTTAGCAATTTTATTAACCAGATATACTAATTTGAAATTGGGTCCAATTTGTTTGCCATATAAACATAACCTAACTAGCTAAGTGGCCCAGTAGTGAGACAAAGTTTTAAAATTCAGTTTTTTAGTTAACTTGATATGCTCAACAAGTCTCAGATGAACTCGGTTCGACTACCGAATTAACCTAATATTCAGATTTTTAATCTTTTTTTTTTTCGAAAGAGAGATTTTTTAAACATTTTATATATACCTACATATAATTTTGTCTTTTTCAACAAGACAAAAAGAAATCAAATATTAATTCAAAAAATAAAAGACTTTTTATTGAAAGAGAAAATGCTTTGGAGTTGAAATATACATGGGAAAAATTAGAGGATATGTTAAGTACACCTAACGCTTTGAATCTATAAAATCTCAACAACTCATTGAAATGAAATATGTAAGTTTAATAAAGTTTTTTAATTAACATGAAAAATGTGATGTTTCAAAGAAGAGAGAAGAAAAACAAGTAGTTTTGATGTGGGGCCGAATCAAAATAAAAACTAATCGAATACGAAGTCTAAACCGTTTGATGATTTGTTTCATAATATCTTTTTTAAATATAATTTATGTATATGTGCAATGTTGTTGAAAATAATAGAAGATAAATATTAAATATGTACAAAGTAAAATCAAATCAAAGATCAATGGTTTGGTTTAACACCGGAGGAAGGCGAGAGAAAAGAAAAAAAAAACGCACTTTAGGCTGAAAGAGTGAAAATCCTATTATTAAGTTTATACAGAGTTTTTATAACAGGCCGTTAAATGGTTCAATCCAGTTCATAAATATACAAAAAAGCGCTCTTAGTTGACCCGATCTCTTTCTCTAATTCTCTTAACCGGTGGACCGTTTGGGTCAATCCATGATTAGAAACATTGTAGAGAGAAATAAGGATAAACGCCAAACATGGAGGAGGTCATGGTTTTATTTTGGCAGAGATTCAATTTCAGAGATAGTTAAAAACTCAAAAGCCGGATCAATGTCTTTACCTATGTTTGCCCTGAAAGTCAAAATCCAAATCAACATCTTCGCCTATGTGGTGGGCCCCTCCACCTGAACTAGGTTGGGGATGTTGTGGTTTAGAAACCAATTTATTTGTTTGTCACACAGATAACTTGTTGTATTAGTAAAAAGATAAAAGTTAAATAGAATTAATAATACAACAAGATCAACAATGAACTTTAACAGATAACTTGTTGTATTAGTAAAAAGATAAAAGTTAAATAGAATTAATAATACAACAAGATCAACAATGAACTTTAACACATAACTAATATACAATACTTATAAAATTATAATGGTGTTAGACTTCTAAAAAGAAGATATAGTAAATTTAGAGATACTATGTTAAAGTCATTAATTTATGATGTAGTTTTATGTTTTGTAATTTCTATAACAGAGTACAAAAAGTTTTCATCTTAAATTAAGGTTTGGTTATTCTTAGAGTTAACATCTTTCATTTTTACTATGTTACTTTTGCTAGAATGATTGTTTTGTCTTAAACATGTGTTTGATGTAAGGAAAAAATAACCAATCCTAAAAGCCATAATTAATATTAATTGAAGTGCAATGGCGCACATAAAAGATTAATAATTTCCAAAAATAACACCTTGATATCTATGGGACTATGGGTTATTAGTTTTCTTCCAAAATACTTCCGTTTTGGGAAAATGTCCAAAATAAAGATTTAATGAATGAGAAATTTACGAAAGTATGATATCACCTCTAAAAATTGTTGGCTAAAAATACGAGGATGAAAATGTTGTGTTTATAAAAGATTAAATATGTTTGTTTCGGTTTCATATCTATCATCATTGAGTCAAGCGTCAATGGAGATAACCCATCATTGTCCATGGGTGTATTGTTTAGCTTTTGGACGTTTATACCTTGTAACGTTTATGAAAAAACTGATTTCAAAGAAAAAAAAAAACTTGGTTCCGCAGCAACAATATGAGCCATTAGCTTTTGGGTTAAATAAAAAACTTCAAATCAAGAACTATTTTATTTATGATTTTAACAAAAAGTTTTTTTTTTTAATTTTAATTTTTTTTATTTTAACAAATTGATTTAAATACTATTTAAAATAAATAAATCATATTCATATTTTTAACAATTATGGTGTTTTATTTGAAACAAAATATATATCTTATACAATTAAATTTAAATATAGTTTTAACAATTACGATGTGTTTATTTAAAACAATCACTTCAACTGATTTTATAATTTATTAATTTTCATTTAACAAAATAATAAACATTTAATATACATATTTATAAACCAAAATTTATATAATACAATAATATCGTTTCTTTAAAATACTGATACACTTTTAATATGAAAAAAAAATATTTGGTCTCAATACTTAAAAAATTGAAAAGTATTAATTACTTTACTTGTAAAACAATCATCATTTACTAATATACATAATTTCTTTTTACCAATTTAGAAGCTTAACCGTTGCATTTGGTATTAAAATTTGGATGGATTTTAACTTTTGGAAATTATAGTTTAGAAAAATTAATTTATCATACTTTTTCTTTTTTCAATTTTACTTTATATCCAAATGATTTTTTATGTAATTTTAATTTGAAATTTTCAACTGTCGTGTTGAACACGCTTATACAAATAAAAGTTGAAATTTCAAATTTCCAGCTTTCAGCTATTTTTGCCGAACATACGCTACAATTTTGCAAACAAGTATAATCATAACATATCATTTGAATTAAAGAAGTATTCAAAGTTTTTGTACATGTCAACGGTCTATCCTTATTAATTTTGATAGATTTCCCATTTTGAAGCAAAGAATCGTATCTAAAGCTTTTATACATGTCAATGTTCCAATTATTTCATTTGAAATGGACAAGTAGTCGATTGCGTTTACTATGGCTAACTGGCTAAGTAAACATCAATCACATGGATGATAGTGGGCATGTGGAAGACAGAGATGGTCGCTAGCTAGGTCTTTGTCAATACCACTTGTTGATAATTATATTTAAAAAGTGATACACGAAATGTATAGCTCGTGATTATCATGTAATATAATCTTTTAAAACAGATCGGGCCGATCCTGAAGAGGTAGGAATTATTTTACATACCACAAAAACCATATTTCAAAAGTCAGACTACACTGTGAGAAACTTGGGTGATTGATCATGGCTCATCATTAAAATGAGCCTAAATTTTTTGATATGTGTTATGGTATAGTAACAGATAAGACTTAGAATGCATTCCATGACAAACGAAGGATTGAGTCAAAATTAATGCGTTTTGTTCTAAGACAGGAGGAGTGAGAAGGAAGTTTCCCTCACTTTTTGTGGGTCATACTCTTCCTTTTCCGGGTTTTCTTTCTCTCACGTAAAACCAAAGGAATTGGTGGAAAGTTTCTCTCATTATTTTGTTTTTTTAAATAAAATTAATTGATATTTATGATTTATAATTTTTAAATTAAAAACAACCAATAAATTTAATTAAAAATAAAAAGCATTTAATTAATTAAAATAAAAATTACATTAAATCTAATATTTAAATTAGTAGAAAATTAAAAATATAGGGTCTATTTTATAATTTTTGAAAACTATTTTTGTGAAGAGAATTAAAAATTAGATGTAGTCTGCCATAAGACCAAAACATAGGGGCCAAATATGCCATTTCCACAAACTTTCATCTTCCTCGGTAAAACTTGCAACTCAAAAAAAAAAGCCACTCACAAGAAGAGAGAGAATGCGGCAACCCCTCCCCTCCCCGCGCCTCCTATCCCACACCGCCGATGCAGTGTTCCTCCGAGTGGGAATGAGTCCCGCATCACTCGGTCCGACCTAAAAGGTTTGAATCACCTTTGGTAAGTCTTGTTACTTATTCATATAAAATTAGCTTGAAATTGTGAGTTTTGTTTTTTACAAATAAAATTTGAGTTAATATATTATCTAGGTTATTTTTGTTTTACATAAGATATTTGAGTGTGAATTAAACATTTATATGTTTTATAAGTTATTTACGGGATTAATATATTATTTAGGTTATATAAATGTGTAGATTATAATTTGTCTTCAATGTGTTTGTGTAACATACATGTTTTGAAATCGTGTTTTGTAATGAATAAAATTGTGAAATACTATGTAAATTTGAGTATTGAGTTCTAACAAATTGTTTTTATTAGAAATGAAGTAAAACTATGTTTAGAATCACTTAGAAAATATTGGAAGTCTTATGAGATTCCAATTAAAAGTCAAATAATGAAATTTAGCGAAAATATAAAATTTGAAATAAGTAAAATTTTATTATTGAAAATTGTAGATAAATCTCGTTAGAAACTTGTATGCGAAAACCTCATCAAAATCCGAGTTATAACGAAGAAGTTATGACCAATCGAAGATCTGCGACAAAACCGGCACGGCGCCAAATGACGTAAAAAGTGAGTTTTTGCTAAACTACTTTTTTTAGCCTTAATGATCTAAATAAAAGTCATAGTATCCGTTAAACCGAGAAGTTCGATAAAAAGAACGCCAAAATCTGACTTCGTATGAGGAAGTTATGATTTTTCTAAGTTTCGGAATAGTAATAGACAGCTAAAAACTCGAATTTAGATCGAGTGATTTTTAGCCGACACAACCTAAACGAGAATCAAAGGTCTCGTCATTTGTAGTACAACGGTAAAAAGTCTGACGAAAACGGATGTCGGATGAAGAAGTTATGAATTTTTAACGGATTTTCCTGTCCCGGTTTGTTAAAGAATAATAATATTAAAAATAAAGTCAAAATTAGCCGACGAAGTCTAAATGAAAGTTGTAGAATATATTCCCGCCTACGCGTGCATATAAGGAACGTCAAAAACGGAGCCCGTATGTGAAAGTTATGGATTTCGGAAGATTTTGGCTCAAAAACTGAGAAATAAGTGGATAATATCGGAAATTTTCGCATGGTCAGCACTCAGCCACGTCACCTCGCATGCGAAGCTAACCCGTGTCCGTCACTGATTGGTCCAAAGCCGAGGTCCATTGGGCATACGACGCGCCTCGTGTCCTAGGCGCCGTCTAAGACGACTCGTAAGACGCCTTCGCACGCCTGTCTAGCCCTCGCATGGTACGCGTGTCCGAACCTCGCACCCTCCGTGTGTCTCTCTCCTTCGCTGCCACCTGCCTTCGCTAACTCACCCTTCTCGGCCGACCCTCCTCCCTATAAATAGAAGGCTGCGAGCCTTCTCGGATATTTTTAAGAAATTGCCATTTTTGGCCCCTTTTTCCATATTTTGACTATTTCCATATCCCCCGAAGCCCCGGTATCGTTTTTAAAGCCCGGAATACGTACCGAAGTGCCCGTGAAGCCCGAAAAATTTATATTTTCGGTTTTGAAGCCTTACCTTCACAGTACCCGGTTTTCAATTAAGCTCCCGGTTTTCAACATAGAAAGTCATACTTAAAGCCGAAGTGCTGCCCAAATTACTATTTTGACCCACGGTTAATTCAAGGTGAGTTTAATATATATGAACAATTGTATGTTATGTTTTATATGTGCTATGTGCTTTTCAGTGTTATTATTCCGAGTTATTTTCCCGTGTTATTTTATTCGCTATTTTTATAGCAAAAGTCATATATTTGACCATGTGATCAGTGAAAGGACTTAGATTCACATTGGTACTGGTACGTAGCCTCTGGCCATGTAGAGCATGTCTCCGTAAGAGAAGGACTTCTATTCTATGGCATTGGCAAATGGTTAGACAGGGCTATAAGCCTGAAATCTACCAAGATGTTAATCAGAAATCTTATGTTTTCTGTGCCATTTGGGTCAAAGTTTTATTGATGTATATCAAGTATGGAAATTGTTATGTCTCATTGATTGTATATCTTTGAATCAAGTCATTGAATGATATGAAAAGCTTAACACATGATTCACATATGCCTTTGTTGTTCCTTGTTTCTCTTTGCTTCTGCCATATTGAAATATATATATGACATAACGTTATATTGTATCTATTATTGAACTCACTAAGCGTCACCGCTTACCCTATCAATGTTTAACAATTGTAGGTGATAAGTAACCAGTATGATCATATACTGTTGAAAGATTTAGAATAGTTTGTAATAATACTTTTGTACTTTAGCTTATGTTTGTATAAATTACAATATCCTGGGTAGTTATGTATTATATAACACTTTGTAATAGACGGTTTGTATCCAGTAGTTTGTAACCTCTTTATCAATGTAAAATATTGCTTTTATGAATATGCAAGTAGCATGTTTTGGAGTAATAATATTGTGAAGTATGAAAGTTTGGGTCTTTCAGAAATACGAAAGTTGGGGTCTTTCAGTTTGTCAAATTGAAAAGGAAAATGTTGTCAGGTTGGATATTTAGAACAAGAGAAAATGAGAAAGAGAATGTATATATAGAGAGAGAGGATGGAGTGGGTTAGTGAAACCAATTAAACAACCCGCTGAATGAGTGGTACCGACGATAAGTCTATTGTTTATTAAGATTTTACCTTGATTATTTTGCATTTTTTTTAATTGAATGGGTTGAGTGAGTTGAAAAAGATAAGGTTTCCGTGTTTTGTGGGTTAACAAAGATAAAGAAAAATAAAAGAGAAAAACTGATGTGACAGTGTGAATTGGGAGGGAAAGACGCCCTCCTCCCTTATGGATATAAGATAAAATAAACAACACAAACTCAAAATTAAACACCTAAAGGTTTTCAACACATCAAAGTATTTGTATAATTTCAATATTAAGGGGAAACATTTCAAAGATAAGTATTGATAAACAACATCAAACTTACCAATAGTAAGTCAACAATCTCAAATGAATGCAATGCATGTGCTTCACACTCAAACCCCAAATCAATCTCTAGCTCCAAATATCACAATGATGGTTGAGATTAGACTTGTGTATAAATAGCACATAACATACTATATACTTTGAATGTTTGTTCAAAGTTAAACTTCAACTACCTACTAGTCAGCCATCACACTAGACCACTTGAGGGGGTGTAAATCCACTCATGCAAGTGATGGCATTCTAGAATGTCATTACACAACTTTCAAAGTCCTAAATCGGGTACCCATGAGTGACACACCAAGCCTTACACATTGAGCATCTTATGTGGAAAATTGTCCACTACGATAAAACTTTGGATGATCTAGGCCAACATCCGGGAATGGATTTAATAAGGAACAATGATATTGTTGGTCTTCATAATATATAATCACATAATTTGATGGTATTGACAAAGCTTGCGGATCCTTTACCTAGTATTACTTGTGTGTCGCTATTCACTTGTGATCCTATTAGTCAAAAAACGAAAGAAAAAAAAAGCATACATAACGCTAATTGGCGATAGAGATTTGCAGCTTCATGGTCATTAGCTTATATTTATCATTTTAGTGAATAACTACAAAAAACTACAAGATAGTAAAGCACGTAATTTAGACGGTTAATTCCTTCACTTAAAGCAATACATCAACCTTAAATTCAAATTGCATAGTGAAAACATGTATCGGAGTTGGAGATGGTAATTTTAACACATTGATACGAAAAAATGTATTTTCAAATCCTTATAATAAAAATGAACACGGATATCAAGAAATAAATGTGAAATATAAGGACGAAGATCTAGGGAAAAAAAAATTGATGAGTGCTTGAAATCTGTACATTTACAACTTTTCATGCATCACCTGTGTTCCTATGCAAGCTCCAAACAATATTATCCGTTGTCGTTTAACTCTCTGTTACACCCCTGAAATCATATGATCTCTCTGTAAATCGGTCTCAGAATGGACAGCCGGAGATTTACTCCGGTGCCTTCGGTCGTGTTGATGGCGGTGGTGGTGGTGTTGGTGGTGACTGTGGTGGTGTCCATTGCTGTCCATTTTGCGATCTTTATGCTGTACTTCCTTCTCCGGGCTCTCCACCGGTGACTTATTGTTCTCAGTAGGGGCCGTGTACACAAATGTTCCAATTGCCATTTCGTTATACTCCGCTAGTGGTTCAAGAGCATTGACAATCATACTCATGGTTGGCCTTGCCTTTGGCCTATGGCTAAGACACTGGTAAGCCAATTCTGCTGCCTTTTCTGCTCCTATTTCCGAGTATTGACTCTCGAGCCTTGGGTCCATTATTCTGTTCAGTTTCCGAGCACCACCCTTGAGTTGAGGCCTAGCCCACTCCGCTAGATTCTGTTCACGGTTTGACCGGCTCTTGTCCATTGACTTTCGTCCTGTTAGAAGCTCAACGAGTACAACTCCAAAACTATACACATCGCTTGCTGCTGTTAAATGTCCTATATAAAGTGCAAAACAACATCAAATTAGTAAAATGTCATGAGTGAAAAACTCAAGAAAAAAGCATATATTACTTTTGCATCATGTATACGTGAATTGTTAATTACCTGTCATGAGATATTCAGGAGCTGCGTAGCCATGTGTGCCCATAACTCGAGTTGAAACATGTGTGTCATCTCCTTCAGGACCATCCTTTGCGAGTCCAAAGTCCGAAAGTTTAGCAGTGTAGTCCTTAAAAATTCAAAAATAAGTTTCAGTACTAGAAATAACATAAAAAACTCTCAAAAATCGAGATAAATAAAAACTGATTAAGCACTTACAGAGTCTAACAAAATGTTGGATGCTTTGAAATCACGATATATAACAGGGTTTTTCGCTTCATGAAGAAACCCAAGCCCCTTTGCGGCATGTAGCGCAATCTTCATACGAGTTGACCATGGAAGAGAGACGGAAAATCCTGTAAATTAAACCCGATTTGAAATAAATATCTTGAAAATTAATGTAGTATAATAGAATGAATTCATTAACTTTGTATTCATATATATTATAAACTTACTTCGAAAGAGTTGATTTTCTAAGCTGCCACGTGCCATGTACTCATACACCAATACTCGGTGTTCATCTTCACAGCAGTATCCAATCAATTTCACGAGATGTGGGTGTCTTAGTTGTCCGAGGAATACAACTTCTGTCTGTAAAGTCGATGCAAATAATGTTTAATATATATTTTTAATAAATAAAATACAGTATCCGATACGAGTATGTATACGTACCAGCCATTCTCTATGACCTTGTCCGCCGTCTATGTTCAAGACCTTGACAGCCACCGGCTGAGCCTTCAGACCGGGTCTAAGTTTGTCATCTATGAACCCTTTGTGAACCGGTCCAAACCCACCTTCACCCAAGAAATTGCATGAAGAAAATGACTGTGTAATGACCTTAAGCTCTGCAAGGTTAAAAACGTAGAGGTTTGATCCAGCTAGTGAAGTCGATAGGTCCTCTGATAACGTCGAACTGTTTATATCTGTATACGAAATCCTCTTAGTCGAATTAGGCGACTTAACGGGTTCCGGTTCAACTTTCTTCTCTATCTCAGGTTCTCTAATCATCCGAACTGGTTCTTCATGAATCTTGAAACAATTTGAGATCCAAGACGATTTTGACCCTTTCTTCACCTTCATTTCTAGATTGAATGAATGAATAAATAAATAAATAAATGGTGGTTTGTGGTATTGGATGTTTGAGTTTGGAGGTGAAGAAATGGTTTGAGGGGGGTTTTATACACCATGTGAACTGGGAAGAGATGTTGCTAAAAGAATAGTCAACAAAAGTGTCTACTTATTTATTTTTTTTGTTTTTAATGTGTTTTTATTTATTTTAGGTAATAAAATAATGTGTACCAAATAACATTTAATAGGTATTATAAAGTGTAATGGGTGAACGTTTGACTTAAAAGGTCGATTTATTAATATAGATTAATATTTTTGAATTCGTGACATTAGGCCCATTGATAAATTATTAAATTTTAAAAACCGGTTTTTAGTTGAACCAGTATGGTTATCAGTTTTCGATTCTATCAATTTTTATAATTTTTTTTTCTACACACATACATAAATCAAGAACTTGACGTTCACACGTTTAAACATTAAATGTACACATAAAAATAAGTTATGGATCAATCTAAATACATTAAAATAACAAATAACCATAAATTTTACATCAATCAATGTTCATCAAAAAAAAGTATACCGAAAAAATATAGTCTTAGAAGAATACAAACGTATCAAAAAACTTTATAACATTTACTATGTGTTTTTCCATGAGTTTATTATTATTTTTTCAATTTAACTGATTTAATCGGGTTTTTGTAAAAACCGGCCGGGTTCTGATTCAGAAATAGATATAAAACCGATGATAGTTGAACCGTTATTTTCCCGGTTCGCGGTCCAACCGGTTCAACTGGCCGGTTCAAACCTGTTTTAAAAACATTGTAAATTGCATATAGTTCTGTAATATATTTGCAAAACTTAATTTATGAAAGTTATTTAAGGATTAAAAAGTTTTTTTTTCTTATTTTAATAGTCATTGAACTCCATATCCACTTAAATTCAAAATTGCATAATATCAACTATACATTTTATCTAATTCAATTATTTTATTAAATTATACATTGTGAATACTCTAATTCTCAATATGTTAAATTTTATAATAATAAGGTTAAAATAATGTGGTTTATATAAACAACTACTATATTGTATATAAATGATACAATGCGAATTTAATTAGGAGTTAGTCGATAGAAGGCATGTGACTTAATTTGGTGTCTTATCATATTGTTCAAATGTGAGCCCTCACCTACTATCCTTACAAAAACAAGGAGTTGCATTGGTTGGTTGAGGATGCATTTTTTTTAATAAGAATTTTATTCAATCTTATTATGCATATTAGATAAGATAATTATAAGGAGGTACACGATCACGTCTTCGTCTTTCCGCTATCATTAGAAGTACCTGAAACAGTAATCGATAAATGTAAGCTCGAAGGCTTAGTGAGTTACCCCCAAAATGCCAACGCCATACAGATATAACCATATCATATAAACAAACAGCATGTATAATGAGCCTTTAGCCTGACTGGACCGCCTCGTAGGCTTTCAACCTATCTGGACCGCTCTTCGAGCCTTCGGCACGTCTGGACCGCCTCGTAAGGCCTACAGCCTATCCGAACCGCTAGTCGGGCCTTCGGCCTAACTAGTATGCCCTAACCGGGTCTGCAGTCTATCGGTCCGCCCTCGGTATCTTGGCCTACAACACAAAGAAGGACCTGCTCAAACCGATCCCCCAAACCAACAAACATGTGCACATAAATATCATATGCTAGCTATGTACAGATAATCATACAGATCTAAGACATCGCTAATCATGACAACCATCCTATAACTAGGATACTGATCTAATCGATCACTAACATAGCAACCATCCTATAACCAGGATATTGATCTAGCCGATCACTAACATAGCAACCATCCTATAACCAAGATACTGATCTAACCGATCACTAACATAGCAACCATCCTATAACCAGGATATTGATCTAACAAATCACTAACATAACAACCATCCTATAACTAGGATACAAATCATAAAGGGCTGGTCTTGGTGCCTTAGACCCTGTTGATATAGTGAGAAGAACTCACCTCACACTACCGAAGTACCGCAGGCAAAACCCTAGCTGCTGGATGACAGATTCCCGAACTGTCAACATCAAACAACACCCAATTAATAATTGGGTTCCAATACATAATCATAAGTCCATGCTTAGGATAAAAGACTACTTTACCCTCAACCTAGCTTGATTCAAGCCCAAGGCCCAATTCACACTCCAAAGGCCTAAAAGTCAACCAATGGACCAAAGCCTAACATATGACCCAATTTCTCAAATTGGGCCCAAACTTGTTCATGGTCTCATCTTAAGGCCCAACTATTTATTCTAGTCCCAACACTTAGTATTCAGATGGTTCAATATCTCAAAATCATCAAGGCCTAATTATGGCCCATCTATGGCCTAATTCTCTAAATTAGGCCCAAGTCCCCCACATGAGCCTTACCCTAAAGCCCATCTAAATATTTTAGTCCATTTACTTGTTCTTGGATAGCCCATCAATAGCCCAAACACCAAAGCCCAATAGAAAGGCCCAACTCAAGGCCAAAGCAAAATTAAGGTTTTCACATAAAATGACGATTAAGGTTAAGTATTTCTTACTTAACCTGTTAAGGACTTAATCCATTAAGTCCATCAATCTACTAGGCCAAACATACAACGTGATGAGGCTTAATTCAAAATTCCAATTCAATGTCCAAAATGCGGGTCCCGATAGTTCCAAAATTAACATATCAAAAATTAGGGTTTTCTAAACCCTAATTAGCGTTTCCAACCCAATCACATGCCCACTAGTCAAAAGGTTAGGTTTTAGGTTAATTAGGGCTTCATTAAGTCAATTAGGGTTGAATAAGTCGGGCACCACCCACTACCACCTCGGGTAGTGGCAGTCAACGACGGTGACCACCACCTCGTGGTGGTAGTTATGACTTTTGGCTAAAAATATCCAAGCATCCCAAAATAACAATCACACACATAAAAGCACACAGCTACCCAAGGTGGCGGCGTGAGGTGGCAGCCACCACCTCACGACGGTGACATGTTGTTTTCTTTGATTATTCCGGTCGTACAATACATTTTACATCGAAATATTCGTATAAACACACACAAATAAAATAACACACACACGGTCTTCTGTTCGTAAAGGAATCCAACAACCCACCTGGTGGCGTAAGGCGGCGGTAGCGGCACAGGAAAACGGGCGGCAACAATAGCTATCGGTGGCAGGTGGTGTTGAGACGCAACAACAGGAGGCACGAGAGAAGGGAACGAGTTGAGGCTACGGCGAACAACCGCAAGCTACCCACCAACATTAACGGCGACTCCGTTTTCAACAAAAGGGACTGCAGTGGTGGTTGTTCAGTGGTCATCGCATGATATCGACGACAACCGGATGAAGAGAATAACGATGTCCTTCGCTACGTTGACAGCAACATCGACGGCCACGGCTAACAGTTGGCAACACCGGGTGGTGTGACAGAAGATCAGTTGGAGAAAGAAGGGGTTACGCGACCCATGATAGCAGCAACAACAGCCACTCCAATTCTTGACTTCATCGGCGGCAGGAGCTATGGCGGTGGCCTTTTGGTGGTCATTACGTGTTACCGACGAACAAAAGAAGAAGTCTAAGATAACGGGAGAGGGGTAGCAACATTCGTCGGTTGTCTTGCCGACTGGAGAACGAGAGTGAAGGGGTGGTGGCGGCGACTGGAGGGAGATAAGGTGAGGGTGGCGGCTGAACAGTGCCTAGGGTTAGGGTTACAGAGGGTTAACGTTATATACCAGATCCCTTCAAACTTCGACCTATAATGACGGAAATGGTCCTTCCTTGTAACGCCCGCAGATCCGGGCTAGTCAATTTAGAGGCAATAGGGGTCGAAAACGACTTTTTGACAAAAAGATTATTTAGAATAAATATTCTTAACCAATTTGTAGAATATGTCACAAGGTTTCCGTACATATAAAGAACGCTGAAATCCGAGTTATAACGAAGAAGTTATGACCCGTCGAAGTTTCGCGTCGGAACCGGCACGACGCCGGGAAGTGTAAATAGTAAATTTATGATATATAGAGATTTAGCCTTAGCGCTCTAAACAAAAGTCGTAGAATATGTTAAACTAAGAACATCGATAAAAAGAACGCCCAAATCTGACTTCGTATGAAGAAGTTATGATTTTTCGAAGTTTCGGATTAGCGGTGTACAGCCCGAAATTCGAATTTTAGATCGATTGATTTTTAGCCGACACAACCTAAACAAGAATCGAAGATCTCGTTATTAGTAGCGTAACGATAAAAATGCAGACGAAAATGGACATCGAATAAAGAAGTTATGAGATTTTAACGGACCAATCCTGTCCTGGCCTGTTAAAAATATAACTTTAAAAATAAAGTCAAAATTAACCAACGGAGTCTAAACGAAAGTTGTAGAGTATGTCTCCACCTACGCGTGGATATAAATAACGTCAAAAACGGAGTTCGTATGAGCGAGTTACAAATTATAGTAGTATATTTACGTATTAAAATAAAGTATAAATCATGTATACGTACACATATATATATACATATGTATATATCATTAGAAAGGTATCGACGATGCGGTTATTATAAAACTAATGTTGAGTTCTTTCGACATTAGTTTAGTACAAAGATCATTAAATCCATTTAAAATAGTATTATAGAGGGGTGTTTAGTTGTTTATATAACTAAAAGGTCATTAAGTAATTATGGAGGGTAGTTTTTGAAAATTCAATTAGTATAAATAAGAGCCTTGGGCTCTCATATTTCTTGCACCATTCTCTTGATTCAAGAGTCTTTCTCTCCTTATCCCCCGAGCATTTCGGTCCCTCGTGATTCGACTTCTCTTTCTGTAGTTTTAGTATAGTAAGGTGAGCGCTGAAGCGCTGCACGAATCTTTCTTAGAAAGATTCAACGACGAAGTTCTGCCCCTGCAGAGCCCGACTCCTAGCTAAAATCCCCTTGAAAGTAAGTTATGTTTACCCTATTTTAAATATAGTTTATATTTAAAATTAGTATTGTTATTATAAATTTATAATAAATATTTGGGCTATTATTATGACTTATATAAGTGTCGTTATAATATCTTTTAACTACTCGCGGTACGGGGAATCTGGTTTAAAGGGCCGCATAGGGTTGTTGGATTTCAGAAGTGCTATACGCCAAAATGGTCCTGCCCTCCGGTGTTTTATGTCTGGCCCCTGTCTGTACATAGTAGTTGGAAAGTATTGTTTAAACGCTTATATAATAATAATAATAATAATAATAATAATAATAATAATAATAATAATAAGACTAATAATTAGTCACGGTAATATTAGACTAAAATCTAGTGGTGATAATACTAGGTTTCGTCAAAGGAAATTATTTTAAAGTAAACGAAGCGCTGTCCGAGTACCGAGTCACCACCTTCTCAGGTGAGTGCATAGTTACTTTCAGCTTACACATAGATATGAAGTATTTTATATAAATTACGTGCTGTGTGTGTATATTATCTGTATACTTGCTATCTATGCTGGATGAACGTTTTATACATGTTTTCAATGATTTAAACTGTATATGTATTTTATATCTACAAAATGTGTTGGGTAAAACATGGGTAGATGTATTAGTTGCTGTGTGATAAAATGAAATAATGAGATGCCTCGTTATAGATGTTCTTGATGATCTAGTCATCTAGCGGAGTATAGATGACGATCACGGACTATTCTAGACAGTCCAGTGGAACACTAACAGGCTCGCAACCTGTAGGTGTTTATTCGAACTTTGTGTTTAACCGAACTGTGTGTTTATTCGAACTGTGTGTTTATTCGAACTGTGTGAACTGTGTGCTCACCAGATATACTCCATCCCAATGATAGTCCTTTGACTAGGTCCCTTGTGTTAGATGTTTTAGGGACGTAATGTGAGGATAACGAGAATGGGTAATTGGGTTGATTGTTTGATGTTTAAAAATAATAATTATATTATTGTGGGTTGAAAACCCTATGTGCTCACCAGGTTTCCCAACCTGACCCACTCAGTTTATTTTTATCACAGGTGTTGATATGAAGTCACAATACACTGAGAGATTTAAAGAGATGTAGATCACTAGTGTAAATAATTGTAAGTTCTGTTTATGCTTATGTTTCTGTATTAACGATGACATCCCAAACGTTTTAAAATGAAATAAATACGTTTCATCGAAAATGTTTTAATAACGTATTTACCATGTTTTTCTGGGAACAAATTCCGCAACATTTTTATAAAATGAAGTACTCTGATTTTTATAAAGCATAAACAAAATCGGTCTTTTCTGGCCGTGAAAAAGGGGGATGTCACAGTTGGTATCAGAGCATTAGTTTAAGCGAACTAGGAATATGGATTTATTTCTAGACTTAAACTTAGAATGCTAAGCGATGATTGTGAGGTGTGAGCACTAGCTTATTTTAGGAATTGTGCCTAAAATGCTTTTATGTGCTAAATACTTGTGCCTGATATGCTGTTAGTTGTTCGGATCTATGGTCTGTTGCCGACTGGATCTGGAAACCTTATGTGTTTAGGATTCTAAACGTACGACTACGATATTAGAACTAGCATATAAACGTTTCGGAGTGATAAGGATGATTTAACCGTCAATCCTAAGTAAAGATCTGGATTCACCTTATTCGGTGTATAGATCAAGATGGCAAGAACCCGTAGTGGAAACGTGAATGCAAATGGGAACGGACACCAACCCCCCGTGATCGAGCAAATACCAGTTGTGGAAGCCGCTGCCGGACCAATAACGATGGCCGGAGTGCAAGCGATGATCCAGGCAATGTTGGATCGTCAAATGGAGGAAACTAGACGTTTGCTCCAGCAAAATCGTGAGGAAGCCACTATTCAGATCGAACAGCCCGAGTTGAACGAAGGGGAGACTGAGGAAGGAAACTACAGTGGGACTGTTGGTCAAGTCAACCCACCAATAGTTCGACAAAACAACCAAGATGACAAAGTCGAGAGGAATGGATGCAAGTACAAGGATTTTCTGACTTGCAAGCCATCGACTTTCACTGGAAAGGAGGATCCGATCGGGGTCATGGATTGGATCTCGGAGATGGAGTTAGCCTTCATGACATGCGGTTGCAGAGGGAAGCTACAGACCACATTTGCAGTGCGTCAGTTTTGAGGAAGTGTTGTACGTTGGTGGAATACCTTGGGGAAGACTCTGAGCCCTAATGAGCCCCTGCAACTGACATGGGCAGAATTTTTGGTGCAATTCAAACGAAAGTACTGCTCAGCTCAAAACCTGCTTGAGCTAGAGAACCAGTTTCTAACCCTGAAGAAGGGAAGCATGTCAATCGATGAATACACGAACAACTTCACAGAAAAGATGGAGTTTGCCTTGCGTCTTGTTCCGGATGAGCTGACGAAAATTGACAAGTACGCAAAGGGACTTCCATGGGAGTACGCGGTGCCAGTGCGTCAGGCTCCTACTCTGGAGGCAGCTATCTGGGCTGCCAAGTCTGTGGAAGATATGATTAAGGGAAGAGCTGCCAACAAGATTGAGGTTGGCGAAAAGAGGAAGTTTGAGGAATCTACGAGGCCCAATAAGAAGATCAAGTCTGGTTCAAAGGAGTCTAGCGGAGGAGGAAACAAAGTGAAATGGTACGAGAAGTGCAAAAAGAATCACTTTGGGAAATGTAGCGAAGAAGTGACTTGCTACAAGTGTGGGAAGACCGGACATTACGCCAACGAGTGCAAAAGGGTGTGTTATGAATGCCGTGAAGAAGGGCATGTTGCTAAGGATTGCCCGAAAAAGAAAGAGGCGGAAAAACCAAACATTCCGCCAAAACCGAAGGCAAGAGCATTCCATATGATCCTAGACGAAGCAGTTGACAATGCGAGGATTCAGGAATGACGGCTTGACATCCAAGGATCGAGTTATAATGTAGCCATAGAATCATATGATGTAGCCTGTTAGAGGCATAGTCTAGGGTGAACTTGAACACCTATGTAATCGTTTCAAGAAATAATATGAAACCTTTGTTTTGTTATCTGATGTGTTAAGTTGTTTTTTTTCGTGTATGGTGACTTGGAGAAACTGCGGGACAATGCTTGGGACGAGTATGAGTAGGTGTGAATGGTAGTAGAGGCCTATACTACCGGAAGCACAGGACTCACACTTGGATCAGGGAAAGTCACAAGGTTACCAAGAAGCTAGTAACTGATTCTGTTTTTTTTTTCAAGTATGTCATTACCATCGTTTCGATAATGACTAAAAAGATTGTTGATTTCCGACCCTAGTGGTCATACCGAATTGAGTCTGACTACGATGAGTATGTTGCGTGGTTCAGAGAACCAAGTTTGATGTAGCGTCCGACTTAAACCAAACGATTGAAATCAAAGCAATCAATAGAAGTATCGCGTTCGTTGTTAAAGAAGTTGGTAGCCAGAAACGCTACATGTTAAAGTGTGATTATATCACATTAGAACATGAAGGAAGGCATAGTCTATTTTAGAATTTAACTCTAAGAGACCTAAGTCTAAATGTGCATCACATGATGATAGGTCATAATTTGAAGTCTAGCCCGAGGTAGAGAGCAGGTGCACGATCGAGTACTGCTTACAGTCAATGAGTCTAAGAGATAGACTTGAAGGAATATAGAAGTTATAATTATTAACTAGGATGAAAAGATGACGTATGGAGTCATTATACGAGCCCTGTTTCGTTGATGATTCCGGGACGTAATCATCCTAAGGGGGAGATAATTGTAACGCCCGCAGATCTGGGCTAGTCAATTTAGAGGCAATAGGGGTCGAAAACGACTTTTTGACAAAAAGATTATTTAGAATAAATAATCTTAACCAATTTGTAGAATATGTCACAAGGTTTCCGTACATATAAAGAACGCTGAAATCCGAGTTATAACGAAGAAGTTATGACCCGTCGAAGTTTCGCGTCGGAACCGGCACGGCGCCGGGAAGCGTAAATAGTAAATTTATGATATATAGAGATTTAGCCTTAGCGCTCTAAACAAAAGTCGTAGAATATGTTAAACTAAGAACATCGATAAAAAGAACGCCCAAATCTGACTTCGTATGAAGAAGTTATGATTTTTCGAAGTTTCGGATTAGCGGTGTACAACCCGAAATTCGAATTTTAGATCGATTGATTTTTAGCCGACACAACCTAAACAAGAATCGAAGATCTCGTTATTAGTAGCGTAACGATAAAAATGCAGACGAAAATGGACATCGAATAAAGAAGTTATGAGATTTTAACGGACCAATCCTGTCCTGGCCTGTTAAAAATATAACTTTAAAAATAAAGTCAAAATTAACCAACGGAGTCTAAACGAAAGTTGTAGAGTATGTCTCCACCTACGCGTGGATATAAATAACGTCAAAAACGGAGTTCGTATGAGCGAGTTACAAATTATAGTAGTATATTTACGTATTAAAATAAAGTATAAATCATGTATACGTACACATATATATATACATATGTATATATCATTAGAAAGGTATCGACGATGCGGTTATTATAAAACTAATGTTGAGTTCTTTCGACATTAGTTTAGTACAAAGATCATTAAATCCATTTAAAATAGTATTATAGAGGGGTGTTTAGTTGTTTATATAACTAAAAGGTCATTAAGTAATTATGGAGGGTAGTTTTTGAAAATTCAATTAGTATAAATAAGAGCCTTGGGCTCTCATATTTCTTGCACCATTCTCTTGATTCAAGAGTCTTTCTCTCCTTATCCCCCGAGCATTTCGGTCCCTCGTGATTCGACTTCTCTTTCTGTAGTTTTAGTATAGTAAGGTGAGCGCTGAAGCGCTGCACGAATCTTTCTTAGAAAGATTCAGCGACGAAGTTCTGCCCCTGCAGAGCCCGACTCCTAGCTAAAATCCCCTTGAAAGTAAGTTATGTTTACCCTATTTTAAATATAGTTTATATTTAAAATTAGTATTGTTATTATAAATTTATAATAAATATTTGGGCTATTATTATGACTTATATAAGTGTCGTTATAATATCTTTTAACTACTCGCGGTACGGGGAATCTGGTTTAAAGGGCCGCATAGGGTTGTTGGATTTCAGAAGTGCTATACGCCAAAATGGTCCTGCCCTCCGGTGTTTTATGTCTGGCCCCTGTCTGTACATAGTAGTTGGAAAGTATTGTTTAAACGCTTATATAATAATAATAATAATAATAATAATAATAATAATAATAATAATAATAATAAGACTAATAATTAGTCACGGTAATATTAGACTAAAATCTAGTGGTGATAATACTAGGTTTCGTCAAAGGAAATTATTTTAAAGTAAACGAAGCGCTGTCCGAGTACCGAGTCACCACCTTCTCAGGTGAGTGCATAGTTACTTTCAGCTTACACATAGATATGAAGTATTTTATATAAATTACGTGCTGTGTGTGTATATTATCTGTATACTTGCTATCTATGCTGGATGAACGTTTTATACATGTTTTCAATGATTTAAACTGTATATGTATTTTATATCTACAAAATGTGTTGGGTAAAACATGGGTAGATGTATTAGTTGCTGTGTGATAAAATGAAATAATGAGATGCCTCGTTATAGATGTTCTTGATGATCTAGTCATCTAGCGGAGTATAGATGACGACCACGGACTATTCTAGACAGTCCAGTGGAACACTAACAGGCTCGCAACCTGTAGGTGTTTATTCGAACTTTGTGTTTAACCGAACTGTGTGTTTATTCGAACTATGTGTTTATTCGAACTGTGTGAACTGTGTGCTCACCAGATATACTCCATCCCAATGATAGTCCTTTGACTAGGTCCCTTGTGTTAGATGTTTTAGGGACGTAATGTGAGGATAACGGGAATGGGTAATTGGGTTGATTGTTTGATGTTTAAAAATAATAATTATATTATTGTGGGTTGAAAACCCTATGTGCTCACCAGGTTTCCCAACCTGACCCACTCAGTTTATTTTTATCACAGGTGTTGATATGAAGTCACAATACACTGAGAGATTTAAAGAGATGTAGATCACTAGTGTAAATAATTGTAAGTTCTGTTTATGCTTATGTTTCTGTATTAACGATGACATCCCAAACGTTTTAAAATGAAATAAATACGTTTCATCGAAAATGTTTTAATAACGTATTTACCATGTTTTTCTGGGAACAAATTCCGCAACATTTTTATAAAATGAAGTACTCTGATTTTTATAAAGCATAAACAAAATCGGTCTTTTCTGGCCGTGAAAAAGGGGGATGTCACATTCCTTCTCTATTTTCTTTCAAAATGGATCCTTAATTTACCCTTTTAACCCCAACCATCCAAAACCCTTTCAACTGAAGTCCTTATGTTACCAAATGGCCCCTCCTCTACAAAACCCTTTCAACTTAGGTCCAAAATTTACTCTTTAGCCCCTGCTTCCACAAATCCTTACATATTAAGTCCAAAAGATACCAAACACCCCCTGACTTCTGAAAATCTTTACAAAATAAATCCTGAAATTACACTTTAACCCCTAGAGATTCAAATATTATCATTTGTCTCCCCGAAACCAACACCCCATTAATTATTATTTGATTTTGGGCTACTTCTCAGGGTTCCAGGTTTATTATTTAATTATTCTATTTTAAACGAAATGTTACATTTTTTATGTCAACCTTACTATGCTGAACAATTATGTATATCGGTAAAATTGATGATATAGGACTGACATGGCAAATGTTGTTGTTCTTTAATCATGAGCTTGAAACATATCCACTGTTGTTGGACTAGATAAAGTCATAAAACCCAATAAAAAAACCATAATCTTGATAAACACGAAAATCATAATCCTAACCGAACAAACTCAAAAATGCAAAACGTCCATGAAATCATTCCTGGTTGTTCACATCGATGAAATCTTGATACTAATCTCAATGAACATAATTTTTTCTAGATGTAACCCAGGTAAACCTAAGTTGCAATGAACAATTTTAAGTTTAAAAAGAATGAAATTAAAAAAATCCATATGGGCCTTCAATACGACGCCCTACAATATGACAACATTTGTTGCATATGATGTTGTATCATTATTATGTCATTTTTATCGGTTCATCCCTTCATTATTACAAAACATATTTAATGGTGCGATAAGTTTTTTACGGTGCGGTGGTTGTTAGGGTATCAAACCCAACAAATAAGGGGGTACAAAATATACTCGAAAAACACTATTACTTTACACTAAAAAGTTGTACAAGGCAAGCAGGGTCAATCCATAAAGACATGGAATAAATGATTATACTTATTTGAATTTGGGGGTTTTGTTAGAATTTGCAAAAATAAGCAATAAACAAATGCAATAAAAGGTTTGAAACTTAATAATAAAAGAGTTTTGGTTTCATAGTGTACTATGTGTTACGCAATTCAATCACGAAATGAAGTTAAGTCACGGTCTATCTAAATTGGTACTTGAAAATACTAACAAGCTTTAACAGTTTCCATTCACCAAAGTGTTTGATCAAATAAGTTCTTTGAACTAAATCTAGCTTTACTAACCTAATCTAAACAAGTTCGTTTTAATTAGATTGAAAACCCGCATTAAGATTTATATGAATGTTCCCAACAATGTTTGATACTTCTCATAAGTTCGGAAGCATAAAAAATGCAATTATAGTTTACACCGAAGTTAATCTCATCATAGAACCAATTTGATGTGTGTACTTTAATTTCAATTCATAAAACGATTACGGGTTCGATAAATTGAATAACAAGAATGAAATAACCTAATTCGAGTGGCCAACATGAACCAAGATTAAATTAAACATTAGGTTAAAACAAAACTACATTTGCTAGATAAAATCATGAACAAAACATCAAGTCGTATGATTAAACGCATAAACACAATTGTATTACAAAATCAAAATAGAAGGGCTTTAGCCAGACATGGCTAAATCATGAAATTTAATGTCTAGAAATGGAAATTACAACGTTGACTTGACTTACAATTAAAAGCAAAATGTTTCAAAATGAATGCCCAATGATTCACCACAAAACGCTCGGTAAAAAGCGCCTCTAAGTCGCCTGATATGCGATAGATATGTAAATAACCCTAAAAATCTTGAAGTACATGATCAGGACGTGTTGAATTACACTAATTCCACACGCTCTGCGTGGAGTGAAAGTGGGTTGCCATAATCAGAAAGTCTTCAAAAGTAAAATGCTAAATTTGGCCTTTTTTGATTCCACACTTCACGTGTGGATTTGTACTGAATCTGCATGCCCTGTGTATAGCAAAGTCAACTCCTGGCAGCTTAGTTAATATGCCTCATATGCATTTT